>NC_143012.1:36484887-37684887 GCF_055824585.1 Amblyomma mixtum | reverse complement strand
GCCTCCCTCACCTCACGACTGGTGGCTCCATCCCTGGGCAGGATAAAGCACTAGTGTCCGGCTGCTGCGCGCAGGAGACTCGGCCGACTCGGCGGACGCCATGTTTGCAAATGGCGGCGTACTATTTTGCCGCAGTCCTCCGCAGTGCTGTGTTGGTGCGGACTTTCTCTGCTACTTTAACCGGTGAATGAAACAGTCGCTGTACTTTGAAATCAGCATCCCGAACTACCATTTCATTTACTTCAATAATTGTTTGAAAAATAGTCACAGCAGTGCTAGAATATTTCAGGGACTATTCTTGTCTTCTTTGGCCCTGATTGGACGAAGGAGCTCTACCTTTCACAGTGCTGCGAGCAACTTGCCAGATGAACTATAGGCATAGGCTACACCATCATAAATTTCAAAACAGTGATCATGGAGTTATTTTTCGTAATGAAGTCATGACCTTCATTCGGCTTGCTGAAAAATTTTCAAATTAAATTTTTTTCTGGCAATAAACTAGTCTTTCGCTACCGGAGAAACATGAACACAGTCAGAAAGGACCATGGAATTAATTATTACTAGGGGTAGAAGTTGAATATACTTGTCCTCGGTCTCCCTTTAAAGACGTCCATATCCAACTAACAAAATTGGAGGGTACACTTAAAGGGGCTGCGAAACACTGCTTGGGGGGATACCGGCTATACTTCAGGTGGGTTCTTTATGTCACACAGATGCTGACTTAAAAAGAATTACAGGAATCGATGCACAGGAACGGGAGTTATTCAGTGAAGAAATTTCAAAATACAAGCAAACAAAACGCTGCCCTCAACTTGATTTTGGCGGGGCTTCCCACTCCTATTTCGCTCTCCCAATGACGGCACCTGGCGCAACCAATCAAAACAGCCAGCCAGAGCACGTCGCGGAAGTTTGTACTCCATGGTTGCCTGCTCTCTGTAACTCGTTCTTGCTGAGACGGGCAGCGTCGTTTCCATGCCAGAGCGCCCCTGGTGGTGTATTTTTATCTTACTTGCTTTGCAGGGCTTTTATCTAAGACAAACAAGTTGTTTTTGTTGATCTAATATAAAACGCAGACAGGTGACAAAATGTGTCTCTATTTATTCACACAATTTGCAGTATATTTACTGTTTGTCCGATCATCAAGCTCGCGCCAGGTGATGTCATATCCGCTGCTAAAAACCCGCCACTGTGTGGCGAAACCATCAGAGCCATGAAGTTGTTTTTGGGAGGACATCAAAATATTAAAAAACGGAATATATGCGGCATTACCGACGCTAATAGCGCCATTATAACTCACCGTATGCAATTAACAGGCAAAACAGTTAACTAAGATTGTGTTTCTGGGCCCCTATAAGCTATGCCTTAAGGGTATGATGCTACAGCTTAATTGGTTAACGCCCATATATGCAGAGTTGTTCGTTCTCTACTTGACATTCATAGATCGCTGGGAGTCCTCATACCACTCCTGGCGCAGTGGTGCAATGGTTAAGCTACCCGCCACTGCCCTGACATGGCAGGTGCTGCCATCGGTGGGGCTTATGCGATCCAGATTGCTCTTCCCGAGGAACCTTTGGCGACCAGTCATTAATTTAACTGCCACCTGCCACGGTGCGCAGTTTTCTCACAATTCGGTGGACAGGTTGTGATGACGTCACAATGTCACGTGACCTGGGTGGCCCACCTGCCTCCTATAGGTTGCTTCTCTGGGGGATTTTTCGCTGCAGCTTCGTCCCCGTTCTGTGTGTTTCTTTCTGCGTCCGGATGACGTCACAATGTCACGTGACCTGGGTGGCCCACCTACCTCCCAGGTTGCTTCTCTGGGGGATTGTTCCTGCAGCTTCGTTCTCGTTCTGTGTGTTTCTTTCTGCGTCCGGATGACGTCACAATGTCACGTGACCTGGGTGTCCCACTTACCCCCTAGGTTGCTTCTCTGGGGGATTTTTTGCTGCAGCTTCGCCCACGTTCTGTGTGTTTCTCTCTGCGTCCGGATGACGTCACAATGTCACGTGACCTGGGTGGCCCACTTACCTCCTAGGTTGCTTCTCTGGGGGATTTTTTGCTGCAGCTTCGCCCACGTTCTGTGTGTTTCTCTCTGCGTCCGGATGACGCCACAATGTCACGTGACCTGGGTGTCCCACTTACCTCCTAGGTTGCTTCTCTGGGGGATTTTTTGCTGCAGCTTCGCCCACGTTCTGTGTGTTTCTCTCTGCGTCCGGATGACGCCACAATGTCACGTGACCTGGGTGGCCCACTTACCTCCTAGGTTGCTTCTCTGGGGGATTTTTTGCTGCAGCTTCGCCCACGTTCTGTGTGTTTCTCTCTGCGTCCGGATGACGTCACAATGTCACGTGACCTGGGTGTCCCACCTAGGGCGTCCGCAGAATTTTTGCAGGGGGGGGCCCCGTTGGTGCCCCGGGGGGGGGGGTATGTTCGTAGCAGAAAGGCGCTATTTGCGGAGTAAATTTATTTATTTATACATAAATAAAAATTAAACAAAATGCACACATGAAAGAAAAATTACAAACAGCAAATTAAAGCGCGGCTAGGAGAGGTACATTGGAGTTTATCAACGAAGAAACAACTAAAATTAATAAAAATGCAAAAAGATGCTATATCACTTCGTGGAGAAGAGTGCTCAGTCTTGCTGCATACGGGTTCTCGACTCACCCGGATTGATGACCAGCACACAGCACAATATGTTCACAAACACGCAACTACAGTCACTCAGTCAGTCTTCCTTGAACAGCAACTGTAGGCGCCTCGGATTTTTCTGGGTGAATTGCGTAATTACACGTGTGATAAATTCACTTCTGTGCTTCATTACACGCTCTCGGTGCACACTCATCATACACATTGATTGGAAAAACTGTTGAACGCGTACGTTGAAAACAAAAGATGACTATATATACAACGAAAACTTATTTACAAGATAAATGCACGCTCGCAGCTTCATACACCTCGCTCCATCTTGCTTGCGCATCCGCACAGTCGAGCAACCGCACACACACTGCTCTCCGCTCGTCGTTTTCTCGTCCGCTGTCTTGGTTGTTCTCAGCTTCGCTGACAACCGGCCACTAAAAACACCCAAGCACAAACACAGAGGCGCGCACACGTGCAAGGGCTTACTTGCCGCAGTATCCCCGAATGCGCACTTTGGGGGTGAAAGGAACGCCGCGCAACTTCCGAGGGGAAGGGACACTCGCCACTCCAGTCGGAAAATTTGTTTTTGTGTTTTTATGGGGTTCAGAGCCCCAAAACGACTCAGGCTATGAGGGATGGAGTAGTACAGAGTTCCGGGTAATGTCGACCACCTGGGTCTCTTTACCATGCACTGACACGCACAGTACATGGGCGCTGTTGTGATTTGAGGCCCAGCCAGAGGTGACAGGCGAGCCAGGCAGGCGCCATCGGGCTGCGTTGACCAAAGGCGCTGGTTTTCGCAGAAGACGCAAAGAACGCTGGTGTGGGGGCGCCTCGGGAGACTGCGTCGCCGTGAACAAAAGCAGCTAATCCCCTTTGCCGGAGATTCTGAAAGCGGCGCTTCTACCGAACTGCGCTACCCGTGGATCGGAGGAGACAGCGAGCGGCGGCGGCGCCAACTCATCGCCCGCTTGCTCCTGAGCAGCCCGACAAAGCGGGGGTGGACACGGCTGATTTTACCTTCCCTCCTTAAGAATTCATCGGTGACCGGCGTAACGATAGGCGAAAACAAGATGCCCCGTGCACTGTCTGCCTCCGTGTCGCTATCTCTCTAGAGATCAAAGAAACAGACACCCATCTCAAGGCGGCTCGAAGCACATGCTCGCCAGTGCCGCTGTATGTCTGGAACAGGTCGCCCTTCAGTAGAGCTAACGATGGCGTGGTTTGAAAACGGCGGAACGACGCACGCCCGGACGCGGCATTTCGCAGATGTGACCATGCGGGGCTGCTTTTACCCTTTTGACTGAGCGCACCACCGCCCCTGGCGTGCGGCCATCACTCACGGTTCGAGTGAGTGATTTTCCAGGGGGGTGCAGCCGCCCCCCCTTGCCCCCCCTCCGGACGCCCATGTGTCCCACTTACCTCCTAGGTTGCTTCTCTGGGGGATTTTTTGCTGCAGCTTCGCCCACGTTCTGTGTGTTTCTCTCTGCGTCCGGATGACGCCACAATGTCACGTGACCTGGGTGGCCCACTTACCTCCTAGGTTGCTTCTCTGGGGGATTTTTTGCTGCAGCTTCGCCCACGTTCTGTGTGTTTCTCTCTGCGTCCGGATGACGCCACAATGTCACGTGACCTGGGTGTCCCACTTACCTCCTAGGTTGCTTCTCTGGGGGATTTTTTGCTGCAGCTTCGCCCACGTTCTGTGTGTTTCTCTCTGCGTCCGGATGACGCCACAATGTCACGTGACCTGGGTGGCCCACTTACCTCCTAGGTTGCTTCTCTGGGGGATTTTTTGCTGCAGCTTCGCCCACGTTCTGTGTGTTTCTCTCTGCGTCCGGATGACGCCACAATGTCACGTGACCTGGGTGGCCCACTTACCTCCTAGGTTGCTTCTCTGGGGGATTTTTTGCTGCAGCTTCGCCCACGTTCTGTGTGTTTCTCTCTGCGTCCGGATGACGCCACAATGTCACGTGACCTGGGTGGCCCACTTACCTCCTAGGTTGCTTCTCTGGGGGATTTTTTGCTGCAGCTTCGCCCACGTTCTGTGTGTTTCTCTCTGCGTCCGGATGACGCCACAATGTCACGTGACCTGGGTGGCCCACTTACCTCCTAGGTTGCTTCTCTGGGGGATTTTTTGCTGCAGCTTCGCCCACGTTCTGTGTGTTTCTCTCTGCGTCCGGATGACGCCACAATGTCACGTGACCTGGGTGTCCCACTTACCTCCTAGGTTGCTTCTCTGGGGGATTTTTTGCTGCAGCTTCGCCCACGTTCTGTGTGTTTCTCTCTGCGTCCGGATGACGCCACAATGTCACGTGACCTGGGTGGCCCACTTACCTCCTAGGTTGCTTCTCTGGGGGATTTTTTGCTGCAGCTTCGCCCACGTTCTGTGTGTTTCTCTCTGCGTCCGGATGACGCCACAATGTCACGTGACCTGGGTGGCCCACTTACCTCCTAGGTTGCTTCTCTGGGGGATTTTTTGCTGCAGCTTCGCCCACGTTCTGTGTGTTTCTCTCTGCGTCCGGATGACGCCACAATGTCACGTGACCTGGGTGTCCCACTTATCTCCTAGGTTGCTTCTCTGGGGGATTTTTTGCTGCAGCTTCGCCCACGTTCTGTGTGTTTCTCTCGGCGTCCGGATGACGTAACAATGTCACGTGACCTGGGTGGCCCACTTACCTCCTAGGTTGCTTCTCTGGAGGATTTTCTGTTGCAGCTTCGTCCACATTCTGTGTGTTTCTCTCGGCGTCCGGATGACGTAACAATGTCACGTGACCTGGGTGGCCCACTTACCTCCTAGGTTGCTTCTCTGGGAGATTTTTCGCCCACGGTCAACGACACCAACGACGACGCCGGATTTTTTGCGACACGAGCTCGTTATAATGCTATCGCGTCAAAAGAAGTCGAAGTCAGCACACACCATAGAGTCAACAGCCCGCAGTTTATTTCAATACTTGAATGAAGACATGATTTATCCACGCGCGAAAGCGTTTTTGAACTGTACAGCGCTGATCACGAGTAGCACGCTTTTCCAGAGTCGACATGGTGAATATAATTCCTTGAATGAAAACAGTGAATGAACGCTCGATAACGACAGTAACGAGAACAAAACCAATAACAACCACAAAACGAGTATTTAGAAAAAAAAAAAGCAAAATCACATGCCCCCATTCGTTGGCGGTGCTCTTTTCCGCGCAAAGCTGTGCGTCTAACACTGAATAGTTAAGCTCATAGCACGCTCGCAATAAAGGCACACCGGTGGCGCGGACGTTATACTAACTTGCGGGCGCGAAATAATTTAAAAACATCTAGATAGTCTGTACAAAGATTATGCACCGTGCAATATGCGCTTGTCGGTCGCAAATCCCGCTTCGAGCAGAGCTGGCCATTAGTATATGAGTCGGAGTCTCAGATAGAATCATGGTCGGTAGCGGTCCTTTGAGGCGAGAGGGACGGCTATATTCGAAGAAAATTAGCCTTCCTAGAATTTATGATGCCACGCAGAAAACCTGGTTTATTTTACTCGTTTAATTATATTTTCGATTCGTGGAAGAGCTTGTACATAACAGATTAAAAAAAAAATCAATTCGCTTGAGGCTAGGTCTTCAGTGTACGGTCGTAACGGACTGCAGTGTATGCTGGCGTCACCATGGACGCCATGTGACGTGTACATTCTCACGGTTGCGGACGTCACTTTTTGACAAGTAACGGCCCCTAGCGGTGATAGCGCGAACCTAGCCTAACGAGTTTCAATGCATCCACAGAGAGATCAAGAATACAAGCTGAGGAGAAAACCCGAGTTGCTTCACGAACAGAACGGGTCTTAAGGATGCATGGACTGAACAGAAAAATGTATGGCGCCGGCGCATTCGTTCAGGGACCCTGATAACTAGTACGGCTAAATGTCTCCCGCTGTGTCATTTAATACTCTTCTACATCCAAGGTACAAAACGCGAGTTAAAAACGGACGCGACTTAGTGTTCGTGCGCAGATAGTTGCAATGGCAGACTAGAAATAAAACAAAAACAAACAAGACAAACCCCTGGCCGGTAAGTTCCGGCTATGAAGCAGTACATGCAGAGTGCGAGATATACAAGCTGAGGACTAGAACACACACTATCGAAAGAGCGGCACCATACAGAGGCGCGCACTTGAGAGTCCTTTCTCAAAAAGGAAAAAAAAAAAAATAACCCATACACGCTAGAGCCAAGGCAGGTTGCGGCTGCTCGAAAGGCACTTAGTGTTATAAGCTAATGACGAGGGAAAGCCTGTAGAGCGGACAATCAACAAGCTCCATTTCTGTGACAACAAAGGAATGATCTGTTTCGTCGGTAATTGCCTCCACGAGAGAAGGTAGAGAGATCAAGGTTTTCGTTCTGCATGCTGAGGTCGCCATCCAAGGCATGTGATTGCGTTCGAATGCGCGAGTTAAACGACCCGCTCCTGATTTTGTCGTCTAGCGTTGCCACTGCAGTCGAATACTGTTGACCCAATAGCGGTATAACCCGTACGGTCTAAATTTTCTGCGAGGCGTCCGCCCCGATCCGAGCATAGTCATCACCCGACTATTCTCACAAGTTTGTCTGAGTACGCTTTCATTGATGTCAGGGCTATTAGTAGCACTGCATATTGGTACAAATGTGTCATTCATGTAACACTTGATAGTAGCATTACACATTAGTACCAATGTGCACGTGCTTCGTTCTTTGACATCACCACAACAGAAAAAAAAACTCAGAACGATGCCTAATTCCATTATGTGTTGGCGATACAACAGCATTATCAGATGTTGATGCCTCCAGCCAATGGGAACCAATCTTGTCTGGTGACATCACTTTCCTCCATCCAGTGAGAACGCTCTGCTCAGGTAACTCCACTTCCCTGCAGCCGTTCAGCCAATGGGAATGGTTAGAGGTTGTGACGTCACTTCCCTGCAGTCAGTCAGCCAATGGGAATGCACCTGTCTGGTGACGTCACTTCCCTGCAGCCAGTCAGCCAATAGGAATGTCCCGGTCCAGTGACGTCACTTCCCTCCAGCCAATCAGCTAATTTAGCTACCGACACCTTTTGTTTCCCGATGAGGCTTCTGATGCTACCGCATTAAACGAGCCTATGCTATGGAATTGGATGCACCGTCTAGAAACTATGGGTGCTTGTTCTGACAGGACCAGAGAAATTTCCAAGCAGATTTTAGCACGTCTGCCAATGGAATGGTCTCTTGGTTTCCGGCGAAGCTTCATTTGGTCTAAAGCTCAACCCGCGGTTTCGCCGATAAATAGATCGATGCTTGAGCAGAAAACAAAACAAAAGTAAAGAAGTGGCAATGTCGATGCAGGGAGCTTTGTGATATCCTGACGGAACGGGACTGCAGTGCGCGGGGCCTCTTGTTTTACTTGTTGCAGCACTTGGCGGCGAAGCTCTTCCCGGGTTTGTCGTTGAGTGTTAGGCTGTCCTTCTCCTGTGGCACAGCGTGCTTGATCATGCTCCTGCAGCGTGGGAAGAAGGGGATGGAATGCATGGTGAATAACTGAGGGCTTCTTTGAGTGCGCCGCGCAGCAGATTATGCAGCTTACCTCGTCAGAGCTACAACGGCCTCGTTGATATTCGACCCTTCTTTGGCACTCGTTTCCACAAAGATGGCTTTCATTTCCTGAAAGATCAAAGGAAATGAAAAGTTTGGCAATGCGGACAACAAAAAATTAACCCATTAGCGCCCAGCGTACTTTTAAAAGTACAGTTAATTTTTTTATAATTTCACCACCAAAGACTGGAATTTTCTTTTCAAGTAGGGCATGCTTTGGTAAACAGGGGATTGGCCAACCACCCTTAACTAATTTGGCGCACTTCCTCTGCTCAGTATGTCAGCTTTCCGTGGTGAAACTTCAGGATGTTTGTTTCCCACGAACTGCACCGGTAGTTGCTTGCTTATAATTTTCTCACGGCCGCATTTATGTACATATTACGCTAGTTTCTAGTATAGTGCAGCACGAAAGACGAAAGTAAACAACGGATGCTTTGAATGCCCCGCACCTTTGGCGTTTTTTGCTCTGTGATGATTTATATACTACTGTACTTTCTATAGTACACTGGGTCTTCCTGTGTGCAGAACGGCGCCTATTTATTTCAGTACATAGATCTGATGGTTCCTGCCAATGTTTCGGAAAAAATCACTTTGTCTGCTCAGCAAGGCCTCGGAGGCTGCTGTACTTGCCGCTAGCGGTCTTGAGTATGATGATGGTATGATTTTAATTGGTTGTAATAAAGTTTGGTTATAAGAACTGAAGGTTCTGCAGAGCAGACAGTTACTGTTATGCCATTCACACCGTCTGCGGAAAGTACTTGAGTTCAGAAATGAAACTTTTGGAAGCGCGTGTTGTCCTGTCGTCACCTGTGGTGATTTCAACGCTTAGTGACCATTTCATCTTTTTTTTGTAATTTTTTTACCTCTCAAGACATTCTTGTACCGCTCCACTGGGAGGAATTTAGGGCTACAGGAACCGTTCGCCAAAACGGGTTTAGGAAGTGTCCACTCGGGCCAAAGAAAGCGATGAAATAGAAGCAGCCATGAAACATCGATTCTTGCTTCAGTAGTATAGGTTACATGCTTTTATTCAAGCCTACGATCAACAGTATAGTAACTATGGCTTGCAACTATAACAACAGTGAGCCTACGTGTTTTGCCTATAGCACAAGAAAAACAGATTGTTTTAAAGCCAAAACTCCTTTCCTTTTACAACAGTGGTATGGCAGGTGTTGACCTTTCGCATCAAGCCATCTACTGCCAATATATCAGCATCAGGGACAAAAAGTGATAGTGGTTGTTGACACCAAAGCTCAACTTTGCAATTGTGAAAGCCTGAACAATCTGCCAAATTGTAGAGACGGGCCTGCAGACTATTTTTGCTTTGGTAAGAACGTTACTCATTATTATCTACACCTTGACATGCAGTAACCAGCGGTTCGCAGACACTCTGGCTCAATCGTATCTGATGCTTCTTTGAAAAGGAGAAAGCTTTCCGTGCAAAGTAGGATAACTGCGGTGCCAGTATAGCCATAAAATATTCATGAGGGCCTGCAAGAAGTGTTATATCACCCTGCGCAAAATCGCAGACATAATAACAAAATTCACGCCACCAATAGGAATGCAGTGAAGTAGCCACATGTGCTATGTACACCTGTGTAACCTCTGGAAGGAATAAAGCAATCGTGACGAAATTTCAGCAATCTCTTTTCTTTATGTGAGAGTATTATGTGCTAAAAATGAAGAAAATCCCTCTGTTAGATTTTTCTTGTTCCCTAATGGGTTAATCAATACTACAGTCGAACCCTGTTGTAACGAAACGGTTTATAACGAAATAATGAATATACCGAAGGAATGATGATTCTTGGAAGCTCGGTAAACACGGGATATAACGAATTTATGGCTATAACGAAGTAATCGCCAGGCCCCTTCAGCTTAGTTATAACGCAGTTCAACCAGTCGAACGCCGCTATAACGAAACAGTTCATAACAAAATAATGAATATAACGAACGAATGACGATTCCCCTTGGAATCTCTGTCAACAGGGGATATAACGAAGTTACTACTATTACGAAGTAATCGCCAGGCCCCTTCAACTTAGCTATAACGCGGTTCAACCAGTCGAACGTCGTTATAACGAAACTGTTTGTAACGAAATAATGTATATAACGAAGAAATGACGATTCCTCTTGGAAGCTCGGTTAACACGGGCTGTAACGATGTTACGGCTACAACGAAGTAATAGCCGGACCCCTTTAACTTCGTTATAAAGGGGTTCAGTTCACCCGTATATGAACTCCCTCTGTAAAGACGACAGGAGACACTGGCGGCCCCTTATTCTCCGAAAACTGAATACGCGGCCAGTTAAACGATAGACGCTGCGCAGTGTGCACAGCTAAGGTCATTGGAGGTCATCCTTCTCCTTCTCCAACTCCCTCGCTGCCCACGGACCACATGCAAGCGTGCTCTGCTTTTCTGGTTTCATGTCCTTGCTTGCATAGTCGCATGCAAACAGGTATCGACATTACGCTGGCTTAGCAGAGCCAAGCGGTCGAAAACGAAAGCAGAGAACATTTTCCATTGACCCGAAGGCGCCCATCGCCAACACCTTCGTTCTGGAGTGCGCATTCTCCACAATACATTTCTGTCATGCAGTGAAGTATTACTACCCACCTGCTTGTGAGCAGTGCGGGGAAGCCAACCAAAATTGGGTAAGTGTTCTTCAGCACCTAAAAAAGGGTAGGCTCCCACTTTCTATCTACGACACTTTCCTCCCAGGACAGTTTTAGAGGCGCTGAAGGCCTAACCGGCAGCGGAAATAACGGTTGTGCGTTAGCAAGGCTGACATATGTGCGCATATTCGGACGCGTGATGGCCGCTTGGTGTACAGCGCGGTCCATTGTTAAAGGGAACATGCGATCGCGTGGTCTCCGTGCTTCACGAAGCCCTGATGCCTAGGTGCGGCGAGAATATGCGGCGTGAGGCGCATGCGTGGAAAGACCAGCCTCCATGCTTACTGCACATGCGTCTTGTGGCGACGACTCACACAAGTTCTCGGCGGCAGCGCGCCGCGAAGCGCGGAGGCCACGTGATCGAATGTTCCCTTTAACAATGAACCGTACTGTACGTGTTGACGGCATCCGTAGCGCACACTGGCGGCTCACCAAACACCAGCTGCACCAAACACCAGCACACCAAACACCAGCTATACAAGGTGGAAGGAAAGCCCTTTGGCATGGGATGGTTGGAACCGAGGTCGCGCACCGCTATAACGAAGCAACATCTATAACGAAGAAATCACGAAGCCCCTTCTACTTCGTTATAAAGACGTTCAACTGCACTAATATTATTAACAACGCTCGTCTACGCTCACCTGTGAGATCTTCTCACCGGCCTCCCTATCGACGACTGATTTGCTCTGCATTTTGAACACGTCCCGCAGGTCCGTCTTGTTGGAGACCAACATGATGGGAATGCCCCGGGACGCCACCTCCTGTTCGCGGCGATCACAAAAAAAAAAGAAAAAAACGAGAGAAGAAAATGAGGAAGAAATCGAGAAAGAGCAGTGTACAAGTTGTGTGCGAGCGTAGATTAACTTCGCAGCTGGTGCCCAGGAAAGCAAGGCCTCAAGGAACTGGACGCCTCGAGTCGTGACCCTTGCGTAAGTTCACAGTACCTTGAACTGCGCACGTAACCCAGACAAAAAAAGAGGCCTGTTTTTAGGCTGTCGTCATCATGGTATTCATGCTTCGATCCTTTGATTAGTATGGTAGCTCTTTTCCAGACTTCGAAATGATCGCCGTAAAGGGATCGCAATTCCCAATCGAAAAAAAACGACAGAACCGTGTCGAAAATACGATAGAATTTTTGTAGTTTTGTCGTAACAACACATTTCTTCGTTTCGCTCTAGTACTTTGCTGTTAAAAACTGCGCAAAATTCTGTTACTCATAACCAACAATTTCGGACAACAGCATTTTTGACCAGTAAACCGTTTATGAACTTAGTTTTTTCAAATAATGTAAGATTTCACTATAATAATAAGTCCGGTGATCAGCCGATGGCAGTCTTGAATTTTTTTCTATTGACGTTCTTGCTATTGTCACGTTGTAGTTACGGCAGTCCAGCGGTCACCAGCACCGGTCACCAGCGGTCACCAGCACCAGCACGACTTGGAAACGAAGCTCTTTATTTGGGCTGACTTGCGCCCGCAAAAGAACTGAATCACTCGGCGGCGGCGTAAGCAACGAACGCGCTCGTCAGTCGTCGAACTACGAATGCCCGCCGCTCGCGGCGTCGCTCAATTTAAAGCCAGCAAGGAAACTTCGAGATAACAGGTCAAGATCATCTACAGTAAATTGGAAACACGTAGATGCAGCTCTTCATGGCTGTGATCAATCGAGATTAGTCCAGTCGCTTCTCGCGTCACGAACAAAAATGATAACACCCCTTTCCTGCGGCCTTGAGCGCGTACGAACGGACACTGCAACGATACGTGGCACAACCATCAAAAGCATTCCCCATTAGGTTTTTTATGACAGTCTTAACTGTTCGATGTGATCGATGGAAGCACTTTAAAAGAAAGATATTGCTACATAATAAGGAATAGACAATTACCTTCAATTTTCTTCGTAAGAGTATCTTTGTTTTCCAATTTTTCAAAATTTTTGTCCGAAAATGGTGGAATGGCAATTTCTTGGTCAAAATCTTTACAGAAAATTTGTTGCGATGACACTTTTCCGTTGTGTTTTTCGACTGGGTCACCAATACAAAATTGGTTTCACTCGCCTAGGACACTTTGTATTGTTATAACTCTTGGTCACTTTTAGCTGGGACACGCTGTATAAAGTGATGACTGGCGGTAGTGGTGGTACGTAAAAGATGGTGCCACCGAGTACAATTCAGAACCCGCCAAAATATCGCCGTTCACCGCCGCATATTAACACAAGTGCAACGTACCTCAAGGTCAGACATCCACTGCCTCACGTTCAGAAACGACTGCTCGTTGGTGCAGTCATACATGAGCATGACACCGTCAGCCTTGCGGAAGTAGGACTGTGTGATGCACCGAAACCTGCACGAAATCCATATTTTTAATGCGAAAGCATTATATCTCTATGTCACGTCAGCAGAAAGTGTCCGCAAAACGTGTCCGCGAATTTTATCCGCACGATTACGTCGTTCTGTGAAGATAAACGGGTGAAAATGTGATTGTGACAGGCAGTGGTTGGTGAGGTGAAACTAGTTCATGAAATGAACGCGAAATAATACGCTTAGATGTCACAATGGCCATGAACGTCGATATAGTACATGGACGTCGGAACAGCCACGGACGTCGATATAGTATGTGGATGTTTTGCTTCCGCATTGCTCCAATGTGGATCGCCGAAGTGATCTCAAAGTTTTGTTGCGAAAGCAACACACGCGAGTTGCCGAGCCATTTCGTGGAGCTGAGGCAAGGCCATACTGCGCATGCGCGAGGAGCAGTGACGTCACAGGGCAGATACAGCAGGCGCGCCGCCGCTGCCGCTGCGGGGGTGGCTCAGAGGTGCCGCCGCCGCGCTCGCCAGTTGCGCATGCGCAGTAGCGGCGCATAGCTAGCGTGCCGGGGCCGCCGCCGCTGCCGTGCGCTCTCCATCGCATCTCTATCTCTCCTCGTTGCTTTCGCAATCCTCCAGAGCGAAACCACTGCCAATTTTTTTTATTTTGGGATGTGCATTTTGGCTGGTACTAAACTTAAGACAGGCTGTAAACTGCGCCTAATGCACAGACATACTGATATTTTCAAGTGCGGCGAAAACTACCCCGAACAGAGCGTGTGGCAGGTGCGAAAACAACACACCGCCGATAGGCACGACACTGACTATACACGTTCCCCTTCCTTAGTCGAGGCGGTATTTTCTTCCGTCGTCAGCCCTTCTTTTCCCAGCGCGATTCAGCTGTCACGCACCTCTCCTGTCCGGCCGTATCCCACAGCTGGAGGCTCACGTTCTTGTTGTCGATGCAGATGTTCTTCGTTTGGAAGTCGACTCCTGCGCAGGCGGGTCCGAAAAACAAGTCAGTTTGCGTTAGGATGTGGCAGCTCATCTGTGCTCGCGTTTTTTTTTTCTTCGCCGTCAGGACGCTCAGGCATCGCTATACTCAGTATACTTCAGTATCAGTATACTTCCTCCTTTAGTTTCGCATTCGCGCTTTTTTCCGACGAAGGCCGGTCCCGCGGCCGAAACGTCATTAAATTGTTCTAAGCTACAAACGCCTTCGTATAATTTTTGCGTATATTTCTTACCGAGCCCAAGCAAGTTTTCTCAATATACATGTATATCACAGTACACGGGCCTCTAGAATTTCGCCTTAATCGAAATTCAGCCGCCGCGGCCGGGATCGATCCCAGCTGCGGCGGCTGAATTTCGATGAAGGCTAAATTCTAGAGGCCCATGTAAGTACTGTGCGATGTCAGTGCACGTCAAAGAACCCCAGGTGGTCGAAATTTCCGGAGTCCTTCACTACGGCGTCCCTTATAGCCTGAGTCGCTTTCGGACGTTAAACCCCAATAAACCAAATCATATTCACGTTATTATACGTATATCATATTATCATATTATCATATTATTATACGTAAATCATATTTCACGTTATTATATATATATATAAGAGAGAGAGAAAGAAAACTTGCTTGGGCTCGGTTAGAAAGCCGGCCGAAACGTTATTAAATTGTTTTAAGCTACAAACGTCTTCACGCGCCCCCCCCCCCCCCCCCCCCACACACACACACTCTCTCTCTCTCTCTCTTCGGTATAGGGTGTTTCACCTAAGACTTTCTGCAATTTTTAAAAATAAGCTATTTGAATTAGATGCGCGCTTTTTCTGGCATAGCATTGTCAGTGGTGTAGTAAATCATAATTCAACTAAGACGTGCTAACCAGCAGGTTTTTTAACCAATATTTAATAGTTAACTTTTAAACTATTACCGTTGGGCTCCTTAATTATTCAGAGGCATGTAGCCCACCGTAAGTAATGTGCATATCCGTTTTTAGAATTTCGAGAACGCAATTATCCTCGGGGCTGTGGCCCAACAAATTTCGCCTACATCGCGCCAAAATACATGCGGTTTGAGAAGCTTGCAGGCAAAGCAACCTCTCCAGTGAACCTAACTCGTCGAAATAGCCAAAATTTGTTGGGCCACAGCGCCGAGGATAATTGCGGTCTCGAAATTCTAAAAACGGATATGGACATTACTTACGGTGGGCTACATGCCTCTCAATAATTAAGGAGCCCAACGGTAAGAGTTTAAAAGTTAACTATTAAATATTGGTTAACAAGCCTGCTAGTTAGCACGTCTTAGTTGAATTATGATGTACTACACCACTGACAATGCTATGCCAGAAAAAGCGCGCATCTAATTCAAATAGCTTATTTTTAAAAATCGCAGAAAGTCTTAGGTCAAACACCCTGTATATATATACCGAATTGCTCACAAAACACACGGCGGCGCTCTTACCGAGCGTCGACGTCAGCTGCGGCATGAAGATTCCCCGGCTGAGCCTCATGATGAAGGACGACTTGCCCACCGCGGCGTCGCCGACGAAGACCACCCTGAAGGTGTGCTCGGGTGGGCCCGTGCAGTCTGTGAAGCTGGGCTTGTCCGAGGTGCTGCCACCGTTGGCCGCGGACACCTTGCGGTTCCTCGAGTTCGGGTCCGGGGAGCACTTCGTCTGTGCCGCCATCGAATGCCTACGGAAGTCCTCGACGTAGCCGTCTTCGCACGGCGCGGCGCTCAGGTCGTCCAGCTCGTCGGTCGACTTGGCGGGCGTGTCCTGTCTCGAGAGGTGGCGACGCGGCACGGGCTTGGGCTCAGGGGACGTGACCCGGGATCTCGGAAGTGGTACGGGAGGTATGCCCGACCTCTGCGGCGACAGCGACCTCTGCCGTCTCGCCTTCACGACACTCGGAGAAGGAGAGATGTTCACGCTTTGGCACGAACCAGCGGGGCTCGGAGCCCGGCGGTGGTACCTGAACAAGTGAGAAAAAAAAATGGCCGAAGTAACATTTAGCAATCTTTCAACTAGGTAGGTAACGGCTATCTATTTAGCTCACTAATTTACATTCCGAAGCCCACTGATGGTCAATTAAACTCTCACCTCCCACCCTCACGCCCCCACCACCTTCGTGATCTGTTAGCCTTGGATTGCTTAAGCTCTGTCTTACTACAGCAGTGGACAGTCTATGTCAACGAACTTTTATAGTTTCATTCCTTAACCTGCGACTTGGACGCTCTCCTTTCCGCTTCTTTCTTTCTTGGTATCCACTCTTTCCCGAGGTGGTCTAAATTAATACGGAGCTCTCCCCTACGGCGTCCCTCATAGCCTGAGTCACTTCGGCGAATTAAAACCCACGTACCTACCTAGCAGCTCTTTCAAGCTAAATGACAAACAGTGAAATCTCGTTTTAACGAAACGGTTTATAACGAAATAATGGACATAACGAAGCAATGACGATTTACCTTGGAAGCTCGGTCAACACAGGCTACAATGAAGCTGCGGCTATAACGAAGTAATCGCCGGACCCCTTCAACTTGGTTACGACGAGGTTGAACTGTATATCTAGTGGAAGTCTAACTTCTTTTATGACTTTCTTATATTTCAACACACATATCTTTTCTAATTTCCGTTGTTCGCTTTCTGCCCTTAAGCAGCTTTGATGCATATCACCAGGGTGTGCCCGCATCTCTGGAATTCAACAGGCTGTAGTTTTCTGATGATGATCATCATCAATGCAATTTATTATACCCCTGAAGGCTCAAAGGGCATTGCGACCACATAAAAGTGGAGAGGCAAAAATATTTACAAAAAAAAACAATGAAAAGCGCGTCACTTACTTCGCAGTGCTTGGATCCACTCCTAACTGTCGCTTAATTTCACTAATCCTTCTGGAAGATAGATTGCCTCGGGCCATTGGTTTCGGTGAGCCCTCGATGCTCTCCATCTGCGATGAAAAAGCGAGCGGAAGGTTGCACGTAAACAAAATGGATTGTAACAGATTGTAAGATTGTAACAGAGGAAAAAAAAAATTAGACTTTTGATGCTATTCGTGCTGTCGTATATGCGTTAGCATTACAGCCTGTCTGCTGTTTGCCTGTCCCGTACACGGCTTCAGCTGACAGACGACCCATTAGCGTCTTTGATTTGGCTTTCACAATGGGTTTGTGGTGCCGGGAGACTTTTGGAGATACATAGGTGGGTGGAACTTCCTGGAGGATGGAGGCTTCACATGCTAATGGCAACGCCGGACACTTAATGAGATAATGAACTTTATAATGCTAACGCGTAAAAACTGAACTGCATGACGTTATACAATACCTGGGCAGCAAAAGAAGAAAAGATTGACTTTTCACGTTTCCTGCGACTTTCTACCCCTCACTGCCTATCAGCTTCAATTCAAACGTGAACAAACCAATTGAAACGCGAACAGCACAACTCGCAGATATTATACTAGGGAGGCAAAATACATGAGCAGTTGATTTTCCCATCGAAGCCGAGACGACCGCTCTTCTGAAGTGTTAATAGGTCACGCCTGTATTTCATCTCCAGCCTCTAATATGCTTGATTTTTTGTGCTCGCGTTTCAGGTGTTTTGTTCGCGTTTCATTTGACGCTGATAGTACCTGTGTATGTACAGTCGGGTCCAAAAGTTTCTGGGCCATCTGCTCCGTTATACGAAGCCAATAGCTCTGTTATCAGCCGCCGGCCGAAGACCACAGTTGTGAAGGTGAAAGAACAGGATTTTGAATTTCACCTCCGCAAGTGTAGTCTCCACCCGGCGGCTAATAATAGCGCTATAGGCTTTGATTAATGGGTACGCGGTCCAGATGATTTTGTCCCCGACTATACATCTGCGCCTCTCTCTATATCCTAGTCGGTATGTGTCCATCTCTGTGCCTGCCACTCCCTGTCAGAATAACTGTGTCACTGTCGATGTGCCTACGTTTCTGTATGTGCTTGAGTGTGATTATGTATATAATTAGCAATTAACAATCGACCGCCGTTGCCTCAGACGCCACCGGTAAATTAATTAGCGGTTTCTGACGGAAGCAAAATGACGCAGTAACTGCCTCGCATGTCTCGGTGGACACCTCAACCGCTCCGTGAGAGAAGGGAAGAAAGTGGGAGTGAAAGAAGAAAGAGGTGCTTCAGTGGAGGTCTCCGGGGTAATTTCGACCACCTGGCTAGGGATCTTTAACGTCCGCTGACGTCGCACGGCACACGGGCGCCTTTTGCTTTGCGGAAAACTACAAGAGCGCTGCTCATGTTCCTGAACCCAAATGGACCTTCAAACATGTTGCTTCTTGTTCCCTCTCTCACGCTGCGAATCATTCAGCCCGCCTTTCTCACTAAACTATTTCATTTCCGCTTCATTCACCTCAGGGCAGCCAACCACAAGAGGCGACCCTCGACTAATCTCCCGACATTTCTCTGCTGTTCGCCTCTTGCAAGCCAAGCCCCGTAGCGGGTGAAACGAGCTGTGTGTTAAGCCTCGCCGTCTTCATTCAGCACGCAAGTACTAGGAAAGGCTGCGCAACGGCCCGGCAACGCTCCACGGAAGGCGCACCGGGCGCCCTTTGCCGACCGACGCCCACAAATCATCGGGCTCACAGGCGGCGAATGGAGCACACTTCTCGCTGCAGCGCGACAGGCAACAGGCGCGTTGTGCGACCCACGCGGCTTCTCTATTATGCGCCGCCGACAGCGAACGAGCATTTCGGTCCTTGTGTAATACGTCCGCAAGAAGACCTTGCCGGGCCGTAAGCGTCGCGCTTCCGTTGGGACGAATTGCCAAAGTGCATGATTTCCGAGGCAACTAAGCACTTGTTGAGCTTGCGCTAGCCGTGTCAAAAATACGACAAAATGTTTTGTCGTACCAACAAATTTTGTTGCAAAAGCAACGCATACGCGAGTCGCCGAGCCATTTCGCGGAGCTGAGGCAAGGCCATACTGCGCATGCGCGAGGAGCAGTGACGTCACACGGCGCACAGCTGGCGCGCCGCCGCCGTCGCTGCGCGGGTGACCCAGAGGTGCTGCCGCCGCGCTCGCCATTTGCGCATGCGCAGTAGCGGCGCATAGCTAGCGTGCCGGGGCCGCCGCCGCTGCCGCGCGCTCTCCATCGCCTCTCTCTCCTCGTTGCTTTCACGATCCTCCAGGTTTTAACCAGAGCTGAACCACTGCCAATTTTTTTTCAAGAGTTTTATAGCATTCTTCGGTAGTAATGTAGTTTTGTTGCAGCAGCACTTCTCTGTAGGTTGTCGTTCTCCAGCACTTTTTTGCATTAACTACAAAAAACTCTACTGTTCCGCCAGCCAATCACGATTTTTCTGGGCAACATTGGACGGTCGGCGCCGGCTCCGGTGAGGCTTCTGTGTTATCGCATAATACGGTACAAAACGCACAGGCCCTGTGCTTTGTGTACGTTCTTCGTCTCTCCGCTGTCTCGTTTGCGCGACCGCCTATAGATTTAGGCAATACCGGCAAGCCCCGACGTCTAATGTCGGTGACTCGGAACGAAGGGACGTGAGAGTGAAAAGGGAGACTCACGCTACACCACGTGTTGCGGCTGCCGATGCCGCTCTCGCTGCTGACGGAGGCCGCGGCTCCGGGGGCGCAGGGCTCCATGCCACCGGCGCCCGGGGATGACGACGTCTTGGACTCGCCGAACGACGGCGGCAGAGACTGGACGCTACGGTCGCTGGAAGCCTTGCTGGCGCTCCTCACCGGCAGCGGCGGCCTTGACGTCACCGCCGCTGAACCATTGCTGCCGTGTGCGGACCCTGAGGATGACCCTGGAAGCCCGCCACCGGCGCCGGCCGCGTTGGAGTCCAGGCTGTCCTCGCGGTCGTGCAGCGATGGCGTCGCCGACGACGAGGACCGGTTGCGCAGCGAGATGGTCTCTGAGGACAGGGACGGCAGGGGAGTGCTCTGGTTCGTGTGGCGGCCATCTTCGGCCGAGTCCAGGGCAGCCGCCGAGCGTAGCGTCGATAGGCCGCTGTCTGCGAGGACATTTTACGCTTTTTTAAATATAATGCAGAAATGCGCTAGAGAGCTTTCCTTTAAGATTTTCGCGGAGCGATTTTCGCGTCCGCACAGCGGAGCTCACAAATGACGGGCAATTTAGGCCTAACCTCGTTTGGACAACGTACAGCCTAAACGCAAATACGCTTATATGGGAGTAAAACGGGAGTAAGCTGTCCTCTAGAGCATTCCCTTTTGTGAAAGGGAGTGCGCTAGAGGACAACTTTACTCCTTTTTACTCCTCTCTGCATAGAATGCAGTGTTCTTAAGCGTGCACTGTATACACCTTGTATAGCATAAGCCGCTTACACGGCCGAGTCGGTAGGAGAAGAGACTGTCCATGCCTTCCAGGCGAGCTTGGAAGGAGAGGAATATAAAGATTAGGAACAGATGACCGCATAAAAGCGTAGTCAATGACATATACGTCTCTAACAGTAGCAGCTAACGTTCCGCAGGTGTATAATTGATTTTTTTTTGGTACAAAATGCGACTGCCGATAAGCTCGGCTTCGAGAAGCCTCAGTCGTAAAGGTCACGGTGAAGTCACGGATTGACAGCGCGTCTCTTCGCGCCGTCTTTATTTATGAGTAGGCCTAGCTGGCGGCCTGTATGACAGCAGTATATAAATACTACAGCTGTTTGTGAGGGCCCCTAATCCAGGACGCCTGAACGTCAATCCACAAGAATATCTCTGCAATAAGAACGCTCTATCTCAAAAGTTCAGGGCAAAGAGTGTAGCAAGGCGTTCTTATCTTACGGTTTCTACTGAGCTATCCCTTTTTTGCCGGCACCAACGGAGTGTGCAGAGTCCTCAAGACTTCTCACCATTTAGGCATAGCTTTAGGACCCCTTCCCCAAAACGAAACACCCCCACTATAAGTTTTTTTTAGTATACCCTTTGTAAAAGTGTGTTATGAATTTTCAAGCCCTTAGACTTTTTTGTACTTTACTACATATTTTTGCGAACGGTAGCAAGAAAAATGAGATAGCCTCAGAAGAAGGCATTTTCACATATCCTTGCACATGGCTCAAGGCCTACCGCGAGAAGCCATACACCGCGCTGAACAGCACGAACATTCTTCGGCTGCACTGGCCCTCATAATTTTTCTCTCCCAGAACGCGCAAGGACGTGCGCGAACTGCTCACAGTATATTATGCTACAGGGTATGCAGGCAGGAAAGCAGAGCGTGCTGTGAAGGCGGGACGGCCAGTTGGAAAGCAGACCGGAGGCAGACGCGGCTCAGCGTGAGGGTCTCGGCAAGGCCATTGCGGCGAGCAACGTCGTGACCGCGGCAGTGATTGGTTTTCATGCGCGCAAGCCTCACTGCGGATGATGACGCACCCTGGGAAACAAGGACGGCTCTAGGCAACTGGAAAGGCTGCTGCTATGGAAGGACTTCCGTGCGTCCTTCTATGGTGTGTCTACAGCGCTGAGAAAACTACGAGGAGGGGATTCGCCATATCATCATCATCACCACCAACAACAACAACCTGCCAAGTCAAAAAATACGACATACTTGGTTCAAAATAACAGAAAATTGTTTGTTTGCTGCCGCGGTACACTCTAAACAACAATACACCTATATGGGAGTAAAAAGGGAATAAGCTAGCGGACGCCCTTCTTTGAAGGGTGCGCGATAGGGGACAACTTTACACCCTTTTAACTCCTTTCTGTTTAGAGTGTAGCTCAGTGGTTATGGCACTCGGATGCTGACCCGAAAGACGCGGGTTCGATCCCGGCCGCGGTGGTCGAATTTCGATGGAGGCGAGATTCTAGAGGCCGGTTTACTGTGCGATGTCAGTGCACGTGAAAGAACCTCCGGTGGTCAAAATTGTCCGAAGCCCTCCACTGCGGCGTCTCTCATAGCCTGAGTCGCTTTGGGACGTTAAACCCCATATAAACCAAACCAAACCAAACCAAACCAAACCAATATCGTTCGTCATCCTGTCGTAACGACAGGTTTTCTGTAGTATTGCAAACTTGCCTGTTGTCGCGACAAGAGCCACTGTGTCGCTACGGCTTATACTGCAGAAACTTCTGTCGTTACTCATCATCATCAGCCTGACTACACCCACTGCAGGGCGAACGCCTCTCCCATCTCTCTCCAATTAACCCTGTCCTTTGCCAGCTGCGCGCACCGAGTCCCCACAAACTGCTTAATCTCATCCGCCCACCTAACTTTCTGGCGTCCCCTGCTACGCTTGCCTTCAATCTGTCGTTATGCAGTAATTTATATTGTTGCTGCAAGGTTAGCTCCCTAAATGATAAAAGAAGTTCTGTTGTGACAACAGAAATTGCTCCGATGTTTTTTTTTATAGGGCTGCCATGACTATTTCAGGGAAATTCTCACAAATTACCTTATCGCGCCTCCCCACTGAACTCCTTGCTGTCCCCTGCTTAGTCCTCCTTCCCTTTGTATTCACTTCGTTACCCTAATGAATTACTTTCATCACATCACTTTATTCTCCTTCAATTACTCTCTTCCGTTTATATATGTCTGATTTCATAAATTTGAAACTAAGTAATAATAATATAAACAGCCGCAACTGCCGACAAGTTTTGCGCGTGCCAGATATGTACTGAACAAGCCATTCGGACAATCATTGTTTTACTCCCAGCCAAAAAACACAGCAGGAAATCTTCTGTCGTCTCAACGGATTCTCTGCAATGGTTTTGCCCATGAATTTGTCGTAACAGCAGAAATTCGGCCTCGGTGGTTGGATTTTGGATGGAGGAGAAATCCTAGAGGCTCGTGTACTGTACGATGTCAGTGCACGTTAAAGAACCCCAGGTGGTAGAAATTTCCGGAGCCCCTCACTACGGCGTCCCTCATAGCGTGAGTCGCTTCGGGACGTTAAGGCCATATACACTGAACTAAGCTGTTTTCGTAATTTACTAACTCTTCTACATTTTGCCTCATTTCCGCGCAGGTCCCCTATGCCTTATTCCGCAATGTTTTTCTAGCGTGCCACCGTGACCCCTTAGGCGGCATTTACTAGCTGTTTATCCCCTTCCATTTATCTAAGTCTAACGTCATGTTTTTGATGCGAAGTAAAAATAACCCATTCAAAAATGACGACAAAATATTTTGTCATCCTGTCGTAACAACAGATTTTTTTTTAGTGCAATAGCACTTTTCTGTAGTTCTATACCTACAAGAGACATCGCAGTACCACAAACAATCCCGTTGTATCTAGACAAATTTTTGTTATTTACTTGTTCTTGTACCAAAATACTGAAAAAAATCTGTTGCGACGACGGAAAATGTCCTATTGTGTTTTTTCGCCTGGCAGTAGTAACAGCCTTAAGAGCTAACAGTTCCCACGCGTGCCTAGTATGTGTAGGAGCTATTTGCACAGTTGGTTCTAGGCGAATCGAACGAACAAGCTTAAACTTAGTGCATCACCACGAACCAACACCCACGCCCATACTCTGATGATTTTCTAACAGGGGAACGCGAAGGCTATCACAAACTAATCCTGGGATAGATGAGGGCTCTCCAGTATAAGTATAAGAGAAAACCCAAGTCTTAAACACAAGGAAAGGACAGGTAAATGTTAAGTTATGTTAACCTTGAATACTTCAGAGAAAATCAATTTCTTTACAGAAGAGATTTAGATTGGCTTATTGGTTTATCGGGGTTTAACATCCCAAAGCGACTCAGGCTATGAGAGACACCGTAGTGGAGGGCTCCGGAAATTTTGACCACCTGGGGTTCTTTAACGTGCACTGAGAAGACATTTAGAGGAGACGAATTTTTTTCTTTTACTATATACTGAAGGAAATTTCCTGCTATAATCATCACAACATTAAAAAAATTCTGTCGTGCTTTTCTTGGCTTCGAAGAGTGGCGGCCTCTTTCGTATATGGAAGAAAAACCAAAATGGCAGCGCTCCTATACGCCGACGTGCTTATTCTCTTCTATCTCGTCATCCGTTGTCAGTCCCGACAAGTCCTTCCTTCAACGCATATGCTGCGGAGGGACACATTCGGCTCCCCATCAGCTGACGCCTCTGAGCCCGCCGCGGCGCCTGCTTTTTCACCGAGCATACCTGAACAGAAGGGCGCCGCGGAATCACGCGCTTAGAGGGAGAGGAGGAGGAGGAGCGTCAGGAGAGAGAGAGAACCGAAGAGGCGTGGGCGGACAGGTGTGCGGCGCAGCCTTACCGGCTTCCTCCGTGAGCGCAGCCGTGGCAGGTGCGGGCTGCAAGAGCACTCCCGATATGACGGCCGTCTCCTCCTCCTCGGCCAAGCTCTTTCTCTGCTGCTGCTGCTCTTTGCGCTGCTGCTGCAGCTGTCGTTCGCGTTCCAGGGAGTGGGGTTCGTCCTCCAGACTGTGGTTGTGGTGGTTGTGGTGCAGCTCTTCGAAGTGCTCGTCGTCCTGGCTCTCTATACGGTCCAGGACAGGGTGGTGGTCCATGGAAGGAGCCCTCGTAGACCAGATGGCCGAGGCGCGCTCTTCTTCTTCGGGGTCGAACAGGGGCCGCCGGTCGCCCAAGGACCTGTACCGCAGAGGACATGTCGGAGAGGAAATGTTATATCATCCCAGTCGAAAAACTTTACAGAACAATTTTTATCGTCACGGAAGATTTTCCGTAATTTTTTTGACCAAAAAACTTGCAACCAAAAGAAGTTTTTACTGTCACAACAGAATTACGGGTAGTTAGTAATCAGATCAAGAGGAAGAAATGGGCTTGGGCAGGGCATGTAATGCGAAGGCAAGATAACCGCTGGTCCTTAAGGGTTAACAGAGTGGATTCCAAGAGAAGGCAAGCGTAGCAGGGGGCGGCAGAAAGTTAGGTGGGCGGATGAGATTAAGAAGTTTGCGGGGATACGGTGGCCGCAACTGGCGAGGGACAGGGTTTATTGGAGAGACATGGGAGAGGCCTTTGCCCTGCAGTGGGCGTAATCAGGCTGATGATGATGACTACATAAAAGTACTACGCAACTACAGAAAGGTACTGCAGAAAAAACCACGGTACTACAGAAAAATATTACAAAACAACAGAGAAATATGTCGTTACGACGAAACTACAAGACAGTTTGTCGTATCTTTGACACGGTTCTGTAGTTTTTTCAGACAAGGCTATTGGGGTTAGGTTTCATGTTATGAAGAAATGGTAGGCGCGGGAGCTGTTTCGGTCTAGTAGGACACTTGAACCACGCTGTGACAGGAGGTTTCATGGGGAACAAAAAGGGAAGATAAAAAAAGCATACGTATAGTCGGCGTCACGCTTATGCGAAGTATTGCATGGCATGTTAGGTTCGGACAGGTTATGAGGAAAAGAAAGCTGCGAATACACTCACACTCAGGGTGGACACCTGAACTATGTAATGAGCGTATGGTTACGGGAATGAAAAAGAAAGAGAGAACGTTCAAGCGACGCACTGCGTTGCAAATTAAATGATACCAGAGGCAAAGATTTGCACAGAGCTACAAGCGAGCTGGAAACAAGCTGGAAACGAGCACATCAGCTGAGAACCATTCGTTCTTATAAGATTTTGTCTTTAAGTTTGTATTTTCAGCAGCGTACAGCTCCCTCTACCGATTGTACATGCAAGCATGGTCCAAAGCGTGCGTGCAACTAACTACCTTGTGCTTCGGACCTGGAGGCCAGTTATGGCCCCAAAGTTACATAAAGGGGAAAAGCTATAAGGTCTCTGGAAGCGCATTATTGTCTCGCGCTGAGCGGAAACCTGAACTACGCCGTGAGGAAGAGGATGAAAGATGCAGACGGGCAAATAAAGAGAAGTGGAAAATATGGGCCATATACTGTTAGAAACCACGCTCTACCTAACGGGTGCACAGACGGATGGGACCAAAGCACTTGGGTCAGTGATATCTCAACAAAACCGAAGACCTACTCACTGAGTATAGTCTTGCTGGAAATATTGGAGGAGCATAACGAATCCCCAGGCCACAAGTTACGAGTGGCTCCGTTAACTCGCATGAAACTTGAGACAGATACCGCGGGAACAAATCCCGGCTGACGCCATTAGAAAGGTCACCGGTGCTTTTATAAAAATGGTCTATAGACAGTCTATAAATTTCTTATAGATTCTATTTCCTTCCTATAAACATTTCTTTTTGTCTATATTCTACAGACTGTATACAGACACGAGTTTACTAAAAGTGTCTACTAAAAATGATTTTGATTGCAGTACACGTATGTTCTTGAATGTGTGGCCAGATTTTTGTTGTTTCTAGACCTTGTGAAACTGCCTATCTGTTCTATGCATGACGTAATAATATGTTTCTCAATACATCGAATTTTTAAAAAAAAAAATTCATGCAACATAAAGGCGAAAAGCGACTATGTACCGGAACTATAGAAACCTTTATCACACATTCTCACTGCCCGGGCATTAGAGAGTTAAGCATCCGCACTAACCATCCCGCCGGAAGCCTTGGCTCTCGCCTCATTTTGCACTTGCCTCCTCGTACCGCTCGTAAAATTCTGGCGCGGCACAAAGCGCAGCAGCTGGAGCAGCTCCGTTACGAGCGACTCCCATTTTCCTCGGGCCCCAATCAAGACTCGCCGAGCGCCCCGTAAAGAGCACAAAAGGAAGCTGCAGCCATCGCGCGGAAGGCATTAGTAGCCGCTGATTGCTCCTGAATGTCGTTATGTTCGTTGCTCCAGAAACAGCTGTGAAACAACGGCCGCCCACGCGTCGCGCTCGGTATGCGAGATGAAGAGGACTAGTTTACGCTAAACCCTTATAAAGATGGTCTACATACTGTCTATAGACTTCTTATAGACTGCATTGCCTTCCTAAAGATATTTCCTATTGTCTCTTCAAAGTATATAGACTGTCTATAGAAGGAGTCTATCATAAGTGTATGGCATAAATCTATAGATTGTCAATAGACTGTCTATAGAGTCTGTCTTGCCTATAGACGAGTCTAAAAGATTTTCCTGTAAAAATTCTATCGACTATTTGCCTATAGACTAGTCTATAGGCAAAACAAACTCCGTAGACAGTCTGCTAGGCATGACAATGGTTATGGTAGATCTTTTTTATATCCTCAAATTACAATAGACACAGCAGTATCACCAGTATTAAATCTTCACTTAACATCCCGCCACTAGAGGTCCGACGGAAAATCGCACGACTCTGCCTCTTTCATAAGTTATATTACAATTTTCCTGATCTTCGTGACACATTGTTACTAGCTCCCATCAGAACATCGCGCCGCCTGTTTAACCTCCTCAGCATTCAACGTATACATGGATCAACCTTGGCATTTAATAAATCTTTTCTTCCAACTGCAATAGAAAATTGGAACCTGCTACCCGACTACATTGTTAACGAGCGCGACGCTACTAAATTTCGACAGGCATTAATTAATCACTGTACTGAATAAAAGACACTGCTCAAACTTCACCCAGTTACACTTATTATTTTTCTTGTTGTTGTTGTTGTTGTTACCGCCTAATTCAGCCTTGCGCCCTTCATTATTGACCAACGTTGTATTGTGATGTATCGTTTTTCATTTTATTGTATTGCATTATGTTTTGTTGTATTAACGTATTATTCTCAGTTGCATTTGCTTTGTCCCCCCCCCCCTTATGTAATGCCTCAACAGAGGCCTTTAAGGGTAAAATAAATGATGATGATGATGATGATCCTAATCGTTTCCACTACATTTTGTAATTTCGCCGTTCTCGCACCTTCAGTTGGGGCAGTTTGTACGTGAAGCAATGCATTTGCGACACCACAAACATTGAAAGCACACTGACACCTACTCCCCGCTGAGTGAAGAAATTTTTCGGGCATTGATGAGGTCATATCAGGCATTTTAAAAAAGGACTCTTCATGTCTAGCCGTTATTACAGCTGTTCAGTATGCGTAGGACAGTCAAAACATAGCATTAATACACTGATTCTAGTCTTGCCTATAGACGGGTCTATAGGATTTTTCTGTAAAAAGTCTATCGACTAACTCTACAGACAGTCTACTGACAATCTATAGATGTATGCCATACACTTATAATAGACTCCCTCTATAGACAGTGTATAGACTTTATGGAGAAAAGTCTATAGCCTTTGTAGACAAAAGTCTATAGACAATCTATAGACTGTGCACAGAAATTTTTGTAAGGTAACGCTGCCTCTGACCATGTGACCATGTGTCGCAGACAGCGAGTATTCCTTTCGGCAATTAGATCCGCATTCCTCAGGGGTTTGCGGATGCACTTCTGCGTTATTAAACGGGTTGTTTTACTGGACGTGCCTAAAAAATTTCGGCGTAAATCTTGTCGTGAAAGAGCTTTTCGATGAGGAACTGCTGTGCGCAGCCTCCGTTGAAAAATTACAGTAACCAACCATAGTCTAACGCAGAAGACGAAACTTGAGTTGGTGGCACGTAATGACCGCTCCTGAGTTCAACAAAAAATGTTGTGAAGACAGAATGCGCTGACATTTTGGAGAACTATCAAAAAGGCAGCGACTGCCGACCCCACCGACCCCACGACACTGAACCCTACGAATTTCCCAGAGCAAGAAATTAGGTCCGGATATCGCTCTGGCTTCGAGCCGGCCTACGGGCAACCATGTATTTTTTTTTTAAGTTCGCTGACATAAGAATGCTTATGGCAGATCTTTTTATTCATCCTAATCGTTTCCACTACGTTTTGTAAGTTCGCCGTTCTCGCAGCTTCAGTATGGACAATTTCTACGCGCAACAGTGCATTTGCGACATTGCAAACCTTACAAGCGCAATGACACCTACTCCTCTCTGGCTGGAGAAATTTGGATGCATTTATAAGGTAAAATCAGGCATCCTTGTTTCTAGCCGTTATTACAGCTGTTCAGTATGCGTAGGACAGTCAAAACATAGCGTTAATGGACTGACCCTAGTGCGAAAAACGAGGCCGCACTAACATGTAAGCCCTCTCCTTCAGTACAACGAAGTAGCCATTATGACGACACTTTTATAGCCTATAAACGCTAAACAAAAATACACCTATATGGGAGTAAAAATGGAGTAATATGTGCTTTCTGCCTCTAATATGTCCTCTAATGTACACTAATACATGGAGTAATATGTCCTCTTATAGAATGGAGTGCGGAATAAACCAATAAACCAACCAATAGTGCAGTCTAATTCAAACCTTATACCGAATAAAAGAGAGTTCGTAGTCAAGATCAAGGACGGCAGAACACATAGTAGTGGATACCCTGGCCCCGTTTACACGCCGAGGTCGCATGCCGGAAGTACGCCGAAGAAAGAGGAAGCAAGATAGCGTTGCGCAACGCGAAACGGAAGTTCAATGTCTTTCACTCGATGCGAGCGCACACGCCGTGTTGTTTGAGAGGAAATCGCGGGTGCGTTTAATGAGCCATCCCAGGGCCGACAGATTTACTGATATGCTCTTCCATACATTTCGATAGAGCTCACGACATACGTGTTTGTATGCGCCATACAGGAACCACGAATAACCACCACTCCACGACGTTAACGGCGTTCGTGTAACCACTGAATTATGTTTACTACAGACGTGCCGAAGCTCAGCACGCCGTCCGCATTAAACGGACTCGGGACGAATTGAAGTCAGACTACACTGACAGATTACCAATAACAAAAAGAGTGCTTAAAAACTTGAGAAAACGTAGCTTTTAAAGGCTAAGAAAAAGCGAGAAACGATAAACAGGGATCGCACCTATTAGCCGTTTTCGACACTACAGTCGTGAGAAATTTAAAAGGGAACGAAGTATGAGAATTCATTTATTGATTACTCCGTTATTATGTGTGACGAGCGAATTTTTTTCTTCTGATTTCTCTGTATAGTTTTCGTCTTCGTGCATGACAGACGAAAGTCCCTTTTAATTTTAGTAGAGAAATAATCAGGAAAATCGCAGTTTACTGCAAGGAGTTTGCTCCTCGCGTATTTTTCACGACTGTACATTGCCGTGACATAAAGTGACATTTTTGCTCAACAAGAAACGAACAATTAGACGCCGGAACGTTCAGGTAACTTCTGCGTCGCAAACATTATTTATTGCACAAGAAAAATAAAACAATTGCTAACCGTGGAAAATTAAGTGAAGCAAATTCGTGAAACTCGCCGTCATCAATTACGTCACGAGTATGAATCTAATGGCGGGAAATCAGAGTATTCGAACTTTAGCTCCGGATTTCTGCCAGTGAGAGCGTCTTTGATATCGAACAAACCTAAACGATCATGAAAGGCTTAGTTGTAGTATTTACTATGACAAAATTGCCAACAACGGGTCTTTAACCGGTGATCGTTCTTTTAGAACTCTCCTGCTCTCGGTATTATGGGAGGATGGCAGACAAAATTTTACTACCAGGCAGTTCCTTAAGTAAAAATCGACAGAGGGAGAAATAATTAGTAGGATTAGTAGGGTGTACACCAATCCCTTCGATAGGCACTATGGCACCAACCGTACAAATTACAAAACAGGATACCTTCATAATACTTAAGTAATGATTTCGGCTGTTAAGGGGATTTAATCGAAGAAAATTCATATATAGAAACAAGATTCAGAAATACGAGTTATAACCGGAGCAAACAAGACCCGATAAAATGACTAGAAAGTGTACGGACTGCGAGTAATGCAAATTAAATTCCATAATAGTTCTGGACAAACAAATTGGAAGTGGCGGCTTGTAGTAGCAAAGCGGCAATTAGGGTTCGTTGGTTAAAGGATTTAGCGCGCTATCACTGGGAAACTACACAAGTGGGACATAGACGAAGGTCATAGGACAAGCGCGCACTGACACTGACTACTACTGCGCATGTAGTACTTCGGCTAGTAGTAAATACCTCGCTGCCAGATGTTAAGTACAACAATGAACACTAATTAGACGTCCGTGGTACGAACAAAGACAAACAAAAAAGCTTCGACAAAACATCTAACGGGAAGCACCATAGGTTGCATCATAGCTAAGCGTTTCAGACGCGCAAGAAGCAAGCATACGGAATGTCTGCTTACCGTGACAATTTGCATTCGCAAATCTACACATCCTGATTTGATTTGATTTATTGGGGTTTAACGTCCCAAAGCGACTAAGGCTATGAGGGACGCCGTAGTGAAGGGCTCCGGAAATTTCGACCACCTGGGGTTCTTTAACGTGCACTGACATCGCACAGCACACGGGCCTCTAGAATTTCGCCTCTCTCGAAATTCGACCGTCTTTTCGCCGAAGTTCGACCGTCTTTTTTTTTTCGTTAAAATCACAGCGATGCTAAGGTTTCAGAGAATTCTGATATTCTAAAATTCCAAGGTTCCAGTTTATTTCGCCTGCACGATGAGTAAATGCTACCAACTAGACAAGGCCATTACCTCCCATTTCTGAGTATGTAATTAAAAAAATTGTAAGGCTACGAAGGCGTCACTATCCAGTTCCGCATCTAAGAAAGAACAAAAATGACTCGATCAAGCTTATCTAAGACATTACCTAGACGTATTAAAGCTCAGCACAGGCGCGAGTGAAATCGCAGCACGCAACCCTCAAAGCAGCAGATGTTGCATTCAGCGCTTTCAGCCTGAAAAAGAGTTCCGCCTTTACCACGTCAGAGCCAGATTTCATCAGAAGACCTCTCACCAGAACCGTTTCCACTCTCCCTCTTTCTACTACAAGAAGCTGTTCCTCTTTCCCTTTCATCCGATCTTCCCTTTCCTACAACGACACCGCTGATGTGCCCTCTATGCAGAAACGGTTACTGCGCCTTTCGTGTTTACATGTCCAAGAACTGCTGCTATGCTATTCAGAACAGCACCAACGGTGTCAACCTAGGGGAAAAAATTGCTTGCTGTTTAGCAGTGCTAACCAATAAATATTGTGCGAAAGCAGGTTTTTGCAGGTGAACACTATCGCCAGGTACCCGAAAGTGCGATTGAAAGCGCGTTTCCTATCCTTTCGACTTGCGCACAGATGGAAGTTAACGAAAACAACGACGTGCAATGCACAGCGCGAGAGTCTGTTGTAGTTTAACACGTGGCGTGATCGGCTGCGGCGATAGCGTATAGTGCTTTCGTGCAGTGGCCAGCGAAGCTGATATGTTCGCGCCCCCGCGGGTTCGAATCCCAGTCGCTGAAAAATTTATTTTTCTTCTCCATGTTGGTCAAGGAGACTACCCCCATTCAAAGTCTCGCTCATTTCTCACCATTTCCCACATCATGCGACTCACTTCAGAGGCTTCACCACACACCCGCATTTTTCGGGGTAGGAGGCATACAGTGCTTTCGCACTGAAAGAAGCTAGAGATTGTAGCCATTGACCAGGTTATGATCGGATGGCTGAGACTTCGGAATAACACACGGATTCCTCTCCGTGCTCGCGCAATCAAGAAGCATGCATCCAGTAGAGAAGCTAACAATTGTTTCAGATGAACTTGGTCGATGACCGTGGTCTTGAACCACGTGATCATGCATGACCAGACGAACGTTCGTGGAAACCTATCTATAGCCTCAGGAAGCAATGAACGGCACTATCGCAAGTGCTACGCAATCCAGATTTTCGTTCACGCATTTGCAAGCACACCAGTAAACTACTAAGTGAAAAGTAAATTATCTAAGTGAGTGGTTAGGTTTCGTACTACTGCGGCATCACACTCGCACTGACCCGCTTAACCACTGCAGAGCTGCAGTTCTGTGTAGCACGAGCGCTATACTAAACTGAACTAAATCAGCAAGACTTGTTACGGCGGTATGGTCGCAGTTAGGGCTAGTTGGTGGGGGATCATATTAAGGGCTACACTGCGCAGAAAGACCAAAACACAGATGGCGGCTAGTAGGCCCGGTACAACTCCGTATGACGCGTACCGGACCCCGTATATAACCAGTTTAAAATGTTTAGCACACATGCTCCACTTGGTGCACGACCTGTTCGTTTCTATATAACCCTAAGTGACGGCGCGAATCGAATGACTTCCTAATAGAGACTAACAGTTCAAAGTGACGACACCTACTCTTCAGTGGCGACCGAATTCGGATGGGTCCCACCGGCGTAGCCGTTCGCCATTGGTGCTGGTGTCTCCTGCTGTGCCAGATCGGCGGAGCCGCCCACCGAGGCGACCGGAAGCACTTTGTAGCACATCACGGGGTCGGCTTCCGGCGGCGCGCGTTCATCGTTAACGATCATCTTGCCCCGCCGGCCGACTCGCATCATTGCCTTGAGACGCTTCATCATGCTGCCGCCGAAGACGAAGACTACGTCGCGGAGCCTCAAGTTAGGACACACAGGATGCCGTCGATGTCTGGAGGCGGTGCCTTGAAGACACCAACGGGAGAGGGTATGCCGACGACGAAGTCGTCGTCGAAGACGTCGAAGGCCAAGTTGAGAACGGAGAATGCTAGTGCGACGCGAAGACCAGTTTATCGGCAGGAGTCCATAGTCAAAGACTTCACGACATGTCCACGGTTAAGACTATGCAGACGCTGAAAGCGAAGACGTCGTCGAAGACATCGGTGGCGAGGCGCGAGTGGCAACACTAACACGACGAGGTCCAGTATTCCGAACAAGAATCCGCAGTCAAGCGTGAGTTGTCAGTTCCATTAATGGCGAGGACGTGGAAGGCGTTGAAGACAAGCGGTCGTCAGCTGAGGCGTCCGGGACGTTTGGCGATCCGCGACTCCACTTTTCGACGGCGAATGCTCGCGCCTCCAGGCGCGCAGCTGGGGTATCGTTCAGAGCAGAAGCTGCACGTCGGGTATCATCATCGCAGAGGCGCCCATTTAGCGGAGACTAGTCCCCCCACTCCGCCGCAGCCTTCCTGAGCAGATAGCTTGCGCCGATGGCGAGCGGCATTCTATAGTACGCACACACACACTCACTATCGCGCGCTTTCCGTTATTTGCGTCACCGCGAGCTTTCTCTCCACCTTCCTCCTACTGGGCCCGGCGGCGCAGCAGCCGCAGTACGTCACGAGGCGCGGAGCCCGACGCTCCACAGCTGCTGCTCGCGCCCGAAGGTCTCCTCTCCAGCGGGCTCCTACGGCTGCCGTCGTTTCGCAGAACTATAGCGCTCCTTGAGCGGGCACTGGGTGTTGGAGGCGAAGCGGGAGAGGAGTTATGTCCTCGTAATAATTTCGCGCGGTCCCCGCTGTAACGACGTGGAAAAGGTGCGCGCGCTTTTGGCGACGCCGGCGCATGCGCAGAATGCGCGCGCGCGCGGGAGGGCTGGAGCTCTGGGAGCAGCGTAGCCGGGGGCGAGACGCGGCCGCAGGTTCGAGGCGCCTTGCATGGGCGAAGGATAGCCGGTACGGCTCGTGCGTGGGCGTCACGACGGCAGGACGGAGTTCGAAGAGAGTATACATTGTTCCGTTTGAATCCGCCAAATGATGAATGCACGCCCTTTGCTTCGAACACCTGGAAAAACACTATGGACTGCTGTCCATACACCCTTACCGATGAGCTATTCGGCGTCAGGACAATGATTTCTGCCTGTCTCCCCCACACCCCTTCCCCATTTTCTGCTCTCTATTTGTTCCTACAGTATTGTGTCCCGCGCTAGTCAACTATTCCCTCTTTCCCTATTCCGTCAACACCGTGACTCATTACCAGTTTGCTTACCTGTCCATTCAAGCTGATACGTGTTCTGTCTGTCAGCTGATACGTGTTTCCGTTGCAGAAGAAAAGAAGAAAAAGAAGTACTAACGGTTTTAAACGCCTGTGTTACAAGTTGCTGCTTTCAGCCCTAAAGAACACGCCCATCAGTGAGCGAACCTCTTTTGCAGGTCACCGGTGCCATAGGTTGCGTGTTTATAGCTGGTCCTGCATAGATACCCGTGCTTTAGAACGCTGCCATCAAATCTCTGCTCTCTCGAGCACCGAAGGTTACCACGTAAAGGTAGGCCTGGAGTAAGGAGCCTAAAAAAGTCGGATGTCGAGTCCTGACTTACAAGGTCGAGCTTAGCTCTGCGGAGCCCAAATCTGCACTGCGCACAAACATACACTGGTTACGGGACACGTCGTAAGAACTACAAACGTCGACAACAAATGTGTCTTTGAGAAGTGCCTTATCATCATCCTCATCATCAGCCTGATTACGCCCACTGCAGGGCTAAGGCCTCTACCATGTCTCTACAATTAGCCCTATTCTTTGCAAGTTGCGTCCACCACATTCCCGCAAAGAAGTGCCTACTGTTATATAAACGTAATTGAGTTGACACGCGGTGGAAAAACAACTGTCTTTGTTCCAACGTTTCGACCAGGGTCTGGTCTTTGTCAGAGTGATCGCTCTGAGGAAGGCCAAATCCTGGTCGAAACGTTAGAATAAAGACAGTTATTTTTGCCCCTTGTGTCAACTCAGTTACGTTTTATGTTCTACCGGGTCCATTCGATTTTCACCCCTTCTTTCTCTCTCTCTCTCTCTCTCTCTCTCTATATATATATATATATATATATATATATATATATATATTGCTTAGCAGAGATTCCAACGGGCCGGTTTACTAAGTAGAACGTTAAGACAAACGCGACTGTACGTTCATAAAGTTTATTTCGCCAGCAGCATCGGGAGTGGTATTCCCTTTGTCAGGGCAGGTTTACGTTGACTCTGTTCCGACAATATAAGGACACAGAACGCACGATGAGTTATAATCCCCGCCTTCGCAGCAAATTAGAGAATGAGGGCAAGGGACCGTATAAAAGACCGCACAACAGCTCACACAGAAGTCACGGCCGTATAAGACAAACACAGAAACAAGGGACATGGAAGTGGAAATGGAAATGATAAAAATAGAGAAAGGATGACGAATGAGAAGAGGAGATTTGCCGGGCCACAGCGTCGAGGGTAACCGCGTTTTCGAAATTCTAAAAACTGATAAGGATATTATTTACGGTGGGCTACACGACTCTCAATAATTAAGGGGCCTAGCTGCAATAGTTGAAAAGTTAACTATTCAATATTAGTTCGCAATTCTGCTAGTTAGCACGTCTTAGCTGTATTTTGATGTGCTATACTGCTGAAAATGCTATGACGAAAAAAGCGCTCGTCTAGCTCAAAAAGCTTATTTTTAAAAATTATGTAAAATCTTAGGTTAAACACCCTATATATATATATATATATATATATATATATATATATATATATATATATATATATATATATATATATACATACATATATGTGAAGGTCGTGGGTTCGGTTCCCACCGGCGGCATCTGGCTGTTTTTCTGCTTTTCTAACGAATTATCTTTAAGCGATAACATATTCAGTAATAATCGTCATTGATCAACACCGCAACATAAATAAATACAGGGTGTTTCACCTAAGACTTTCTGCAATTTTTAAAAATAAGCTATTTGAATTAGATGCGCGCTTTTTCTGGCATAGCATTGTCAGTGATGTAGTACATCATAATTCAACTAAGACGTGCTAACTAGCAGGCTTGTTAACCAATATTTAATAGTTAACTTTTAAACTATTACCGTTGGGCTCCTTAATTATTGAGAGGCATGCAGCCCACCGTAAGTAATGTCCATATCCGTTTTTAGAATTTCGAGAACGCGATTATCCTCGGCGCTGTGGCCCAACAAATTTCGCCTACATCGCGCCAAAATACATGCGGTTTGAGAAGCTTGCAGGCAAAGCAACCTCTCCAGTGAACCTAACTCGTCGAAATAGCCAAAATTTGTTGGGCCACAGCGCCGAGGATAATCGCGTTCTCGAAATTCTAAAAACGGTTATGGACATTACTTACGGTGGGCTACATTCCTCTCAATAATTAAGGAGCCCAACGGTAATAGTTTAAAAGTTAACTATTAAATATTGGTTAACAAGCCTGCTAGTTAGCACGGCTTAGCTGCATTATGATGTACTACACCACTGACAATGCTATGCCAGAAAAAGCGCGCATCTAATTCAAATAGCTTATTTTTAAAAATTGCAGAAAGTCTTAGGTGAAACACCCTGTATAAAAAATTCCCTATGTTTCTAGGTTTCTGTGGCTTTTGGCTTCTACAACATACACATATATATATATATATATATATATATATATATATATATATATATATATATATATATATATATATATATATATATATATATATATATATATATATATATATATATATATATATATATATATATATTGTGTAAGAAAAAAGAGCACAGCGCGCTCGAAGAGGTGCCGATGTTGTCGTCGAATGTCACGTCTTTGACGTCTTACAGCGCTGTGACGTCGGACCGTGCATACGTGACGAACAGCACCGTTTATATTGCCTCGTGACACGATTAATTTTTTCCACGGACCCCTCAAGGACTCCTCCAGACCTGTTCGGGCGAGCAGACCAAGGGAACGCTAGATGTGGAACAATAAACGAAAATGGGGCCGTTGTACCATGTCGTCGACAGTTCTGAGTAATAAATGATGAATTGAGAAAAAACACTTCTCAGAAGTCAGGTGGTTGCTTCGAAATCCGTCTTTTATAACAGTTTTTAAATTTATTCTTTCGCCTATTTTCCCTTAGCACTGCCCTCCTTGATTCCGCACGTTAGCTGCCTTGATACCACACACTGCGACACTGCTAGTTGACTGCTATCTAGCTATCGGCAGGACATAACAAGAATTGGAATAGTTTGTAGAGCGGCAAAGGAATTAATTAAAAAAAACGTCCCAAAGCCTATCCCAGGCCCAAGACTCACTTGACAATAACACATCGAGCTCTATAAGCATGCGATTCAAACATTGCTGAGTGCTCATTCTAAAGGGTTGCGTTTGGATTCCAGCTTTCGAAGCACTTTGCCAGGTCTGTGACGCACCAGACTGTTAGATGGTTGACGTGGCTCTAACCGTAGTGAGACCACCATAGGGGTACCTGCCCGTTATTGTTCTAATTAAGCAGCGATGAGACAACAGAGCATATCTAGAGTGTTGCACAATAGAGACAGAATTAAACATTTTAATGCTCAAATTATGTAGTAATAAACACAAGCGATTAACCTCACATTATTTTGTAGTCGGATGCAGCTCAAGTCTACAGTCAAGCTCAGCCCACATTCAAGACCGCCGGAAGAATTCCTCCGATACAAAAAGTAGGCCGGTGTTAAATAATATTAAATAAACAAATAATAAATCCTTTCTTGCAATCCCAAAAAGGAGCTAATCACGAGACGAAATTATAAGTTAAAGAATATTGATGTCTCTGGATTTTTTTTTGATACAGTCTAACATCAAAAAGGTGATTTTGTTCACTACTGTGATTGTTCAGCGGAGTAATACAAGGCGCCGTGAACCGTGACCCACTGTTATCGACTGCAGTTTTTTTTTTAGTTGTATCCTACTATAGCTAATTTACCCCCCCCCCCTCATAAGCCAATATCAAAATTTTGTAGGCTCCGCTAACATGTGAGAAATTGCTATGTCATCAATTAACAGCAATTAGATTTTCGTCTGCTTTTTGCAGCTAGTCCGAGTTCTGGGGAAGACCAAATCGAAGGCCTTGAACCAACTCGAAGGCCCAGAGAGAGTAAACAATTTTTTTTTAATACACAACAGATGTGTTTCTGTTTTCCCTGCAACAGTTGTCAGAAAATGAGAGACGAGGAATTGTTGGACGCTGGCTGAAAGTCGCACATTCACGGCTGCCTTCTTTTTTTAAAACACAGTTTGTTTATAGAGACGACAAATGTCATGACCGAAAATCGCTGGCTATTGAGAACACGTTGACTCGAAACTTGGCATGCAAGGTCAGTGTAGTCGTGAATACAGTGTTTAGAAACGGTACGTCGCGAATACGCGAAACTGGGCATGAAAGAGTTAAAACGCTATAAATTTAAACGAAGCCGTCTACAACACGCTTTATTTCGTTTTTCGCGCTGGCCGCCCATGACAATAATTTGGTCGAGTAATAGATACCTTTAGAATACGGTGTATCCTGTTACCGTTACCGGAGTGCCGGGAGCCCACGCGCCGACAGTGAGCATGCGCTGATTGGTCCCGACGCGACAGGCGCGCGCGGGCAGCTGCCGGGTACCTGGCGCCATCTGGCGCCCTCAAAGCGACATGCGCATGCGCTCTAGCGGCGCGCGGGCTGCCAGCACTCCGGAAACGGTAACACGGTGTCCGCATGCTTTCCGAGATAGACTGTTACCGCGCGTTTTATTACTTGCGTAAACATTTCTCGCTCGCGGTCCGCATGCTTTCTATTTCCTTTTCCATAGTAGACGCAAAACAGCCCAGCTTTCAACAGAACCACGAACTCCCTCGGTGACCCAACACCACATTCAAAATGAAACGCTTGCTAAGAAAGTTGGGTTAGGCTTGGTTTATAGGTGACTAAACACGCTGATGCCACCAGATTAGTTTTTTTCTGACCTGAAATTGGAGATCTTTGGCTGTATAGTTAACAGACGCATCTGAGCACTCGTTCGCAAGGTAGTTGTTGCAGACTGGCACAAAAACGTACTAGCAAAACATACAAGGATGAATTAAGAAAAATCTCATAAAATGAGAACGGCTATATCGTTCCCTAGTTCCATTTCCAGAATGTCATTTTATTACTCGCTAGGGATGTTTGCATATTAATGAATGAATTACTAAATTTATCTGTCAAAAGGCCTGAAGCTCAAGGGTGCGGTTAAGGCGATTGGGATTAGGGAATGCGGTCAGGTGTGGACCGGAGTATCTCCCAAGAACAACCTGCGCTCTGCTCCCGTTGCTCGCAACGAACACCCGATATAGTGCACCTCGTGTGACAATTCCTGGCCTTTTGCCGCAACACGACAATGGCTCCAGCATGTCCAGGCCTACCACGGCTGAACCCTACCGAAACGAGATCACTCCTCCACTATCGTTAGCCTGTGCAACCTCGCCAGCGAACGCAAGCTCCACCGCGCGTTACTGTGTAGTGTGCCTACACCTGCGACACTGACTGACTGCACATATGTGTTGCTTTACCTCGCTTGATAAAAAAAGGAAATTTGCGCATGTGTTCGTCATGTGTTTCCTTTCTCCGTCCTTGTACATTCCCCTCAGTTCATTTGTCTCTCGGTACCCCAGCTTTCGCTGCTCTGTGCGCGAGTCAACTATTAAAATTGTAATAAAAAGATATGTCAGGTACGCACCTTCGGCTTCGCATGGGCGGTACAAAGGCCGAGTCGCCGAAGTAGTCGGACAGGACAGACTCTTGTCTCACCAGCTGAAGTCACGAGCCGCGGGAACGAAAGGAAAAAAATCACTCTCATACACAGTTCATAAGTAGTTTCGAAACCCCCAAAAGAGCGCAATAAGCTGCAATAGCAATCAGAAAAACAGCTGCGGTAATGTAAGAAACAGCCCATACGTCGGGAGGGTGTGTCTTCTCGGCTTTCTCCAGGACGCTCCGCAAGATGTCGTTGGTGTCTTGCAGCTTTCGGTTGGCTTCTCTGCAATGAGAGTGAGAGCAGGACGGGACCATCATAAAAGTGGTCTGTAGACAGCCTATAGACTTCTTATAGACTCTGTTGCCTTTCTATAGATGTTTCTTTTTATCTATTCATAGTATATATATATTTTATAGACAAATGTCTACTAAGAGTGTATGGCCATAAACCTATAGATTGCCCATAGACTGTCTATAGAATTTGTATTGACTATAGGCCGTTCTCTAGGGTTTCTCTATAGACAGTATATAGACTTTACAGACAGAAGTCTGTGGACAGTCTATAGAATATGTAAAGAAAATTTCCTAAGGGGAATGCACAACACCTGTCAGCAGGAGAAGCCCGCTTGCACGAATCAAAGGAATAAAACCAAGGCTCCTCAGCTCTGCGCTGTCGCGCACTACGAAGCTCCCGAGATTATTACAAAAGGATCTTAACTGCATAGTGGGTTCCCTTACCAAATTTATGGTGTGGTGTGGGCTAGAACGATCAGTTCACGAGTGCCGTTTCACGATCAGCGTTTGCACGAGTCCGTTCCGATCAATGTCTTTCATATTTGTTGCTGTAGCTCCCAGTCGCTTCAAAACTTTTCACCTGGCCTTTTTAACAACCAGCTTTGACTTCGGTTAGGCATAGGAAGATTAGTTTATAAATCTATGACGTACTTACAAGTACCTCTGTTAACGTTAAGGTACAACAGTGCTTTTCAATTCCCAAATAGCTTACACACTGACAGCTGCCTTGATATACAGTAAAGAGACAGACGCCAAGCAATGATGCACCAAGTGTTGAGAAGGGCTCAGAATCGCATTCATTCATTCATTCATTCATTCATTCATTCATTCATTCATTCATTCATTCATTCATTCATTCATTCATTCATTCATTCATTCATTCATTCATTCATTCATTTCTATTATTACGTGAAAAAATCTGAGGAAAACACTGCATTACAGGAGCTTGGGCAGCCCTAGATTCCGTTTTAAAGAGCAATGGAGTATGCATGCCCACAATTTCTGCGGCACTGACAGAAAGGCAAGTTTCGAATTGCAGCAAGAGGCATGCACTAAGGATGACGAAGTGAATAATATGATACATAACAGCAGAGTGTAGGGCTACTTTGACTTCACGATAAAAAGCTTTGCTGGAAATGAGAACGCAAAAAGGATCTGAATTCTGTCGTAACATATACTCAGAGAGATTCGAAGCGACGCGCTCATGAGCACTCCAGCGCCCCCTGTCGCGCAAGTTTGGAAGAAAACAGTAGAAAGAGCGACACCTGTTGTGGTCTCTACTCACTGCAGATGCTGCAGCTGCTTGGTAGCGAGTCCCTGCTCCTGCAGCACGCCCATGATCCGCTCCCGTTCACTGGGCAGAAAGGGGATGAAAACAAGACAGTGTATTAACCGCGAAGGTTCTGCCCAGTAGAAAAATACGACAAAGCCAGTTCCAAAATATGACAAAAATTTTATCCTTCTCCTAATAACCTCCGATTTCGTATTACAACGGCCGCGGCCATGTTATTGCGGCAAATTTCCGAGGATCGTCACTGCACGTGACTTTCGGACGCCAGGGAGTGCGTTTTCATTTCCTCGGACGCACCAAAGACGAAACACCCCTTAAAAAGCACACCAGAAGACACCTGAATAACAGCAGAATGAACATTCCATCCCGAACACCCCTAGTAAAAAGTACCTCGGAAGACACCCTAGTAGACATGCCAACATAAACAGCCGAAATCTCCACGCGTGTCTTACATCTAAAAAGTCTGAAAAACTTAGCTGGAATGAGTTGTGCAGAAGTAAATAAAGAAATTTCAAACGCTGCAGCTTTGCTCTACTTGTCAGAGTATGAAAACCAGCTCGCTGTAAAAGCTGTATTTGTTCTGAAATGAACCCAGTCAGCATCCCAATAGTACCCTTGTGGACTCCGATACATACACACCATTAGAAACAACCTATAGACAACACGTCAGAAATAAACCGACACAACATGCCAATTCTTAAACGTCACTTTGAGCATTGTATGTCCCTGACAACGCTCATCTTTTCCCCCTCAGTGTCTAAACCCGAGCGCATAGACCTTGTACGTCTTTGGACGAAGTTTCGCGCATGTGTGCACTCTAAACACGAATACACCTATACCGTATTGTGCGTTTTTATCGTAAAGACTTTCACAATTTTTCTTACCTCAACCGCTGGCTCCTTTGCGGTGAAACTGCACACAGAGCTTGCGTATTATGGTAACTTTTGTATCGTAGCAAGTTTTACAACGGTACTTACTTAGTTGAGCCGTGCATGATGCAAAAGCGTAATCGTGTGCGTCGAGATCGGCGTACCGAAACCCAAAACACCGAGTTTTTGCTGAAGGGCGGCAGTAGCGCCATCTGTCTTCCACAACGAAATTAAACAAGGAGAACACAGCTCAGGACTTCGCGACGTCGTCCTCCGACGCTCACGGAAGCAGACGATATAAGCTGAATTGAATAAAATCATTGCACGAAAAGAAGACGTCAAACAATATTCCTTGAATGGCAAAGCCTCGTTAAAATAGTTGATTCTGGCATTTTTTCCGCTCAGTTGGCCGAAAATGTTCGAAGCGCTTCAGTTGAAGCAGACGAAAAGGCCCCTGCGCTCCTTGCAACGCTCGCCTTGTGACGCTTTTCACTGCAGACGACAGATGGCGCTACTGCCGCCCTTCAGCAAAAAAAAAAAACGGTTTTTTGGGCTTCGGTACGCCGATCTCGACGCACACGATTGCGCTTTTGCATCATGCACGGTTCAACTAAGTAAGTACCGTTGTAAAACTAGCTACGATACAAAAGTTACCATAATACGCAAGCGTTGTGTGCAGTTTCAACGCGAACGAACCAGCGGTTGAGGTAAGAAAAATTTTGAAAGTCTTTACAATAAAAACGCACAATACGGTATATGGGAGTAAAAAGGAAGTAAGTTGTCCTCTAGCGCACACCCTATTTTAAAGGGTGTTTTGTTACACTCCAAACAGAAAGGAGTAAAAAAGGGAGTAAACTGTCCTCTAGCACACACCCTACTCCATTTTTACTCCCATATAGATGTACTGTTGTTTAGAGTGTAGAGGACAACTTTACTCCATTTTTTACTCCTTCCTGTTTAGAGTGACATGGGTGTGCAGCAGGTGTGTCGGGGGGTGCACTCACTCGTACAGCGCCCGGCACTTGTCCTCGTACTGCGAGCGTATCTGCGCCAGCTCGGTGCGCGTGAGCGCCACGTTGTTCTGGGTGTCCATGAGGCTGAGCCGCAGCTGCCGGTTCTCCTGCAGCGCCTCGTCCAGCTTCGAGTGCACCGAGGTGAGCTTGCGGTCGTGCGTCTCGTTCGCCCGGAGCCACTGCTCCACCTGAGGGGGAGGGAGGGCAGCAACAACGAAAGAAAATTAAAACTTACCTCTCTCCTCATACGTGCCGAAATGCGAAAGCATTTCGAGTTCCCTTGCTTCCTCCGATACTTAGTAATCTAATTAATCGTCGAGTACGGATATTTAATCAGTTAATTAATGAAGTTGATTAACTATCAATTGATTATCCGTGAATTACTCATTATTGGTTATTATTGATTGACTATTTAATCACGAATTAAATAGGTTTATTGGTTGGTTGGTTTATGGGGTTTAACGTCCCAAAGCGACTAAGGCTATGAGAGACGCCGTAGAGGAGGGCTCCGGAAATTTCGACCACCTGGGGTTCTTATTATTCAGTTAAATCCACCAATATTTTTATTTTTCGTTCAGTTCTGGAGGAATTGCTAGCAATTCATCAGTTTTGTGTATAACTTAGAGAATTACTAGTAATTCCTCCAGAATTGAGTGCACAATAAAAGAAATAAAAATTAACTGAATACATAACACAATCAGTTAATTAATGATTAATCAATTAATTTATAATACGCAATGACGATTGATTAATTATGCGCCGAGATATGGGTAATTAACTAATGAATATAACTAATTAGCTAATTGAATACCTGTAGTCGATGATTAATTACATTAGTAAGTAACAAAGGGAGCAACAGAACTCGAAATGCTTTCGGATATCCGCACGTAAGGTGACCCACGTAAGTAGCGGATTTAAACGCCTTATTATTTAATTATTTATTTTATTTTGTAATTAGGCCATTCATAATTTCCGTTCAATCATTATTAATCATTAAACACCTAATTACACTCTTACTGGATGATCGACAGTTGATGCGGACACGCTGTGTCCGCATTTCCTGTCCACAGCCCTTGGTGACACATTCTGACCACGCCATTCACAAGGAAATAAATGCTTTCGCATTAAAACATGGGGCCCTCGTTGTCGCGTATTATACGGCAGTGAAAAAATCGATTATGGCACAAATATTTAGGCAGCCGCTAATAGTTCGTAATGCTAAATATAAAACCTAGATTATGACCGAGTTCTTTTTCTACCACCCAGTAATTGAGTTCTTTATAGCAGTGAAAACACATTTTTTATCATCTTCGAAGGAGTTTCTTCTACTTCATGTTAAAGCTGCAGTTTCCAACCTGTAATTTGTATTTATTTCACTCTGTGCTAGGAAATGTCGCCCTTTTGTTGTCGTGCATGTTGTGCATATGATAAGGGAGCAGATTACTCATTGGCGTCCACCCAAACGCAGCCATACGGCTACAAAGGAAAGCTGTACAGCTTCAACAGAAACTTCGTAGTTAAAAAAAATCGATCTGGTCTGGGGTTTGAACCCGGAACCACCGCTTCACCGGAGCAGTTACTCTACCAACTGAGCTACAAAGGAAAGCAGTACAGCTGTTACAGAAACTTCGCAGTGATTCCACAGAAATGCAGTAATTTGCTCGCTTAATAAAATCTACTCCACCGTGGGGGATTCCCCTAAGAGTTTGGCCACGTTGTGCAAATATGTATTTGGCACGTTAAAGAACCCCAGGTGGTCGAAATTTCCGGAGCCCTCCACTATACGGCGTCTCTCATAGCCTTATACCCATGCCACACGCTCACAAGAAATGGCAGTAAATGCTTAAGGCCTTAAGTTTGTTAATGCCATTATTTTCGGAGTTGGTGCTACACGTCCACATTTAATGCCATTATCGAAAGTGACGATGACGATAACGCTTGCAAGGTAGTTAAAAGCTTCATCTGAATATAAACATTGCTAATGAGCACAATATATGAGAAATGTTGTTCAAATGTAATATAAAATCGATTTTTCAGAAAATACGGCTGTTCCTTCTTTACAAGTAGAAAAAGTAGCCATAGACTCGCATGTCAGCACCCAAGTCGAGAGTACCTGTCAATAAGGCTGATAAAAATGGCGCTCTTCGCATCGAAAATGCAGTATAGTTGCCTCATCTGACTTAAAGTTAAGAATTAACTATTTCCTACTGTTAGGAAGTTGCTACTAACAAAGCTGCATGCTTTTCTGCGTGTGGAATGGGAACGAGAGTAGGCATTGCACGGGCGAATGAGTTGTGGCGAACTCAGTAGGTCGCGAATGGCAGTAAGGCTAATGCCATTAAATTTGTGCGTGTGGCACCACACGAATGCCATTAAAACTTAAGGCACTAAGCACTTAATGGCATTAAATCTGTACGTGTGGCACGGGTATTAGTCACTTTGGGACGTTAAACCCCATAAACCAAACCAAGCCATATGTATTTGATATATCTCCATGCATACTTAGAATTTTGGTTGGCAAAATTGCGTGAGATATATCACCTGACGCTTGATAAACCCTACAATTGCTGCTTCGTCAACTCTCTATACAAAACTTTTGTTATTGCATAAATAAAGCTCGCGTTCAAGACCGGACAATACTTGTTACGCGGGAGAACGGGATTGCAACGGCAATAAAGGTGTCTTCCAGACTGATATCTCTGACACGCGATGTGTGGCATCACGGAGGAGTTACAGCTTTCAATCCTGCTCCAATGAACACTCTTAGGCGACGTCAGCTGCTGCTTTTGCCGTGAGGCACCAACAAACAACACTAGCTGGAAGACAAATGTGACAAAGAGGAAACTACACATTTAACACCTTGTACGTACATCACGGAAACAAAGCGGTTAGCATGTAAAATGACACGTCAGACAAGTTTCAAAGCATAAACACGCGCTCTTCGTCGCACCTGTTTCTGAATCACGCTACGTGACGTCACTCATGTACAGCAGGCCATATATGCATATGGCCTGCTGGCCATATGGCCATATATTACGCATATATTAATACGCATAAACTTGCCGCACAAAGTGAGCATGATGTATGCTTCCAAATCCTTGACGGCCACAGAAATGTACTGCATCTCGTTCGCGCTTATGCGCTTTGACGCAGAAAGTTTTCTGTCGTGCGACACACCAACGGCTTGCGGGCGAGCAGCAACCATGGGGAGACAGGGAACAGAGAAGGTTGCCACACAGCTACAAACCAACGCTACATGGCTTTCTCACAGACTTCTCAGCTGAATAAAAATTAGTCCTGATGCGGTGCTTAACCCAACACCACCGCAGTAATGCTAATTCCCAATGAGCTCTAGTATTCTATTGGACGTCCATGGGACGTCCCATAGACGTCCACAGGACGTCCACGGGTGTTTCAGTGCCCACTGGGTTGCTCCATCGATTAAAATGGACTCTAACTTGAGAGGATTCTTATGAACGCATTGACCAATAGAAGGCATGCTCGTTTCAATAAATGGCAAATTCCTCGAGTATTTCGCCCGGTAGCGTGTCATTGTTAGTGTAAGCGCTTAAAGTACCTCATTCGTTTCAAAGTCCTTCACTCAATGCCGCGCAAGTTAAAAAGTGAAAAGGGAATGAAGAGTCGTGAATGGTGACCTTTTCGAAGAGAGACACGTGCGACTGCAGCTCGTTCATCTCTTCACTCATCTTGGCTTGCAACGTCCTCCGCTTGGCCTCCACCTCCTCCTCTGCCTGCGTAGAAAACAAAACACGTCAAACGTAATTTCTGCGCGCTTCAATCAAAAACACTTATCCTCGTTGTAGCTAGCTTTCGCATGCGCCGCATCTGTGTCAGAACTCTGATCATACCAGTTGCGAAAATCTCCGCTGGGCCATATGTGTGCAAAACGTAACTGTTTAACGAGGAAAGAAAGGCGCAGTAAGCTTAGCTATCAGTGGACACCTCGATAAACCAAAGAGATGAAGGAGGGAATGAAAGAAGGAAAGGAGAAAGAGGCGCCGTAGTGGAAGACTACGGATTAACCTCGACCACCTTGGGTTCTTCAGTGTGCGAAGACTACGGATTAACTTCGACCGCCTTGGGTTCTTCAGTGTGCACTGAAATGGCGCATCACGCGGGCGCCTTTTGAGTTTGACCTCATTGAGTTTTGCCTAAATGTCTAGACGAAACTCATCCATTTCTTGCGGGTCTCACTAGCTGCTGGCGGCGGTGGAGAACGATAAGGCCCACCATCAGCAGCTTCATCAACACCGGACGTTTAAAGATTACAACAGGACAAGGACTTATCCCAGTGACTTTCAGTTAGCCATGATACCGGCGACATCTCTGCAGCAGCGAATTTATTAACCTCATCACTCCTACTGATATTTTTTTTGCCCTTGAGCCGACCACATTTCCGTTCCCCCGCCGTTCAACTTTAGCCCGGAGCGTGCGGAAAAACGGCGGCAGGTGCGGCAGTGAGTCACGGCGAAATGGATGCACGGAACGGATGTGGGTGTGCTGTCTGCGCCATAAATAGGACGGACTCGTGGCTCGAATAAAATCCAGCGAAAATGCAATAAAATGCGCTAAGAGAGTAGCGGAGGACGAACGTGTTTAATTATACTCATATTTTCTAGACGCGGTGTGCATAAATACTCGCCGAAGAGTCAAACTACCTAGCCGCCCTTCTACTCCTGTAAGGGAAGCACACGTGACTGCACGCAGAGGGCTCGGCACTTTGCGCTAGAAAATTGCAAGCCCCGTGTACTGCAGGTGGTTGGTTAGATTGCGCATACATCACCTCGCACCAACACTCACGGATTTATTATTTTCGAAGTAAACACACAGCTAAGAAAAGCACAGGGTGCATGACGGCCGCCTCCAGTGCAGGATGAATAGGAAGAGCTTGTCATCTGCTAGGACTAAAATTCAGAGGGACGCCCTTTGGCAATGCTATAGCATGAAGTTCATTCTTTTTACCAGAAGTTACTTCACTTCCGGTCAAGTCACGTCACTCCAGTCCAGCCAGCGGGCATTATTCTCTCTGATGACTTCACTTTCTTCCAGCTATTGGGCGTTATCTGCTTTGGTGACGCTTAAAACGACGGCGCTCGTCACGCTGCCCTTCCTCTTACCTTGGCTTTAGCTTGCAGCTCGACAAGCTTGACCTGGTTGTCCATTTCTTCCTCCATGCGTCGTAAGTGTTCTTCGTGCTCTTTCTTCTCCCTGGATAGAAAGACAAAGAGAATGTCATTCTACCTATCGCCTTCTAAGCACAAGCATGCGCAGCTACAGAAACACATTCTGTCTATCGCCTTCCAAACACAAGCATGCGCAGCTACACAAACACATTCTGTCTATCGCCTTCCAAACACAAGCATGCGCAGCTACAGAAACACATTCTGTCTATCGCCTTCCAAACACAAGCATGCGCAGCTACAGAAACACATTCTGTCTATCGCCTTCCAAACACAAGCATGCGCAGCTACAGAAACACATTCTGTCTATCGCCTTCCAAACACAAGCATGCGCAGCTACAGAAACACATTCTGTCTATCGCCTTCCAAACACAAGCATGCGCAGCTACAGAAACACATCTGTCTATCGCCTTCCAAACACAAGCATGCGCAGCTACACAAACACATTCTGTCTATCGCCTTCCAAACACAAGCATGCGCAGCTACACAAACACATTCTGTCTATCGCCTTCCAAACACAAGCATGCGCAGCTACACAAACACATTCTGTCTATCGCCTTCCAAACCCAAGCATGCGCAGCTACAGAAACACATTCTATTTATCGTCTTCCAAGCACAAGCATGTGCAGCTACAGAAACACATTCTATCTATCGCCTTCCAAGCACAAGCATGCTCAGCTACAGAAACACATTCTATCTATCGCTTTCCAAGCACAAGCATGCTCAGCTACAGAAACACATTCTGTCTATCGCCTTCCAAACACAAGCATGCGCAGCTACACAAACACATTCTGTCTATCGCCTTCCAAACACAAGCATGCGCAGCTACACAAACACATTCTGTCTATCGCCTTCCAAACACAAGCATGCGCAGCTACACAAACACATTCTGTCTATCGCCTTCCAAACTCAAGCATGCGCAGCTACACAAACACATTCTGTCTATCGCCTTCCAAACCCAGGCATGCGCAGCTACAGAAACACATTCTATTTATCGTCTTCCAAGCACAAGCATGTGCAGCTACAGAAACACATTCTATCTATCGCCTTCCAAGCACAAGCATGCTCAGCTACAGAAACACATTCTATCTATCGCTTTCCAAGCACAAGCATGCTCAGCTACAGAAACACATTCTATCTATCGCCTTCCAAGCACAAGCTTGCACAGCCACAGAAACACGAAAAGCCATAGCGAGCACTGTGCCCACAGAACCTCTATTTTTAATTGAATATGTTTTACTAATGGAGTTTATTTCTGGGCTGATTTTATATTCTGTTTTTATTCCGATAATCTGCTATTCTAAATGTCCTTCTGAATTAGCGTCATTTTCTTTTATCCACCCTTCGCTTTTGGCTTCGACAAAGATGTGTGTCCGCTATCGCCCGAATCAGGAGCTTAGTGGGGCAGATGACAAGGATGGTATACCATCTAGAGAAAAAAATACCTGTATTGTAACGCTCTTGTTTTCAATGTAGGATGCGTTTTTGGCGAAGTGCAGAGGAAAAAAATGACTATTATTCCACGACAAAGTTCAAGGTTAGGCACTACTGAAGGCCTGCTTCTTTGTAGGCGACAGGTCTGGCGCTATCCGGCATACCTCGAGCATTGCTGTATGTATGCCTAGTATTTCATGAAAAAAAAAATTCGCAGGAACACCTGATTACATTGTGTGTTGGCAATACCATAGCAATAGAAGTGGTTCATGCCTTTACCGAAAGTGACGTTACTTCTCTTCTGATGACGTCACTTTCGTCCAGCCAATGGGAATGCTCTGGTCTAGTGACATCACTTCCCGTCAGCTGACGTCACTTCCCTCCAGCCAGTTAGCGAATTTAGCTTCCACCGACACATTTTTTCCCCCAGATGAGGCTTCTAATGCTTTGTCATTAAAGAAGAAACAACATATCGAAGTAGGAGAAACACTGGGACCCTCCTTGACTGCATCGACATAGGCGGTTCCAGAATACAACAAAAAATTTTATCATCCTGTTGTTACGACAAGTTTTTCTGTAGTATTGCGAAGATGTCTGTTGTCACGACAGGAGACTGCAGAGTACTACAGAAAGCCCTCTGCCGCCGCGGTGGCTCAGTGGTTATGGTGCTCGGCTGCTGACCCGAAAGACGCGGGTTCGATCCCGGCCGCGGCGATTGAATTTCTTTGGAGGAGAAATTTAGAGGCGCGTGTACTGTGCGATGTCAGTGCACGTCAAAGAGCCCCAGGTGGTCGAAATTTCCGGAGCCCTCCACTACGGCGTCTCTCATAGCCTTAGTCGCTTTGGGACGTTAAACTCAAAAAAAAAAGAAAGCCCTGTTCTTACAACAAGAATTTCTGTTGTCAGGTCCAAATATTCTACAGGAATATCTGTTGTGACCACAGAAACGTTCCTGTTGTGTTTTTCCATAGGCATGGCACTCGTAACAAGACAAGCGACCTTCAATCCGCAGACAAACATAGAACAGTTGGATTGGCACTATGGTCCTTGGTCTCAGCAGCAGTCAGGGTATACCAGAGACAGCAATGATATACGCAGCGGCAGAGCGTCGCTCTCACCCACCTGAGCCAAGTGTTCTCCAGTTGACTGTTCTCTTCCTGTAACCTCTTCATGTTGTCCAGGAGGTCGGCGATGACGTCCTCGAAGCGCTCAACCACCTGCGGCTTCTCGCTCCGCTGCAGTTCCTTGTACAGGTCGTTGAGCGTCTCCTCGCTGCTGGGACAACCGGAGAGGGGAAAGGGGGAGGGGGACGCGACACAACACAAACGCAGGGGAGAGGAAGAGAGAAGAAGGGGAGAATGAGAGGACCGTCTACATACGTGCTCCACGATGCACGTGAGTCAATCGTAAAAACAAGCACAACCTTTACTTGCTTTCATTTCTTTTTATGAAAGCGCAGGGATAATGACCTGTGTGTCGAGTAAATGAAAGTGCCTCGCATTTCAAGAAATCTGCCTGTTGTGCAAAGGGCGTTCACCTCGCGTGTTGTTCCTAAGGAAGTCCGTCGTTGTTTCTTTCCTGGCCGGAAAGACGACAGAAACGTGTCAAAAATACGACAAAATATTTTGTAGTTTTGTCGTAATGACATATATTTCTGTTGTTTTGTAGTTTTTTTTTCTGTTGTACTTTTCTGTAATGTGCTGTTTTGTAGCACCTCTCTTTAGCAAGTGCACGAAATTATGTTGGTACAATAGAGAATACTGTTGTTACAATAAGTTCTTGGTCAAAAACATTACAAGAAATCTGTCATGACGACAGAAACTTGGAAACTTTTCTGTATTGTTTATCGACTGGGAATTGTGACTCTAGAGAGGTCGACTTTACTGCTCTCTGAGCCCCGACGGGTAAACATTGGCAGGTCAACAGGTAAACACCAGGTAAGTATCGTGTTTCCGAGATGTAAACAACGAGCTCTCCACTTTGAAATTTAGGACGCCCAACAAACGGCGAGGAAAATGCTGTTCTTGACGCTGACGGGAGAGCGAAAAAAAAATTATTGTTGACACATTATTTGGTAAACAAACCGGGCTAATCCATTCGCGCACACTGGTCAGCGTAGCCAAGTGACAAATATGAAAACAGGGCATGCCAGAAATTGCCGTCTTGAATCACGGGTTGCCAGTTGGGCGCCGTACGAGCACGTTGAATACCCAGCGTGTATTTGAGAGTTCTATTTTAGCTGCCTCATCGTTGTAAGCAGGAGCTGTCGACAGAAATGTCACGCTTTTAAATTGGTCGGAATGGGCGATGGCGTTCTGTGGACTCCCTGGCAGCATTGCAAGACGCTGTCGCGTTCCACTCTTAGAGGCGAAGCTTAACATCTTAACCACACATCAGTGACACAAGCAGCAACACCGTGCTTAAGGCTTTCGCCTCACCGCACTTTAGGTCAACAAAGTGCCCCCCTGACTTTTTTCAACTTTGCTCATTAACACCGCACGGCTGTAGTGCAGCGCCTATGTCGAAGACTAGGTATAAAAAAGCAATAAAGCACAAGACTCTTCATCACACGCCACGAAGTGCGACTGGTTAGAACCAATAAAAAATATAAAATCAATAAAAAATATTGAATTGTAGCCGTTAAATGCAGCCCTGCATTAAAACTTGAAGATCACTGCGACGACCCGCATTGGAGCAATACGAAAGCAAAACGTCCACATACTATATCGGCGTCCGTGGCTGTTCTGACGTCTAAGTTTATTTTCTCGCGTTTTTTCGCGCTTAATTAATTAGCTAATCACACCTCATCGACCAAATTTTTTCGCACGGCAACATTTTATCCCCCACTATCTGCCACAATCACATTTTCGCAAACTTATCCTCATAGAGCGCCGTAAACTTGCGGACACTTTTTGCTGACGCGTCAGAGCCATATAATGTTCTCGCATTCATAAATGAATGTGGCACAACCATAGACTCATATTTCCGAAATACAAACAAGAACTATCCCTAGAGCCGCATCAAAGTGGCGGCCGATCGAACCACACTAATGGCGTATTCCATTCGGCGATCCGGAGCAACTCTCTGAAACTGCGAAGGAGCAAAATGTCTAGGGAGTCTAGGGACCGCATACCGTCGCGGTCCAATCAGAACTTAGGATCTTCATCCAAATCGCCCTTTAAAACGGGCTCTTTGGTTTCACGCAGCAAGCAAACTTGCTCCGGATCGCCTATTGGATAGTGCCATAAGTCAATCTTGGTGCAGCGTTGGCGTACACAGTCGTGAAAGTGAGGCGGTACGGTGGAGTTCCGAAAGGGGGCGAACTGCGCTGTTCAATATACGTTCTCGCAAAAGTAAGTTGCGATGCTGCACTGCATTTTAGTCACGTTAAGCCCAAAGCAATAACTTTCAAGTCGCACAGAATTGTAAAATTCGCGAGCCGCCCTAGTTTTTAACCACCCAGCGCTGAAGATGGAGGTGAACAGCGGGCTCTGAGCTAAGCCTACCAGACAATTCGCAGAAAGCAACAAGAAATCCTCCACATCACGCGTGAAAAGCAATGAACTAAAAGCGTACAATACAGGCGTGCAAGAGCAGGAAAGTATCATTGTGCACTCTGAACTGAAAGGAATATAAAGGGTGTAAGTTGTCTCCTCTAGTGCACTCCTTTTTAAAAAACGGAGTGCGCTAGAGGAGACAAGTTACACCCTTTTTACTCCCATAAAGGCGTATTTGTGTTCAAAGTGTACGGTACTGTGAAGACCGCTGTCACTCTCGAACCAGGGTAGTCCCATTCATCGCGCGATGGCCGGGTCAAACACAGTTCTTCGCTCCTTACTTGGATTTTGCCCCGTCCACTAAACGCAGGCGGCATGCCTCCATGCACACGCGTGAACGCAGCTCTAAAGCCATGGTCTTGGCTTTAGGCCTGTCCACTCACACGCAGTTTCTTTCTAGCGCCGGAAGAAATACTGTAGCTGCTACTCAATTTAATCGGTGCGTCAGCCTGTTTAATACAGACTCCAGACGCTTAATTCAAGCCCAAACCACAGTTAATCCGAGCGCCAACGCAAATAATACGAACGGCAACTAATTTCATCCAATATACCAGCGTTGTTGATCCATGTTCCAGCGTTTTTAACACCGCGAACCAAACTTCGCGTGCAAAGAATAACACTGCAAACGACTTTAAAGGTGCGCTGAGGACAAATCCATGCAATTCTATTATTCTATTTTGAAGTGAATAGCGGTGAAGCATAGCCTCCGGGATCCGCAACAAAAAATCGATGTTGACGCATTCATTTTACTTGTGAAATCGTCCGGTGGCGGCGCCACCAGTATTTTGTTTATTGCTCTTTTTGACTTTAAAAGCGCCGGTTTCAACGAGGATGGTCTCTTTGTGATTAGAACGCGGTACGCTATTGATATAAGCCAACTGTTATCTGTCCTGAGACCCCCCTTAAAGAACGCAGCCACTGATACCGAGAACATTACGCGAGACTGATCGAACTCTCGATTACCAATGTAAAAAATTGTTCATCGCCTCTTTCTCGGTTAACACGTCAGCTTATCTTGCTATTGTCCGGCCTACATTAGAATACGCATGCTCAGTCTGGAACCCTCGTCAACCTAACCCTTCCAGCACCCTAGAATAGTTAAAAAATCACGCAGCCAGATTAATTTTTTTCGGAGTATTCTTTTCACTCTGGCATCACTGGAGTTAAATCACAGGCCCACTTTACTAACCTCTAGCCTCGAATTGAGACTTTGAGTATTTAGGCTTTGCCTATTTCAAAAAAATTTTAACACGCACCACTAGGTGTTTCAGTCATCCTGCCAAATTGTTGCTTATTCAAGCCGCAATAAGCATCCCAAGCTCCTCTACCCTGCTCCAGCGTGAACTACAGACCATCCTCGCTCATTCTTCGTACAAACAGCAACTCAGGACTGGAACAGCCCGCCAATCGATTCTGTGCACCACTCCGATCGACTACATTTCTAGGCTTTCACCGCATCTTTCTTAACTTCAACGCTCAGCGTATCCCTTATATAATAACAAATTCCTGGGGCATTGGAGGAACCGATACTAAACAGCAAATAAATAAATCGCGTCAGACACAGCTAAATTGAAAGAGCATAAATCGCCAGTGCGACACAACTGCAAAGAATCACATGGTAATGGTGCACAATGGTATAGTGAGTCGGAAAATCGCCAGGACTATTTTGCACAAAAAAAAAAACTCCGCTTGATTTTAGAGGCAAACTGCCGTGCCCGATGGAATAATGTCCACAAAATGAGGAACGGCCCGTAGGCAATGCCTTGCCTGAAGAAAAACATGGATACAAATGACTCACAGCGAACTTCCATGGAACATTTCAGGACTCCACACATCGGAACAAAGAAGAACGCAGTTAGAATCCCCAGAGACGGTGTTTTTGCTGCTCTCGCTGCCATACTAATTTTTTTTTTTTTGCCTTCAGCATTGTACTTCTCTTTTATTTTATTGAGTACGTTCACGCGCTGCAAGGTGGAGAGCAGCCTAATCGGCATTTAAAGGCAACGAAAACGTCCTGCAGAGATCAACGACCGACTTCATGAACCATGTCCGAGAAAAAAGAGAAAATATCAGGAAGCCTCATAGCTACAATTAACGACGACCTCAAGCAGAGGCAAACAGTCCGCCAGTTTTCGTCTGATTCCTAAAGCAGAACACGACGTCCAGCGATATATATATATATATATATATATATATATATATATATATATATATATATATATATATATATATATATATATTCAGTAATATTCTCTATTGATCAACAGCACAAAATAATTAAATAAATAAAAAATCCCCTCTGTTCCTTAGTTTCTGTGGCTTTTGGCTTCTCTCATTTATATATATATATCTTGATGTGCAATAAGTTTTTTTCACCATGAAATTATTTACGGATACTTTCACAAAATTTCACTTTTATATCTCGTGAAAAATGTTTGCTGATATATATTTTTCCTCTCAATCTTGTGAAAGGTTGCAGAGTCAAAGAAATATGAAAAAAGGCTTGTTCAACATTCAATGCGTTCCTAATGGCATGCTGCAGGTCATGACATTATAGGAATTTTTCTTTTTTTCCCAAAGAACTAGTTTTGGCTTTGAATTTTTGCGACGCACTGTGTACAGACATATCTATAGGGTGAGAAGAAAATTTCATACCAAACATTGCAAACTCGCAACATTTGCAAAACAAAGAACATCTTGACTTGCACTATGATCCTAGGAGCGCGGTAAAATAAACGGGGTCAATATAGATAAAACGGACATGAAGAAATTAGCTCCGCGAGGTGAGTACCTAGGCAGAATAACCATAACGGAGAAAAAACGCCCATTGTCAGAGCGTTTCCCCGCAATGCAGAGCAGTCGCGATTCACGAAAATATTTTTTTAGTGTACTTTCCGGTCGACTTTAGCACTGAAGCTTCGGGGCTTCAAAAAAAAACGAGGCATACAAGCGGATACAACAAACATTTTCGAAACCATAGAGTTTCTTACTATTACCTAGAGGGAAAGCTGGCGACCCCTCTATGGGAGTTTGCATGGAGACCCCTCGAGACCACTTCAGCCACCATGGGCGCTCAAAGCATCATGGGGCGGTGAGCTACCGACTGCAGAACTACAGCTTTTGGCCAAAAAATAATAGAAAAATAAAGCTGTTAGATAACTACAAATGTCCTAACATTCAATATCTTGTCTAATGATTGCAACAAACGAGCAGAAAAGCATTTAAGTGCAAAGTTTGCCCAAAATAAGAGACGACTCGCTCTCCTATTGGCCAAGTGATGAACACTAAAAAAACTAATATTGCGTAATTAACAGGCGCACTTTTAAAAGTAAATATGTTTTAAAAAAAATGTTGTTGCTTAGATGCTTTAAGAGGTTTTTTTAATGGCATTTCGGAAGAGTGAAACCTTTTATTGGCGTCGTGTGTCGTCGCGTTTTCACTACTATGGCTTTTGCACATTGCGTTCGGGCCAAAGTCGTCTGCGCACACACGGACAGCGTTTTTGGAATGAAACATCTTAGTAATGACACTCCGTGTTCCTGAAAAATTACGACTGTTCCGCAACAAGTAGCTCACCGCCCCATGATGCTTTGGGCGTCCATGGTGGCTGAAGTGCAGCGCCGCCAGCTTTCCCTCTAGGTAATAGTAAGAAACTCTATGTTCAAAACAGCAGTTTTTTTGGCCATTTCTTGGGGATTTCAAAGCCGCATCCACTCTTAAGTAAACACAAGTTTCGTGGCTTTAAAGGACATCTACTGCTGTACACACAACGCTTTTCTTAATGGAGAAAATATTTCACGCATGGAGAGGGGAGGACTGCAAGTTGGGCGTGTTGGTATAGCTTAATACTTAGGAAAACAGTGCCAACAAGACAAACGCTCGTCCTGAGTATTCCTCTTCTTGAATAGGAGAGCCAAGCTGAGTTCACAACACTCCAGAAAGGTCAGTGTGTCCGTAAGACTGCCTTAAACCCTGCGGAAGACAAGCTTCCAGACAAGTTGATGTGGGAACTCGGACGGGAGTTCAGCGTTTTCTATATGGTGCTATTTTGTCTGATTTAGTGCGACAGGTACACGGACGCAGTCTAGCATGCACTGTTGCAACAAAGTCGCATTCGTACCTGTTTCGTAACGTTCTTAAATTTACTTAACGTTTCTTAACGTTCTTAAAGTCTGCGCAAGTCTGGTGGTGGTGGTGGAAACTTTTATTGCCAATGATGTAAATCGTGGGGGCGAAGCCCCCTACATGGCACTTGGATGCCTCCTCAATGTGAGGAGGAGGCACCCTTACAACGCGAAGGATAGCCCCTGGAGCGCAATCCTTCTGTGAGCGCTGGAGATGATCCGGCGCTGGTCTTGAGCGGACGAGCTCAGAAGAGACTCCCAGTAAGACTCCGCCGCGGTTGGTGATGGGGGATGAGGGAAGGTGGGGCATGTGAGGAGGGTGTGTAAGAAGTCTCCTGGTTTGCCGCAAATTTGCATGATGACGGGAATTGGTGCGCAAGTCTGATCCCTGTCCTGTGAAGGCATGCTTGGCTGCCTTGAAAAGGCCTCGCGGTACAGGGCAGTCATGTAAGGAGCCCTGTCCTGTGAAGGCATGCTTGGCTGCCTTGAAAAGGCCTCGCGGTACAGGGCAGTCATGTAAGAAACCCCCCTTCTACAGCTATTACTTGTTCCTCCAAGCTCCCTCAAGCTTGCATCCCACTTAATACGTATTCATAGTTCACTGAACTTTTTGTCTGCCTGTGAATATCTTTGCAGGACGATGGACTTCTTCACTAACTTCAAAGATTTCCAGCATTAACCTTTGACGTATGTTCTGCCCAATTCAATGACCGCATGTTTTATTTCTTTTTGTAATTCTTTAACTTTATTTTTTTTCAGCGCCCTCGCCTCTCAGCCATTCTCTCCCAAAATTCCTCCCCACGCGAAGTATGCCGGCGTTGTTTCGAAGCCGGTGAACTCTATGGCTGTCGTTAAAAATCTTTACTTGTTACTCCATGGAATCAATTCTTCCCACCCGCACCTACCTCTCCGGTCCGCCGCCTTTCTAAACCTCATAGAGTAAGTCTATGCCCAAATCGGTTTCCCAGTCGAAAAACGCAACACAAAAGTTTCCGTCGTCATCACAGATCTCGTGTAATCTTTTTGACCAAAAACGTAAAGTAAGAACAGAATTTTCTCTTGTACGTAATGATAGAGTTTCGGGTACTTGTTAAGGAGAAGTACTGCAGAACTACAGACTACAGAAAAGTACTACAGAAAAAAAACACCACAAAACAACAGATATATTTGTCATTACGACAGAATTAACTACAGAAAATTGCGGCGTGTTTTTGAAACGTTTCTGTCGGTTTACCGGATGGGTTCCTTCACGTCACAAATGAATCTCTCTCAACAAGCGCAACGCTAACATAGCGCTGCGATGATGAAATAAAGTCTTGAGTTCTTCGGAAAGCCGCCTACTTCCCTGTCGAAAAACAACAAAAAGTTTGTTGTCGTTACTGCAGATTTTGTGTACCATTTTTGGCCAAAACTTATCGTAACAATAAACTTTTTGTAGTAACAATAGAATTTTCTGTGGTACTCTGCCTTTACTTGTAGGAACTCAACTACAGAAAAATACTACAAAAATGGTATAGGAATACAGAAAAATCGGTAGTTAAGACAAAACGACGAAACATTCGGTCGTATCAGGTGCAAGATTCTGTCGCTTTTTTCGACTGGGTTGTCTTTAAATTTTGTAATAACCAGAAGAAAAACTGTAGAAGGAACTTCCGAATACATCCAGATGACGACGTCCCGTTTCGTTGCTTCGTATATTTAGCGGCTTGGGCTATTTGTCGCCCTTCAAAGCACGTCGTGATCGCAAGACTCGGGAATGTCAGGTTGAAGCCACAAAATATTGCGTCGGCGTATGTCTTCAGAACGCAAAACTGGTCTCTTTTCAGCCGTGGGCCTTCGGTGTCCTCCCGAAGGTCCGTCTATACGGCACGCCTTTTGCGTTCCTAATGTAAAGTAAGGAGCTTCAGAAAAGCTTAGAACGGGGCTATATTTAGTACGATTGTATACCGTCAGGATTCCGCTGGCTTGAATTAAAACGACAGACTGAAAAAAAAAAACCGCCGTACACACACATACGATTGAATCGCAGACTTGCAACTACAGGTTTAATGAGTGGCTGCGTGCATTTATGAGCGTGTTCAAAAAAGAAATAAATGATTCCAGCCAAACATTAATAATAATGAAAACCCAAGCGAGGTAGAACAGAAAATCTCGGAACATTCTTCTTACGACGCACACGCTTGCTTTTCTTTTATGCTGTGCTTAAAAATCTGACTTCTTTCTTGAATTTATTTCTTGGTTGGCTCGTTGAAGCATCTTCCATCCTTTTCCGATGCCACGCAAAATGCTTCAGAAAGTTCACGGCATACTCTGTCATTCTAATAGAGCTGTATCCTGGATCGGTCAAAAATCGGGGTGCTCTTTTGTCCACTCCTTGCGCTCTGCGCCACTAGATTATTCGAGGCGTTGACGTGGGTGCAATTGTTCGTGTGTTTCCTAACACCATGCAATCAGAGAGCTTGTCGATAGGCTTATATGTCCCGTAAGAGGGAAATTCCAGAGGATTACAAGTGATATCCACCAGTTTGAAAGAAACAAGGTCCCCCCCCCCCAAAAAAAAAAAAAAAAGAAGAAAGAAAAAGCTTTATCTCTTCACACGGCTAAACCAGGTAGTTCCACTCAGTTCAGTTACTGCTGGCCGTGACATGAATTTGCACTCGTAAAGGAACAACGCTAACTGGAGGGCCAGTTGGTCAGACATGATGCTAAAACAGCGCAACCCAGTCGAAAAACACAGCAGAAAATTTTCTGTCGTTACAAAAGATTGTGTTTAGTATTTCTGACCGTGAACTTGTAGTAACAGCAGAAATGTTTGTAGTAACAAAATAATTTTATCTGGTATAGCGCTGTCTCTTGTAGCTACAGAACTACTAAACCACGCTGCAGAAAGTGCTACAGAACTACAGAAGAATACTATAATACTGCAGAAGAATCTGTCGTTAAGACAATACGACAAAACTTTCTGTGGTATCTCGGGCTAGATGGCGTCGTTTCTTTCTTACTGAGAGCTGCACAAAATCAAAGAATGGAAACGACGTAACACAGGGCATTTCCTTGAGCCACTGAGCGCTGCTTCACAACCTCCTGGACCCGTGCATACGTCGGCGGTACAATCCGAAAGGAATATTCAATCTTCTTATTTTTCAGTGACATAGAAACAATCTACCGAACTGCATGAACACAAGGGAAGGTCCTCTCCATTACTATGCCCCTATCAGATCGCCTCAACCAATAGCTTCTGTCCTTCCTTTCTAACATTTCTTTTTACATTTTGTCTTATACTCCTGAATTTTGCGTTGCTGCCGAACTCAGCATTGTAGCTCGGTTGCATTGTTTGTATGTACCGCTTAGTGGCGCGGACAGGTGAAAGACGATGGAAAAGCTTGTAAAGAATAAGGGACTCAGGTGGCCGCAATGAACCAGAAGGGCTTTGCTGGGGAGCTTCAATTATTCGAGCGTGGCATAAGGACTGCGCCTTGGACCTCCAAATGACCTTCGGGCCTGTGTAATGTTCCTACTTTGAAGGCATCAATAAAGTTTAAAAACTTTTTTTTAATGTTAACCATTGTACTGTGCCTCACCAGACAGTCAAAAACATAAAACTGACGGAAGGTGGCAGAAAGTGAAGAATAAAAAACTGCCGTTAAAGCTAGACAGACATAGCCTGCGTCAGTGTCAAAATGTTTAATTCGGAAATTAAAAATGTACGCGTAAGGAACAGAGCCTAACATTACTGCGCGATGGAATGTAAAGCATATACCAGGAACGGCATTGTCCGGAAAGGCCATTTCATGCTGCTGCGTGCAAGCTCTAGACTGAGGCGTTCAGAACATCGCTGTCAGCTTCATTCCAAGAACCAAACGTGACGATATGATGATGATAATGGTGATGATGAATTTTAAAGGCGCAAAGGCAGGTTTGGCCGAAGAGTGCATGCCACAAGGTATATTTTTTACACAAGGTGGAGTCAAAGACCGACTGTCCAAGTATTTCACCCCAGAGAACCCGAGCACTAAGACAGGAGAAAGCTTGTGCCCATTGTATCGCCAGTAGGATCACCAGTATCACCAGTATGAGATCACCAGTATCACCAGTGATCTCCAGTGGCACTGGGGATCAAACATCGCACCTTCCGCTTGCGAGACGGATGCTCCAACAATTACAATATGGCAGTCAGCCGGGTCAGCCAGCTAACACTTGAGGCGACATAACACGAGACAGCTTGTGTCCGCGGTGCTAAAAACAAAAACAAGAAACCCAGAAGGAAGTGCTAGATTAGAACCTGTGGTGAAAATATGCCGCCATGAAAAAAAAAAGGCCATTCACTACTCATTCATAGAGCAACAATTACTAGCCCAAAATTCAACTAAGCCTGCAGAAGGCAGCAGACTCTCGTTCGGTCTTGTGATACAACTGCGATGGTGATAATTTTCTCCACAGTGTAACTGAACTTGCTTCGCCTCTTTTGTGAGCGGGATAAGTGACGTAGATGCAACTCGTCAAATACAACGTGGCAACATTTTACGAATTCGTTTTGCGCGCTGTGAGCCATGTCCCAGATTCGTATCATGAACAGGGCCGTTAGTGAGTACAAAGGAAGAGATTAGCATCTTCGAAGGATCGCAAACTTTTAAGCTTGGGGTCACGTTAATTATTCAGAGAACCGGGGCTAGCTAGCAAAGGGCTCACTCCTCCGATTCGACTAGAAGACTAACTGCTCAAGGGACAAGGAGCAAGACGACTAAGCCATTTCCACTACACGGCAACAATGGATCAGCTTTCTGAGTTCTTTAACAATGGAGAAATCGAGCCCCACGATTGTAAAAAAAAAAACAGAAAACCAAAGAATCAAGAGTCGCACGATTAGGGCCCCGTTTACTAAGGTGGAGGAAAAAACCAGGTTTCAAACATCGAATCACGGAGTGGCTTTGTTCCCTTTGTTATTGCTTGCTGTCTGGCAGGGTCGAAATTGTGCCTTTCTGCTGTGCTCATAGTGTCGTGAAGAAACGTCAAGATCTATTGCTCCAAAATATGATTGCAAGTCTAAGAAGCAATCACTTGTCGATGTAAACCATTGTATAATTGAAAATATAAAAAATTTAAAGCATGGTTTAGGATTACTTTTTGAAAGAAGGCACTCGACTATATTATCCATGCCGTTATATTTGCCATATTTGATTAAGTACCATAGGGCGCTAGAAATAAAGTCGAAAGTTACTTTACAAACTTTCGCCAAATCATACAGCTCATACATAAACGTCAAATCTAGTGTTATATATTTATGTTTCACAAAGCTCATCATTGTGCACTACAAGCGGAGCTTTCAGTACAAATAAAAAGTTTAAAAAGAGGATGCCGCCGTTCTCTGTACGCAAGAAAGACGTACGACCTGCGTATGGAAGTCAGAGCTAATTACAGGTGCATGCCGGGAAGGGGGAATTCCCGCCCCTTTCCCTCAGGGATACATTTTCACGCGGTAGCGTCAAGGGTCCCGTTCAGCGAGGAAATGTTGGCGTTGGAGCGTCGACAAAATCGGGATTGGTCAAGAAGGCCGTGACGTTACAACCACATGACCTCCCGCGGGAGGTTCAAAGACCTCGCTACGATCACACATTACAACAATGATGACGTCACTACACAATCCCTCATTGTTGTGGGGTCGTGACGTCATTCCACAACCAATACTTTGTGTCTCCGAAGAAAGAAAAGCAATTGCGCTGAAAAGGAAGATGGACGAGCCGGGAATCGAACCGCTGACCATTGGGTCGTGAGCAGGGCTCGCTACCACTGATATATATATATATATATCGAGTTTTTTTCGAGCTGTTTGCCATTAGGCATAATGAAAAAGGGAAAGAAAGTTATAAGAAGGAGTGCAAACAAGCCTCGCTTAAAAAGCGGCAAAAGTTCGTGATTATATATATATATATATATATATATATATATATATATATATATATATATATATATATATATATATATATATATATATATATATATATATATATATATATATATCCTTTCTGTACATCACCATGTAGAATAAATACCATGAAAGAAAAAAGATCGCTGTGGAGTGTTCGTTCTACTCGGTTAAAGGGAGGTCTTGTGTGCGTTGTAGTAAATAAAAATAGTAATAAAATAAAGAACATTGTCCTTGCCGACGAAGTGATATGTTAAAGAGGACACAGGCCGCTGAGGGATTTAATTACAGCTATCGCGTCATACACTTAATCGGAGCTTGAGTGTGCCCCGAATTTTACGCGGAAAAATTGACCTTTCATTTCCGAAAATAGAGATAAAAAGTGCGTACTACACGCGAGAACGCTGTCATACATAATCATCATCATCAGCCTGACTACGCCCACTGCAGGGCAAAGGCCTCTGCCATGGTTTTCCAATAACAACTTCTTTATCTCGCGAGCCCTTACGAGCCGGGTCACAGACTTGCTATACGCGCGCACCCTCTCACAGAAGGTCGCCAGAGTGTGAAAGAAAAGTCAAACGGAATTAGCACAACGCGCAGTCGGGAACAGCGAAAGCGTATTTGACGCCCAGCTCCTCAAAGCTATATGCAGCTGTCACAACAACGTTCGATTTCAAAGTGGCATGGAAGCGAGAAAAGCGAGATGACTTTCTCACGGGGGAAGCATTTGCGAGATATCGTTTGTCAGTGGACATACCTGCTAGCTCAGTGACGCCGACCTCGCTTTTACACGTACGCACGACACTGCTGCAGGCACACAGATGACGGTCGGGACACGTGGTATGTTTTAAAGCCACACACTAATAAGGATTACCGGTTTTCTTTTACCTTCAGGTTCAACCACTCCTTTTGCTTGGCAGTGCTTATAAGCTGAGCCTAGTTTCCGCCATCACTTAAAATTAATTAATGAATGAATTTCATCTCCAACATTGCCGAACAAAAATTTTAAAAATTGGTAAATTCTACGATGCTGTCATGGAAACATCGAAGGTAATGATCTATTTTTCTGATATGAAGCAAAATCTTTGAAAGTGTTTCCGTCGACCTGATTGGACAGTTAAGACTACCATAGAAAACCAATGGGGAACGCTTTCGACGATAGGAAAAACCTCAATAGAAAAAAAAAATGCAAGACTGTTGTCGCATCATCTGCGGACATATTGATTGTTATAGTGAAATCTTATATGATATAAGATTTCACTATAACAATCAATATGTCCGCAGATGATGCGACGAAAGTCTGGCTTTTTTTTTCTATTGAGGTTTTTCTTCAATAGAAAACTTATTAGAAAACGATATTATATGAAATATAATATACAGATGCATGCCGCATGAATCCTGTGAACGATTTCCCGCCTCAAAAATGATTTTGTCCAGAATTGCTGGGTATTATTCGGAAAGGACCAGCCGAACCCTATCGAATAATGAGTATAAGTTTGAATGGGTTCAGGAAATAGGACTAAGGAACGTTTGCTTTGGTTTTATAGGATCAACATCTACAAGCAACTCTGGTTGTGAAGAAGGCCGTAGTGTATAATTTCGACCACACAGGGTTCTTTAACGCGCATTGACGTCGCACAGTACACGGGCCTTTAGCATTTCGCCTCCATTGAAACAGAGAAGGCGAGTGTAGCAGGGGTCGACAGAAAATTAGGTGGGCGGATGAGATTAAGAACTTTGCGGGGATACGGTGGTCGCAACTGGCAAAGCACGGTGTTAATTGGAGAAGCATAGGAGAGGCATTTGCCCTGCAGTGGGCGTAATCGGGCTCATGATGATGATGACGATGATGAAACGTAAAAGATACGGGTTCGATCTGGGCGGCAGCGGTCGAATTTCGATGGAGGCGAAATTCTAGAGACCCGTGTACTGTGCGATGTCAGTGCGCGTTTAAGAACCCCGGGTGGTCAGAATTATCCCCTAAGGCGCCCCTCATAGCCTGAGTCTCTTCAGGACCTTAATACTATATAACCAAACCAAACGGTTCAAAATCCTATTTCCTGAACCCATTCAAACTTATACGCATTTTCCGACATGATAGCCAACGGGTAGGCAAATGTATTAGATTTTGTAGGACGGGAGTTTTGACAGTTTCTTATATTGGGTCTTGTTTGCTTGGATGACTTAAGATAAGTGAAGCCGGTATCGGTTCTGAGTGCGAAAGTGCCCGAAACGAACGGCCTCTGCAATAGAGTTTTGCTTCCCGTTTTATCTACACCGTTTTAACTTAAAGAACGATATGAGATGTAAATATGGCGAGCAAGTCCTCGATTTCGATCATTTCTTAGAAACATGGTCCTAACAACAAACAAAAAGAAGAAATTACAAGAAATCTCGGACCCAACATAGAGGGCAGAAAACCAGAAATAATCAAGAACCAAACATACCCAACAATTCTGGACAAAAGCGTTTTTGAGTGGGAAACAGTTTATTAACGCAATTTCTTAACATAATGTAACATTTCACTATAATAATCAATATATCAGCAGGTCACCCTAGGGAAGTCTTGTATTTTTTCTACTAACGTTTTTTCTATCGTCAAAAGCGTTCCCCATTGTTTTTTTTTATGGCAGTCTTGACTATTCGATGCGATCGATGTAAACACTTGAAAAGAAAGATTTAGCTGCATTTTAGAAGAATGGACCATTGCCATATATATTTTCATAACAGTGTGATAAAATTTTCCAATTTTCCAAATCTTTCTCCGAGAATGCTAGCCGTGACGTTCGAACTAATAAAAGAGAGGGTAAAGAAGATTTCGAATACCTCGTACGACGACAACAACAACAACAACAACAACAACAACAACAACAACAACAACAACAACAACAACAACAACAACAACAACAACAACAACAACTTCATGCCTGATTTGTCCGCCGAAGTCACTCCTGTGGCCGCAAGGCACGCCGCTAGCGTGCTTTTACGGTTGCAAAGCGGGGCTGCGAAGTACAATTTCAAGCACGTACTCAACACAATGAACATAGGTTTGCATATAGAACAAACCTTACACACATCGGAGAGCGTCAACAGACAAGTACGATACGTCAGCTTTTGGCCGCACAGCTTTCTCACAATTTTCTCACCAGAACTTTCAGACTCTCAGAATGGAATTCGAACATCTAACCTCTTGGCCAAGTTAGCCAGTATTTTTATTTACTGTAATACCGGCAATATAACTACCTCATAAGCGTTACTCCATCCGGCTAACCAGTCACATTGCCTTCAACAGCGGAAGCCAATAATTATTATATAGCATCCGGAACCTCACTGGTTTCATTAAGATCCGCAACTACTCCCTTATTTCGGTTAAACCAGCCAATATATATTCAGAACAACTAACCCACTCCTTAGACTAGACAAGCACATTAACTTCTCCATTCTTTTCGCGTCAGACTGCAAGACCTACCTCTAAGGCGAAAAATATTCCTTTTATACGTCGGCCAGATAACCTCTCAAGTATCTTCACCTTCAAAACGAAGAAAGAAGCAGGAAAAAGAAAAGAAGAGACTCATGACCCTTAACCAGAGTTTTTTGCTACACCAGTTATGAAAATTTGAATGCAAATTCTGGCCGCGATTTTTTCCCAGTTTGTGGAGAGGTTAGCAGGTGGTAGTGTCACCTATGGGTCGGGCAGCCAGCCAGTGCCGGTTCCCCGCTGCTTTTCTTTTCTCACGACGTCCATGCAAAGAAACAAACAAGGGAAGAAAGAAAGTAGGAAAGAAAGGAAGAATGAAAGAAGGAAAGAAAGAAAGGAAGAAAGAAAGGAAGAAAGAAAGAAAGAAAGAAAGAAGGAAAGAAAGAAAGAAAGAAAGAAAGGAAGAAAGAAAGAAAGGAAGAAAGAAAGGAAGAAAGGAAGAAAGAAGGGAAGAAAGAAAGAAAGGAAGAAAGAAAGAAAGGAAGAAAGAAAGGAAGAAAGGAAGAAAGAAAGAAAGAAAGAAAGAAGGAAAGAAAGAAAAAGAAAGAAAGAAGGAAAGAAAGAAAGGAAGAAAGAAAGAAAGAAAGAAAGGAAGAAAGAAAGGAAGAAAGGAAGAAAGGAAGAAGGAAAGAAAGGAAGAAAGAAAGAAAGAAAGAAAGAAAGAAAGGAAGAAAGGAAGAAATAAAGGAAGAAAGGAAGAAAGAGAGAAGTAAAGAAGGAAAGAAAGGAAGAAATAAAGGAATAAAGAAAGAAAGGAAGAAAGGAAGAAAGGAAGAAAGAAAGGAAGAAAGGAAGAAAGAAAGAAGGAAAGAAAGGAAGAAAGAAAGGAAGAAAGAAAGGAAGAAAGAAAGAGAGAAAGGAAGGAAGAAAGGGAGAAAGAAAGAAAGGAAGAAAGGAAGGAAGAAAGGAAGAAAGATAGAAAGAAAGAAAGAAAGGAAGAAAGAAAGGAAGGAAGAAAGAAAGAAAGAAAGGGAGAAAGAAAGAAAGGAAGAAAGGAAGAAAGAAGGGAAGAAAGAAAGAAAGAGAGAAGGAAAGAAAGAAAGAAACTGTAGAGGGAGCGTATTATCATGGGAGCAGCCTTCGCAAGCCAAGCTCTATGGAGTCGTTTCCTTTCCTCTGCCTCCCCGTGGACACGCCAGAGTCACCCCCCCGTGACTGCTGGGCCTCGGCCTCGGCCAATAAAACCCATCACGGGACATCATATGGGGCCGACTTTTTACGACTAGGCTTCAAAATTGTTACGTAGCACTCCCTTGTTAGCTTTCTTTCTTTTTTTTTTGCTCTCTATAGGCCACATCCACGTTCTGAGCAGCCTTGGGCAGTACATCTCAAAGCCACAAGTCGCACGACAATCAGCTAACTTCCAAGCTTTTAACCAATCAGAGTTCTGGGTTTTGATGCATGAGCTCCGCGGGGAGCTTCGCAGCTGGTATACGATCACAGCGCCCTGACCGTGAAGAAGTGATGATATACACGGCGATCAACGTAGGGCATGACATGTCCAATAGGAACGCCTGTTACACCCTTCCCAGCTACCGCGGCTGTACTCTGCCGGTAGTAATAGAAGCAGCAAAGCTGGTTTCATAATTCAGACCTTTAGCGTAGCCCGTACCGCCGCTTCTACCGTTTACCACGCGCCACCACTGAGCATGCGCAGATGTTCACGACGTGGCCGGCATACCCGCAGCTGGCTTTTTAGGCTTAGCGGGCACACTGGGCCTGCTGGCGCCCTCACAGAGATCTGCGCATGCGTACTGACGACGCGAGGTACGCGGTAGTGGTGCCGCCAAACGCTATGCTAATAAGGAAAGAGATACCCAAACTCGTCGGCCATAAAAATAGATTGGAGCGCCTGTGGCAGGTGTTCTCCGGACATGAACAACACCGCACCGAAACTGCGTTAACAACCGATAACGTTCCTGTGCAGCTAGCACTCTCCTATGGGCCGAAACTTGGAAGCCAGTCGAAAGTACTTAACGTTTTCAACGTCGCAGTGTGTCAAGAAAAGAAACAGAAAATGACACAAAGGTGAAGATACGAAGCTGAAAAATGGAGGCGTGGACTAGAAAACAAAAGTGATAACGTTATCTACAGCAGGGTCCAAGCGAAAGGAACGGATAGGCAAAACGTGTAATGCGGGGAACGGACAGCCGATAGTAACTTAATGCAGAACAGTTGCATTCCAAAGAGACGAAAACACCTTCGTGGGTGACAGTCAGGTGCGGAGATTTAGGAAATTCGCACCGACACATGGCGGTCGTCGCTATCGCGGAGCGGTGTGCTAAGTGAATATCAATGGCGCGGGTCTTTGTCCTGCAGTCAACTCAGCTTGGATGATTACTATGCCGCTATATATATATATATATATATATATATATATATATATATATATATATATATATATATATATATATATATATATAAAACACTGTGATTCACCAGTGTCGTTACTGCCACACGTGCTGGCCTGCGTTTGTGCTCAGAGCTCAGCGGCACCAATACTTATCGCAGGCATCTCTACTTAAACAGCAGAGCACTGAAGGCTGCTGCATAGCGAACTATGGCGACCAGCTGGGAGCGCAAGAGGTTACCGAGGGCGCCATTTTTGTTTCTTTTTTCGTCGCGTGTATGTTCGGCTGTGTGCGCCGAAGCGTTTCGAGCGAACGGGTTAGAAACAAAAACATAATAATAAAAATACCGCAGACACAGAGAGACAGAGAGAGAGAAGGAGAGAGAAAGCTCGCGCGAGAAAGTCTCCCGAGCGCTCAGCTAGAGCGGCTGCTCGCCAGCACAGCACACAGGGCGTAGCAAAACCTGTTCGGTGAACGAGCACCTCCTCATCTGTAGACGGTGGGCCCGGGTGTCGTGACTCGAGCCATCTGCGGGGAGCTTACCTTCTGAACGTGTATGCGGCGACGAGCGTGTCTAGGGCGATTCGTCGGCGGCGGTACCGAGGAAGGAACGATGGGTCGGCCGACCGCGGGTGATGAAGGGAAACAGAATTTCCTGTACCTCTCTGACCAAGCTGAGCTCCCGCGTTTGTTTTAGGTGTTTACAAAAAAAAACAAACAAAAGAAAAACTTGCACTGCTGCGCAGCGTACTGTGCGTCACAAGTGTGGAAATCTGACTCATACGTGACAAGTGTGAGATGATGAAGCGGTCGTGCTCAGAACAGTGCCCGTCATAATGGACGAATCATTCAAACTGCTATACTGCGAGACGACGCGCGGCTTTGTGACGTTATGGGCTTGGCGACAGCTTAGCGGAGAGGATGTGGGCCTTCGGAGTCGGAATAATGTGATCCACTGAATTTTAAAGCAGGAAATGCTTTCTTAAGCTACCCGGCAGCATCTCGCGTGATTTCCCCGAACTAGAAGCGAGAACCTTCTAAACGCAGAAGCGGCTTGGTGCCCTTAAGGCCTGTTAATCACATAGCTGATTAGATGTGTGTTTTAGTTATTTTTTTTTCACAGTAGGAACATTACGACGCTTCAACTGCATCTTAAAGCAGGAGATGTTTTCTGCAGATACCCCGCAGCTTACCGCGTGACTTCGCCAAACCCGAAGCGACCACATCATCGGTACCTTCTGGATTTAAATCAGTCGGCAGAGCTATTTACGAATGCATATATTCAGTTGATTATGCCCCCGAGGCAATGTTCAACATATCGAAAAAAGAACATTTTCGAAAATCAACTGCGAGACGACCCAGCTCGGTGATTTCAGGCCTGGCGATCGCTTAGCTATGTATTCATTCAAGGCCGGAGTGTTATGACATTTCTACTGTATTTTAAAGAAGGAAGTCATGCGCCGCAACAAGTCCCATGATTTCGCCGAACTACGAGCAGGAAACATTTTGAACGCGTTCCGCTAGCCGTTCCAGACGCGGCCGCAATACAGCGCAGTTAAGTGACAGGACTGTCATAGCACCCCGCCGCGGTGGCTCAGTGGCTCGGCTGCTGGCCCGAAAGACGCGGGTTCGATCCCGGCCGCGGCGGCCGAATTTCGATGGAGGCGAAATTCTAGAGGCCCGTGTACTGTGCGATGTCAGTGCACGCTTAAGAACCCCAGGTGGTCGAAATTTCCGGAGCCCTTCACTACGGTGTCGCCGCCGCGGTGGCTCAGCGGTTATTGTGCTCGGCTGCTGACCCGAAAGACGCGGGTTCGATCCCGGCCGCGGCGGCTGGAATTTCTTTGGAGGAGAAATTCTAGAGGCCCGTGTACTGTGCGATGTCAGTGCACGTTAAAGAACCCCAGGTGGTCGAAATTTCCGGAGCCCTTCACTACGGCGTCTCTCATAGCCTCAGTCGCTTTGGGACGTTAAACCCCATAAACCAAACCAAACCATCACTACGGTGTCCCTCACAGCCTGAGTCGCTTTGGGACGTTAAACCCCCATAAACCAAAACAAGCCAAGCCACCACGACAAAAAACTTGGACGGTCTTAAGAGTACAATGCGATAGAATTCCACGTCAGACATGTCGCTTCCGGTTGTTAATTGCGCATAGGCTGCGTTTAATTGATGACGCTAATTGTTGACTCCAATTAACTAAGTGTTTGTTGTCTTTTCTGCGGTATAAGGCGGTCGCATAAGCCCCCTAGACTACCGCACTGGACAAACTGCCTCAGTGATGTAAAGGTAGCTCGCATTGCTCGCGACTCGAAGGGCATCGGTTCGATTCCCGCTCGACCACTTTCTCCATTGCTGCGAAAGTGCTTACGTCAGGACCCTCTCGCCCAATGGCGCTTTTTCCTGACAAGGACGAGCGGACACCGGCTTTTCTCGAGAACGGCAGTTCTAATGCTGTCGCATTAGCATTTGTACAAGACAGTGTTGGCTCCTATTTAAGTCGGGCTTGATTCAAAGAAGGTTGTGTATACAAGCAGGCCAGAACGAAACATTAACACACAGCACATGAAGAGAATACAATTTATTTCCTTTTTACACTCAGCTGTAGCGAGCTACTATACCGTCATGCTTCAGTTTAAAAACTCCGTCTGAGTGCAAATGCATCAACCTGTTCAGCATCAAAACCGCTCCTGCCTCCTTTTATGCAATAAAATTTATCCCCTTTCTCAGTGCACGTTAAAGAACCCCAGGTGGTCGAAATTTCTGGAGCCCTTCACTACGGCGTCCCTCATAGCCTGAGCCGTTTTGGGACGTTAAACCCCAATAAACCAAACCAAACCTCTCTCTCTCGATGTGGCGCTGCACACCAAGATAAAGAGGAAGATGATTCCTGGCTCTACTTCGGAATGAATGCACTTGGCGACAGCAGGACCAGCGTTTGTCGACATCTTTGACATCGTGTTCATCCAAGTATGCTTATACTGGGTGTATGTGTCGAATATAGCACTCAGTGGGAGCGTATTTCTTGCTCCTGTAGCAGGTTGTACGATAGGAATGCATGCACTTTTGTCTTTGTTTAAGTTCCTCCTCATCATTTCCCTCTTCCTCCTAGCAACGTCCAGCTCGACCGAGACAGAGACCCGAGTAGACAGTTGTGGTTCTTCGTGGTTCGCGCATGACAATCTACGGTTTTTGTACGGCCGCTCCACGCATGCGCTCCTCCCCTCCTCCAGCTCCACTGGTTGAAAACCGTTGAAAACAAAGCGCCAGCTCCTACGGCGCATGCGCAGTTCTGGTTAGCTTTCATGAACATGCGAAAGATGGCGACAGGTGTCAAGCACACACACCTACCACTTCGCAGGCGCAGTTGGCGCCTCGTGTATTCGTATATTCGTATCGCGCCTGCGTCTCCCACGTGCGTTTGCTTTCAGCCAATAGCAGACGTATTTTCGCCACTCCCCAGAGGGCGCCACATCTTGTGAAGAAGCCGGATTACCTCATCTCTCCTCTTCTCATACTCTCCTCGCAATTACAGCGCCTTTCCTTTGCCTTCGGCCAATCACGATCACCGAGCTTCAGACGACGACGACATCCACTAGCAGACGTGTTTTCGCCACTCCCCAGAGGGCGCCACATCTTGTGAAGAGAGACGGATTACCTCGCCTCTCCTCTCTTCATGCTCTCCTCGCAGTTACAGCGCCTTTTCTTTTCCCTCGGTCAATCACGATCACCGAGCTTCAGACGACGACGACATCCACTAGCAGACGTGTTTTCGCCACTCCCCAGAGGGCGCCACATCTTGTGAAGAAAGATGGATTACCTCGCCTCTCCTCTCTTCATGCTCTCCTCGCATTTACAGCGTCTTTCCTTTTCCCTCGGCCAATCACGATCACCGAGCTTCAGACGACGACGACATCCACTAGCAGACGTGTTTTCGCCACTCCCCAGAGGGCGCCACATCTTGTGAAGAAAGATGGATTACCTCGCCTCTCCTCTCTTCATGCTCTCCTCGCAGTTACAGCGCCTTTTCTTTTCCCTCGGTCAATCACGATCACCGAGCTTCAGACGACGACGACATCCACTAGCAGACGTGTTTTCGCCACTCCCCAGAGGGCGCCACATCTTGTGAAGAAAGATGGATTACCTCGCCTCTCCTCTCTTCATGCTCTCCTCGCAGTTACAGCGCCTTTCCTTTTCCCTCGGTCAATCACGATCACCGAGCTTCAGACGACGACGACATCCACTAGCAGACGTGTTTTCGCCACTCCCCAGAGGGCGCCACATCTTGTGAAGAGAGACGGATTACCTCGCCTCTCCTCTCTTCATGCTCTCCTCGCAGTTACAGCGCCTTTTCTTTTCCCTCGGTCAATCACGATCACCGAGCTTCAGACGACGACGACATCCACTAGCAGACGTGTTTTCGCCACTCCCCAGAGGGCGCCACATCTTGTGAAGAAAGATGGATTACCTCGCCTCTCCTCTCTTCATGCTCTCCTCGCAGTTACAGCGCCTTTCCTTTTCCCTCGGCCAATCACGATCACCGAGCTTCAGACGACGATGACCACATCCACTAGCAGACGTGTTTTCGCCACTCCCCAGAGGGCGCCACATCTTGTGAAGAACGACGGATTACCTCACCTCTCCTTTCCTCATACTCTTCTCGCAATTACAGGGAATTTCCTCTCGGCCAATCACGATCACCGGGCTTCAGACGACGACGACCACAAAGGACACTGTCGTTGACGCATGCGCTACTACGGCCGCAGCGCAGCAAATAGCACCAGGCGGACTGAGAGCTTCTCCAAAGTTCGTTTAGGTTCGCCTCCACGTTTTCCTCCGTTCTGGCGTCGAGGTCACCCGCGGCGCACCGACAACTGGAGCTAAAAACATTTCATGCTTAATAACACGGACGAGCGCTTGTGTGTTTATCTCCCTCCTTCGTCCTGGTCTGCGGTTGGAACGGGCTGCGGAATCGGATGTCGTGGAGGGGCCCCATGTAGCTAACCCCGTGTTAGGTTCTCCTGTCCCCGGCGGTGGGCTCGTTGCGTTTGGTGAGTGGTCGGGCACCTCGTGAGCGCAGACCACACCATTGGGCAATCCTGACGCCCTCCCTGTCCTGGCCAGGCGGGCCAGTAATGGTGTCAAGATAAATTCGAAGGACTTGGGAAAAAAAAACTCACTGTCCCCATTCCCATGCAAATTCCCACAACCTGTTTCCTGGCAACCAAACATCCCATCCTTAAAGCCCGCCTTTACCGCTACTTCCCAGGGGAGATCAGGGGAGTATCCCCGGGCCCGCTATACCCCGGTTGTGGATCGCTACAGTAGCTTCCTCCCTCCCCCCTTTATTTTATTTTTCTACCTTCGGGTAATAAAAATCGCAATATCCCTTGGGCCTCATCTTGCGATTTATAATTCGATTAAGCCTGTTGTACGTACGGAGTACAGTCAGGGGCTATTATTTTTCATTCTGTTAGGTCGCCACACTCTACTTAGTGTCTGTTTTGCGCAAAATTTTTCTCGCGGTGATCATTCACCAACAGCCTGCGCCTACACCAAGTGTCTTCGTATAAGCCAGACTATGGTGTCCCAACTAGAACGCAGATCAAATCACGCCCTGTATGCAAGCACGGTGACGTCAAGGGGCGTGGCCTAGTCTGCAAAAACACCCGTTTCGGTGACCGACAGTCTCGCGCATGTCCTCGGGCGTTTCTCCGCCATTTTTCTGTCCCGATCAGAGCTACCTTCACTCGTAGCATTCGTTGCGGAATCTTTTTCAGAACTGGAACGGTATCGTTACGTTACACGACGAGTGTCCAGCGCCTCAGTGAAAGGGATCAAAGTCTCGTACTACACAGCCGGTGCTTCCCTTACACGGCGACGCTAAAAAGAAGAAAAAAAAGAGCGCAGTGCGTTATCAGGCACCGCACCCGTAAATAAGAAGAAAAATAGCCACGCGGCGTGACACAGAGCCACATTACTCGACCAAAGCGCATTTCGCCACAGACGCCTGTCCGTATGTACCGCGCGCATCGGCGGACCGATCGGAACGTCAGGAATCCAGGATCGGGACAGGTGCACACTGGACATGCCACAAAGGGCACGTCAATCACCTCGCCGCCCTCTTCCCACTGCTTTCCCTCTCCTGAAGGTCTCTGACCGCAGAACGAAAATAAAGCTGCGCCGCACGTCAGGCCTGCTCTATAAGAGCAGCGGGATTTGCTGGGTTTCGAAAACAACGAACCTGGTGGTGACATGCGCGGCCGTGAGCTGATTCGGTGCTGCTCATGCCGTAGAAATACGCCTTCGTGGAGGCTGCTGTGCCTCTCTCGTGTGATGGTCAGCCCATCATCATCGTAATTATCATTTCTCGGGTTAAGGCGCCTGCATCGCAGAAGGCCTGTCCACCGCTTACCTACCTGCAATAGACCTTCCGCAAGCGGACTTTCCCACACGTCATTGCTGACCGAATTAAGACGGCAGAGTTTCTTCTGAAAGGGTTGCCAACACTACCTGACGGGCGACAAGGGTGTGGGGAGGACGTAGGAAAGATACATGACAAATATCAAAGAAAAAAACCGCGTGCTCTCGCTTTGTGACCCGTAGAAGAACGTGATCGGCCATCTTGTCCGAGTCAAAAGTGATTTGTGAAAAAGCCTCCTAGCGGAATTGTGCTGTGCCATTTGTGGTGATTCCATGCCGGCTAACTTAGCAGCCTCCCAAACTCAACGAGGGCGCCCTATACCACCACCGCCTGCGTTTTCTTTTTTGTGGTGTCCACACTGTGTCTTATGAGACCAGCACTCATCTGGTCTTAGCGTCAGGCGCCTTGATCATGCCCATTTTGTTGTTTTCGCTTCAGTTAGGGCATCATAAACTGATTTATTGCTCCGCAGCATCTGCGTACTGAGGTCCGAGGATTAATTGAACGAATCGTGTGGAAGGTGGTGGCCAAGTAAAGCATTCGGGTGAGCCACATCTGTTCTGGTGAGGGACTGCGTTTCTGTTGTCCGTTCGGTGACCCTCCATATAGCGTTGCTGCACTGTGATTTGCCTAGTCTCGCTGATCCATCGAGTTCGTCGAAACAGTAATGCGACACCATCACCACAAGATGCATATAATATTTCTGAACCTGAAAATTTTTACTTCGGTACCGAGATTCGGACCCGCTACTACTGGTACAACATCTACATCGTCAATGCATGTCCTAGCTGAAATCACTGGGAGTAAATGGGCTTCTGCGGGGTATGGTATGGTATAATATGGTATTGTATGGTATGGCATGGTGTGGCATGACATGGCATATGGCATGTCATGGTATGGCATGGTAAATGGAATATGATATGGTGTGGTATAATATGGCATTGTATGGTATGGCATGGTGTGGTGTGGCGTGACATGGCATGGTATGGTATGGCATGTCATGGTATGGCATGATATTGTGTGGTATGATATGGCATGGTATGGTATGGTATGGTATAATAGGGCATTGTATGGTATGGCATGGTGTGGCATGACATGGCATGTCATGGTATGGCATGGTATATGGAATGGTACGATATTGTATGGTATGATATGGCATGGTATGGTATGGTAAAATATGGCATTGTATGGTATGACATGGTGTGGCATGACATGGAATTGTATGACATTGTGTGGTGTGAAATGGCATGGTACAATATTGTATTGTATGGTATGACATGGTACGGCATGGCGTAGTATGGCATGATATGATATGGCATGGTATGGTATGGTATTGTATGGTATGGCATTGCATGGTATGGCATGGTATGATATGGTATGGTATAGTATGGTGTGGTACAGTATAGAATGTGGAGTGGAGTTGAACGTCCTGAAACTGTCCGCTGGCTGTGAGAGAAGTCGTAGCGGACAGCATCGTATTAATGTCGTGCACATGAGGTTCTTTATCGTGCGCTGACATCCCACGGTACACAGGCCTTATCGCGTTTCGCCTCCATCGAAATGCAACCGCTGTGGCCGTCCGGGATTTGATGTCGGGCAATGCCACGAGGACAGCAAATAACCGATGGTCTGGCAGGATAACAGAAGAGATTACAAAGGGCAGTATACACAGCCTGGTGTGCAAGAGAGTCAGGTGCAGATATCAGACTTAAAAACATTCCTGATATTGTTGGTTGGCCCTTGCCCGGGAACACAGGACGATGTGGATATCACTGGAGAGGCCATTGGCCTGGGTGAGCACAACCTTGTTGGCGATGGTGATTATTAGGCTTGTGTGTATGTTTATGCATCAGGAAAAAAGAGAGAGGCAATAGGGAAGATGCAGAGAAGCATAAAGGTTACAGAGTAGGTGGTAGAAAGGCAGTAAATACGTGGGTACCGTCGGCAGCAAAAGTTTACGGGACACGTGTTCTTGGTCAAAAACCTATCACGACGCAACCTAGCGGCTCAGTAATCTGCAATGTATTGATACCGGTGCATAAAGCATGCACGTCCCCTCATACTTGCAGGCATAACAGGCTTATGGCTCAGTTTACTTGAACACATTTTTTTTTTTGCTGCACATACGCGGTCCGTAAACTTTTACTGCCGACTGTATTCTTACAAGACGTTCTGCAAAGCGTACAGTGTTAGCAGCGTGATCGTTGCGAAGAGTTTGCGGCGCGGCAGATGCAACCACGTTGCATTTCCACTGGACGATGTCTTGTCACTACCAGAACAGCATATTAGTACACTATATACAGGGTGTTTCAGCTAAATTGTGTTACGCTTAAAGGCCCGTTCACACTTGCGAGTCGCAGAGGTCGCGCGACTGTTTTGGTCGAAAAGCGACAGTCGCAAACGGTCGCCCTGGTCGAAAAGCGACAGTCGCGGGCCAGTCGCTCGCTGCTCGATTTTTCAGCCTCGCGACTGCGAGTCGCAAACCTCCGAACCAATCAGCGAGCTAGCCAAGCTTCCGGCAACGACACCACTCTCGGGCCCGCCGGACGACGACCTGCGCTGCTCCCAGCGGGCTGCCGTAGTCGTCGCTAAGCCTAGCCGGTTTCATATCGATGTCGCAAGTGAGGGCGCTTCGGATCCTGGCCAGCGCTAGTAATTAAGATGCTGCTTTCGTCACCGCTTTATTGTGGACCTTGTATCATAATAATATCAGGACATGCTCGACTTCCGCGACGCCTTCAGCAGCGGGGCTAGCAGACAACAGTCGAGCCGCATGGAGCAGCAGCAGCAGCAAAGCGGCTCTGGGAAGAAATTTGCTTTTGCCGCTGTTATCCCTTCTACCAGCAACTCGGTACTGGCCAGCGATGTTCAAAAATGATTCATTTTTTACATTCCTGGACCCAAGGGCTTGGTATGAATGCGAACAAGCAATATTTGCGCATTTTTGAGACGCCGCGGCGGCCGGCATACTGCAGGCTGGTAGGCCGGCCCTGCAGAGAAGCACGCCTCTGTCATCATGACGCTTGTATACGACCGCGGTGCACATCAAAACCGTCACGACAACCTAATCTCCGCTCGGGTAGTTGTTGTACATTGCGAATAGCAGTTTAGACGACCGAGCGCGAGTACAGGAGGCGCGGCCAAAGCAGACGAAACTCTCGAAAGCACGCGAACAACGTCATTCCCGAGTTTTCGCTTCAAACGAGAATCTAACGAGAAAGCGACCCGCTGGTCGCGTTTGCAAGTGTGAACAACGGTGTTGTCGAGCTGCTGCTTGGTCGCAAGCGACTGCTGGTCGCGTGCCCTTTGCGACTCGCAAGTGTGAATGGGCCTTAAGAGACGACAACGCGCTGTACAGAAATTTTACTAGTAAAAAACATTACCACCTAGATAAGGCCTGTAAACTTGTACTAATTGGATATTCGTAGATCGCGTTATAATTTTTTTAAACTAGAGACAAGTTAGCTGAAACACCCTGTATATTTTCGACGGCTCTACTTCGCAAAGCGTCCCGACGGCAACGCCTTTCGGCGACCATCAGGTCGCCGCCATTCCTTCTACAGGAAGAGCTCGAGACGTCGGCAGCAAGGGGTCGCTGACCGGAGTTGAAAACATGGCCGGTCGTCGACACTTGGAACGTAAACTCAAGGGGTCAAGCGCTGAGCTTATAAGTGCTTCATTAAGAAGGCACGCGACCGTTCGAGAAAAAAAATGACCTCGATGAAAGGCCAACGCGCAGAACGGGTTGAGGGACGTACACGAGCTCACGTGAAGTCGTCTCTGTTCACGGCGAACGCGGTTCCGAGCTGTACGCGAACACAAACAGAACCGCACATTCAAATGTCGCATTCCTGAGCTCGGAAGAGGCACGCACGGAGAGAAATGTCTTTTTGGCGGAGAGTTCCGCTTGATGCGACGGAAGCCTACTGGCTTCCGGCGTTGTTCGCTGAGGAAGTTTTGGTTTATGGGGGTTTAACGCCCCGAAGGCGACTCAGGCTATGAGGGACGCGCTGAGGAAGGTGATCATGTGGATTCTATAATATACTACTCAGTCTGAGAGGCATGTGTTTTCGGTGAATGTATATAGACAGATTGTGTAGCAGTGCAGTGTAAAACGGCCGTTCACATTATCGCGCTCAGTGTGACATGCGACGCGTCAACGGTGAACCAAGTGAGGTTATCGCATTGCAACAAATCGGTGAATATTTATACACAGCACCGCGAATGCATACAGAGTACTCTGCTTCTTTTCGTCACCGTCATCACCATCATCATCAGCCTGACTACGCCCACTGCAGGGCAAATGCCTCTCCACGTCTCTCCAATTAACCCTGTCCTTTGTTCCAGCTGCGCCCATTGTATCCCCACAGATTTCTTCATCTCATCCGCCCACCTCACTTACTGCCGCCCCCTGCTACGCTTGCCTTCTCTTGTAATTCACTCCGTTAACCTTGAGGACCAGCAGTTATCTTGCCTTCGCATTACGTGCCCTGCCCAAGCCCATTTCTTCATCTTGATTTCGACTAGGATGTCATTATCCCGCGTTTGTTCCCTCACCCACTCCGCCCTCTTCCGATCTCTTAACGTTACACCTATCATTTTTCTTTCCAACGCTCTTCGTTAGCCTCCTTTTCTTCTTCTGCTTTTATCGGCCGCCAAAAGCATACCACTGCAAACATGAATTACCCTGTAAGGGAATAAGAAGGGAGCAGAGTACTTTAGCACATTCGAGTTTTAGGAGCAGAGTAGGCTATCCATATACTGGGGTATATTTTGGTCACTAAATAAACGGAATGCTTAGTGTTGGCAACGGAGGTATATGTCCACCTCAAAGCATAGTAACTTGATGCGGTTAGCACTGGAAGGACTTTTAAACGTGGCGTCACTTGTCTTGATGTTAGCGAATAAAGGAGATTAAAACCTCGGTTAAAATATTGCTGAACTGCAAGAACTTCGCATGTTATGAAAAGGGAATCTGTTTCTGTTGCCAGCTGTTAGTATCCGGCATTTTTAGTGATGGAAATCTACACTAGGGCTTGAGCAACATACCCTGCCCCTACTAAGGAGTAAACTGTAAACAGGTAGGAGTAAAAAGGGAGAAGGCTGTCCTCTAGCGCACACTCTTTTATAAAAGGGAGTACGCTAGAGGACGTATTAGTCCCTTTTTACTCTCATATAGGCGTATTTCGATCCCGGGTGTGGCAGTAGAATTTCGACGGAGGCGAAATTCTAGAGGCCCGTGTACTGTACGATGTCAGTGCACGTTAAAGAACCCCAGGTGGTCGAAATTTCCGGAGCCCTCCACTACGGCGTCTCTCGTAGCCTGAGTCGCTTTGGGACGTTAAACCGCCAAAAACCAAACAATTTACTCTCTTTCTAGTCCCTTATCAGGTAATTCTTGCTTTCAGTGTACCACATCTTGTTTGGTTTGGTTTACGGGCCTTTAACGCCCCAAAGCGACTCAGGCTACGAGGTACGCCGTAGTGAAGGGCTCCGGAAATTTCCACCACCTGGGGTTCTTTAACGTGCACTGACATCGCACAGTACACGGGCCCCTAGAATTTCTCCTCCAAAGAAATTCAACCGCCGCGGCCGGGATCGAACCCGCGCCTTTCGGGTCAGCAGCCGAGCGCCATAACCACTGAGCCACCGCGGCGGCGTACCACATCATGTGCGGTGCAGCTCGTAGTGAGCGCTACAGCATATATCTGTAGAAACTCGCTTGTAATGCGTCGCGGCGACTTGAATTCGTTTTGGCCGGATAATGCTGGTCTTATATACATCGTGCACAGCTGGCCCACGTCACTGTTGGGTAACCGAATTCTCCGAATAAGCGCTGCGTACCCCTCTGTCGCCAGCGATGCAGTCCTCGCTCACCTCTTTGGTCTGTGTGACTCACAATGGCGCGCATGGAAAGGTCAAACACATGTGCAAGTAGTGCGAATGAATCTGGAGCCCGGAAATTCTTTGTACATCTTCGTATTCTTCGGGAGCCTCTGGTTTCCTTGCCTTGGCGATAATCCGGTCTGATTGCAGTATATATAGTGATCTTAAGCCCGATTGAAATGGCCGTCACTCGTATCGAACGCTATGATTCATCAGCATTTCTTCGTTCTTATTAAACGTTGTAATATACCTTTCGCCCTCAAAGGCACATTGCGGACAACTCTTTTAGTTTATGTTGTCAGTAAAAATTGATTTTATGGCTCGTTCTGAATATGTTGATATTTGTCCGGCAGCAGGAGATACATGTATTGCTGAGAAAATCGGACTGGAAAATTCCGCACCCCCTCCCCAACTGTTTCAAACTCGTGACGTCAGGACCGAAAAGGGCTCCGTGATCACTGTCTGAAAAGCGCAGCGACCACGAATGGGGCAGGCGACAAACAAGTCTTAGGCTCCGTACACAGGCACTCGAGCACAACGGCAGAAGAGGCAGATACATTGCCCTTGACATCCGCTGCATCTTCGCCAACCCGGAGGATGAGGACATCGGGAGCATCGCAACCGACTCACAAACTGCATGTTGGAATTAACGCCTCTGGCCTGCTGTCAACATAGGCGTGACATATTCTCCAAACTATGATCCATGGACGCACTTCTCATCCGAATTGTCTGGAGCTCAGGTCACGCTTCCGTTCCTGGCAACAAGGCGCTCGCCAAAGACCTGACCCATCTGGGAACGAGCGGGGGAGGCCAGGACATCTGGCCGGAGATTTACGGACGCAGAAAAGGAACACGTATCAACACCACCACCCCTAGAGCATCTTACATAAACACATACTCGAAATCTACGTACACCAGAGAAGAACGCTTCTCCGCAACAAAGTCCGTAACATCTGAACACATGACGCATTCTGCCAGCCAAACCGCGACACAGTACCCCTACCCAAACCCTGAATCGCCACATGGGAGCAGCTCCTAACCAGCACATGGCAAGAGCTCCAAGAGTCCATGTTCCGTCGGGCGCTCCAAGTATACATAGATTATATCGGGATTCGACAAAATAAAAAAAGAAAGAAAGAAAAAAGCGTCGTATAAGGTTCTTTCCCTCTCTCACCATTCCTCGCTCTTCCTTTCTCTGTACATCAAAGAAATTCGGCTATAGTCAGGCTAAACATGGGGTTCTTAAGACCGGGCCAGCCATTGCATATTAGTAACGACACTACTGCAGTTGAACCTCGTTATAACGAAACTGTTTATAACGAAATAATGAATATAACGGAGGAATAACGATCTCCCTTAGAAGTTCGGTCAACATGGCCTATAACGAAGGTACGGCTATAACGAAGTAATCGCCGGGCCCCTTCAGCTTCGTTGTAACAAAATTCGACTGTACATTTCTCCAAGAACGAAAAAAGAAACAGTCGCCGCCTTTGTCCGGTTATTCATTTCTTGCGCAAGTCAGCAGCAAGCCAAGTGCTGGCGCAAATTGGTCACTTCGAACGCGAAGAAAAAGGTTGTAACAATGCCGAGGGAGTTTGCGACACGTCGATGCCCCGAATCTTTCTTGCTAACCATCGGCGAGAGATGAAAACGCGACACTCACACACGGTCTTCACACGTGACAATGTGACGTTCACTATACGCGTGCACATCTGCGGAGAAGCCGGCGTGTTTCGGGAGACGGTCAACACAAGCATATAATGACGTAGTACAACGCGCCATCCCGAATTTCACATTAAACTATCTTACATGCCACGTACGGGTACACAGAGTGTAGTTGAGTCTAATTGAAGTAGACTTCCCGTACCACTAATGTATCGCGGGTACACAGTCAACGAGCACACCAACATCACGCAAATCAGCACATGCAGTGCATTCAGAGCCAATCGATCGCAAGCACGCGCTTACATCCACCGCCGGTGACATTAAACCACTAGCAATTCAAAGGTGCCCGTCAGCACCTTTCTTCTAGCTCCTTCCACCTCCTCGAAGTATATACGAAGCGAAACGGTCGTGTTTACTGTGACAGCGAACTCCGAAATTGTTCGGCTTGGCCACGCGATCTGTCATGATGATTATGGTGACGTCCTCAGGCTTAATGGCATGCTAGGCTCGCATCATCTTCATCATCGTTATCATCATCATCCGCCCAACTGCCACTAGTCCAGTTAACACTGCCCTGCCCTATGCTATCCGCCGCCGCGGTGGCTCAGTGGTTATGGTGCTCGGCTGCTAACCCGAACGACGCGGGTTCGATCCCGGCCGCGGAGGAGAAATTCTAGAGGCCCGTGTACTGTGCAGTGTCAGTGCACGTTAAAGAACCCCAGGTGGTCGAAATTTCCGGAGCCCTTCACTACGGCGTCTCTCATAGCCTGAGTCGCTTTGGGACGTTAAACCCCATAAACCAAACCAAACCCTATGCTATCCTCGCGAACTTCCTAATCTCATCTGCCTACCTGAACCAATGCCGTATTTTTACCATCACACTATGATGGATCTAATTTGCTTAAACTTCAGGGTATATACACCGTTACTTGAGTCACACTTTGTTTTTTTTTTTTGTTTTTTACGCCACGTAAAAGTGTTCGGGCACGGACTTGTGTGCGGACCGCGCGACGACAACCAATGCACGCTTGCTGAAACGTTTCCGCAACACTCCCTGTCGCTGCTGCTGCTGTTGCCGATCCCGTTGCAAGGAGCGCGCAAGACGACGAAGGAAACAGCTTTGTCCGGGGAGCCACACTTGCGCCCAGAGAAACACATGTGCGAGAACGTTCGCCGAGCCCAGTGGTTTCTGTTTTTTTCTCCTCGCTTATTCCTTGCCATTCCGTCATCCGCGGGGCTCACCTATTCTCTCCTGCCTGCTTTTCTTCTTGAAAAAAAAAAGAAAAGTAAAGTATCGAGAAAGAGGATAATGCCGGTGAAGTTCTATGACGCATCTGTTCCCCCAGCAAAAAAGACCCTTTTTTTTGCAGGCCAGGTGAAAAACACGCACTCCCCTCGACGAATGCAGCCGAATAAAATGACGTCAATCCTCAGTGTTTCTCTCCCAAAAGTGCATTCCTTGTCTACGCGAGTGTGCGTACTTTTGCATACGTATGCATCCGTATGCACGCGAATGATACACGGTGCTCAATATGGTCGGTGTACGACGCCAACGCAGCTCCCGTTCGCCGACCTTCCGGGCGGTCGCCCAACCGCAGCACCAGCTGCCTAACACCTGTGCCTGTCTCTCTAAAGACATTGACATCAATCGCATATTTCCATGCTGCACTGGTCGACTCAGTATACAGTACACCGCACAAACTAGAACACCTTATTAGCATACAGTCAACGACAGCTCCCCATGCGTGAGTGAGAAGCTTAGATAGCTGTTTTTGTCTATGTAGTTGTCCTCTAGGCGCATCCTTCAAGCTTGAAGCAAGCGAAGAATTAAGTTCCCTCGGTGAGAGCAAACTGTTCCCTTTTATATTTCTCGCGTCTGTACGTACATGTGAGCGGGATATAATGCTGGGATAGTTTGTTCGTTTAATTGTTTTTCAGATAAAACTTCGCAAGTGGGTAGAATGAGAAAGAGGTGGAGCGGCGTTGATTTAATAACCGATGGTCGTTACGGTTAGGTTTGGTTTGGTTTATTGGGCTTTAACGCCCCAAAACGACTCAGGCTATGATGGACGCCGTAGTGAAGGGCTCCGGAAATTTCGACCACCTGGGGTTCTTTAACGTGCACCGACATCGCACAGTACACAGGCCTCTAGAATTTCGCCTCCATCGAAATTCAGCCGCCGCTGCCGGGATCGAACCCGCGTCTTTCGTGTCAGCAGCCGAACGCCGTTACCACTGATTGGTTTTAGAAATTAACGAGCTTAAGAGGGTCGAATGTGTGAAACTTGCAGGTGGTGGTGGTGAAAACTTTTATTTTGTGAAAAAGAGTTTGGGAGCCACAGAGTGGCCCCGCTACATGGTCGGCGTCCCTCGGGACACCGCATGACGAGGCCCCGTCTCTCGCCCGTTTCACCAGAGCCCTTTGGGACTCAAGCGAGGAGCAGTTGAGGAGGGCAGTCTCCCATACCTCTCTGGAAGGGGTAGGGGAAGGGGGAAGGTAGGGATTTTGAGTACATGCCCACACCATGTGGAAGATATCACAGGTCTCCCCAAAGTGTGGGCATCGCCCATCCGTGTTAGGTTCGTAATGTTTTATTATTGCAGGACAGAGTAGAGTACCTGTCTGCAGGCGCCTTAAAGTTCGCTCCTCCGTCTTACTCAGCCCTTTTGCAGGGGCCGGGGAAAGGCGGTGGTTGTCGCTATAATGTGTTAATATTTCCCTGAATCGCAGCAGCGGCTGGTTAGTCTCCGAGCCAGAAGAGCTGGGATGAGGAGCCCGGTGAGTAAGCGCTCGGGCAGCCGCGTCAGCGGCCTCATTACCTCGTAAGCCCTGGTGGCCAGGAGCCCAAATGATTCGTTTGGGTGTTGGATCAGTGGCAGTCCGTCGTAGAATACAAGCAGCTAAGGGGGAGATCTCCCCTGCCAAGTAATGTTCACATGCTTTTCGGGAGTCCGTGATGATTATTCTCGAATTGTCGTGGGCGGCAGCAAGCGCTATCGCTACTTCCTCGGCCCGCATTGAATTCGGGGCTCGAAAGGAGAGTCCATCAACGTGCATTTCCTGGTGAACGACAGCGGAAGTGTAAAATCCCGTGGGCGATGGCCCTGCTACGTCTACATAATATACACCGGATCGGGAGCCGTGTTGTCTCTCAAGAGCCCGAGCCCGCGCTTGTCGTCTGTTTTCATGCATGGTAAAGCGTTCGAAGTCTTTTTGGGCTAGCACTTGAAATAGTGAAGTAATCGCCGATTAAAATCCGGACGCCTTTCAAGCTTCTCCGCAGCGCACAACGCCAAGTGGGGGGCGCATGATGACGTCATCGAAGGTATCGGTGCATTTCAAACGCACAAACGCCTGCTTTGAAGGAAAAAAACCAATGCCACCGAAGGCAAACCCTGCCGAGAGTTGTTTGGCAGCGTCTAACGAGTCAGGACAGGGTGTGGCTGACGACAGCGATGATTTGAAATCATACCTTCCGTGACGTCACGCTGAGTTTCCTTGCACTCCTCCGGTGCATTGAGGAGAAGCGCAAAATTCAATCGTCGATTATGTCACTATTTTAAATACTAGCGCAAAAACACTTGGAATGCTTTACCTACAGCCTATATAGACTTGAATCCTTGAATATCGCGCAATTCTCAAAAAAGTGCTGAAGTTGCCCTTTAAGGTTTACGGACTGGAATCCAAGAGAAGGCAAGCGTTGCAGGGGGCGGCAGAAAGCTAAGTGGGCGGATGAGATTAGGAAGTTAGCGAGGATACGGTGGCCGCAGCTGGCAAAGGACAGGGTTAATTGGAGAGACACGGGAGAGGCCTTTGCCCTGCAGTGGGCGTAGTCAGGCTGATGACGACGATGTCGACATCCGTTGCTTCATATTTTTTTCTTCAGACACACGCGACTCTAGCGCTACCAATTCTTTGAGGCCAGAGGTGTTATAAGAGAGCAGTTAGCGAGCCTTGTGACATTGTGAAATAAAACTGACAATTTAACACAACCTGCGGCACGTGGCTCTAGAATTCAAGTAAAAAGATCAAGTAATTGCTAGCTCTGCATATGTAATTACTTCCCTTTCACTGATCTTAAAGTGAGGCCATTAAACTTGAAAGCCCTGGGAAGGATTTCTGACAGGAGAAGGCAGTCGTTGTCGAAACAAAACATGGGATTACAGCCCCTGCGGGCAGCTGTCGCGACAGCCGCAAAGTCCTCAGCTGTCACACCCCAAATGGCGCAGTCGTGACAACAAAACACTCGTGTCTCGTGTTACGGTGTTACGGACGGTCCTATCGTTATAGCAAGAATTTCTGGTGTCGCGCGAAGTTTTGCATGTCCTAAGCACAAAAACTCCTGATGACTTTTAGGAAATTTACGTCGACTTGTTTCGATTTTTTTTTTCGGGTGGCATATATAACCAGTGTGGCGCGCTTAGCAGTAACCGAACATCATAAAAGAGCTTATCAACCACTCTACGTGAACAGTACGCCATCACTTTCACTGCGATGAAAACGCTGTACTTTCACGAAGCGTGCTTCGGGCAACGCCTGTCAGCCAGAAATGGAAAGCGCGAATACGAGTAGCGTTTCTGTTCCGTTTGCCGCAAAACACATGAGCGATTTGCTTGGCGAGAAGGTCAAAATGCAGGCACGGTCTACAGCATGCATTCTTTGTTGTCGTCCATATGTCATCGTCAGTGGCCGTGAGACTGTCTGCGGGGCCGCAGCTATAGGCAGGACTGCGCCTGTGGAATTTGTTTAACAGCTTCTCGACGCATTATTCGAGCGCTACGCCTGATTTGGTGTCAAACCTTGATATACGAAGTGATTTGTTTCCTTATTTCTTGTCATATTTCCTGCGCATATTTGCTTCTTCGCCCTTTTCGAAAGAATCATAAAGTGACCATTAGCAGCGTGTTCGAACGTTTCTCAAGCTGCCGCGGATTCTGCATGCACATATTTAATACGGGAACGTTATCGGAGCGGGTAGCTGCGACAAAAAAACGCACAAATTAGCCCCCGAGCTTCGTAGCATTGCATTACTAGCCGCGGGAGATTTCCGAAACTATCGCTTTTCGCGGAATTTCACCTCAATTCCCTAAAGTTTAACATCGTGACAGATTTCCGTTTTTTTCTTTCGGATAAGGCACCAAAATGGTCATTTATTTCGCGTGCTGCAATCTGTCGGCAAACCTAAAAAAATATACTTTGGACGAGCTATGCCCCGCCTTAAACCGAACAGAGAGTGCCAGAAAACATATGACGAGCTGGACTCGTCATGAGCCAGAAAAGGCACGTCGGTTTATGACGAGCCGCTAGGGGCTCAAGTCCGCCAGGAGGTTAAGGCACTGCAACTTAATCCTAGATGAGCAGCCATCACTGCAGTCATCGCAGATTTTCAGGATAATTCTTACTTTGTTTTCCCCGTTTTGTGAGTGGAACTATGAATATGACTTTTAGGCTGTAATGAGTGTCGTGGGGCACTGATTACTCAAAGATAATTGTGCACGAATAGTTAAAATCTGCGGAAAATTAAAGACGACAAGGCACCTGTTTTTCTGCCTAACACGTTAATGTCTAACTCTCCACGTTGCATGATGCGTACGGTCATACGCGACCATTGTCCCCTGCATGCGCTTGCGAGGTATAAAACTTGCGTCAGGGATATTCTGTTGAGCGTACGACCGCGCGATTTTTCTTACTGCGTCCCAAGATAGGGCTACTAACCCCGCCTACTGAGAACTCTGCTCCGTTCACTTCGAAAGGTCTCGACTAGGCGACCTTGAAACAGATCCTCGCAATGCGCAGAAGTACATCTGCGTATGCAGGACGTCAGAGGAGCCCAGCCAGCCGCGCGCCTGCAGTCTTGCGGGGATGACGTTCAACGCGGCCGGTAAAAAAGCACTGCAGCTGACGCTAACAGAACAAAGAACTTGACTGCTCTTGATGATACGCATATGCTTACGGGTCAGGGAATAATGACGTCATTGAGAAGCACAGCTCACGGTTATCATTCGTTAGTTGTCAGATAAAAGAACGCCACAGGTGTAGAGGTGAGCACTAAACTTGATTTAAAAAAAAGGGGGGGGGAGGGAGCAGCTTCTCGTTTTATGCAGATCATCTTTTATAGGATATAGGATTTGTAGCTTGGAATATAGGAAATGTGTCATTAAAACCGAAATGGGCTTCCATTTTTTTTTTACAAAGAAAGTTCAAGAAACGCGTAGTGCAGTGCATATCCAACCTGCACATCCAGCAACAAAAATGTTTAATATTGAAAAATTCTAAGATACTGTTACGGAAGTATTAGAGGTAATGGTACATCCTGATGTGTAGCAAAACCTTTCTTTTAAATTTTTTCATCGCTCGAATTGTGCAATCAAGACTTCCATAGAAAACCAATGGGGAACGCTTTTGACGATAGCAAGAACGTTAATAGCAAAAAAAGAAATGCAAGCCTGCCGACGGGAGATTGGCGGATATATTGACTGTTATAGAGAATTCTTCAATATATAAAGAAATTGCCTTCATAAACTCTTTATCATTCACAAATGCTTCTGGCCAAAATTGTTGAGTATGCCAAGACCCGACTCCAGGGGTACTGACTTTAGACTTCAAAGGAGTCTAAATTAGACATTACAACGGAAGGGTTGTAACGGGGCAATGACGGTAGTGTATTCTTAGGTCGTTATGTCCAGAACCAGAGAGAAAGATTAAGAGCATGAAAGAGCGAGAAAGAGGGAGATACAGACTGATCACAAAACTAAAGAAAGAATCACAAAAAGCGACACCGAAAAAAGAAGCCGCGGGGTGCAAAGAGAGAATGGTCAAAGGAACTGTGGGGGAGTTGACCCAGAGGGAGTGGTTCCGAAGCGAAATCCTTGCTCTTATTTTCGTTGTATTCATGCATAAAGGCAAGAAAATAATTTGAGACGCAAGTCTGCATTGACTGCCCATTGCAAAACGATAATTTGAACCATAATATAAATGATAATTAATTCACAATATAATTAAGCAGTTATGCGCAGGCCAAACAACAGAGACGCACTGCATTCGACTTCAAATCTGATGAAGTCCTTTTTCAGGCCTAGGTTCTACATACAGTGCTAGCCATGTCTATTCACCTTTTTCATCGTTTCTTATGATCGCATTCTGTAAGAAGCATGCACGGAAAATAAGCAATCGAGAACATGTAACGGTGCCGGTATACTCACTTGATGACGTTTCCGGAGCGGGCCAGCTCAGTGGTCAGGGCCCCCCAGGCACGTTGCGTGTTCCACAGCTTGGACAAACCGTCCTCACCACCGTTCACCACCGAGTCCCTGCGGTACTCAATCGTGGACGCCCGGCGCAGGGCCCGCTGCAACTCCGACGGCTTGGGTCCCACGCTGTCACCACCGCCGTTGGCATTAGCACCGTCCGCTTCCGGTTCCGGGGGCGTACTACCTCCGGGCAGCTGTGTGAGGAAGTCGCGGAAGCCCTTCTCGAAGTCGTGGAAGTCTATCTTGCCGTCCTCGTCGTGGTCCAGGTCCTCGAAGATGGCGTCCGCGTCCTGGCTGCCTATGCTGAACCGGTGGCACAGCTTCCGGAGTTCCTCGCGGTCCAGGTACCCGGTGCCACGGGTGTCGCAGGCTCGGAACAGTTGCTCCAGCTGCAGGGTCGCCATTGGGTCCACGGCGCCCACCGCCGCGTCAGCCGGTCGCGGCTGGGCGGTGACTCCGCGATTAGCCAGGGCTCTGCTCTTTGGCTCACAACTTCCGTACCGGTCAGGACGAATCCATCCTCTTCTCAGGCTGACTCGCTTAATCCTCTAAGCGGGTGGATTCGAACGCGGTTGATTGGTTGTCTTGGGGGAAGTCCCTGGAGAAGATCTGCCGGTCGTCTCCGGCTTCGTCCAGTTGTCATTCAACTGTCACGAGAAAGCACAGATGGAAGCGAGGCGTTTAGTCTATAACCAAATAGAGAAGCTGAAGGTACGCCTTTAATGCAGAAAGCGAGAGTCGGTTTTGGGAGAGCAGCCTGTCAGTGACCTCGAGACGACCACGCCACATGTGGAGAGTACAAACCCCATACCCAGAGTGGAAGCCTTCTTTCCCGTCTCTCCCCCGCTCTGACGCCTCTGGCATGTAGGTCATGGATAAGCGTCAACACATTGCTGAGCGCGCATTCGAGCGCATGTCTGGCATTCGGGTCACGCACCTTTGTTTATAATAGCACTTTTGCTTTGACTCCCGCTGATGGATATATATTTTCTTCAAATGGAATCGGCAAATAAGAAGGCATGTACGATGAGGATATAAACATCTCCGTCAACAAACAGCGTGTGTGCCCTTAAGAACCGGGAAAGTGTGAGCTGTCGGTAAAATAGAGGCTAAAAAAAGTCTACCTAGCCTGCTCTTGTACCCTTTGTTCTCGCCTTTGCCTTCTCTACGTCGCTTGTCTGGCGTTGTGCTATGCGACTTGGCGAGAAATCCAGGGGCTGCCGCTTCACATAAACATACCCATCAATTCTGGACTAAAGGATTTCTGAACAGGAAAGAGTTTATGAACGGCGTTTTTTTTTTCATATATTGTGAGATTTCACTATAACAATTATTATATGCGCTCTTCTCCCGTCGGCATGGTTGAATTCCTTTTGCTGTTAACGTTTTTGCTATAGTCAAATACGTTCCCCATTGGTTTCCTCTTGATGTTAACCTCTCAATGCGAGCGGTAGAAAAACTTTGAAAGCAGGATTCTGTTGCGAATAATAAAAATGGGTCATTATCTCTAATATTTCTTTAACAATACCTTACAAGTTTACCAATATTTTAAATTTTTGTCAGGAATGTTGGATATGAAAAACCAGGAACTCCATTTCACCTATTGTTATGGAAAAGAAGGGCCTTGGAATACACATGCAAGAAAGAAAAAAATACAAATTTAATGTTAGTTTAACAAAGATCGACGTTAATGAAGATAAGAAATAAAATACAATTAAAATAAAATAAACGCGCTTCATATTTACCGCAGAGGTCCGTAATATGCGCTCGTACGTCCACTCCGCGTCAATATTAAAGCATCTAAGTTGGTTTCGCAGGCACCGCACACGCGTACGAGATAGGAGAGCCGAGTCACGTGTTCCTTCTGAGTCGCCGGCCTGCGAGAAAATATATCTCCACCGTGGGAGGAAGTGGAAGCCCTTAATCGCCCGCTGTCGCCGAACGGTACAGTTGAGCTCCCCGCGAGTCGTCGCTACACACGACTGCGCATGCGCGGAGTCGACCTCGTAGATCGACGAGGTCGACCTCGTAGGACGGGACAGTGCACCGCACAACAATGCAGACGCAGCACACAGGGACAAGAAAGCTGCTCCGAGTCCGAAGCACTGCGCCGGCCGGCCGGACGGTCACGTGACCGTTTGCGCAGTCCAGTACGTCCATCCCTGGAGCCCCGCCCACCGTAGGGAAACAAGTGCGCGCAGGCGAAACAAGAGAGAGAGGAGCGAAAAAAAAAGAACAAACAAGCATAAAACGCGTACTCCAGCCTCCTGTGCTGCGTCGACCTAGTCGGATCTCTGTTTTTTTTTTTTCGATACAGCGCTGCAGTAGGTTCTACGTTTTTCTGATAGTTTTTTTTTTCTTTTATCTTTCCAGCAGCTAGAGCAAGTCGTCCCTCTTCCTTTTCTCTCCCTCTCTCTCGCACCTTGCGTTCGGCGCAAACGGAATGACGCACACGACGCAGACACAGAGTCACCATATTTGCTCGGTCGAGGGTCTCTCAAGGCTGGAGGGGATGGATCGTCGCGGGGGTTCTGCCGCCGAAGTCGCGATCGCCGCGGACGCAGCGACGGAAGAATCTAACGATCGGCGTCACACGGTGTTCACATCACATCATGAAGTGATCAAGATATCGAATATTACAAGATAACAGCCGCAGTTTCACCACGTTTTCCTGCATGACATGGTCGTGGTTTTACGTCCCACTTAACAGTCTTTTCTTGAGGGTGGTCACGAGATCACACATACCGATCAGACGGTAAGGGAGATAGTCGAAGCTTACCATATTGGCTAGGGTGGTTCTTCGTGGCTCAGAAAACCGTTATCATCACTCGACAACCGCGAAATGGAATTTTTAGAGGGCATCTTTGCGGAGTTGTAGGTTCTGATCAATGCTGGGTGGTTCGGTTTATTTTTTCCCCAAGCTTTGTCTTGGCAGGAAAGGTATAAACGTAAGCAAGTGCGTATTAAAGTTTTGGCCGCTGGGATGTCTCAGTGGTTATGGCGCTTACCTGCCGACCCAAATGACGCGGGTTGAACCTCGGCCGCGACCGTCGAATTTCGATGGAGGCGAAATTCTAGAGGCCCGTGTACTCTGCGATGTCAGTGCACGTTAGAGAACCCCAAGTGGTAGAAATTTCTGGAGCCTTTCACTACGGCGTCTGTCATGGCCTGAGTTGCTTTGAGACGTTAAACCCCCATAAACCATAAACGTCATGAGAAATGCGTGATCGTATGACTCAGCTCAGCATTCCTTCCTCCTCTCCCTCTTCTATATACCGAATACGTTCACCTAAGGCGCATAGTAAGAGCTCCTGTTTCGCGTCATCAAACTTGCGGTATGCCGGGAGACGGGGGAAACAGATCAGCATGAATCGCACCAGCTGTCGTAGTTTGGAAGTAGCAGGGCACGGGATAAAGCGCAGCTGTTGCGGCGACTATTTTTATCTCGACCCTATCTGCTTGCCGCGCTGTTTCTTTTTCTTCTCTCTCTTTTGCCACTGTCTCCATCTGCCTATCTACCATACTTTCGGGTCCGAGACTAAAGGAGACTTTGGGGCCTCGCTCACTTCGAGCGATGACACCGAGTCAGCAAGTTTGACTGCTGAATCTTGTAGCCTGGCTTCCTATTAAGTATTTTTTTTTTCTTTAGCCTCTGTGAGCTGCCAATAATGAAACATTCTCGATCGCATTCCTGGACTTCAAGAAAGACGTTATGGTCACGAGAAAGTGATGAAAAGCGACATCAATAAGGCGAGGCGATCACCAACCGGAAGATTTGGATATGGATCTGAGAACTAAAGTCCAAGAGAATCGTGTCCTATATATACACCATGGCGTCACGCCCTGAAATAAAAGATGCCAAGCACAGCGAAGCTGATGGGCTCAATGGTCAGTTGTCTCCATAAAAGAGTATCAAGAAAGCATTTGACTGGCAGAGAGGTCGTCCCTCCCTTATAAAAATGGTCTGTAGATAGTCTACAGACTTCTTATTGACTCTATCGACTTCCTATAGATATTGCTTTTTGTCTATTCATAGTCTATAGACTATCTATAAACAAAAGTCTACTCAAAGTGCATGGCCATAAATATAGATTGTCTATAGACTGTCTATGGCATTTGTACTGCCTATAGACTGTTCTCTAAGATTGTCTATAGACCACTGAAGAGAAGTTTATTTGGACCCAGGAGCATAAAAGGGACAGCCGTCCCTCTACAAACCAGAAAAGACACATTTCGGCGACAGATGTCGCCCGATGCGCACACATACAATCACAAGCAACGTAAGTGTCCAAAACGCAAAGTGTCCAAAGTACAAGAGTTCAGGAGGGAGTCTATAGACTTTATAGACAGAAGTCTATAGACACTCTATAGACTGTCTAAATCTTTTTTGGAAGGGCTCCATTCACTCAAGAATGCTGACTTGGGCCGGTGTGGGTCATACAGATAGTGCAGGACCCCCGAGGTCGATCTAGGGTTGTGCGGTAGCTATTAGTTTGTTGCTGTTGTTCAGAGTCACACTCTCAAAGCCTTAACGCTGTGTACACTGCCGGACAACGGCTCGCCGAAAATAATGTTTTGTACCCGTAAATTTTCTCGCAGGTGACACAGGAGTAAGTAGAAACTACTCCTCTTGTTGAAGGACCTTGCGGCAAACGATCTAACACTGCGGACGACCTGAACGTAAGGTAATTAATTACCTTCGGAAGCGGCATTACCTGCCACTCTGTGATAGCGTGAACCTCTCTGCAGGTCGACTAACCTGGACAGTCAATTTTTTTTTAATGCGAAAGCAAAGCATTAGATGGTTATGAGAACAAAAAGTAACTGCGCAAAAGGACGGGACAAGAGAAAGAGAACCACACGGGAACCGTCCTTTTGCGCAGTTACTTTTTGTTCTCATAATGTCGTACCAACTAGCACCTCACCGCACTCTTCTAGATTAGATGGTTCATCGACACGAAACCCCGGCGTCACCCAAAAAGTGGCGGTGTTAGTAAACTCGCGATTGGTAGAAACTGTGTGACGTCATCATTGGCGGGAAAATGCGAAATGTGAACCAGTAATAGTACTAGTACTTACAACTGCGCCCACTACATAGGAACAGAAGAGAATTCGAATACAATTGGAATAGAATTGCAATGATTTCGCACTATTCGGACGTAAGTTCCTTAAAGGGACTCTGAAACACCTTCTGAGGGGAGTACATAAACTCGCTCATTCACTGCAATCTGCCGTCATGAACAACTGAGCAGAGTAATAAACTTCTACACGCAGCAGAAAACCCACAATCGCGAGCGAAAGTCAGCGAGTCCTTTAAGGCGAATTTTTAACGCTCGCGCCCTCCTCCGTCATACGCTCCCGCGTAGTTCCGTTCGGAGATGGCTATTGGGTAGAGTCCTTCAGGCGTCACGCAGCTACCACGGCCGCAGCCAGTTAGCAGCGTTGCTCCGGCGGGTCAGGAGGCTCCGCCCCTCCCTGGGGAATTCCCGCGCGCAACGGTGGTAGGGCCGGCGGCGGAGCGCCGACCTTTAAGCTTGCAGAAAGTAACGAGAGGAGATTGAAAGGCGCGAAGACGCTCAAATTCAGATGTTGACTACACATATCTCAGCTTGTACTCAACGCATTTTATCCGCACATATCCGCCATTTGTTCTTCCGCTATTAGTAAGCTGTGGTCCATAAAGAGGAAACTTAAAGGTGCACCTGTCGAAGTTAAGCTATTAGCTTATAATGCCTGCATTAGAGCCAAGCTCGAATATGCCTCCATTGTATGGGATCTGCACAATAAGAAGGAAATATTGCAGCTCGAGCGAGTCCAAAGAAAGGCTGTCCGGTTTATTTTTGGCAAATATAAAAGGCACGATTCTCCTCCCTTATTGATGCGGCAACATAGTATAGAAACATTGGAATCCCGTCGAAAAATTAGTCGGCTCGCTTTTTTGCATAACTGCGTCTCAGGTACGCTGAGGTTAAACATGCAAGACTGTGTTAAGCCACATTGCACCAGGAAAACTCGACACACACACCCTCACTCCTTGGCTCCAATTTTTGCACGAACCAATACCTATAAGCATAGTTTTTTTCCCAGGACTACCAGTGAATGGAATTCCCTGCCTTCGCACACTTTCGCAGCCAGTGACTTTGTTAAAGAACTGTAGCGTCAATTCTTGCGCTGTTAATTGTACTTCGCTCGTTACGAATTTTTTGTGTGAAATTTGTTTCCGAACAGCTGTATGCTTGTTATATGTTTACTCATGTTTTTGCCGCGGATGCCCCTCCTGCCTGGGCCATGTATATGTATGGTCTGCAGTATCTGCAAATAAAAATAAAATAAATAATAAATTCTTCCTTGAGGGTATTCGTGAAGCGGCGTCCTTTAACATCCTAGAATAACGCACCTTTATTGAGATGCGCCTCGGTGGCTCAGTGGTTATGGTGCTCGGCTGTTGATCCGAAAATTGTGGGTTCGATCCCGGACGCTCGGTTGAATTTCGATGGAGGCGAAATTATAGAGACCCGGGTAATGTGCGATGTCAGTGCATGTGAAAGAACCCCAGGTGGTCGAAATTTCCGGAGCCCTTCACTACGGCGTCCCTCATAGCCTTACTCGCTTCGGGACGTTAAATCCCCATAAACCCAACCAACCATAACTGATAGTCCTTTTAAGTGTCCTTCGGTAATTTTTATTCCTTTTTTCTCTGAACGGAGTTGGAACAGTAAACAGCCTGCCCCGACGGCCTCTGACATGTGCTTATCTTACGCTATACGACGGCATCTGGTAATCGATGTCGAGAGCTGCAGTGACGTTAAACAGTTCCCCGGCCTCTTAATCTTGCCAACCTGCTTATCCCGAATCATTTACGCAAGCGCACAGGCGCCGCGTTGCAAAGCCCTGCCAGCTCGACTTGTTTGTTTCACTGTCGGTTGGTTCATTCAGAGCAGCTTCCCTGCAGTATGAGTACCAATTTCCTTAATAAAAAAACGGCACCACTGTTTACGAGCCGGCGGCGGTTCAGCCACCCGAACTCCTGCCGGGAACCGGCAGCCCGCGTCAATATTGACGGCCACACGGGAAGCAAATACGGGGCCGATAGACTCGTCTTTTCCGGGCCCGCTCGAGGGGGGGGCCACTCGAACACTGTTTGACATTGTCGAGGGGGCGATAAGTACCGATGAATGAAAACCAAAGGAAGAGCTCAAAGAGGCAAAGAGAAAACGACAAACAAAAATATTAGCGGGGGCGATACAGACCCCTACGTCAATGTATAGTCCAAGAGAACTCGAGCTCGCAGCAGCCCTTATATTCTACGCCCCCCCCCCCCCCCCCCGGACCCCTTGATTATGGTGTCCTTTATCGTCAAGAATACCGTCGTCCTGACTGTCTCTAGACACCATAGGCACACTATATAGCACAAGAAACACTGCCTAGGTGGTGTATTTCCGCAGGGCAGAGTGAATGTGTCCTCTTTCATTGCCAGCTGGACGCATGCTCAGCTTTCCTGATGATGATGATTATGATGTGATGACTGCTCCCTTTGTCGCGTATGTATACCACGGACATCTACTGGCGCCATCTGTCGGCCGCCCATAGCGAACACTGCGTAGCTGAATTACCCGTTCTTATCCCGTTCTCATTACTGAAACCCCGTTCTTATCCCGTTCTTATGCCGTTCTTAAATAATGGATATACTGAAAATACGAAGCTGAATACTATAGCAAGGTCATTTCCTGAAGTTACAAGTAGGGGTTGGAGTGCTTGGTTTAAACCGAAAAAAAAAAGAGAATTCACAGTGCCATGTACCTAATTGTATTATCTGTTGGCAATGCGATAGCAATACATAACAGGATCCAACTCAAGAACGAAACAGTAAATACCCCTCAAAGAAGGCCCTCCAGCCAATGGCGTCGGCCAACTGTCATGGCGTCGTGGTTAATCCTGTTAATCCATGGTTAATTTCCTTGCAAGTGGCAGCCCCCCGTGATATGTCATGCTAGCAGGTGCAAGGGGCTCTGCCCTAATGTTCTTGGGTTTTAACCGACAATAGATGATGTTGATGTCCTTACCGGAAGTGACGTCACTTCCGGTCTGGTGGCGGCGCTTCCCGCCAGCCAATAGGCGAATTTTTTGACCGACGACGTATTTTGCCCTTGTGAGGATTCTAATGCGAACGCATGAAAACAAATTATATTATATGATATTATATTATTACATTATATTATACTGATTACAGTATATATTTTTATAATTTATATATAATTATATTTTTCAAATTCGGTTTTAACCGAAACAAGGTCGCTATCCTCGACATGCCCGCCACACCTGACTGGCTATTGGGTAGGTGTTGGGTAGGATTGGATAGGCTGTAGTATTGCAAATGTAAATGTTCATTTCTTCTTCCATCTTTCCCTCTCCACCTACGCAGCTGGACTGGGCTTTTTATTTTTTTGTTTAGATGAGTATCAGACCTTTTTTTGTCGTACTTTTTCTTTTAACCTCACACGAGGAGCGAAGCATAGGATGCTCTTCCCCACTATACTCCTGTACGCATCCTTAAAGGCTCCGGCAGCCAGTTAGCTTTGCGTACCGAGGGCAGTTCTACAGCTTGTGGGAATCTGGCTTTCCGCCGTCGCCTTTGCGGGGCTGTGCCGGCTTCCTGCGTTGTTTCGCCTCTTTCCCTTGCTCCCGCCTCAGGCGGTGGAGTAAGGGAAAGAGGCGAAACAACGCAGGAAGCCGGCACAGCCCCGCAAAGGCGACGGCGGAAAGCCAGATTCCCACAAGCTCAAACAGTATTCTTACAGAACACATGCTTTTTCGATAGGCATGAGTTTCTAGACAGGCATGTCTAAAGAGTGTTTAGATAGCCTCCATAAATGGAGTAATAACTCACGTTTATTCCCTCCCTCTCTCGAGAGAAGGAACAGCTCGAAATTCCGAGTAAAAGTTAAAGTCAAAGAAGTCACTCTGTTTAGACTACGGTTCGGTTTGTCGTGGCTGAAAAATGCATATAAAAACGCGAGGACGAAGAAATGTGGCAGTACCGTGATCTAGAAAGGGCTACTAAGGAAAGGAAGTCGTCTTGAACGCTACGTGAAAGCTGAACAACGAGAGAGAAAGACGTGTCCAACACTCTTGGACAGAAATTTTGAATATTAGAAAATTGTAAGTCAATGTTACGGATACACTGACGGTAATGGCCCATTCTTATGGGGTGTAGCAAGATCTTTCTTTCAAACTTTTTCCATCGGTTGCATGAAGCAGTTAAGTCTGCCATAAAAAAAAAAAAAAACAATGGGGAGCGCTTATGACGGGAACAAAAACGTTAATAGCAAAAAGGTGCAAGCCTGTCAAAGAGAGATCCGTGGATATAGTGACTATATGTATCAGCAGCGCGAACACCACACAGGAAGAAGAAGGAGAAGAAGGTAAAGAGCGAGTCTTTACCTTCTTCTCCTTCTTCCTGTGTGGTGTTCGCGCTGCTGATACATATGGATCGCAACCAACTACCCCGACAGATGGTGATATAGTGACTGTTTAGTGAACTCTTATAATACGCTTAAAAATTGCGTTCATAAAGTATTTATCGTTCAAAAATGCTTTTGTCCAGAATTGTTGGGTATGAAAGAAATGAAAGAAAGAGAGAAATAAGGAATGAATGGAAAGAAAAATTAATGGAGGAGAGGAAGGAAGCAAGAAATAAAAAGGCAAAGAAAGAAAGGAAGAAGGAAAGAAAGAAAGCAACAAAGGAAGGAAGGACGGAAGGAAAGACGGAAGGAAGGAAGGAAGGAAGGAAGGAAGGAAGGAAGGAAGGAAGGAAGGAAGGAAGGAAGGAAGGAAGGAAGGAAGGAAGGAAGGAAGGAAGGAAGGAAGGAAGGAAGGAAGGAAGGAAGGAAGGAAGGAAGGAAGGAAGGAAAGGAAAGGAGTGGAACAGAAATTCAAGGAAGCTGCCGAGATCGAACTACAACCAAAAATCGCTACTGCGGACGACTGCTCAGACGTGTTTTATTAACGCTGCCCACCAGAGCGACACACAGGTGTACCACTGAGCGTCGATTGAGGCTACCGGTCTCAGAACGTTCGCTTTTCGCGACACATTTCACAGTGCTGCCCCAGGCAGCTCATTGCCCCCTTGAATGTGAACAGCTGGTCATAACAGCCAGGGCAGTGACAGAGGACGTATCTGATGGTTTTTCTCATGTCACACACAGCTCTTTGATGACGCCGATTGAGAAACTGTCCATGAGGTCTATGTATTGAAATCCTGCTACACTGGTTGGTTAAAAACTCGGACGTTAGTTGACTTTCGCGCCACTCATGGGAGTCGAATAAACTATACTCACGACAATAACTTGCTAGTTGATGTGACATGGACGAAGATTTTGCGCAAAGCTCAACGCAAAAGTCGCGATCACAGAAAACGTCATCGTAAACACTTGAACGCTACTAGTAACTGAATTTTCTAAACGTATGAGAATTAGAACATGCTAGCTCTTTGTCTTTATCACCGGTTCTTTTCTTTTTCACTTCTTTCTTTAGGAATTGTCAACTCAGGCCTGCAAGCTGACGCTCAAGGTGCTTGGCATGCTTGTGTATGAGCTCATTGAAAGAAAATCTCTCACATGCACCTGTTGTGTCCGTTTTTATGTAATACTATACCTTAGTATATGCTATATCATACGGCTGTTTTGGAAAAGTGTTACGCTACAGTTTCTAGTTTCTGCAGTTAGTGTCTACTGGTGGCTACTGTGTGCAAGCCTTGTGTGTAGATGTGCGGTGTCAGTGCACGTTAAAGAACCCCAGGTGGTCGAAATTTCCGGAGCGCTCACTTACGGCGTCCCTCATAGCCTTAGTCGCTTTGGGACGTTAAACCCCATAAACCAACCAACCAACCTTTTGTGTAGAGGATTACGAAATATCTTCGAGCGCCATTGCTCAGGACAAACTAAAAGATTGTAGGACGCTAGCAACAAACAGTTAAGTACCCAGTTCATTGGCTAACTGATACTGCCAAAAGAGTAGACATGCGTCAAAAACTCAAACTTTTCGTTCACCACCACAAATATTTTTTGAACTATTTTTGGCTTTTGGCCATGAACTTGTTGCAACAGAAAATTTTGCAGTAACCACAAAATTTTCTGCACTACTGTGCTGTCTCTTGTCTTAACGACAGAACTACAGAAAATAATGTTGTACAACAGAAAAATCTGTCGTTACGACAGAACATTTTGTTGTATATTGGGCCTGATTCTGTCGCATACTTCGACTGGGCAGTTTGTCTGCATCATTCGCCCTAACAGCTGTATCGTGACTGGCTGAAGAAATGCAAATTTTGGTGAGCTGAAGAAATTATGGCATGATACAGAAGAATAAAGACTGGGAGGGCTCATGTAAATATATTACGATACGAACTGAAACCAGTGATCTCACTCTTCCGAAGCACTATCCCGTGACAATGGATGACCTCCTGAAAGAATTTCTCCGTTTTGTTTTGATCATTGAAGCTTTATCGGGACCATATTTTCTTGTTTTTAACTTCGCGCGTTTTTCGCAGTCGCAAATATCACCGCGCCAGAATGCCGTTACGACTCGCATACTACGTCAATTAGGAAAAGAAAACAGAGAGGAGCTCGAACAGAGCTCTGCCCGCGTGAAAACTGCTTTTCTTGTCATAATTTTTTCGGTAACTGCGGGTGAATTTTGTGCACAGCCAAGACCCAAGTGAAAGCTTAACAAAGCGGTTTCGTACACTGTATTTCGGAAACGTAAACAGCGTCTGCTGCACTGCTGCAAGATTTTGGTGTTTTTCTGTTTGTTAACTACCTGTTTCCATATTTCAGAATAAAGTTTCATTTATTTCTCACTAGAGGAGTCCTCAAGTCAATAGAACACCGCCTTGTTCTGTCAATTACACTTTCCTTGTGCTTCATATAGCCTAATTATCCTTCCAATCGATCAAATCCCGTTGCGTGGCCACCACTTCATTTTGTTGCTATTGTTGTAGTTGAATCACCTCGAGAAAGTTATCGTAAACTTCCCGCAGCATTCATTTTACATGACTGGAAGGAAGCTTTCCCTCACAGCATCGCATACGCTTATACGACGTAACTGGCATGAGCGCGAAACATGTGGACCTTATTCCGAGGATGGTATTTTGCTGTAGCAGTGAGTGGACTGCAGCTTGCCGCGCTGTGTGCTATATATATATATATATATATGAAGTCCAGGGTATACCCGCATTAAATGCAGACAATATCGCAGTTCTGAGCGACATTCTCTTGACCTGAATGCTAACTCTTCCCTTCTTGAAAATTCTCCATTATGAATAAACAGTTCGCTCTTTAGTTCTAGTTTAGATAGTTTAGTTCTTTAGTTCCAAGCGCTCAGCGGCATACCCCAGGTCAGCGAAAAGTCGAGCGAATAAAAAAAAAAATTCACCAGTCCATGTGACAACTCCTCGGAAAGTAGTTGCACGCGGAATGTCAAACGTTTGTCCCTTCAAAGGCGCGCACATTTCCAGCGACAGATCAAAGCGAACCACAATTAAATGCAGCCGTCATTGACGCGCGTAGCGAAAGACGTCAAAACCCCACAGCCCATACAGACAGTGTCATCATGGGCACACGCACATGCTACGGCGTCAAAAAAGTTGTAAACATCTCGCTCTTTCCACGAATTCCACATCATCTGAGCACATGCAGATGAAGACATGCCACAGAAGCAGTTCCCCACTCGGTTAAACGTCAGCAGTTTGACAAATTCCAGACATTCCGAAGGAATAACGGCAGTTGGATTCATTATGAGAGCAAAAAAATTACGCCAAGAAAATTGGATACGACATCAAGCCTATCCGCGAAGCCTCTATTGATCAAGACATGCAATCCAAACACGAAATCGACACTTCCTGCGGTTAAGTGAACGGAATATATACAGAGATACTGCAGATATGTTTTCACAAATCCTGCGGCTGAATGAGGACCATTGAATCGACTAAATAGAAAAGTAAAATGGTTGAAATGGTCTTGTTTGGTGTATATGGTGTTTAACGTCCCAAAGCGGCTCTGGCTATGAGGGACGCCGTAGTGAAGGGCTCCGGAAATTTCGACCACCTGGGGTTCTTTAACGTGCACTGACATCGCACAGTGCACGGGTCTCTAGAATTTCGCCTCCATCGAAATTTGACCGCCGCGGCCGGGGTCGAACCCGCGTCTTTCGGGTCAGCAGCCGAGCGCCATAACCGCTGAGCCACCGCGGCGGCCTGTTGAAATGGTTCAGAATAACGTCAACTGCACTGAACACGAGGCTAAGCTTTCAACAAAACCTACTACGATGCGGAGGTATCGTTTCAACCGTAAGCTCGCATCCTTCGCTATTGAGTGGATGTAACATGAATACGGGTGCTTCCATGTTAAGTCCTATGACCGAACCAGGACTACAAAAAAGATTCCTCTGTAATCGCCGTTTACAGGCTGCCGAGTGAATTCGAGAGCACAGGATAGGGCCGTCCAGAATATCTGCAGCTATCAAACATCCACAACTCACTACAAGACAGCCACACCACTTCTTGGGGCCCATGGCGTCCTGTTTAGTGTGAATGTTAGCTTGTCCACCTGTACTAAGATAACGTAATCAATACTTGTGAAGTGAAGACGGAGGCTTTTTTTTTAGTAAGGGCAGCTAATTCTTCGAAAAGAACTGACGAAAATCAAGATGGCGAATGGGGAGAGTCTGTAAATAACAAATACCCTGCAAATAACGAACACACCGAAAAGTAAGGAAGGGTCTATTGCGAAGAAGGTTCTGCCTTCCTGAGCCGCTTGTATACCTGCCTTTGCGTGTTCATCTGGTTGACATTGCAATCCTTCCTAGTTAAGCATTGCACCAAGCAGCCTAGTCCTGTACAACCGGCCAGAAAGAGAACGATTTTCGAACCTGCACTCGCTATGTAAAACTATCCCTAGAAGGATTACTTTGGGGGCCGGCACTTGTACTGTCCCTTTTGCCGCTGCCTTGGTTTTTTCGTGTTGTTGAACTATGGGTAACAAAAGTTCCTGCAGTGAGTCTCAGGCGTGAAACTCATAACGAACCGGTATAGCAAAAAATTAGGAATGTAAGCACATGGCGGACAATGGAGAAGGGATGCTGCTCCAGTGTGCCGATTTATACGTTTCAACAATACTGAGCATATGATAGAAGTACGTCTGAACAAATTCGCACCCATGTGCTGCCTCTTGCATCGCTTATACTCAACGCAGCTAACATCCACGTTCGCATCTGATTTAGTGGTAAAAATTTTTTCTAGAAAGGTGAACAGGGGAAGGATCGTAGTGAGCGCGGAAAAGAAGTGACAAAAAAAGCAGCAATAACAAACAAAGCAAACACAGTGCAAAGTTTTGCAGTGCACGGAGCGCTGCGTTTGAGCGCTCTTTCTGCGAAGGCACGCAGTCGATCCCTATATTCCAAACACCAAAGGTAATCGGCCCAATACTGGAAATGGATGGATTCACTCTGGTCCTCTGTAGGACCAGCATTTGCAAATATTGATCCAATGAGCTGTGCTGGTGCAGGACCAGCATTTGCAAATATTGATCCAATGAGCTGTGCTGGTGCGTATACTGCCGCGGGTGACAGCGATGAATGATACGCTTTTCAGGAACGAAAGCACCAAAAAACAGAAGCAACCCGAAAACAAGAAGCGAACATACTCCATTGTTGTTCGTTTGCGTGCGTCGTAACTACAGACGTGGCCAGTTGAACTGTGCGTTGAGTTCTGTCAACAGTATTCTCCATTTTCTTACGCAGTCATGAACACCTGGGCCGAGCACGTAGCGGCTAAGCCTTGCGAAAGAAATGAATACGCTGTAGCGGAACGTCACTCTGGAACCACATATCATACAAAACAGGAGTCGGAGATTGGGTGTTAAAGGGGAAAAAGCTGAAGTCGCTAGCGCTTCGTTTAAACCGGAGCTGTTTGCTTACTTCCGGTCAGCTGATGCTACATAGAGTGCACGAACTCCAAGCAACCAAGTGGATCGTGCGGAGGGACAGCCCCATGAAAGATGCCGGATGGGGTGTGAAAAAGTTGTCACCTGCGATCTGGGACAGATGAGTGACAGCGAACGGATGTGTGAGGATTAAAAGCGGACCATATCGCCCGCGTGAATAAGTCCGAGTGACAGTACCGAGCTCGAAGCTGCAAAGAGACGCCACAGAGGAGAGCTGCGGAGACACTTCGAGCGCCGTCACAGGGAAGGACCTCTCGAAATTTGCCCAAACCTAGCAGCAGCAGAGCAGCTGTTGCGAAACGAAGCGGCGGAACTCCGTTTAGGATGCAGAAAGGCTGCAGCGTTGGAGGCAGTACTCCCTTACGAGGCGCCTTCTTCGAGGGAAGACGGCGCGCAGTTCTTCGTAACGGTCGCGCCATCACACATTCTTTCTCTATTTTCTCTCGGGAACTGGTAGCAGGCATTGGACTCAATGCGGGGCCGACCACAGTAAAGCGAGCTCGAAGAAAGATGGCGCGAATAAAGCAACAACAAATAAAAGCAAGCAGAGGCAAACAAACCTTGGCGAGCACGGAGCGGCGGGCGGCAAGGTTCCCGAGCAGCTGCGCCTACACGAAATAAGCCCCGACGCAGGGGAGACGTAGAGGGTGCTCGGACCTGCGGCGACGGAGTTTACGTGGCTAGCGACCCGGCATCGAGGGTACGGCGCTACGACGATGACGCCGACTCCGCCGCGGCGCGGGAGAGCACGACCCGAGGAGTCTGCGCGCGTAGCCTCGACACCGGGGGCGAAGGTGCGGCGAGAGCCGCTCTCGGCCGTTGTTCGAATACACCTGACACACATTGCGCGTTTTCCCGTGTCGAGGAGCGAGAGGCCTGGCTGTGTGGTGTGTTTTTATTTCGCTTTATCTTCGAAAGCCGACGGCACACATAGCGGAGCAGTCGCCGCGTAGCTCGCGCGCCGCAACACTTGCGTGCGTGTGGGCCTGCATACGTGAAGGCGGCTGTGTGCGCTGATCGCTTGCGCACTCGGGAGATTTGGCTGACGTAGATGTATGCAGGGCGTCCCGCGTAGCCTGAGTCAGCTAGGGGTTTTCAAAGAAAAGTATGGACGTCACAGGAAGGAAACATGGATTGTTGTCAGTCAGCGGCTCGCGTAATCGTCGGCGATTCGTTTTTGGTTACCGTGCTCATTGCACGAGGCTTAATTATTAGCTGTTAATGCGAAAATGCATTCTAGGATGTGACGTCACGGTCTCGGGGACCCAGTTTCTCGTTCTCACAGAGGGCCTCACCTTAATTACAATCATAACGAGCAATTCTGGATGAAAGCTTTTCTGAGCAGGAAACCGTTGAACGAAATTTTTTTCATATATGTAAGATTTCACTGTAACAATCAATATAACCGCAGATCACCCGACGGCAGTCCTGTCAAAAGCGTTCCCCGTTGTTTTTCTGTGGCAGGCTTTAACTGTTCGATGCGATCGATGGAAACACTTTAAAAGAAAGATTTTGCTATATATGAGAAGAATGGACCAGCACCTTTAATATTTTCATAAAAGTATCTTACAATTTTTTAGTTTTAAAAATTTTCGTCCGAGAATGTTAGACTTGAGCCCCCCCCCTTATGTCTTCACAAGCATACAATCTATAGACCTTTTCACGACCCCTGTGAAAACCGGTTTTCTGGCCTGTGGGGAGAATGTGAAGGAGCTTAATCCTCAACTCTTTTCTGCACTACGACCACAGCCCAGTGCCCAATATGGCGGCGCCCATGGACCTCTTTCTGAAAAGGTGTATATAGTTGGCCACGTAGATGGAATATAAGTTATATCATGTTATCCAGGTAAGCTTGGATAAAATAAGTAGTGTAGGAAGAAGGAAGCCTTGATAGAGTATATAAGGCCTTGTGGGAAGTCGATGGGAATTTTCGCAGCAGTTTAACCCAGCGTTTAGCATATGTACCTGCAATGCCGTGCACCTCCGCTGATTGGCGCACTTCCATCAGAGAATGAAACATCAATATGCAGTTATTAAACATAACAGAATTTATCAAGCCCACTTCATATCATGAAATAAGGGAGTCCGCAGGATATTCTTGCGGCAGGTAACTGCAGGCAGAGTACCGAGAGCGGCTGCATGTGCCTTGATTGAAGTTGATTCTTTCCCCGCCGCCCTCCTTGCATGACCTAGTTTTGCGTCACGCCATTCAGGGAGTATTCACCTGACAGCAAGTTTTTAACCGTGACTTATGGCCCTAAAGAGAACGAAAATGCTTTTTTGGGGATAGGGGTCTGAGAAGAAGGACGTCTAAGGGGGCATTTGCGTCACACTAAGAATGGGCTCAACAAAGTGCTGGCCTTGGGAAGCACCAAGTGTCTAGCTCAGCAGACAGATGCGTTTGAAACACGTTTCATGGGAAAGCAGAGCATACAACAGATATGTCGGGAGATTCGACGAAAAACGTTGAACTTCTTACGCTTCCTCAAAGCTCGCCTTCAAAAAGGCTTTTAAAGTGACCCATTTGCATTCATCTGCTCTGTTTGTAACCATCCGTAGTTTTGGAAGGGTTTCTCCAAGATTTCGAAGCATCGTACATGCCTGCAAAGTGGCCAACCTCCAGCAAGACCGCTCACACATATATGTCCAAGGGACGAAAGTCCGCATGTATGGACACAAGGACACATATATGGCCACAAAAACAAAAGTGACCAAGGAGACCACTAGGCTAAGGCGTACAAAATTAAATGAAGCTTCTGAAACAGAATTACCAAGCAAGCACGCCACAAACTAGAACGCGGAACTCATCTGTGCACCCCTCCCTCCCCCCTCCCCTCCATATATCCCCGGCGTAAACACTTTTTGCACGTTTATACACCAATCTATGCGAGCGCTTCTTTGAACGTTCTCGACAGTTGAGCTAATGTACATAATTAGAAATTTGTGACGGTGAAAACGGCAAACACATCTGCGTGCATCAAGCATCACAATCCCTCAAGAAAAAAATTAACACCATTTGAAGTTATATTAGAAACATGCTGGATGAACAGTTGCACAGAAATCATGAAAGCACCCTCAAACTTCAGTACACCCTTACACCTTATGGATTTGTAACACTCTTAGGGGTGCGAGGGTGTATTTAGGGTGTTATGTTAGTAATTGCACCCTTTTTATAAGAAACCACAAGTAGAGGTTTTAAAAGGGTGTGTTTGAGAAGCGTTATTCCATTAAGGGTTTAAAGGATTTCTTCTGCTTTCCTTGCTTCAACTTTCGGTGCATCTGCAGCACAAGCTTGGCGCCAGGCAGACGAAGAGTGCTTTTAAAAAGGAGGATGGCCTACAGCTTTGGGAGCAACGCAGGCGAGAGGCGGTACGCTTTCCATCCGTGATTCACAGCGAAGCCCGAAGAGAAGCCCGAAGCTCGGACCTGGCACTGCCATCCAAACACTCGCAAAGGGATGGTCACCAAACGGCCGCCTTAACCGGCTGCACCGCGTTCAGTCTTCGCATGTTGATTTATACCCGTGCCACACGCGCACAAGAAATGGAAGTAAATGCTGAAGGCCTTAAGTTTGTTAATGTCATTATTTTCGGAGTTAGCCCTACACGTCCACATTTAATGCCATTATCTAAAGTGAGGATGGCGATAACGCTTGCAAGGCAGTCAAAAGTTTCATCTGAATATAAACAGTGCTAATGAGCACAATACATCGGGAATGTAGTTCAAATGTAATGTAAAAATGATTTTCCATAAAATACGGCTGTTCCTGCTTTACAAGTCGGAAAAGTAGCCATAAAGTCGCATGTCGGCACACAAGTCGAAGTACCTGTCAAAAAGACTGGTTAAAATGGCACTTTCCACATCGAAACCGCGGCGTATATAGACGCTTCATCTGACAAAGTTACGAATTAACCATTTGCTACTGGTTAGGAAGTTGTTACTCATGCTTTTCTGCGTGTGGAATGGGAACGAGAGTACACATTGCCCGGGCGAATGAGTTGTGACGAACTCAGTAGGTCGCGAAAGGCAGTAAGGTTAACGCCATTAAATTTATGCGTGTGGCACCGCACGAATGCCATTAAAACTTAAGGCAGTAAGCGCCCAATGGCATTAAATCTGGTCGTGTGGCACGGGTATTAGCCGCACCACTCCGTTTTTTATACAGTACCAACTAGCCCGAAACATCGCTGTTGCGAACTATATCTCTTGTACATCGGGTTCTGATGCAGAGCTCGTGTATGTCTCATTTTTGGTGTTTGTCTCCGTTCTTCACCCTGTTTCGTTCGCTACGCAGCACCGAAAATCCCGACACCTCGCTCAAATTTCTCAGCCATAAATGCGTCTTTAGGTGCCGAACAAACCACAGCACTAGGAGAGTGCGATGAGGGGCTAGTTGGTACGATACTATAAGAACGCCTTTTTGCGCAATTATTTATTGTTCTTACAAAACCCCAACACAGCCACAGAAAGCCATAAAATTGATTTTGACTTAGAACAATAATCAGATGGAGTTAGCTGTCCTCAGTGTCCCTTTAATCTCTTCACACCATACTATAAAGCTGCGAGAAGTAAAAAAGCAGTTGAAACTAAATGGCAGTGATAGTGGTGCAGAAAAGAAAGTAAAATGTACCTTGTAAAGTCAATCCTGAAACATCCAAAATATTTTAGACACGAAGACTGCTTTTATGGGGTTATTTTTGCATAGATAAGAATTGATCACATTAGCCTGACGCATGACTTCCTTCGGTACAACATAAACCAGACTTCCTATGACCAACGTGGAGATCTGCATACAGTTTGACATGCCTTGACTCGGTGCCCATCTTATAATTAAAGTGTTATAGATAGTCTGGAGAGATTTACTGAGAAGGTAACTGGTATAATTCGGAATTTTTACTCTGTGCGAGCCCCTTTATTACATTTGACCAAAATTTTAACCTCCTTGAAGTTATTTTAAGTTTCTTGAAGGCAACGCGAACGTTTTTCCAATTTTCGAACTCTTGGACACTAACAGTAAGAGTCTCACGCGATCTTCTGTTCGATTAATTAACACCTTAAATGACGCTGCTTCGCTAAAAATCCACTATTACCGCTTCCTAACCCCCCCCCCCCCCCCCCCCTCATTTTGTATGCCTGAAGTGGAGGTGTCCACAACTATGGTGATATGTCTGCACATCACGCTCTTGCCCAGGGACAAGGCGCTGGCTGATACGCGATGTTCCCAACAAATCACCCATATCTTGTGTGAGTGCCCTGGCTTTGTAGCCAAAAGACATAAACTGCGATGTGCTCTGGACCGCCTTGATCCTCGCCCTTTCACAGAGGCCAAGATCCTCGGTCCGTGACCACAACAGTCAAGGCTTACAAGGCACTGTTTTGTTTTTTGAGAGAGGCTGCCTTGATTGACAGATTGTGACTGTTTCCCGTTCCTTCTCTCTTCTCTCTTTAATCCCCACTTTCCCTTCCCCTGTGCAGGGTAGCCAACCGGAATCCTTTCTGGTTAACATCCCTGCCTTTCCCTCTCTCTCTCTCTCCCAACAAATCCTCCTGCCTCGGCGGGAGCTTATTCCAGCGCTATGTTAAAAGTGCAGCATTCACAGGGACACCTAGTTACCTTATATGCTGACAATGCGATAGCATTCGAAGCCGTTGATTCCTTTGCCGGAAGTGACGTCACTTCTGGTCTGGTGACGTCACCTTCCTCGGGGAAATAGGAATTATCCGATCAAGGGACGTCACTTCCTTTCAGCCAATGCGAATTGTCCGGCCTGGTGACGTCATTCCCTCCATAAAACTGGCGAATTTTATGACTGATAGAAATTTTTTTTTCCCGATGCGGCTTTTAACGTTTTAAATAAAGCATCACAGCCACTAGTGTGCTGTCACCACAAGCACGCAATTTCTCTCTTTTGAATTGCGCTGAGGGAGCATGAATGTTAACGCCGTGCTTTGCGCCCACTTAACTTGAGGTGTCATAGTATAAGCAGTTCACTTCAGGTTATTATGACGTGAATCATCCCACAGCGCCGAATCAAAGTTCAATGCTATTTAAGTGCCAGTGAGGAGAACTGATTCACAGTGAATGTAATTATAATGCAAGAATTTTGTTCAACATGTGCTGAAGAGCACAGCACGTTCATAAAACGTGCGCCCAAAGGCTTCCCCAAGGCAAGATCACGTGTTATAGACAGCGCAGCTGACAAGTTATGATATTACATGCTAGCTGCGTGCTTTTATAAAGACATAAGTCATCATGTCAAGGTGCCGACGTGTTATATACAATAAGCTCCGGCTATGATGTCCTAGGTTTCATGGAAAGCGAAGACGCTACAACGTCTAATAAAATTTAAAATAATGAAGAAGTCTCTTGCGTAGTAATGGTGCTACAATGAGCTGTAGAACGCACAGGGGAAAGGCGGTCTTTGGAAATCTATGTAAGCTCTATGTCACAGCGCTGCTTCCCGGGGCTTTAAACAGCCTGAAGATTTTGACTCTTGACTGTGTTGTTGTCAACATCGGTAACCTCCCACACGGCCTTCTGTTTGACGGGACACGGGCGCTTTGTGCTTGCACCGGAGAGCTTGCCGTCTGAATCGCTCCATCTCACGTCACTTGTAAACTGTCCACAGTCACGTGACCTTCAGACTCTCTCCCCTTCTGAAAAAAATGACGTAATCCCCCCCACCACCCACCATGTCTGCTCACTGTGCGATGCGTGCGCCGCATGGGCAAAGTCTTTGAGGAGCCTCGACAGAACCATATAGCAGAGGCTACGGTCTGAAAACAGTTGTTGAGACAACGTGCGGACCATGTCCCGAGGAATAGGATAGGAAAACTTTTAATGTAAAACAGAAAGAGGGTAGCCAGAGGGCTACCCGCCTAGACGACGGCCGAAAGGTCTTGACTCTCGACGGCGGCTTCAGCCGAGGAAGAAAAAATAATAATCAGGACGGTTACGTGTGCGTAACGCGAATGTTTGAGCCTCAGCTGGGGTGTGAAGGATTTTTTACAGTCATGTTCTGTTTTCTTTTATTTCTCGCGAATTCAGAGAGCCGGAGGTTCATCCGGACTTACTCAGGACGGCAATGATACTTTGCAGTGCATTTCAGTAGGTATCGAGCCAATCACTTTCCAGCCGTCCTTGGAGACGGGAACTTCCTCTCTCCACTTTTCCCACCCATCGCCTCTCACCCTCTCTCTCTTTATTCCTTCTCTCACCTCTCCCCTAAAAGTGAAGAGGGGGATTTCACTCTCTCCACTTTGACACCTGCCAACCGAGGCAGGTGGCGCTACGGACGCCGATGCCCACCTGCTTCACAATGCCCACAACGATGGCGCGAAATTAAGGGTTGAGCTAACAAGAGCCAACGCTCTCAAAAACTAACATAGCGGCGTTTATGGGCTTACGCACTATAATAATCTCACCATGCACCAACAGAAAGATAAACGGCGATCGCAGTAAGAAAATGGACAAAAGAAAAAACGAATATTTTTATCGCAGTCTAACCAAACTTATCGCCCTTCCGGTTAACCACCCCGTCTTTTCATAACCTCCGTAATTCTCGGCATATCATCATCATCATCTGACTACGCCCACTTCAGGGCAAAGACCTCTCCCATGTCTCTCCACGCTGTTCCTTTCCTTTACCAGCTGCAGCTACCGTATCCTCGAAAGCTTCTCAATCTCATCCAACCACCTAGTTTTCTGCCGCCCCCTGCCGCCCCCAGGTGATCGGGAGAGGAGGATGGAAGGAGAGAGGTGCATCCTCATCATCATCACCAGCCTGCCTACGCCCACTGCAGGACAAAAGCCCCTCCCATATCGCTCCAATTAACCTTGCCCTATACCAGTCGAAGTCACCTTATCCCCGCAAAGTTCTTAATCTCGTCCGCCCACCTAACTTTCTGCCGCCCCCTGCTACGCTTGCCTTCCCTTGGAATCCACTCCGTTACCCTTAAGAATCAGCGGATATCTTGACTTCGCATTACCTGCCCTGCCCAAGCCCATTTCTTCCTCTTTATTTCGACTACGATATCACTAACCGGCGTTTGTTCCCTCACCCCGCCCGCTTCCGGTCTCATAACGTTACACCTATCATTTTTCTCTCCATAGCTCGCTGCGTTGTCCTTAGCTTAAGCTGAACCCTTTTTGTTAGCCTCTAACGTTTCTGCCCCATAGGTCAGTACCGGTGAGATACAGCTCTTCTATACTTTTCACTTTAGAGGTATTGGTAAACTGCCATTCATGATCTGAGAGAACCTGCCATATGCGTTCCACCCCATTCGGATTCTTCTAGTTACTTCCCTCTCATGATCCTGATCAGCAAGAAGAGACAAAGAAATAGAAGAAAGGAAGACAAAGAGAAAAACGAAAGAAAGGAAAGGGAGAGAGAGATAAAAGCAGTAATAGGAAAGAAGAAAAGGAAGCATGGAAGGAAACGCAAAGAGTGAGAGCGAGTGGCGGGAGACAGGCAGGAGCAAAAATATTTCCTGCAGTAACTCATTACGCGAATCGTACGTAGGCGTCTGTCCCGGGCGGTGCCATCAAACAACACGCCATTTCGAAAACAGGCACTGATGACCATAGCCCGATAACGTTCCGAGTACAGCCTATTGACGAAGGTTTTCCTCATGCATGTCGAAACACTTGATTCGTTCACGAAGCAGCCCATCACGTCGCGTCGTCGAGGACGCAGGTGGCTTCTTCCTTTCAGCTAAGAAGATTTCAAGCAGCTGCTGTCGTTGCTCCCTTGATATACGGCCCCGTGCATCGGGGGCGTCGCGGTACACGGTCCTCCTATCTGAAGAACTTAGTGTCTGTGGTTATTTGCGCCGAAAACTAATTTTTTAGCATAATTTGCATAATCGTGTCAGTACGTGTGACGAAAGAGCGTGAATACGTAAAAAGCCAACAGTCTTCAAAGACAAAGAAGTATTGGGGGAACGTTACTAAATTATTGCTAAGTTTCTAAGTTATACGGGAGAACAAAATTTATTGAGAAGTTATTTTACATTGAACATAATTTTACACCTTCGAAACAGAAAGGAGTAAAAAGGGAGTAACCTGCCCTCAAGTATTGGGTAAACGTGACTAAATTATTCTAGTTATACTGGTTGGAGAACAAAATTTACTGAGAAGTTAATTTAGATGGAAGAAAATTTTACACACTTTAAACAGAAATGAGTGAAAATGGAGTAAGGTACGCCCTTTATAAAAATGAGTTCGCTGAAGGACAGTCTACTCCCTTTTTACTCCTATACAGACGTATTCGTGTTTAGAGTGCAGAAAGCAGCAGGAAGGAAAATCACATGCAACCGGTGGGACTCGAACCAACGACCTATGAGTGTGGCGTAACCCCGCAACTCTGCCAAATTAGTTACATCGGTGGTTGTCTGGTCTCACACTTTCGAAGACGTTCACATTACGTGCAGCCTTCCGATATTTCTTCCCCATTTAAATGATTCCTTGGAACACTGCACCTGCAAGCTGCTCGACTGGTCCATTTAACTAGCAGTTAGAGTAAAGGTAGATGTTAACGCTTCGAGGCGGCCTTTCAAAGATAATGGCACTCCATCAAGCCGGAGACAGCGGCAGTTGCGGGCAGGACAATACAGGAGCCAGAGAGCTTTCGCGACGATATGCTTCGTTCGTCGTCAGTATGATCTCGACGGCTGGGCTTGTACCTTGTTCTTAGAACCACAACGAGCCTGGTGACAACTGCGCGGTCATGCCCAGTTCTCAATCATTTTTTTTTCAACGCAGAAGCATTATATCACGTCGGCAAAAAGTGTCCGCAAAACTTGTCCGCAAATTTGACCGCACGATTACGTCGTTCTCTGATGATAAATGTGTGAAAGTGTGATTGTAATAGTGTGTGATAAAATGTTGGCGTGGGAAAAATTTGGTTGATGATGTGTAATTAGTTAGTTAATTAAATGAAAAAAGCGTGAAAAAGTCCACTCAGATGTCAAAGTAGCCATGGGCGTCGATATAGTACATGGACGTCAGAACAGAAACGGACGTCGATATAGTATGTTGACGTTATGCTTTCGCATTGCTCCAATGTGGGTAGCCGCAGTGATCTCAAAGTTTTTTCAGTGTTCCTAGCAGTTAGCGAAACGGTGCGCGATTCGTATTGCCTTGTTTAAATGCGGCAAGCCACTTTCAAGGCACGCTTAAATTATGAGAAGCTTTGTTGTCTTTTATGACCTACTTCCGTTTGCGATTGTTTGCCTCGAGGAGAAAATAAAGTAAATGTAAATGAATGCGAGGGAGCTTTAAGCGTGTGAGCACAAGAAGGCCTATAAAAGCACAGTGCTTGCTCTATAAGGTATTACTTAATCCTCGTACAAGCTTGTTCGGTGCCAGAAAATTTATAGATTATGAAAGAGGCGAGATGTGAATTTCCTCCGACCACTAAGAGACTGCAGCGTGGGCAAAAAAAAATAAACTGAACCGGTGATTATATGCCTCGCCTATCAGCGCAATATTGCGATGTTGAGCTTACTACTCGTTCTACCAGGTGTTTCTGGGAAGATTTTAAGTAATTCTCAAAAATAAGTTTTCGAGGTAAAAATGTGGCTTTTGTGGCATAGTATTACCAGTGTCGGCGGACACCAGAAAACTGGTGAATCGTCTTAAGTACTAAGCCGGTTAACTAATTTTCAGTAATCAACTTTTTAAGTATTAGAATTAAGCACCTAACTGCTATTAGATATTTCTAACCGGTCGTTAGTGATAGTCATATCAGTTTTTATAATTTAGAAAACCCGATTACCCTTGGCGCTGTGGCTCGACAAAATTCGGCTTTTTTTGCATGACTAGTAACTTGCACTGGAAAGGTTGCTTTGCCTGCATGCTTTGCGAAAGCCCATGTATTTGGGCATGATATAGCCAGACTTTGTCCAGCCATAGCGCCGAGGTAATTTCGTTTTTGAAATTCTAAAAACCCTTATGGCTGTTACTAACGACAGGCTACAAATCTCTAATCGCAACCATGCAGTTGCTATAGCTGTGATAGTTAAAAAGTTAGCTGCTGCGGTGGCTCAGTGGTTATGGCACTCGGCTGCTGACCACCAAGACGCTGGTTCTATTCCAGCCGCGGCGATTGAATTTCGATGGAGGTGAAATTCTAGAGGCCCGCGTACTGTGCGATGTCAGTGCACCTTAAAGAACCCCAGGTGGTCGAAATTTCCGGAGCCCTCCACTACGGCGTCCCTCATAGCCTGAGTCGCTTTGGGACGTTAAACCCCCATAAACCAGCCAAAAAGGTAATTATCAGAAATTATTTAACCAGCTTACTACTTAAGACAATTCCCCGACTTTCTGATGTCCACCAACACTTGTAATATTATGCCGCAGAAGCCATATCTTCACCCTAAAAAGCCTATATTTAAAACTTAAGTCTTCTCTGAAAGACCTGGTATAGGCGGTCCATCTTCCAGGAGGGACACGGCAAGAAGACGCTGCTCACTTGGGTAAAACGCACCGCACTCAGCAGGTTCTTTTCCGTTGTCTCGGTCTGTGTCCACAGCTGCGTCTTCCATGTGGCCTTCTGCGGAGCTAGCGGCCCGTGTACGTCTTGCACGGAACGAGGCGAACGTTTACGAACGAATCTTCCATTGTCATCGAAGCGGCCGACAGCTCCGCCTGCGACAGCGTTTGCGGACGTTGCAGGACAATAGGACGCCTCCCTCGCAAGCTTGTTGGCGCCCACGGAGGATTTGGTGTCAGATCAGAGAGAGGTGTATCTACGGGGTGTCTCGTAAGCTGGAAGCTGCCCTCAGGCTTTGGTCAGTGAAATGGAGGAGCCGGAATGCAGTCGTGTTTTATGTCGAGCCAGTTATGAACATGGTGTTTGACTTTTTATATCTTTACAAACATTTATTTAAAATAGATGTGGTTTGTGGGGTTTAACGTCCCAAAGCGACTCAGGCTATGAGGGACGCTGTAGTGAAGGGCTCCGGAAATTTCGACCACCTGGGATTCTTTCATGTGAACTCACATCGCACAGTACACGGACTTCTAGAATTTCACCTCCATCGAAATTCGACCACCTCGGCCGATTTCGAACCCGCGTCTTTCGGGTCAGCAGCCGAGCACCATAACCACTGAGCCACTGCTGCGGCCTTCAAATAGATGCGATGTTGTCTGTGTCGGCAGATTTTACAGCAAGGCGGACGTTATTCACGAAACAGAGATGAATTAAGTATGAAAATCTTATAAGAATTGAAAACTGAAATTTTATATTAAAATCTCAAATATTAGAATATAAGTTCATTAAAATTAATTAAAATTTTCTAAATTTTGGTTTCTGGGCCGCAAGATTATGGTGCGAGATAGAAGGCCGTCGACTTAGAAGGTGAACCCAGTATTTCGAATTTTCTTAACCAGCAACATGGTTCGAAATAAACAAGGTGACATACAACACCACCTGTTCTGGACAAAATCATTTTTGAACGCAAAAGAGTTTATGAGGGCACGTTTTACATATAATGTAAGATTTCGCTATAGAAATCAAGATATCCGCAAATCTCCTATGAATTTTTTGCTATTAACGTTTTTGCTGTCGTCAAAAGCGTTCCGCGTTGGTTTTCTATGGCGGTTTTAACTGCTTCATGCGAGCGGTGAAAACATTATAAAAGAAATATTTCTCTATATATCGAAAGTGTAGACTATTAACTTATATATTTCTATAACAGCACCTTAGTGCTTTCTAATATTCTAACTGTGTTGTCCAAGAATGTTGGACATGAAAATGCGCCTTTGAAATCCCGTTGAGCTGGCTCTCCCGCGTTGCCCATTGATAAAATGACTTCGCTCGGATTTATAACGCAGCAATTAAGCACAGACGAAATTTGTGCACTTTACTATGTAGAAGCAGTTTACGTGACTTCGGCAACGATACCGCACGCAGCGACACCATTTTGTAAATGTTCGGCGCATGAAAACCAACTGAACGAGCTTTCAAATGCGTATTTTTGACTCGGAATTTGTAACCGCAATGCCGATTCATAACATATAAAAACTGATCTCTCCTTCGATGTTGACTGTCTGCAATTTTGCAACTCAATCTTTCGCCCTAAAATCAAAATAAAAGTTAATTAGTTAATTTCAGTTAACTAGTAGCCATTTAATTGAGCTCTGGCGCATTCAAAATTTATGCCTCGTTGCGCAGTTCACCTGCTCAGACCGAACCGACGTATCGCTAACGTTTTTTTTTTTTTCAAAATTCTTTGAAATTATGGTGAATGCTCATCAACGATAAAGAGGCCGCGAAACGCATTCTAGTGCATTGTTATGCCTGTTGGTTGCATAGAATGAGTTATAGAGACGCTATTAGCATTGGTCGTACCGCGTATGTTCCGGCTTTTAATATTTTAGTTAGCTTGCAAAAAAAAAAAAAAAACACGGCGCTGATAGTCTCACCACACATTGGCGGTTTTCAGCAGTGCATATATAACATCATCGGGTGGGAGCTTGATGATTGGACAAACAGTAAATATACTGCAAATCGTGTTAATAAATAAGAAACGTTTTGTCACGTTTTCGGGGTTTTATTAGATCAACAAAACCAACACGTTTGCCTTATGTAAAAGCACTTCAAATGAAGCAAAACAACAAAAAAAACGCCACCAGAGGCTCTGGGTATTGTTCTGCATCGAAGGACTTTGCATCTCTCTCTCTGTACATATCTATGACCTAGCATAGAGCACTTAAGACTTCTCTCTATTATCTCTATATATCTCTGAACGGCTTGGCGGAATTGATCGAGCCATAACATTCTACAAGCGTTTGTTTCGCTCCCAAGGAAGGACACAAAGAAAAAAAGCCATTCGTTTCGCATTTACCCGTGCCACGGCCGCTTTGCGCGTTGTATCTAGCGGCCGTGCCCGTGCGCATCATCAGCTTGAGGATTACCAGGCGCAGCGCCAGATGGCGCCACGTTCCCGCCATCAGCGCTCAGTGGCAGGGCACGGTACGCGGGGCGGTAGCGGCAAGCGCTATGCTAAAAAGTATCTTTGCGCTCGAATTTGGATAAGTCAGGGAAGGCCATTGATCAGTGCTCCCCTCTGCGCCGTCGACGTGACGATGAAGCATCGCTAGGCCAGCTAAGCGTCCACATGGCTGTTGTAACCATGGAAACGACGCTGCCAGCCTTGACAAGAATGAGTGACAGCGAACAGGCAACCATGATGTGCAAACTTCCGCGACGTGCTCAGATAGGCTGTTTTGATTGGTCCCCTCCCAATGTGGTCATTGAGAGAGGGAAATGGGATTCTGAAGTTCCGCCAAGATCTGAGGGCAGCATTTTGTTTGCTTGTATTTTGAAATTTCTTCATTGAATAATTTGCGTTCATATGCATCGATTCCTGCCATTCATTTTGAGTCAGCATCTGTGCGACATAAAGAATCCATCTGAAGGTTCATTTTGGGTCCCATTTTATTCCTGCTATACATGAACGATTTTGCAATGGATACGCACCCCCCTGATCAAGTGCGATTATTCGCAGATGATTGCCTGTTATTGTGTCACATGAAGAATGTTCATGGCCAGCTGTGGTTAAAGGAATCTTTGAAAAAGATTGTTGGCAGGTTGAGTGGGATATGTGCATTAATCTGGGGAAGCATATTTTACATGACCATTTCAAATAAGAAACCTCTAGTTTTTTCATAAGCAATTAACAACACTGAAACCAAACTCGTCACCATACTGCAATATATATTGGCGCCCCTATTGTAAACAACTTTAATTGGAGTGATCATAACATGTCCAGCATTCTTGGACAAAAATATTGAATATTTGATTTGATTTATTGGGGTTCAACGTCCCAAAGTGACACCTGCTATGAGGGACGCCGTAGTGAAGGGCTCCAGAAATTTCGACCACCTGGGGTTGGACTATTGTAAGGTACTGTTACGGAAATACTGAAGGTAATGGTCCATTAATTTGATGCTTAGCAAAATCTTCCTTTTAATGTTTCTCCATCGCTCGTATCGAGCAGTTAACACTACCATAGAAAACCATGTAGGAAACACTTCTGACGATAGCAAAAGCATTAACAGCAAAAATATGCAAACCTGACGATGGAAAATCTGCGGATATTGATTTTTATACTGAAATCTTGAGATATATGACAAAAATTGCGGTCATAAACTTTTTCCGATTGAAAAGATGTCCAGAATTACTGGGTAAGCAGTCGTATTTGTGGTTCAGCGCAATGCATACTTGGCTCTCTAAAAAGGAATCTGCAGAGAGCTAACCCAAATCTTAAACTGAAATCTTATAAATATATTATCAGAACAACTATGGATTACGCGGGTGTAATCTAGGGCCCTCTTTAACAGTACTTCATGTATAGACTCGAACGAGCTCAAAGGCTCATAGCTAAGTTTATTTTTTTCCACTTACCAACATCACCAATCAGCAACAGCCCTGCTTGCCCTGGAAGAACTCCCAGTACTGACCACAAGAAAGGTACCTCGACTGAAGTTCCTCTATCAACTGCATAACAATAAATTAAACTGGATCCTGGCTAGTACCTGAGATCTCTTTGAAATCTGTTATGGTGCAGTCTTACGATATGCAAAAAAATTGCGTTCATGAATACCTTCCCATTGCGAAAATGCCCTTGTCAAGAAATTTCTGGGTATGATGGTATTTATGTGCTGTCAAAAGTCACTCAGAGATTGTTTTGGCCTTCTGGTTAGCTTGAGCATTGGGTTTATACGCAGTTAATGCAAAATGGTCATTTAGAGCTTTGCTTGTGGAATGAAATGATATCACAAATAAAAAAAGCTACGGAAGTAATACAGTGAAAGTGTCCGACAAAACTGCAAGAGGAATTTGAATTCTAAAAGCTGGGTTGCCATGTTCTCATTGGACTGTTGCTCTGGATACAGTGAGGGGGCGGGGCATCACGTGATGTGTGGATTTTACGTCAGCCATGCAACTGCCACTTAACTATCGGGGCAGCCAGAACATGACACTTTTTTCATGGCACTTGTATACATTTTCCAGTTAGTGTCCTTACATACAGTGCATAAACATAAGTAACTGCCATAAGTGTATGATGACAATGAAGCGCTACATTAGCAGACCTAGTTTTACGAAGAGCCTCATGTTCTGCATAGGCGCGTACTTCAGTGGAGCAACACCTAAAACAGAACTGCGCTAGTGAATTCGATCATACCACCGCCTCATCATGCCCCTGACTTCTGTGCAGTGTTAATTTTTTCCTTTGCATTAGAGTAATGCCTACGAAATAGCCAGCTTGCTGTGACATAAATTTCAAGGTTACTGACTTTTTTGCTCAAAACTGAATTTTCAAAAATGGATTCGGCATACACTTACCTTTTTCTTTTCAGTTTAAATTAAAATGTCCTATGCCTAACTCTATCTACTTTGATTAACAATTAACTTCCCCACAGAGTATGTTGACCTATCCGTACATCCTACCAAAGTGTTTTGGATTTTTTTGTCCCGAAAAGCTAGTGTGAAATGAAATCGTGTTGCGTTTCAGTGGTTACTTTTTATGTATTCTATTCGGTGCTGCGGGCCCTGACGTTGAAGTCTCCTTGGATTTTGCCAGTGGCTTGGACTTGCAGAAGGGGTCTACCAGCCATAAAAGAATGCGTATTTGACCAACACGCACACACATGTAGTTGTTCAAGCATGCATGCAGTGGTTGGGAAAGCTGCATTCGGCAGGTTTCTATGCTTCTTTCGTCCTGCGAGCTTTACTTAAGTGCCACCTCTGTGCTAATTTTAGTTTCATTATCGAGCCGATGAAGAGCGGGCGAGAACTTATAAGCTTCTGAATGCCACCGCCATGCCCTTCACGGCGCACATCGGTGAAGGCAGGCACAGCACATGCCACTTTTCACATGTGGCAGCACTTCGCAGCTACAGAGAGACCATTTTCATATCATACGAATAACATGATTCTAAGTGTAAATAATACAGCATGGGGTCAATCGCTTTGTGTTTCCTCAAAATTCAGAAGACGAGCGCCACGAATAAGTGTACTTTCCCAAGGATCACCAAACTTGTGTATTATGCTGAACGCATCTGGGATTCAGTGTGGCTTGAACCTAGTTATTTGAGCGAAAGCTCTGTTAAGCATGGTCTCCACTGTCTCAAATCAAATATCAAGGTCAAGGTCAGGTACCCAATGGTCATAGTTATATAATCGATCACGGGGTCATACTCCCATAGCTTAGGCCATCCACCACATAGTTAAGTTCGGTTTGACTTTGTGAGGCATTGAAGGTCATTTTCGATGTGGTACCCACTGTCTGAAATCAAATGGCAAGATCAAGGTGAAAGTCAAGGTCCCCAATGGTTCAACCAATGGACCCAATGGTCTATGATCACGTGGTCATACTACCATAGCTTGGGCCACACCATACACAGTTTAGTTCGGTTTGACCTTGCGAGGCATTGAAGGTCATTGTCTCATCCACATGGAAATCAGAAGTTGTACTCCGAGGAGCAGGGTGCTCGCTCTAAGATCTTTTCGAGCAACCGCTGTCGACAGCGCAGCATGGTACAGATGACGCGGTACAAGTATGCCTTTGTGTTAGCGATCAAAGGTTGCCAGACCAGCAAGCTGTTCACAAAAGAAAGAAAACGAATTATTTTAAAAAGTTTCAGGGAATTGTAATTTGACGTGTGGGGATTAGATGCCATGGTCCCTTTAAAGATGTTGGGGACATCAAAATTTTTCGTGTGTGAATTTTTGCTCTGGTTTGGATGCATACATGGATCACCATGTGGAATTTGTCAGAGGTCAAATAATTTGTAATCGCATTGTTTTTCTCTATAGTTTGTCTTGGTTGTCAGACGATAGTTGCGATGTCACAAGTGAGTATGAGCTCACGAGAGGCTTACAAAAACTACAATATTAAAAGCATTGATTTGTCGTTTTAATTCACTCAAGGTAATGCGCAAAACTGCTGCAAAAGCCAGAATGCCAGTAAGATCTAGTGTTCATTTGTGATGTCGAAATGGCCTATCGACTGCTGAAACAAACTGCATGGAGGAAATAATATCAGTCAGAAGTTAAGTGCTAAGCGCAGGCGAACTGTACAGGCTTATTCATGTTTGTTAATCCCCTACGCATCGTTTGAAAGCAAAAATACGCTACGAAAATTTTGGTGTCTCTACCCCTTTGATTTTGGCAACACATTAGCTGAGCATAAGCGCTTTCACGGCTGGATGACGCACCGAGTAACCGAAAGTGAAGCCACCGGAAGCAAGTTTCTGAAACACAAAGATCCCGACGATCTTAGGAAATCTAAAGCTTACCGTAATCTTTTAAACAAGGAATTGGAATGGGCTTGAAAACATATTTTATTTATTAAACCCTCTTTCTGGAAGCACAAATTTTTTATGGAAGCTAGAAGCTAAACTCAGCGTTAAGCTATGTGATGCTAAAAATCAGTCTGTTCTTGAAATAAAACAAAACGGGACCTGTATTGCAGGTAAACCGTTAGCCAATGCTTTTAATGAACACATAGTGAGCACTGCTGACTGGACAAGAGCAAGTAACAATCTAAAAACTGTTCCTTACAAAAGCAGCTGTTTTCCTTGCTCCTGCTGACGAAGCTGAGGTGACAGAGGTAACAAGAAACCTAAACAGCAGCAGCACTCTCGACATTGATGGAATGCAATTAAAACATTCTATTTCCTTCCTAGCACCGTACATATCCCATATATTTCATTTCTGTCTTACGCAAGCAGTATATCTGCCACCAAATGCAAGTTGTTTGTGTGAAGGTGCTCTACAAGAAAGGGCATAACAATGACATTGGCAATCACAGACCTGTTTTCATATTACCCGTCCTCTTGAAGGCATTTGAAAAAATAATTCTGAAAACATTTTCTTAACTCCAGCAAAAACATAACATTATAACTGATTGCCAGCATGGCTTCCGTAAAGGGATGAGTACTGAGTCAGCGCTTCTTGTACATTTTGGACCACATCTAAAAAGATGTACTGCATATTAACAGATTTTTTAAGGGCATTTGACCTCATTAATCATGACCCATTAATTAGCAAGCTGGGAAGGTACGGTATTCGGGGTGTTGCTGCATTGCTAATCTACTCATATCTGAAAAATAGGAAGCAAATAGTAGACAATAGATGGCTTATACTGAGATCCATTAGCAGTTTCTTGTGGCGTGCTGCAAGGCAGTATCTTAGGACTGTTACTTTTACATATCTATACAAATGATATTGTATGTACATGTTAAGTGCAAGAAATGCATTCTGGAATAACAAGTATGCACTCAAAACCACAGCGGCCGGCATTTTGGCGCAGACAGAGCTCGGCCAAAATCAGTGTGGCAAGTAATCCCATTAACACCACCTGTGCACTGTATGCCAAATGATGCCTGCCACGACAGTACCCGTAACAGGTCATGACCCCCTTAAGTCATGACCCAACAGTCATGACAGATCATGACACCCCTAGGGTTGTAGTACGAACCGCTGGAAGGTGGTCAAAAGAAACGGAGCATCGCAGGAAGCAAATGCAGATTCATTTCAATGCAACACTTGCATTTACGTACTAATCTTCAAAAACTTACCATTGGAGATGCTTGATTTTGAGCTGAAGTTCAACAAGGGGTGCGACATTCAACTTTCATGTGAATTTCTGCCGTCGCGATACTTCCTGGCATGTGAATAACATGTTGCCACTAAATTTACTCTGATCATGCAGAACTGAGGAAAACTAAGCTTCAAAAGAGATGTTGCAATGCTTAAGAATGTAGAATTCACTGTACAGATTAAGGGGAAGTTTAGACTGACAAGGACTGTATTCATAGCATACAAAAGGGCAGCCACGGCTTTGAACGAAAACTAGAAGCTGTGTTCCTGCCAAAGCATCCAGGTACTAAATGGCACCAATTCATGCTCATGTAAGGCGAGTGTAAGGCAATTTGCACCAATCATAAGACACATAACATAATCATAAGACACATGAGTTGTGATCATAAGACACAACTCAAGGCCGTCCAGCAGGTCTCGGCAGCTCTCGAGAGGCAGCGACCGAGCGAAACAGAGGAGAGGGGGCCGGCGCCCCCAGGAAGGGGGCGGCGGCCCTCTCGAACCCGCGGAAGTAGCGAGGGACGTAACAAGACCTCAAGGAGCACAACGCACGAGATTGACGTAGTGGCCGCGTCGCGGTAAAAGCTTGTCCTCCCTGCTTGGAGGGAGCCTAACCGACTCTGCAGGCTTTCTAAATAAAAGTTGTTCTCTCTCTCTCTCTTGCACGGAATTGTGTACACAGCAAACTTGCAGCTTTTTCCAAGAATACTGCACGTAGCAGCGATTTCATTTTTTGTCAATTTAGCATCCTCCTTGTTGCAAATAAGTTTCTTTTGTGCCATATAACAAATGCAGTAATCCATATTTCAGGAAACAGTGGGATAGGTAGCACATAGTCTGCCATTTTTATGCAGACTGATTATGCTGTGAATGATAACATCAATTGTTTTTGATCAAGTTAGAACGCATTGTGCATCTTCGCAACACAAAGTGATTCCACGATCCATAGGGTGGTTACCTGGAAAATCCGAGCATTTCGATGCGACTATTTTTAACCAGTCTGACACTGGGAATGGAATTTAACACATGCTTGTAAAAGCTTACCCGCTGGTCCTTCTCGCTGGAAAACAAATTTCCTTTCTTCAGGCCTTCATCAAAAAAATTACTGGTCTTCATCAAAACAAAAAAAAAAAAGGTTCCTGAAAAGGATATGCATTTCCACTACTTTAGCCTATCTGAGCTGCTCAAGCCAAGTGATATTCTTGAAGATGACGTTGTCAGGACACAGGCTATTCTTCCTGTACGGCCGAACAAACACTTTTTGGCATGGCACCCATTTATGGGCCCTGAACCAAGCTTATACATTTTATCAGATTACTAGAAGTTGACTTCCACGATTGATAAATGCGTGCACAAACGTCATTCAAAAAAAGGAAAACATATGAACTCTTACATGACAGCCGCTCTGTTTATTCACTGGAATGGAGAGTAGCACAGAGCAAATTTCAGTCCCTCTCAAAGAAAAACAAAAAACAAAGCACAAAGCGCTGCCAACGCATATACAGGGTGTCACCTCAACAACAAGAAACCAGCTACAGAGCATCAACGGAACTGAATTGGGCTGATACGCAGACCAATCGTATCCTTGCCAATCTCGGCCACAGAACACACAGCGCACACAGAGCTCTTGAACTCTGGAAGGTAGCTGGTGCCACACAGTGGACACTTCACTTCCGGCTTTCCTCTGTAGATTGGCACGTAGCTCTTGCCGCACAGAGCAAATGGATTGTGCTCATCGTAACGCAGCTCGTGTTGGTCTGTCGGTGTCTTGTCGCAAGCTTGGAGGATCTTCCTGGTCTGCGCAGCAACGTCAGGACGAGGGCCCAGTTCTAGCAACCGCCTGCCGAGGGACGCTGCAGTCTTGTAGTTCTTCAGCTTGAAAAACAGGTTGAGTGCAGTGCGGAGAGTCAAGATTTGGTGGACCGGCTGCAAGTTGCAGTGCGTGAAATACGCTGCCATCTCGCAGGCTCGCTTCTGCTGTTCGAGAGTCTCCTTGGGAAGGGCCTTGCGTTCGGTCTCCAAGGAAAGACCCAGGACGTACTCGCGGCACACTTCAATGAGCTGCTGGGCTTCGGCCATTTCTTGTCTCGTGTCCACAGCCAGTAGGAGGACCGAGAGGAGGAGAGCCCTGAACTTCTCGACCGCTTCGGAGAACTTTCCGGAAGTGGTCAGCTGGTAGCACACCTGAAGACGGTCGAGCAGGTCCGAGAGCTTGCAACCGACAGCGGGCAGGCCGGTCTTGGCGGAGTTGGCGTCCCTCCAGTTTCGCAGGGGATGCCCATACAGACAGGGAAGCTCAGGCAAGCCCTGGAATGCCGTGCGGGAACGAGCAAATGTCGCCATGAAGAGCGGCCGCAGCGGCTCGAAGACGACTGCGCCGACTTGGTCGTGGAGCAGGCGGAAGGCGGACTCGAATGACCCGGCCAAGACGTGGTCGACGGCGAGCTTGGAGTTGTTGACCCACTGCTGGGTCTGGGAGACGCCCCTGGTTGGCGCCACAAAGTAACCCTCGTCTCCAGCACCGGGGGTGGGCCCAGCCGCTTCGGCAAGTTCCGGAGGCAGCTCGATGTCTTCGTCGACATCCCATCCGCCCTCTCCGGCTTCGGCAGCTTCAACTGGCTCCTTTTCGGCCGCGTTGCCTTCTTCGTCCAAGGCGAGCTCGGCATCATCGCCCCAGCCTTGGAAATTGTAATGAAAGGGTTTATCAACACAATTTGCACTAAACACACTAGATACTCGTGATTTAGAGTCTAACCCAATCTAAGCTAATGTTGCAGCCATGCCTTCATGAGTGCCACAAGAATTAGTTTTTTCCATTACGTCAAGCACATAACACTACACAACAACGTTTAAATATCAATAGATCCACTTTCTTCACACAACTGCCACAAGAAACTCGCAGATGAATTCATGACGAGGATACAGTTGATCCTGGATATATCGAACTAGAAAGGAATCTCGAAATAGTGCAATATAGGCTTGTTAATTCAAAATATAAGTGGTCATAAAAGATGTTCGAATTATCGAACAACCAAGAAGATACTGACAAGGACCACTTGCATCACGGTAAACTTATATGATGAAAGACTGGGTAATGGTCACCTCCTTTTGAGATATAACTGCTTGACTGACTATTTTTTCATGTTTCCATCAAAGCTTTATCATAAGCACACCGTAGAGAGCATTGAAACAGAACTGCTCCAAAATGCTAATGCCCTCCTCAGCATCCTTCAAGAAGAAACGCTGGAACCCCCCACAGGCAGCTGTGTTGGGTGTGAGCAGGCTTCCCTGCACAAAGAATGATTGGCATGCGACGAGTGCACAGTTCCAGCGCAATGGGAGAACCTGGACATGAATGGAAACGAAGGAAACAAGCGGCAGCACCAGAAACGGGGTGCTGCTGGCTCAGTTGGTTGGCTGATGTGTGGCCAACAGGCACTGTCACCGTGGGCCACGAAGCCCAGAAAAGTGAAACAAACTAAGCAGTCGGACTATTCCTGGAAACGGGGCAGTCAAGTTTTCCGTCATACCTGCTGCTGAGCGGGCTACTCTACAGCATCCAGTTCAGGTTTGAGTAGGACTATTTCGACGATCGCTTGCCGTGGCAATCATATATTCAGGAGCCTGTTCAAATTAACAGCAGCAACACCCACAGTGACCAGACTAGCAGCATCCAATGCCATGGACTAACACTGGCATTGGTTGATACTGCGCCGACTGTTCGAATTATTCAGATGTTCGAATTTACAGCAGTCGAATTAAAGGGCTTTTACTGTGTACGAGTAATTTGATATGTAAAACATGCCAACAGGTAAGCTTATATATAAACCTAGAAGCAAGAAGACAGTGCATCCACGCTACCGAAAAATTAAGGTACAGTTGGTTCCCCAAATGCCTTCGGCAGCAAAGACTGCCAGGCTAGGGACGTGCTAGCTTTTAGTCAACTAGGCCGGCTTCACAGCAAGAAAAGCAGTGTACCAAATTTGAGCTTCTCTGCATGACAGCGGCGTCATGTGAAAAATGACCACGAGAGACCGAAGGCTAACGTCAAGCACATGCCACGTTCACATTGTCATGCGGTTTTACCGTTTGAGTGCTACCATTAGGTGTCCAATACTGTGTCTGATACAGCTGTGCACGTGAAAAGTGATGGCATGAGCTGCGCTAGGATAAGCGCCACTCGCAGGGGCATGGCAAGCCATTAGAGAGATCAAATATTCCGCTGAACGAGAGTTCCATAAACATGTTGCATAGGATATTGGAGGGGATATTCCGACTCTGATATAAGCGATAATTCAAGATATCAGGTTTTATATATCGTATCGAATGCTGGCACAGACTGCTGATTGTTTCACTCTGCAGACATCACAGAAGCTGAGTCATCTTTAACCATCTAATAAACTGCAAGGAACTCAGATGTGCTGCTATTTCACAGTCCCGATTTCCACCACAACAGCGTAGCAGTTCGCAGGATAAAACATGTTGAGGGGCTAGTTAAAGTTGCACTGTTTCTAGAACAGCAGTTCAGTCAAATGTCCTGTCATGTCTTTGCGTGCTTGACAGAGATAACTAGAGCTCAATCACTCTCCTAGAAGCAGTCTAGTAGTCACAATCAATCTGGTTCGAATATTAATGGTGACTAAGAGTCGCAGAAGACGTTTTCACTCACACAAAAGAATCCTGACACTCACCTTCAGCATCCACATCCGTGACCTCTGCAGCAATGGCAGTCTTCTTGCCCGTGGCGGCGGTGTCAAAGAAGCCCCTCGTGACACTCAACAGAGGCCAGTTCTCGTCACACGGCTGGATGGGCACGGGTGGCATCAGGAGGGTGGCATTCCGATCCGGGGCACTGTGAGACTCCGCGTTGGGCACCAACGGCGCGAGTGCCTCCGCTTCCTCCGCAAGGCCATGCGTGCGAGCGCACAGGTAGGCCAGGGACGTCTGGCCGCAGTTCTGAAATGTGGCAGCACAAAAGAGGTGAGCATCTCCAAACAAACAAACCACCGTATTTTACAAGAAAGCATTTGAGACAGGTGGTAAAGGAAAAAGAAGTATGATGTACAGTTCCATTATCCAGAAAAAACTGTAGTTTTCCATTTATAGTGCCCACAAAGAACCCATAAAGGGCACAATGATGTACTGCTGGCCGCAAAAGTTTGCGAGATCATGCGATGTGTGTTGTAAGCAAAACTGCATTACTGTGCCATGAGCCTCAACACCACTCTTTGTGACGGCACACTGTGACACAGCAATGCAGTCTTGCTTAGCCCCAGCTTACATTGCAGATCCTGCAATCTTTTGTGGCCAAGAGTACCTACTGCACTGCAAACTGTAGACGACTTTTGTCACTTTGTTCTTGTGCAATTCAACTTTTAGCTCAATCCAATCTTCTTCAAATGCCGCATAAGTGCCTCTACATAGAGCTGCTCAAACTCCAATTCACCAAGCACCAAGCGACGTGGATAGGCTGGTGTGTTTCAGAGCCCACACTAGAGCGGATAAGCAGGGCTGGAGAAGACCAAAGATACCACAGGGCCCTCCACTCTAAACCGCTGGCTCATTAGAAACAGAGCCATGCCTGCAATGCACCACACCGTGGTGCCATGTGTTAGGTGCACCCCCCGTCTAATAAATCAATAGGTGAGAGTACAGCTTGCTATGGAAAGGAAAATGATAGGTGTAACGTTAAGAGATCGGAAGAGGGCGGAGTGGGTGAGGGAACAAACGCGGGTTAATGGCATCCTAGTTGAAATCAAGAGGAAGAAGTGGGCTTGGGCAGGGCATGTAATGCGAAGGCAAGATAGCCGCTGGTCCTTAAGGGGGGAGGCTACCCTTGAGCATCAACTTTTTTATTTCTTGAGATATCTGGACGAAATTTTCAGAGTAAGCTTGTAGCACAAACATTTGAAGAACTACCAAATTTCATGGAGCTGTGCCCTCTAGTTCTCAAGTTATAGGAGTATATCAGGGTAGTTTACATGGGTTCCTTGGGACATGCCTGGAGAATTTGCAAAATGTGCTGGCACTTTGAAATTCAGCACAGTCATTCCTGGATAGGTACCCCAGGGCAAGACAAGGCCCTTTTTGTAAATTTCTTTGCTGAAAAATTTTAGCAGAGCCCTGAATTCAGTGTTACTTATTAGACCTTCATTAACCAAATTTTAATTGTTTATTACAAATTCCAGAGACAATATCTTAAAAAAACGGGCTTGTCTTGCCCTCAGAAATTTATTCAGGTATGGTGCAAAAGAAACCCTATGAAATTCTGATAAGTGGTTCCCAAGATATGGCTTTCCCTAGCAGCCACGCCAGGCAAAATATTGATTCTGAGAAAATGGCCTTAGAAGATTGAGAGAACACCAACTTTTTTGTTTCTTGAGATATCTTGATGAAATTTTCAGGGTAGGCTCACAGCATAAACACCTGAAGAATTACTAAGTTTCACAGAGTTGTGCCCTCTGGTTCTGAAGTTACAGGAGTATATTGAGGTGGTTTACAAGGGTTCTTTGGGACAGGCCAGGAGAATATGCAGAATGTGTTGGCACTATGAAGTTAATTTATGATAATTCCTGAATAGGCACCTCAGGCAACAAGGCCCTTCGAAAATTCTTTGGTAAAAAATTTTAGCACATCACTGAATTTAATTACTACTTAGACATGCACTAATTAATCAAATTTTATTTATCAACAATTCCAAACACAATATTTCAATAAATTGGCTTTTCTTGCCCCCCAAAATTTATTTACCTATAGGGTAAAAAGACCACACAGAAATCCGTTGAGTGGTTTGAGATATGCTGGGGTGAGCAGCCATACAAGGAAAAAAATTAAAAATTCAGAGAAAATGACCCTCAAAAGTTGTGACATTTCCAGGTCTAAAACGATCCCGCTGAATAGCTGGAGCTGTCTCTGTGCTTTCTTTTTTTTTTTGCCGCCTCTGAGTTGTCACTTCATTCTGTTCCTCAGCCTTGCCCATGCGCAGGGCATCTTTCTCCGCCGCTGACCGACCCGTACATATCTAGAACGCTGGACGCGTCGATGCAGTCGTCGGCAGCGCGCTTCGCCATGCGGATGGACCTCATAGAATGCGTCCGTGCACCAAACGCGTGTCGCGTCTTGAATTTCGTTGTAGGCATCTTGACCGACCGCGCAACGATCAACAAGCTACACGACACTGTTCAAAGGGCACGGCGACAGACTGTAAAGACGTCGATCGCGAAAATGGCGAAAGGCGAACACACCGCACAAAGGAGAGCGAGCAGCCGGAGCAGACGACGCGCAGGGAGCAGCCAGCGGAGACCATCGCGTCAGCGCGCGCAGCAGCCAATAGCAGCCGCCCGTTCCCCCGCGTTCTCGAGGAGCGCGCGCTTGTTCCAGTCGTAGCCTCGGATTTCGGACGCGGGAAACTCGAAAGCAGCCGCGAGGCCCCCAATCAAAAGCTAGCCACGCCTCGAGCACGCTGCCGCCGTCGCCGCCGCCGGCAGCAAAGAAAAGCGCAAGAATTCACGAACAAAACAAGACCAAAATGGCGGCGCTCGGTTCAGCGTGTGAGGAATGGCGCGTGCGCGAAGTTGGGCATTTTCGGCGCTTGCTCGCGGCTCAGGGGCCGCCGTGGCTTGTTATATTTCTAATTTTCAATATTTTTAAGGCGAATTAGGCATTGATAATTACAGAAAAGGTAGTTTATAACATATACAAATGGAATATATACTTTTCCAAAAATTGACTTTTTCGCGATTTTTCGGTTTTCAAAGGTAGCGTCCCCCCTTAAGGGTAACGGAGTGGATTCCAAGAGAAGGCAGGCATAGCAGGGGGCGGGCAGAAAATTAGGTGGGCGGATGAGATTAAGAAGTTTGCAGGAATACGATGGCCGCAACTGGCAAAGGACAGGGTTAATTGGAGAGACATGGGAGAGGCCTTTGCCATGCAGTGGGTGTAGTCAGGCTGATGATGATGATGATGATGATGACAGCTTGCTATGGCATCCTTTTCCATCCATATCCTTACATAGCCTAACACGTACTAAACAGTCACATCCATTCACACTCATAAGTTGCGTTGGCCATCGTACCTGAAACAGGACAGAGGACATCACTGTACATCACTTACAGTGCAATTCAAAGCCGAACACAAAAGCAACAATAAACAAGGCACTGCAGCTATCTCACAAGAATGTTTTAATGCTTATACGGTGCCTGTCATTCCATACAGTAGCTATCGTTCAATCATAACTACAGATGGCCACAAACAGAAGTGGCAGACTGACGTAACTCCAAATGTGAGATTTTCAATTTGACTGCCAGATAAATCAGGTCGAATTAATTATGTCCCAAAAATGACAAATTAATGGAAGCCGAATGTATTCTGTCTACAACTACGGTCTCGACGAAAAGCTCCAGTGCAGAGATACTGAGCATAGAGGTGAGCCTCCTTCGACAAGGAACTCATAACATTGTAGGAAGAATAAGGTAGAGATGATCAATGCAAATGATGCGAGAGAGTATGTGCTAGCATTAGTATTTCCCTCCGGATGGAACAGCCACTGCCGCTGATGGGCTCACACTGTGCGAGCGTGGTGTGGTCCATTATGTCAATAACCATGTGGCATGCCATCCTCCGCTGGACTCTCCCGATCCAATCGAGCAATCACAGGGTGACACCCTGTAACCCTTCTCCACTCTCCCCCACCCGACGCCTCCCACCCACTTTCCATCTTCCCCTTCCCTAATCTCCCCTGAATGTAGAGAAGGGTACTTTTCTTCTTCCCTTTTTCCACCTGCAGCCCGAGGTTTCAGACAGATGGACATACAGATTTTGACAAGATGAGGGTTCTAACGCTAACGCATTAGATAAAAGAAAGGCAAATCAAATCCAAACGCTGGTGCTCACCTTGAGGATCTTGATGCGCTCCTGCACGTCACCCAGGTAGAGGGCGTTGGTGAACTGCCCGCTCGTGTCCTTGCGTATCTCAGCGATCTTGAGCATCTTGCGAAGCTTCTCCAGGTTGCCCGTGATCAGGTAGAGGAACGACAGCTTGTCAAAGTTCTTGGTGCGCTGGTACGCCATTTCCACCACCTGGAGGAAACAAAGACAGCACAGATGATAATGCAACGTAACATTATGAACGATGCAATGGTCATACTCTGAGGAGATGCACAAGCAAGTACAGTCGCGTCTTATTATTACGACCCCCGTTAATATGGAAGACTCGAATTCGGACAATTTTTCTGGGGACCAAACTTTTCCAATGCATTTACGCCTCATTAGTACGGAAACTTGTTGTCCGGACAATGGACATGGGGAAAACACACAGAGCCCAATGGGGCCCATGTATTTTTGTCCCATTAATACGAACAGCAGTGAGAAAAAAAAATCTCTACTACTCCAAACGGATGTCACATTTTCTACATTTTGAGTGTAGAACACCAGAGTAATGCAGTGGAAAATTTCAAATTCACCGACTGATGTCCTTTTCACTTCCGAGTATATGCTTTACAGTGCAACGCGGCAGAGTCGACACCCCTTACCATTTGCCATACTGCATGAATGGCTGCAAAAAAAAAAAAAAAAAACTCTCAGCAATTCGTGCTACACAGAAAGCCTGTTCAGCATTAATCAGCACTGGCACTGTTCAGCCCGAAGTGGTGAGCGATCAGAGCGACAGTGGACATCTCACACTGTTCTTGTTCAGGAGATGCTACTGACCAGCTAAATATCAATACCACCAGCACACACCGTGCAATTGAACAATCAGCTGAAATCGCACAATGAATAATTTCACTGTTGATGAGAGATTCTGTCGAGGCTCTCTTGCCCACCTGGTGGTTTCCCTGGAGCAGGGCAGCTTCGCCGAGTTTCTCCCAGCACTTCTTGTCATCCAGGGTCCTCGCTGCCTCCAGTGCAACCTGCCAAGGGGAACAGATTCAGTTTCACCTACATAACAGCAAAACAGTGCACCAACTCATAGCATCAGGTGCGAGAACGCAGGTCCTGCTGCATGAAAAGGGGCAGCAACGAAAGTAAAAAAATTATGAATATTCAGACCTGATCGGAACAGAACTAAAACATGAAATACTCCAAAATGTTTCAGTTACATATGGCTTTAAAGTTTATATATAACATATAGTCTCATGTAAGGGCCGCATCTATGTAGGGGCTGCACCCCGTTTTGGACTAAATAACTGAGAAAAAATATGGTTATAAGTACTTTTTTATATTCGTGTATGGGCCACACTTTCAAAATTACACCCGAATTTAAAGAAAAATAAAGTGCAGTCCTTACATCAGTTTATATGGTATTTCATGGCCAATTGCAAGATGGAAATAATCCAAGTTTCATAGATGGCAGTAAGACAACAAAATTGGTTTCTGAGGGCTTCTCGTCCCAAAGCGCCTCAGGCTATGAGCGACAATGTAGTGAAGGGCTCCGGAAATTTCCACCACCTGGTGGTTCTTTAATGTGCTCTGACATCGCACAGTACACCGGCCTCTCGAATCTCGCCTCCATCAAAATTCGAACCCATGTCTTTCGGGTCAGCAGCCGAGTGCCATAACCACTGAGCCACTGCGGCTGAGCCGTTGACTCCCCTCAGTGCTTCCTAGCATAGTAGTATGCCTCCTCACCTCGATGTTGCCGCACTCGAGGGCCAGGGCGAAGCGGGTCTTCTCGTCCTTGACAAAGTGCAGCGCCACCTCGGGGTAGCCCTTCTTCTGCAGGTAGGCGATGATGGATTGGCCCACCAGCTTGGCATTGCGCACCATGTGCAGAACCTGCAGGGGGAAGGAAGGAACGCTGCACACCGTACTTGCACTCCCACAGCCGCACTAAGGGCAAGGAGAGAAACCCTCCCACGCGCATCGCCAGGGCTCGCCACACAACAGCTGCAGCAAAATTCGTAGCACAAAAACTGTGTTTGCATTCCTTAAAAGAATTGTCCTTTATACAAATGTCGATCCCATGCACAGTGCACATCTACAGCGTGCAATACAACTGTGTAACTACCACGTCAGACTGTTTCCCATGTGGCGTGGCATGCAAGAGCACGAAATAAGCTTAGTTCTTTAAAGCACCGAGGTTAACCTGACATGAAGAAAAGTGCTAAAGCACAGAAAAAACTGTTCAAGATCCACTGCTACTAACAGGGCCCTTTACAGGCCAGCATCTAATCAACCTACTCAGAACCAACAGCAATTATGCACCAATTGAGAGAGCAGCCTGGCCAGTTGAAGTGCACAAAAAGTAAACTACAAATGTAACTTACGTTAACCTCAGGGAACTACTTTCCCTTAATGGCGCTGTTTTAGGAAAAGCCTCAGTTCGACACTGCCTGCTAAAAAGCTCTTTCAGACTGGCTTACCTAAATCTAAAGAAGCCATAAATCACTTTCCTGGATAAAGAATTTTGACAGAGTGTATGATGTTAATAACTTGTTGAAACTTGGCACGCAGGTAAATCATAGAATGCTGATTTCAAATATGCATTTAGATTTAAAATATCTCACTTGGAAGAAAATTTATTGCAAAATAACATCCAAATTAGGCCGTTTCTTATGGGCCTTTATAGTAATTTATCAGTTAAAGAATGGTTTTTTAAGAATAAGCAGACATTTGCAAAGGTCCACTACACATCCTAAAGCTTTCTTTTTTCCTTTAAACATGATATATAAGCATTTAGACCAAGTGTGGGCTAATTACTGGCCACATCATTTTTTCTTTACAACTTTGTTATATATTTATGATCAACAAAATGATTTTGTAGACATTGTTAGCTTCAGGATGTGCTTTGGGCCTTTGCAAATGTCTGCTTATTCTTAAAAAATCTTTCTTTAACTGATAAATTACTATAAAGGCCCGTAAGATATGTCCTAATTAGGATATTTTATTTTGCTATATATTTTCTTCCAGCTGAGATATTTGAAATCAAAATGCATATTCTAAATAAGCATTCAATGATACACCTAGGTGCTAGGTTTCAGAAAAATATGTTAACAAATAAAAACAGTTTTTAAGACCCTCATCCCCCCTTAAGGGGGCACACTGGTCTTGAAAAGAAAATTTTTAATTTCATGCAAAACAATTCCTTGAGCACTTATGCACTTTTTATGCAAGTATTTTGCGGAGAGTTTTGAAGAAAATTTGCTGCAGAAAACTCGCTGAAATGTATGCCATTGAGTTCTTTTGACACCAAAGAATACAATAAGGGTAAAATTACCATCCTGGCTCTCACAGAACTTGAGTAATAGGGTAGTGAAGCTGCCACTTCAGAAACAGGAATACACACTTTCCTTCTCATTTCTGAAGTGACAACTTGAAAACTCTATAACTTAAGTTCTATGATAGGCAGGAAGACAATTTCACTCTTATTGTATTCCTTGGTGTCAAGAGAACCCAATGGCATACATTTCAGCGAGTTTCCCGCAGCAAATTTTCTTCAAAACTCTCCGCAAAATACTAGCCTAAATAGTGTATAAGTGCTCAAGGAATTGTTTTACATGAAATTAAATGACATATTTAGAATCAGCACACAAAAATACAAATTCCCTGAAGATTTCGTAACTGTGACTCCATTAATAAAAATTTTTTTTCAAGACCAGTGTCCCCCCTTAACGGTTTTGCTAAGGTAAGGAATGAAGAGGAATCATGTATGTACACCGTTGTCATCACTGATCTTTCCTCAGTGTTCTCTGTTATGCCTGTGCACGTCGCAAAAAAGGGCCCCACGCACCTCATCGTACTTTCGGTTGACCAGAGCAAGCTTGAACCGATACTCAGTGGGGTCGATGCCCAGGACGCGGGGCCGGCACTCGCGGTCCAAGCAGTACACGCTGGAGTCCTTCACGCGGGTGATGTAGATGGGCAGGTCGAGCGTGCGGATGATGCCGTGGTCCCCGTTGGTGAGGGTGTACTTGATGTGGTTGGAGGTGGTGTAGACGAAGACGCCCGAGTCGTCCCAGGCCCCGCTCTTGACGCGCGTGCTCTCCTGGACGCTGCAGAGCACGTCCAGCCGCCGGTTGCAGATGGTCAGCGTGTGCTTGGCCAGCAGGGCCACGTGGCTCAGGTCGGCACTCCACACCACGTACTTCACCTTGGCCTTGACCGACGCTCGCTGCCTGCACACATACGCATCCAAGGGAGGGGGGAAGTTTGCATGCACTCGGCAATAGAGACACACATACACACATGTCAACACTGGCCAGGAAATAACACTTGCTAGTCAATATCCTTGCCATTAAACACAGCCAAACAAGCTTAACATCTGCTACACTGATAGAGGCCAGCACATCATCATCATCATCATCAGCCTGACTACGCCCACTGCAGGGCAAAGGCCTCTCCCATGTCTCTCCAATTAACCCTGTCCTTCGCCAGTTGCGGCCACTGTATTCTCGCAAATTTCCTGACCTCCTCCGCCCACCTAACTTTCTGCCGCCCCCTGCTACGCTTGCTTTCTCTTGGAATCCACTCCGTTACCCTTAAGGACCAGTGGTTATCTTGCCTTCGCATTACACGCCCTGCCCAAGCCCACTTCTTCCTCTTGATTTTGACTAGGATGTCATCAACCTGCGTTTGTTCCCTCACCCACTCCGCCCGCTTCCGATCTCTTAACGTTACACCTATCATTTTTCTTTCCATAACTCGCTGCGTTGTTCTTAACTTAAGCTGAACCCTCTTTGCTAGCCTCCACGTTTCTGCCCCATAGGCGAGTACCGGTAAGATACAGCTGTGTATACTTTTCTCTTGAAAGATATGGCCAGTTAACTGTTGGTCAGTGTGGTACTGCTACTGTCCCTGGGTTGAGCTACTGCCTGACTGCACCATGATAACTTTTATGACAATCCAGCGTATCTTTGTCAACATTGCTCATTTGCTCAGCAGGGGTAGTCAAAGCTGATGACAAAGTTTGTTTGCACTCTTTTCTTTTCGGTGCCGACAGCCAATAATTGTGCGACAGAGGCACACAACAGGCAACACATGAGACCGGAGGAGATAGTTCACCGAAAGTTGGCACACACCTTCCCTGGGTCACATCAAACAGCATCAGGTTGTCGGAGTCACGCAGCAGCAGCATGCCCGTGCCAGCGTAGAAGATCTCGTCACAGCTGGGCGTCTGGACCTTCTTGCTCACCTCATTCTTCATGTTCTTGATGACAATCTGGAAAGGCAGCAGCCAGAGAGACCAGTTTACCAGCAAGCCAGCAGGATGAATGTGACAACACCGCACACATCTGCTTTGCAAGTGCAGGTTGAGAACTTGTTTGCGCAGTGAATGCACACCAAAGCAAGCCTGTAATCACCAGACAATGCATTATACTGCACATCTTGGCCACCTTATAAAATTGCACTAAAGCAGCCTAAAGTGCATCGTTACAAGAAGAATTGCCCCCAAAAGTTTCAAACTCCCTGGACCTATGATTCTCTTCGTTCTCAAGCAAAAAGCAGAGTACTGTAAAAACCAGAGTATAGTACGGTACCACATATACAGTACAATCTCAATGACAGGGATCTTCCGTGGTCACGAAAAATGTCCAATCGTCCGAAATTCCTATCATCCAAAACGAACAACCGTATGCAGAAGCATGAAAAATGCACTCAAACAGGCATGTTTTCGGCTGACGGAATTTATTTTGCAACTGCGCGTCACTGCTCACTGCTTGAGGCGCCCACCGCATAATTGGTGGTCGGCCTTGTACGGGCCACGAGTCGCCGCTCAGTGCTTGCGGTGCTTACTGTGTGCCTGGCAATCGCGGTGTTTTCGATCGAGGCAGCGCTTAGTGGTTGCGGGTGTGGTCGTGTCTCCTGCGTTCGTTTTATTCAATGAGGCGGGGGAGAGCGTTTGGAATATCCGTATCTGTGCCCACTGTACAGAATGCAATTTGGCTTGGAAATTTTATAAATTCATAACATCCAGGAAATCATATCAGCCGCGATCGTATCATTGAAAATCTGCTGTAATATGAGAGGTGTAATCTGGGGATAGCACAGACAAAAAAAAAATGTTCATCCGCATATAATCCAAGTGAGGAAAACTCTCTGAAAGCATTCATTTGCACTGCACCATGTGCTTTAAGGGGGGACGAGGGTCTTAAAACTAACTTTTTTATTTATGGCCAGAATCTCATTGCGTTTTGCGCAGATATGTATTTTTCTCTTCTGATTCCAAATATATGTAATCATAATTGAGCTGGTGGTCTTAGATCTTACAAAGTCTACTATGTAATTAGATAATCTCTTACGCAGCTTTAATGAACTTTCTCTCTGCAACTTGTTGCTTTTATCTACATGAATTGATAGCCAGAGAGTTCCCATACCCGATGACATTCTTCGTTTTTCTCTAGAGGCATTTCATCCTGATATACTATGTTGAGAGTAAAAGGTTGCAGTATTTTACACTGCAACTCGTTAAGCTAATTGTAAATGTCTATTTTTATGTGGCCTAAACAAAAAAAGTAAGAATATCATCGGATACGGGACTTTGCTGGCTATCAATTCATGTAATTAAAAGAAACAGTGCAGTGAGAAAGTTCATTAAAGCTGCATAAGAAATTACCTAATTACACTCTAGAATTTAAGACTAGACTTTTGATATAAGACCACCAGCTCAATTATGACTACATTTTTGAAATCAGAACAGAAAAACACATCTATGTACAAAATTTCATCAGATTCTAGACACAAATAAAAAGGTCAGTTTTAAGACCCTCGTCCCCGCTTAATGACCACTGTCATATGATGTACTGTCATCCGAAAGTCTCTTGTCAGAGATATCTTAGAAACTAGTTTTTGGTATTGTCCAGCGTATTCGATATCCTGCATTTTTTGAAAGAGCAACCGACGAGCTCATTAGGAATGCTGGCTCAAGCACCCGCAGTCCAACTACACACAGCATGAGGAGCATGACTGGAGGAACATGTCTGGAGAGGCCCGCTTCAGCCGTCCAGCGGCAGTAGCTGCAGCTCCCTACATCTAATTTAGCCCATGCTGACGTGCTGCTGATACTTTAAAGGTGCACTGAAGAGGATTCTGAACTTGTCTTTTTGCCGCGGGAACTCGATCTACACGTTCCGAGCATTCTTAGAAACAGTGACTTATTGCCCTGTGTGGCCGATTTCCCCAATTAAATCGAATTAACGTCCGGCTCCCGCCTTTTTTTTTTAATTCTGCCTCGTACGGTGGGCGGAGTCGACCAACGCGTGGAGCGCCTTTCACCCAGTCCCGTGGAGGCTTTGCTTTCGCTTTATTTTGTTTTTTAGGTTTCCATGAAAGAATAAATAGTTTCATTCGCAGATAATATAGCCGCAAAATAAGCCCGAAGAAATAAAAATACGCGCGGACTATTTGCTACTACGGACTACTACGTATTACTCCGCCGATGGCAGAGCGGCAAGCCGCCACGGGACTGGGTGAAAGGCGCTCCACGCGTTGGTCGACTCCGCCCATCGTACGAGGGAGAATTAAAAAGAAAAGGCAGGAGCCGGACGTTAATTCGATTTAATTAGGGAAATTGGCCACACAGGGCAATACATCGAAGTTTCTAAGAAAGCTCGGAACGTGTAGATTGACTTCCCGTGGCAAAAAGACGAGTTCAGATTCCTCTTCAGTGCACCTTTAAGCAGCTACGATCACTTTCCTTTTAAAAGCAGCCAAGTACTATTTTCACAATCCCTACAACGTGCAAAGTGCGATCAGCTTGCTTACAATAGCATGGGCGTCGTGAGGTCAGCATGGCGAAATGGTGTTGAAATTGAAACAAACAGCTGACGCCATAATTAGATAGAGCCTTCTCTCACTGGAAGCCTTACGGCTGTTGTACTGAATAATAACAAAACCAGAAACGTGGGTTTAGGATGAAGGTTATGGAAATTTGCATGCTAAAACCTGGAAAAAAAAAACTTGGTAGTATCTTCGCCCAACGAGTCACAGAGGCTACGTACTCACAAAGGGTTAAGCAGGCAGTGATGATTAAGATTTCACTCTTAACCTTAATCAAGATTTGAGTAACAGCAGCGTCAGCCCCGTCCAGTAGTAAACTGGTAAAACATAACATACAACTCTCCATGGTGGCCTAGCTGCTAACAGTCGCATTGAGGAGCTCAGTACTCAGCGTCAACCTTGTGCAACTCTGTCGCCTCAACACGTCAAAGTGCACTTAAAAACTTTCTTCCAATAATTTCAAAGTGAATATTTTGAATACTTCTGGCACAAAGGAGCATTATATGAAAATAAAAAAGAATGCACTTGAATCACAGTCGCACTCATTGAAGCTATGTCAACGCTTTTCAAAAATGGCCATCTGAAACTGAGGAAGTTGACCAATACGCGGAGCTGACTTATTTGTGGGGCCTGGGTAGGCGCAGTCGAGTCGTCCACTTATTTGCCTCGTGTACAGCTGCCATTATAGTCAAGCCCGGATATATCGAACACACAGAATATCCCTTCAAAAATCCTGTGCAAAAGTTTAGGAAAATGGCATTGTATACAGAAATCTAAGTCACCGGTCATTAGATGCATTGAAAGCCGCACCGTGCCCCTGCAAGGGATGCTTCTCTTAACTGCAATCTTTCGTCACTTTACGCGCATGGAGGCAGGTAAGCTGCATGCATGGCGTTGGGTGCCTGCTGGTAGCGCTAGCTCTGAGAAACCAGGTGAATGGGGGGAGTACTTCAGGGTGACCATTGGTCTTATATACTCATTTAACATGCCACATCACTGTGATGCTGTGAAGCCAACCTAAATAAAACCTATCAGTGGCCCTAGCCTGGTGTGCTTCGGCCACTTAGTTGCCAAAGGTGTTGAGGAAAACAACTTTCAATAATTTTAATGGTTATTCTACTTAGTGTACTGAGAACAGGATTAGACATCTTATGATAGGCAGTGGCCAATTCAAAAGCACCGTCCACTGCAGCTGTGCACTGAAGTAGGTTTGACCTGGCAACTTCTAACGAGCGGTGCGCTGCCATCAAGTCAGCGGGAGGCACGTCGCTGCTTGAAGCTTCTAGGTTACAGATAAGCTTATCTATTGTCATTTTATATATATCGAATTACTGACATATTAAACTATTTTATGATAACTTTCAAGCTCAACAGACCCGGGTTCGACTGCACCAGCGTGGTTCATGGAGTGCCATGTTAAAAAAAAATGTCAAAGTGTTGCAAAAATGACCACCCCACATTGGGCGAGTCGACCTACGTGGTCAGAAGGTAGATTTGACTAAGCCACAGGTATTATACGTTAGGTGCTGAGGCCCATTCCCACCACGATTCATAAATCTCCACATGCCAGAAAACAAATAGCCGATTCGTACAAAAAAAACGTTTCTGTCAACGAAAATTCGGACTTCGCGCCGTATGCCCAGCTCACTTGTCGTTCTTCCGGTGGCATTCAGAGCATGCATCGCAACGTGATCTGAAGGTACGGTACCGCCGGCAGCTTGGCTTTATGCTCTGTAGGTAGGCGAGCCGCACACGAGTGGAAGGCATGTCGCGTCATTTTATCACCGCTTACCTCCGACTGGTGGTCTTCATTGCAACTGTGCTGTTATATGGTTGTTGCTTTTAGCTGCGCACGCACTGAAAAGTTATATCACAGGGAGTATGTCGAACCGGAACCACAAGAAGCGCTCGCTTTGGAAACAATATTCGCTCAAAGCAAACGCCAAACGTTCAGATCACATCAACTGTCGAATACCTTACTTTCAACCGAACATTCAAAATTATCGAATATTCGCACAACACTAAAAATAAAAGCTCATCTCATGCTGCAAAGCTCCTTCAGAGCCTCACGATCAGCCATGTATTCATACTGGCTTGCCACAGCAGAATGCATGGGAGCGCTGAGTACGCAAGGACAAAACGATTTGCAGGTGGGTAAACTCACATTGTGGGTGCGGTCGAGCACGGCAAAGCGGTTCCGTGCCACCCAGACGGCGGTCAGACCAGTTGAACGCTTCCCCTCGACCATGTCAGGGTTCTGCGGGTCGTAGTCTCGTGGAACCATGCACAGGTCGTAGGTGCTGTTGTCTGGATTGGCAGTGCGCGTGTTCAGCAGGACGGCGTTCTCCGCCGGGTTGTAAGACATGCTACATCGGGGGGAAAAAAAAGTAGAAAAAGTCATTACTGAGAGTCCCTGTGATTACCGTGTTTACATGAACATAAAGCTTTTTTTTTCTCTCATTTCACAGGTTTCAGCAAGCATTTCACGTTATATGCGGAACCAAGGTACGATTTTTTTTATTACTAATCATTAAGATAGCTACTATTACTTTCACCACACGGCTTGTAAGCTATTAGGAGAAGCGAACTTTTCAATAACACCGGCAGCTATTACTTTCACCACCAGGCTTGCAAGCTATTAGGAGAAGCAAACTTCTCAATAACTTTCACCACCAGGCTTGCAAGCTGCTAGGAGAAGCGAACTTGTCAACTACACCGGAGCCGCACGGCACCCCAGGGGCATGCGGGGGCAAAGGAAAGGATGACTATGAATGTGGAAAGAAGGTGACATGGGTCGTTAAGAGCGAGAAGGCACTGAAAGGGTTGAGTGGAGTAGGGAACGGAAAGAAGGGTGAACGGGCACAGGTCTGGGGAGCATGAAAAAGCAGCGATGGCATGGTGGTTACGACGGCTGCTGCTGTGTGAAAGACCGCGTGCATTAACGTACTGGAAGTTTTGTTGTGGTCAAAGATGCAGGGTGTGCAAATTGAAGTGTTGCCTCCCAAACAATGTTGATGTATCCATACTTTCATATTTCCGTATTTTTGCCTGCTATCCCTGCTTTTCTCTGAGCCCTCGGCATCTCGGTTGTATAGCTGACGTGAACAAGCTGTGATCATAATACACTCGTGATCTTTGTGAAGAACTCTCCTTCATTACAAGGTATTCGTGGTCACATTATATACATGCAAATGCGGAAGCTTCCACGGGCACCACTAAGACAGGTGCCACAAAAGGCAGGCATGAGCGCGCAAAACAGCTCTCACTTCTAATTCTAATGAACACTCACAGCGTTTCATTAGAATTAGAAGCCCTCAAAAGCAGTCGTATTCCACCCTAGGCAACGTGTAATTTCTAAAAACTTTGATTTATGCATGGGGGACTCCATTATAAACGTTTCACCTTCTGTTAAAGCACTAGGAGTTATTTTTCACGAAAATTTGAGTTGGAATGCTCAGATTGACAATGTTGTATCTAAACTTTCAAAATGCACGGGTGTTCTTGCAAAATATCGCTCCTGTTTACCAGTGTCAATCAAACTCATAGTGTACAATGCACTGTTTTTGCCCTATCTCAGTTACTGTTTTTTGGTCTGGGGCAGTACCACGGAAACAAATATCCAAAAGCTTTTTCGTGTGCAAAAGAAAGCAATTCGTTTTATTGCAAACGCTGAATACCGAGCTCACACGGATGAGTTGTTTACCCGCCTCAATATCCTCAAAATTTCAAAGCTCTACGAATATTACTTAGCGACAAGGTATAAAAAATCCCTTCACCATATCCACGACAGCTTTCTGGACATGTGCGCGCTAAAACCAAATGACCCAGCATATACTCTTCGAAATCCTGAATTTTGGTGGATCCCCTTTTCACGCACTACATATGGTCATCAAATGCTCCGTCATAGCGTTCCAACACTGCTAAATAAGCTTACCTTGAACAACGTCTGTATTGACACCTGCAATCAGAGAGACATCCGGGAGATATGCTTACGATTGTAATGTTATTTATGTTGTTTGTGCCTGAGACCGCATTTTAATGACTTGACGCACTTTTTTTTTTTATATTTGAGATCTAGTGACCGCTTTGCTTGACATGTTTTTTGTATTACTAGAATGTACAGCTTAAGTGCCAAATTTTTTGCTCTTTATTTCACACGCAAATCTTATTCGTGTTCTTTTTTTTGTTTTGTTTTGTACACGTGTCCCCCGCGCTGCAAGTCATGTATACGGGGGGTTCAGGCTGTTTCAAGTGGAAGTTGTTTCCACTTTTTGCCTGAACCAACCCTCATCAATTTGTGATGAAAATAAAAACGTTTGATTTGATTTGATTTGATTTGATTCATTAGTGACTACAGAACTAAGATTCAGCACCCAACAGCACAAAACTGTGATAACACAGCATGGACTAGAAACGTGCGAGATCTTCTAAACGTTGGTACCTAGCTACAAATAGAAATAATCAACCGACAAAAAACTAATGGAAAAAAAACAAGCACAATGCCAAGGGAACATGTGTAATTGTCCTCTGCTAATGCATCTGGGTTTGCACAAACATTACAGCACAAAGAAGTTCAACCTCAAATAGTTTGATGACAACAGCAGTCAGCACGTGTTTTCCCAACATGCCCTTTCTTTTTTTGTTTCATGCAAACAATGAATGCACAGAAAGACAGCAAAGGGTAGTGCAAGGAACACACATAAAAAAAAAACTGCACTTATCTCGCACCACAAAAACTAGTAACACGAAGCTAAATGTACAGTCGGGGACAAAAGTGGTATACTCCACGCAGCGGGAGCCGGAGTAACGGAAAACTGCGGGATTTTGGCAAGCTAAAGCACGAAACATTGAAACGAGCCAAGCGACATGGCTGCTGATAATAAAGGTCACGCAGTGGCTGTCTCGATCCCGAATGCCGTCTGTAGATGGCGTTGCAACGCAGTTTTCCGTTGTTCCGGCTCCCGCCGCATGGAGTATACCACTTTTGTCCCCGATAGTACATGGCATTTAGTTCTGTAGAAGCGCACCACAGGCCATTGAAAAAATTTCCCATTCAGCAAGGGCAGTGAGCAGAGCACAGAGATGTGCACAGCGACAAGGAACCGTGTGCAGGCAGAAAGCGTCCGAGAGTGCACACACACCCACCTGAAGACCGGGCTGCGGCTTCCCCCCCGGAACTGCAGGTAGGCCACGTCCTTGGAGGTGGTGAGGTCCAGGCGTCGCAGGAAGCGGTCCTTGCAGTAGTACAGCAGGTTGCCGTGCAGGGCAAAGGCCGGCCGCTCACGCTCAAGCTTGAACAGGATCATGCCTGGACCATGACCGAGACAAAGCTTATTCCAACACTGAAACAGCATGCTTGACAAGTTGTCCGGTGTTCCATACTCTTCCATCCTGCCACCTCCGAAATGACAGTCTGATAGCAGTGCACTTTTGTATCAGTTCCGTTGTTTATGTGCTTCAGTAGCCTACTGCGACAGCAGTTTTCACAAGGCCACTTACTAATGCCAGGTGGTTCAGCATTCCCCTCGCATGCGGGAGGTTTGGGGTTCAATCCCCAGTGCCGCCACGTATTCACCGGCGATACAATGGGTACAAGCTTTCCCCTTGCCTGGTGCTCAACTTCTTTACGGTGAAATGCTTGAGAAATGGGTCTTCGACCCCACCTTGAGCAAATGAAAATACCTCGTGCCATGGAACTCTTTAGCTGCAGATACCCTTGAGCCATAAATATTAACTATCATCATCATTAACCAAAAAGAAGAGTAAGCACTCCCACAGCTTTCTAGTTTACACTAAAAACAGAACTTTGATAGGACAAGAGGTAAGAATACATCAGCCTGTATTATCTGTATTAGAGACTTCAATCATTACTTTTTTTTTTTTCAAACTGTTAAATGCTTATTATAAGCTTTAGAGGCTCTACTCCCTTGATCAGAATGGTACCTTTTTCTCAGAACATCACGGATCCAGCCAAAAGCAAACAGCACTAACTAAATTTTCTGCTCAACATCAAGTGTATCCCACCTCGTGTGCTTCTGACTTGCTCGGTATTTTACCGACAGGCTCATTTACCATTTCACTCACTCAAAGTTGAGTATGCTGAAGGGCTGCTCACACTGAGCTCACTTGACTGAAGTTTACTAATGCAGTCACAAAGAGCTGCCTAATACCCACTGACACTTGCACATAGGCCATATAGTTTGCGTTAAAACACTCTGCACTTTATGAATAGGAACCACCACACGGTTGAGAAAAAAGACGAACCAGAGTCGTGCCCAGCTGCGAACAGGTTCAGGGTCGGGTGGCTGGCCAGGATCCAGAAGCGGTCATGCTCGCGTCGGAACGTGTGCAGACAGGTGCGCTTGGACATGTCCCACACTCGGATGCTCTTGTCCTCAGAGTTGCTGAGAATCAGCTCTTGTCTGAAAGGAAATTTCAGAGAAACTCACGCTGCTTAGGGAGGGACCCGACAATTAAATCTATTTTCGTTAATCATGCACGAAATGCAATTCAATTCGGCACAGATATGTAACTTGTGGTGCTGGTTTCAGAATTGCATATTAACACCCTTGTAAAGTCATCCCTGGGGTGTTAAAAAGTTAGGAAGAAAGGGCACTAGTTGTTTTTTCTTAGCATGTTCACAAAGTCCTGTTTTGTGCAACACACTCATATTACTTTTTTTTTTTAAAGACGCCTAGTACTTGTTGAAATAGAAGGTAAGCAGGCACCTTGATGTTATCGCCGTCCAGGAGACGAATACTTAAAGTGAGGAGGATACCAAGGTGGCGCTGCAGCCCTTTTTATCGGAATATAATGTCCTCAAAACGCATGCTGTGGGCTTGTCGGCAGGTTGCTGGTTGTTTCTGTGCAAGACACTCCCCTGTTCGGGCTGACCTATAATGTCGATAACGAGGGCCATTTGATATGCTGCAATTTTCAGCTCTATGGAAAGCCATGGCGACTAATTAATGTCTATGCGTTTAATACTGCACCACAGCGCATTAGTCTTTTTGAATGCATTGCCAGCTTACTGGACTATAGTTGGTAACACTCTTCTCATTCTTGGCTATGCTCGTCGCGCTGCTTTTCTCATCCTTTGGTGGTACTTGACCATTGATGGCAAAACAGCATTGCACAAAAAAGCAATGAACCAACTGTGGCCAGCAAAGAATTTGTGTCATCAGTTGCAGGAATCCACAAGGGATGTCACCACATGCACTCCTTCGCTTTTATGAAATACAGTCGCCAACCGATTTTTTGGACTCCGTGGGACCCGAAAAATGGTCCAAATAATCGATCAGTCTGAAAAATCCGTGAACTTAAAAAAAAAAACTCCTCTGCGAAAAACAGACTTTCAAAATTGCGAAGATCGCCACTCCCCATGTTCCACTTACAAGCAATAATATTAGCCTTTATCTGAGTCACAGCCATGCTTTCGTCATGTCCGCACCCTATCACATCATGACACCAGACAGTGCGTCGCGGCCACAGTCATGCCGCGAATGAATGCACTCGCTGCACGAAGCAACAACAGTCAGTTTGCATGGGGCAATGACGCTCGCGAAGACCGAGAGGTAACCCATGGGTAACCCACGGTAAGATGCGAGCGGAAGTGAGCGCCTCCGAATGCAGTCACCCCCTCCCTCCCCTCGACTGCGTTTGCTGCCCCACACTGCATGGGGGGCGTCGTCCAAGCCACGGCGGACACTGCAGCTGTCCCACAGTCCTGTTTTCAATGCAATCGCATGCTCTTTGCAGGCTATCTCAATGACAACAGAGAGCATCCCATTATCTCGAATGGCAACAATGCAGAACAAATAGCCAAGCCAAGCCTATCCAAGCCAGTCTGATTGTGCCCACAGATTTCGTTTGAATCCAAGATGGCGCCTTTAACAGTGGCGGGGAGCGGATTGGTTGCGACAGCGATGCCTGTTCATGTCTATATTAGGCCGAAATAACGAACTTTCCGTTTAAAAACGACCTCCACAATATTGTTGGCGTCTATCTTAGTACGAAAATTCAAACTTTTAGACTCCATGAAGTCCGAAATATCGGTCTTGAAAATGTACACGTTCCTATGAGGTGCGCGACGGTTCCTCAGCGAAGTCCGAAATATCGCGCAAGTCCAAATTATTGGAGTCCGAAAAATCGGTCGGCTACTGTAGTCAGGTTTCTCGAAGCTCCGTTTGTGGTAAAAATGACATAACTAGTACCAAAACTCAAAAGAAAACATTCGACAGAAGTCTGTCTGGTTGGGAAATTTAATGTTAGGAGAAGGTAAGTGACGCCAACCAAGTAAAATACAGGAAAAACACGACGTTTCGGGACCGGCTCGGCCCCTTCTTCACGGTGTTGGCGTCACTTACCTTCTCCTAACATAACTAGTACCGCATGACACCAAACTACAAGTCTAGCTGGACTCAGTAGTATTCTCTTTTAGTGCCCCTTATGGTTGGCGTGCCTTACCTTGGGTGGAATAGGACACAGGAGACATTGCAGTAGTGTCCACGGCAGGTGTCCACTTCCCAGGCCTTGGACTCGTTCATCCGCCACAGCTTCACCTGGCGGTCGTCAGCACCGGACACCACAAGGGGCGCAGTGGGATGGAACACGGCCCAGTTGACACCACGCTCGTGGCCTAGGACAGAAATACGACGCCGCATTGAATCTAGCCGCTACACCTAATGTCTTCAGACTACAGGCAAAAGGCCATTTCACACACGGCTGAAATGTGCACAAGCAGGACAGTGAGAGTAACGGGATTCCGAGTCAGAGAAAGCTTTCAAGCAGAGAGAAACCTCACTCATTTGACTTGGTAATGAACTCATTAGAGAGCAATTAGAACCAGGAGTTGCAATTCTCAAGTTTAAAAGAACCCGTGTGCTGAAACATACAAAGAAAACTATTAAGCTGCGTGACAAGTTCAATGCATGAGATGGAAGAGGTATACACTGATTTTTATTGTGCATTAGTGGGACCACCGTATCTCTCTGAGAAAAGCTATTGAAAGAGTGTTTAACTAGCTAGCATACTGTACTCCATCCAGTCACTGTAAGGGTCCAAACATGGTAAAGGTACCAGACAGAGGATGAAGAGAATATGCAAGAAATGTTCGGCTGACATGCTAAGCTTTTGGCAGCTCTAATTCCCCACAGCAACAAGATGAACACTGTCAGCACTGCAAAAAGTTGCGTCGACAGTCACCGTCCAAAGTTGTCCTACACAAACAAGAAACTAAAAGAATGGCACTGAAACTGGCATTGTATAATACGCTAGCCCCAGAAAATTTTCAGAACACCCACTTGGGAAACCCCTCGCAATCTGCTGCAGCCGATGCGGGCAATAGACTGTAATTCAAGCGGCTGACTTATTCTGGTTTAGTTTATTGGGGTTTAACATCCCGAAGCAACACAGGCTATGAGGGACTATGAGACTTATTCTAACAAGTGTCTTGCTCCTGTCAACACCAAGGATATTAAAAAGGCTCCTGTTGATTCAAACTTCTCATAATGCAAACCAATTTTAGGTCCTGTTCGAGTCTGAATAATTCAGAGTTCACTGTATAAAACTGCGGACCTGTCAGGGAGTTGCATTCCTGCAAAATGAACTCCTAGAGCCCTTATCTCACTTAGGTTTAACATCATTTTTAAGTGGACACTGCTGGATGATGCAATAATTAACACATACAAAGGTGGTTGAGATTTCAGGAGCTTTGCTTTAGAACTAGTTGCTTTTAACAGCTGAGCAAGGTAGCCAACGAAACATTTAAGAGAGTCACGCAGCAAATAAACAGGTGGACAGTATTTGTACCATCCCAAGATGCCACACACAACTGTCCAACGTTGCAAAACTGACCAGCGGGCAATTAACCACCCCTGGAGCAAATTGCAAGGTGCATTTCTTGGTTTCTCAGATCTTTAAAGCAGGAGATCAAACACAACAGTGTATGCCAAGCAAGCTCACCAACTAAACAAATGCGAAGCCAGTAAAGAAAGGAACAAGCACACAAAAGATGAACGCACCGTCCAAGAAGTGACGCACTACAGCATCCGAAGTTCCAAACAGGTCTGTGTGGCCGGGGTTCTTGAGGTGGTCCTCCAGCCCCCCGGGTCCGGGTGCCACATTCTTCTTGCGCAGACCCCCCAGGTCCCAGACACGGATGGTCTGGTCAAGCGAGGCCGACACCATGAGGTCCTCGGACGGGTGGAACTGGGCGCACATGACGTAGTGGGTATGGCCCGTCAGCACGCAGATGCAGGTGCGCGACTGCCAGTTCCACACGCGGATGGTCTGGTCGTCCGAGGAGCTGAGGATCCACGGGTATTCGTGGTGGAAGGTGGTCGTGCGGATGTAGTCCAGGTGGCCCAACAGCGTGAACATGCATCGCCGCTGCTTGTAGTTCCAGACCTGGACGCCGAGAAAGCAGGTCACCGCAGTGACTGAACACACAATGCTACGGAAGGCTTCAAGAAAACAAACAGACAAAACTGAAGCACACTTCAGGCTAAAGCTCAAAAGAATCCCTCTTCACCATCAATGCAAGGGTTATGCTTAAAGGGTCAGTTTACCGACTTTTATCGACTAAATTTTTTTTTTCGGCAATCATAAGATCCTTTCCAAAAAGAAATGCCTGGCTGTGGCGCTGAGAAACACAGCAGAACAATCTGAAACCTTTTACTACTTTTTCTATACGATAGTCTCACTTTTTCACAGCAGACGGCGTCTGCAAACAATGACATCGCTCAGTACAGGGATTCTGAGCGACTATTAACACGACAACTGCTGTGTCCACCTAGGCAGCATGCAATGACAATAATGAGAGTGACATTAACTAAACGCATTGTTTTTATTAAACTTTAGTCGAGAGCACTAAGCTGGTTTTCAAAATATTATCAATAAAATAATATAGGTGATATCTATCATACATGCTAGCAACTGCTTTTACCAGCAGCAGTGCTGCCGATGACAGCGCCGCTGCCGCTGCAAGTGTAACAGTGCCGTAAATTGGGTGATTTCTTTTTCAAACAATTTTCAAAAGATGATCAAGCAAGATTAAACGACAAAAGCAGCTTAATTTACTGAAAGAGCAAAAGTAGGCTGTCTTAAGTTGCTCTGAAAAAAAAAAATTGTATATGACGCTGGGGCACAGTCATGAAATGCAATATATTCACTCCAAGCAGCTCCAGGCATCCTCAATGTTAGCCGCAACGAGAGAACACAGCGTGGTGTTACCATCCACTCATTCCTTTCTTTGCAAAACTGAAAATGTAAATTCCTGCCTACATTGCGAGTTCTGCCCTCATTATTGCATCATGTGGTGCGATCTACCACAATATGCCAATATTTTTATACTCATCTCCAACAGCAGACTGTCCCTTTAAAGAGGTCCAAGATTTGTGGAGAAGAGCGAGGGGTCTGTGCAGTAAAACTTCAACATATAAGTAAATTCAATTGCAGAGGAACATAGCTGCAGAAGTTTCTAGCACAGATCTGGCATAGACGCAGCCAAGTTTTGCAAAGCTCTGTTCCATGCTAGAGATAGTTCATGCTCTTGGTCACTCATGCTGACAGCACAGCAGACGCTTCAGGACTTCGACAAAGTGGAAATACAACATGAACAAATGAATGTAAACTAAGTTGTTTCTTCGTGTAGGTGCTGGATTACATTTTTACACTTCATCATCCAAGCTCTGTTGCAAGTCTGCAGTGGAAATCTCTACGAGCAGCTCAGTCTTTCTGCTAGCTTCAGATGGCACAGAGCGACTCTTTCATTACTGCCCGATGGCATCCAGCTCATGACCTAAACAGAAACAACCACGTTGACAGCAAAGCCAATGCCTGTTAACGTCCCTTGAGGAGGTACACATACATCAAGGCTCATAACAAGTGCCAGAATGCCTGTGTGTTCACGAGAGGTCGACCGGGGTTCGCATGAGAACAACCAGAACATGTGCAATCGTGTGCAACGCACAACCGAGCACACAATCGCGAGCTTACAACAGGATATTGGCGTTATATTAATGGTTAACACCATTCCAAAACTTACCTCTCATGACAGCCCGCCGTGTTGGCTAGAACTCACATTGCGTCTACAAAACTTTCATGCACGTTTCAACTACAGTGCGCACTCTGTCAACTGCCATGCTGATCAGTACAACCACATTAAACTATGCACTAGTTCGACAATTAGCAAAAGCAAACAGGTGAGACTAGTTTTCAAGTCATGTCCTTTCTTTGTCGCACATTATGAAAGCTCGAAAACCAACTGGGAAATGAATCGGCCACTACTGAAGCAAACTGAAACACGACCATACGACCGCTCAACAGGCACAGCCCAAAGCGGTGTTGCCACTTTCTAGATTTCTTTGTTCCAAAGTTTTCTAAATCGGTCTTTGATTGTCAGTTCCTTTCATTTAGACCGCCACGGTAATGAACGTCGAGTTCGAGTTATGGCGTCCGAACCGCCGCACCCCCAGGCAGACCGGCAGCGGCTGTCGTCCATGTCGAGGCTTGTCGTTCGATGTGCACAATCGCCTCACCTTGATCTGATAGTCGTCGCCTCCGGAAACAAACAGCGGCTGCTGGTTGTGGAAGCAGATGCCCCTCACAGGACCGTCGTGCTCGTCGAACTTGTCGAGAAGTGTGCACATTCGATAGTCCCACAGCTGTATGACACCGTTGTGGAGACTGGCGAGGATCCATGGCCTCTTGGGGTGGAAGCTCAGCCCCTTGACGCGGGCTGACTTGGTCTCGAACTTCGTCAGCATCCCGGCTGTTGCGTTCGTCGAGCGCTAACGAAGGTAACTCGCCACTTACAAGCCAATTTTCGCCCAAAACATCAACTCCGGCGTCGTGGCACTCGCCGTGCTCGCCAGCGCCGCAGCCGACCTGTCACTTCCGCTTTTGACCGGAAGTAGTCGTGCAACTTATAAGTAATCAATATAATTTCATGAAACACGCCACATTAAATTTCGCTAACTGAAAACAATAACTCGTCGCTTCTCTTGTAGGACCAAGGCAAACTGCTATTGAGGCATTTTTGCGTGCAACACGCAAACCAAACCATGCGAGTATTTAGTTAGTAAAAATGCTCATAGGTAGCGCCACCATTTCTATTGTGCAAAAGCACACATTTGTGTGCATTTTGAATAAACAATTTACTCATGCCTTATTTCAATAAAAAATCACAAAAAGGTTAGTAGATGTTTTCTAACCTCGACTATATTAGGTGAAGTGAGCGATCCATCAGCTATCATCACCAGCAGCGTCTTAATGGCGGGAAGTTCGTAACAGTTGGACGTCAGCGCCTACGCAACCTCCCGTGATTTCGACAATATTTTTTGCAAGGCCGGCTTTTAGCAGCACCGTTTTTGGTTGTGCTCGGAGACAATGTCGCCAATCTGCGACTGAAAAGCAGCGAATCGTGTCCCAGAGGTCAGAGGTTGGCAACCGCGTCTACCTCGTAAATTTTCTAGATAAGTGTACTCAGCCTGCGTGACCGTAACCGCGCTTTTGTTTTCAGTGCGAAGCTATCCTGATTTTTTTTTTTTTTTGCATGCGGTGTCGCGCAGATTTCCGCTTGTCTTGGCAGGTTATTTCCGTCCGCTCTGGTTTCGAATGCGTGTAGTGTCAGTAGCAGTGCAAGCTCATGATTTGGGAATTACGTTTGCGTACACGACACGTGGCCTCCAAGCGTACAGTCGCGCAAAGTACTAAACAACGCCGCCCGCTGCGTTATATATTCGTCAGACCTCGTGCACGGAGCTAAAAAATAAATGACGCATCAGTTATGCAGCCTCACTGTGCTACCACGCAGTTGCCTTTTCAATAATTGCTGGTGGTCTCTGTGCAGCCTCCAAAGTAAGTTGAAAATAGTCTTATAACGTTATGATTTGAATATGCATTCTGCTGCATTTGCACTTAATTAAATATGAGTCGTAAGACGTTGTTGCACGGTTCTCAAGCTATAAAAGGGCGTTATACGGAGCATAGAATGGTCATAAGACCTGTTAGATCTAGGGCCACATTTTTTTTTTGTGAAATCATGGAAACACTCTGACTCAGGAAATATATTTTGATTAACTCTCACAAACCTATCTTTCGCTCAAGTTAAAAACTAAGGGGAATTAAGGGTCTGACTTTTCGGTTTAAAGAGGGGGAAAAAACGATAAAAGTATGCCAAATTTATTTTTCTAAATTAATTAAATAATTAAACAAATTTCTAAATTAAAGCCTAATAACCTAACGCTAACATGAAAATCTAGTTTTTAAATGCAAACTTACGCTTTTGTTTGACGGCTCATTTAATTTCTATTTGTATTTTTTTTGTTTGGCGAAAGCATATAAGCGCAGCTCCAAGTAAGACCATTCGTTAGTTATTTACAGCTGAATAAACTTTAGACTGCACAGGAATACCACATTATATCAGACACGTAAAAAAGAAACAAAGAACAAAATTGCGCCGTGAAAGAAACCGAAAGCTTCAACCCCTTTGAACGTACGCATGAGCAAGCACGACAACGTCGCAGATACCATCGCGCGGGAACCTGTGGCTTTTGTAGCGTGAGCTTCCCTGGCCAATCCCCCGCCGTGGGTATGTGCCATTCAGCCCGAGGACATCATCATCATCATCATTTTACATTGCCCACAGTCTCTCCGTTTCGCATGCTCCCTCCGTCGACCGTACTGCGCATGCGCGAGGAGCAAGTGGAGTCACTACGAACCACCGTTTATAAAGGATCTATAAACGATGCTACGAACAGCTGGCGTGCCTCGCCGCGCGCGCTCGCCTTAGAATGATCGGAGTGTAAAACGTTGGCAACGCCGACGCCACTGAACACAATGAACGCCAATGGCCTATGGCTTCAGCGCCGCGTTTCTGGCACAGCCTTGTCAATGCCTGCAGCCCACATCTCCCTCTCATCCCCCCACCTACCTATAAGCGCGATTCAGGCGTACACGGACCCAGGGAGCCATTATGCGCATTTCCTTTCCTTAAAATGATTGGAGTGTAAAACGTTGGCAACGCCGACGAACGCCTACGGCTTCGGCGCCGCGTTTCTGGCATAACGTTGTCAATGCCAACGCACGCAGCGCACACCTGTCACTACCGCCACTTAGCTTAATGCACGATTAGGTGTCCGCTGTTCCAAGAGGGCAGTTATGCGCCTTCCCCCTGGTTCGGGTGTCCACCGAGATGTGGACACCTCGCCCTCACCTCACACTACGTATATCCTGGCATAGCAAAGCTAAGCCACCGGTAAAAATTGGTAAATTGGTTTTTGAGGAAAGGAAATGGCGCAGTATCTGCCTCACATATCTCTGTGGACACCTGAACCGCGCCGTAAGGGAAGGGAGGAAGCTTGTGGAAGTGAAAGAAGAAAGAGAGAAAGAGGTGCCGTAGTGGAGGTCTTCGGAATAATTTCGACTACCTGGGGATTTTTAACGTGCACTGACATCGCACAGCACACGGGTGCCTCTTTGCGTTTCGCCTGCATCGAAACGCGGCCGCCACGGCCGGGTTCGAACCCGGGTACTAATCCACTGCCAATTCTTATTCCTGCTCTCGAGTACATGCTTCGATAATACTTTTAATTTTAGAGCGTTAAGGCCTGCTTCTCGCGTTTCGTATCTCAGCGTTATGCGTTATAACGCATATCGTAACCCAGTGGTTGCCATATGGTAACCGAGGCGGTTGCATAATGCAATAAAATAATAACAGGCGGCAGTGTGACGCCGGAGTACCACAAATGGAAACTATTGCGACTGAGAATGAAAAGGGAAAATTGCACGAGCCGCGCCACCACCGCTGCCACGTGCAGATAGAGGTGAGTTAAAAGATGAGAGGAAAGAGTGAAGGATAAGAAAAGACGCTCGTCGCAGCAACAACCGCGTCCGCCGAAGCGGACGCTGGCTGAAAAAACAGATAAGCGACCCTACCTAAACTATGTAGTATATCCCTGTCTGGCAGGCGTCAAAGACAGGCCACACATAGTCCCGACATTCGTGCAAAATTTGTGGGCTAACCCTTTGCCGCAGATGTTCCGGATCGTCTCATACGATTCAGCGTTTCGTGCAGCATAGACTTACTAGTTAAGTTGGAGCCTAGCTCGCGGCAGGGATTCTAACCGGCGACCTATGGGTAGTTGTGAGTCATGAGTACCCGTTGGCAAATTGGTCCAGCGACGCTCCTGCGAGTTTTTTTCAGCGGTGTTTGCGCAGTGCGCGATGTCGGTGGTGGTGGTGGAGCTTTATTTCCAGCGGATATAGAGGAGCGACCCGAAGTCGCCCTCCGCTTAAACGGCGGCCGCTATCCCTTGGGCAGCGGCGGCGAAATGGGAAAAAAGCGCGGATAATCAGCAGCTTGCCAATGGCCTAATCACCACACACGGTCTCTTAAGAGCCTTTTTTATCTTGTTGTACGCTTGCGTTTGCTCAGAAGTTGGCCAGCAGTACTTCGGCTGTCCAAAAGTTTTCAACGGAGCCACGGGCACCCTGATAGGGTGGCTTCGCCGCGTGTCAGCAATGTCCATGAGCTTTGCACGCCTGCAGTATAAGTTTTGCCACATAGCTTAAATTTCTCCTCAGTGGTTGGCTTCACTGTTTTTCACACCTGCAGTGTAAGTTTTGCCACATAAATTTCTCCTCGAATGTGGGCTTCACTGCAGGACAGCAATGTAGCTAGGTGAATGGGTATGCCTCACTCACAACTACCATGGCTTGACAAGAGGAAAAAGGCAAGAACCTGTGTTCCGGTGGTGATTTGGCCATTGGAAAGGTGCTGAGAATCCGCGCTTTTTCCCATTTTTCACCGATATCGAGCACTGCGCGAACACCACTGAAAACTCGCAGCAGCTTTATGCGTTTCTCGCTGCTAGGCCATTTTGCCAACGGGTACGCCTGACTCGAAACTACCGACTTACCTTTCATCAAGTTCAGATCGAAAGAAGTCACCAAACTACTAACTTCGGCGCCAAGCACAGTTCACCCTCAAACGACACGTGACACCATCTCAGAGCCGTGGAGTGGTATCAGGGAAGTTTGTAGTGGAATCAACAAACTCTCCAGGGTCCCTGACGTGAAACTTCGGGACCGACTTCGATGAAAGCGAAGTCGCCTTGTGGCGTGCGTTGGAACTGTTCATTATAGAACGCCTAGTGGTCGAAATTAGCCACAACGGCTCCTCTCTTCCTCATTTCACTCCCTCAATTTTCCCACGGTGCGATTTGAACACCTCAACTGCCAAAGTTACTACATCTACCCTTTCCTCAAAGCTATTTTTTCGTAGCGAAAGCTACACTACTATAGCTGGGACGCATTTCGCCGTGAGCATCCGAATGACCTTGAAACGACCTTGAGATAAGTCATGGTTAGTGTTGCTATGTCCATATACCTAACCTTTGACCTTAACTTTGATCTTGAATTCTGACCTTGCAAGTTGTCGGCAGAGGCAGTAAAAAAGCCACGTTGTAATCACGTTGTGTCACGTGATATAATTCACGCTTGTGACGTCAGGCATGGGGTGTATATAACTAGAGCTGTGCGCTTGACTTAGACGCTATGGAGGAAGGAGAGCACGCTGAGGAGTAACTGGTTTACGGACCATCGATCAGTGTGTCTCCATCAAGCCAATCAATGACGACGAACAAGCGGCTGTGGTGTGGTGGGGGGAATGAAGAAACAATCAAAAATGTACTAGAGATAATGTTTTGTCATGTTTATGTAGCTTTCGCTACATGAAACTTTTTTGTTGGCATGAGAGCGAAAGCTCTACTACGTTAGTAGTACCGAAGTTCCACAGCGTGTGTAGCTGGTGGTTAGCAACGGCGTCCATAGCAACCGGATCTGCGTCTAGAAACAGACGAGCTCTGCGCTTCGCCGGGGCGTAGCTACGCTGGATCGCTGGACTATGATGTATATAGGCGCGAACTATTTAGTGTGGTTAACCATGATGACGACATAGCAGTGATAAGCATGAGTTGGAAACAAAAGAATGTTCACGTATAATAAATGATTGGAAAGAGGAAGTTTAGCCTAAATAAGACTAATTAGCGTAATTATTCAGTTGATGTGTGTGTTGCTATAGCAACGGATAACTACAGCGAAATGTAAAAATAACAATGGGCGAACGGATGACGTCCTATCGGTATAACGCAATGCGTCACGTGACCTAGGATGACGTCAATCGGCGCCCGTCGCGTAGCGAGGCCGGTAGCTACCATATTAGCATATTGGACTGGATTGGATTGTATAACCGATGCATCACCACAAGTCTAACCACAAGCACCACCACCAGCTACACTACCAGCTGAACCATGGCATAGCTACGGATATTGCTTTCGCAATTACCGGGCTTAACCAAGCTAAGCCAGAGCTAATTTTTTTGAGCCAGCACTGCCCACTGTCACGGTAAGCGGCCGCGCAACCTCTGCTTTTGCGGTCACAAGACAGCACAGCAGAAAGCAGTGACCGCTGAGTCCAGGTACCTCCTTACAATACTGCTTTTCCATTAAGTCAGGCGGAGTACTTCATTCAGTCCATCGCAGCGTTTACGAGCCCTCCGAAGTCTACTTAAATCAATCAATACATATTACTTACTATTACTTATTTTTACAAGTTCTGAAGGATGCATAGGGCTCTTATGTATCCTTGTTTTGGGCCAAGTCCGATGCCTTCGCTTGCTACCAGGTTCGATGTCATCACATGTTCTCTGTCTTTGTAATCGATTTTATGTCGTATGTTCTGGTTTTTTGCTCTGTTCGCTATCTGCTTCTCTTGCAATGTACTTGTCATTTTTATCAATATGTTTGTACCCCACTCCTGCCTAAGGCCTGTAACACAGGCCGGCAGTATTTGCTAAATAAATAAATAAATAAAAATAAACTTAACGCAGAAATGCCATTGGAGAGACGTTCTACCCCCGCAAAAGAAGAGACACATGTAACAGTGACAGAATTTACATAAGGCGAACTTTTCCTTTTTATTAAAGGTCCAGCGACGATATTTGGACTTCCAGCCAAGAACAACGCAATAAAATTATAAACGCGATTCAAGTTTATACAATACGTTATAATGGACGCGGCGCGCCGCGCCAAGCGAAAAATTATAACCTACACGAAACGTATATGAACACAAAAACGTATATGAACAGGCCGCAGTGCCTTCTCTCTCTCAGGGCCGCCAATACTTAAAGGCGATATTCATAAAACCGCCGCACTCCACGCAGTACTTGAGCTTGATCCCGTTCTTCTTCGGGATGTACCAGCAGCGGGTACAGCGCACTTTGTGCTTCTTGTACCTGCACCAAAAGCAACAAGTGCGAAGAAGATAGTGAGAGCAAGTGAAGGAAAAAAAAACAAAGAAATAACGAAAGCAAGACATATAGGCACGGACAGACACAAGAAAGGGCAGGGACGAACGGGGACATAGACGCACGTGGAATAGCTGTACGGCGACATAACGAGGACAGAGAGGTACGGGGACATAGATATACGGGGACAGAAACGTACGGAGACACGGATGTACAGCAACAGTCGAGGTATGGAGAAAAGATATATAAGGGGACATAGATGTACGAAAACAGTTCAGGTACGGGGACAAAAATATATAAGGGCACAGAAACGTACGGAGACATAGATGTAAGAGAACAGTTGAGGTATGGGGACAAATATGTATATATATATATATGGGGACAGAAACGTACGGGGACATAGATGCACGGGAACAGTTCAGGTACGAGGACAAAGATATATAAGGGGACAGAAACGTACGGAGACATAGATGTACCGAAACAGTTGAGGTAAGGGGACAAATATATATAAGGGGACAGAAACGTACGGGACATAGATTACGGGAACAGCTGAGTTACGAGGACAAAGATATAGGGGGCAGAAGAAACGTTCGGGGACATAGATGTAAGGGAACAGTTGAGATACGGGGACAAAGATATATAAGGGGACAGACACGTACGGGGACATAGATGTAAGGGAACAGCTCAGGTACGGGGACAAATATATATAAGGGGACAGAAACGTAGGGAGATATAGATGTACGGGAACAGTTCTGAGCAGACGGTGAGAAGCGGAGACGGTGATATACAGGGACAAAGAACTCTCTAGCAGCAGTCCCGCCAAAGTAGGGATATGTGCAGAGTGTTTACTACGAAGGCGATTATATATGTGGAGTGTACTTGGAACGTTAATTTTTCTCAACATTCGGTAGAACTCTGAGAAAACAAAAAACCACGAAGAAAAAAGTACGAAGCAACTGGGCGCCTCCTGCGCCCACGATTTAAGCAACACGTTTCATCGGCATTCTTCGACGATTCCTCATTCTTTTTTTCATTGCCACGCAAACGACGTGACGCGGTACATACCTGATGCCGCAAGCGTTGCACAGCAGCGTGCCGTCCTCGGCGCCACGCCACAGAGGCGTGGATATCGTCGCGCACGATGTGCACTGCTTTACTACAAGAAGAAAAAAAGATCATTAGGGGCCACCATCCAACTTAGAATACGATACGGAATGCCCACGGCCATCATTTCCCTTTTTTTTTCAATGCCCGTCATGTAAGCCGAAAAGGGCAAGAGTCCTTTCCTGCACATTATTATCAGTGACTCTTTAATAATAACAATGGAAGGAAAAGATGTTGCTGGCCGCGGCATCTGACATCGAAACCTGAAGCACCTCCAAGTTTTTCAGCCTATTACAGCTCATTCTAGCCAGGTGCGGTCGCGCCGTACTACGCCGCATCGGCAGCAGCTCGAGGGCCGTAACCGACTTAACGCTATAGTGTACTGGACTAGTAGACACCTTTAGCACACCGTGTGCCGCGTTACCGTTACCGGAGTACCGGGAGCCCGTCCACCGCCGGTAAGCACGCGCTGATTGGTGCCGATGCAGCAGGCGTACACGCAGCTGCAGGACACCTGGCGCCATCTGGCGCCCACAAGGTGATCTGCGCATGCGCACTGACAGCGTGCGGGCTCCCGGTACTCCGGTAACGGTAACCGTAACACGGTACGCTCTACGTCCTACGTCCGCCGACGTTCTACGTCCGCCGCTTATGAACGTGGGTGGCGCTGATGAACACTCTCAAGGTTAGGTTACTTGTAAACATAAATACCCCCGAAAGCAGAAAATTTGACAGCCGTCGCCGTAGCTCAGAGGTAGAGCACCGGACGCGTAATTCGGAGGTCGTGGGTTCGGATCCCAGCGGCGGCATGTGGTTGTTTTTTCTTCTGCTTTTCTAATCAATTAGCTTTAAGCGATGACATATTCAGTAATATTCTAAATTGATCAACACCACAAAATAAATAAATTAATAACAAAAATAAAAATCCCCTGTGCCCGTTGGTTTCTGTGGCTCTTGGCTTCTGTCACGGTACGCTAAAGGTATCTAGTAACGCTTCGCACCTTTATGCATGGATGGATGGATAGGAGCGCCCCCTTTAAAACGGGGTCGTGGCAATTGCCACCATGCTCAGCTTTTCTTTCTTTACTATGTTTTTTGTTTACTGTGTTGGAAATTCTCATTAAGATTCGCCATCATCTTTACCAACGGTTTCCTGCAATTCTAACCTTATGCCACATCTCTGCTTTTCAGCCACCAATCCTCCAATCGCTTTTTGCTAACTTCAACTGCAGATTTATTTACTTGACCATTGTTATCTTTAAACCCTAGGGCCTCAGGAAGAGTGACTACGGACAACTTGAGACCCATCTCATTAACCTCGTGTGTGGGAAAGCTCATGGAGACGATGGTTCGGGATCGCCTCTCTCCATACATGGAGGGTAAGGGCCTCTTTGCAGACACTATGTTCGGGTTCCGCCCTCACATGTCTGCACAGGATGTCCTACTCCAACTACACAGGGACATAATACGACCCACAGCCATGCAAAAAAACGACAAGGCCATTCTCGCCCTCGATCTTAAGGGGGCGTTTGACAATGTTAAACATGGCACCATACTCTCTAACTTGAACACCACTAACTGCGGGGCGAAGGTCTTCGCCTATGTCAGAGACTTCCTCACTGCGCGTCAGGCACTCCTCTGGATCGAGGAATACGGCCCGTACTCTATGGGTACACGAGGTACACCACAGGGGGCGGTGTTATCACCGCTCCTTTTCAACATCGCCATGATGCACCTGCCCGGCCGACTGGCTCAGGTGGAGGGCATAAAACACGCACTCTACGCAGACAACATTACAATCTGGACCACCGAGGGGAGCCTTGGGGAGATGGAGGACCGCCTTCAGCAGGCCGCCTCCACAGTCGAAGCATATGCTGCCGACTGTGGTCTCCAATTTGCTCCCGCCAAATCAGAGCTTCTACACGTCAGGACAAACCACAAGGACAACACGTCTCTACACATATCTCTGTCGGGTGGTCCCATCAGAGAAGTGGCAGAGCTCCGGATCCTGGGTCTGTTCATCAATAACAAACTTAGGCCGGACTCTACTATAGCGAAACTCAAGAGCATAGGTGAACAGGTAGGGCGCATGATCCACCGTGTTTCCAACAAGCGGGGTGGTCTGCGGGGCAGGGACGCGCTACGGCTCGCCTATGCCTTCGTGACCAGCCGGACCCTCTACGCCGTGCCGTACCTACGCACCACCAAACAAGACGAGCGCATTGACGCCATCAGCAGGAAGGCAACAAAGCGAGCACTGGACCTCCCGGTGGCTACCTCCAATGCCAAACTGAAGGCGTTGCGAGTGGTAAACTCCTATCAGGAGTTGCGGGAGGCCCACCTCGTGAACCAATATACGCGGCTATCGCAGACGGTGCCTGGGCGCCGCCTGCTAAACCGCTTACACATCCAACACACATGCATACCAGAGGGGACGGAGAACATCCCGGTGCTGTGGCGCCACATGCTCTTGGTCGCTCCGCTCCCGCGTAACATGGACATGGCTTCACATGAAGGCAGACGACAAGCGCGGGTTCGCACGCTTGAGAGGCAATATGGCTATAAAGAGGGCGTCTATTACAGGGCCGTCGCCCGCGGGATTCTTCACGGCTGCCGTAGTCCATCGGGGAATGAATGTCGATGGGCTATCTTTTCGGGCCCCAAATTCAACACGAGCGGAGGAAGTCGCAATAGCTCTCGCTGCCGCCGATCCAAAATCGAAAACGGTTATCACAGACTCTCGCCGGGCCTGTGAACATTATCTTGCAGGCGAAATATCACCTCTTGCCTCGCAAATTCTAAGACGCGCTCTCGCCGATCCAACTCGCACAAAGGTGATCTGGGCTCCTGGCCACCAGGATCTACGAGGCAATGAGGCCGCTGATGCGGCCACCCGAGCGCTCACACACCGGGCTCCTCATCCTAGCTCTCATGGCTCAGAAGCTCATAAACCGCTTCTGCGGTTCCGCGAAATCCTAATTTATTATTGCGACAGCCACCGTCTCTACCCGGCACCTGCCAAGAGGCTGAGTAAGGCGGAGGAGCGAACTCTGCGGCGCCTGCAGACAGGAACTCTTCTCTGTCCTGCAATAGCAAAACACTTCGATCCGAACACAGATGGGCGCTGCCCGCACTGTGGAGAGATCTGCGATATCTTTCACATGGTGTGGGCATGTACTCAGAATCCTCACCTTCCCACCTCCCCCACCCCCACCCGAGAGGCATGGGAGACTGCCCTCCTCAACTGCTCCACACTGGAGTCCCAAAGGGCTCTGGTCAAGCGGGCGCGAGACGGGGCCTCGTCGTGCGGTGTCCAGGACTAAGGATACCGACCATGCAGCAGGGTTTTTTTTTTACCCTCAAGCTCTCTTTGATTAAAGTTTTTCACCACCACCAGGAAGAGTGACTGTGCCTGCATCGACATCCGTATGGATACTATCAAATTTGAGTATGAGGTGTTCAATTGTTTCCACAGATCTACCACACACTGCACATGTGTCATCTTCTTCGTTAAATTTCTTTTTGTAGCTGCGCGTTTTACGACACCCTGACCTAGCTTCAAAAAGTAGAGACTTCCTCTTGAGTTATCATAGAAAAGTTCTTTCCTGATCTGCGTTTTCCAGTATCGATATAGTTCTACACTGTTTCTTTTATATTGAATTCATCCAATTTTTAACTTCCGCGTTTTTAACCTGTCGTTTAATGCTCTTTCTTTCTCCGTCCTCATGACCGGCATACTTACTGGTTAGTTTTCTAGTTATTTTCCGCCACTGTGAGTCAACGCTCTTTCTGTATAAATATTTAAATACCTTAGCTGCGCACCTGTTATCGTCCAATTTCCTCACGCGCTCTTCATATAGTATTTTACTCTTAGCTTCCCGTGCTTCGAACGATGCCCAGCCCATATCCCCTTGTACTACCTCGTTTGTGGTTTTGCCGTGGGCACCTAATGCTAATCTTCCAACAGCTCTCTGATTTACGTCTAATCTCGACTGAACTTCTGCCCTTAAGCACAGAAACGCATTGCCGAAAGTAAGTCCCGGCACCATTATTCCTTTCCAAATACCTCTTAGTACTTCATATTTGTTGTACCCCCATAATGCCCTATGTTACATTATCCCGGCGTCTCTTCGTCATTTTGCCCTAAGAGCCTGTTCATGCTTTTCCGTGTAGCCATATCCCGTTTAGCCATATCCCGACCGGATATCGTTTTTTATCGTTTAGCCATATCCCGAGGTATGTGTATTCGGCCACTTTGGGTATTTCGTGGCCTTGTATTGTAAGCACCTGATCAGTTGTATCGTTAAAAATCGCACCCGCTGGAGAGCGCCACACCGCGGACGACCGGAGAACTAGAAATCCGCGCTGCTCCCGTTGAAAAGATAGTGAACTAGCTGAGTGGCTCTAAAAGCACAGGAAGCGTTGTCCTGGCATGCGCGCTCACGGTAGCATCAACTAAGAATGTGTTTTAGCCGTTTTAGCATAGCGTGACCACCTACTGTTACCGAGTACCTCACTAATCACGTGTTCCCTGCTTCCGGAGCGATGTACAGTAGACGACCGAATGCAGAGATGGCAGGCAATCTACCACAGAGCCTACGCACGAATCAGCGTCCGCGCCCTCTTGTGGCGTTCACCTCGGCTTATATCGAAGTCGTCCTCCGAATCGCTGGGACCGCTGCTGTCCTGGGCCAGAACCCGTCGCCGCTCCTCGTCCCTGAAATGAGCAACGAATCTTACAAGCTGTTTCACCATGCCAAGCACGCCCACAGTCATCAACCTGTCGTAATAAACTAAACGCGAACCAATAGCTTCCGCCGGAACAGCTCTGCAAGGTGAGGTGATCCCTTATAAAAAACCGTCTATAGACAGTCTCTAGACTTCTTATAGACTCTGTTGCCTTCCTATAAATATTTCTTTTGTCTATTCATAGTCTATAGACAAAATTCGACAAAAGTGTATGGCCATAAATTTATGGGTTGTCTATAGACTGTCTATAGCATTTGTATAGCCTATAGACTATAGATCTGCTCGCTTCTTTCCAAGAACATGCGTACGCACACTCTAAACAGAAATGAGTAAAAAGGGAGTACAGTTGTCCTTTACCGCACACACTTTAAAAAAGGGTGTGTGCTAGAGGACAACCTACTCCCTTACAATCTCATATAGGTGTAATCATGTTTAGAGTGCACAAGTGTAAGACAGCATATGCATTTCAAGAGCGGCACATTTCTACACACAATATCAAGGAAATACCACGCCTCGATTTTTCTTGTCCCTTGATAACAGATACAGTGATAACAGATGTAGTATCATAACCTCCGCATTAGTACACAAGATAAGCGGATCACGGCTTGAACGGATAGGCTGAACCTTTCTGGCTCTAATTCTATACGCCCTGAGCGATCATCGGGCTCGTTTTCCCGCGATTTTAGAGTTTACTCTGCGTATCGCCATGCGCACGAGTCATGGTTACAAAAATTTCGACACACCTTCGGCAAACGTATAAGGTGAGTCATAACCTCCCGTAGTACTGGTCATTGCGCCATTTTAGCAATTGCGACACCGGCGCAGTTGAGCGACCATGCAGAAGCCCATTTTCTTTTATTCCATTCATTCGTTTCGACAGCGCGTGTGTTGTCATTCTATTAAAGGACACGCTTCCGTAATCAGTAAGTACAGTCGTGAGCAAAAGTGGTATACAACACGCAGCCGGTGGCAGAGCTCGGGAAAACCGCATCGAAACGCCATCTAGCCACAGCGACAGGGGTCGCTGCAGGCATGCAAGTTGAATCCTTTCGGTGTGTCGCGCTACCGCTCGGTGAAATGCCTAGCGGTGCCGCAGCAGAACCGTACCTGCGGTGCCATTTTTATTTATTTATTTTTTATTTTCAGCGATAATGTACCACGGACGGCTGGCGCTTGCTCCGGAGTGAGACTGATATCGCGCCAGAGCGTTTAGACGAGAAGGAGCGCGACGCATCAAGCCGAGATATCTGACAGGCTTGTCGATAAAATGGGGCACCGCCACGTTTGTCTCGATCCCAGATAGATGGCGCTAGATGGCGTTCGAATGCAGTTTTCCTTACGGGAAGCTAAGAGTAAAATACTATATGAAGAACGCCTGAGGAAATTGTACGATAACAGGTGGGCAGCTAAGGTATTTAAATATTTATACAGAAAGAGCGTTGACTCGCAGTGGCGGAACATAACTAGAAAACTAAGCAGTAAGTATATATGACGGTCATGAGGACGGAGAAAGAAAGAGCATTCAACGACAGGTTAAAAGCGCGGAAGTTAAAAATTGGATGAATTCAATGGAAAAGAAAAATAGTGTAGAACTATATCGATACTGGAAAAGGAAGATCAGGAAAGAATTTTTCTATGATAACTCAAGAGGCAGTGCCCTACTTTTTGAAGCTAGGTCAGGGTGTCTTAGAACGCGCAGCTACAAAAAGAAATTTAACCAAGAAGATGACACATGTGCCGTGTGTGGTAGATCTGTGGAAACAATTGAACACCTCATAATCAAATGTGATGGTACCCATCCGGATGTCGATGCAGGAACAGTCATTCTTCCTGAGGCCCTAGGGTTTAAAGATAACGATGGTCCTGTAAATAAATGTGCAGTGGAAGTTAGCAAAAAGCGATTGGAGGATTGGTGGCTGAAAAGCAGATATGTGGCATAAGGTTAGAATTGTAGGAAACCGTAGGTAAAGATGATGGAGAATCTTAATGAGAATTTCCAACACAGTAAACCAAAAAAATTGTAAAGAAAGAAAAGCTGAGCATGGTGACAATTGTCACCACCCCGTTTCAAAGGGGGCGCTCCTATCCATCCATCCATCCTTATAGTTCCTGTATATGCTCTTTTGGTAGCATATACAATAACTCTAGTTTTCCTGAGCTCCGCCGCCGGCTGCGTGTTGTATACCACTTTTGCTCACGACTCTACACTGTGTCTGCAGGATTAGATTTTTTTTTGCGTTTTCTTTTTTTTTTTCACTGTGCATCAAACAGCAATGTGGGAGAACAGTTCGGAATTAACACTGCAGGTCAGTGGGATGAATGTGCCATCTCACTTGTAGTAATGCTCCATCCTGAGCACTGGTTGCCCGCCAGTCACCAGGAGCTGCATCTGAACCACGGCGCCCTTGAAGCGCGGGTCATCGGCGCTGGGACTCTTGCGCGGCGTCGCTTTGCGCCGGCGGCCGCAACCTGCACGCCGCGAGGCCACCGCCGTCGCAGACTGCAGCGGCGAGTCATTAGCGGACGTGTCTTGGCTCTCCGACAACGTCGGAGTACTCTCGGTGCTGGCGGGCCGTCGTGCCAGTGAAGTCTCCGAAGACGTGCTCGCCAAAGTCTCCTCTACATACCCAGACTCCTTGACATCCTCAGAAGCGAACACAAACCCCCGAACCGGGCTGCCCGCCGCAGCTTCGGCGAGAGATAAGTCTTCAAGGGTCTTCAACGACCACGACTCCTCCGACGATGAAGACACGGGACAAGCAATAGCGGGGCTGGGTGGACCGAAGCTAAGGAGTCCATCGTTTGCAGCAGGTATGGCGGCGTAGTTATGGTCGACGTATCCAGCCGCTTGGCGAGTCGTTAATTGTTCGGCCAAGTTGCGCATAACGAAAAGCCTCTTCGTCTCTTGAGACTCGTCAAAAGAAAGAGGGCTTCGCACGTCCGTATAGCGAGGCAAGGAAAGATCTAGACCCTGGGGAGTCATGGGGCACTCCGAGGCGAGCGCGGGTTGTGCAAGGCCCCATGTCGTCGATACCAATGCGTCGCTGGAGGGGTCTCTCAACAAGGGGTTAAAACTACCCGGAAATGATACGACGCGCTGGTCGAACGGCGGGTCGACGTACGGCTCATAATAAGGGTCAATAAGGCCGTAACTGAAGGACCATCTTGAACGGTAGCCGCTACGACGCCGCGCGTCCCCCGTTGCTGCAGAATTGGCCAGCGCCGCCGGGTCGGACGTGGCGGAGTACCAATCGCTGCAATAGTCGTTGTCCTTCTTTGAAGCCATGACGGACGATCCACGACCTGGCCTTTCGGCGGTCCTGTCCAGAAGATGGCGAAGCAGATGACAAGGAGAGCTTGAGCTTTGCCGAGCGCGGCACCGTCAGACTAAGCGTTGAGGATCGATGGCGTCAGCGAACCTGCGCATTTCACAGCAAAGCCACATCGAAATGAGCATCAGCCTCGCCGTACGGCGCGTTTTTACTGTGGAACCAAAGCGACAAAAGTGATCAATCATACGTCCCCGCACGTGACAGCGTCCTTTTCACAAGTATAACGGACATGAGAGCCCTAAAACACACACTTTCCCAATGTTCCTGAGTGAAAAAGGCGTCAGTCGCTCCCTCACGAAGCCCTAATGGCGTCCGCCCAGGATAAGACTTACTAAGCCTTTCCTGCCTTTACCTCCTGCGCCGTAGCGTGCATAACTTTGTGCTTTCTCGCTCATCCCCTTTTCGTCTAGGTTCCCTCGCGATTGTAAGCGCTTAAACGATTGTAAGTATGCCCTTCACGTACTCCATTTTCGAGCATTGAAATGCACTTATTATTTTGTTTCCGGCTCTCGCGTTTTCTCAGAGCGAGCCGACGACCACGAACAAGCCCCGCCCACTTAAGGCGTTCACAGTACAGCGCTATTTTAACGTCGGTAATGCTCAGAAGTCGCACAAACAAAACGAAGTGAGCGGGATCGCAGAGCGTCTAGAATCGGGCATGCGCATCGCGATTTTGCCCGCATCGACATCGTGCAAAAAAGCGCGCTTGTAAGTCTTCATCGCGAGCGCAATAAAAAAAAAGAAAAAAAAACGCTGCCTCCTTACCCATATTCATAAAGAAAACGCGATATCATTTGGAAGTTCGCCCACCCTCAAATATTCCAAAGGACACCCGAAATTACGAAAGAAGGTCCATCCCAGAAAATGCATTAAGGTGATTTAGTGGGCGGATTTATTTATTTATTTATTTATTTAGAACATACTGCAGGCCTACAGTAGGCCCAAGCAGGAGGGGCGAATACATAATATATGCAAAAAAGAACAAGTTTAGGATTAATGTGCAAGAGAAGATCGGGTTAGTATCATCAGCAACAGCCTGATTACGCCCACTGCAGGGCAAAGGCCTCTTCCATGTCTTTCCAATTCACCCTGTCCTTTGACAGCTGCGGCCACCGTAGCCCCGCAAACTTCTTAACCTCATCCGCACACCTAACTTTCTGCCGCCCCCTGCTACGCTCGCCTTCTCTCGGAATCCACTTCGTTACCCTTCGTTACGAGCCCCTCATTCCCCTTCCCTTGTTTGCTTAATTGATGACTAGTGGTTATCTTGGCGTCGTATTACACGCCCTGCCCCAAGCCCATTTCTTCCTCTTGATTTGGTCTAGGATGTCGTTAATCCGTGTCTGTTCCCTCACCCACTTCGCCCGATTCTGGTCTCGGGAGGGCTAGACTAATCACATGATAATTAATCGGAAGGTAACTTGAACATTCTAGCCCTAAGATTTTCAAATTTGGCGGTACTGATTACGTCACGATCCTCTCGACCAATCAGTGATTTCCGTTACGGAGAACCCGGGTGACTCTCGCAAGGCGACAATGTAAATGCGATCGCGTGAAAAGAAATAACCTGCTTACCGGATCGTCGGCGGTTCCTGGAACGCCACTGACACGCTTGTGCTACGCGGACGCAGTGCTCACAGTACGCCGACCGTGGTCGGTCCGCGATGACCTCCGATCGCCCGAGCTGCAAGGCACGGAACGCCGTCATGACTCGGAGCGACACTTTTTGTTTTCTTCGTAATGCCGGGATCGCGTTGGTTTCGAAAGAACTCATACGCCACCCGTTTTCTTGATTCCAAATTTTACGCATTAGAATACCATAGAACAATCGGAAGACTCGTATTTGTCACTACGCCGCGTTTTAAACGCGACACAGCAACCGTGTTTGTGGCGCACCTCGGCGCAATCAGCTGTTTTTCGTTCACCGACGCAAATCGCGCGCGGTTGTCTTTCTAACCAATCGCGTAACCTAAAACACGCTGATCTTTAAGTTTAAGGAGACCAAGTCGTCACGATGCGCAGTCACCAGCTTACCTGACGGCTTGCATCAAAGGTTGACAGGTCGCCATGTTTGTCGCCAGACTGAAAACCAACAGAAGCCGGCAACACGAAAACATGAACACAAAGCGCAACGGCACTAGAGATCAAGTGCTTGCGCAAATTCGATTGCGGCGCTCTACCCAATTCTGACATCGCAGCTCACCCTCCTGATGATTTTCGGCTGGATTCGAGATTTGATCGCCGCGATGCATTGACTTCGCGCCTTCAACGGCTGGAGGGATCATGTGCGGAGTAGAACGATGCCTTGTGCCGGCAGGCACGTCGAAGGAACGCGATAACTAACCTCGTATGACGAGCGCTTAAGCCAAGATCGCCTTGGACGCGTTGGGACGCGGCAGATACTCATTAGATCGCGCTATCTTCATTCAGCTACGATGCACACTTCCCGCGTTGGCGCCAAGAACGTTCGAGGAATCGTGGCTGCTACAGCGCTGGCCGCGCACCATGCGGCGCATGCTCCGAGCTCGGTACTTCAGTGAACACTAGAAACACGAACACCAAACTTGATGCCAAATTATAACCTTAACAGATGTAGCGCCATCTATGAGTTGCGGGAACAGTTATATTTTGCTTGTTTTATAATTGTTTTTTGAAAGAGCAACTGTAATTTTGCTCACAAAAGGCGCGACATTTTGTAAAATTTTATTTTTTTGGTTAGTTGATGTGTTTTTATTTGAAGCATTTGACTGGTGGTGATTTCTTTACTGAAATGATTAAACGGCTCTGCTTCTCGTGCTCGTATAGGTGAGGTGCGTTTCCGCCGTCAACGCAAAGAGTCATGGGAAAATCGTCTGCTAGCTACTTCCGGTTCCAAATTGCTCAACTGATTGCATGCATCGCCCTATTCACCGCGTAAGTTGACATCGTTTATGCGATAAATAACTCGTGGTACTAGTCACTGATTGCATTGAAGCATCGAAAGGGAAGCCCGTACTACGTATCTTCATGACCTGAGCGCAGAAATGGACAATCTAGAGAGGTAAGCGTATTTTTTCATGGTTGATATATGCCGGCCGCCGTAGTCCATGTCTGTTGTGCATATGCGCTGAGGGTGATTTCGTGTGCGTTTCGACATGTTTAGCGCATAAGTCATTATACGGCGGTTTTTTGCCGCACTTTGGTAAACTGCAATCTGTGCAGCTGATTAGACGATGCTCGTATTTTCCTGACAGCGTGTAGAGCCGCCAGTGCGCTAGCAGACGACCCATATATACCACTGCGCGGCGCGCGTCTCAGCACATTGCATGGTGCAGTAATAAATCGCCTTGTCGCCTTTTTGTTATTCCAGATGCAGTGCAGGTGGAATTTCTTGTGAGAACATGCAGGAACACGCCGCAAAGGAGAGTAGAGGCGTTAGATTATATATGCCACGCTGTGTTGCACGGAGCTGCGTGAATAAAATGAAATGGCTTGCCCGCGTGTTCTGGAGCAGAAATATTTTATCGAGTACTTACTGCTTTCAGTGATCCGTTGGAAATACGTTGCATGAAGTCAAGGTCACCACGTTACTTACTTCAATCGCATGTGTGATTAGCCGTGCGCTGCGCAACGTACCATATTAGAGCGAAAAGTGCGTTAGGTACCAGGCTCCTTTCGTCACCCTAAAATCACAACTGCGGCAGGCTACAAGGCGATTCAACTTGCAGACTGCTCATGAGGCGAAGTTGAATTTCTCTTTCGATGCTTCAGTGCAATCAGTGACTAGTACCAAGAGTTATTTATCGCATAAACGATGTCAACTTACGCGGTGAATAGGGCGAAACATGCAGTCAGTTGAACAATTTGGAACCGGAAGTAGCTAGCAGACGATTTTCCCATGACTCTTTGCGTTGACGGCGGAAACGCTCCTCACCTATTTCGACGTCTCTGATTCGCCGGTCATGTCGCTGGCACTGCGTGCACGTTTGTTCGGTTCTGCTTTCTTTTTAAAATCCGACAAGCCTATGAGGTACTTTTCACGCCGTTGCAGGGCGTTAAGGTGAACAGGCGCCACAGTACGAGATGCATATGTATATTTTAGTGTGTGCAGTGACTCTTCGGGTGGTGTATAGAAATGCATACGGCTACTTTATTGTAAAAAAAAAAGAAACGGTCATTTTATTTTCACACTTCATAGATATGCATACATTTTAACTCTTTCGCTACCGCGGAAAAATGCACGATTTGGAGCGTACTGAAAGAATTTTTTTTTTCTCAAGAACTAATACACCCAGCACATATTGCAATGCATGAAATTGTAGCTTATTAGTTACACTTCTGAATGAAACAAACACCAGAGTTGTGTGTGCAAAAGTAAATGAACATTTATTTGTGAAATTTGCTAAAAACACAAAAAAATTAAATAGCAAAAACAAAAATTACCGGCTGCACTAAGCCCGAACTTGATTAGAGGAAAACTGGAATATACAAACTGTTGCACATGTTTATAGCTGTCATTATTCACAGTTTCAGCTATGAGAAAAATTTACTGCACTTTTCATGGCTTGTCAAGACAGGGGTCATGACTGTGTTGCCACTGTGAAGAGCAGTCAGAGGTGAAGATGTGAAGTAGAGGTAGACTGACAAGTGCTTCACATAAGGTTTTATCTTTGTTCCTCCCTTGTTCTCTGATAGTCGAGCTTGTAGTTTCTTCTTTTTTTCATTCTTTTCGGTTGGTGTTGAATGGATTCTATGAGAGGATTGGGGGCGTGGACTTCTTTTCCCTCATCATGCCCGAAGTTTTCTTGAATGAGCTGCTCCCTGAAAGCCAGCTGATAAAATTTGGCATTTTAGGCAAGCTCTAAAACATCAGGATCGCTGAAATAAGTTTTATCGATGTGGTTCAAAAGCCAGGACACTTTTCAAGTGTTGCCAATAGAAGCTGCCGCCACTGAATCATCCGGGTCCGTTACGTGCAAAAAAACAAAAACAAAAAAAGCGAAAAACCAATTTTGAGAAATGATTTTTGATGGCAGAGGGCCAGAATAGATTATTCTGGTATTTCAGTAGAGATACAGTCGTGGCAGGTCAACAATTCCAATGTATATGATGATTCCAATGAACATCAGAATCTCCAACAGATTCACGTCTTCCCATGAGCCGTCACGCCGAATTTACTGAAAATCTTCATCCATGCATACTTATTAGTGTTTCCGCACATGATCTTCATCATTTCCGCCGTGAAGAGCATCAAAAAAAAGTCGAGAACTCGAGCGAATCTCCGAGCGCCGCTCCGCAGCGATGTGCCGATATGGACACCTAGCTGTCGTCTTGGTTGAAAAACGTGACGCGACCTTGAGCATTTGGCAAACTGTCTTCGCCATACGTTGTCAAGACCCTGAAGTACAAAAATAAACCACTGTCATCAATTACAAACCGTATGCACCGCAGAAAACACACAGCGAACGAAAACAGAACTTACATGCAAGTACGCGCTGACGTTCCAGGCTCCCGAGGCGAAGTCTCGCTGCCGAAACCGAAATCCAACGTTTGTACATTGTTGCCCGACTAATAACCGCTGCTTTCGTCGCAAAAAACGAAACCGAAACCGGCCGACGTGCTCGGTGTCAGCTTTCGCTTCCGAGGAGCGCGCGGCGACGCGGACGCCATTTTCTCCTGCTGACGGTGCTGCGGCCGTTCAAAGTTTTATTTTTCACGGCGCCCCCTCATGTCAAAACACTGAAACCAAGGTTGCAATCGAAAGAGCAGTTGTTGAGCTCGCTAACTAGATGGCGGAGCACGTCCACAACGCTCCAAAATTAGCTTTTTTGCGCGGGCGATTTAAATCGATCATATGCGAACGATCGCCTATGGCGCGGTAGCGAAAGAGTTAAGTGGCACAATATAGTGCGCGGGGTTAAACGTCCCCAACCTCCATGTTGGTTATGAGGGACACCGTAATAGAGGGCTCGGGATTAATTTCGGTCCGCTGGGCTTCGACTTATAGCGACGTCGTAGATCAGGCTGTCGTTTTACATTGGTAGCTGTTTGTATTACCCTCAAATGATGGCTCTCGTACGTGACCCAGTTGTTAGGGGCTGCAGAGTCTGAGGACGCGGGTTCAAACCTGGCCGCTGAGGCGGCGTCAGAGTGGAGGGAGCGTGAGCAGCTTCCGTCGCTTCCGTCCTCCGCTGAAGCCCTAACTGCGCCACCATCCGTTATGAACGCAACCGAAGGAGGAATTGGCGCTACCGTCTGTAAACAAGAACAAGATCTAACCGCAAGAAGTTCTTGAAAGGAGAAGAGATCTCTCTCCCTCTCTATCCCTTTTGAATTTCTGACGCGCGCGGCCGTTGAAACTGCCTCGCATCCTTTGCGTGTTTCGTGAACTCCGTTAGTCGCGTTTTCGCGGGCGCTGTCACCTGCTTTGCGGCGCCAGTCACAGGCGCTTTGGCGTCGTGTTCTCTCATGGGTTAGAGATGTCGGTGCTGTGCCAGCTACGGTGGTGTTTGGTTTTGTGCTCGTGACCTTGGAAATTGCGAAGAGTACTGCGAAACCCGCACGGATACGACGGGAACCGCTAGCTTTTTCGGGACCACACATTTCGGTGCCGTTAATCATGAACTATGATTTGATCACTGCTGTTGACAAAGCAGTCATCGCGTTTGGACCGCAAGAGAGTCGGACGATAAAGAGTCGGATGAAAAAAAAACAAAATTATAAAATTATAAAACGCTTCATATCTATACGATGGTTCTCCTAAGCGTTTTCCGTGCCCTCCCCCTTTTTCTTGCACCTGTAGCAGCTCGCCTTCTTTTCTGTATTTTTCTTTCTGTTGCACTTAGAATGGTGCAAGTAATAATTCATTTATTTATTCAAAATACCTTACAGGGCCCAGAAGGGTATTGAGTGAGGGGGGGGGGCAAAATAACAGATTAAGTACAATAGAAATAATCAGTGCAATAGTAGAAGAATGTTTGTCGGTATAAAAACAAATAAAAAAAAACAAAAGCATAATTCTGCAGACGTGATTTCGAGTGTGTTGTCATACCTTGTTTACGACACGCCAGGGCATTGCCCATTTTGCCTGGTTCATGTCTGGAGCGAGGGTGATGCGAATGGGTGACGCGCACGCGGTTGTTTCAATGACGTCATCGGAGGCGGAGTTTGTGTACGTCATCCACTTTCTAATCGCTCACGCAACCTATGATGACGCCATTGAAATTTGTGCTGCCAATGCTGCTGTCTTGCCGCACAGGCTATGTTCACATCTATCAATCAAGTGACACGCCACTCGTCGTGGCTATGAGGTTTCGTACCAGCTTCCCGCGAAAATTCTTTGGTTCGAATCCGACCCGTGGAACTTTTGTAGTGCGAAAGCAGCACTTCACTAACAATTCTGAAAAACCCGATGGGCCTCTGAAGCCTATGAATATGTGCGGCGAGTACAGTGCCTCTTAGGCACGCCATGCTTGGTCAGCAGATGTCTAGCGATTTCTGCTCAGTCTGTAAATTATGGCTGAATAAAGGTCTACTGCTACTATTACTACTACAACTAACTGCTATAATAAGGAGTAATTACTCACTGACGTCCACCCAAGCGTAGCCAAGCGGCTGCAAAGGAAAGCTAGTCGTCCCGGTTAGCTCAATTGGTAGAGCGACTGCTCCGGTGAAGCGATGGTCCCGGGTTCGAACCCTGTACCAGGACGAATTTTTCTTTACGAAGTTTCTGAGGAAGCTGTATGCTTTCCTTTGTAGCCGTTTGGCTGCGCTCGGGTGGGTGTGAACGAGTAATTACTCCCTTATTACAAATCTATTCCACCTTGGGGGATTCCCCTAAACATATGACCAATTGATATCTATTTCTGTCTGCCGAGTTCTATCGGCCGGAAGGCTCTGAAGTGACATTCTGTCAGAGTGAGCAGCTGTTAAATGCTTTTCTGACATCACGACTTATGACGTCGACTGACACGTGCGGTGCAAGCACGATATGCGCAAAACAATGCCACGAAGACAAATAGAAACGGGTACTGCGTTTCAGTTCTGCTCTGAGATATAAGAGCAACCTCTAATCCAATTCTAAACGCCTTGAACGCACAGAACGAAATTTAATTATAACGCCGCTACAGAACTTTATGCTCCAGCGAAATATCGGTGTACTGACGGGGCACTTGCAACTGAACTACCGCCGCTCAGGCTACGCTACTCAAGCCCATAAGGTGTGTGCGAGGTTCTTGGCTCTCGCTGCTGTCAGTGCAGTCTGTACGATTCATGCTAATGCAAAACAAAATGGCACTGCTTACATGCTGTGAATACGAAAGCATTTGTGTGTCATCGTGCGCTTATAGTTTACTATATTTGTTTTGTTTCCCCGCCGCGGCGGCTGGAATTTCTTTGGAGGAGAAATTCTAGAGGCCCGTGTACTGTGCGATGTCAGTGCACGTTAAAGAACCCCAGGTGGTCGAAATTTCCGGAGCCCTCCACTACGGCGTCTCTCATAGCCTTAGTCGCTTTGGGACGTTAAACCCCATAGACCAAACCATATTTGTTTTGTTATTAATACTGTTTAGTAACTAGTACTAATGTCTCAAAGGCCTTTCTGGCAAAGGCATTTAGGTCAAATGCCTTTGGGGTAAAGGCCTTTAGGAAAGACCACACGACAAGCGCGTACAGTCGCGAGCAAAAAATATTAGCACAGATCGCTGGCGATCAGAATTGGGATATCTCACCACGCGGCGCTGCGGTACGCAGACCTGCCTAACGGGCCGTTTCCATTTTTGCAGCCTAGGGGGGGGGGGGGGGGGGGACGGCAGGAAGTAAGCTTTATCAAGTGTGCACCGCCCGAGCGTTCAAGTGCCGGCCCTACGTGACTGTGCATGCGGCATTTATTTCGGCTCGGCTATCATGAGCAAACATGGCTTCATTTTATTACTGTTTTTTTTTTGTCTGCGACGGTTTGTCAAAAGGAACTCGCGGGAACAACAGATGATAGCGCTGGTTTTAGCCAGTAATTTTTCTGGTCCGTGGCAGTCCGCTGAACCCCCTAATACTGTACAATGGGAACGGCCCGGCACTCTCGTTATCAGCCTCTTCGCCACCCGCAGCGCCACACGTTGTCATTCCGGCGCTCTGGTTTTCCGTCATGTGTGCTAATCTTTTTTACCCGCGACTGTACATATAAAGCGCTGTTTTAATCAAGCCACGACGTCACTGCCGGCTTTCACCTCCGCTTTGGAGCCGCTGGGGTAGCTCAGTGGTTGTGGCACTCGGCTGCTCAACTGAAAGACGCGGGTTCGATCCCGACCGCGGATGTCGCAATTCGGTGGAGATGAAATACTAGGGGCCTGTGTACTGTGCGATGTCAGTGCTCGTCGAAGAACCCCAGGTGGCAGGAATTATCCAGAGCCATCAACTATAGCGCCCCTTATAGCCTGAGTCGGTTTGGGATGTTAAGCCCCATAAAATCGTAAAATTCCGGGTTAGTGACGTCACTTCCGGCGCATGACGTCACTTCAGGTTTCACTTGTGTTTCGTTGACGTCACTTGTGGTCTCGGGACCATGGTGACGTCACACTGGATTTTTGTGATCACTGTTGATGTCAAAGACGGCAACGTCTGGTTTCGTTGCTGGTGATCCATGTGAGGCTTTCGTCGTAATATGACCCCACGTCGTCGAGTCTTACCTCGGCCCTTAAAGGGGATCTGAAAGGGGCTCTAATAACGTTGCTGTATGCCCGGGATGTTAAAGCACGCCGCTTCACGAATATTGTCGAGCAAGAATTTTTCTCAATGCACTTTGTAGAAGCTGAGTTATCTGTAGTCAAAATTTGAATTTCAGCGTGCTCGCTCTTTTCCCTCTCCTCGCGTCACATTTTGCACGCTGGAAGGTCAGTGCTCCTCTTCCGGCCCCACCTCCGGGGGGCGGAGCTTCCTGACGTAGCTGCCTGACGTCTGAAAGAATCTAACCAATAGCCGCCTCTCAACGTGCATACGCAGGTGCGAGTGACGTAGGAGGGTGCTAGCATGAAAAAGTCGCCGGGAAGGGCTTGCCAACTTTCGCGCGTGATTGTGGGTTCTCTGCTACATGTGTGTATTACTTGGCTCAGGTGTTCATGACAACATAATGCAGCGATTGAGCGAGTTTATGCGCTCTGCTCGGACGGTGTTTCAGTCACTTTAAGGGCTCACCGCGCAGAGAAGCGAAGGGCGAGGTGCGAAAGCTGTCGGAGAATGTTCCTCTGGACCTGAACGTGGCACACAAGTGCGAGCTCAAACTCTCTCCTCTCCGTTTTTCTTGCTTCGACTGGTTTGTTGCCGAAGTCCAAGTGTGTGGCTCCGTGGAAGCAGCATAAGTGGAGCTAAAATTAGCTGAGGTTTAGCTCTGTTTTAACCGGGCAAGTTGCGTAAGCAGCGTCGAGCCTGGTGGAGCGCGGCTGAAACGGTTGCTGTGGCAACGGCGCTCCATCTCTTTGACCTCGCTGCGGCTAAAGGTCGACCGTGGCCACTGCCGGGAGCTACGCGATGGCTCGAAGCCTGGCGCAGTATTGTTATTTTTTATTTTTCATATTTCACTTTTTTATTTTGTTGTTATTACTGTTTGTTTTCCTATTTTTATTTTTGTTCCTTTTCATATTTTTATTTTTTTCGTTTATTGATAATTTTTTATTTCTTTTATTTTATTTATGAGACCCACGCATTCACTAGATGAGCCGTTATGAGCCTGAGCCTTCGTGGCGGAGTGGTAGTGCCCCCGCTTCAAATGCCAGAGGCCCTTGCTCGATTCCCAGCGTCGACACAGTTTTTTTAAATAGTAACGGTGGTCAACCGTGGCCATCGCCGGGAGCTACGCGACGGCTCGAATCCTGGCGCAGTACTGCTTGCGCAATAACACAGCGTTCTAATTTCATTAATCACTGAGTGTCCCCACATACGACGTGTGTCGCCAAGTACTGATGCATCCAGGTGGGTTTTCAGGAAAAGGTAGTCACGTCGTTTGGAGCATCCAAATGGAGCAGAACGGGGTGGTTGGTACATCACATCCTTCAAGACATCTCAAGTGGATAACTAATTGTACGTACAGTCGGGGACAAAAGTCTGTAGACCACGTGTCCGATAGCTCTTAGAAGGTGGCTGGAGACCACACTTGTGGCGGTGAAAGCATAAAATGTTTAATTTAACCTCCACAAGGGTAGTCTCCAGCCGCCGACTAACAGCAGAACTATCGTCATTATAAACTGCGCAGAGAGAAAGTAAATACATTGCGAACACATATGTGAAGAAGTAACCACGTCGAATGTAGGTATTCTTTGTATATGAGTGTAGTTCGTAACTAGACAGAACATCTTAGATTTCAATTTTGTACATGCCGAGCCTTACGCCCTATCTTGTTTAGTTGCACCACCCTGTAACCTAGACCTTGAAGCAGTGAGTCCTTGTGCTTGCGTCAGAAGAACAAGAAGAAAACCAAAATGCCACAACTGACGGCTCAAGCTTCCCAGCTCATATTGTAACGTGGCGGCCAGCCGAAGAATGAGGCGCGGTGAACGATGGCTATGTGATGATTTAATGGCCGCTGGCCTAGCGCGAGCGCTCCGTCCCGCGCCACTGCCAGCTTCGTCTTCGTCACACTACCCGGGGCCTCCGAGCGATCGTCCCGATCGGTGGCGAACAGACGCGCAAAATGCCGATGGTATTGAGTGGATGGTTGAACAGTATGTAGAAGATGTTGCAGTGCTGGCCGCCACAGTGGATGAGATGATCGAAGGATGAGTCCCGGTCCACGAAGCATCCGGGCCGGAGGGTGCCAGGAGCTGACGGCCGAGGTCCTTGGACGCACCGGACGGCAGGGGCAGGGGGGCGGTGTCTTCACGTGTGGGTCTCGGGTCGGTCGGGTCTTGGGTCGTCGGGTCTTGGGTCATCGTGTCGTGTGGTCCGGGCGGGGGACGGGGCTGGGGTGAGTGGTGAGGTCGGTTCGGGTCGGGTGGGCTGGGGCATGGCCGGGCGGCGCGGACCAGGCACTCACGGCCGGCGTCCACGGCAGGCGCAGGACACCGAAGCTCCGGGACCGGGATGGCGATGAAGGGACCCCCGCACCTCACACCAAATGTAACGTGGCGGCCAGCCGAAGGATGAGGCGCGGTGAACGATGGCTATGAGATGATTTAATGGCGCTGGCCTAGCGCGATTGCTCCGTCCCGCGCCACTGCCAGCTTCGTCTTCGTCACAATATTTCTCTTTATTACGGTAAGAAGTCTTTTTCGATTAGCACTCCTGTGCGTCCTCTAATGTGACGGATACACCGCAGTTCGCTGCTCACTGCTTGTCGCATCTAGATAGCAGTGTCTGAGCTCCACTTTGTACCGTTGGAGTTAGGGATATTGTGGTTTTCCTCCTGCTCCTGAAGAAAAGAAGAAAACAATAACAAGGATAAAAAATTGCGAGGACACTTTGGCAACTAAAGCATTGAGAGGCGAAAGCCGAGGACACTATGCCGTGACGACTCCCGGTGGATGTGACGTCACACCATTCCCGTGGCTATATCCACGTCCGCGCTATTTCAACGCAATTTCGAAATTTTGCCTATAATTAATAAACTAATTAGTCTACAGTCATGAAAAATGGCTTCTAGGTTCATTTTTTCCTCCTCTATCTGAAGCAACTGTTGTTTTAATTCCATCTATTTTAGTTCCCGAGCTACACACGTGTGACACGATTTCTTAACGGACGACAGTATGAGACATTAAAGGCTTTCGCCTTAAAATTTAGAAACGCATAACATGTGTGCTACTTCAAGAAGTCACGTTCAGGGGGCACTTTTTCATCACATGAAATGTTCTTGCGCGGCAAATTTTCGATCTAAATAAATGATTAAATAAATGAGTAAATAAATAAATAAATAAATCTTCCAACAGCAGGTATGAGGTCCTAAGGCAAAATATGCTTCGGGCATTTCGACATGTCTGTCACTATCTTATATATATATCACAGCTATCCTCCCTCGCGGGACCTTTATCTGCCACTTCAGCAAACTGCTTCCTTCTCAAGCAACGTCACTGCTTACCATTTCGCACTCTAGCAGTACCGCAAAAGTCATAAGAATTTGTAGAGAACTGAGATCAATAGACTTGAGCAACCACTTCAACGTATCATATTTGATGCATCTAGCTACCAAAGTGTGCTTGGCCGTTGCCACTGAAGGAGTTTTACAGGCCACATGAAACTTGTGGCTGTGTGTTCGTGTGTACTGTAAGCTCATCTAACATTCCAATCCTTAGATAATTCATTGTGGGACTGCAGTACGTAAAAATATACAAATAAAAAAATGATACGCCACCGTTTACATACTGATATGAATCAGGGTGGCAAGGAACGCGAAAAAAAATCGCAGCTCCTCCTCACCTTGCGATGTTCACGTCGTTCATCAGAGATATTTCGACTCGTTGGACAACCAGTTTGACAGTCTCGTCATTTCCTGCAGCCAGAAAGTTGAGCGTACCCTCCAGAATGCCACCCACTCTCGCCTCAGTCGTGGACAAATAGGTTCTCCGCGAACCAGAGTTGAAGTATTCCTTCCTGCGTACCACAAATTCAAATGGTACACCATGCCTGTTTCCCGTGGCAAGAAACTCGCTCTAAATTCAGCGCTGCCTCGAACTAAAGTCCCTAGATCAACTTTGCTAAGCTTATCTAGGGAAAGCGGCACGGGGAGCGTAACATACCCAGCAATTAAACAAAAGTGAAGAAAGAAAGCCGAGCATGGTGACAACTGCCACCACCACGTTTCAAAGGGGACCATCCATCCATCCATCCATCCATCCATCCATCCATCCATCCATCCATCCATCCATCCATCCATCCATCCATCCATCCATCCATCCATCCATCCATCCATCCATCCATCCATCCATCCATCCATCCATCCATCCATCCATCCATCCATCCATCCATCCATCCATCCGTCCGTCCGTCCGTCCGTCCTTCCTTCCTTCCTTCCTTCCTTCCTTCCTTCCTTCCTTCCTTCCTTCCTTCCGTACGTCCATCCATCCATCCATCCATCCATCCATCCATCCATCCATCCATCCATCCATCCATCCATCCATCCATCCATCCATCCATCCATCCATCCATCCATCCATCCATCCATCCATCCATCCATCCATCCATCCATCCATCCGTCCGTCCGTCCTTCCTTCCTTCCTTCCTTCCTTCCTTCCTTCCTTCCTTCCTTCCTTCCTTCCTTCCTTCCTTCCTTCCGTACGTCCATCCATCCATCCATCCATCCATCCATCCATCCATCCATCCATCCATCCATCCATCCATCCATCCATCCATCCATCCATCCATCCATCCATCCATCCATCCATCCATCCATCCATCCATCCATCCATCCATCCATCCGTCCGTCCGTCCTTCCTTCCTTCCTTCCTTCCTTCCTTCCGTACGTCCATCCATCCATCCATCCATCCATCCATCCATCCATCCATCCATCCATCCATCCATCCATCCATCCATCCATCCATCCATCCATCCATCCATCCATCCATCCATCCATCCATCCATCCATCCATCCATCCATCCATCCATCCATCCATCCATCTGTCGTCCATCCGTCCGTCCGTCTGTCCCGTCCGTCCACCACCTGCGCTCGCGCCTGCAGCATCGGGACCAATCAGCGCGTGCTCACGCTCCTGGTACTCCGCTAACGGTAACACGCTACACGGTGTGATAAAGGTGTCTATTAACTCGCGGACAACTTTCTGTGGCATTATAGTAGAGGCTAGGCAGGACGGAGACTGTCCTTCGTCCCCGTGGCGTGGGGAGTGCATTGTTCGTTTTTCGGGCTAGGGATGCGGACGGATGAAGGGGAGAGAGGGTGCTGTATCGCGAGCGCTGAGGAGGGTCAGAGGACATGGGGGCAAGGGACCTTCTACTTCCCTTTTTTGCCTAGCTTCTGCTGTATTCCCGTAAAAAGTTGTCGGCGGGCATAGATGTTCGCCCTTCTATGGGCCCGTGCAGTGCGTTCCTACACATCCCATTTAAAAAAAATGTTGTTCAAGGTGATAACTGCTTCCCAACATTTGCACTCTGCACTACTGACTGGGTGGAGCAGTGAAAAGGATCTTGTGCAGCATATCGCTATAGATGATTGCGTTTTACGGCCAGTACATGGAAATTTTGTTTTACAGTGCGGCAAATGAAGCAAAAGATCTCAGGCAGTTGTTCTTGTCACCAGGTGCGCGTGACGACACATTGTCAAACAACAACGTGCTTATTTTAGCTGTAATGATGTGCTCACAGAAAATGATGGATCCTCTCTTTGGAAGGACACTGACGACAGCTCCTTACAATGATTGTTTTCAGTACAAGTTGATTGTCTGGCTTTTTTGTGGACACCTTAACGCTTTTTTGTCACCGAAAGTCGCATCAATAGCCGAGAAAACTGAATTTAAAAATTTTTCCTCCTCTCGGTTCGATCTCGTGACGTCCATACCCATAAGGACTGATTATACACGGTTGGGAGTAAATGGCGTTGCAACACAGCCTCAGAGATCTTGGGTTTTGCATAGTTCACTTGCGAAACCGACCGGTGATGGCGACACCTGTCTGGTCTTTTCTATCTTATAACAGCTCTGCTTTCGTTGAGAGCGGCGTCTTGGTAGTTAGAATGCCGCACTCTATCGGTACAGACCAACTTCAAAAAATTGTCTGCAATGTACTTGTGGCTGTTCAGCCATTGGATGAACTCTGTGGCACACAATGCCCAAGTCTTACTTAGTACTTAGTGCCAAGTCTGCTTCGCCCAGTTGTCCCTTGAGCTTCAGGGTCAGCTTTCCAGCAACCGGTGACGCCAACGACCCCACATGCACAACGACGTGGTAGTGGTACACTGTAACAAAATTTAAGCGCAGCATTACGGCCGCATTCTTCGTAAATCGTAATATGCGACTCCACTGATGTTACATGTCACAGCGTCGCGCAAGTATATTGTACTTGCATTAATAAATGCGGTTGCAACGAACATGTTACTGTACACCATTGTTACAGCAGCGTAGGCTTGAAGGTCGCAGACTCGCAACCTGTTTATTCATTCTGCGAGGTACCAAATAAGCTGCACCGACGAACGTCGGACATCATGTACGACGTCACATTAACGTGACACTTTGATTGGCCAGAATGGTGGGATGTCACATATGATGTCATGACAGCGCACTGCAGTGATTGGTTTGGTTTATTTGGTTGTCGGGAATGTCAATCACTGATCAGGCCGAACGCAATGACATTGCTCGTGACGTCACCAGAATTGAGCGGCATGAACGCCACAGATATCCTACACCCTAGCCTAGAGTAACACTGTCGTGGCTGTAGCGGTAATAAACACTCCGACTGGCATCGGTGTTTCGCACTACACGTGGGGTCCCTGAAATTCCCTTTAACACAATGCTAAGCACTCGGTAATTTTTTTTTGCGATTTTGTGATTTCAGATGTTTTCGCTCGAGACCCGCAGACAGTATACTTCGGAGAGTCGCCACATGCTACCGCGCTCCTTTGGACGTACTCCTGCTCTAGTGGCTCTCGCACTGAACCAGCTCTGCGTGTACGCAGTTTTGACACCCCACGACAGTTTTTGGGTTTTGCGTTCGCTGCACCCAACTGCTGCTAAAAGCTTTGAGCGTGAACATCTTTGACGGATGTCCGTATGGTTGGGTTCATAATATAAAAGCAGGCTCTTGCACGAACCACGCGTTAAACTTAAATCCCAACGTTTCGGGATCAACTCGGTCTCTTCTTCCAGGGGCGACTAGCGGCCTTCGCGCAGCAGTCCTGGTTTCCTTTGCTTGGTCCCGTGACGAAAGCCATTTATTTACCTTCCACACACGTGAACTGCCTTCGTCACGTGACCAGGTAAATGAAACGAAGTCTGCTGCATGCCGAGCATCTATAGTCACCCCTGAAACAAGAACCGAGTCGCTCCCGAAAAGTTGGGATCTACCCAATGAACACTAGAACTCCCTCGGACGTCCTGTGGACGTCCTGATCGTCCGCAGTACGTACATACGAGTTTTAATGTCTATTGGGCAATTTTTAACCAATGGTTCGTGCCGTACGTTTATTTCTTGCACAATCGCTGCTGCTCCATTCTCCCAAGGTCAATCACAGTCCTGTCAGCTCCCGGCCATCCTGGCCAGATCACTGTCTCGTGAGGACTGCCACCTTTTTCTGGGCCAGTGTCTTCATCATTGAACAGAAGGCACAATTTATTTCGATTTCTAAGGTTTGTGCTCAAAACCTGACGACAGAAAACATTAGGGATCATGCCATAAATGTGAACTCCATTAACTGCACCCTATCTTTTAGCGAGAAGCATATCTTTATTTATTTTGTCATTCATGTTACTTCTAGAGAACCTTGGTTTATTGGTTTATGGTTTGGTTTATGGTTGTTTAACGTCCCAAAGTGACTCAGGCTATGAGGGGAAATTTGGATAACCTGGGGTTCTTTAACGTGCACTTACATCGCACAGTACACGGGCCTCTAGAATTTCGCCTCCATCGAAATTCGACCGCCGCGGCCGGGACAGAACCCTCATCTTTCGGGTCAGGGTCGACACAGTCATGTAAGTAAACACGACGCATTTTAGGAAGAACGACTCCAAAATGAAAAATGCCTATGATTGATTAAAACGTGAGACACAAGACAAAAGGGGAACATGGGAATAGATATATCCATCACAGCGAACGAGATCTCTGGATTCTCTGATGTCAGTTTCAGTAGCGATGATCGATCGCAAACCGCTCCACTTTGGGACAGCATGAGGAATGAATGAGTTCAAAGCCAGATTTAGCGATTGCAGCTATACAGATTGCTGCGAAGGTATTGCTTACCCACCTGCACGTTCATCTTTATTTCCGACGTTTTTTTTTAAATTTTACTCAGAGACTCTAGCCTTAATTTCTCCTTCCCTCCGAAGTTCACCTGCGCACTGTGTCGACCGCACTGTTCTGTTTGAGAGTTTGCCGTCATTGATTGGCACATATATCTTAGATGGCAGCTGCACGACTCGTTGATAAATATTCATAAATCGGCGAGCTGTGCATGCTCTCATTTGTTTTAACGCAAAAGCGTTAAGGAGCTCTCGTCGCAGAGAAGCCGGCGTTGGCGTTGTAGCACGAAACACAAGAATCTTGAAATAAAAAATTGTGTCTAAACGGGGATTCGAACCGAGGTTTTACAGATTGCGAGGCGAGCGCGAGCAGAACACAATACGAAAGCTCTTCGTTTTTTCTTCATTGCTTGTTTTATTTGTTCGAATAAAAGTGGCCTTTGACTTCGTGAAGTGCCGTTGTGTACTGATGCGTACATGAGTAATTATGTGTGTGCATATTTCGAAACGGGACCTGATAAAAATCGTGCTTCACTCTATAAAGCATTTCAATTGACCGCGATGAGCTGTGGAACGCAGCGTCATCTATACTCTAGGAATAAAAGTAAATGCGAATAGCTTGCGTCGAGGTACGATAGGCGGTGTTATGACCGTATTTGGTTTTAGTTTCGGTTTATGAAGAAGTTCGTACTAAGGCGACTCAAGCTATGAGGGACGCCGTAGTGGAGGGCTCCGGAAATTTCGACCACCTGGGGTTCTTTAACTTGCACTGGCATTCTACTGTGTAAAGGATTTCAATTAACTGCCATGAGCTGTGGAAGGCAGCCCCATCTATGCTGTATAGATGAAAGTGAATAGCTTGCGCTGAGGTACGATAGGTGGTGTTATGAGCATGTTGGGTTTGACCATGGAGAAAAATTTTTTTCCTTCCTCCATGAATTTGAGTTTGGATTAATGGGTTTCGTTTCAAAGCATGGAGGAAGAAAAACATGTTCCAAACCGACTCAGGCTATGAGGGACGCCGTAGTGGAGGGCTTCGGTAATTTCGGAGGCCTCGAGCTCATTAACGTGCACTGACATCGCACAGGGGTTGTGGATTTGAATTTGGAGGACCTGCAGACGAAATCTTTGAAGACGTCAACTGGTCCGAACGCGGAGCCCGGTGATAACACGAAGGTTTCGCCCCTGCGGGCGTCAGCGTGGGTGCAACCTTTCGCGATCTCTTCGGACTTCATACGTGCAGGCAGACTTTTTTGTGTATATATTGTCCGTTCACGTTTGCAGCGCTTCTTTGCTTTTTGTATACTCTTTTTCCTAGTTCTTGCGCCTCATTTTAACGTAATTTCTTGACCGACTGTTAGCTTTATCCTCAAAGGCCCATAGTGTGATCGGCATGTTAATTGTTTTCCTCGTTCTGGCTAACTCTTCTTTCATATACGAACATTTTGTAATCAACCTTTCGTTTGCTGCTGCTCTCTTTTACTTGTTTTACTTGTTTTTTTTATTGTTTCCGGTTCTTTGTATATTTACCATCTCTCACAAATTTACTGTCTTTTTCTTTCTCTCATCTCACCAACTTGTAGCATTGTAACATCTCAACTCTTTCATGTGGCATATATTTCTAGAGGCTGTGCCATGTCAGTGCACGTTAAAGAACCCCAGGTGGTCGAAATTTCCGGAGCCCTCCACTACGGCGTCTCTCATAGCCTTAGTCGCTTTCAATTTCAATTCAATATATTCTCCAGTTATACACTGGAACGTTCTCCGGGCTAAAAGGACCAACTGGGCCTTGACTAAGTCCCGGAGACGTTTACAGAGCAGCGACAGGCAGTACATACGGAGAAATACTATACAGTACAAAAATTAAACAGAATTAATTGGAACGTTAAACCCCAAAAACCAACCATCATGTGGCATATATATGACTCTTGCTGATGGTTCTTTTCTCTTTTCACCTCTATCTCTCACTGCCATTTTATTATATGTTATGATGGGCTGATTTCTAGTCATCTTAATGCTCATCTGCACTAACGTTGCTTACCAGGTGGTTTTTTTCCTTGCTCGTCTCCTTCTCTTATATTACAGTTGTTCTTTACTTCCTTTCTCTCTCTCTCTCTCTCTCTATTTTCAACTTTAGCATTTTTCACCTGTCATCTCCTGGTCATCTTGTGTCAAATCACCTTGCCTGGCCTTCTCAGCCTCATTCTTGTTTCTTTTTTAAGGTTTTCTTTCTTTTTCTTTGTATTCGGGAACGACGGCTTGTCGATTTTGTCGCGGGCTCCTCGATTTTTTTTGTTTTTACAACAAATTTAGTTGCCCCTTTAAGGTCCTCCCCTTTTTGAAAATGCTTGGCTACATTTCGTTTAGTTCAGTTGGCGTTACGCCCGTCAAAATTCTGCTGGTCTGGGGGCCTTCTATTTTTCATTTCTTTCTTAAAAAATTTATGAGAGGACCAGTAAAAAGGGAAAAGGGGCCAGGTTAGGCGCTTCCGCCGGCCGGCGACGTCATCAAACTCCACCCACTACGCAGTTTTCTCGTGAGAGTCAAGCGGGAGTACGCCCTTTTCTGCTGCGGCTGCCGGCCGCCACCCCATGAAGACAGGGAGCCTTTCTAACAGCTGAGCGAGAGTTCCGTTCCTAAAGACAGACAGACAGACAGACAGACAGACAGACAGACAGACAGACAGACAGACAGACAGACAGACAGACAGACAGACAGACGGACGGACGGACGGACGGACGGACGGACGGACGGACAGACAGACAGACAGACAGACAGACAGACAGACAGACAGACGGACGGACGGACGGACGGACGGACGGACAGACAGACAGACAGACAGACAGACAGACAGACAGACAGACAGACAGACGGACGGACGGACGGACGGACGGACGGACGGACGGACGGACGGACGGACGGACAGACAGACAGACAGACAGACAGACAGACAGACAGACAGACAGACAGACAGACGGACGGACGGTCGGACGGACGGACGGACGGACGGACGGACGGACGGACGGACGGACGGACGGACAGACGGACGGACGGACGGACAGACAGACAGACAGACAGACAGACAGACAGACAGACAGACAGACAGACAGACAGACAGACAGACAGACAGACAGACAGACAGACAGACAGACAGACAGACAGACGGACGGACGGACGGACGGACGGACGGACGGACGGACGACGCAGTATGACGGCGACGATGGCGTCGAACGTTAACACTTTGAAAGTCCCGTTGGACTATTATGAAAAGAAAAGAAAAATTAAAAGACGACGCAGCGCACTCACGGCAGAAGGGCGACTGCTGATTCGTCTTGAAGTACATCTTGACCGGTTCCTCTCGAGACCGTGACGCTATGGACGAGAGACCCACGACGGCACAGCCGGTCCCGCTGGGACCACAGTCGGCGCACTGGCCCGTCAGGAACAGTTCGTAGCTGGAGCATGCGTAGGCAACGAACGCGCACTCTCCCGGGTCACTGCTCGCCTCCCTCTGCAGCGCCTCGGCCATGAACTTGGTAGCCCTCTCGTGAGGGCAGACCACCGAGTCTCGCACGCCTGTCTGGGAGACAACGCGTGGTCTGCGTCTTCGCAAACACAGCAACGGATATGGTGTGCATTGGGGTTTTTTCGGCTCTACAGTTCGTCCTCTGTATTGTCGCCGGTTCCGCTGCCATGGTGCTTTTGTAGCGAAAGACACTCAGGATAGCTAACGCACGTTTGGCTGTGAGCCTCCGAATGACCTTGAAACGACCTTGAGATAAGTAATGGTTGCACATATGCCCTACCATGTGTGTGGTCCACCTCGGTGCTGCACCACTTGACCTTTGACCTTGACCTTTCAGGTTGTCGGTAGAGGGCGATAAGAAGCCGCGTGGTAATCGCGTGGTGTCACGTGATTCAATTCACAGTTGTGACGTCAGGGTATGGGTTATATATACCGGAGCTGTGCGCTGTTTTCGCTACGGGAAAACTCGATTCAGCAGAGTTGAACCACTTGTACTTTTTCTGTCATCATGCTGTCCGATAATGGTGCCGTTTTTTTCTTGCACCGTTCTGTCTGCCGCGGTGCTGTTCTGTTGCTGTATGGGAGGTCTACTTTGATGGCAAAGTACCGAGAAAACATCCTGTCTTCCTGACGCCATTATAAATAAGACTATGCAATTAAGGCGTTCATAACCGCAAAGTCACTTCCTTTCCTGCCGACGTCTTCACTTATCACCCACCGAGATTCGGCGGAAAATTTTTGATAAAAAGAAGCTTTAAGGTTTATGGTTTAGGGGCACGTTTAACGTCCAAATACGACTCAGGCTATGAGGGACACCGTAATGCAGGGCTTCGGAAATTTTGACCTCCTGGGGTTCTTTGAGATGACGAAGATAAGACGTACACAGGAGGGAATAAGATGACGTGATTGTTAGGAGTAGAAGGATAAAATAAATTTGGCTTAGAACCAGATAGTTTCTTCGACCATTATGAAGAAGACGGCCCTGTGTCCACGTGCGGACTACCTTGCACAGGCCCGTTCTTCAAGGAGAAGTTCTTGATGATCCGTTCGCATCCCGGCTGAGTCACGCCGCCGTTCGGGTAGAAGTCGATGTGCCCCACGGGATCTATCATGCCGAAGCCGACTGGAAAGAGGAACAAATGCCGGCTAGGCTTAGAAAAAGCTGTGCGCCCTGATCACACAACTTCTTTGTAATGGCCAACATCTCGCTCTCGTTTAGCTTTGCTACTGCTTCAGGAACTTGTGCACTTGGGAAAGAAAAAATCGGACGTTCAGAAATGCTTGTGATCAACAGAACGTTGGAGCAGAACAGCCGTTCTCATACTGACGCTTTGGATTCCGCAAAGCGTTTTAGTCAACGTTACTGCGTCCTCCGTGGTGGCTCAGTGGTTATGGCCCTCGGCTGCTGGCTCGAAAGACGCGGGTTCGATCCCGGCCGCGGCAGTCTGATTTCGATGGAGGCGAAATTCTAGAGGCCCGGGTACTGTGCGATGTCAGCGCACGTTAAAGACTCCCGGTTGCTTGAAATTTCCGGAGTCCTCCACACTACGGCGTCCCTCATAGCCTGAGTCGCTTTTGGGACGTTAAACCCCAATAAACCAAACCTAAACCAAGGTTACTGCATTCTTAATCTCTCTTCGATCAGGCCCTCTAGAGGACAAGGGTTCACAGTACGGAATAAACATATTGTCATTTGTTGTTGTTGCGACTGAAAGAAGAATGAAAAGGAAAGTGCACGGGCCTGACGACTGGCTCCAGCTGAGCCACCACCTCTGCCACGTGCAGATAGAGGAGAATTGAAAGAGATGAGAGGAAAAATGAAAGAACAGACGCGTGTCGCATCAAACCCGTCCGCCGAAGCAAAGACACCGGCTGCAACGTAAATAAGGCTGTAAGACTGTTAGTAAACTTTAAAGTTTACTAACTAAAGTTTACTAAAGGTAAACTTTAGTTTAGTTTATAGGGTTTAACGTCCGAAAGCGACTGAGGCTATGGGAGACGCCGTAGTGAAGGGCTCCGGAAATTTCGACCATTTGGGGTTCTTTAACGCGCACTGACATCGCACAGTACACGGGCCTCTAGAATTTCTCCTCCAAAGAAATTCCGCCGCCGCGGCCGAGATCAAACCCGCGTCTTTTGGGTCAGCAGCCGAGCACCATAACCACTGAGCCACCGCGGCTGCTGAGGTAAACTTTAAGCTGCCTTAAATCTCAGCACAAATATTGCGGAAAAAACTGTCCAACTGTACTTGTGGTGCTCTCTGCAGAGAGGGCAATTCGAATGAATTGTGACCCTTATAAATGCGCGAACTTTCAAACATCAGTTCAACCTACTTTGCTCTAACACTGTGGGAACTGAAGACCCCGAGCTCGTAACAACCTTTAACTAGGCAATTACTATAACAATTGACTATAGAACAAACAAATCGATAGCGTCTACTTACCTAAGATTGGGAACACAAAACGCTTTCCGTCGGTGTGAATGACGTCCACAAAAGCTGCGTCACTTGTGTCCAACCGCACTGAGGGAGGCATCCCTTGAAAGAACGGCTCAGCCGGATCCAAACCTGTGGATGATTATGACAAAACGCATGTCTGATGATGTGTCTGAGGCCAACGGTCCACGTGCGTTGTATATAACTTTTCATACTTCGCATGTAATACAGCCAAAGGTACAGCACCATGAACACGCGCGCACCATATCAACTACTCATTGCGTTTTCGATCGTTGAAGTCGAGAATTATGTGTACTTCTGATGAGCCACGATGCGAAAACATGACCGGACGTTTTCCATCGTCATAATGGCACTTTCTGCTGCAGCTTGGTTGATGCGAAATGTCGATGCTATTTGCAGTGTTTAGTAACTCTCGGTCGGGGTGTGGGGTGTCTGTTGTGTTTATGCTGCTGCACTTGCACTAGCGCCACGGGTAAGCTCTATGATAGTGAATGCATGTGACGTCATCGTTACGCTCGGACCAATCAGTGATTGGCATTATGGCTAACCAGCGTGGCGCGTTATTATCACGTCATCTGTGACGTCACTCTATTCCGACCGATCAACGTGACGCGCTGCACTTGGTATGTTACGCCATAGACACGGACCAAGCGTATATGGCAAACGTGACTTTGATCCTTTATTGCCCAAATTATGAAGGAATCAGAGAAAATAAAATCGGTATTTCTGCATTATGCTAGGTAAATAATACATTCACATTAAAATGCCAATAACAAAATTTTGCTAGCGCCGCTAAAATGTGAGGAATCGGTGTCGCCAATTAGCATTAATTAGCATTTGGTCCGTTCGCGCGCTTGGTCCGAGTTGTGTGGAAGACCAAATCGAAGGCCCAGAGACAATAATTGATTTCTTTTTTATCGAATAAATTACTTCCTATTTTTTCGGCGACATTCGTCAGAAGTGAAAGGCGAGGAACTGTTGGACGATGGCCACGCATCTGGGTTTGAGCGCTAGCACTTGTGAGGGGCGCTCTTTGAGTGCCTTTATCTTTTCTTTGGGGCCGCCGCGGTGGCTCAGTGGTTATGGCACTCGACTGCTTACCCGAAAGACGCGGGTTCGATCCCATCCACGGCTGTCGAATTTCGATGGAGGCGCAATTACTGCAGCCGTGTACCCGTGGCCCGTGTACTGTGCGTTGTCAGTGCGCGTTAAAGAACCCCAGGTGTTCGAAATTTCCGGAGCCCTCCACTACGGCGTCCCTCACAGCCTGAGTCGCTTTGGAACGTTAAATCACCATAACCCAAAGCAAACCATCTGTTCTTTGCCGTGCCTGAATGCAGAACGGCGGCTGTCAAAGCGCTGCCGGCGTTCCCGACGAGCTCTGCCGCACCTAGACACTGCGTCTGGACTTTGCTCTTCATGCAAGGGCATAAAAGCACGTCGGGCCATTTGACGGTGTCACCGTCTCGCGTCACACCTGATGACGTCACATATGTTACATCATCAGTGACAAGTGATGCGTGGTCATGACTAAATTGTCACGTTTTGACTGAGCGATCATGACGTCACAGACCACGCGTTTTCGCCAACCAGGAAGTGGTGACCGGGAGTAACATCATCAGCCGGAAGAGTGGTCAACTAACCGGAAGTGTTCCCACTATGCCCCTGCGTGCTGCTTGCGCTATCGCAACGCCAGCTGGGCATTTTCAAAACGTCCATTAATTCTCTATGTGCCCTGCAATGAGTCCATTACTGTCGACGTATTTAAAATATAATAATCACAGTGGTTTGGGCCAAATTAAAAAAAAGGAAATGGCCAACGTCTTTAAGACAGCTAAAGCCAATATCACCCTGTACTTGAAAGGCAAAGGCGGCTGCTAATTTTTTTCGCCCTCTTTCGACAGCCTAAGCAGGCGCCTAGCGCCCGACTCCTCGCCGATGCTTAACCGCACGACTTGGTCCTCCCTCGTTAGCGTCCATGCATGGGGGTAACCCTTCAATTAATTCTCTGATACCTCCAAATCTCCATCGCTGTACATGTGAAAACGGGTTCGTACTCCTCCCCTATTCTTCAACCTCCTTCCAGGACACATTAGCGACCGGGTTGATGGAAGAATGGAGGAACACATTACCGAGGCTGGCAGCAGCCTCTAGCAGCCTATGCCTTGCGCATGCGGTTCTACGACGCCTGTTTCGCACCGACGTTTATCTCCTTTAAGCTCACCCGTGATTCTTCCGAGGCTGCGCAGCCTCTGTCCAGCGTAGCCGGCTGTGTGGGCGCCTAGGCTATGACCGATGATGTGGAACTTGTCAGGGGTGACTCCAAACGCTTCCTTTAAGAGATCGCGCAAAAAAAGTTGAGAGAGTATGAAGGGGAAAATAGAGGGTGAACACGTGACTTTGGGGTGTATGGTCGACGTACCTGGAGCTGCTGGACGAGGCGAGCGATCTCGAGGCCGACAATACGGGTGTTCGCTGTCGACTGGACGTAGTCCAAGAGGCTGCCGTACGCCCAGTCCACGAGGATCACGTTGAAGTCGCCCAATGACAGGAGAGCGTCTTTTATGGCCTATAGAAGAACAAGATTTCTAGGACGTCAACGGAGCAATGACCACATCCATCGTGACAGTAAGGAAGCGTCGACTAAACAAAACTTCAAGGAGGACTCGCTTTCATAAGGAATGTCTTAACCTGAAGTGTGTACATGGCCCCAGCGTTGTCAAGGGGAGTTTCAACAGTGCTGCAAAGTGGGAAATAATGGCAGTATATATCGCTGTGACCCGTTTGAAGCTCGTGGTCAAGTCCTAGAGGTTAAAGATGCGAACTAAGCACAGCCCTAAAGTCGTTCTTGTTTTCTTGCGGTTACCTTCCAGCCAGACCTATATTGTCGTCCTTGACGCGTAACAATCAGAAAACTTCTAAAAGACCCTATTACATGCTCTACGTTCTATTGCTGTGTGGCTTGTCAAACCGCGCCAGAACGGTACCATTAACAATGAAAAGGCTGTGGGTCTAAAGGCCTTCTTGTCCGGTGGAAGAGTGACCACACTGGCCGTGCCGGTTGAGGTGTGCTCTGCACAAGGTTGACATTGCGGGTATTACGTTGGGGGAGGGGGGGGGGAGGTGGAAGGGGGTTCGGAGGCTTGATAAGCTTATATATCTAAAAAAAACTAATGTACCCTTATGGGAAAGTCGGGAACCTTCTCGACTTGCATGAACCCATGGGCGAACACCTTGGTCTGGAGACTCGGGTCGAAAGAGGACATCCGTAGCTGCTCCGCGGTGACGTTCCACGAGAAGATGTCCGGTGTGTACGGCGTGGTGGGCGTGTAGAGCTGGAAGCGGGTGCCTATCTTGGCTCGCGGCCACGGCTTGGCGTTGACGAAGCGCAATTTGGGGTCATAAAAATCCGTCAAGTTGAGGCAGCCTAGCCCCTCGTAGCAGGCCGTCATGGGTCCTGCGGCAAATGGAACGGATTTATGACCGCAGCACAAGCAAGCACCGTGACGGCAAAGAAGACGGCAGTTGTGTGTTAGTGGCCGGTACCACGACCTACTCGGTGTCTACAGGCCGATCCTAGTCTAGTCTTGGTCTACCCATCTCTCTTGGTGTGGTCTTGGTCCACAAACCACTCTTTGTCTTTTCACACAACTACAGCTCAGTATTTGTTAGAGAGACAGCAAGGACAACTTCGTACAGTTTTGTTCTTAGCCCAAATCGATTATGTGACCTTTTCTCGGTGTACTGTTTGTCCTCTAGCAACATGTGCATGTTTTTTTTTTTGCTTAGAAAAGTGACATTAACAGTTTTCCTTTTATGCTCGTTTGAAACTCGTGATGTCTACACCATAAAAGACGGCGCGATTGAAATGATGACGGTGTGGTCTAGCCTGTGGGTCCGCGTCCAAAAAATTGGCAGTGGCTTAGCTCGGCTATGGCGGGATATACGTAACGAAAGCTGACGCCATACCAAACGGCGGCGGTGGCTCTGCGGAGAGGGGCGCGGTGTGACGTCATGCCAGATGGCGCGGCGAGCGCACGGCGTCCACCAGCTGCGGCGGTTGCTAGGCAACGGCTCAAGGTCGGTCTCTGTGCCTCCTCGGAGCGCTGCCACAGCGAAATCGCAGGTTCGTGGCCAATGTAGCTTTCGCTACAAAAACTGTGTCGACGCACGAAGTTTACTCGCGAAGTCGGCCAGCGTTGGTGACGCGCCCGTCTTGTTTAAATTTATTGTTTTGTTTTTTTTCAAAGCTGTATTTTGGATGAAAGTGGCAACTTTGTCGTTAGGATGCGGTAAACGATAGATTCAGAACACTTTCAATTTGTCCTCAGTGTGCGCTTAAACAACAGAGCAGGGTTAGTCTGTGAGTCAAGCGCCTGTTTGTAGACCAATTTTCGCCTTGCACTCACGCACCTCGCGTTTGATAGTCCCGCAGTAAATAAAGAGCAACGCTTCCACGCCCGTCAAAGGGAAGGGAAGCACAGTGATGCAGGGGAGCGCATAACAAAGATATACGAGGCAAAGGTTAAATAATCGATCCTAAAAAAGAGAAGAAATGCAACGCGAGCCAGATGTATTTGGTTAGAAATGTTTTCGCTAAACATGCCATGGAGCGATGGGAAACGGCATGTTAGCTCAAAATATGTAAGTAAGCATAACTAATTAGGAATACTATTTGTGCGGCGTATTTGTATATTCTGCATATTTTTGTGATCATGCTGTTGCCGCTTGGACGTTTTAATTGCTGATTCACGGCATATTTGTGATGTACTTTTGCCGTTTTTGATGGTTAGTTCAGTGAGTTCTAGTACTGAGCTTTTTTATTATACGGCAACTATACTTTTCGCTTTTTTTTCGCAGTGCGTCTTTTTTCTCAAAGCTCGTACGAACTTGACTCTTTTCTCTGATCAAAGGAATACTCATATACGCGCTCTGGCTAAACCAACCCGAAAAACTGACCCGAAAGGGCTTAGGCCAAGTCAAGCAGCCCTTGTCGCAGATTTTGCCATCCGGTATAATTTGTAATGCAACATGAGAGAGAGGAAAAAACTGCTGCATTCATCCATTACACTTAGCTTAGAAGGCCTTCAATTTTTTTTAACAATTCTGTTGGAGGCATTCCGCTAGACTTCCGTATTAATCAAAGTTGTCTAATCGCTCCAGCTACACACACCTGTCCCTGAATGTACCAGGCCGCCCGGAATAAGAACAAAATTTGGCTGTCAAACTACGCTGTACCAGATAACAGTTCTTGTAAATTATTTTTTTTTTATTCGTGAAGTCTGCCTTGAGGCATAAGTTGAGAAAAGGGGGAGGGGAATGTAGGTTACAGAAAGTTAAAAGAAGGAGTGTAGACCAGTTTCGGCGAGGTACTCGCATAGGCTGCTGGTGAAGTGATTGTCCATAGTCCACTTCACATAGTCCCCGTCGCGGTTCCACCACAGGCCGACCTCCCTGAGGAGCCGTTTTCTAATAGGGGCCGTCGCTGGGCAAGTCCACAACAGGTACCGCACATCACAAATGTCCGGTGCAGCGCCGCAGTGAGGGCACCTGTCAGTTGCTGGCAGATATTTATCACCCCACCGATAACGGACAGATGGGGTCAGGGCCGCCCCTGCCCGAATCCGGCGCACTGATACCTCCTCCTGCCGAGTTAGACTACGGGGGAGAGGGTGCGAACACGGAGGAATTAGAGCGCGTGTTCGCTGGCGCAGAGCTTGTGAATCGGAGACATGGGACAGGAACGGATCTGGGGGAAGAGGGGAAGGTGGCGGGTCGTATGATGTGTCAATGTGAGTCATAGCATCTGCTTGAATGTTATGTGGATCGTGAGCATGACCGCGAATCCAGTGTATGCGTACAGGACATGGGTATTTTGCGCAGAGTAGGTGAATTGATTGTGTAATCTGGAATGTGGGTCGAACAGCCTTGAGCTGTTTAAGGGCGGCGAGGGAGTCTGTATAAATATGAACTGCATTGAATGTGGGAACGAGCGGAAGGGAAGCAATGGCATTGTAAATGGCTTGAAGTTCCAATGCCAGTGGGGTACATGTATCTGCGGTGTACGTCGCACGAGAGTTGAGATGCGGATGGGAGGGACTATATACAGCAGTAACTCCCCGCTCTGCAGTATGTGATGCATCGGTGTACAATATGCACCCTTCAGGCAGATGCGCGGCTGATACCGACGGGGAAACAGTGGGGCGATTGTCTGTGAGCTGACAATACGACCACGGAGGGAGCGTCTTTAAACGATGAAGTTGTAGAGACTGTTTGCGAGCTCTGTTTGCCACCCGCTGGTCGATGAGTTCACTGAGAGTATTAATTTGGGCGAACTCCTGAAGCACGGGTGTAAATTATAGCAAACACATAAAGGATCTCATCCATAAATGTACAAATGAGCGCTTATTTGGGAAACAATTAACAGAAATGCTTTTAGTAGAATCCTCACAAACGTACACTCGTGAAAATGTTGCTGGTAAGAATTGCGCAGAAAAGACACACACAGGAAAAAAAACACACGAGGGAGACTGAAAGAGCGCAAACTATCAACTGGTGTTTATTGGATTCAGTGCCGCTTTATAGGCAGTGTGCACACGTGCCTAAAAAGAGGAGAAAGAGAAGATAAGGAGGCAAATAAAATCCTGCACGACAACCATCAGAAACGCTCAAAAAAATTCTTTTCCGCGTTGTACAGTGAAACGGATGTGTCACTCACACAGTTATCACCTCTTGCCTTGATGTGATATGCCTCTAGAAGTTCACGGGAAACTTTGTCATTGCTCCTGCCCAGAATTCTGATACTTTTTAGCAGTGGCTCACAACCGTTGCATGCAATGCAATGAGCAGGCAAATTTGTTCCGAATCAATTATGTAATTTTTTTTATATTGTTCCACGCCTTGACGTGCCTATGGTAATTTTGCCATTGTGATTGCTGGGTGCTAATTTAAATGCTGTATTGCGGTACCACATGTTACGCTGTGTTGCTGTGCCAGGTGCGCCAGGGGGGAGGGGCCTCGTCGCGCTTACTAAGCCTTTTCCCTCCCCCTCAAGCAAGAACACATGCTTGGAATAAACAACTTCCCTTCTTCCTTCCAACTGCCGAATGTATTCGACAATGTAAAGCAGGCAAACTGCAAAGTCTAAGGCTATTGAGATTCTGACGGAATGAACCTGTCAGTGGCTTCAGTGCTTTGCTAATATATGAACTGCCAGCGCGTGTCGGGAAGTCTACCTCGGTTTTGTATTTTTGCATAGGTACCAAGTTGAGGCACTTTTTACGACGCCACAACAAGGCTGGGCTATGATCGACCCTATACTCGCTATAACCGACGTCAAAATTTCTAGCCGCCATTCGATTGATAGGAACTGATCAGTATAGCTCAAGGCTACAGCAAAATGGGAAAAGTCTAGAAGAAAATAGCCCAGCATGTTCGAAAAGGTGGTGTTTAATGACGCACCCGACCTAGACCAATCAAGCAGAAACTAATTAAAGGCATGCTTACGGTCTTTGAAGATGAGGCAGCGGACTTCGATCAAAGAAGAGAGGAGCGCGACGAAGATTCTCACGAATCTCGTTCGACAGATGCTCTCTCCAGACATTCCCGCACCTGCTTTCTTCGTCAATTTCCAGCGCCACGTATAGATATTGCTGGAGACATTCTTTGTACCTTATAGTACCTTATAACCACAGACACTAGCTCTGCTCTCCGGCGAGGCAAAGCTTTCAGCGTCGAGCACACACTCTCCTGGGGCAGGCAAATCGTATGTAGTCGTAGCGGCTCCGAAAGAAAATACAGTTTGTCTCGCTGCGTACATGACACGTCGCACTGCAAGCCGATATTCTCCGCCCTTCCCTTCTGCCCGCGTTGAAGCGAAGCGGGATCTGTTGTTTGCTCAGCTTTTCTATCATGAAGCGTCGGTGAATCTGCGCAATAAAAAGAGAAAAAGAAGGAAAACTAAACGAGGAAGAGAAGCAGTCGGAGTTTGAGCAGCAGTGTGTTTGCCGCGACGATGAATTTAGGGGCAGAAAAAGTTGAGCTGTAAGCAATCTCCTGAAAAACGCAGATATTGACACGTTGTCAACGCAGTCATGGAAATGCGCTACAACCGACAAACAAATGCGTCGCCAGCTTCGCTTGCGGTTGGGGCCTTCGTAATGAAGGACCTAATTGCAAGCCACACTAGCGGATGCTTACGGAAGGCAAGGCAGAAGCTGTGCTGCCACATTGCAAGTGGTGCTACATTTTATTGATGCGTAAATTGCCTCTGTATGAAGAAGGTAGTGCCATTCCTCACTTCCCTGTCGGCTCTTTCAAATAATGTTGTCGGTCATTGCGTGAGAGAGCCCACAAAAACACTTTTGATCGCATGCAGAAAAAACTTTAATCGAGAGTAAATTCTGAATCCGATTCCACATAGATTTAAGGTAGTAAGTGGAATTTCAGTGGACCCCCTCTGGTGCCTCAGTCCTTGCCGTTCACTGCTGATCCCAAGATCCCGCGTTGGAGCCCCACCACGGCGGCCGTGTTTCAGTGGGGACAAAGGATAAAGAAAAAGTTTGGTTTGGTTTGGTTTATGGGGTTTAACGTCCCAAAGCAACTTAGTCTATGAGAGACGCCGTAGTGGAGGGCTCCGGAAATTTCGACCACCTGGGGTTCTTTAACGTGCATTGACATCGCAGAGTACACGGGCCTCTAGCTGGCGGTTTAGTATTGCTAAGCCCGAAATACTGCGCGAAAGCACAGTATTTGGCTGGTGGACACCTCCGCCACGTACCTGAAAGCGCGATTGAGGTGTCCACTTACCCAGAGAGCCAGTTATGCACGAATTCTACTTTTCATCGTCACTTTTCATCGACGTTTCAAATTGCCGTCCTATAGGAGGTATTCACTGAGGCCGCGCTACCAGACGGCGCGAGCGTCGTCGCGGCAGGCGCGCCATGTTTGCGGCCGTTTCAGGCCAGCTCGCGCAGTGTCACGGTGCGCCGTGAGGTACCCGGCCTGAACTGTTGGTGATCCGTAACATATTTGTACGTTGTTGAATACGTCAGCGACCACTTATCCTTGTAGAGCGCGTATTGTGCATGAAGTTTGCAGCAGAATTCTTCTGCGCCGTGATATAACCGAGCTGCCTCAACTCGGCAGCAAAATTGGCTGGCTGCGCCGCACGCAAGAACGTACACGACTTGCAGCTTTTAATATCAGTTGATAACTGTCAGCTAGTCATGCAGGGCACATCGTGGTTAAACAGCACGATTAATTACCGAAATTCCAGAACTGCCACCGCAGAAATTGATAATTCAAGCGCCTAGCTGTAGTCCGCGAACTGCTGACGCTTCTCAGACGTACGGTCTTTCAGCAGAAAGGCAAAGCGTCATATATAGCTGCCTTATTTACCCGACAGAACGGCCAAACAAATACTGCTATGCGCTCGCAGCACGAACGGCAGACACAGCGAGAATGTTTTGCAGTTTTGATTGTAGCTACGTAGCGCTGCTTCGTATGCACAAGACCGTTTTCGCAGCAACGCAGTGTGCAGCCATTCCGCTAGATTCAGTTGTAACACGTCACTTTCAGCAGGTAGAGATGACAAGTTAAGCTACAGCTAAGTGAACAGACCCTTCGAATTACTCACCTCTTCAAAACGGCACTTCGGCCGTCGGCACCGCGGACGTCGGCACCCACAGCACGGCTCTTGGACTCACCCGCTTGTCAAGTAATTGCACCCTCTCATAGGTTTATATCCTTTAATTCCTTGGCCTGCCTGCAAACTTAAGCCGTGCACAAGGTGGGCCTCGATACCGGTGAATTCAACGCGCGGCAGCAGTCTTGTGTACGTCGCACACCATGCCGGTGCCTCCGCATTCCTACGGGGGGTCGACCTTTTCACAAAGTAGGACCTTCTGAGCGTGCCCGCTCTTTTCTGCTTCGCACAGTTCACGGAATATTCACTCAGTCACGCGGCGGCACGGGTCGGACAGAAATTACGTGCGGCGAGACGCGATATACACTCACATTTCACCCATCACCAGCTATTCAAACGCTGCGGCTGGCTGCGGCGGCCGCGCGCGCGACCACCAACATGGCGAATGCCGCGCCGGCCGCTAGCGCCCCTTGCGGATGACGTCATGTGAATACCTCCTATATCTATCACATATTTTGAGAGTCCCGCCGATGGTTGCACCTGCCATCGCATGGCAGTGACGCATCGCTTTACCGCTGGGCCACTGTGCCAGGAGTGTCAGGAGGACTCCCAGGGACCTGTGAATGTAAAGGAGAAACTTACCAATATGGACATTACCCATTATCGCTATCCGAACAAGTGGTCCGGTTTCTCCGGAAGCGCAACGTTTTAGGACCTATAAGCACTTCAACAACGATGCCTCGTTCATTTTAGTCAAGTTAGACGTGACGTTATGCGTCACGTCGAATTAGGCAGGGAAATAATTCTGCCGGACGGGAACGCGCAGTCACGTGATATGACGCTCATGCCGTTGACTCTCGCCTGGCCCTGAGAAAAACATCAGCAACGACTGCAAGCAGCTCTGGCTGATTTATACGCCTCGCCCAGCAAAGGTAGCACATGAAATGTCAACAGTAAGAGAGCAGCCTTCACAAAGTGGATAACGGGAACACAAGGAGAGGCGTAGGAGCGTCACCGTCACACGGCCTGGCAAAAGCTTAGGTGATGCGGGCATTCGCATCGTTTACGCGATGACTGTCACGCACAAATTTATCACCGAAGACCGTGTATGCGGAAAGTTGAATGCAGAGAAATTCAATGGCCATTATCAGCAGGGTGTACAAATAGCGACGACACTACACTTCTGCGTCGAATGTGACATCCATTAGTTCTATAATTCACTGCCCTCAAGTAGTGCAGCCATGTATTGTCAACATCATTAATCCTGACACCATTGGCGCCCATTAAGGCACGTATCTAAAGTTCGGTAACACCCAATATTTATTGTTTCCCCTTGCAGGCTATGACAGTTATGAGAATTGCTATTTGTCTAAATGTCACTCCAGCGATGGATCTAGGTAAGGCAAAGAATGTACACGACATTAAAAAGCAGAACAAGCTTATGCGCACTGTGCTTGTTCAGCGTGGTATTTTCAGAATCTGATAGCTGGGTAGATGTACGAGTGGCTGGAAGCTGAGCAATCAAGGCTTAAGGCCTTGGGCAGTGCTCAGGCAGCTCAGAAGGCTTCGTCGTATTTACAAAGGCCATAGACGCAGTCTATTGCAATGACGACGGTTGTAAAGCTCTCCGAAGTACCCTCTCGAAACGCGTCGCTGTGATTGGTCCAAAACTTGAAGGACGCTACACTCTAAATAGGAATACGCCTATGTGGGAGTAAAAAGAGAATAGGCTTACTCCCTTTTAACCTTTCTGTTTGGAGTGCACGACCGGCCCACTTTTAAACGAGTTGGTAGCGGGGGCCGCCAGTCTCAGCATTCGTTTCTATACTCTGAAAATTCTTGTCAGCTTTAACTAGTAGTGCCACGGAATTCACCATGCTCCGATTGCGCATTTTAATACCTTTTAGGGTATAAAACGAACATGACGCCTACAACCGTCTCCAGATAGGTCCTCTGCTTTTCAGGCACCGATTCTCCGATCGCTTTAAGCGTGCAATGTTTTCAGCTCACAATATCGCCAAACTGAAACGAACATATCTCTGTTAACGCAGAGAAGCCGATGCCGAAACGCAGGCGGAAGATGGCAGGTTGCCAGGTTGGTGTGTGGAGAAAGGGAATTCCCCCTTTAACACCACATGCCATGGCTAGCGGGAGGAGGCTTGACATAGACGCTGATGTTGTTGTTGTTGTTGTCCTCTAGAAAATGGCGCATACCCACTGCGGGGGATTGGCCAAGACACAGGCGGCAACTGATAGGTGTACAAAATGTTAAACAAGAAAATAATGGTGGGAAAAAAAAATAATCATGATAATAGCAATTAGGAAATAAATGAAAGGATCTCAGATGTGTAATTGAAATAGGCTAAACAAATGCTGTGAGATCGGTGACTGAAATAGAGAACGGGGCTAAATATTCCACGTTTCAGAAAGTTTTCATTCCAGAGAAATATTGATCATGAGAAAGAGCACAGCTTAAGACGGCAGCCGTTTAGTGTCTGTAAGGAAGTTTTGCATGGCGGAGAGCACATTCCAGTTGCTGTGCCCAAGGGAGGAAGCCCCAAGAGACAGAGCAACCCCAGCTGACAGACTTAGACCAAGCTGTCGTAACGGAAGCTCCAGCAGGCGGCTCCGTAAAGAGGAGAAACGGCGGCAGGTCAACAAGAAATGATCTATCGTTTCGGGTTCTCCGCAGAACGGGCACAATGGGGAGACCGCCAGACCAGATCTATAAAGGTAGAAGTTTAAAAGAGGCACGCGACAACGTAGACGCGTGAAGGAAACCTCAAGCTTGCGTGATCGCCATCCTTTACTGCACCACGGGTAAAGGAGATGCCGGAATTCGGGAGAGGAGGTCAGAGCTGATGCTGCGAATTCTTTCAAGAGCAGATACCTGCGAAACCTGGCCGCGGTAATATATGCGCTGGGTGGAAGCACAGATACGACTGGGCCTTGAAGAGATGCCTTCGCCAGGGTATCAGCAACCTCATTCAAATGGATTCCTCTGTGCCCAGGCACCCAGACCAACCGTAATGAACACACGTGGGGTGGAACCAAGCATTTGAGTAACCGAAGTGCCTGAGATGTTGTAGGCGCGGTGAGAGAGGAACACAACGATAATGAATCTGTCATAATTATGACAGAAGACAAGGAGCTGTTTAATTTGCGCAACGCTAAGACTACTGCTAGAAATTCGGCCAAATAATTAGGGGTGTAATCGGGAAGGCGGAGTGAGAATGACCAGTCAAGGGAGATGGAGAAAATGCCAACACCAGCCTTTTCTTCACACTGTGAGGCGTCTGTCGCTATGAGCACATGAGATTTAAAGCACAGCAGGTAATCCTGCAATAAACCGCTGAGCAAATGAAAAGGCATTAACTTTGCATGTTTTGGAAAGATGTCATCGAAGACAATCTGAATAGATGAGTTGGCGCATACCGGACGGATGTCCGAAATGCGGACGTTTAAGGGGTCCAGGAGGGATTGCACCAAACATATCTGAGGGGTACGGAAACGAGACCAGGTTTCGTTGAAAAATAGCCTAGGCTGACGAAGGAAGATCAAATTGGAGGCATGAAGCGAAGAATGGAGTTTTTGCCTTCATGGCACTTCGTTATCTTTAAACGCGATAGCGTTATTAGCGCTGTTCAGCGGAAGGCCCGGCGTCGTCGTCGTCGTCGGCGGCGGTGGAGTGAGCGAAAAATGCCCTGAGTACGCGTGCCCACCTGCCACATAAGTCACGTGATCTTGTGACGCAATCACAACCTGCCTAGCGGTTTGTGAGCGAACTGCCCGCCGTGGTAGGTGGCAGTTAAATTGACGATTTGTTGCGGTGGGTCTCACAAGCGCCACCGCTGACTAGGTTTGAAATAGCTGCATCTGGGGCAGTGGCGTGTCACTAAACCGTTGCACCGCTGTGCCATGAGAGAGAGAGAGAGAGAGAGAAAAAGAGAAACCTTCCATGAGAAAGGAGGCAATTTAGCCGGCTTTTAAAAATCGCTGGCATGCTACTCTGCATGGGGAAGGCATTTTGGGAGATAAATACGGAAGGAGAGTGTTGCGGAAAAGGTAAAATAAAGAGATGAGTGGTATGAATACTCCCAGTGATCTAATGACCATTTGCGTGTATGTGGGCATATGCAGACTTCCAGAGATCTATGAATGTAAAGTAGAGATTGACCAAGTCCGTGTATATGGGCATTAACCCCTCAAAGCTATCGGGCCATACCTTTAAGGCGCAGCTTAAGTGTAGGCTCCAGTTTTTTTTTCTTAATTTTGCTTTAGACTTTAATTCTATGTGTTCTACGTGAGATTGGAGAAAAAAGTTGTAGGGTTTTAACGTAGTTAGACCGAGTAGACGCGCGAAAGTCTGTGTTTAGCCTGATTTGATCATGGTTTTGCTTTTCTGGGTCGCCGACACGTCTGGCGACGATATGAGACTCAGGTTGAGCTCCGAGTGAGGTTAAGCTGATCTGATCTGTTCGCGCTGCAGGTGGAAGTTCATAAAGACGACGATGTGTAATGCACAGCGCGAGAGCGTGTTGCCATCTAACAGCAGGCGTGATCGCCGCAATTTTTGTAACTTTTTGCAACATTTTTGTTACTTCTGTTAACTATTGTCTGTGCAATGTGCTTGACACAATTGAACACGGTTTTATCAATTGCAAGAATGTGATTTTGTTTTGGGATGCGCTGCAAAGGACGCTAAAGAAGGACTGTTTTCTACAGTGTACGTTACCTTCTGGCCACTCAACCTGATTACGAATCCTATGACATGCTTTTTCTCATTGGACTTCATAGCCTGTGGAAAACGCACATGTTAGACTGCAACGCTGAACATCATGTTTCCCCCAGAAGCCTTTCTAGCCGAATGATTCTGCAGCTCAGGGATATTTACGGTGAAAGAGACTTTCTACCGGTCTCGTTTCTGCTGTAGATATGGTGTCTATTGTTTCGTCCTTTTCGTTGTGTTTTAGTTTTGTCAAACTGGTTGAGTGTAGCCAGTAGCTGAAGTATTTTGAAGTATTTGTAAATAATCGGTAAAGAGCCCTTTCTGTACATAGCAAACACCATGTTGTAGCAAACACCATGTTGAAAAAAAAAATGCGGTGACAGCCTTGTGCTCTCGTGCAGTGGCCAGTGAAGTTGATCTGTTCGTGCCGCCGCGGGTTCGAATCCCAGTAGCTTTTATTTTATATGTTTATTTTATATTCAAGGTCAAGGTCAAGGCTTCAGCGATGTCCCGGCTTTTGCAGCTTTGCTCGTGAAGTGGAGTTTCCGCTCCGAAATTGCTTTATCGCAGCTTCACAAGCTTCTATCGTCTTTACAAGAGCAGAACATCTGCGCATATTTTGTACAGAAGGGCAAACAGTATTAAAGAAAAACAATGGACACCTCCTGACATTGCGTTCTTTGCTGCAGCAGTGGTCTACGGTAGCAGTGTCCACAAGGAAAGCGGGTGAGTGAACTACGCCAAAGTACTGAGCGGTGCTGTCGGAGGCAATTAAATCGCTATTAAGGATGATTGCCTTGAGATGATCACATGACTGCCTAACTCTGAGAGCCGAACGAAATAGCTGATCCTATGCCACTTTGTCTCGGAAATTTTGAAGTCCACAGTGGCGATAGCCGCAGAAAGACAACTATGCGGCAGATGCGGATGGGACGAGTGCCGATTCGAAACTGGACTTTCAACCGATATGCCACAGTTTCCGGTATATAGTCCGCATCAGGTGTGAAGACCACAAAAAATAATGTTGGCTGAGAACATTTAACTAGATTGTCCGCAGCCGGTACATGGCCTGCGCCATATGCATTGCTCGCACTCCATATATAGTATCGCGCTGGACATTTGATGTTATATTAGCCGATACTTAAAACGAGTGCTGTTTAGTCGACAGCTATAACCTGCGGAGCACAAAATTTTAACATTAAAACATTACTACCCCCGTGCTGTATTCTGGAATTTACGGTATAGCTGTAGCCGGCGCTCGGGTGGACGTCAATGAGTAATTACTCCCTTTTTAACAATCTACTCCACCTTGGGGGATTCCCCTAAAAATTGGACCAATTTACGATAAACGTTTGCACTTTTACTTCAATTTTATCGCTGTTGTAATTACGGGAATTAAGCCTGCGCTTAAAACCAGCTGCACACGGAACGTTCAGCAAATCACTTGCGTATGCACATTTGTCAGATGCACAGTCGGTTGCGATATTTCGCGCGTTGCGCACTGACGCCAAGGGTTTTGCACCACGAGTTTTTCTGGGCAATTAATAGTGGGTGCAAGTTACGATATAGAAGGGCTTCACACAGTTTTAAAGCCTTAAACCTTTAGACTTTAAAGCGCCGTGGTACTAACGGCCATATTTTCGAACATTCCAAATCGCTCAATCGCTGCAGTTCCCGAAAGCTGACGTCAGTGCCGGTAGCTTTTGGCACAGAACATCGCAATCACGTATCGTAGTAAAACGACTCAAAGTATTCTAGAAATGGCGGCCTCAGCGTGTTGTTTTTTGCAGACTGCACTGCACGCCAGCTCTCTAAAACACGAAGTGGCACACAAAAATAAGGCTCACATAATTTTCTCCCTGTACTAATCTGTATTGCAGTGTCCTGGTCCGTGCACAGCTCTGACACATCTGAAGTCGCCAAGAACTGCGTACCAAGAACTGGACATTCCAGTAATTACTATTGTGGAAAGTTAGTGTCCACAGGATGACAGGTATCATACTAGAGCAAGAGTTTCTGCAATAAAGATAAGTTCGGGCATTAATCCGGTGAAGCCGTCCGTTAAAGGTCAGTTTCCATCCATATCCCAAGCACCACACGTAATTGGCCCAATATTGTAAATAGATGGCTTCACTCAGGTCGTTTGTGGAACCAGCCTTTGCCAACATATCACCAATATTGGGTCGATTACCTATACTGCTATGAATCGGAACAGCAGCAACAGCCAAGAGTTCCGCACAGAGTGCTACGCTGGGAACCACAACGAGGCATAGAAGGATGCAATTACTAACATTTTGAGCGCCAGATGAACTACAAATCAATACTGTCCGAAAAGACGCAAAGGAAATCTCAGAGCACATAACACAATGGACAGTCGTAACAGCAACACAACAGGAGGAAAGAACTGGAGCAGTTCCGTCATCAAACTTTTACACGCTGCCCCGACTCCATCAATCCTCCAGAGTCGCTGAAAGTCCTTACGGCACACGGTACATCATGGGCCAAAATGAGTAAAGGCAGCAGTCAGCACCCATTAAACTTGGCACGTAGGGAAACAGTTCTGCTCTCTCCTTGGAATTAAGACAACTCTGAATTCTGTATACCTGCGTCAGTGACAATTCAGGCGACTGATATGACATTATTCTTAGAAGTCTGCGGTAATTATCGCAATAAAATAAACTCATATGTGCCTGTGGACACAAGCGCTCGAACAGCACAAGCGCAACTGTTTTGTCTCACTCACATCGCGATCGACGTCTTGTGACTGAAACAATACGGGTGGCCATAAATATAGCTCGTGCCATCCCAGTCCATATCCTTGCAAAGGACCGCTTTCCGGATGACTCCTGGAAGGCACCATCACTCCTGCTAGATCGAAAGCGCCTCATGGCGGGCCATCTTATTTCCTTTCTTGCGAGACTACTAAATCCGCTTAGGGCGTCCGGCAGAAGCGTTACGGTCAGAGCCGACACCTCTTTTATCAGCGGACATAATCATGGAGACCATCACTGATAGGAGTAGAGGAGTCTTCCTTAGGAGTCGTTGCAAATATGCGCCCGCCTGAAGTGTTACGGTCAGTACCGGCACCTCTTGCATCAGCGAACATAATCATCGAGACCATCACCGGTAGAAGGAGTAGAGGAGTCTTCTTCGGAAGTCCTTGCAGAGATGTGGGCCTTGAAGTCGCCATTACGGTTCGAAAGTTCTTGAAACATTGTCTATGTATATATAATGTTATCTTTAGTCAATCAGTTTATATTGTTCCTTCTTAAAGCGCTGTTGAAGGCCTAATCAATTGCAGTGAGTTTCAACGCAAACTGTTGTGTTAGCAATCATCTGATGAGCTTATATGTTCTGTCGTTGTAAAGTCCTGTTGAGAGTCTAAGTTCCGCTCGGTCGAGGTCCGGTGCAAGTGAGCGAGTCGGCGCTAGTTGGCGGACGGCTCGGTCTGCTCCTGGGCGGCGCGCATGTCGTAGGCGCGCTCGTAGAACTTCTCGTAGATGCGGCGGATGATGAGTATCTCGTCGATCAGAGCCTGCGTGACCATCTGCACGAAGGCGAGCAGGATGACGAAGACAAGGCAGAGGCCCGTGATGATGGTGACGTTCTCGCGCACGTAGCGGTGGGCCGAGTCGAGGCAGTTGCCCGTGTACACCTGGAACCAGGCGTCGTAGTCGGTCATGTTGAGCACGTTGCGACCGCACGACAGACTCACCACCTGCGACAACATCGCGGGGCCAAGAGTTTAGGTCAAGGGTTCGCTGCTTGCTGGCCGCGGTGGCCGCGTGTGGACGGAAAGCAAATTCAGACACTTAGAGGTCACCGCGGCGACCCGCATTGGGGCAGTGCGAAAGCAAAACTATACTATATCGACGTCCGTGGCTGTTCTGACGTCCATGTACTATATCGACGTCAATGGCTATTTTGACGTCTAAGTGTGTTTTTTCGCGTTTTTTCGCCTTTAATTAATTAAACCTCATTCACCAAATTTTTCTCACGTCAACATTTTATCACACACTATCTGTCACAATCACACTTTTAACACGTTTATCTTCAGAGAACGACGTAATCGTGCGTACAAAATTGCGGACACTTTTTGCTGACGCGAGAGAGCTTTATAATCCTCTCGCAATAATAAAAGCAATTGCGAGGAGGATGCGAAAAAGCAGCGCACGACAAAACAACACGCTTTAAAACAGCACACAAAAATGGCAGAACGACAAAAAAAGCACAAGGAAAAACTGCATGGCGACAAAACAGCACCGGGAAATAACAGCATGTGTCAATACAGCACACCTGGAAAGAACAGCATACCAACAAAATAGCACACGGAATAAACAGCACTATATACGGCAACGTAGAGAAGCCCAGCTCAGTACCGGTGCAGCCGTGAGGGAGGGGTGAACTATCGTAGTAATAACCGGAAAAGGTAAAGCGCTACCCATACGGCGGGAGTGTTATTAGGTAAGGTCAGGTTAGGTTCTGTTAGGTTAGGTTAGATTGTGTGCACGCTTTGCGCAACGCTGCATAGTATTCCTCAGCGCTCCGCTGGACTTGCAGGCTGAAAGCGCTCGTTCTTTGTCTCGTCAGGCGGCCTTTGCTTTGTTCATTTGTACGTCAAGCCGTTGTATTAGTTAGTCGTCTTATCCTAGTCGCACTTTCAGCTCGTTGTTTCAGCGTAAGTAAAAATCATCTGGTCCAAAAGTTCACGCTACGAAGCTTGCCGTCTGATATAACACTAGACGCACAAACGATACGGTTGTTGCGCTGTACTACGTACTGAATTTTGATTCAAATTCACCTGCCACAAGTACACAATAGACTAACGCGTAAAAGCATTACTAGATCCGTACGGTGAGGACAAAAAAAAAACGTATTTTGAGTGCTTCAAGTGCGCATCCAGGAAAGGTGCTGCTGCATGTCCCAAATATTGGGGCCGGTGCGTTTACGCGCGCTTGTCTCCACAGCTCCTAACGTTAGTAATACTGAAGAGTACCCACAGTCCTCAGAGTGGCATTTTTTTTCTAACCCGCCTTCTCGGCATTTATTTACAGCGCAGCCAAATAGTTAAACCAACACACACTATACACTGACTACGGAGTAACAGCACTGTACACGCGGCATCGAATGGAAACTGACAGTGATGTTAAATAATACTCAATGAAAGCTCAATTACTGTCGATAGAACAACTTCAGAAAATCAACAGAGCGCTTTCGGAGGCATTCAAACCAACCTGGTCGGTGCTGTTTCTCTTGCAGCACGAGTAGGGCACAGAGCAGCGCTCGTTGCTGGGGTTGGCCCGGGAGCAGTTGAAGTACATGTTGGCGTTCCAGTCCCGGAAGTTCCTCCTCGAGATGCCGCAGCACTGCATCCTCTCCTGCACTCGCATGACGTGGCATATGTTGTCGCTCGAGATTGAATCAAAACTGTACTGCTTCCCCGTGTCACTTCTCATGACTGTCATTGAACAGCATAGTTCTTTAATGCCTATTTGTGGTGAGATCTCCGAATCAAGATCTGAGCATGATCTCAAAGCGGCTGGTCGGTAGACGGTGGCGCCAAACATGAATACACCTATATATGGGAGTAAAAAAGGGAGTAAAGCTGTCCTCTAGCGCACACCCTTTTAAAGCGAGCTTTACTGGCCTAATTCAAGCCATGGTCATCGGCGCCGCAATTTGACCAAATGGAGGAGCTGTGGTGTTGTGCAGCCACGTGACATATCTTCTCTCATTCCGTGACATATCTTCTCTCATTCCCTCCTCTATTCCTTTCCTTAAGGCGCGGTTCAGGTGTCCACCGAGATGTCAGACAGATACTGCGCCATTTCCTTCCCTCATAAATCAATTTGCAATTCCCTCTTGCTTCCTTTCTTCTTTCACTCCCTCCGTTGTCCCTTGACTTAAGGCGCGGTTCGGGTGTCCATCAAGATGCGACAGTTACTGCGCCATTTCCTTTCCTCAAAGACCAAACCAAACAAAACAAGTGGCCGCCGGCGTTCATTGGGTTCATTGTCGTTGGCGGTGACAATGTTGTAGAGACCGTTGATTTTGAAGAAAGCAAAGGCGCACAGCTGGCTCCCTGGGACAGTGAACACCTCAATCTCGCTTTCATGTACGTGGCGGTATCCACCTGCGAAAACCTACTTTCGCTCAGTATTCCGTGCTGAGCAATGCTAAATCGCCAGCAATTTTTCTGAAAGGGAGTGCGCTAGAGGAAAACAACTTACTCCCTTTTTACTCCTTTATGTCTAGAGAACATCTCTGTACGTCTTATATAATTATGATTTGAGCACTGCAAAACCGTTCATTCGAACGTCGCAAGCGGTATAAGAGTCGGACAAACTCCATGGCCTTATCATGAATCACAGTGCTAGATTTCAGTGCGTGGACCACGTAGGGAGTTTCGCGATCTGAATAACCTAAGAACTTTGGTATAGAAATGTGGTGCTACTTTATAATGCTTTCTGCAGCAATGGCGCCGGTAGTCCCAGGGGAGCATCTGGTTTTATCTGCCGTTTTTTTCTGCTCTTTTGTATATTCGTCGCTTGAGAACCACAGGGGTGAGCGACAGACAAGGCAAGCGTGATATTAGCAAGCGCTACCAATATTGAAAGTGACTGACTGACGCCTCAAACGAAGTGAGGTCGACGCTATCTCACTTCTCCAGATGGGCAAAGGAAACATCCACAACGATCCCGTTGTGAACGTGTGCGCAAGATTGGGACAGTTAACCTTAAGAGCAATTGGCTACGTTTTAACATGCACTCATTGCCCTATTTTAAAGATTAGAGGACAGCAGTACGCCACTTTCGCGATCGGCTTTTGAGCACTCTACGGAGGTCAGTTTTCACAAGGAGGTGCTAGAAACCACCAGTCAGTGTTTTCCCCGAGGCTCTCGCGAAGCCTACCTGCATGCTATCCATGAGCCTCTGGAAGTCCGGCGAGTCCCGGTAGTGGACGATGAGTTCCATGGAGAATGTCTCGGAGAGCATCTTCTTGATCTGGGACGGCAGGAAGAAGACGACGAGGCCCACTACCAGGTTGATGAGCAGCAGCGCCGTGATGAAGGACGAGTACACGTTCAGCAGGCAGGTGTTCTCGCGAAGGGCGCCCACGCAGCCGCAGAAGGACAGCGACATGGTGATCATGCCGAACAGCATAACCGTGATCTCCATCTTGATCACAAACATGCTGGCGACAAAGGGACAGCACATGTTCACAACGCCTACCGAATCTACAGCCTCGCCTCTAGACACTGCAGCCACTTGGCGTGCCTGCCTTTTTCTTGATGCAGTCAAGCTCGGATACATTCTATCCGTATAAAGAATTATTGTTGATACCCAGCACACAGTACATTCCTTTGAAAATCCCGTTCAGGAGTATAGCACTTCTCTTCACGTTTATCGAAGTCGCGTTCAACGAAACATTCGATACTTCGAAAGGGGCGCCGCGCCCCTGCAACTGGCTTTTATCGGCGTTTTTTGATAGCTTATCGCGCGAGGAGACGCGTCGGCTGTGCAGCTTTGTGCAACCGGCTGGTAGCGCTAGCGTTGTGACACCACCTTAGGTTGTGGACGTGGGCTCGGCTCGAGAGTGGCCTTCGGCACCTTCTACTCATTGTCAACGCCCCTCGCTGTCATGCAGTGAAGTTAACTTAACTGAAGCGTAACGGCTGCTTTCGCCTGGCGTGCTTCGCTGTCGAAGGCATTGGGTAAACTAACTGCACCTTAGCTTTGTGGGGACGCCTTCGTCCCCTGCGTTCGTTTTCCCTCAACGCTCTAGTTCCCTGTACTTAGCTCTCCCGCAACGCACCCATCTCAGTTTGGTTACTCTAAATAACAGGGGAGGGCGCTCGCGTCGCAGCGACCCCAGCGCCACGGATGGCGTTTTGCTGCGCGCTCGCGGGAAGCGACAGGGTCACTTCTGCCACGGCCGCTTGATGTAAAGCGCAAAGCGAGGTGCGGCCAGCCACGTCGCGCCGCCGACAATGGGTGAGCATGTCCTGGCGGAGTTTACAGTCGCGGCCGCTGTTTTCGGTGGGGGCGCCACTGTTCGGGGACAGGGAAACAATTGGGAAAACAATTGAACACCTCATAATCAAATGTGATGGTATCCATCCGGATGTCGATGTAGGCACAGTCACTCTTTCTGAGGCCCTAGGGTTTAAAGATAACAATGGTCATGTAAATAAATCTGCAGTGGAAGTCAGCAAAAAGCGATTGGAGGATTGGTGGCTGAAAAGCAGAGATGTGGCATAAGGTTAGAATAGTAGGAAACCGTAGGCAAAGTTGATGGAGAATCTTAATGAGAATTGCCAACACAGTAAACCAAAAAAAAATAATAAATAAAAAAAAGCTGAGCATAGTGGCAATTGCCACCACCCCGTTTCAAAGGGGACGCTCCTATCCATCCATCCATCCATCCAGGTCGCCCGGTTTCCCAGGAGTGGACTCCCGAAGCGCTCCTTGCTTCGTCGTGTTCGAGAGCGTTTGCCTCGTGTAAAACAGCGTTTGCCTTCCATATTCAATGCAAAATAAAAACCACTACTACTACTACTCACGTTCCTCATGTCTGCAGTGTTTTCTTTGGATTTTCTGCTGTACGCATGAGTGAGCACGTTTGCCTCGCGCCTGCGGTGCTGGATTTGGGCTTTTCGTGTGCGCGTGACTGAATGTCTGCCTTGTGTCGGCCGTGCACTCTTTGGGCTTTTCGTGCATGCGTGTGTGGAGGTCAGTGACGTGTATGGGGCACGATACCGCGCATCTGCTGTGTGCCACTGTCCGTCACAAACTCCAGAAAACAGCCAACTGTGAGAAATCACGAGTTTCCCTCCGAACTACAGCGTCGAGAAGCGTGGCTAAAAATATCGCTCGCCAAGGACTGTCAGGGAAAAGAAGCAAGTGGGTGCCAAGCGACAGGTCTCTGGTAAGTTTTTTGCATTTTACAGAGAATGACTACAAAAAGTAAGGTCAAGAAAATTTCTTCGTCTCTGAATGGTTCCTTCCTTTCTTGTATGACCATGCAATAAAATTGTCAAGTACTTTGTGGTTTTCTCGGCTGCAGGTGGGCTTATGAAGTTCCGCAACTTCAGCTATAATGATCGTTTTTTTTTCTTTTTTATAAATTGCAATAACTTGTGTATATAAGAGCCAAAATTCGGCGTGAAACGAAGCGGAAATTTACTGCGTGTGACCAGCTGTGCGTGTCCATCTCATTCACCGTCTACATGGGGTAGCGAGAAGTGAATAAAAATCAGGGAGCACTTTGACGATCTAAAGTGCGAAGAGGCGAAAGCCTTTAACCGCCTCTGTCGCTGCCCTCTACTTGGCGGCTGTTGAAGATCGTTTGGCGACTCTTGAGCGCTTCCGTACGGCATCAAGAGCGCGTTTCGTAGCGGGCGACATTGGAGCGCGCGAGGGCTGCATCCTTCCTCGATCGACGTTCAGAGAGCACCCGAGAGAGCTCTGGGGTGGACAACCATCTGAGGATTGCGCATGGGGCACTGCGCATGCGCAGTGTGCGCGTTTAGTGGGTATCATTAACTAATCATCATTACTGTTCGTACATCTACTACTACACCATTAAGTATCATTACTGACCTTTCAAGTAACCATTATTGACAGCTGCCGCGGACGCATGGACGGACGCAGGAGCCATAAAAGGCTTTCGCCTTAAAAATAGAATGAAAGCTTCAGGCGCATTAACGCTACATCCTGAGGTAGAGCCGCTGGCCCGGTCGTGCATAGTATAGGCGGCAGTTATGGACAGCGTTCAGTCTTACACTCGGAGGGGATTCCCACCCTCTGCGGTGATTTGTGGCATAATCGGCGCTTTCAATGACGACTGAAAAATGCAGTCTTTAACGAGGCACTAGGAAGCGCACTGTTTACGCCCTCAAACAGTGAACAGCGGGCGTACCGGCGCAGCGGTCGCGGCGTTTCCCTGCGAGCAGTTGTCCCCGAGCAGTGGCGCCGCGGCGGGCGCACGGAGAACTAGGCCCAAGACGCCGTTTCTGTGCGGCGTTGCAGGCCGTACCTCGCTTTGCGCTTTGTATCTAGCGGCCGTGCTTCTGCTCGGCACCGAGAACGCAAGCGGACGTTTCCGCGCGCCACCCCGCTCTTCGCCGCGGGCGCCTCTTGGTCGGAACTTGCTCCCGCCGAGCCCGTCCCGTCGGGCCTCGGAGTTTATCCCTTTGCCCTACCGTGGGCGAACGTTCGCTCGTAACCGTGCTGGTGAGTCGGACATCCTCGATTCCTCAGTGTATTTTGTTGCTAGCTGGCGTTATTGTTGTTATAGCAATAAATGCCTTGTTTGTGTCAGCCAGTGTGTCGTTCCTTTGTTCCCGTAGAGCAAGGCCCGCCGTGGTCGGCGTGCGCTCGGTAGCGCTCGCGACCACGGGGTGGGGTCCTGGCGGTTTTGAACTATGTCAGCCGCTCTTAAACGGGAAGAACGTATTTATCTCCCCTATTTTAAACCCCAAAGCTTAAAGCAAATTATCCTTTTTTATAGTGTATTGGTAACAGAATGGGACACCTTGAGGCTAGCTGGCTTTAATATTGTAGTGAATTATAACTACGAAGCAGTACAAGTTTTTTTCATGCCTCAAGTGACCTATACCGACCTCTGACGTCACAGCCAAGACGTAATAGTAGAAAACAGTGGTGCCGGTTTAACCACGATTACACCCAAAGGTCGAGCGATAGCTCTGGCCTGGCTAGACGCAGTTTTGAAGGGTTAAGCTTTTTATTGCACATGATTACTAACGACGTCGTCACTGACTGCAAGCAAACAAAGTCAAAGGTCGAGGGTCGAGGTCAAATGTCATGCCACCATGGTGAATCGTGGTGGTCATGGTACACCCACTTGTTAGGCGTAGTTAGGCATAAAGTGATTCTGTTGCTATGCTGGCTCATTAGGTCAGTCAAGGTGAAGGATCGCACCGACAAGGAGATCGACTATCGCTCTAAAAGATGATTTCAACCCAAAAAGCGTAGGTAATCCACCCGACATTGGACATGGATGGTTTTACTCTGGTCCTTTTGGGACCAAGATATGCCTACGCAGCTCCAATATTGGTCCGATTACCTATGCTGCTTGAGGAAGTTCAGCACCGCACCAATGGAGGCAGTTTACATTGGTCATTAACCATGCATCCCTGACACCGGCGTATAATGAGCTAGCGAATGCGGAGTTCAGCGAGCTGTATGCGACGGACTCCCCATAGTGGCGGCATCGCTCGCAGTTTCTCAATGCGGCGGAAGGAGACACCAGGGTCTGGACCCGCGCTGTGCCCACCTGAATACGTTGTAGGAGGGGTTGCTCATCGGGATCTCCGCCTGGGCCCAGGTGTCCACGTAGGCGTACGCTCCCACCAGCAGCAGGGTGAGGCCGATGAGCCAGATGATGAGGTTCATCACCAGCAGCGGGAAGCGGACGTACGGGTTGACGTCCAGCATGACGGTGGCCTCCGTAGAGGCCACGCCGCCGAGCTCGGTGGTCGCAGGACCCGACTTGCGCCCCATCGATGTCTTCCCTGTGTACAGGGAAGCTTCGGTTCGTGTTTCAAGGGAGTTTTGGTTGCTTGGTTTATGGGGCTTAACGTCCCAAAGCTTCTCAGGCTATGAGAGACACCGTAGTGGAGGGCTCCGGAAATTTCGACCACCTGGGGTTCTTTAACGTGCACTGGCATCGCACAGCACACGGACCTCTAGAATTTCGCCTCCATCAAAATTCGGCCGTCGTGGTCGAGATCGAACCCGCGTCTTTTGGGTCAGCAGCCGAGCACCATAATCATTCAGTCACCGCGGCGGCTCTCAAGGGAGTTTTAGTGAAGCGTATATAGACATAGTTGAAGGCTTACTAAAAGGTTTGAAATTAAATTCAGGTCACCGCAGTGAGCTATGCGAAAACAAAACAATAGCGGTAGCATTGAGGGCCGGGTGGAAGGCCGGGATTAGGAAGTTTTTTGAGGATAATGTGGCCTCAGCTGTATCAGGGCACTGTTAATTGTAAGTCCTTTGGATAGGCCTTTGTACAGCACTGTACAGAGGCGATGAAACGAAATGCCAACAGAGCACATCCTATGCGCTCCTTTGTATATCTTTTCATCGCGCTTTTACGTCGGCGGTGGCAAAAAGACGCTAGAGTCGTCCGTGATGCAATCTAGAACGACCTTGACGACCTTTTTTATTACATAGGTAAAAGCAAAATGAAACAAAAAAATAGAACAGCGGAGGACGTGGGCACTGCGTTTTACGCATTTCTTTTCATCGCGATTGTGCGTACTGAGGTTGAAGAAGGAGATGATGATAATGAACGTTGAAAGACCGGCAAGAGTAGCAAGGCTTAAGGACCAATCTCACGTTCATAATGCATATACATATATGAAAAAAAGGGGGCAATTGACTCAGCCGAAACATGGACTCTTGGGTAACGGACTAACTCCAAGCACAAGGAAAATAATATGAGACGCCAGGATGTCACGTGGCGTAATGAGATTAGGTGATCGGCCCTGGGACGGCAACTGACAGGCGACGGGCTTAATTAAAAATCATTTTTCATGCAGCGTATGTAACCAGGATAACGATAAAGAGGACTTGCGCAAGACGATAGCGGTACACCGAAAAGTATCGTGGGCATGCGCCCAACGCTCTTTGAGGCCGAGCTGATACGTGGCCCGCTTTCGCTGAGTGATACGTTTTCTGTTTCATGGCGGGAAATTTGTGGTACCTTATAACACAAATACGCCTATATGAGCGTAAAAAGGGAGTAAGATGTGCTCTAGCGCACTTCATTTTTACTCCATTGTGTTTACAGTGTAGGGAACGAACTATTCACAGCGAAAGCCTAGCGCAGCGCTCGTTTTCCGTTAGCCAAACACAGAGCAAGCGAACCAAAGAGAATGCTTCCTTTTTTGAGCATTTCTCGCTTTGGAGAGCGCCATCTTGTTTTTTGCCGAAAAAGTGGCAACCTAGAAAGCGCCGGGAGAAAATCTGAGAAAGTGAACTGATCTTACCACGGGCAAAAATATCTGCAGGTGCAAATTTGTTCCACGAAACGGGCCCTGCTTTCGTACGCAAAAACAATAATTAATGCCCTGGATATTTTATCTGAAATCGTTGTCGTATTTGCACCCGCTGACAAATGTTTATGAATGACAGTGTTATCGCAAAAAAATCATTTCATCGGCGTCTGACGATGCATACTGGAAGGAAAGTACGCAGCTTAATTGTGACTGTAGGATTTACCCATTCCTGTACTAAACCTTAGGCAACGGAGCTTGCAGACAGAAATAATTTTTTTTCGACAGAGTCGACTTCCACAAACTTTTCACGGCAGGTGTACATGTAGGGTGGGTGCTTTCTAAAGTGCTTTCGCCATTTTGTGTCTGACAAGCCTGTATGTCTGGCTTATCGTGACCTAAATGGTGCCCCTAAGTAGCAGGTGGGCCACCTGTGACTTCATCTACCGGATTGCGAGCAAACTGCCCACCCTCACTGGTGGCAGCTCAATTCCTGACTGGTCGTGAGAGGTTGATCGGGAAGACCAATCTGGGTTTTACAAGCCCTACCCGTGGTACAAGGACCCCCAGCTATTTATGAATGTAAAGCAAGTAATGACCAGTGTCGTATATATGGGTGCTAACCCATTAATGCTATTACGTTATACCTTTAAAGGGTTGGTTTATGGTTTTTTGGGGTTTAACGTCCCAAAGCAACTCAAGCTATGAGGGACGCCCTGGTGAAGGGCTCCGGAAATTTCCACCACCGGGGGATGTCCACTCCGGTTCTAGCGTACGGTCGGTGCAGTTGGGATGGAACCCGCGACTTCGGAATCAGCAGCCGAATGCCAGAGTTTCTGAGCTAGTGCGGTGGGACGGAATCTTGTTGCATGCGGTTCTACATTCATTAAAGAGAGAATTTCCCGGTGCGTAGTCGCCCGTTAGATTAAGTGCTGAATTAAAAGTGTCATGAAACCATAACTACTGCCGAAAAACTGCAGCATAAATTCTGCAAAAAATGTAGTGGCACAATGTTTGTTTCATACGAGGCAATGGCATGCAAGCGGCAAGATACCGACCGGCTTGTGCATGACCTCACCCTTCGCTGTGCTCTCAAAGCGCTTCTTGTCCGCCGACTGCCTGCCACTTGCTCCTGCCGCCTTAGCGGCGCCCGGACCTGGTGGTGACGTGTACTCGGCCGATGCAAAAGGAAGCTCCGGCATGGGCCCGACCGGAGCCAACAGGTCATGGGGCGTGTCCGTGCCGGTGTCGACCATCGCCGCATGCCGGACCACGGGATGAGCCATCGCGGCGGCGGGAGAGGGCTGCGTTGCCGTGTCACTCGTTCCTGCACCCGTCAGTGGTGGTCCATCGGTCTGTACCTGTACAACTTGGGGCGCCGCTGACTCTTGCTGATCCTGGTTCGCCTGCGTCTGGTCGTGCTTCGCGTCTGGCTTTGCGTCAGCTTCCGTCTTCGGTGTCGGCTCCAGCTTGGTCTCCGGCTTGGCCTCCAGTTGCGTCTCGTCTTGGACCGCTGTCTTCACCTCTCCCTGCGTCTGTGCTTGAGCGTCGACAGGTTTGGCCTCGCCTGGATGAGCCTCTGGTTGTACGCTCGGCTTTGTGCAAGCGAGTTCCTCGGAACCCGGCTTCAGTCCAGGATTCTCCCGGGACTCCGCCTTTAGCTCTGCTTGCTGTTGACTTGGAGGTTTCTGGACGACGTCGTGGCCCTCCGGTTGCCCTTGGGTTTTCTGGGAATCCAGTTGCGGCTTCGACGCATCGAGAGCAGATTTCGCCACCGGACGGCTGGCACGGCGTTTGGTGTTCGACCTGTCGGAATCGTGGGGTGGTGGCGGTGGCGGCAAGTGGCGTGATTTTGGTGATTCCTCGGGTGAGGGTGCTCCGCCGGTGGACGATGTCGTTGTCTTCAATAAGGGCGCAGTCTGGCACGACGCCGGACTGCTGGGGCTACTTCCGACTGCTCCTGATTCGTGAGTTTGGTCACTTTGGATCGTTGACGAAGGGGAACCGGTGGGAAGACTGGGCACCTTTGCTTGTTGATGCTGCGTGGGAGATCGCCAAGGAAAAGGCAATAATGTACATGGCGACGTCATGAAACAATGTGCATATTATCAGAAAATGGCGTTACCGAATTCAGTGGTGGCTTTTTTATCGGTCGTCATTGTGAAATACTGGACGCATGCACTGCACTAAGACTTCGTGGGCGATGCATACATCGGTTAGATTGGGGAGATGCGTGAAAGTGCTACTCTTTAGATTTTGGTCGCTCTGTAGGAAACAATCGATGTCCGAGTAATGTGTCATCTATGTTGTGAAATCATATAAAAGGACAAAACTACGCTTATTTTACTACGTGCTACCATCCACCCACTTAAATCAGGCAAATACGAATAAACATTTAGAAATCCTTCATGTAAGTGCTAGGCATATTGTCGAGCAGTGGACTGTATCTTGTAGCGTTGTAAATGAGAGAAACTCTGGCATTTTGGCGTCACTACAGTACAAAAGGAGTGTCCTAATGCAGTGATAATGTAACCTTCCCGTCTTCTCTAAGCCCCTTTTCAGCAGACCGAACGCTTTCATAGAAGGTGGTTTGACACCGCCATCACGACCGAAGTGAACGTCTTCAGTAGTGTGTCCAAGATGCATGATGACCTCCTTCGTGATACGATGCAACTACAATAACGAAACACTATAATAGAGACAGGCCATGGAATCTGGTGGGCGAAGTCGGAAATCTCTGTCCCATGGAACCGGTTCTACGGAAAGCATTCTCACGTTTTCAGAGCTAATGCCAATGTGGGTCGACACCTACTGATACGACGGGCAGAGAAGTCATCATCAGCCTGACTGCGCCCACTGCAGGGAAAAGGCCTCTCCCACGTCTCTCCAATTAACCTCATCCTGGGCAAAGAAATGCTGCACTTCAGCTAAGTAAAACCGTCCGAATGAGCGCTGTCCTTTCAATGTCGCCTTTGTGCAGCGCGGGTCCCGAAGCGCACCTAGCAAGGCCTAATACATGTACCTTCCTGACAGACGTTCGAATGCCGAGGCTACCCCAGTTCGCAAGCTCGACTTCCGTCAGTATTGTCTTGTGGACATGTATATATACCTGATGCGACTTTGTTGTAGAGTGGAGGGACGACGACCTCTCCTCGTTTTTCTCCCCTGTTGCCATGGAAACCGGAGCCGGTGCGGCAGCGACGGCCGCCTTCTCCGCGCCCGACCGCATCGGCTCGTCCGCTTTCGAGGTTGTACTCGACATCGACGACTTCTGCAAATTGGGAGTGCACAGACATGCGCTCTACAGCTTTTCCAAGAGGGCATTTAAGTGGGTGGATGGTTACAGCGCGAAGCAGTGGCTCGAAACAGTAACTGGAACGCACTATCTTCCCAGGCCGCTGCCGTTAGAGTTGACGCGCATATCCGCTCAGATGCTAAGAGAAATAGCTCAATCTAAATGACATTTCATGAATCGGGTTCTAACGCGATAGCGCTAAGGAGCTCTTGTCGCAGAAAATCCGTCGTCGTCGTCAGCGTCTCGTTGGCCGTGAGCGAAAAAGTCAAGAAAAAAAAAATGGCTGAGGCTTAACTTGGTTAAGCCTGGAGAATGCGAAGCATCATCGTGTCGCGTAATTTGGAGGCGCACAACCACAGCGACGGCGCGAGGTGGGCCCCCCTTTATCCACTGTCGTGACGTCATCGTGTCACGTGGTGTGGCATCATCGTGTCACGTGATTTGGAGGCGCACAATCACAGCGACGGCGCGAGGTGGGCCCCCGTTTCTCTACTGTCGTGACGTCATCGTGTCACGTGGTGTGACGTCATGTATCACGTGATTTGGAGGCGCATAACCACGGTGAAGGGCTGAAGTGGTAGCTAAAGTAGTATGCTTCGCATAAAAATCCCCAGAGAGGCAACCTAGGAGGTAGGTGGGCCACCCAAGTCACGTGACATTGCGGTGTCATCGCAACCTGCCCATCGGATAGTGAGGCCACTTCTCACCGTGGCAGGTGGCAGTTAAATTAATGAGTGGTAGCGAGAGGTTCCTCGGGAAGAGTAACCAGGATTTCACAAGCCCCACCGGTGGCAGCACCTACCAGCTCAGCGGTACACCCTTATTAGTGCCCAGTTATAGCAAGGTTTCGCTATTGGCTTGGGTTGAGTACGAATACGTGGTTGCAAACAACTGGACAGCAACGGTGCTAGCGAATATCGTTCTCTGCATAGCGCGGCCCGGATTCCGAAAAGCGCGCTAAAGAGCGTGCCGAAGCTGATGCCAGCAGCCGAACTTTTGACGCACAAAATGTTACAAAAGGTTCCCACGCCACCGCGCCTTTGACAGGACTGCGGTCGCGAGCGTGAATGGAACGGAAACGCCCTAAAATTATTTCCGCAAGATTATGGGCGACAACCTCTTCGATATATTAGCAGTAACACTACCCAGTGTCAATGGTCACTGCGTTGCCGACAAGCCCCGTGCTCACGATGGACAGGGTGAAGAAATTCTCCAAGCGGTTCCAAGGAAAGCCGTATTCCGATGACCGACGTTTCGACTAAGAGGACACTGTCTTCGTCTGTATACAATCTCTGCCATATAGATGACTACACTTGCTTATGTTCTCTAGTCGAAACGTCTGCGATCGGAGTGTGGCCTTCCTTCTGCTCCTTTTGCAAGCTTGTGCTTAATGCCTGGGGATATGAGCAGAAGATTATAGTCTTGTTTTCTTTACTTAAAACCCGGTATTGTGAAATGAAAGCACAAACGTAACAAAGAAAAAGGATTGGCACAGATGAAGAAGTCAATTTACAGGGACCACTGGCTTCGTGCTTAACAGCTTGAGGAAGCGCGGTAAACGCTCCTCCTGTTCGAGCCGGTTGGGTATGGTCCGCGTGGGGTTCAGAGCGCTAAACCCGCGTATGGGCTGTGCGAAACACCGTAGTGGAGGGCTCCGGATAAAAATCTAAGGTTCTTCTAGGGTTTCTAGGGTTCTTCAGCGTTCACTGACATCGCACTCTCAACCTCGTGCTGGGCAACCGAACCCTACAGCCACTGAGCAGACTCTGCAGGTTTGCTTGTTAGGCCTTCAGCAGTTAAGCCGGTGGTAGTTAGACCGCCACAAGCAAGTTTAACGCTAAGCGCGCGTCTAAGGGGAACATGCATGAAAGGAGGGGCTAATAAGCGCTGTGATGACATACCCGGCTCGATTTGGAAGCGCGGCGCTTCTTGGCCTTCGTCTTGGACTCTTTTGGGAGCTCCATCCTCGGTGGCGACGCTATGGCGGGTGCGTGCTTCTTCTACTTCGACGCGCGCGAGCGCGAGAAGACTTGGCTCGAGGTCCGAGGCGATGAAGACGAAGGGTGGGCTAATGCATCAGAATTTATACTCATTAATGCCTTGTTTTGTGTAGAGGATCAATATTTGGTTGAGGCTATAGGGTGCTTAAAATGAAATAAAATTGGTTTGGTTTAGTTTATGGGGTTTAACGCTCCAAGGCGGCTAAGGCTATGAGGGACGCCGTAGTGGAGGGCTCCGGAAATTTCGTCCACCTGGGGTTCTTTAACATGCACTGACATCGCACAGTACACGGGCCTCTAGCATTTCGCCTCCATCGAAATTCGACCGCCACGGCCAGGATCGAACCCGCAAATATTGCAACCGAAAATATTACTAGATGTGAATCATACAGAGAAGGGTCTCGAATCGTGCGATTATATAGAATGAGGGAAAGAGAGAGAAAGAAGCACTCGTTAATGAAAAAAACAGAGAATTTAGCCGGCATTTAAAAACCACTGGCACGCGACTCTATGTGTGGAAAGGAGTTCTAGGGATAAAGACTGAAGGAGAGCGGTGCGGAAAAGGTAAAATAAAAGAAAAAAAGGGAGACCATAAAATGCGGCCAATAATTGCATACTAAGGTGCATCGGCGAGTAATGATGTTACATGGGAAATAATGAAGTGCATATTCCGACAAATCGAATAACAAAGTGCACTGCGTGAAGAATGCGGGATGGTAACATGCGAGGTGAAATTAGAGTTTGTCAAAATGTCCAGTGTCCTTTAAATACGCAAACAGAAAATTCATTGCATGTCTCTGATGCCTAGAACGCTGTTCATGGTTAGAGACACTGGGGAGAGCTCCTCCATACAATGTTCATAGTACGCACGCTCGTCAGCACATGCAGGGCACTCAAGCCATAGAGACTCAAGCAGGGTATGTTGCACAGTTTCGATCGAGCCGCAGTTGTGACAAAGTGGACTGTTCATTGGACCGAAATGGTATCGCTAGCCGTTTGTAAATGCAGCGCGTTCACGCGAAGTCGTTGATAAAGTGTTTGCAGATGGCGAGGAATTCTAGGTGGGAGTCTTAATCTGAGATGCGGGTCGACTGAGTACAGAAATTGGTAGTGATGTGTCGGCAAGCTCCAGAGCCGATACGTTTCGAAATACGCCATAAGGCTGTTCACAACGTGAGATACGGCTGACTGGTTACAAAATGAACGAAAAAGCAAGTGCGTTCAAATTCAACCACCACAGACAGAAGTACCGTGAAAGAGAAACTGCGAGAAAATATGGATATAAATTTGGCAACATGTCTTTTAGCATATTCTTGATATGATGCAAAGACCTTAAGTTTTCTTTAAAAATTTCATTATATTTTATGATAAAATGGATGCTAGAGACGAGGTTCATTTTATTGAGGTAGCTCTAGGTCGGTCTCTAGCGGAAAAGGCGTGATGTGCGGACGAAGCCTCGGAGTAACTCCGGTAAGCTCGGAGGCAAGTTGCCCCAGCTGTAGCCAATGGGAGGCAGGCGTTGCGGAAGCTCCATCCGAGTGGAGAGAAGGCGTGAAGATGAAGAGCCAGGGACTCGGCTCTGCTATATAGCTGCATATTCCTCACACGAGGAAAATTACAAGTAATGCTGTTTCGTTTTTTCATGCGTTGGCCGAAACATGTCAGAAATGAAAGAATCCCGGAGCTAAAATACTTGCAGTAGTTTGTTAATAAACCACTGCTATTACTTTTTTTGCTGACGGGGAATGAGAGAAGGCTCATTTGTTGACCGACTTTAATCAGCGTCATTCACTGTGCTATATGCAAGTAATTTCGGGCGCCCACACCTCGCCGCGTTCAGCGATAGAAGAGAAGAAATTAAAATAATTTGCGCAAAATCAAGCAGCGGGCCTCACTACAGCGGCATTCTTAATGGAGCTTGGTAACTCCTGACTCACGGCTCGTTTATACCAGTGCGCTCGAGTACTAAAGTTGACAGCATCGCTGACTTGGCTGTTTTCAGCTGTCGGCAGCACACGCTGTCAGATCCGCCAGAAAGCGCCCCGAATCTGCAGGGTGCGCCTTCATTGATTACGAGAAAGCATTTCACTCAGTGGAAACCTCCGCAGTCAAGCAGGCATTGCGGAATCAGGGTGTAGAAGAGCCTTATTCGAAAATACTGGAAGATATCTGTAACGATCGCGCAGCTACTATAATCCGCCATAATGTCAGCAATAAAATTCCAATGTAGAAAACTGTTTTCAGCTGGAAACCTAGAAAGATTGCGTTATTTAGCAAGTTAAAGTCAATAAATTAGAAGGTTAGGGTGTGTTTTGTAATTGTGGACAGAGAGAGAGAGATCCTTCAATGAAAAAACAAAGAATTCAGCCTCGGCGTTTAAGAGTAGCTCACGTGCTACTCTGAGTGGGTAAGGAAATCGGGAGAGGAGGATGGAAGGAGAGATGGGTGCATCATCAGCATCATCACCAGCCTCACTAAGCCCACTATAGGACAAAGACCCTTTCCATGTCGCTCCAATTAACCTTGCCCTACACCAGTCGAAGTCACCTTATCCCAGCAAACTTCTTAATCTCGTCCGCCTACCTAACTTTCTGGCGTCTCCTGCTACGCTTGCCTTCTCTCGGAATCCAGTCTGTTACCCTTAAGGTCTATATGTTACCTTGCCTTCGCATTACATGCCCTGCCCCAAGCGCATTTCTCCCTCTTGATTTCGACTATGATGTCATTAACCCGCGTTTGTTCCCTCACCCATTCCGTCCTCTTCCGATCTCTTAACGTTACACCTGTCATTTTTCTTTCCATAGCTCGCTGCGTTGTCCTTAATTTAAGCTGAACCCTTTTCGTTAGCCTCCACGTTTCAGCCCCATAGGTGAGTGCCGGTAAGATACAGCTTTTGTATGCTTTTCTCTTGAAGGATATTGGTAAACTGCCGTTCATGATCCGAGAGAACCTGCCATATGCGCTCCACCTTAATCTTATTCTTTTCTTACTTGACTCTTGTGATCCGGATCTGCCGTAGCTACGTTCCCGAAGCGGACGTATTCCCTTACTCCTTCCAGCGCCTCCCTGCCAATCGTAAACTGCTATTTCCGTCCGAGTCTGTTCTAGATTACTTTGGTTTTCGGCATATTCAGTGTTGGACCCACCGTTCTGCTTTTCTTGTCATCCAGTCCCCTCTCCTATTGTAACACCTGTGGCGTGCCCAAATCTGCCCTCCCACTCTGCCTGTAGTCCATCTCCGCTTGTAGTCCCCTACATCTCCCACCAAACTCATTCCTTCTGGGCTGCTGCTTTACGAACCGCTCAGGTCTGCACTCAGAAATGGCTAAAGGACCGGACTCTACTTGACGCTCACGCCTGTGGACTCCTATGCCAGTAGGAGACCACCCACGTGACTATTTGCTTTGCCCCAATAAAGTTGCTTCCATCCATATATCCACCATGTGTTGGTAATACAAGCACTCCAAAAAAGAAGCAAGGATCAAACAAGCTGTTTTCTTCTGAAACCCTAATTTTTATAAACATTTCAAATGGGTAGAACTGTAGGGAAAATGACAGGGGTCTGGTTGGTTGGTTGGTTGGTTTATGGAGTTTAACGTCCCGAAGCCACTAAGGCTATGAGAGACGCCGTAGTGGAGGGCTCCGGAAATTTCGACCACCTGGGGTTCTTTCTAGTGCGATGAAAATACATTTATTAAATACCAAATACCACATGTTAACTTCACATTGGAAGTTTAAAAAAGATACGCGAGCGAACAACGAACATCTGCGAGGAGTTGTATGCTAGGGATCACAAAAGCTTACAAACAAACCCAATGTCCAGTCCCGTTCTTCTCTTGTCGGTTAGGAACAAGAAGGTAAATTTTTGTGGGTGGGTGAGCACCTCATTGGAACGGGCGTAAACAGCAGCTAGATGCGCCCCACTCTCACCGTCTGTTAACGATGCCTCACAAAGCAGGATGCAACGGCATTACCTCAGTGCGGGAGGTGTGAGGTTGGATCCCCAGTGCCACTGGATACCGACCGGTGACACAATGGATACAAGCTTTCCCCTGGTCTGGTGCTCGGCCTAATCAGGGTGAAATGCATGGGAAATGGGTCTTTCTTTGACCCCATCTTAAGAACAGGGAAAATACCTTGTGCCATGGCGATCTTTGGCCACAGATTCCCTTGTGCCATAACAAAATAATTATCATCATCAGCTCACTGAAGGTTTGGTTTGGTTTGGTTTATGGGGTTTAAGGTCCCAAAGCGACTAAGGCTATGAGGGACGCCATAGTGGAGGGCTCCGGAAATTTCGACCACCTGGGGTTCTTTAACGTGCACTGACAACGCACAGTAGACGAGCCTCTAGAATTTCTCCTCCAAAGAAATTCCAGCCGCCGCGGCCGGGATCGAACCCGCATCTTTCGGGTCAGCAGTCGAGCACCATAACCGCTGAGCCACCGCGGCGGCCTACAGCTCACTGAAGGATACAAAGGGAAAAGAAGGGGGCAGTTGGTTGATAGCCCCCCTTCATTGTATTGTAAGCAAATTAACGTTTGACTATACAACTTATTTTATTTTACATACATAGCAGATGATAAGAATAAACCTAAATATTGTACAAAGTGATAATAAGTGAAATGCGGACACATGGATGGAAATGCTACAAACACGAAATTATGTTCTTTTGGAAAAAAGTGCAATTAATCTTTACATATCATCTTTAATGTGGCTTTCGCGTATGCTCAACTTGGCGCCCGATTTCACTGAAGTGTGGCAGCCACTAGAGCCTACAGCCTGCTGCAGAAGTCGGCCCTTGTGCTTGCGTCAGAACAGTGGGTAACGAAGCTTGCATGCAAAGCGTACGCATTATATATATATATATATATATATATATATATATATATATATATATATATATATTGTATTCAGTAGGGGTTCCAATGGCCCAGTTTACTAGTTTAGGTACAGTATTACGACAAACGCGACTGTTCTTTTAACGTTTATTTTGCCAACAGTTTCGGGAATGGTATTCCCTTCGTCAGGGCAGGCTTACAATGAATCCGTTTCGTCAATATAAGGACACAGAACAAGCGAGGAGGTATAATCTCCGCCCTCTAAACAAACTTGAGAATGAGGGCAGGGGACCGTATAATAGGCAGCACGACAAGTCTCAAACGGGCCGCGGCCGCACACATGTATTATTATTATTTTTAATTTGTTAACCTTTGTATAACTTCTTGTGCTCAATTTTTTATTCTCCGTGCCATTTTTATTTTCATTTTTCTACATATTTCTTGTCATTTGTTATTTACTTACACCAACATCTCAGAATGATTTAACCTGCGTGTGCATGCAAATCTCGAAACCACATGCACTGCGCCCAACTTTATCAAAGTGCTCTCACCATGTCATACTTGTTTGGCGCCACATTTAATCAGAAGTTTTTCTTTTTCTCTTTTCTCTTCCTGTGTGTGCGTTAACATTTTCTGTGTTACATTTTCTTTAAACATTTCTAGAGCTATTTTTTTTTTCTGCTCTTCCCTTCTTTTGTTTTGTTCCCCCCAAATTCATCTTTGCCTTCCCATTACGCGCTCGGGCTAGCTCAGTATTTGACCCGACGGACGCTGTTTTTCACGGGAAGCTCACTGCGGGACACGGTTTTGGACCGCCTAGTATATTTATGGGAAAAGGGGCGCCAGATTGTCTGGTAGAAAGGCCCGACAGCAGAGCAAAGCGACGAAATGAAGCAAAAATACACAGAGGGCACAGTCGCAAGTTGCCGTTGCAGCGGTTAACAAGTGTGTGTTGGCCGTCTCTCGAACGCGTCCCTTGCAAGCGTCTCAGGATACCTGATACGGGCCGCCCGCTCGGACCCGGCGGCGTGTGCGCGTATTTGGAGGGGGGGGGGGGGGGGGGGGGTAGCGGCTTCCGTGTGCGCCGAGAGCCGGGTCTAACGCTCTTTTGCCCCTTCTATCGCTGTGCTGTTCAGGCTCGTTCTTTGCTACTACTTTACCATTTCCACCTCCCCGTTTGTTTTTTCTGGTTGTTGTTCAGCCGCGGCCCGTTTGAGACTTGTCGTGCTGCCTATTATACGGTCCCCTGCCCTCATTCTCAAGTTTGTTTAGAGGGCGGAGATTATACCTCCTCGCTTGTTCTGTGTCCTTATATTGACGAAACGGATTCATTGTAAGCCTGCCCTGACGAAGGGAATACCATTCCCGAAACTGTTGGCAAAATAAACGTTAAAAGAACAGTCGCGTTTGTCGTAATACTGTACCTATATATATATATATATATATATATATATATATATATATATATATATATATATATATATATATATATATATATATATATATATATATGTTTGCTATCGCAAGCACGCTTCAACCATTCACACTCCTGTTGCTCCCAGTATGTGGCGGATACTCCGTGCTTTGTTTCTTATTGACTGTCGCATCTGGATAGCATTATTTGAGCTCCACTTTGTAGCGTTGGAGCCAGTATTACTGTTGCCTTCTTTCTGTACCTGAAAAAAAAGGGAAGGAACTGTTAATCTAGAGTAAGTATAGCTGCCCGCGCCACCCCACTGAGTGCTTCTTGGGGGAAAAATTGCGAGGACACTTTGGCAAGTAAGATGTTGAGAGGCGAAAGCGGAGGACACTATGCCGTGACGACTTCCGGTGGATGTGACGTCACACCGTTCCCGTGGCTGTATCGATGCCCAGATTATACATCTTTCGAGGATCTTAAGTGTTAATTACGCTTAATTACACATTTTTCCATCTACTCTGAGTCTCTGACACAAAACCGTCGTTTTTCCGACCATTCTGTGGCACTTTTCACTATGCCGTGACGACTTCAGGTGGATGTGACGTCACACCGTTCCAGTGGCTATATCGACGTCCGCGCTATTTCGACGCAATTTCTACTTTTTTGGCGAAAATTAATTAACTAATTACTCTACACTCATCGAACTTGGCTTCTAGGTACATTTTTTCCTCCTCTATCTGAAGCAACCATTGGTTTTCTTCTATCTTTTTTTAGTTGCCGAGTGAAACGCGTGTGACACGCTTTGTTAACGGACGACAGTATGAGCCATTAAAGGCTTTCGCCTTGATAAATACTTTAAAGGCAGTGAGGTACGTCTGAATGGATCCGGCTCCGCACACAGCGTATGCGCGGTTCGCGCTGCCCGGCCTGCTGTTGTAGGTCCGAGTTTTTGTGGCTTTTTCGAGCTGCGGCATCGCACGGTTTCAAAAACCCCATTCGTCACTATTTGAGGAGCGAATGGGTATTACTGCTAACCCTGCGGTGTAGGTGTGCACTGTAAGCGCATTCAACTTCTTTGGTATTGCTTTGTAAAGGCTGCGGTACTCGCAAACGAATCCGCTGCTGTGGCTCACTGGCTAAAGCGTTCGGCTGCTGCGACAAATGTCGCGGGATCGAAACCCGGCCGCGGCGGCCGAATTTCGATGGAGGTGGAGCACAAAAAGACGCCCAGGTTCTCTGCAATGTCACTGCAGTTTAAAGAGAGAGATCATGGTCTGGAGCCATCCGGAGCCCTCCACTGATCCGGAGCCCTCCACTACGGCGTCTCTCATTCCTACATGCGCAGCTTTGAGACGTTTAAGCCCACATGCCTGTACCAGTACGTACAAATAACATCTGGGGCCGTAATAGGGCGATAAATACGCCCCCCCCCCCCCCCCCCCCCTCTACCCTCCCCGCGCAGCAATCACGCCGTTCGTGGCGCTCGTGTCGCTGCGACGCCGGCGCCCTCTCTTGTTAGTTAAGGTAACTAGAAAGGACGCATGGCGCGCGGGGAGGAAAACCGGAGGGGACAGAGCAGGGAGAGTCCATACAAACCAAATAAAAAATGGTCTCAGCAGGTACCAGTTTTATTGGTGGTAAGAATCAAGTTGGCAAAGAAGACTGCAGTTGCTCCTTACCTTGCGACGTTTACGTCGTTCATCAGAGAGATTTCGACACGCTGAACGGCCAGTTCGTTGGTCGCGTCTTTTCCTGAGGCCTTGAGGTTAAGCGTGCCCTCCAGAATGCGGCCCAATCTCGTCCCTGTCGTGGACAGATACGTCCTTGTGGAGCCAGAGTTGAAGTATTCCTTCCTGTAAGAAAAGAACAGTAGCGCAACCAAGACGAACACAAGAGAGGACTTCAGACATGGCAGTTGCGCGAAACACACACACACAAGACAGGTTACGGGACGAGCGCTCGTCCCGTAACCTGTCTTGTGTGTGTGTGTTTCGCGCAACTGCCATGTCTGAAGTATTCAACCAACTAGCCCGACAACACGTTCTACAAGAGAGGACCACACAGGACTAGCGCTAAACTTCATCTAACTTTATTCACTAACAGCGCAGCAAATATAAGGAAAACCAGGACACGTGCAGAGAGATACCAGTTTCCACACCACACTATCTACAGAACCGTTCAAGATACGCCATCTCCGATTTGTAGAGGTTCACCGACGTATCGCTAACACAAGATACACCTCTCTTCGTTATATGATATGCTTCCAATAGTTCCCTTGCCCTTGTGTCTTTGCTTTTACCTAAAATCTTTATCTCATGAAACCGTGGTTGACACTTTACAACATGCACCATCTAGCCCAACAAAAAGTTAAATATTCCTTCCTGCGCGCCAGCTATTCGAGTTTTCGAGATATCGAATTTGCAGCGACAAAGAAATAGAAAAGAGGAAATTGAGCTGCCCAGAAGAAGGGCAAACAGCCCGTGAAGTGTATCCTCTCTCTGTGGACATCACACAGTAGACGTGAAAACTGCTCAGAGGCGGTTTTCCCAACCGTATAGGTCATTTTTTGCCACACGTTCCATTTCAAAAATGTCGCGTTTACGATGTGATAATTTCTTTCTAACATCATCAGCCATTTTCGCAACTGAACTGTGATGAGCCAAGATTGGGTGATGAGCCAAGGTGCGGATCCAAGATTGGTTCTTGGGTGCGGATCACGGAGGCTAGGCTTCATGCTTTTCTCATCATAACGGTGATCACCGAGTCATTTTCGGTTATGAGTTCATTAGTTCGAACTCAGGGGCGGGGAAAATGTTTAAATCCGGTTTTCCCGCCAATAAATGCGTCTTTTGCTGTTGGGCAGTCGTCAACAATACCGGGAATAGTCACAGAATCGAGTTTTGCTGAGAACAAGCGTATGATAGTTTTCTTCAGTGCCACTTGAAGGTGAAATGTTTGCAAGACATCATCATGTTTAGGTAGCCATCATTGCAAATACGGGATAAAGCAAAGAGGAGATTTTGTCTTAGCCAGGTCCAATCATCGATCGAGATAAAATGATCGCGACATATGACTGCGTCTTACGGTGTTCTTTGTGGGAAGTTTAACAATGTGACATTGAAAAGATTGAGGTTAAGCAGTTATTTGAGTACGGCTTCTCGAGCCGTAATGATGTCACCGTAGTAAACGGGAGATCCTCCGTTTAATCTTGAGTGGTAGTTCAACCACATTGTGAACTGTATAATGATAATGATGGCTTTCTATGGCCCACGGGCAACTGTCGCCAAAGAGTGCCATGGCACAGGGTTTATTTTCTGTTTTTACTCAATGTGGGGTCAAGGACCAATTTCCCAAGCATTTCACCCCTAAAGAAGCCAAGGACCAGGCCAGGCGAAAGCTTGGGCCCATTGTATCACCGGTGGCTACCCGGCGGCACTGAGAAACTGTGTAATGCAGTGACGCCCAATACCCATGTCTTACTTAGTACTCAGCTTCAAGTCTGCTTCACCCAGTTCCCCTCTCAGCTTCAGCGTCAGCTTCCCAGGTACCGACGACGGCAGTGATCCCAGGTACACAACAACGTGGTAGTGGTACACTGAAATAGAAATTCAAAGGCGATCAATGCGATTTATGCAGCCGCCGCAATGGCTTAGTGGTTATAATGCTTGGCTACTGACCCGATCGAAAGTCGCGGGTTCGATCCAGGCCGCGGCGGCCGCATTTCGATGGAGGCGAAACACACACACACACACACACACACACACACACACACACACACACACACACACACACACACACACACACACACACACACACACACACACACACACACACACACACACACACACACACACACACACACACGCACGCACACACACACACACACACACACACACACACACACACACACACACACACACACACACACACACACACACACACACACACACACACACACACACACACACAAAGTGTGACATTGCAATTTGCAATCCAGTTCAACGTAAATCTAAATACGGGACTAAACCGTTATCGGCTATGAGAAAGCAGTGAAAGTACTGTATACTTCCTGCACACATGACAAAAATTCTGAGTGCAGTCAAAATGTCGAATACCCCGAAGATGACCTCACGCCGCGATTCGGATATAAGCTCGCACTTGACAAGACACGGGAATAGCGTAATGCCTTCTTCGAAGTACCTAAATAACCTAACCTGAACAATATGTATTTTGGCAAGTTTTCAGCAAGGTCCATGGGAAGCCATTTCTTAAAGGCTAAGGGGTGCACATCTTGCTTTGGCGAAGCCAACGTATACCTGCGCACAGTGTTTTTCAGTCGTAGCGCTGTCAAAGTATCTTTTTAGAGTTTACTATTTATTTGACTTCCTAGTGCTAGCATCGGTGCGTGTATGCGGCAGCAGAAAAATTAGTGGCGCCAACAACGTAGGATCACGTGCCACCTCGTTCAGAGCAAGTGTCTTGTTAGCACCGAACGCTTAAGACCTCTCCGAATGCAGTTCGAAACCTGCCAACAGGGAACTTCGGAAATGAACGCTTAAATTCTTTATTAACAACTGCATCTTATATCGTTGTGGGAAGTAGAAGAAAGCCCGAAGTTGCTATAATGATTGCAGCGTCGACTTTGCTTAGCCACCTGCGTGTTCACAAGCACTGCAGCTGTCTTTTCTTTTTACTGCGCGACACAGAACTTCCTTCTTCCTGCAACATCCAGGTGCGCGTACTGCCACCAGCACTGTTATTTTTTTTAACTCTTGCATTCATTAGCATAGGCTCATCGCTTATCCGGTAGCCCTCTGGCCCTAGCAACCAGTCGTCAATGGCTCGATCCTCCAATCGACCTGCTTATTTAATCAGAAAACATAATATTGCTCATCGGCAAAGAAACCAGCAGCTGTGGGCCCGAAAACCACAGATGACGTCACCGTGCTATCGATGGAAATTAAAATCTTTCCGAAAGAACAGGGAATCGAACCCAGGACTTCCAGATTGCCTGGCGAACACGTTACCCACAGACCACAGGAAAGCGTTGCTTTTCGGCGAACAGAGATGAACACAGAGTATGCGTTGCATTACGACTGCGTGCAATGAGTATGTGCGTCACTGGGCAGAGAAAAATAGGTGAGAATAAATAAGAACAAAATAACATGAAATAAATCGCACTATAAGCACGTAAGCATGTCTTAAGCTCCAGCCGTAATGTTTGTGCTTTGTTCCAAAATGACATGTGACTAAATGTCTTTGGAGTTAAAGAGTCCTCAAGTCTTCATCTGAGTCCGTGAGAGCTTCGACGAAAACCTGGTTCACCTCTGCCCACAAGCCTTTCGCGTGTACATTGGCCTGCTGTGACCATGTACATAGGTTCCACGGGAAACAGCGCGAAATAGAAGACACTGAGATTTCTTGAACTCCTCCGGAGCCAAGTGACGCCCGTTACACATAACAGACGGGCGGACAGACATACGAATCGACGCGCTGATAGGACACACAGAGACTGACGGGTTGATAAATGTACTTACGGATGTACAGTCGGGGACAAAAGTCTCCGGACCACGTGTTCCTCAAACGAAGCTTGTAGCTCTACTATCAGACAGCGGCTGGAGAGCGCACTTGTGGAGATGAAAGAACAATAATTTAACTTTTACGTCCACAAGTGTGGTCTCCAGCCGCCGACTAATAGCAGAGCTATCGGCTTCGTTGGAGGAACACGTGGTCCGGAGACTTTTGTCCCCGACTGTACAGACAGACGTACAGACAAAAGGACGAACTGACAGATGTGTAGGCGGATGTATTTTTCCCGCTCCACCGATCGTCACACCCTCTTCTGGTTTCCAATGTAAAGCCCGCCCGGGGTATGACCTGTGGGCCCCAAGGTGGCGCATTTCCAGAGGTGCCCACACCCTGTCTCAGCTACATAATGTTCTCATCTAGCCGTAGGTGTGCTCAGGAGTTAACGGTTACGACGCATTATGACGGTGACGATGGCGCTGACGTTGCTAGATGGGAACGTCTCACTGTACTTAGTCGGACACAACTCAAGAACGCAGCGGCTTTTCCTCTTCAAAGTGTCCCCTTCCAGCCAATGGCATCTGCCGATTCTCATGGCCCTGCTTGTGTGACAAAGCAGGGAGTGTTAGAGGAAAGGGGATAATCCCTTACCTCTGTGGTCGGGGATAAACCCTCTCTCCATTGAGGCGCTGCTTCCTGCACTGTCACGCTAAGCAGGGTGATGAGAATCGGCCGACGCCTTTGGCTGGAAAGGGGTCCTTTACCGGGGAAAAGCTGCCGATATAGTCCTCGTCGTGACAAGACAAGAAAAATAAAAAAAAAAACAGGAGGGCGCTTTGTTGACCTAAAGTGCGGTGAGGCGAAAGTCTTAAGCGCAGTGCTGCTGCTTGTGTCACTGATGTGTGGTTAAGATGTTAAGAGCGGAACGCGATAGCGTCTTCCAACGCTGCCAGAGAGTCCACAGAACGCCATCGCCCGTTCGGCTCTACGCTTTGCTCGTCCGTGAATTGGTTTTTGAGGAAAGGAAATGTATCTGTCTCGCATATCTCGGTGGACACCTGAACCTCGCTGTAACGGGAAGGGAGGAAGATGGGAGTGAACGAAGACACCGTATTTACTAGACGCGCCTTTGTTCATTGCAAACCATCGAGCTGGCATGGCGGAGTGGTAGCGTGCTTGTCTCGCGCTCCGGAGGCCCTGGTTCGATTCCCCAACTCGACCAATTTTCTACTCGGTTTAATTTATTTAACTGGTCTGACTAGAAAGGTTAATTAGGCTAATTGGTTAACTAAGCAATTAACTAAACTCAGACCTACTTACTTGGAGCATTACTATACGATCCCTTTAATTGGTTGCATGGTTACTAGCCAAAGTACAATTGGCCCTGTTTGAAAATTGCGCACTGTGACGTCACGACCATTCCGACCAATTGAAAAGCGTGACATTTCTGTCGACAACTCCTGCTTACAACGATGAGGCATTAAAGGCTTCCGCCTTAAAAGACGACGGAGCGCACTCACGGCAGAAGGGCGACTGCTGATTCGTCTTGAAGTACATCTTGACCGGTCCCTCTCGAGGCCGTGACGCGATGGCGGAGAGACCCACGACGGCGCAGCCTGTCCCGCTGGGACCACAGTCGGCGCACTGGCCCGTCAGGAAGAGCTCGTAGCTGGAGCAGGCGTAGGCAACGAACGCGCACTCTCCCGGGTCACTGCTCGCCTCCCTGTACAGCGCCTCGGTCATGAACTGGATGGCCCTCTCGTGACGGCAGACCACCGAGTCCCGAAAGCCTGTCTGGGAGACAACGCGTGGTCTGCGTCTTCGCAAACACAGCGACGGATATAACAGTGGTGTTGGGGATGTTTCGAGTGTATACTATGCGAAGCATATTACTAAAGCTACACTACAGCCCGTCGAGCGCGGCAGTGGAGCTACCATTGACCTTTAGCGTGACCACGTGACACCACGTAACAACATGACGTCACAGCAGAGGAGAGATGGGCTGCCGGCTCGCGCGGTCGGCCGCGGCGGTGGAGGCTCCACATCAGAGGCGCTGCAGCTGACCACGTGACGCTACAGCAGCGGTATAAAGCTGAGCTTGCCTCTCTGTTCTCGCTTCGGCGAGCGCTGCTTCGGCCGCTTCTTTTTGAGCAGCGTCCGCTCCGGCGGACGCAGTTGTTGCTGCGACGCGCGTCTTTTCTTTCCTTTTTCTCTTTCCTCTGATCTTTTAACTCTCCTCTATCTGCACGTGGCAGCGGTGGTGGCTTGGCTCGAGCCAGTAGCAGGCCCGTGCAATTTCCTCTTCATCCTTCTCTCAGTCACAACAACAACAACAACAACAACAACAACAACAACAACAACTCTCCGGGCACTTACGAGGCGGCCAGGTGTTGGGATGCCGCCTAGAAGCAGGGCTGATTTGAACGAGAAGCGAAAGCTTCAGCGTGCCACAGAGACCGATGAAGAGCGGGATGAACGTCTGGCTAAGCGGCGTGCTCAATATGCGGCTCGGCGACAACGTTCTACAACAACTGAAGAACAAAGCGAGGAACTTTACCAAGCCTAGCCATCAATATGCTTCGCATCTGACTAGGCTTAACCTTAGCTAAGCCTCAGCCATTTTTTTTTTGTTTTGATGCTTTGGCATTAGTAGAGTCAGTGCAAGCGCCCCGTACACGTGCGGACTACCTTGCCAAGCTCCATTCTTGAGAGAGAAGTTCTTGACGATTCGTTGGCAGCCCGGTTGGGTCACGCCACCGTTCGGGTAGAAATCAATATGCCCCACGGGATCTATCATGCCAAGGCCGACTGGAAAAGAGGATGCGACGTCGGTTAGTCTTAGCAAAACCGATATGCCTTTTCCTCAAACACTTTTGTGCCCAAACCAAAATGGTTGGAAAGAGCAACGATCCGGAGGCTCATGAATTGCTGGAAGAGCAATTTATAAGATAGGGCAGCTTTGCCTAAGTAGCACGTCAGCGGTTCTGTTTCGAACTTAAATAGAGTTTTTAGAAGGCATGGATTAAACCCTTTCTCATCTCTGTTATCATCGGCACATGTGTATACTATACTGGCTGCGTTTATGATCCACAAACTGTCAGAAGTAATGCTTTCCTATTCCTGTCTCTCTGTCAACGTGTTGCGCTGAGAACTATGCCTAGCAGATTAGTTAAACATAACTAAAACCAACTAGCTCAGTAATGTGCTAATTTAATTTAAGTAATCTGTAAATAATTTAACAGCCACCTGTCATGGTACGCGGTTTGCTCACAATCCTGTAGGTAGGCTGTGATGACGCCACATGGTTACGTGACCTATGTGGCGCCCACCTGCCTCCTTGCTTTCTTCCGTGGGTGTGTTTTGTGCATTCTTCGCTTACGGTCAGCACGTTAATTGGCTAATTTCTACTACTGACACTACTCAGGACAGAGCAAGAAAAAGCAGCGGCTTATACATACTTAATATCGGGAACACGAAGCGCTTGCCGTCGCTGTGAATAGCATCCACGAACCCAGCGTCGCTAGGGTCCAACCGTACTGTGGGCGGCATACCTTCGAAAAACGGTTCAGCCGGGTCCAAACCTGCGAGAGAGTAAGGCACAGCACATGCCCGATGATGTTTCTGCAGGGAGTCGGGACGTGTTTCTCACACTCCATTCCTAAGGAACGCATCCAAAGCAGCACAGTAATTGGCCCAATATTGGGAACATACTGGCAAATATCGGTTCATACAACGGGCAATATTGGGCCGGTTTACAACATTGGTACGATTAGCCGTGCTGTTCGGGATGCAACGATGCCAAGGCGGGAGCCGTTGTTAGCAGTGGCTTACATAACTGCGCCCATATAACAACATCCGGTCAGCCTCTGAAAGCAAGAATCTTGAAACTCTACTCGTTTAGCCTTTTGCATGTTGTCCTGAGCCCCGGAGGTGCACAGTTCCCAAGTGGCGTTCAACAGAGGCAATAAAGTTGGGATAATTTCCCGTCGCTGTCATAGTGGGCTTATGGAAAACCGTAGAAACGGAAGTGTCCGCGGACCCACATGTCAGTGACGACGACAAAAACCTGATTAGACGACGCTATGCGAAGAACTGCTGACCTCATCTGTTCCTTAGCAAGTCAGTGTCATGTACAGGGTGTTCCGCCTAAGGCTTTACACAATTTTTAAGAATAGGCTTTTTAGTTTGAAGAGCGCTTTTTCGGGCACAGCAGTGTCGTCAGTGGAGTCTACATATGAATAAAGCCAGGTCGTGGTAACTATATCAGGCTGGTTAACTAATACTGAACAGTTACTTTTTTAACAATTGTTGTTAGACTCCTTAATAACTGAGAGGCGTGTACCGGACCCTAAGTAATATCGATATCAGTTTTTCGAAAACGCGGTTACCCTAGGGACTGCGGCCCAACAAATTTTTGGACATTTCTACGAATTACGTGCACTGGAGATGCTGCGTTGCCTGCGAGCTTCTCGAAAGCGGACGCAGTTTGGCGCGATGTAGCCAAAATTTGTTGGGCCAGAGCGCCGTGGGTAATCGCGTATTCGAAATTCTAAAAAATGGAATGAACATCAATTACTGTGGGGTACACGCTTCTCAATAATTAAGGAGCCTAACAGTAATAGTTAAAAAGTTAACGGTTCGGTATTAGTTAACCAGCCTGTTAGTCAGGCTTAGCTGTATTCGGATGTACTACACCGCTGAACATGCTATGCCAAAGAAAGGGCTCCTCTAACTTAAACAGCCGATTTTTAAAAATTGCGTTAAGTATAAAGTTAAAGGCCCGGTATATATACATGACAGAAGCCAACAGCCACAGGTAGGCACATGCCCTCTATACAGGTACACACATTCCCAGAGGGTTTCTTGAGCAACGAAGCAAACATCTAGTGCGAAACTAGGCAGCAGCTACAATAAAGGTTAACCTGTTCATCTCCCCTCTCTAGTGGAATAACGACAGCTGTTTCGCAGAGACAAATTTGCCATAGACTCACCGGTGATTCTTCCTAGTCTGCGCAACCTCTGTCCAGCGTAGCCGGCTATGTGGGAGCCCAGGCTATGACCGATCACGTGAAACCTGTCCGGGGGGACTCCAAACGCTTGCTTCGAAGGAAAATGGGAAAATAATTAGAAAGTACTGGCCCGCAATATAAGAATCAAGGCTAGCACTTGCGTGCATCTCCTCAATACCTGCAATTTATCGACGAGTCGGGCGATCTCGAGGCCGACAATGCGGGTGTTAGCTGTCGCCTGGACGTACTCGAACAGGCTGCCGTCCGCCCAGTCCACGAGGATGACGTTGAAGTCACCCGCCGTCAGCAGAGCGTCTTTGATGGACTATACAGCAGAAGAGGAATTCTACTGTCATCGATAGCGCCCAAGCATAAAAATTACAGGATTGCACTTAAGTCTGCTTAAGAGCGGAAATGCGAGAGCCTTTCCCTGTTCTCTTTATCTCCCTCCATTTTTTTATTGTTTAATTTCTACGTTTTTATTTATTCTTAAATTTTTTTATAGTTCTCGTTTTCACATCACTGCGGCCACCCGCATTGGAGCAACGCGAAAGCAAAACGTCCACATACTATATAGACGGCAAGGCTATTCTGACGTCAAAGTGCTGTATCGACGTCCATGGTTATTGCGACGTCTAAGTGTGTTTTTGCCGTTTAACTAATTAAGTAATTACTCCACATAAACGAAATTTGGAATCTTGCGTGATGTTTTCAACCACTACCTAAAGCAATCAAACTTTTTTTTTTCATATAGCCTTATAAAACGACATGAACGTGCGGACAAAACTTGCGGACACTTTTTGATGACGCTTACATAGCCGCATAATCCCCTCGCATTGCTAAAAACTTTTAGGCTGTCCTCGATGGAGCGTTCGAATATGCTAGAATTTTCTGTCGCTGCTGAATCTATTGTGGCTCCGCCTTAAGGGTAGGACGTGACGGCGTTAAGGGGTTAGGGCCCATATATGCGGAATAGCTCATTCTCTACATTGCATTAGTAGATCCCTGGGAGTCCTCATACCACTCTTGGTGCAGTAGTGCAGCGGTTAAGCGATGCCTCACTCTCCGGGTAGGTGGCTGTTTCGAACACAGTCACCTGGGAGGTTTGTGGAACCCAAGTTGCTCTTCCCTAGCAATTAACCACTCGCAACCAACCATTAATTAACTGCTACTCGCCACGGTGGGCACTTTGCTCACAATCAGATGGGCGGGTTGTGATGACGTCACAAGGTCACGTGAACTATGTGGCAGCACTGGCAGGTGGGCCACGTGCTTCTCCGGGGATCTTTCCCTCATGCCGATGGCGATGACGTTGCCGAGTTTTCCGCTCAGGAGCTCGTGCTACACTCTCAACAGAAAGCAGTAAAAAGGGAGTAAAGTTATCCTCTACTACAAACTCTTTAAGAAAGGGAGTGCGCTAGAGGACAGCTTACACCTTTTCTACCCCCATATAGGTGTATTCCTGTTCAGAGTGGGAAGAAATACGACGGTCGATTTGCGTGGTCAGCCCACACTTCGAATTAGGTGCGCCAGCACTGTGGGGCCATTGATGCGCCCTTATCATGGTTTTACATTGCTTATCGCAATTACGCTTCGTTATTTATGATAATGTGGTGTGGTTAAGGTTGTATACCAAGTGTATTCTGTGTATTGTGGGTGTTTGCACGGCGTGGGTTGAGCACAGTAGATACATGCCACAAGGCAGACATTGAGGGCTAGGTTGCGCTACGGGTACAAGTGCAAAGACTTGCGGAGCGTGGTAAACTGCGCGATGTACGAGAATAACAATGTACCCTCATGGGAAAGTCGGGAACCTTCTCGACTTGCATGAACCCGTGGGAGAACAGCTTGGTCTCGAGACTGGGGTCGAAAGAGGACTGCCGTAGCTGCTCCGCGGTGACGTTCCACGAGAAGATGTCCGGTACGAGCGGCGTGTTGGGTGTGTAGAGCTGGAAGCGGGTGCCTATCTTGGCTCTCGGCCACGGCTTGGCGTTGACAAAGCGCAATTTCGGGTCGTAGAAGTCCGTCAGGTTGAGGCAGCCTAGCCCCTCGTAGCAGGCTGACATGGGTCCTGTGACAAAGGGAGCGGATGACCGTGAGTGAACAAAGACGACAGGGAAGAGTACAGGGGTTCTGTAACGTGCGCTGACATCGCACAGCACACGGGCGGCTTTTAAGGCGAATGCCTCTAATGCCTCATCGTTGTCGACAGAAGGTTGTCAGCAGAGGTATCACGCTTTTTCCTGCCAGGCCAGAAAAAAAAATCTTTGTGCCCGGTGGAATTCGAACAACCATCCTTCCGTTCCGCAGCCGAGCGTGCTAATGGCTACGCTACTTCCTGCCAACGCATATGTAGTTGTGCTTGTCTAGTACGCTTGAGAGTGTTTACAGAAAGGCGCCGAATCAGACGGATGCCTCCCAAGCGCCCTCCAGTGTCCCCAGCATTTAAGATTCACAAGCAATTGTGTGCTTAATTACCATCTTAACCACGCATCAGTGACACAAGCAGCAACATCGCGCTAAAGGCTTTCGCCTCACCGCACTTTAGGTCAACAAAGTGCCCTCTAAATTTTTTACTTTTCGCCTCAATCGTAACTCGAGCGCTGCAACTGGGAGCTGCTTCCGTGTCCTCGTGCAGAACAGGTCTCTGAAACTACTGGTGTAGAAACGTATGCTGTATAAACGTTAGGGTACCGGAAGTGGACAGAGTGGGTGAGGGAACAAACGTAGGTTAATGATATCCTAGACGAATTCAAGAGGAAGAAATGGGCTTAGGCAGGGCATGTAATTCGAAGGCAAGATAAGCGAAGGTAAGATAACCAAGATAATGATGTAGAAGACGTTAGCTTGATTTCGCCGACAACACCACACACAGCGAAGCCATTTTGTACATATGCAACCAGGAAAGCCAACTCAGCGAGATTTGAAATACGTTTTCGTTTACGTTCAATATTTCGGATTACATTGCTGATTAAGAATTTAAGAACTAGGCTGACGTTTCATGTTGGAGGCCTTCGATTGCGAAATATTATAACGTAGTGGTGACTGCAGTCCGGAGAGCAGGAATACAGCCAAAATGGCTGCTAAACAAAACGCTTTATTGGGGCTGACTTGCGCCAGTAAAGAACTGAATGAGTCGGCGGCGGCGTAGCAACAAGCCTGCTCGGCGGTCGTCGAACAGAATGCCCGATGCTCTCGGCTGTGCTCATTTTGAAGCTGATAGCGAACTTTCGAGATAAAGCATGGAAAGTTACTAGAACAATCTTGAACAACGTAGAATCGGCTCCGCCTGGATGCGGTCAACCGAGATAAATCTGGACGCGTCTTGCATCAGAAAGCGATAAAGCGCCGTGCCGGCAGCTTTGAAGAATGAACCAACGCTACAAAGATTCGCCGCAGTATAATCTAGCCCCTAAATTATCAAATAAAAAAGTAGAGTTAGTTTTGATTCATTAAACATCTAATTATTGAGCTCTGTCTCGTAGACATAATGTCCGGCTTGCAGTATAATCTACCTGGACAGATCTCTCTGACCTATCTTTAGTGGTTTCTGAAATAAAAATCTGTAAACGTTAAAAAAAATCACCCGGTATTACATTCAAGACTTTTACGTTGCCACGACAATCGAGCATTGCTGCCCCTATGTTCACGTAATAATAATCATCATCACCATCATCATCGTCGTCATCGTCGTCATCATCGTCAGCCTGACTACGCCCGCCGCAGGGTAAAGACCTCTCCCATATCTCCTCAGTTAACCCGCCCTGAGTCAACTGCATTTACCCTATCCCCAAAAACTTCTTAGTCTCATCCGCCCGCCTAACTTTCTGCCGTCCCCTGCTACGCTTGCCTTCTCTTGGAATGCAGTCCGTAACCCTTGAGGACCATCGATTACGATCGGTATGAAAATTCTAACCATTTCGCGACAGGTAAGCCTCCGTGCCCAGGAACAGCACCTATTAGAAAACAGCTGCTCAGTGTGGTGGACCTGCGATGGAACCGCGAATGTTATGATAAAAAGTGGACTCCTTCCTTTAACCTTCTATCTCCTGCATCCCACTACCCGTTTCTCAACTTATGCCTCATGGCATACTTCTCGAATAAAAAAAAGAGCCTCCACAAAAGAAATATTAGTCAGCAGAATCAGTCTATATAAAACAAACACCCAGCAACTGGGTCAGGAAAACGTTCCATTTACAATAGCCCCGACTTATCAAAAACTTCCTTACTGTCTCCGAAGATGAGGCAGCCGACTTGGATCGGAATTACGGTGAGCGCCACGACGACTGACACGCATCTTGCTTGACAAAAGCAGTCTTGAGACATTGTCCGTCGCGCTATTTCTCGTCAGTGGCCGAAGCTGCTCCTTCATTGCGCTCTGGCCATGTTTTGTATGTCTCCGTACCTTTAAACCGTACGCGCCTACTCTGGTCACTGGAAAGGCGGTACTTTCAGTGTCAAGCGCTCTGTCTCCGGTGGCAGATCGTCTGTTATGACGGCCGTGAATGAAAATAAACGATGCTTGCCTGCCTGCAGGACAGGTGACACTGAGAGTCAATATATTTTTTTCCTCGTTGAAGCGACGCTGGAGTTTGCACAGGTTCTCCGCCAAATGAAGGATTGGAGTGTCTGCGGAATAAAATGAAGAAAACTAAAATGAGAAGTGAAATTGTCCCGAGAAACTGCGTTCTTGCTTATTGTTATTTCCTTTTAGGTCGCCCCAGCCTATTTTTTGTCCTACGGGTAACATTATTTTTGTTTTTGTTTTTTCTCCAGCCCACACTAATATATGTCCTACGGGAAATTTCCCTGTCGAAAGAGTTGACCTGTGAACAGACCCACTGACAAGCGCAAACAGGGGAACCTTGTCATCGCAGTCGTTTTGTGAATGCGCCAGAAGGAACGACGCTAATAAGGCCCTTCACAACAAGTGCTGCTCAGTGTTATGCTGGGGGGAGGAGGGAGGAGCCAGTTTCGAATGCCACCACCGTGTGATGTCCATGATGATGAAAACGTTTATTAAAGCCACAATGCCTTATTTGAAGGGAAGGCTGATCGGGTCCCTAGTCCGGGACGCCGTTGGTGAAAGCCGCTGCCCGTGCTCTGGTGACGAGGGCTCGTTGTTCCTCGAGGTCCGAGCTGGACAGGGCCGCCTCCCAGCCCTCCCGCGTTGGCTGATTTATGATGTCAGTGCTGGCATTTTTCTGACAAGCCCATACCATGTGGTAGAAGTTTGCCTTCTGGCCACAAAATTTGCACTGAGCCGAAAAGGACTCGGGCTGAATGGCGTGAAGCGTAGCTGGGTTATTGAAAGACATAGTTTGTAGCCTGCGAAGGTGACATTCCTCTGATTTACTGAGACCCTTAGCGGGCCTCGGGAGTGTCTGCCTTTCAAGGCGCAAATGTTGCAATATTTCTGAATATGTCGTTAGCGGAGAGGGGGAGCCGGAATCAGGAAGGGAGGACGTAGAAGGATGCCGGGGAAGAAAAGCTCGGGCCTAAGCGTGTGCGCGCTCGTTTCCTTCAACTCCCTGGTGACCTGGTACCCATATTGATTCCTTCCGTTCAGCTGAAGTCCTACATTGACTAAGAATTTTGCAGGCTAGCGGCGTGATTCTGCCACGCATATAGTTGCTATAAGCCGCCTGGGAATCTGTAACTATGTATGACAGAAAAAGATGGGGAGATGGTCCTTGATAATTACAAAGTGAACAACGGAGGGAAAACCTCAGGGAATGTGCTTGCCAATGTTTCTACAACAGGACTTGTATTCAGCTGGGCAAAGCGTTCATCATTGGCGGGGTTTAAATAGAGGCTTTGTTCCGAGGAGAGAGGCCCGGTGAGAGGGTGTGAAGTGGGAAGAATGAATCTTGTCCAGACATGATGGCTGCTCTCAGCCTGGACAGGATTCTCCAAGCTTTAAATGACTGGAGAATGGGTCGCTGAAAAGCGGGGAAACGATCTAAGATTGTTGTAGGTGTCAAATTATCTGTGCCGTAAAAGGTGTTTCAAAATATGATCAAAGAAGGGTGCACTGCGCGGGACTAATAGTTAAGGTCGAGAAGAACTTTCAGAATATAAAAAAAGGATACCGAGTCTGGCGGCCCCAGCCGCTAATATACTTGAAAAAGGGGTCGTTCGTATAGCATCCTTCAAATTTTGGGCCAATCAAAGCAACGGATTTCGACAGTGCACTTCGGGGAGTTTCGCAGCCGTCGTAGTCGCAACAGGCTGCATCAATGACCTTGGTAATTCGACGAAGCCCTCTACGCTAACTGCGCATGGCCTACAGCCGTGCGCCTTGATTCCCCAGCAGCCAGCCCCTTGTACCTCTGTGTGCATACTTTATTTTTAATGGTGCGTATATTTTTTTTCCCTCGCCTTTGGCCTTCTCTAGAGTGACGTTAAAACAAATAGCAAATTTTAGAACAGGCATAGCCCGCAAAGGCGGACTTTATAATAAATCTGAGGTCTTACACCCACCTTAAGATACATACCTTACTGGACTCCATTGTGTCAGAATTAACGATGTTCACAATATACGGCTGCGCTAGTGCAGCTTCAGTTCAGCGAACTGTAGAATTAATGGTCATCACATTCGGTGGAGAAATGTAGTGCCATCGCTATTTGCCCACCTTGCCGACAGTGGTTTTCGACTTTGTGCGTTTGTAACTTTCCGTATGACCGGCCCTGGGTGATAAATTTGTACGCGGCATATGCATCGCTCAAAAGAATGCGAACGCCCCCATCTCATAAGCTGTCTCCTGGCAGCTTGATGATGGCGTTCCAGTGCCTATCCTTGTGTTCCCAGACATAAATTTTTCGATAGTGAGAGAAAACTTTTAATTAGCATAAAATAATTAGCAGGAGCTGGGTGGTCGGGGCCCCTAGTCCAGGACTCCGCTGGCGGCAGCTGACTTGCGGACTATAGCTGGACGATCCAGATTTGCTGGTCCAGGTTTTCGCTGGTCAGGATCTCCACCTACTGCTCCTGTGTCGGGTGTGGCACTATTAACGTTTTGTCCGGTTTTTCCTGGCATTCCCTAGATGTACGGTAGAGAGCGTGGGGCTTGCTACGCACCGAGGACAGTAACTTGGGTATTGTGTGGGTCTGATCTTATGTAAAATGGGAAGGCTTGGATATGTGTTTGTTTGTATTCTCCTCCAGCCAATGGCATCCGAGGAGGACAGTTGTTTGTGTGGAAGTGAGAAATTCCTTCTTTCTAGCCTAAGGTATTCTAAACCTGTCACCATACGGTCTTAGCAAAGGGTGAGGTAGGGATGGGGATCCGCCTGGTTTGTGAGAGCTCGGGCTAGATCATTCGCTGCCTCGTTTCCAGCTAGGCCTTGGTTGACCAGGTGCCCATGTTATTTTGTGAGGGTGTGAGAGTGTACTTAATAGTGTACTCGCCTTTTCGTGAGGTTTTTCAACCAGGTAGTCCCTGCAGGCTTGTTGGGAGTGCGTCACTAAGTGCGATGACTTCCCCTGTTGGTCTTGAGTATTGATGGTGATGGTTATGGCCACTGATTCCGCTTCTGCAGGATCCTTATTATAGATTGAAGTCCTGATTATTGGCCTCTTCTGGTTGTGTACCGCAGAAATCGCGAACCTGCCTGGCTCGGCATAGGCTCCGTTTTGCGAGAAATATTATTTTGCTACAAAAATTTACCCCTGCTTGCTCTTGCCGGCTAAGACGTGCAACTAAGCGAGGGCTGTTATTGTTGTCGTTGCTGTTCTTTCTTTCTTGCTTTGTTTATTTGGGCAACACGAGAGTCAGTAGTTGCTGAACGGCAGGAAGAGGCCTGGCCATTTTGTCACGTGACTGCGCGTTCTCGTCATACGAAATGTGACGTCACGCGTGCGCGTTCTCGTCCTACGAAATGTGACGTCACGCGTGACGTCATACGACAGGTGACTAAAATAGATTAGGCAGCTCTGCTCCAGTGCTTAGATGTCGTAGAAGCTCTCGCTGTATAATCAGTGCATGCGGGTCTTCTGTGGACGCGTTGGTGCAGTTTTCCTGACCGACACATAGCAGTGGTCCGGTCCCATGGACACCAAAACAGTACAGGACAGCAGCTTGGGCATGCTGGTTATGTATAAGGTATCGTATCGCACACTATGCCTTGTTGCGCTTATGAGCGTACATACTACGAGCAGGAAAAAGACGCCCTAGCATAAGTTCCATTATTGATGGACTGTGTTTTGGATTCCTCAGACAGCAATTCGTAATAGCGCCGAGCAGTGAACATTTTATTTTCATGCCTGGAGGACACCGTAGCGATCTACAAACTTTGAAACTTTCTTGTATCCCCCTTGTCAAAAATTTTCACGAGCTCATCCGCAGGTCATTGAAACTTCTTCACTTACTTTTATCCTTCTTGTATTTACTTTTTTTGTATGTACACTTTCGTTAAATGACTGCAAGAAAATTTATTGTAACTTTTCTGTTCCCTTCTCTTACTGTCTTTCTTCCAAACCACTTCCCTGGCACAGGGCAGCGCTTTTGAAATGAAGAATAAAGTCTTTCTTCTTCATTAACAGGCTTTTTTCACTCTCTCTTTTCTCGCGGGCATATTTTGTCTTGGGGCCTCATACACGGTGTCAGAAGCTTTATTTATTTGTTTTGTACGGTACATTCCCTCTGCAAACCGTTTCATATAGAAAAAGTACTCTGTGAACATGACTTCTTGAATAAGCACCATGTGTTATGCCTTTCTGGGCTTTAAACTTGCTATTATTTTCTTCTCTTCTTCAGATGCAGGAGAAAAACAGTAATACCTCTAACTCCAACGGTGCAAAGTAGAGCTCAGATACTGCTATCTGGATGCGACAAGGGGTGACCAAAGAATTGAGCCGCATCTGTCACTTACCAGGACCAATAGGAGTGCGAAGGTGCGAAAGGAGGTGTTTTTCAGGTAATAAAAGCAAAAAATTCGAGACGAAACTCAAGCTCCGCATTAAGGGTATGATGTCTCAGCGATAATGGGTTAGCATTAGTCATTCTCTACTTTACATCAAAAAATGGCTGAGGCTTAACTTGGTTAAGCCTGGAGAATGCGAAGCATCATCGTGTCGCGTAATTTGGAGGCGCACAACCACAGCGACGGCGCGAGGTGGGCCCCCGTTTCTCCACTGTTGTGACGTCATCGTGTCACGTGGTGTGACGTCATGTATCAAGTGATTTGGAGGCGCACAACCACGGTGAAGGGCTGAAGTGGTAGCTAAAGTAGTACGCTTCGCATAAAAAAGCCCGGGAGTCCTTGTACCACTCCTGGTGCAGTGGTGCAGCGGTTAAGCGATGCGCCACTGCCCCGCAATCCAACTGCCACCGTTGCTCTAGAAGAGCAATCGTGGTTCGCACAAGCCCCACCGGTGGCAGCACCTGCCATCGCAGGGCAGTGGCGCATCCCTTAACCGCTGCACCACTGCACCAGGAGTGGTGCGATGACTCCCAGAGATCTGTTGTTTGGTTTATTGGGGTTTAACGCCCCAAAGCCACTCAGGCTATGAGGGACGCCGCAGTGAAGGGCGCCGAAAATTTCGACCACCTGGGGTTCTTTAAGGTGCACTGACATCGCACAGCACACGGGCCTCCAGAATTTCGCCTGTATCGCAATTCGGCCGCCGCGGCCGGGATATAACCCGCGTCTTTCGGGCCAGCAGCCGAGCGCCGTAACCCCTGAGCCACCGCGACGGGGCTCCAGGGATCTATGAATGTAAATCCGAGAACATTAAGGCTATCGCCTCATACTCTTTAGTCGGAGATTATGTTGTTCATGTTAGCCTTTTAAAAGATGGCAATTGGTTGGTTGGTTGGTTGGCCTCAAATGAAATGGCACATACCCACTACAGGGGAGTGGCCAAGACACAGGCGGTGAACTGCTGGAAAAAGGAGCATTTGTAGAGCAAAAGGAGTAGCAATAGGGTATAGGCTGACAGATTGGACGACGCAACGACAGGGGTCCGTCCTGTTAGCTGGGAGATCGAAGACGGGACGATGGCTTTATGTGCAAATTCCAATGCAACGCATGGAATGGTTCAATTTTGCACTGACTGAAAGAGAAAATAAAACAAAATAAATATTTGAAAATCAGAAAAATAAAAACAAATAGAAAAATAAATAAATAAAATTAAAATTAGCATGGGAGTCGCTGTGTTTCCAGAACAAAATTTTAAACAGCACAGCGCACACTCCTGTTGCTTCGTCCAAGCCAAGAAGCGCCAAAGGAGAGAACAACCGCAGTGGACACAGGCAGACCCAGGTTGTTGTTGTTGTTGTTGTTGTTGTCCTCTAGATAATGGCGCGTACCCACTGCGGGGGATTGGCCAAGACACAGGCGGAAACTGATAGGTGCACAAAATGTGAAACAAGAAAATAATGGTTGGGAAAACTAAAATAATTTTGATAATAATAGCAATTAGGAAATAAATGAAAGGATCTCAGATGTGTAATTGAAATAGGCTAAACAAATGCTGTGAGTTCGGTGACTGAAATAGAGAACGGGGCTAAATATTCCACGTTTCAGAAAGCTTTCGTTCCAGAGGAATATTGATCATGAGAAAGGGCAGAGCTTAAGACGGCAGCCGTTTAGTGTCTGTAAGGAAGTTTTGCATGGCGGAGAGCACATTCCAGTTGCTGTGCCCAAGGGAGGAAGCCCCAAGAGACAGAGCAACCCCGGCAGACAGACTTAGACCAAGCTGTCGTAACGGAAGCTCCAGCAGGCGGCTCCGTAAAGAGGAGAAACGGCGGCAGGACAACAAGAAATGATCTATCGTTTCGGGTTCTCCGCAGAACGGGCACAATGGGGAGACCGCCAGACCAGATCTATAAAGGTAGAAATTTAAGTGAGGCACGCGACAACGTAGACGCGTGAAGGAAACCTCAAGCTTGCGTGATCGCCATACTTTACTGCACCACGGGTAAAGGAGATGCCGGAATTCGGGAGAGGAGGTCAGAGCTGATGCTGCAAATTCTTTCAAGAGCAGATACCTGCGAAACCTGGCCGCCGTAATATATGCGCTGGGTGGAAGCACAGATACGACTGGGCCTTGAAGAGATGCCTTCGCCAGGGTATCGGCAACCTCATTCAAATGGATTCCTCTGTGCCCAGGCACCCAGACCAACCGTAATGAACACACGTGGGATGGAACCAAGCATTTGAGTAACCGAAGTGCCTGAGATGTTGTAGACGCGGTGAGAGAGGAACACAACGATAATGAATCTGTCATAATTATGACAGAAGACAAGGAGCTGTTTAATTTGCGCAACGCTAAGACTACTGCTAGAAATTCGGCCAAATAAATAGAGGTGTAATCGGGAAGGCGGAGTGAGAATGACCAGTCAAGGGAGATGGAGAAAATGCCAACACCGGCCTTTTCTTCACACTGTGAGGCGTCTGTCGCTATGAGCACATGAGATTTAAAGCACAGCAGGTAATCCTGCAATAAACCGCTGAGCAAATGAAAAGGCATTAACTTTGCATGTTTTGGAAAGATGTCATCGAAGACAATCTGAATAGATGAAGAGTTGGCGCATACCGGACGGATGTCCGAAATGCGGACGTTTAAGGGGTCAAGGAGGAATTGCACAAAACATATCTGAGGGGTACGGAAACGAGACCAGGATTCGTTGAAAAATGGCCGAGGCTGTCGAAGGAAGATCAAATTGGAGGCATGAAGCGAAGAATCGCACATTCTTACGAACGTTTTCACCGTTAAGAGCCGAAATCTAGAAGTCAAAGATGGAATACGCGCTTCCAGGTGAATTCGCCACAAGTTTTGGAAGGCCCAAACAAAGGCGCGACGCCTCCCGCTCCAAGAGAATCAAGGGGCGAAGTTTATACGCTGGCGCACCAGAGAATAAAACACAGCCGAACTCTAAGACTGGACGGACGTACATTCTATAAATCATAAGAAGTGAGTGTCTTCTCATGCCAGAACGAACACTGCTCAGCCTACGCAGCATACCGACTGCTCGGACTCCTTTCGCAGTGATCTACTCGATATGGGCCCCCCAGGAAAGAGAAGGATCATAAATTACTCCGAGGTATTAGACACTTTGCACTTGAGGAATTACATGGTTCCGGTAAACAATAGAGATATTAACTGGATGAGAGAGCGGAAAAACCAATAAAGCACATTTATTGACATTAAGGGACAGATTAATGTCTCCTAACCATTGGTCTAGGACATTCAGGTAGAACTGTAAGGACTGGTACAAAGAGGAAATGTCGTTCTCTGAAGCAAAAAAGGCGATGTCATCAGCATACACATAGGTGGACACCTGAGGACTGCAGAGAATACTGCTGAGTAAGATGTTGAAAAATACAGGGGAGAGGACCGCCCCTTGGGGCACTCCTCTCGCTTGTCGAAATTTGCTTGATGAAACACCGTTCTGGAAGCAGTAAAATTCCCTGTCAGCAAGGAATTCAGCAACCCAAGCCACAAAGTATCTCGGAAGTCCTACTGCCTGTAGTCTTTGCAAGAGCGTCCTGTGTTCAACGCTGTCATAAGCTTTAGATACATCTAAAGTAACAAGCGCTGCGTATTGGTTTCGGCGACGAGCTAACTGTATGCGGCTCTCCAGATCGGTATGGGCACACCATATAGAGCATCCTGGTCTGAAACCAATCTGGCAAGGGTTCAACAACCCAGTCTCTGAAATAACAGACATTATTCTAGCATGCAACACCCTCTCAATTAACTTAACGAGATTCGAAGTTAAAGAAATTGGCCTTATATTGTCTAACACATAACCATCTCCCTGCTTTTTAGGCACCGGGATAATCTTTTCTAGACGCCACTCATTTGGAATCCATGGCCCCTTGAGAGAGTAATTTATAAGTTCCAGTAAGTCGGTGGGAGATTCCTCGAACAAAATTTTAATCATAGAAGAAGTCACACCATCAGGGCCAGGGGCCGCGGGTGGAAGGCGGGATACAGTGTTCGAGAGCTCATTGAGGGTGACCTCCTCGAAATCGTCCAAAGTGGCAAGAAATCTCTGAGGAGAAGGAAGAAGAGCCGTAAACCGGCGCTCAAGGCCTCTGCCTATCTCTTCCAGGGACTGTGCAAGTTCAGCCGGTGACTGAACTAGGGAGACAGCGTTCATGGTGGACGAGATTAGTTTCCTGGATTTTAGGTAATTGAATAAAGCGCGCCTATTACCAGATTTTGAAAGGAATTCGTAGCGTTCAGTATCGTGCAACTCATTTGCACGAGATACGGTGCGCTTAAACGTAGCTGCAACGATCTTATAATCGATCCAGTTTTTGGGACACTGATTGTGGAGAAGTTTCTTCGAAGCAGCCTTTCGGCGCCTATAATCTCGAGCGCACTCTGCGTTCCACCAAAGGCACGGCGATGTTTCCTTATGTGCCTGAACCAAGAACTCCGATTTTTTACGAGCTCCATCCAAAATTGAACAAATGCGGATGGCATTATCTCCACTGTTGGAATGAGATAATTCCTGAAGGTCTGCTTTGAGGGCATTTTTAAAACTGTCGTAATTTATGAATGTGCGCCGTGTGCTGTTAGGAGAGGTGAACTGGCACATAACTTGGAAGCTGATCGGAAGGTGATCACTATTGGAGGCACAGTCAACTGGCGCCCAGGAGGACACAGTTATTCCGGGGGAAGAAAATGACAAGTCTAACGCTGAGCGAGACTGACCACGGACAAATGTGGGGAGACCCAAATTTAAACAGATGAGGTTATTTACACAAGCCCAGTCCCATAAGAGCGTACCGCAGCGATCTGTTCGAAACCCCCACGAAACATGATGCGAGTTGAAGTCTCCAACAATTAAAACCTGTTTCCTGCAACTAGATAAAAACGAGTCAAGAGGCCGAACGTCATGCACACCTGTTGGAAAATATACATTAGCCAGAGTGAGTGGCTGATATCCAGGAATATTGAGATCAAGTGCCTGAATTTCGCACTGTCTGTCCATATATTGAAATGACACAGTTGCCCTGTGACAAAATTTTGTGGATACGAACAATAGCAACCCACCACCTCTTGAGGGCCGATCAAGCCTGAAAGAACGATAATTTTGTAAATTGTACCTAGAATCCTTAGTGAGCCATGTTTCCTGAAGAGCAATTAAATCTGGACTTAATTTACTGATTAAACAAACTAAATCTGTTGAAGCAGAAAGAATAGACCGGCAGTTCCACTGCAGCACCTTCAACGACCCTATGTCGCCGAAAGGGCCGCAGCGGAGACCGCCTGATCCAAAATGCTGCCTTTGGATGTAGATCTAGGGTGATTCTTTTTATTCTTCGACTGAGAGCAAGACGGACCAGCACCACCTAATGGAGACGCACTGCGCTTTTGAGCACGCATCTCAGTCTCCATATCAACGCACTCTTCAGATGAGATTTCTGTCTCACTGTGATGTGAATTACTGGTGGTAGGGATCGACGAAGGCTGTGATTGAGTCTGACTCAGTGGATTGGAAGTCACGGGCACAGAAGGTTGGGGAGGTGCAATCAATGGAGAAGTGATTGTGCCACAAAGAGGGGCAATAGAAGCTTGCAATAAAGTGGACATTTGAGATGCCATGACCTGCGAAATGCACGCGGACAGATTTTCAACTATGCGATCCATGGCACTTGCCATTGCTTTCTCCACCGCCGCCGCAATCGCTTGCGACAAGGAGGAATCCACAACGGTTGCATGCCGCGCTGCCACACTTGCATAGCCAGATGTCCTATCTTTGATGACTACAACTGCCTCACGTCTTGAGCACCTGCGCTTGTCAATCAACTCTAGTACTTGAACTTCCTCAGCCCGCGCTGGGCATTCGGTATGGCTTGCTGAGTATCCACCGCCACACAAACAGCATTTCTCGTGTTGAGAAGAACACCCAGCGGGGTCGTGGCTCTCTCCACATCCACAGCAACGAAAACTCGATTTACAGGCCTTGGCGCTATGGCCAAACCTCCAGCAATTACGGCACTGAAGAGGCCGAGATGTAAATTGATCCGCACGGAAAACCAAAGGCCACACCTTAACTTCAGATGGACAGGACAGCCCCGCAAATGTAGCAATAACAGTCTCCGTCGGTATCTTTGTACCATCCACCACACGACTGCATCGGTGAATGGCGATCACGCCAGCCGAAGTGAGCTTTTCTAATGTCTCAGACGCGCTTAGCCGTGGGTCTACGCCACGGACTAGCCCTTTCGAACACGCCAGATGAGGAGGTATGAATGCGCTCACCGGGTGATTGGCAAACGACGAACACTTGAGTAGGTCGGTTACGCATGCCTGGTCTGGCGATCTGCAAATGATCCCTCCACGGCCGAACTGCCGGACGTCAGTGATCCTCATGTAATGGGGGGAGGTAGATTTAAGAGCAGCCTGAACAGCCTCGGGGTTGTTCAGCTTGATGGAGCCCCCATCCGCGGGGACGAGAGCAACCGGTATACTGCTTACTCCGCCACGGAAGAAATAATCAAGAGGCAGCTCATCTTGGGAGAGACAAGCTGACCAGTGGGGGTTCCCCTGGCCTGGAGAGTTTGTGGACATCAGTCCACGTTCCCGCGTTCAGTAACCCTGGAAAATAGGAAGAGAACACAAGAAATCAAGCAGAAATTCAAGGAATAACTCAGCACCGCCTGGTACTTAGCCGCAACCCAACAGCGCGAAGTCGCAAAAGAGCTAGAGCAGATCCAGGTCGCAGCTTCGCAGGCTTCCTCAGGTGGAGAAAGTGAATTTCTAATAGGCGCCACCTCTTCCTCCATAGCTCATGACTGACTGTCTTTTCCTAAACAGTCTTTTCCACCTGGATGCATCGGTTCTTGGTCACGCACTTAATGTGGATGGAGGGGGGGGGGGGGGGGACACGGACTCACTACAAAATTCAAAAAACGATATTAACTCCAGTGAAGCTGTTTCCACGATGCCTCCGGCTCGGGTTCTGTCAGCAGGCCAGTCGAAGTGAGAAAAACGAAGAGGGGAAAAATGCGTGAGCTCGCGCCAGCGCTCCACGTTCCAGTACAGAAGAACGTTCTCGGACAGCCAGCAACTGCTTGCGCACCTCTGCCCTTCGCATCTCTACGCGGCGTACCCTTCAAGCGTTGAGGTAAGACTCGACGACATAGCGTCGCATTTTCCCAGTAGCCTGGAAGGAATAGACTGCTTGGGCAACAGTGACAGCCGAGGTGGAGGCGAAGAAGCTGTTCGTGGATCGTGACCGACCATGGTACTCGACCGCATCCTTCTACTTTTACGGCCATCATCCTCAACTATCCGCCTTACCTGGTTCTTTTTCAGCGTTTGCTTCTTGCGGTCATCAGAAAATTTCCACCTCGCATTTCCTTCGCAGTTGCGAGTCAGTTACGAGCTTCTGCCCGCTACTTTCTTATTCTCTGGAGGAAAAGGAAAGCTCATGTGAAGTGTCCTAAACCTAAAAGCAGGGATGTGTACGTGTCTACATCTGTATGAAAAATTTAGGCGCTAACAAACGACACAGAGGGTACACTGTGTCGCCTGTGTCCCCTGTGTCCCCTCTGTGTCCCGCCGTGTCTCCTCTGTGTTGTTGTTTGTTAGCGCCTGGATTTTTCATAATGAATGTATACCAACTAGCTCAGCTTTCTGCCCTGTTGCAACTTACATCTGTATCCTTGGCGGGGATGTAGCCTAGTAGTAATAAGGGCCCCGTCAGTACACCGAGGTTTCATTTGAGCTTAAGACGTTAGTACCAGCGTTATAGTGTAATTGCGTTGTGTACGTTCAAGGCGTAGTCGTCTTTTCACGTTGCTTTCAACATGGAATACAGAATGAAGCTGTACCAGCATACTTCAGCGACTGTTTGCGTGCAAGTTTCTTTGAAACTACGATGTCTCTTTCGAAAGAAAATGGCCGTAAAGCTAACGACGGCAATTTCTCTGTGCTGCCGCGAAACCATTTCAACGGGAACTGACCTGGCGCAGCTCCAATCGCAGGGACCTCTCCTAGACGTCCTGCTTGCTTTTGCCGAGCTGGTCGAAAGTTCTTGTCATGGCAAAACTGGCCAGCAAAGTTCGTCCGTCCGAGAGTCAAGGCGACGTCGGCAAAGCGTTTACTAAGAAGGAGTACGGAAGGCAGGCATGGAAAAGCGGAAGTGAGTCCTCGTCGTCCTCCAGCAGCTCCAGCGACGCCGCGCCGCAACCTCAGCCGTACGGCTACCAGCGGCTCGAGTTCCGTCGCGAGAAGCCACGCTGGCGACGCTATGCCAGGTGCGTCCTCGTCGCCACGGGCTCCGCCGTTCTCATCTGCCTCGGCATACCCGCCTATATTCGGTGAGTGGGCACGATTACTGTAGTGCTCAGATCAGTTCAGTTCAGTTTATTAATGCAGGAATGCATTTAACGGCTACATTTTCAACTCCCATTGTCGTCACGGTTCCATCCACCAAGGCTACAGATATGGAAAGGCGCATAGCTAGTTAACTTTGTCGGTGGACACCTCAAGCGCGCCACGAACGCCGACTGTAATGCTGTTTCTAAGCTTTTAGTCGGCGTTCATGGTGTGCTTGAGGTGTCCACAGAAAAAGTGAACTAGCTATTCGCCTTGTTAAATTGGTTTTTGAGGAAAAATGGCGCAGTATCTGGCTCACATATCTCTGCGGACACCTGAACCGCCCCATAAGGGAAGGGAGGAAGGTGGGAGTGAAAGAAGAGAGAAAGAGGTGCCGTAGTGGAGGGCTCCGGAATCATTTCGACCACCTGGGGATCTTTAACGTGCACTGACATCGCACAGCACACGGGCGCCTGTTGCGTTTCGCCTCCATCAAAACGCGGCCGCCGTGGTCGGGTTCGAACCCGGGTACTCCGGCTCGGTAGACGGGCGCCTTACCACTTAGCCACCGCGGCGGGTAATTTTATTGCGGTGTAAAAAATCTCTCGGTTTTGAGAAAAGGGAAGGCGCATAGCTAGTTCTTTGTCGATGGTTTGGCTTGTGGGGGATTCACGTCCCCAAGCGACTCAGGCTATGAGGGACTCCGTAGTGAAGGGCTCCGGATAATTTCGACCAACTGGGGTTCTTCAGCGTGCACTTACATCGCACAGTACACGGGCCTCTAGAATTTCACCTGCACTGGGCATCGCCTGGTTAACCTCCCTGCCTTTCAGTACTTTTCTCTCTCTCTCTCTCTCTCTCACCTGCATCGATATTTGGCCGCCGCGGCCTGGATCGAACCCGCGTCTTTCGGGTCAGCAGTCGAGCTCCATAACCACTGTGCCACTGCGGCGGCAGGCGTAGCATGGTTTACACCACTGATTTTTCCTTAAAAACCCTCTTTTTTATGGTATTACATAAGGGGTTGGGATTTATGGAAATGAGGAGAGAAAATTATTTAGCATTGAAGGTGATCGGTAACACATTCTTGAGAATCCCGGCCGCGGCCGCTGAATTTCGATGGAGGCGAAATTCTAGAGGCCCGTCTACTGTGCGATGTCAGTGCACGTTAAAGAACCCCAGGTGGTCGAAATTTCCGGAGCCCTCCACTACGGCGTCCCTCATAGCCTGAGTCGCTTTGGGACGTTAAACCCCCATAAACCAAACCAACGTTCTTGAGACGTAGACGATGAAGCATTGTTAAAGATGTCATGGGGTGCGCCATTCCAGCCCGTTCTGCTCGAAAAAATAATGACGCAGAAAATGTGGTAATATGGCCGGCCAACTTGTAGGGGGACCTTGTAATTCCCAAACAGCGGCAACCTCTAATCAAAGCTATGAACTTCAAATATTTGGTTTGGTTTGGTTTGGTTTATGGGGTTTAACGTCCCAAAGCGACTAAGGCTATGAGAGACGCCGTAGTGGAGGGCTCCGGAAATTTCGACCACCTGGGGTTCTTTAACGTGCACTGACATCTCACAGTACACGGGCCTCGAATTTCTCCTCCAAAGAAATTCAGCCGCCGCGGCCGGGATCGAACCCGCGTCTTTCGGGCCAGCAGCCGAGCACCATAGCCACTGAGCCACCGCGGCGGCCAAATATTTGGTGACTGGTTGGCGGGGTCCTTATATTGGAGAAATGTAACGAAAAAAAAACACTTACTGCGTAATGAAAATGATGGAATTATGATCATCTTTTGTGTCTAACAGTTCTGATACCCAGGCATATACTATAAATCAACAGCAAAATTAAAAATTGTTCCATTGCCTGCAAACATGAAAATGGAGAGAGTAATTCCTGCTGGTAATGCAGCTTTTTTCAAATGTATTTCCACCTGGAGTAGCCACGGAAGAAGGTATTGGTCAGACGGGACAAGAAAATACCGCTGCTGTGGAATTTCGAACTAAAACAGAATGGAAATTTAGTCCAAAGATTGCAGATACTACTTCAATGGCGATGCGAAATTGGTCGAACTGTCTGATCCAAGGGTGCGCGGTAGCTTATTTCTGGCATGAATTACACTCAAGTGGGCGTACAATGCTGAAGCGCTTCTTTTGGCTCTCAAATCTTATCTCATGATCGTTATCAACCTGACTGTGCTTTCACAGCGGTATAGAGAAAACGAGCCCTGATGATGGTACAGAAAATACTGATTCGCGCAGGCCCAGGATCACCTGATCAAAGCCAGGCTAGTGCCCACCGCCGAATTTGTGCGGAGATCCAATTGTTAGGATAAAAGAACAATTCCGAGAGACGTTTATTCGTCTTTCCGTTACAGAGGAACACTGGGTTAACAAGAGGCCGCGTTGCTTGTTTCGTGTCCAACACCTGAGTCTGTTCTTTACGCGCCGCGCGAGCGCTCGTCCTCCTCATCCTCTCCTCACATCACTCTCTCCTCCCACGGGCGGCTCGGGTTGCTCGGACTCAAAGTTCGGGTTGCTCGCCCTCCGGCGAAGCATCTCCGTCGGCGGGGATGAGCTGGCGCTCACACAATGTACCACACCTTCGTGCAGTTCTGCCATCTGAAGCTTTATTTTATCAAATGTTTGTTAATAAAAATTCCGTGCTTGGCCCTTTATGATTATGCTGGGGTTGTTAAGCGACAAAAGACGTGTTTATCGCTAGGAACATTAGATTTAAAAATGGAACGTGTTTCCCCCCTACTCGATTCAAACTTATGACGTCAATAACGAAAAATACTCCATAGTTATCGTTTGCAAGTGAATGGCATTTGTTGTGAGAACATCCGCTCGTGCCGACCATCCCATTTTCGGATCTAACTAAAGTAACATCTTTGTCATTAGAAAGTGGGAGTCTATCGATACAAGCAAGGTTCAATTTGTCCACATTGTGTCTTCGAGAACTTTACAATCATTTAATACAGAAAGCTCGCTAAATATATGCATCGAGCCAGCTGCTATGCTTGTCCATGCATTTTGCTGCGTGCCCAAATTGAACAAGCTAATAGAACGGAACGTGAAACAGCGGCTTTAGGACCCATGTAAACACAACGCTTTCTGACTGGTTATGACTGGTTCAACGCAGTTCTTGTAACGTGTTTTGAAAAGCGGATGAGTTAAGGGGACGCTACTCGAGAAACCAGTACAATAATGAAAAAAAAAAACTAATCTGAGGGGACTCGGCGAATTTCTGTTCAGTCTCACAAAACTATTGATCTTGCGGAGGTCCAAAAGCAACTGAGTATCCTTTTATGGGCATGCTCACAAATTCTTAAGCATTTGCTCGTATCAGTTCAGTCATTACATTTTCTTATGACACTTTGTTTACCTCAGGTCCTACATCGGCTGCCAGCAGCCCACGTGTCAGAGCTGGATCCAGGAGATGTCGAAGTCCATCGACGCCTCCAAGAAGCCGTGCGACGACTTTTACGACTACGTGTGCGGACACTACTCGAGCGCCGCGGTGAGCACTTTTACAACTCTGCCGAGTACACGAAAGAAATCGCTCAGCATCAACATCAAAAGCTTACATTCACTGCAAAACAATGCTTCTCCCATTGACGCCAATTCATCTGCTTTCTTCGCCATTATTTCCACCATATCTACGTAAATTCCTTCCCCAATCTAATCTAATTATGTGTAATTATGTGTCCCTCCGCTATGCCTTCCTTTTCATGGAATCCACTTCGCTAGCCTAACTGGCCGTCAGTTCTTTCATCTCCACATTGCATGTCCAGCCCATGTTCATTGATTAACCTCCTTGACTTCAGCATGGAAGTCATAAACTCGCGTGTTGTTCGTTTCGTCCGTGCTGCTCTTTTCCGGTTCCTTGACGTCACCCCTACCATCTTCCTTCCATAGATCACTGTTATGTCCTGAATATAGTTTCAAGCCTTTTCGTTAGCCTCCAAGTTCCATCACCTTGGGCTATACTGCCAGGACACAACTATTATGCGCTCTCCTTCTAAACGATGTGGTAAGCTGCTATGGCAGAGAAAACACAAAGCGCTACCTATCGGAAGATAAGTGACACGCTGGTTGTACCGCGCCCTACCTTTCTTGAGAGTACGTACTGTCCTGGTCAAAAGTCTTCAGGCCAAAGGCATCTCGCTTCAGCCGCATAACGGAGCCATTGCGGCACGATTAAAGACCAAAGGGCCTTGAAATCCTAATGAAGGTTTCTTCTCGCGGAATAGAAGCTTGCTGCTTGACGTGTACTCTGAACGTTCCTCTTCTCTGAGCATTCGAGGAACATTATTCCACTACTAGAGGGCGCTATGGCCAGAAGACTTCTGACGGGGGATGCACATCCAGTTCCACATACACTGACATGAGTTCTCACTGGCCACCAGCAAGTGATAACACCTATCACAGTCACTTCGGATTGTGGCCACCTGGCTGCCACTTACAATATGAGTGTTGGAGCGCTGCGCTCTTGCAGGGCACCATCTTTCCCAATGCCTTCCTGCGTCTCCAAGTCCGCGTCATCCTCGCCTTCTACAAGAGGGTCATCACCGAGGACCTGGACGCGATGCGCCAGCAAGAAGGCGAAGACAGCCCGCGTTTCAAGGCCATCTACATGTCGCAGCGGTGCCTTCACGAGACCTTCAACGGCGTCGATCGACTCGGTACGTGCCTTGCCCCCAAGATTGTGCACTGCACTCAGGATCAGCACAGGCGCCGGCATACCGGAAAGTCAACTGTCATTTGGGTGAACCTTTTACCCAAGGAGTAAAAAAGGTGACGGCAGCCATGATTAATAGTACACTTAACATTCATCGATTGGATGACTGCTGTTCTTGGGCGCGCTCTATTTCAACACGGCGCAGAACCTTCTGGGTACCACAAGCGACCAATGTCGAAAGCAGCTTTTTGTACAGAGTGCTGCAGTCTTGAGAATTGTAGTAGAACAGTTCGTGCATGGCTGGCGATCGTGTCGCGACTAACGGCACTTCCTTTTGGCGTGGCCGCGACCACGTGGAACGGAAATACTGCTGGTCGCGTCGACAGGACACCTAGCCTGAAGTAGCCAGTATTGTGAAATAAATGCTTTCAAAAGCCATTGCGTGCCATTTCAGTTCATCAATCTTTAACCATAGTGAGGATTTCCCTGGGGTCCCCTGAGGTTAGCTCAAGGAGTATTCGCTCAAGGAATACGACATGCATTGAAGACGCTGATGGCGATACCGCTTATTAAATAGAAAGTTTCTTTTTGGTCAAATGTTTAGGTGAACCCCCAAGATGGAGTAGATTTGTAATAAAGGAGTAATTACTCATTGGCCTACACTCAAGTGCAGCCATACGACTACAAAGGAAATCTATACTGCTTTCTTAGAGGGGTTCGAACCCGGGACCACCGCTTCACCGGAGCAGCCGCTCTACCAACTGAGCCAACCGGGACGGCAAGCTTATGGTAGAGCGGGTGCGAAAGCTCTATACCTTCGTAAAAATCGTCTATAGACAGTGTATAGACTTCTTATACCCTCTACATTCCTATAATTTTTCTTTTTGCCTATTCAAAGTCTATATACTCTCTGTAGAAAAAGCATACCAGAAGCATATGGCCATAAATCTACAGATTGTTTATAGACTGCCTATAGCATTTGTATCGCCTGTAGACTATTCTCTAGGATCTGTCCATAGACTGTCTATAGACTTTAAACACAGATGTCTATGGACAGTCTGTAGACTGTTTAAAAAAAATTTGTAAGGGTAGCTTTCCTTTGTAACCGTATGGCTGCGTTTGGGTGGACGCCAATGAGTAATTACTCACTTGTTACAAAGTTTCTTTTCAGGCCTCGCTCTAAAAAAATTCAGGGGGGCACTTTGTTGACCTAAAGTGCGGTGAGACGAAAGCCTTAAGCGCGGTGTTGCTGCTTGTGTCACTGACGTGTGGTTAAGATGCTAATCAAGTACACAATTGTTTGTGAATCTTAAATGCTGGAGACACTGGAGGGCGTTTGGAAGGCATCCGTCTAATTCGACGCCTCTCTGCAAACACACTCCAGCGTCCTAGACAAGGAGAACTACATATGCGTTGGCAGGAAGTAGCGTAGCCATTAGCACGCTCGGCTCCGGAACGGAATGATGGTGGTTCGAATCCCATCGTGCACAAAGATTTTTTCTCTGGTCTCACTGGAAAAGCGTGACACTTCTGCTGACAACCTTCTGTCGACAACGATGAAGTATTAGGCTGTCGCCTTAAAACTGAAGCACAAATTGTCCTGAATACACATCAAGGATTGCAAACCAGCAAGCGCAGCTGTTAAAATCATCTGTACAATTGCGGATTCTTCGCAGACATGCTCAAGGACTTCATGGCCGGCTACAACCTGTCGTGGCCTCCGAACAAGGATAGGCTACCCGCCTCGCTGTTCGATACGCTCGTGGAACTGAGCTTGAAGAGGGACGTGAACGTGCTCTTCCACTTGCAACCAGACAAGAACTTCAACCAGCCTGGCTTCTATATGCTCCACTGGGAACTGAACCTTGAGGCTATCTTGACTTGGTCAGTGCTGCGAACTCTTCTCGCAAGCGTGGGAGAACTGCATGACGCTTTCGTCCGGTCGGCCACTCTCTTAGCCGGAAGGTACGTCGGCTGGCATGCCTTATATGGACAGGAAGATACAGCTGGCATCGCCTTGCAACAATTTCTTTAGACAGTCTGTCCATAGATTTTTGTTTATAAAAGCTATACACTTTGTATAAATAAATCGTTTAGATTACTCTAAAGGCAATAAAAATCGTATACACAGTCTGTAGACAATCTGTGATTTATGGCCGTACACTTTTACAAGATTTCTGAATAGACATTACATAGACTATGAATCGACAAAAGGAAATGTATATAGGAAGGCAATAGAGCGTATAAGAAGTCTTATGGACAGTGTATACACCATCTTTATAAGGGTCTACTTCAAGCTCAGTAATATCCTTATAGAGTAATGCAAACTTTCAAAATAACTCATCATAATTTTGGTGCCTACGTCGTGGTCTCGCTTTCCTTGCTTTATACTGTATAATCTTCGATTGAGTCCTTATTGTGCTATTAAAGAATGGAAACTCGTAATTAATCAATCTAGGGCAACCCCGGTTTGTCCCCGGAGTCATTGTAGCCAGCGCCCTCTGCGAATATCATGTAGGCAGATAGTCGTGAAAGAATGGTCAGCGCTGGGTCAAAAACAGACTTGCGAGGCATAACCTAAACAACACGGCCTCGGAAGCAGTGACGAATCACTAATGCATGCCCGGTGTGGCGATAGGTAACACCTGACACAGGAAGGAACTCTCGCTATTGTTCCCAGTCTTGTTACTCACCTACAGGCACCCTAGGCTGACATGTTTTGAAGTATAGGTTCCCCTCGCAGTTTGTACGCTGCAGGTCGTTAATGAACGGGCAGTTATAACCACCTTACAGAGAATCGGTCTCAATGTCCAAACTAACGCTTTCCTACCTCTTTTTACATCAAGTCCTCCGGATCCTCGGCTGATCGGCCGCGTCATCGATCTGGACAATCGCTTCCTGACCATCACAGCGCTGCCTCTTCTGGCTCTGAGAACTCACATGACGCTGGACTACGTTAAGATCTCGGACGCGCCCTCTGCCATGGCTCCGAGCTTGACCGCCGACCGTTTGCTCCATGCCGTCAATCGTCTGCTTCCAGCAGACCGCCAGCTCACAGCCGACGACCAGATGATAGTCAAGAACAAGTTCTTCCTGCCGTTCGTCGCCGACCTCCTCGTCGGCGAACATTCTGGTTCGGAGACTGTTTCCGGCTACGTGTCCTTTCTTGTCGCTCTCCAGCTGGCGGGGCCGATGTCCCCGATGTACTTGGCAACGGTCATGCCTGGGGGAAGCGAATCCAGTGCCACCGTGCTCCGTATGGCGTCTTGTATTATGGTTCCCAACCAGCTGCTCTCGTACGCCATGGTGGACCTGTTCAACGAGTGGTTCCTCGAGGAAGGCAAGCTGGCTGCTATTCGCAACATGTCCGCGACTCTCTGGAACGCCGCAGAATCCATCATCGCGAACCTCTCCTGGATAGACGACGAGACACGCGACAGCGGCGTTAAGCGCATCCGGAGACTCGGGCGTGTGGTCGGCCACCCTTTCGACTTGCCCACATCGAAAGGACTGCGGGAGCACTACGCTTTCCTGCCTAGGCTTCCGGACAGCTACTCCTCCATGTTCATAGCCATCCACGACGCCAGTGCGGAGAGGCGCCTGGCCCTCATCAAAGCCAACAGTCCTGTGCCGCGGCGCGAAGACCCCGAGCAGCCGATGATCTTGGTGAACGCGTTCTACCTGCCCATTTACCACTGGGTCTTCATCATGGACGCCATCATGTTCGCCCCCTTCTACGAGCTCTCGGTGCCCGAGTCTGTCAACTACGGCGCCCTCGGTCACGTGGTAGGTCACGAGGTCACGCACGGCTTTGACCCCGTTCTCGGTGTCTTCAACGAATCCGGCCAGAACGGCGACTGGTGGAGCTTGATGTCGCGGAAGGTGTTCGACGAGCGCGTTCAGTGCCTGCGAGATCTGTACAACAGAGTTTCCCGGACAACCGGCCGCAGGTAATTATTCGGTCTGTGGGGTCAGTCGTGTCTATTAATGTACATCAGTCTCCATCGCGAACTGTCTCTTGATGTGGGTCTTTCTTTTAACTCCTTTCACAGATACGGCGACACTGCCCTGTCGGAGAACTTTGCAGACTGCGGTGGAATGGAGAAGGTACTGCGTGCCTTCCGTAGCCTTGGCGAGCAGCCGGCGGTCAAGCTTGGCAAGCACCAGTTCACCGCTGAACAAGCCTTCTTCGTCAGCAGCTGCTTCAAGTGGTGCGAAAAGGTCACTCAGCAGCCAAGCGGAGACGAAGCGCTGGAGGAGATCGTCATGATATACTCGCCACTGCGCATGCGCTGCAACGTACCCTTGATGAACACCCCGGCATTCTCCGAGGCATTCAACTGCGCGCAAGGCGCTGCCATGAATCCAGAACAGCGGTGTGAGCTGTTTTGACCACTCAGCTGATATTTACTCCTCTGCCCCCGTTGTATCTTATGCAATCTGTTACGATATTTGTCATCTTCCACTGGCCAGACGCACGATAAACCCTGAGCTTTTGTTCTCATCGCGATTAGTTTTTAGCTTCCGTAGACGTCAGCGAGATTAACGCTGTCAGCCCGGTTAATGCAGGTATCAGAGGAAGTGTCTAGAAAACGCGCACTAATTTGAGCCGCTTGTGTTGAGGCTGGCGGCACGAACTGCACGAAATTTCTGGAAGACCACTTGGCTGTAAACATCCGCGCGGACTTGGTACAGCCAGCGTAGCCTTTAGGGGATAACGAATGGGTGGTATGTCGGGGTAACTTTGGTGACGTGGTGATTGATGGCTGTGTTAACGCTGTCACTGTTTTGCCACTCTGATCTCATTTAGCGACAAGAGTAACTGCACCAGTTGAACTTATCGCATTCAATAGAGGCAATTATCATTCGTTATTCTTAATTTTCAATCGGTATAATAGATTTTCCATGCTACGCGTTTTCTGATCTTCAATGTACTGCGTCGTTTGACTCGTTCGCGCCCTACTACCTGGAGTATCTGATGACTCCCGCCACCATCGCTTCTCATTTAGCGGCGCAAAGTGCCTTCCTTTACGTGAATAGTGAAGATGCTTGACGGCAACGGCAAAACTTGATCAGCGAACTTGAGCACGAGCGTGCGGGAGGTCGTCCTTCGCCTCCCGAGCTCCGGCCTAAACTGCTCACTCTCCCAGAATCACGGTCGTCACTCCAAGTCCAGGAACCCAAACCTGGAGTAACGCACTCTCTTGTAGGGGACACTACCATCAGTTCCAAGGTATGCTCTGCATGTAGGGGCCAGCCGCCGAAGCTTCTGGCCCTCGAGTCGAAACGGTCACAAGCACTATCTGCGCGGAGGCACTGCGTTTACGCGAACTGGCTTCGAAGTCCACCAGAGGAAATAAAACCTTGGGGGACACTTAATTCCATTACGCCTTCAGAATAGCATTATAAGCCTTTAATGCATCATACTATAATTGAAGGACTATGATCATACCATGAGGTTCTAACCAAATTTTTGCGCCTTTTCTATTATCCCTTCCCCCACTTTTACCGCCGCTTTTCACGCCTTCCGGCGCTTTTTGCTTTCCCGCCATTTTTTTCTTCCCCTTTTTCTAGGCGATCTGCGATGACACATCCCTTCGACCAATGAGCGAATTTCTTTAGGAACGCTGCCGAATGCGTTCCCTCTACCCCCCCCCCCCCCCCCTCCGGATGGGGCTTCTAATGTCATTGCATTAATATTTTTTTTAAAAAAAGAGAAAGGACGCATAGGAAAGGAGGAGAGGCCTGCCGGTGGTTACCCGGCCCTGGCCTGCTACTCCACACAGGGGAAAGGGAAGGGGAGGAAAAGGAAAGTGCGAATGAAGGTTGATGGCATAATACAATGAGTTTAATGGATGATGTCCACAGACACACACACTGGCTGGCACTCCCATTGCGGTCAGTAGGCGCATGTGAAATGCATGTCTTGAACGCACACAACGACGCATAATATATAGATTTTCAAGGAATGCACAGCCTGGTTCACTGGGGGTGTCTGGGCTCCGCGCCGAAATGACACTACCGACGGGGACGCACTGCGCTTGTACGATACAGCTCCGAGGTCACTTGAAGAGGCTTGAAGGGAGTACCGAATATACGCATGCAAGCACGACCACACTGCAGGTTCCAATACTTTACTGCCTGTCGCAAACAGTTAATCCCCTCATACACTAAAATTACTTGTTTTGCGTCTATCTCGAGCTGCTCGTCACTTGGACTGAATCAGCGCCTGAGAAGGGTCATTCCACCAGAACTCTGCGAGAACTGCAATGCAGCCTAACCTCGCTATAACGAACAGTTTATAACGAAATATTGGATATAACGAAGGAAAGAAATGGATGGGGATTTCCCTTGGAAGCTGTGTCAACGCTGGCTATAACGAAGTAAGCCCCTTCTACTTCGTTATAAAAAGGTTCAACTGTGTTACTGTAATGTGTTAGAAGCGTTGAGAATGGGACGAAGAAATCAAGACGACGCCGCGTAGAACTGGCCAATTTTCTTCTTACGCTAGCGCTCTTTCGCTTCTTCACCTCTAGTCATTAAATATATATTTCGCCTGTCGCAATGGAAAATGTCAGAAATGATGAACAAAAAATTGGTAAGGGTAAGCTTGTGCCTTGTCACGAATATTTCAGGGTCGCGGTTTGTTTCGCCACCAAGTCTGTCACTTAAGCTGTCGGCTTCACATACAGCTCTGTCTTCTTAACTATATTGCTGTGTCTTGTCACCGCTCACGCTTTCGCTTTAGTTTCGGTCTTATAGTTTCGGATTCAACTACTGGGGTGCACGGGGTGAGTGGAGAACTCGTGGTGAAAAACGAACGATTCTTGCACACCCAGCGATCGGATTTTATTTTTAACGTCCACAATAATTTGCCAAAATTAGATTTGGTGTTTATGGATAATACATTTTCACTCTGTACATATAGTCTACTCCTCCACCGACGCACGGTTATCATGTATTTAGGACTGCGATCGCAGGTACGTATGCAACTGCTTTGAGGCTACATTCCCTCTGGGTAATGTATTCAGCATTGCTTCCATTCTATAACGCTTTGTTACGTGGGTGTGACGAGTTTAGAATGGGATTTCATACCGCTTCTTAAAATACTTTTGTAATTGCTCATATTCATAGAATATATTTCACTGTAAAAATACCGCACTTCAGAAAAAAAAGAAGAAGTGACGATGGTCGAATTGCCTGTCATCGGGAAAACGAAGTTATTCGTTCGTTCGGCGTAACAGCTCTAAAACAACTCCACGCTGCAAGAAAAAAACTAACCTACATATTTTCGCATGCAAAACCGATGACACTGTCAGCACTTCCTAAGAAAAGATTGGTTTATTTGTTTGGTTTATTGGGGTTTAACGTCCCAAAGCAACTCAGGCTAAGTGAGACGCCGTAGTGAAGGGCTCCGGGTAATTTCGACCACCTCGGGTTCTTTAACGTGCACTGACATCGCGCAGACACGGGCCTCTAAAACTTCGCCTTCAAAGAAATTCGGCCGCCGCGGCCGGGATCGAACCCGCGTCTTACGGGCCAGCAGCCGAGCGCCGTAACCACTGAGCCACCGTGGCGGGGCTCCTGAGAAAAAGAGCAATGTTTTCAAGCATCTGCGCTCTCCTACGTTTCGAACTACACATTCCAACAACTCGAATCCTAACACACATATACTTCGTCTGCCCGTCTTCCGCGGGATATTTTTAGCAGTAGGTCAGGTTGTAAAAGATGAACGAGAAAAAAAAAATGCCCAAGACCTCTCGGGCGCGAAAAACAGCACGTGGACGATCTCTCTTCGCCCAGTGGCCCGCTTACGAGTCGGCGTTAAAAAACAACCCCCCCCCCCCCCCTCTCCTCACTCGGCTCAGAGAACATCCACTTGTCGCCACCGAGGCAGCCAGTCCACGCGCTGGGAACTGCAGCAGCAGCAGCAGCAAACCCCGTGGCATAAAGAAAACCCGGCGCGGTGGTGTGGTGGCAGCGGCGGGCAATATAGCATCACAACGTAAACACACGCCTCGAAGAACAACAACGCATAAAGGACTCCCGGCGAGAGCCTCGCGCGCGAAGCCGCGTCTCCCGTTCCTTCGCGTCGGGTATCGGCGCCGTCGGACCACTGACAGCCGTCTCGCCCGCTACTGCTGCTAGTGCTGCCGGCGCCGACGGCGGCCGGAAGAGACGACGCCAAGGATGACTCGACGTCGGCGGACGCGGCGGCGGCGTCGGCGCGACCGGCGCCGCGGTGACCAGGCGTTCGTTTATATAAACAAGGAAACTCCTACGAGCCAGCTTCCCTCCCGCCTAAACTCCACGACCGGAAAGACTTCGAACTTCGTTGGAAGGACGCTTGCTCTACATCTCGCACGAATCGCCCGATCTCTTCGAGGCGCTGGGGGCGAGCGGCAGATATGTGCTGCGCAGTTGACCACATGGTTTTAGTGTTCTTCGACAAGTGCCTTTCAGAATTGGTAGACGAGTGCGTCTGTTTTGGTAGACAAACGGAAACTACGCCGCTCCTGCTTCGAGCGGGAAGTTTGATATTGTCAACGTGCTCTTAGTGAAAGGCGTTCAAGTCGGCGTCAAACGGCATCCCTGCTTGAAGTCTTCGTGGGTGTCTCACGCCTCGGCTGGAGCCGGTGAGTCATAGTGCGCGTCGCGAAGTACAATAACCCCTAACCTGTCTGTGCTTTAAGTAACTAACTTCAGTTTTGTGTGCGGCGCGACTGAGCTGAGGACTTTCCATCCAACAGGAATATCAGTGCAGCCATTCTTTCACGTAGACCCCTTAGAAAACACTGCTAGAGTGTTGGTTTCGGAGGGTACCAGAACTCAACCGCAAGTGACAAATGAAAGCGCTATCAACATTGTTTCTCGCGCTTCTTGTGCAACGAGAAAGCTAAACTTCTTGGCAGCTTTGGTGCACATTTCGCGTCAACGTTTTTCGACGAATCATCTTCACACTGGCAGAAGCTTTCGTCATCGACTCACAACGTTTTCAAAGAAGTGCAAGTTCCTGTGACGCACCGCATCGCATGCATCAGCTTGGAGCCTCCGGCGGTTGGCGACTCATCATGGCCAATGCGGGTGATCAGGACTCGAGTGTGCGACTTACTTGACAGTGGATGAGTGAGTTACTAGGGATCTCAGATATTCAGCGCCGTTCGTTGGCGAGGACCTCTTGGCTGTGGACTCCGGAGTACACATTAAGAACCCCTGTAGGTCTTTGTAGTCAGAATACCCTTTATCAGATCTTTGTTGGACTTGAGCGTTGGACGTCATGTCCGCCCACATATGACAGGCCGTGAGAGAATGATGCCGCTCAGGAGGTTTCGGAACTTCCTTCTCCTGCTGACTTCTCTATACTCGGCGACCCTGTTGTGTGATCTCCGCGTGCAAGCGTACCGGGTGCCCCGTCGGTTCCCGGGGTTGACCCCTGAAAGAGAACGCCTGGACTCACTGGGAGCCACGCTCAAGCGACACGTGGCGAAGCTGCGGAGTGCTCCGAAGGCAGAGCTGGTCTTTCTCGTGGACAGCTCGTCCTCCGTAGGCGCCGAGAACTTCGTGAACGAGCTGCGATTCGTGAGGAAGCTCCTGGCCGATTTCACGGTCTCTCACGACAGGGCACGCGTGGCCCTGGTGACGTTCAGCTCCAAGCAGAAGGTCGTCCGCGAGGTGGACCACATCACGAAGCCGTCGACGCGGAACCACAAATGCGCCCTTCACAACAGGCAGCTGGCGGCGGTGAGGTACTCAGGCGGCGGGACGTTCACCCTCGGCGCCATGCAGGAGGCAATGGTGAGTGCTTCCTTGCCGCGAGTGAGTTTCGCAGGATAAATGTACAGGGTTGGTCAAAAGTTCCCAAGCCACATGGTCTGCTTTGCATACTTATATCCTGGCATTTATGATGGCGATAAAGCTTTCAAGGCTCTCAGACTTCTTCTACCCTCTAGAGATACTTTGAGCTTCGGTGATGTCGTAACATGCTGACTATGCGGCTCAAAAGCAGACCCTGCGACCTGGAAGCTTTTGACCAACCCTGTACTTCGTTCCTATGTAGAACCAGGAATTCTCGGCTTCCGGTGCTGTGATCGTTTGCAGTGGAAACAAAGTCGATGCCTTAAGGAATGGGTTTAACAAAACACCATCCATTCTGAAATTTCCTGAAAAAAATAACATCTCCAAGCAGGACAGGCAATCGGCGAAATATCGGAAATGGATTCTTCAACTCTGGTCCTTTGTAGGATCGTCTTTTGCCAATACATTTCCAATGTTGGGCCGATTAGCTGCACTGTGTGGCGTCACGGTTGCTTCGCACTTTAGACCTCTGATCAGCATCTTAATTAAATCGAGCATTAGTGGCGGTAAAGGTTGGCGCCTTGCACATGGCTACGACTGCAAACTATGCCGTGAAACGTTGCCATTGGTGCTTCCTAGTGTTAACGTTCAAGAAAGACTATGGCACCTATAGGAGAGCCTGTTTATCTTAAACAGTAGAGTATTCTTGCTTTGTAAAAAGCAGGCACGTAACCTGATTTTGATAGTGGATCAAGTCTCGTTGTAATAACTTCAGTTTTCTAGAACTTTCGTCCCTTATATCGAGACACTGTTTTATCAGTGGTAAGCCTTTACACAGCAGTCTTTACAGGGTACACTAGGCAGTGAGATGAAGTAGACAGATCCTTATCAGTGTCATGTGTTTTTCAATCCCTAATTTGCTTAGTGCTTGGATTTCAACCAAACAAATCACCCTTCCAATATCGTCAGCTAGGTAAGTTTCAGTCACAGCCAATTCAGTTGCTTAGTACATAGTGACGATATTCAAATTCCCTGCGGGCTGTTTAGAGCCGTACTTGTTCCAAACCCAGGAAATTTAGACAGAACCTTCTAGTTTGCACGGCTTCCACCATGTTCCACGTGGCGCTGAACACTCAAAATTAGCGCGGGAATTTCGAATGTTCGGTACGTATTAATTATTTTCTGTGTCCCTCGGAAAAATGTTCGTTCGAGCGCAAGAAGAATTTTAATGTCAGACTTTGCAGTGAGGGGCCGAAGGATGGCGCTAGTTCTTGATGTCCAGGAAAGCAGAGCATGAAATTGGACAAAGTTATACTCTCTCTATCACCCTCTATTCAAGGACATTCTGGACTTCGCCCGCAAAGACGCTGCCAAGGCTGTGTTTCTGGTTACGGACGGCTATTCGAACGGAGGAGACCCGCGGCCGTGCGCGAAGATGCTTCGCGACAGTGACGTCACCATCTACACGTTCGGAATTCGAAACGGAAATGTCCGGGAGCTCCAGGACGTGGCTTCTGCTCCGTACCACGAGCACTGCTACATACTGGACAGCTTCGAACAGTTCGAGGCGCTTGCCCGGAGGGCTCTCCACGAAGGTGCGTGAAATTTCTTTCTTGTTTGTTGTTGTTGTTGTCTCTTCCCGGCCTTCAGGTTGGGGCGCAAACCGGAGAAGGCCAGATTAAGGTTTTGATACAGTGCCGGGCACAGAAATGCCTTTCCCTCAGAATAGCATCCACTAAAAAGGAATTGCTTCGCCGTGTAGACTATGCGCTTTCAAGAAAATTGGAGAGTCTTATCTTCAGGTGCACAGATATTACCATCGTCTTATTACTGTATAGTTAGCGAGTGACTAAAAGAGAGAACTTAAAGGGTCAGTCTACTGAATTTTATCGACCATATTTTCTTTGCGGCAACCGATAGCTCTTTACTCAAATTACCGTTTAGCCAGCTGTGGTGCCAAGGAGTGCGGTAGAACATTTTAAAATAGAATTTATTGATGTGGGAACACAGCAGTATGAAATGGTAGTCTCATCTGGCAACCATCTGGATTTCCGCCGCGCGGCGACAAACATGGCGGCGCCCGTCGAAGCCGGACCTCTCGCTTCGGACTGAATTCTCGTTGTTGCTGCCTTTTTCAGTGCGTTCACTGGCCATAAATAGGGCGCCTGTCTTTCGCTTCGTCTCATCTCGCCTATAAGAAAACATATAAGAGATAAATTTGCTTTATTTTAATAATTAGAGTGACGATTCTGCCGCTCCTAGGCTTAAGTGGAGAGTCGGTTTGTTTACAGCAATGGTTCCCGTCCTGACGACCAGATGGCGCCACTATAGGCTGAGTTTATTTTTGCGTCTCTGCTAGCTTACGCTGAACTAAAAGTGGGAATGTGCCTGCGTTTTGCGTACGTGTAACTATAAATATTCATGCGATTTAAAAAAAAGCGAGCGGTACGCCTTCTACAGTTTACTAGAACAAAACTTGCGTTTCTCTGACATTGGGGCATACAAATGGTACGTAGTATATTCACTTATGCTTCTACAAAAAAAGACTACCACTTTCTTGAACAAAATGAACGTTTGGGGTCGCCACCATGCTTTTTTACGCGACTTTTAACGCCGAAACAAAATATAAATTCCTGTCTAAACCGGGCGCAGACCCCTCGTTATTGATGTTATAGGGTGCCAACTACCAGAATATGCCATTATTTATACACTCATCTCGGTGAGTAGACTGACCCTTTAAGTGGGCTCTTGGGTCCCCGCAAGGCAACACGAATCAGCCTCGCCACTTTTAAGGCGAAAGCCTTTAATGCCTCATACTGTCTTTAGCAGACGCGTCGGCAGCCGTGTCGACAGACGCGTCGGCAGATTTGTCCGCCTTTCGGCGTCTCTGCTTAACCAGGGCCTTTGGCGTTTGAAGCCGAGACGCTACCACTCCGCCACGAAGGCTCAAGGTTCGAGCATGAATAAAGGTGCATCTAGTGAATGCATGGGTGTCATAAATAAAATAAAAAAATGAAGTCAAGCAAAGAAAAAATAAAAAATAAAATATGAAAATAAACTAAAATAAAAATAAGATATGAAGATAAGAATAAAATCAATAAAAATAAGAAAAGGAGCAAAAAACAAAATATGAAAAATAAAAAAGTAAATAAAAACAAACAGTGCGCCAGGAAACGCTTTCGCCTTGCAGCACTTAAGAGAGCCAAAGTGCCCCCTGAATTTTTTTCAACCTAGGTTACGCACACTGTTTGATGTGAAGTGGCGTAGAAACCTGTGGCAAGTACTGTGAATGTTTGCTGTACGTAACGCTGCCTAGCATTGTCGCCGCAGCCATTTCTGGGAAACTGGAAGTCACTACCCTAAGCAGGACAGGTTATCGGCCCAGTATTGCAAATGAATGGCTTCACTCTGGTCCTTTATAGGACCGGACTTTGCCAATGCGTGTCCAATATTGAGCCGATTACCTGTGCTGCTTGGGGGATACAGCAGTTGTCCACGTTCAGACACGTCTCCCACAATGCTTTTCGAATAACCGCAGACATGCACGTGGGCCCACACCAGAAGGTGAACGCGACCGAGTGCGGCGGCCTCTGCCCGGAAGGGGAACGCTGCTGCCACCAGGAACCGCTCTGTACGTGCGGCCTCTCGTCGGGACAGTACGCCTGCCTCTGTCCGCGGGGACACTACGGCTCGGGGCTCAGGGGAGACTGCCACCGTAAGCGACCGTTTTGAAAGTTGCCGGGTGGTACCTGCATGCGCTCCCGGGCCAGTCTTTTTTCTAGGGCCTGCGAAATGTGAATCTTCATTTTTAAATTCAGGCGTACAACTTTCAAAACGACCTCAATGGAGCCCAATGTTGGAGGTTAAAGGAAAACCTTGTTATGGGTGCGTTGTAGCTTCATCTTAGCGGACGTCAGACTCGCTAAACAGCACTGAAGTCAGGAATCAGTGTGCAATAACGGTATACTGGCAGCATAGGTCGGTGCACTTACTAATGAGTGCACTCATTTCGCTTAACTCATCTGTGGGTGTGAGCAGTCGTGAGTGCGAGTGTGAGTGATTGGATGTGAGTGTGGGTGGGCCTGAGTGTGAGTGAGTGGATATATGAGTGAATGGATATGAGCGTGTGTGCATAGATATTAGTTAGTGTGATTGAGCCACATTCCATGATGCCGAGGTATGACTTCCAGACATTCCATGATGCCGAGGTATAACTTCCAGGGAGGCGTACGTTGTGTAGGTAAGGGACCTCGTTTTTAAAATACGCCGCTAAACCTAAACCTAACTCATCCAGTACGCTGTCAGCTCACGGTAATCTCTAGCAAGCGCTACAACAAAGGCGTTTTTTTTTATTCAAGTATATGTGACGCATTACTCATACGCCAGCGCGACACACAAGTCATCCGGAACATGATCAGTCTAACATCAGCACTCTTTTCTGAACATCACAGAAGCTCCGAAACGTCACAGTGCGTGTCATTGCGTCTTGCTGTCGGTTACTGCTCACTCTGCCCAACGCTGGTCAGCGAAGATGTTGCAACCTCCCGTTCCATTAATTTGTGGACGTCATTCGCATGCCACGTCTCCGCACCGGAGCAGCGTGTCCGCGAGGCACGTACCAGCCGGTGGAAGGCAGCGGAGACGCAAGCATCTGCGTCCCCTGCCCTCACGCGCACCAGAAGTCTGCCCCGGGCAGCACCAGTGTGGCCCAGTGCCACTGCAAGAGGGGCTACAGCGCTGAGGACGGCACTTGCAAAGGTACGTGAGAGCTTTGGCGCTTTCGTGCAGCCTGCAGCGCACTATTGCTGTTGTCCGCTCTTGCATTTGGAGCAAGCGATCATCACCGCTCGATTTGAAGCACGGTTCAAGATTTACACTGCAGGTGGGGACACAGTAGCTTGCCACGCTTACGGATTGCTGTTTCCTTTTTGCTGTAAGTTCATTTCATACGCGGATTAATGACATCCTAGTCGGAATCAAGAGGAAGAAATGGGCTTTGACAGGGCATGTAATGCGAAGGCCAGATAACCGATGGTACTTAAAGGGAAACTGCATAGGTTTTAGAAATCAACGAGCTTAAGAGGGTCGAATGTGTGAAACCTGCAGGTAAAGCATGCGAAGTCTTTTTGGGCTAGCACTTGAAATAGTGAAGTAATCGCCGATTAAAATCCGGACGCCATTCCAGCTTCTCCGCAGCGCACAACGCCAAGTGGGGGGCGCATGATGACGTCATTGAAGGTATGGGTACATCTCCAACGCACAAACGCGTGCTTTGAAGGAAAAAAAACCAACGCCACCGAAGGCGAACCCTGCCGAGAGTTGTTTGTCAGCGTCTAACGTGTCAGGGCAGGGTGTGGCTGACGACAGCGGTAATTTGAAATCATACCTTCCATGACGTCACGCTCAGTTTCCCTGCACTTCTCCGGTGCATTGAGGAGAAGCGCAAAATTCAATCGTCGATTACGTCACTATTTTAAATGCTAGTGCGAAAACACTTGGCATGCTTTACCTACAACCTATATAGATTTGAATCCTTGAATATCGGAAAATTCTCAAAAAAGTGCTGCAGTTGCCCTTTAAGGGCAACGGAGTGGATTCTAAGAGAAGGCAAGCGTAGCAGGGGGCGGCAGAAAGTTAGGTGGGCGGGTGAGATCAAGAAGTTTGCGGGGATGCAGTAGCCGCAGCTGGCAAAGAACAGGGTCAATTGGAGAGAAATGGGCGAGGCCCTGCAGTGGGCGTGGCCAGGCTGATGATTATGATGACACTTCAGCCCAAATGAGCTGTCTGCACTCAGTGCTGTCGTCAGCAAGCTGTTTTTTTTTACTTTCGTCATCGTCACGTGATAATGCTTCAGAAAAGCTGCACTTGCTAGACCATTTGCTTTGTTTCTGCATTTTGCAGAATTTGCAAACAGAGAACGTTTCCTCTTCCTGGTGCTGCTAGCTTTCAGAGAATGGTGGAATGGAACTATAGAGAGATCGAAACTATACAGAGAATAAGAATATAGGGATGGATAACAAAGGGAGAGTATAGCAATGGTTCCCATTTTGAGTGAAAGACACGGTGGACACAATTTTGAAAAAGTGAAAATCAGTAAACGGTGTTTAGATAACTGGTGGAGGTCAACGAGAGAGTATCATGGGGGGGGGGGGGGGGGGGGCGGTAGAATGAAAGCGGCACAATGGAGTTGAAGAAGAAGCTTTAAGAGTTGCGCCTATCATATAGCAGGAAACAACCACTGTCCTGATACCAAGCACCTGCTACTAATTATCTACTCTTCTAACTACTTACCAGGATTTCTTTGGGACCGATAGCCAGCGAACAATGTCATACATTGGCATTCGCCGACTTCGGTACAGAAAGCAAGTATGTCAAACGGCGGAACGGATTAAAAACGAATCGGGGAAAGAGAATTCTCATCAAATGGCTCCTAGGCCTTGTGTCCTATCCACTGTTCGCGAAGAGGTCCACTGACAGGGCACGACGCCTATGCAGTGGTCCGGTGCGATGAACTCACCCCTCCGGTCAACGGCTACATGGTGAACGCCGACTGCGAGGTGGTCTTCAACGCCGCGTGCGGATTCCGCTGCAACCCGGGGTACCGGCTGATCGGCAACAGCATCCGCGTCTGCCAGCACGACGGCACCTGGTCCGGAAGCGACCCGGTCTGCGAGAGTGAGTTCTGCCCAGAGTGCTGGAATCCTAAACCGAGTGGTAAAAACGTAGCGCAAAGAGACAAGGACACAGAAAGACAGACAACACACAGCGCCTACCCAATGATAGAACAGATTTCACATGATCAGGAAGATCCAGTCCTTGCGGGGTATGGATGACATACCGGGGTGAAGATGGCTTGTTGCCAAGCTGACTTCTGAGATAGCTCAGTTGTCGCTGCCAAACGAAGTCCGTAGTCTGACTGACAAGCCGCTGGCACTCTCGAAGCTTGTTCCCTGCTGTGGATTGGCTCGACCAGCAGGGAACAAGCTTCGAGAGTGCCAGCGGCTTGTCAGTCAGACTACGGACTTCGTTTGGTAGCGACAGCTGAGCTATCTCAGAAGTCAGCTTGGCAACAACCCATCTTCACCCCGGTATGGCATCCATACCCCGCAAGGACTGGATCTTCCTGACCATGTGAAATCTGTTCTATCGTTGGGTTAGCGCCGTGTGTTGTCTGTCTTTCTGTGTCCTTGTCTCTTTGCGCTACGTTTTTACCTTTCAAATATGAACCAACAAGCCCAAGCATATACCCTACTAAACCGAGAAATATTTCTTGTTATAATCCGAGCAGCACAGGTAATATGCCCAATATTGGAAATGTATTGGCAAAGGCCGGTTCTGCAGAGGACCGGAGTGAAACCATGCATTTGCTATATTGGGCCGATTACCTGTGCTGCTTGGGAACAGGTACCTGAGTGCAGCTGCACTTTACAGCCCAGTACAGTATAAAAGGGAACACACTTTCTCTAGTTTCAGGGCGAAATTCTAGAGGCCCGTGTACTGTGCGATGTCAGTGCACGTTAAAGAACCCCAGGGGGTCGAGATTTCCGGAGCCCTTCACTACGGCGTCCATCATGGCCTGAGTCGCTTTGGGACGTTAAAGCCCCAATAAACCAAACTTTTTCTTCTTAGTTTGGTGTCGAGTTTTATGAGCGTAAGGAGGCTTCCCAAGCAGCACAGCTAATGGGCCCAATATGTGAAATGTGTTGGCAAATGCCGGTCCTACAAAACCACCCATCTGCAATATTGGCCCGATTACCTGTGTTTCCTGCAAACAGATACCTGTGTGTGACTGCACTCTACAGCCTTATACAGTATAAAATGGAACACACTGTCTCTAGTTTAAGGGCCACTTTTTCTTCTTAGTTCGGTATCGACTTTTATGAGCGTAAAGAGGCTTCCCGCGGAGCACAAGTAATTGGCCCAATATTGAAAATTTATTGTCAAAGACCGGTCCAACAAAGGACCAGAGTCAAGCCGTCCATTTGCAATATTGGCGCGATTACTCGTGCTGCTTGGGAATATTTTTAAACGGGGAAACTACTTACAAATGGCGAGTGTGAGAAAACGTGGCCCAAGCTGACGTTTACGAGTATTCTGTTCTTCCCAGAGAAGCGGTGTTCTCCCCTGGAGGCCCCACTGCGGGGAGCCATGAGCTGCTCCGGCGACTCGTTCGACTTCGAGACGACGTGCGAGTTCGAGTGCCAGCGGGGATACGCGCTCATCGGCTCCCGCAGAAGGACCTGCCTCTCCATCGCCCTCTGGGACGGCCTGCCCGCCCTCTGCCGACGTAAGGCCGGTCACACGCGAGCCGTTGCGCCATTGCATTTCCCGACACCTTCGAAAGCGATCGAAGTTCTATTGTAGGCGCAAGCACAAAACTGCGGGTCGACAGACAATTCATGCGATTGTGTTTGGAACTGAACTAGTTAAGTATAAAGGCTCTATACAAGAGGTATATCTATACAAGAGGTAGTAGTAGGGTATCTGACGTATAGGGTCACGTTTCTCTGTGCTGACGGGATCAGGGGCATAGTCAAGTGTGATCTGGTCTGTAAACGAACCACAGTCTGGCAACTGATATAAACACGTTGGCCTTACTTTTCCAATGGGGTATTCTACCTGTAAGAGTTTTGCGGCGCCTCGTGGTATTGCAGCTTCTACAGAACTGCTTTCATAAACCAAGGCGCAGAACAAACAAAAGCGTGCGCTAAAGTACTCAGCCAAGTGATGGTTTCTTATGCTCGAAACGGATCATTGAACAGGGAATAATTAAGGATGTCTGTCTTCAGTGTTCCTCTATTACCAGTGCGCTGACCTCCATTTGTATGCAGCCAACCCACTAGATTAAGCTGCAGCATCACTGAACCCTTTGTAACGTTTCTGAAGACTGTAAAAGAAAACGTTAGGCGGGAAAGGGTGAATCTTACGTTTCAGCAGCTGCGGGACGTCACCTTAGAATTCTGCGCTAATATCACCTCCAGTAGAGTTAACTTATGAAATCTAAAACGATAGGCCAGTTATAACAGAAACATTTTATGAGGAAAGACCTATTATGGCATTGTTTGCACGGTGGCTCCATTCCGCATAAAAAGATACGTTCTCGCTAGAATCGGAAGATGATGATGATTATTATTAATTTTTTATGGGGCAAGGACGCATTCGCTAAAAAGCGCCATGGCTCAAGGTATTTTTGTCTACACAAGGTGAGGTAGAATACCTATTTTCAAAGCATTTCACCGTAAAGAACCCAAGCACCAGGCCAGGGAATCCTTGTACCCACTGTATCACCGCTGAGTACACGGCGGCACTGGGGATCGAACCCCGCACCTCCCGCATGAGAGGCGGACGCTCAGACTACTAGGACACCGCTGCTATTAGAATAGGAAGTTGAGATTCACAAGACGTGCAAATAGTAAGGGTAACAATAATATTAATCATTCACTAAGTTAACACTTATAAGCCGTTACCAAGTTTAAATAATGATGTCAGCGTTATTATTACAAGAAAACTAATTGACGTCATCGTGCTTTCGTGCCCAGCCGTCACCTGTCCACCGCTGGTCGCCCCCGACCACGGTGCTTTCAGCCCGCCCCACTGCAGTGAAACGAAGTCGTCTTTCGGCGAGGCCTGCACCCTGCACTGCGCCGACGGGTTCCGCGTGTCTGGACCCGAGACACGTCATTGCCTCAGCACGGGGACCTGGAGTGAGCCCGACACCTCCGCTGCCTGCGCTGGTGAGTGCCCCCTGCCGGTTAAGGCCCATCTCCATGGACACATCGCAGGCGCACCAGCGCAGCGCGTACGCGCCCAGCGCCGCACCGCGACAAGCGTCGAAAAACACATACAACTCGATGGCCTGTCGCGGCTACCGCGTTCAGCTCGGCTCGGCGAAGCAAACGGCGCGAAGGGCCGTACCGGATGCCGAGAGAACTGCGTTCTCTGATTGGTTACACCGACCGCAAACCAGCGAATCACTTCCGGCGCCGGCGCGAGCGAGGCGCGAATATCTGACATGGACAGATATTTGCCAAGCGCCAGCGCCGGCTCGCGTCGGCGCGTCGCGCATGCGCAGTCCGGCTCCGGCGTACGCTAGTACGCGTAGGCGCTGCGCTCGTGCGCCTCGGATGCGCCCATGTAGATGGGCCTTTAGACAGCACAAACACACATGGAGCGCTAAAGAGCGAAGTTTTTATTTTGTGGATCCTGCTATTTAACTCAGTGCCTGATTCGTTAGGGCAGTCACATCCAACAATTTTGACAAAAGCATTTTTGAGTCAGAAAAAGTTTATTAGAGCAATTTTTTTTTCCTATATTGTAAGATTTAACTATAACAATCAATATATCTGCAGAGTTGCCGTCGGTAGGCTTGAATTTTTTTCCTAATAACGTTTTTGCTATCGTCAAAAGTGTTCCCTATTGGTTTTCTGTGGCAGTCTTCACTGCTCGGTGAGAGCGATGGAAACAGTATAAAATAAATATTCGGCAAGATATCGAACTAATGGACCATTACCTTCAATGGTAGTTCAAAGTTCCAATATTCAAAATTTTAGTTCAAAAATGATGAACGTGGTAAGATCTCACACCGAATGAAACGCGTTGCTACAGACTTGAAAAAAGCGTCGCTTGGGTGTTCCCACAAAACGCCAGGCTCATTCAATATTCTTGTGAAAAATTTTCTTCAATTTCGAAAAATTGTATGCTACTGCTATGGAAATATTGAAGCTAATGGTTCATTCTACCAATGTGTAGCGAAATCTTTTAAGCATGAAATGCTTTTAGCTCCCGTTGTCGGCAGTGTGGTGACGTCACGCCGAGACCGAGAGCCATCATCCGGGCACTGAAATCCACTCATCCGGGCACTGAATTCCACTCATCCGGGCATTGAAATCCACTCATCCGGGCACTGAATTCCAGTCATCCGGGCACTGAAATCCACTCATCCGGGCATTGAAATCCACTCATCCGGGCACTGAATTCCAGTCATCCGGGCACTGAAATCCACTCATCCGGGCACTGAATTCCAGTCATCCGGGCACTGAAATCCACTCATCCGGGCTCTGAAACGAGAACATCCGGGCACCGTACGAGACTTAACGAGACTTAACGAGACTCTCTAAGCCCTCCTACGCGACCGGCATGCAAGCGCCGGTTGGTCTCCAAAGGAGACAAATAATAACTGCTGCCAGTGCGTTCTCAATGTTTATCAAGATATCAGTGGAGCTGTGGGTTTGATAATGCACGGAATTATAATTTCCGATTTCTAATAACGCATGCAAAAAGCACATAAATGCCACGTTACACTTCGTTGTCATACGTGATCCGGGGGAGAAGCGCTGCGTTCAAAGGGCAAGGCATCGCGCCGAACGGGTGGTGGCGTTCCTCCCTTCCTTTACGGTGCGGTTCGGGTGTCCACCGAGATGGCAGAGAATTACTGCGCCATTTCCTTTCCTCAAAAAACCTTGCGTTCAAATGGCAAGGCATCGCGCTGAACGGGTGGTGGCGTTCCTCCCTTCCTGTACGGTGCGGTTCGGGTGTCCACCGAGATGACATTAGGCCCGTAAACATTTCATGCTTACTCTACTCTCGTTTACGGGAGAGGCAGAGATTTTTTTTAAAGCTTTTCCATTGCTCGCATCTAGCAGTTAAGACTGCATAGAAATCCATTGGGGAACGCTTTTGACGATAGCAAGAACATTAATAGCAAAAAAAATGCAAGCCTGCCGACGGAAAATCTGGGCATATATCGATTGTTATAGGTAAATCTTACAATATATCAATAAATTGCGTTCGTAACCTCTTTCCCGTTCAAAAATGTTTTTGTTCAGAATTGTTGGGTACGTACGACTATAATAACAACGTTTCGTAGGGATCCATACGGTACTTCAGTAGAATATAATAATAAAAAAAACAGCGGTCAGCACTTAGTCGCGTACATTCATCGGTCGGTAAAATTGATGAGCGTACTAAAAGGAGTTTTTAATTCAGAGTCTTGTGAGCATTCATTCCTCTTGGACTCCTATTGGACTCGAAGTCTCCGACGTGTACGTTGTTAAGAGTAGGCTTCAATACCGCTGTTATTGAATATAAGCTACTGCATTTCAAATAACGGCAGGAAACATGGAGCCATGAGCAAACTAGCGTTCAAGCACCTTTAGTCCTACGATTTTAGCGAGACACGCTTTGAAGACAGGACGGCTCAACAACCGCGTTTTTCCCTGTGTCTCGTTGAAGATCAATTTCCTTTCACCAGACGCCGTGCCTCCCACCATCATGAACTGCCCGGGAGACATCGAGGTCGGCTCGGAGCCCGGATACGGCGAAGCCATCGTGGACTGGGAGATGCTGGAGGCCGTGGACAGGAGCGGAGCATCGCTGTTCATGAACGTCGCCCCGGCCGTGATGCCGCCGCACCTTTTCCCCATTGGGGAACACCAGGTGTCCTACTGGGCGGAAGACGCGGCTGGCAATGTGGCGTACTGCAACTTCACCGTCACGGTCGCAGGTGAGTTGAAGCGCTACGGGAAGTCGCGAAAAGAAATTGGCAGTGGCTTAGCTCAGGCAGTGGCTTAGCTCGGGATATACGTAGCGACAGGTACAGGTTTAACTTGGTTACGCCAGGCCGCAAACCTCGGGGTCGGACGAGTTGAGATTCTCCAGTCTCCAGCGCCGCTCGGCAGCGGCCCGACTCCCCTTTTCCATGGCAAGCGGCTATACCCCGCGGCTGTATCACCCTGCATTTAAACGCCGACGCAGCCTCCTTGCGAATGCGCACAGCTGACGAGGTGGCGGCGCGCGTATAGTGACGTCACTCGGCTCCTCGCGCATGCGCACAGCTGGCTAAGTGGTCGGAGCGGTGGCGAGGGGCGCGTAGTGACGTCACTCGGCTCCTCGCGCATGCGTAGAACTGCACCTGTTGGAGGTACGCGAAATGGCGAAACTGGCTAATGTAGCTCCTCTACAGAAGCGAGATCTGTTTAACTGGCAAACCGGTAGGGCTAGATTGGTGAAGACAAGTCTCTAAAGCTGCCTTAAGGTACAGTCGCGCGAATTAGGGCAGAAAGTCGGCATGGGGACAAGCTGAATAACAGGGGTGGTTAAAGTCAATTTCTCTTGCTTCGGAATCAAATGCCCATTACGCCTTTGCCGGTGCTTCTTCTTTAAGCTTTAAAAGCTACTGCGAGTTACTCTTCCTGGGGAATCGTTTTTGGAAACACCAGGAACTATTGTCTTCGATCATACTTATGTACTTAGAACCTACCCGATCGCATCATAGCAAAGAACTTAGATTATTCCTACCACACTGATACCTTCGCTAACTCCCTCTTTCCGAAAACGGTCCGTGAGTGGAATCGGCTTCCGGCCAGCATGGTAGAATGTCCTTCTACTGAAGCATTCATGAAAGCTCTCCAGTTGTAACTGTCGATTACAGAGCGTTCTTACGATTGCTTTATGTGTGTTTACGCAACTTGGCAGCGTCTATTCTTGCTCGTGAGTGCACCTCGTTGGTTGTGAAAGCAACTTGTTGTGCCTTGATTTGTTTTACGCACGTCACATTACGTTTTTTTTTTCTCATCTCCCGCTCCTGCTTACAGCCTCACCTAGAGGCTAGCAGTACTGTGTAAATAAATAAATAAATAAATAAAATTAAAATCGCTTATTGTGTAGTTAGGAGGTGCTCACTTGCATACTGGACGAGCCTGCTCTCAGCAGACGCTTCGTGCTCTTTGCACAAAATTGTGCTGCTTTAAACTTAGCGATAGTGTAGTGGCGTTTAGGTTTAGTGCCAGACACTAACATCGTATGTGCAAGAATATCTTTCCTTTTTTTGCGAAATTTGCTGCTTTAATGTCGGCTATCTTTACATGAAAGGTTTTTGAACTGAACCGAACTGCTGGAACTTCTCCTCTGCTTTTCCTCACAGACTTAGAGCCGCCATTTGTGGAAAGCTGTGCCGATCCACCCGAAGCGTTCGCTGACGACCAAATGTCCGCGTACGTCTCCTGGGAAGAGCCAGCGTTCTCGGACAACTCTGGGGCGGATGTGACGCTATGGCAGTCCCGCAGCCAAGGTCTGTTTCCAGTTGGCGAGACACTGGTCACGTACGTGGCGACCGACGGCGCGGGAAACAATGCTTCTTGCGTCATCAGGGTCGTCGTGAGAGGTGACCGCTTTTTCTTTTTGTGAATATGGGTTTCGAATTCCAGGGGCGCATAACATGCGCAGAACCTATCTCGTTTGACATGCGAATGGTAGTCGCCTCGCTGTCAAGTTCGGCTAGTGCCTGTTTTATGCGATAGCGTTAGAACCCACATGGAGCCAGAATGCGTTGTCGGCCATAAAACACCCATTGGCTGGAGGGAAGCGACGTCACCAGACTGGAGCATTTCCATTGGCTGGAGGGAAGTGACGTCACCAAACCGGAGCATTCCCATTGGCTGAAGGGAAGTGACGTCACCAGGCCGAAGCATTCCCATTGGCTAGAAGGAAGTGACGCAAACAGACCGGAAATGGCGTCACCACGCTAACGCCATCAACAGCTGGTAATGCTATCGCACTGCCAATACACAATGGAACTAGATGTCCCTATGAATTTTTTCGTTCAATGGCTGACCAAAGATATGCATGTGAAGAGCTTTGCAAATTATCCGTAGGGGTGGGACAGTGGCTGTAGCGTTCTGCACTTGTGTTCATGGTCATGGGTTCGATACTGGCCATGGTGGTATCTTTCAAGTACTGACGCCTATAGAAGTACTGAGGTTTCGGTTTTATGACGCGGACAAAAGTTTCCAGCATGCGCAAAAGGCAACATAAATGCACAGGTACCTTGAAAGCATAACAAAACAGTAACCGACCGAACAGTACTTGGGAAAAATAACCCGACAACAGAACAGCGCACAGAAAAAACAGTGCCGAGAAAAACCAGCGCAGTGATACAGCGGCACAGGGCACAATAGCTTAGCGTAGCGGGGCGAGCGTACGAGCAGATATTGAACCTTTATAGTAAAAAAACAAAAATAAACACGAGTAACTGCGATAAGGAGGCTTCGCAATACCTGGTTATTTCTATTTTTGCAATCAGATTATGCCCAAAGTGTTTGCTGACTGCATGTAAGCTACTTTCGATGGCTCAGTTTGTTGCATAGCTGGACGCTGCGAATTTTCTGCACCTGCCTTGAGGCTATACCTGCCCGTCTGGGCCATTCGCGATGCTTGGGCACTGTCGATCCCCAATCACTAAAATAAAAAAAGGAAGTGTGACCCCAGGGAGCCGCTTTCTTTTTTTCTGGAAGCGGCATCTCGGAGTTCTCAGAAACCGACACAAGCTCTGTTTTTCTGTCTTATCAGATGAAAGAGCACCCACTTCGCTCTATAGGCAAATAACCATATTGTTTAGGAAGACTCCGTCATTTACATTTATGTCGTCCCTGACAATCAGTTTATAATCGTGCATCTAAACTTGACCGTTATGTAGAACGTAATTGATTTGCGCGTCCTCTTAAGCTCAAATAGGGAGTCATTCTCCTGGTACTCTCGTCTGTTTTAGCTGTTTACAACGCACTTCAAGCTGTAAGTATGAGACGAAAGCTAACCGCGAAGTCTTCACAAGGGTACACTGTGTGTCAATTTCGTTTCCAGAGCATCGGTGCTCCCAGCCACCGCCGCCAGCGAACGGGGACGCGGACTGTCAGAGGACCAGCTCTGGTGTCACGTGCGCCATTTCGTGCTGGGAAGGTTACGACCTCGAGCCTGACAGCCCCAGGGAATTCTCGTGCAGCTTCGACAATGGCTGGTCGCCCTTTAGACCGGAATCCTTTCCCGACTGTTCTGGTAAGGCGTTTCGAGCACAAGGACGATTCCCAGTGGGCACTGAAACTGCCTTGGACGTCTTGTAGACGTTTAGGACATCCGTGGGATGTCCAAGAAAGTTTCAGTGCCCTTTGGGTTGCACCATAACTGCGTAAACAGAAATAAAAGCATTTTTTAGGGGGGGGGGGGGGTGGAAAGATTGGCACACGAAAGAAAAAAAAAACTGATCAAGACTGCGCATTACTAGCGCAGTTTAAAACAGTAATGTTCAGTTTCTTTCCTTTTGCTGTGTTCTGAGCGCTAAAACGACTTAGTTCTGCTGCGCAGGCCCGAAGTCAAACATTCGCTGTCAGTGTTGCATGCTCTTAGTTTAAAAGCTTATGTGCTCCTATATCGCGTCTATCGCGCGAATAGGCCGATTCTTATTAGATTATTATTGAACCGATTTCAAATAGGTTGGGGTGGTGGTGGTGGAAAACGTTTATTTGCTCTATTTTACAGTACTTTTTTTGCGGCTTCAGATGGAGTTTTCCATCTTCTCTTCAGGGTCGGTTCCCCTAGTCCAGGGCTCCACTGAGGGTAGCTGCCCTGCGTGCACGCCTTACTAGTCCTTGTTGGACTTTCAGGATGTCGCTGGATAGCATCCTCTCCCACTGTTCCGCACTCAGGTTTTCTATTATAGCTAGCTCGTCTATTTTCTGGCAAGCCCATGTGGTATGGTAATAGGCTGGTTGGAGGTCCGTGGAAGAGTTGCGTCCTACACAGGACGCAAGGTGCCTGATCTTGACTATGATGATAACAGTGGTGCTGCTCCTGGCAATGATGATGAAACAATTTTCTCTCAAAAGAACTTACAGCAATGTACCCGATCCAGCTGTTTCTCTTTTATTGTTTTCGTAGAGTCTGTGCCTTCAACATCGGCCGCGGTAAAGGCGCGACTACTGTACTCCGCGGTGGGGGTCTCGTGCGAGGACGAGCTCACGCGAAGGCATCTGCGAGACCACCTCGAGATGAAGCTGGCCACTCAGGTAAGTCGTAGTGCTCGGTTGCTTCTGGCTTTATGACCGTACTTCTGCCCTAACAGGCTACGCAAAAGTCCATGGACTTCCTTGTAAGCTTCATCCGACACAACACGTGTTTTCACCGCAGGTGGCCATGTGTCCCGAAGGCGTTAGCTGTTCTGTCCAAGACTTGCACGTGGAGTGCCCTGAAGAGGGCGCCAGAGTGCGGAGCACTTATCGGCGCAGGCGCTCGCAAGACAGAGACATCGGCGTCTCTTTCCGTGTTACGGGTGAGACCGTCTTTTTCCTCAAGCCTCCAACTTGAGTTTGTACCACGTCCTCAGCTTCAAGTGCTTGCTGTAGACAGCAGGTGCCCTAGTTTAGAGGAGTTCACGTACCGTCTTTCCCAAAAATAACCGGGCAATGGTGGTTTGATTCGCCGCGGAACGGTAACTGCATAGGTTTTAGAAATCGACGAGCTTAGAAGGATCGACTGTGCAAAACTTGCAGGTAAAGCATTCGAAGTGTTTTGGGGCTAGCATTTGAAATAGTGAAGTAATCGCCGATTAAAATCGCGACGCCCTTCAAGCTTCTCCGCAGCACACAACGCCAGGTGAGGGGCTCATGATGACGTCATCTAAGGTATCGGTGCATTTCGAACGCATAAACGCCTGCTTTGAAGGGGGAAAACACCAACGCAACCGAAGGCAAATCCCACAGATCGTTGTTTTAAGCCTCCAACGAGGCACGGTAAGGTGTGGCTGATGGCTGTGGTAATTTGAAATCATACTTTCCGTGACGTCACACTAAATTTCCCCGCACTACTCCGGTGCTTTGAGGAGGAGCGCGCAATTAAGTCGCCGATTACGTCGCTATTTTAAATGCTAGTGCAAAAAGACATGGCATGCTTTACCTACAGCCTATAAAGATTTGAATCCTTGAATATCGTGAAATTCTCAAGAAGTGGTGCAGTCGTCCTTTAAGATCATTCAGATCTTAAAGGGCAACTGTGTAAGTGTGTAAAGTACTGTGTAAAGTAAAGTAGGGTGAACCCTTGTCCTCACGTTTTTATATTTTTAGGTCTTAAGGGTGCGTTAAAGGCTCCGTTATACGGTTGAGAAGCAAAGAACTGTTGCGCGGTTACTTTTGGTCAAGGGGATACCTCCAGTTTGTAGCGATCTCGCATTTTCTCGTAAAAAAATCTCACGCCGTCTCCTGTGTCGCTCCTTTCTTCCGTCTATTTAACGTCTTTTTCGCAGCTGGGTCGGACAACGGAACAACCTCGAGAGACCACCACCTTCTGTCAGCTATGAAGGCTCTTCTAGGGCGACTGAAGGACGCCATGCTTCACAAGGAGCTGGACTTCACGCTGGACGAAGGCGGTCTCACTGCCACAGCGCTGGAAGATTCGGAGGAAAGCGTCCGCCTGAAGTGCCCCGCTGGTAGCGTTGCCTTGTCATCGCAGTGCGGTAAGTTAATTGGGATCCTCCCAGTCATTTATGTACTTTATTTATTTTTTTGTATTCCCCAAAAAATAAGTTTTTCTGGGCGTCGCCAGTACCGCACTGGGAACTAAATGCTTGCATCCATACAAGATGATTGAGTTGTGATTCACGCTAGAGAGAGAAGAGTCGTCAATGCGCGCTCTCATTGCTTTTTTTTTTAATGCGTTAGCATTACAACCCTTACTGGCTCAAAAAGAGACCGGCGTTGGCACCGCGCGAAGCCTCGGGGAAGAGGAGGCAAAGCGGAAAGAGGAAATTGACGAAGGAGAGGCGAAGGAGAGAGGAGGGTAGAGGGCGGGGGAAGAGTGGAGAGAGTATTATTTATTTATTTATTTATTTATTTGTGACGTTATTTGTGAGTGGAGAGAGTAAGCGGGCGAGTCGGTGACATGCGGTGCGTGACGAGAAAGAAACACGGTCACCAGTCAGAGTTGAGGGATGGTGGGGAGCGTGGCTAGGGGGCGTGGCTGGGCACATTTTGTGATTCCTGGATGGGATCGAAATGGAGGGAGAGGAGGTACTGCCTGTCACAAGGTTATTCATGGACTGTAGCAAGCCACCCGCCAGCGTCAGGGGGAAACACTGATGCAAACGCATACCCTACAGCACGAATCGCACTGGTCGTCTTTGACTTCCCCCCGACATTGCTTTTTTCTTTTCGCTATGGCACGTCACTGGCGGCATTCGCCCATGTAGTCATTATAATCGCAGTTTTCTCAAAGCGGATGATTAACGCTGAAGACGCAGCGATAACTTTTGTCGCAAGAGAACGTAAGGTTCGTTCCGGTTCATAAACTGCAGATGACGTACCCCGAATACTAGAAGTGTCCTGTCGCAGTGGCTTAGTGGGAACAGAGTTCTGCTGCTGAGCACGACGTCGTAGGTTCGATCCCTGCAGCGGTTGCCAAATGCCAATGGCTTCGAAACGCAGAAACGCTCATCTACAAAGATGTTGGACGTTATGAAAATTTGCATTTTAGTAAACAATCAAGCCTTATCACACTAATATCAAGTGATATATATTGATCTTGTTCCAGTGAAATGTCCCGTGGGAACGTATTTTGACCACCACAACGACACCCAGCCTAAATGCCGACCCTGTCCCAAGGGTACCTTTCAGCCGGAGGAAGGGCAGACACTGTGCATCCACTGCCCGAACCGCACCTCCACCCTTGCTATCAAGTCCAAGAGCATTGAAAACTGCAAAGGTAAGCTCAGAAGTTACAACGTTTTCTGTACGTTATAGTAAGCATGTATGTGTATATACAGCCGCCGTCATAGGGTTACGGAAAGTGACTTTGGTAAGGAAATGCCATATCATCGCAATCAGGGCAAGTTGCTTGAAACTTAACAGCGCACTGTGTAGCTAGAACATTGCGATTCGAGCTGCATATATGTGTTCAATGCTACGGGCAAATATTTTTCGTTAATATTGCATTCCATAAACTTTTGACTGCGGGCGTACGAAGGCTGTCATAGCCGTTAAACCAGGACGGTACCAAGCCAGCGCACCGAGAGTACTCTACAGAGAAGAACACCCATGTCGTGTAATCCACACGGCCATTCCACTTGTCCACGGTGAAATATAGATAAGCCACCCGGCGGACTTTCCACATGAAACGATGCGCACTTTCTATCGGCTGTTATCATAATCAACGCCGTGCTATCGAACTTTCATTGGCGCATGACCACCCACAGTCACTTTTCCCTTTCTCTGTATTGGTGGTTGTCTTTCAAGTGCGCTTTCATCGCTTCCTGCAAGTTCTGTTGAGCCACTTCTCCCGTCTTCCACAGAACAATGCTCGCCGGGAACATACTCGGCAACAGGAATGAAGCCGTGCAAACACTGCCGCAAGGCGCAGTACCAGCCCGACTACGGAGCCGCAGGATGTCTTCCGTGCCCCAGCGGTACGAGGTCCAAGCGCCGCGGCTCTGTCAGCGAGAAAGAGTGCAAAGGTATAGGGGACCGTGTTTCGCGCCTGTGTTTGTGCAGGATGACATCACATAGTCGCATATTTGCTTAACATACTGCAGTTAATAATATGCATCCGTAGCCGTGTGATCTCATAATGTGGTTATAGTGCGTGAGATACAGAGCGATACGTAATGATGCTATGCTAAAACTCCCTGTAGCCTACACGTGTGCGTGGCTACTAACGTGACTATTTGCGACGAAAGCTGTCCACGAAACGAAGCTTATAACTGCGGACAAATTCGCCGACTAAGATACAGTAGCGTTTGAATAGTTTTGTTTTTTCTACCCAATGTTTCATCTTGCCGTTCCGTATACGTACGCCTTCTTGATAAAGTCGGACAGCGCGAACATACAGGAAAAACGAAACTATTTCGCCTTACCACGAATTGCTACCGGCTCGTTCAAATGTTAGTTTTGCTGCAACGCAAATGTGCTGTTGCGCTCGAAAAGACGGGACTAGTTCAGTAGGTGCTACAAATTACAGTTTGGTATGATAAAAATTTCGGCCATTGTTTCTTCCTTTCGTTTCAATTATAACTTTTTTTCACACTGCCGTGGCATTCCATAACAACATTAAAAAATATCAACGGTCAATGCTATTCATGCGCAGAGTATGCGTAAGCATTAGTGCTCCCTCCGGAGAGAGCAGCCGCTGCCGCTGACCGCTGACGGGTTCAGCGCGGACAGCGTGTTCCAGTCCGTCAGTCACCGGGTGATACGCCGAACCACCTCTCCACTTCCGCCGCCTCCCACCCTCTCTTCGTCTTACTTCTCTCCCACTTTTTCTCTCTCTTTCTCCTGAGAGAGGGATTTCACTTCACTCTGCCACCCATCCTCTCTTCACGTGCTGTCTCCCTCCTCCTCTGCTCTGAAAGCGGAAGGAAGGTTCTTCCCTTCTCCACTTTTCTGCCTGCCAACCGAGGCTTCAGACGGGCGGACGGACAGATTTCTTCCAAAGTGGGGGTTATAATGCTAACGCATCAAAAACTTTGAAAAGTCGCCCGAGCGCTCTAGCATGGAATATCCTTGCATCGCTGAACGCCAGTATAGTATAGACGGGAGAGTACACGGCACCCGCCCACAGTTGAGCACTATAGCTTTTGAGCAGGTTCTCCTTAACAGCGTGTGCGTTCCACGTCGTCACAGCTCTTTGTTCCCCTGGTTTCGTGTCCAAGTCCGGCGTCGTGCCGTGCTTCAAGTGTCCGAACGGATATTACCAGCCTAGGGAGGGACAGAGGGCGTGCCGGAGGTGTCCTGCCGACGACGTGGCGATGACCCAAGCCCAGCTAACCGGACACTGCAACGGTCAGTCGCCGAGCACTTATCATATACGCGGCGCTTAAGTCTAGAAAGCAGTGTCTACAGACACCACGATCGATCAGTTTAGCGGACAAAGACTCTTGTGGGATGCAGTCGCTTAGTACAGATGTCTAAAGAGCCAGGAAGCTTAATTTTCGCGGAAACAGCGGCTTCCATACACGAAAACAAAAATTGTTCATGTTCCTTGGTGTCGTGAGGCCTGTTGATGCGATATTAGACCTCGTTGACTGCACTACAAACCCAGTTGCTGAGTATTTTCCTTCCTCAGTCCAGCCGAATTAAGAAGCACGTCGCAGCTAGTTCCACATTTGTTCGACGCGAGAAACTGCCTGTTTTAAAGCCTATAAACTCGCAATCATACGAACGAATGCATTCGTATAGTTTGCGTTTGCGTCAGGCGGGTTTAGCCTGAGATCAAGGAACCATGCAACATGATTGGGCGGAAAGCATGTGGCGAAATTTGTTTTCTATTCCTACGCTGTTTTGATTTGTTTGCTTGTATGCGTGCATAAAACCATGCCACAGAATTGTACATTTTGTAACCTCTTCTGATAAATTTCCAACAATACCTCGTTATGCAAACTTCTCCAAAAGCGTTTGCTCAACCTCGTTTTACATTGGAGACGAGAGGTCGTGAAAGAGCGGTGGGTTTACACCGTTAACTTAACGTTTGTTTATATAATGGTTGGCTTGGTGGAATGGATGGATAATATTATGGATGGTTTGGTATAATGGATGGATTATATAACAGATGGTTTTTTTGAGAGTCTGATGATAAAAACATGGAATTGGACGGTGTTACATTCAAGCGAAAGTCTTTAATGCCCTCAGAACGTTTCCGCAATTTCGTCTAGAGCTGCCAGATATAGCTCTGTGTAAGTCTATTCCAGGAATCTGCATGTATCTGATGTCGATGTTGTTTTTTCCGCGTTCCAGATTCCGTTCTGTCGGACGAGAAGATTGACTTGCGGGACACCGTGGAAGTGAATCCATGCTTCTCACAGCCTTGCTCCAACGGAGGGACATGCGTCGCAGTACCTGCAGGCTTCCTGTGCGTGTGTCCCCGCCTATTCTCAGGTGCTGCGGCGTCCCTCCGTGTATCTTGAAACATGACGGTTGAGTAAAAAAAATAGGCGAGTTGTGTCAGATTTACAGTAGGCTGCCGTGCCTAAACAAAGGCAGTGCTAAACAATGGTATGCATAAAATCATAAAGTAAATGGTCCAATCATACTGAAAAAAAATTAAGGAATGCCAATAACTTTGAAGAGGTTCTATTATGTTTCGGTTTTACATAGTTACAACACCTATAACATGAAATATTTTGTCACATGGCAGAGAGTGTGAAGCACCACAATGAAGTAGCGTGCTCGCGTCGTGTCCTAGACGTCTGCAGTTGTTGCGTTAGCTCCGGTACAGAGTTTTGTGAAGGGCATAAAAGAGAAGGAGTTAAAGAAAAGAGAACCTCTTTGCTGTTTTGGATTGTAATTTCCATGAACGAGAGACTGGGTGTTATCAGCCACTGCCAGGAATGTTGAATGCTTTCTGGGAGTTTAAAAATTCATAGACTGTCTCGTCGTCGAGAGTGGATGTACGCATGAAATGCAATGCTGGAAAGGCATACTGTATCCTAGGACGCTCTCAGACATTGATAGATGCACGTGAGTCTTGGGGAGCGTCCCACATCAACCATTTTTCTTTCCTTAGCCATGATCAACTCATTTCACCATCACACGCTATAACACACGAGTCCGTCTTTCACCTCCACAAGTCATACCCAACAATTCTGAACAAAAGCCCTTTTGGGCGGGCAACCGTGTATGGACGAAATTTTTTCATATAATGAAAGATTTCACTAAACCAATCAATATATCCGCAGATAACCCGACGGCAGTCTTGCATCTCTTTTCCTACCAACGTTTCTGCTACCGTCAAAAGCCTTCCCCATTGGTTTTCTATGGAAGACAACTGTTCGATGCAATCGATGGAAACCCTTTAGATTAAAGATTTTGCTACATATAAGAAGAATGGACCATTACCTTCAATGTTTCCATAGCAGTACCTTACAGTTTTCCAATTTTCGATTTTTTTCTCCGAGATTGTTGGACATGATAGCCTCGAGCCACTGGCTAATAACGGAGCCATCGGCCTCTATCCTGGCCATAGCGCGTCTTGAAGACCTATGTCTCCGATAGTATTTGAGTAAAACAAGAAAGAATACTGTACATTCATTATTTAAGGACACAAGCAGGCACAAGAACAATTCGATGAAACCTCGTGCTATGGGTTTCCACCCAATGGTCATGTAAACTCCCATGGACGTCCCATGGACATCCAAAACGTCCACAGAACATCCAAGGGAGTTTATTGCCCACTCGGCATTAACCCTAGTAAAGCATTAACTCGAAGACTGCTCACTTTCCTTCCGTTGTTGCGCCACAGGGCCGTACTGCGAGCGCAGGCTGGGCTTCTGCGCTCGGAGCCCGTGCGGATTCGGGGCGACGTGCAGTGAAGAGGCGGGCGGACACAGCTGCGTCTGTCCCGCCGGCCGCACAGGCGCCGACTGCTCGGAAGACGTCGACGAGTGCGCCTCCCTCCCTTGCCGGCACAACGGCACCTGTCTCAACGCCTTCGGTAGCTTCAGCTGCAACTGCAAACACGGCTTCTCAGGTAAGTGCTTCTGGAATCTGCATCCAACTGCTCCTCGCTGCATACGGCAAAGAAAGAAGAAAAGGAAGAGTGATTTCCAGGAAGCCTCATTGCCACTTGCTTTTTACAAAGAGTTGGTTTGAATTGTATACTCTCACAACTGGCGGGTCTAGCTCTTCAGGGATATACTTCACCATTTTAGAGAAAATTGCATATATGTTATTCTAATTTTTAACCGAGGTTAGGATAAACGTTACTCCAAAGTTTATTTAAAACGTTTCACAAAAGCTAGGGAAAAAAAGTGCGTTAATAACAATGTATTCCATTTGACCAAAACAAAACAGTGACAAAGCTCTAACGTTACGCTGCTACCTAGGGCGGGGTGTGCGATATTCGTTCCTCTCCCCCTTCACCTCACTCCCGCTGTTCTGCGCTACTGTAGCAGAAGCTAGGCAGGAAAGGGAAGGAGACGAGCCTTTGCCCCCGTGCCGTGGGAAAGGACCTACCTCAGCCCTAGCAACCTCGCACTGTCTCTGCAACTTGCCCTTTTCACACCTTCACACGTCTAGCCCGAACAGCGAAAGACCCACTCCCCACAACACGGGGAGAAATGCCCATCTCCCTTCCTTTTCCGCCGCGTCTCTGCTGCAGTACCACAGAAAATTTCCGTACATATAACCATAGAGTGTGTGTGGGGGGGGGGGGGGGGAGGGGGGGCGAAGTCATGAGGGGGAAGGGGGAGTAGCGCAGGGAACGTGCAACATATACATCTGTCGCTGGAAACGAAAGAAAGAAAAGAAGAATACGAAATACGCCCCCCCCCCCCCCCCTCCCTCCCGTAGAGCAATCAAATGGTGCGGCTAAACCATGTGAAAGTATTGCAATAAGCAAGGCGTCACTCGGCCACTTGTGCTTGTCAAATAATTGGCTATGGCTTAACTCACTTATGCCTGGGTGTGCGTAGCGAGAGCTACGGTTAATCTTATTGTTTAGCTTGGTTATCTCTGGGGCTACATCTTTATCGTTAAACTTTGTACGTCTCAGTGTTTAGGTTTTGTTGTTAACTATCGTTAATTTATGGTTACATTAAAGACTAGACATTCATACAGTGCAACGCATTTATTTTGAAAGTTATCTTGTTTCTCAATTGCCACAAAGGCGGCCCGATGGTCGGTGAAGTAGCAAGCAGCCGTCTCAATGGCTCCGACACAGTACTTTAAAGCCTAGGTTTGGTCTTGTTTGTTTTTTCGTTTTTTCTTTTTTGCTTTTGTTTGTATGTTCTTGTTTGTCCTTTTTCATGTTGTTTGTTTGCTCGTTCTTCCTCCGTCTCCTCGGCTCGCTGCCTCCTCTTGGTTTCCTTCCGACGACGAAGCCTGGCTTCTTTCAGTCTCTCCGACTCGCTTTCCACATCTGCCGATGAATCCCACCGAGCTGCCCCTTCTACACATACGATGCAAAGCCGGCTCCTGCTTTGTTGTTGCAACGCGGTTTCACCGGCTCCTCCTCTGACGCCATGCCATATGGCACGGCGAGCGGCGCTGCCAGCTGCGGCGGTTGCTAGGCAACGGCTCAGCTCGCGGTGTGGCCAGAGACGGCGAGAATACGGCCAATGTAGCTCTCGCTACAAAACGCAGGGCCCACCTGCTCCGTGGACGAGGACGAATGCGCGAGCGCCCCCTGCCTGAACGGCGCCACGTGCCGGGACGGGCCGGGCAACTTCAGCTGCGTCTGCCCGGCGCCATTCGCGGGCCGCTGGTGCGAGACGGAGCTGGACGCGTGCTCGGCCAACCCTTGCCTGAACGGCGCCAAGTGCGTTAACCTGGGGTCGCACTACCGGTGAGAGTGCGGACAATTTTTAAGGCGAAAGCCTTTAATGGCTCATGCTGTCGTTCGTTAATAAAGCGTGTCACACGCGTTCAACTCGGGAACTAACAAAGATAGAAGGCAACTAATGGTTATTTCAAATAGAGGAGGGAAAAAATGAACCTAGAAGCCAAGTTTGATGACTGTGGATTAATTAGTTAATTAATTATAGACAAAAATGTCAAAATTGCGTCGAAATAGCGCGGACGTCGATATAGCCACGGGAGCGGTGTGACGTCACATCCACCGGAAGTCGTCACGGCGCAGTGTCCTCGGCTTTCGCCTCTCAACACTTCAGTTGCCAAAGTGTCATCGCAATTTTTGGTAACTGTTGAAGAAGGGTGCCAGGTTATCTCGGGGGGTTTAAACGTAAGAATTCATCAAATGCCCTCTTCTGCTCAAGGACGCCTGAATATCATTCGCGAGAACATGTCTTCCTATCTGTCGCCAAATATAGACAAATATAGATGTTATGAGAAATCGGCTTGTACCGAACGAAAATGCTTAGCAAGTCTTTTCTAATGGCATAGGTTTCATGTTCCACCATACAAAACTGAAAACGTGTAGTGATGAAGAAATGGACCGTGGATAAACAGTCTAGTGCTGAAAAATACGCTTGGCAGAAGCCGGCAACTTAATTGCGACGCAGCATTAATCATCGAATACATCCTGCGCCGGGGTCACCAAACTCAAGTGTGCGTAAATGATTCAGCACATCAAGCAGCCAAGATAGGCGGACTACCCAAATGCTGAGTGCATACTTTCACCGTCTTGGATCGTCAAGCATCGCCGGTGTCTGCCTTTTTTATTCGTCGAAATTCACCTTGCAAAACGTGTATGGTTAGTACAGAAGGAGGCCCCAAAGTTTACCTTTTATGACTAAGCGCGTTTTATTATTATTTATGCGTGTTAATTTGCGTAAACCAATTCGCGCGGTGGTTGCAAAATTAAGAAAAAAAATCCGGCATAAAGAAAGCAAAGCAAGGTTGCAAACTCTTAAAAAAAATACTCAAATCGATGCTCCAAATTACGACACTGAATATTTTATAACTAGTTTTATTCAATACAGAAATTCAGGATCATGCAATTGAGGAAATCATTAAAACACTTGTTAGTTAATCTAAATATATCTATAAATGTACTTGAATAGGATATCCGACTGGCCAATTAACACAACTTCCAGAACGGTGCTCTCTTACCATTGTAGCATTTTTATCGAAAACTTTACTGCACAAAACAAAACACCCTGTACTGCCGGTATCGTCCGTAAAATATAATTCTTCGAAATTCTTACGCAGCACCTAGCGGAAGGAACACGAACTATTGGCGTGCCCAAAATGCAGCTCTTCCGAAACAGCACGGACGGCGATTTCGAGACGTCAATTCCTCTTTAACTGCTGGCATCAGTGCACGTGTCTCAATGCCTTGCGGAGCACAGCCCTTCCGATTAATTGACTCGGCCACTCGCAGATGCGTGTGCTCCCCCGGATACGAAGGCGATCGATGCGAAGTGGACGTCGACGAGTGTTCCGGTGCGCCTTGCAACGAGGGGTCCACGTGCGTCGACCACGTCGGCAGGTTCGAGTGCTTGTGTCCGCCCGGAATGACCGGAAGGCTGTGCGAGTCAGGTGAGCGACTACGACGGCCGCCTGGCGAGCAACTCGCACTTCATGCGCGTTGAGGGATGGACAGATGGGACTTCAAATAAAAAGGGACGAATTCAGAAACTTCTTACATCGTTGGTCAAATGTTCAGAGGAAACCCCCAAGGTGGAGAAAATTTGTAATAAAGGAGTAATTACTCATTGCCATCCACCCTCAGTTGGTAGTGCGACTGCTCCGGTGAACCGGTGGTCCCGGGTTCGTACACCGAACCAGGAGGAATTGCTCTTTAACTACGAAGTTTTGGTGGAAACTGTATAGCTTTCCTTTGTAGCGCATGGCAGCGCTTATGTGGATGGCAATGAGTAATTACTCCCTTTTTTCTTACGTCGTGATGCCTAAGCCTTTAAGATGTGAGATCCATTCTTGTCCCTATTCTTACCAATAGACGTCTTTTGCAGAAGCGGACCCCCGTTTCAAGCTGTACTTCTCCGGTACGAACGTGTTCGACCGGGCCTCCGTCGAGTCGCTGAGGAAGCCGCTGAGGGAGCTGACCGCCTGCATGTGGGTGAAGACGACCGACCGGTACAACTACGGCACGCCCTTTTCTTACGCCACCAACGACGTCGACAATATGCTCACCTTCACTGACTACAGCGGGTACGCATCGCAAAGCTGATATCCAGAGTACCGCTCGATGCGTTTCGAGCGCCCTTGTCGGAGACATTTCTCTGAAAGAGCACAGCAGAATATAGTGTGATGCAGTACGTTACAATTCAGTGCAATATGGCACAATGGAAGAAATCGATGTTCGTAAGAAGGAAAGATCCTCTACCACAGAAGCAGCACACATCGGCAATGGATACTTGAAGAAACAGGTTAGGTTAGTGAGCACGGGATATTGGCTTCCGTCATGCAGGCTAAGTTAGGTTAGGTTAGGTTAGATTAGGGCAGGTTAGGTTAGGTTAGATTAGGGCAGGTTAGGTTAGGTAAGGTTAGATTAGGTTAGGTCAGGTTAGTTTATGTTCTGAGGAAGGGAAAGACGGTAGCTTTCTCACTCTTAGTGGACACCTGAACCGTGACGTGAGGGAAATAATGACATCCTTCTGGACCAGTTGGTATGATTCAGTATGCGGGCCAGCGTGAACTCTCTACGTCCCTGCGTCCCAAAGTTCACTCTGGCCCGCACAGGGAAATATTGTTGGTGAAAAGGAGGGAGATAAAAAAGTTACGGGCACCTACCACGCAGATAGGCCTTGGAACAAAAAGGAAATACATTTAAAGAAACTAACATAATAATCAATACGTATTTTTCTTTTTTACATCGAAGCATAAAAGGGATAGTAAATTTGCCGCTGGCATTCATCATCATCATTTATTAACCCTTTAAGGTCCCGTTAGGGACATTACATAAGGGGACATTACGTTTCGGTCATTCCTAACATGACCTCGTATGCGTTATTCGCATCGCCGTGGTGGCCGACAGCTTCGTGCTGTACGTGAACGGAGAGCGGGTCATCACGGACGTGACGGCGAACGACGGTTACTGGCACCACGTATGCTTCAGCTGGTCTTCCGGCGGAGGCCTGTGGAGCGTCCTCAAGGATGGCAGGCTGGCGGAGAGCGGCGTGGGTCTGGCCGCCGGCGTGGAGATACCGGGTACGTGCACGTGCGACGTCTCAACATTCGATAAGTCAGCGGCGATTCCCGATTCTCGGCGCCGAGTAGCTCGGATAGATGACCCAGATCCTTGCTTTGAATGCGAGGATATGGAACTGGCGCTAACAGAAGAGGACTGGAGATAAGCCATAAAGCGTCCATGGTCCTCCCCAAGCACCATAGGTAATTGGCCTAATATTATAAATGAATAGTATCACTCGGGACCTTTGTAGTACCGGTCTTAGCCAATACGTTTCCAATATTGGGACAATCACCTGAGCTGATTGGGAATGGTAACTCTTCTTTGATCCTCATTTGTTAAGGCTGCTACCATGTTTCTCGCGGTAATGTCTTAGCGGCCTTGAAGCTTAGTGATGACCGTCATCTATTGCAGAGTATTATGGGTAAATGAAGGAACACTCAGAGCGCATTTTAAAATGTCGAGAATGACAAGGGGGTGACGGTACTGTCCCTTAACCATACTGGCATTCATGGAGATGATAATGCTCTGTGAACACCCAGTTAACCTTTCGGACATGCAGAGAAGAGTATCTAGGTCGTCTACAAGTTCATTTTCTTCCTCCTGTGCACTAATTTAACGATTCGCATAAAAGAATAGAGGGTGCCTGCATATAAGCGATGTATAGAAGGGACTATTTCCGTTGTGAGCGTTTGTTTTGCCCTCCTATTTTTTCCCCCACACAGCGGACGGAACACTGGTCCTTGGTCAGGAGCAGGACAGGCGGGGCGGGAGCTTCTCCACCTCGGAGTCGTTCTCCGGAGAGATGACGCAGGTGAACGTGTGGAGCACGCTGCTCAGCGTCGACCAGGCGGCCTCGCTGCTTACGCGCTGCGAGTTCTACTTCGGGGACGCGGTCGCCTGGACCGACTTCCGGGGGCGCCTGAGCGGACACATCTTGGCGGCCAGCTGGGGCTTCTGCCAAGGTATATCCGCGTGCTCTTGATAACGTGCATACCGTTCATTCTTGTACGGTGCCAATACGTCTGTGAGTTCTCATAAAAATAGTAAGCCCGAAAGGAAATATTCGACAGCTGTCTGTTTAGTTGTCGAATAGAAGAAATACGCGAACTAAGTCCAAACATTCGCTGAGCGGAAACACCGCTTCGCTATAGTAGTCATGTTATATTATGTTGTGTTATATTATGCTGTATTGTGTTATGTTTTACTGTGTTATGTTGTAGCTTGTAATGGTGTGTTGTGTTATGTCACTCCGTCCAATTATTGTTCTCAGTAAAAATTGATTGTATGGCTCCCTCTGGGTATGATGAAGTCTGTCCGGCAGCAAAAAAATAAAAAAAATAACGATTCATGGCTCAGAAAACTGAATTTCAAAACTTTCCCGCCGCTCCACCCAAACTTGCTGCAAGGCGAAAGCGTTTCCTGGCCACTGTTTGTTTTTATTTGCTTTTTTATTTTTCATATTTTGTTCTTTATTTATTTTTTGCTCCTTTTCTTAATTTTATTGATTTTTATATTCATTTTCACATCTTATTTTATATTTGTTTTTATTTTTGTTTATTTTCTTATTTTTGCCTTCTTTTTTCTTTTTCCTTTTCTTGACTTTACTCCTTTTATTTTATTTATGAAGCCCATGCATTCACTAGATGCGCATTTATTCATGCTGGAACCTTGAGCCTTTTAAACAGTGACGCCGAAAGGCGGACGAATCTGCCGACGCGTCTGTCGACACGGCTGCCGACGCGTCTGCCGACACGTCTGCTAACGACAGTATGAGGCATTAAAGGCTTTCGCCTTAATAGTGAATAGTGGGTAGCACAGCCTCTAAGATCAGTTACCTTCCAAATCTGGCCGCTGACAGCGACACTTGTGTTTCATCTTTTGATCTTTTCTAGCTTTTGAGCCGCCGCGGTGGCTCAGTGGTTATGGCGCTCGGCTGCTGACCCAAAAGACGCGGGTTCGATCCCGGCCGTGGCGGTCGAATTTCGATGGAGTTCCAGAGGCCCGTGTACTGTGCGATGTCAGTGCACGTTAATGAACCCCGGGTGGTCGAAATTTCCGGAGCCCTCCACTACGGCGTCTCTCATAGCCTTAGTCGCTTTAGTACGTTAAACCCCATAAACCAAACCAAACTTTTCAAGCTTTTAAAATCCTCATTTTTCTTAAGATTGCTCTCTTTCTCGTTAGAGTGCCGTAGTCTATCGATACAACCTCAATTTGTCCCCAGTGTCCCTCCTTCTAGCATCCCGAAGCGATACATATCGGTTATAACGGGCGCTATAGTGGAGAGCTCCGGACTAATTCGACCACCTGCGGTGCTCTCATGTGCACTGTTATCGCACAGCACGTGAACGTATTTTGCATTTCGCCCCCATTGAAATGTGGCCTCCGTGTCTCGGATTCGAGCCCATGACCAGCAGCCGAGTACCAAAGCCACTGAGCCACCGTTGGTGTCCAACATTGCGGATTTCGCTCGACTCGTCAAGGCTGTGACGAAAGGCGGCGATTGATTTGATTGGCTTGGTTTTTATGGGGTTTAACGTCCCAAAGCGACTCGTGCTATGAGGGACGCCGCAGTGGAGGGCTCTGGAATAATTTCGACCACCTGGGCTTCTTTAACGTGCACTGACATCGCACAGTACATGTGCCTCTAGAATTTCGCATCCACTGAAATGCGACCGCCGCGGCCGACATCGAACCCGCGTCTTTCGGGTCAGCAGCCGAGCACCGTAACCACTGAGCCACCGCGGCGGCCCGACTAATGGCGAGGCGTGGCTGGTTTCGGAGCGCCAGGTAGCATTTCCGTCCAGAGGACTGAAAATATAACGGAAAGCAAGGCACAGAAAACGGACAAGAAAGACACGGCACACAGTTTTTTGCACTGTTTTCTGTCACGTTTACGATTCGCCTACCCAGCCTAACTCCACCAGACTTGGATGGGACAGCGGTGCTTGGCCCAGAATAATGAAAAAAGTCTGTTGTGACGACAGGAAAATTTGTTTTGTTTTTTATATTGTTAGGAAACTGTTATATCGCAGTTATTGCATGCCCCACGTAGCCTCAACGATCACAACAAGTTTACGAGGTCACAGCCACCGCCCGGCTGTTGAAAGTGAAACAATAGGTTAGAATTTAATTGCAAATTATTTTGCGAATGCAGGCGAGTTTCACGTGATGAGCTATAATGACCCACCATTCCGAAGAAAAAACACGCGAACGATAATTTGGCCTCTCTACATTTCCGAGACGTTTTACCTGAGGCTCATAATAGAGTTTTGATTGTTTCGTAGTGCTCCACATTGCACCGTCGTCACCTGCACAGGGTGTCCGCCTCCGCCTGCCCCCGTCCACGGGGTGGCCAGCTTCTCGACGACCAGCATGGGCTCCGTGGCGACGTACAGCTGTGACCAGGGATACGCCGTGCACAGGGCCACCGCTCGACGGTGCTTGGCCTCCGGGGAATGGTCGCACCCCATACCAGTCTGCCTGGGTGGGTGTTTCAGTCACTCCACTCTTATTGGGCTGTCGGGTGAAGGAGCCAGGGTGCGGTGTGTCACCTGGCCACATGGTGGCCGTATGTAGAATGACCTCCTTGTAATCGCATCCACCAGGAAATTAGTTCCCGTCCGGCCAACAAATCCTCCGGTTTTTCCTACAAGTGTAAGTTCGAAGAAACGGCGCAGAAAAATTTAGGAGAGCACTTAGGTCACCTTACATGCGTTTAGGCGAAAGCCTTTCTGACACCGCCACATGCGACGTCATCAGTCGCGCCACCTGTGGCGCCATCAGTCACCCTACCTGTGGCGTCATTTGTGACGTCACATACATATGCTGATAACGTGATAATTTCGCATTACGACATACTACGTCTTCCCTATATCCGGAATTTCGTTATAAACAAAACTTGATTCAGTCAGAACTGTTTACTAATGAAGTCTTAACTGATTGCTCATTAAGTCGTAACTAATTAAGTCTTAACTAAGTGCTACTGACAGTTGGAGCGGACACTTTCTGAGGACGGACAAATCCTGCGGACACTTCGCTGATCCATGAGCCTATAAAAGCTTTTTTTCGACTTAAAAACGCGACGGACATGAACAAGAAGGATGAACGGTTAAATTAAGGCGCTAATCGTCCCTCCAGTTCTCGTCCACGATGTCTTTTTCTGCACTGGTTCTTGAACGTCTTGCACACCGTCTCGCGCAACAGCAGTATAACTTGCACTCACGTTCGATAAGTAAAATGAGGAAGCTGTCTTGACTACTATATTTTTTTTTCTTGGATGAGAGTTGATTTATGTGTCTACGAATTTATTTACGACTTTTCAAGATCAACAGAATGTGCCTTTTTTTCCCCCAAGGAACTGGCTTTCTCCATATCCAAAATGGGCTTAACGAATGTAGCCGGCTCATCATTTAAAACCCTTTGCCTTTGCCTCTCAGCATTTGCAGTAGTAGCAGCCACGCCATATGCGTCAAGGCTGGATTCAAAGTGCCGTCTAAACCTTCAGAAACCGCAGATTGTGTCTCGTCTTCGTTCATTTAATTTGCTTCCCAATGATCGCATATGCTACAGTCACAAGCAGCCTCATAGAAGCATAAAGGAGAGAGCAGTGAGAGTGTATATCCTGTCGTCAAATACTGTCCAGTGAGCCAATCTGCCATCCACACCGCGTAGGCGTGCCATGCGGGATACCGGTGGAGCCAGCCAATGGCAGCCTCCGGGGATCGCTGTTCCGCTACTCGGCCAAGGTCTCGTACGTGTGCAGCAGCGGCTACCGCATCTCCGGATCTGCCGAGAGACGCTGCCAGGAAGACGGACGATGGAGCGGGGACGAACCGAGATGCGAGAGTGAGTTGTTTCCTCTTCCAAACGCAAAAGAACCTTGAGATCACTGCGGCGACCCGCACTGGAGCAATGCGGAAGAAAAGCCTCCACATACTATATCGACGTCCGTGGCTGTTCTGACGTCCATGGTTATTTTGATGTCTAAGTGTATTTTTTCGCGTTTAATTAAAGAACTAATTATACCTCATCAACGAAATTTTTTGCCACGGCGACATTTTATCACACACGCTATCTGTCACACTCACACTTTCACACATTCATCTTCAGAGAACGACGTAATTCGTGCGGACAAAATTTGCGGACACTTTTTGCTGACACGACGGAGCCATATAATGCTCTCGCATTAATAAATTGACACCCAAAAAAACTGAAACCACTTTCCGCAAGCGACAGCTTTAGCATACCGTCTTCGTCATAAATACGTCGCAGGTGCTTTGCGTTTCAGTGACACGGGAAAGCTGTTGTCGTTAATGCGTGAGTGATTGCCAAATGGGATCGATTTCGCCCACTGATTGTTTATCTCGTGATCTGCACCCGCTGTATTTGCTTGGCTTAGACAAGTCTGCTTCTTCACTACTTCCTGTACTTTATTGCGTGTTCTCCTTCAGCCGAACCGGTCAGAACAACAGAGTTCTTTAGGGCATTTTTTTAACTCTGCCATCGCACTTTGCGTCCCACAGTCTGTTATCATTCGCATTGTCGTCACCTGAGCTGCTCGTCTACATGTGATCAGCTCGCCAGGAAGAAAACATCGGAGGTTTCTGAGGTTTTTCCCGTCAATCCACTAAATACAAATGCAGATTGATCGAGTGAACACGTGAGCTTCACGCGCATTCTAGACGCCTCCCATCGTACTATAATCCACTTTGATAGCTGCCGCTCAGTACAGATAGGTTGCGCGTGACGTCACGGACACTACGATGGTGGAATCATGTATATAATTTAACCTTGTTGAAACAAACTTGAATGGTCCGGGCGATTACTTCCTCACAGCCTATAGTTTCGTTATGGCCCGAGTTGATCGAGTCATTTCTTCGTTATAATCATAAATTCGTTATATCCATTATTTCGGTATAAACCGTTTCGTTATAACGAGGTTCGACTGTATATCTCCCAGAGTGCACATCGAAACAGGTGGTGATAGGCGGATTGGATACACGCGCGTGCAGCCTTTCAATGTGGCTTCTGTTCGCGAACATGGCGGCTGCTTGAAGTCGTTGCAAGCACTCTCCCCAGCAGCGCAAGTAATTGGCCCAATATTGGAAATGCATGGTTTCACTGTGGTCCTTTGCAGGACCGGCATTTGCCAGTACATTTTCAATATTGGGCCAATTGTCTGTGCTGCTTAGCGCTGGTTTCAAGAACCCAGCATTAACGCTATTACACTGTCGATTCAACGGGCCTTCCTTAACAGGTGTCACATGCATGGCAAACCCAACGGTCACCAACGGCAGGCTGGCGCCCACCAACGACAGCTTGTTTCTACCGGGCAGCAAGCTTGGAGTAATCTGCGACCAGGGCTACGAATTCTGGGAGCGAGAACTGACCTGCACCGACCGAGGGGAGTGGAGTCCTGCGCACGCCATCTGTCAGCCGAGGGGGTGCCAGGAACCTCTGACGGTCGCCAACGGGGTCGCGGGACTCGCGTCCAAAGTGGACGGCACTCGCCTCGTCGTCACCGTAGTCTACTCGTGCGTCCAAGGGTTCGTTCTGACTGGGGCACGGACCATGACCTGCGACGCCGAAGGAGGTGGGACTTGGTCGGACGATGTGCCCACTTGCGAGCGAGTGTCCTGCGGACAGCCAGCGAACCTGGCGGCGGGATTCGTTTGCGAGGCTGGGGAGAAGCACTTTTTCGGAGACGTCGTCAGGTCGGTGCAGTTTTTTATTTAGGTATTTGTATAGAAACTGTTGGCACCATTCTTAAAAACGTGTTGCTTCTTCAAGTGAGTGAACACAGCAGGATAAAAGAAACCGAATACGGCAGCAAAAAAGCCCAATCAGAGAGAGCTCACCCCGGTCCTTATGCGCAAAGGAAGTTTTCTGGCTGATTGGACTGGGATACAATGCAAGAAACCTAATTTATGACAGTGTTCAGAAACGCAGAGAAAAATCTGGTAATATGTAAAGTAAGGCGCGTACTACGTGTGCCATACGCGAGACACACGACATAATCATAACGACAATCTTATTTTTCTTTCATTAGTACGACAACGTTCGTCCGGAAATCCGATATTACAGCTTTCGCGTTATGCGTTTTAACCTCTATCCTTACGTTACGTGTACGCACTTAACCTAGATATCTAACGAAGCAGCAGTCAGATATCCTTTTATTAAGACATTACTCACGTTATCGCAGCAACAAAAATAAGTAAGTGAGCTGCAGTTAAGTTACTGCTTTCGTGAGGAACCATAGGAAACCAAAAACAGAAAACCATGTGCATTGTTTTTCGTTATAGGCAGAAAAATATTGCGCGCAAAAATATCGGACGGCGCTTTAAGGAACTTGTCAGTCGGCAAATTTGCTTTAGTCGCATGCAAGTCAAGAAAATAGCGGCTTTTCTCTGTCAGCGGACTCCTTTCCAGCTAATGGGCCCGGCCGATTCCCATGAGCTAAATATCTTAAATTGCGCTAGTTGATTTACGGATGCCGAAATGGCAACTATAGCGTTAAAAAGACACGGGCACATGACGCGTGTGTCCTGGCGCATCTTTCTGTGTCTGTGTATCTTAATTAGGCGCTACTTACCATGTCAATTCTCGTGAGCCTACTAGCGTAGGGAGTGGCAGATGAAAGGGGATAGCCCCTGCCTGCATTGTTAGGCTACTCACGCTAATAGGTTCACGAGAATCGGCCAAAGCCATTGGCTGGAAAGGGGTGCCTTGACAGAGAAAAGCCGCTTTCTTTTTTAGTTGTATACAACTATACTAAAAAATTCGCTTTATTGTTAATGTAGTTAGTTAGTTTTAATCAGTTTTGTTTATTTACTCTTATTGCACGTTTAGACAGTTTTTGTTTGTTTATTATTTATTTAACATTCCAGGCGCTGAGGGTGTATTGAAACGGTCCTGTGTTGATAGACTACGGTATTTTGAAGAGAGAGAGACCACTGTCAACGAAGACGCAGCTTTTATAAGCTATAAAAGACAAAAAAAAACTAAATGTAGGTGTCGCCATTCCCGGCCGATTTGGGAAGTAAGCTGCGTGCGTCGACACTGATTTTTTCACCGCGGAACCCAGAGGCTATGCTAGACAGCCGTTCACTTCAGAACGGCGGCCACCGAGTCCTTCTCAGCGTAGTCGTCACGAGTTTGACTCGATGTGGCGGGAAAGTTTTTAAATTTAATTTTTTTCCGCCATCAATGAGTATTTTGCTGCCGGACAAACGTTAAAGTAACGAGAAACAGCCAGAGGGTTGGTATTTACTAGGAACAATAACCAAATGGTGTTGTCCTCGGTGCGCATTTAAGTTCCATTGACAGCTTTTCTAGTTTACCTCCCTGTCCTGCTTTCCTATTACCCTCATCCTCTCTCTCTCTTGCCCTCAGCACAGAAGGAACGCTGAAGCATTAGCTTTTCAAATACTTATTTCTTTTACTGGCAAGTACTCTATAAAGCCAATAGTGCACTGTTGATGTTCGCCTGCTTCGTCCAGCTGCCGATGCGAGCTCGGCTACACGCTTTCCGGCCGGGCCGAGATAGCCTGCCTGGCGAACGGGACGTGGTCCTCGCCGGAAGCACGGTGCGAGCCTGTACAGTGTTCCAAGCTGTCGAACCCGGAGTACGGCGAAGTTACGGCTGCAAGCTCCGAGTTCGGAGCGACGGCCACGTACCTCTGTCACGTCAACCACACTTTGCTGGTAAGGAATCGCGGCTCTTCGTTTAAATATTTTCCCGACAGCTTTATGCCGTCCAAGTTGTAGCATAGACACTTTGATTTCTCAAAATTTATCACTTCGTGGGAACCCTCTCTCTTCTTCATGATTTTGGCCGTATTTTTGCATTCATTTGGTCGTAACGTAAGTCATATGTCATAACGAAAGCAACAGTAAGTGCGGAAGCTAACGACCAATCACAGCAAAGGCAGGTCTAGTCGCAGTTCAGCCAGTAGCCGCCCGAATGCCACCGTATCCAGTCGGATCCAGTCCTACCGAGTCGTAGCAACCATGCTCTACCAGCTCTTAGAAACACTCCCCACACAGTTACTCTCCCGAGGTGAGATTAGCGCCGACAGATGTCGACTGGCGTGTCAGATACGCATCCCGTTTCGTCATTCGTCGGCGTCGGTTTACTGTTGCGATACAGCCATGGGACGCCGAGACCAGCGTGACGTCATCCCCCACGGCCTACGTTACCGAGAGCAACGACCAATGGCAGAGAACGAAATGAAACGAAAACGAAAGGGACATTAGAAAATGTAGTCCCTGGTAGCTTTATTAGCTTTTTCTTCAATCAGTAACATACAAACCCATGTAGGATTAACAATTTTGATCATAGCACATGAGAATTTTAGAGGTTTTAAAAAGTGAAAAAGAATTGCGTCTGGTCTATTTCTGTTTTTTTATGCATGCGATCCAAAAAAGGCTATGAGCTTATTTCAATGCGTTATCATTAGAACCCCGATGTCGGAAAAAAATTTGTCCGGCTGTCCGCAGGTCCATCTGCAGCCTCGGTTGGCAAGTGTCAGAGAGCAGAGAGGGAAGTCCTTCTCTCTACTTTCAAAGGAGATGGGAAGGGAAGACGAAGAGAGGGTGGGAGGCAATGGGTGGTGGGTGAGTGGGGAGGAGGTACGGCGTGTCACACTGTGATTGTTGGATTGGATCGGGAGAGTGGAGCGAGGTACGGGGGGGAGGGGGGTACGACTGGGTACGGCTGGGACACGGTCTGAATTCGTCAGCGGCTGCTATGCTGACTAGGGCTAACGCATACTCTGCCGCACCAGTAGCATTGATCGTCTTTATTTCTTTCTGTTTCGCTATTGGCGTGTGTGATGTACCAGATGGTTACAAGCTTTCAACCTCCTTCGCGCATGCTCTCCAGGGAAGCCACTGGAGGAGGTGCAGCTACGCTGGGTCGTGGAGTGACGACGAGCCTACGTGCGTTCCGCTCCAGTGCCCTCCGCACCCACCCGTCACCAATGGGAGGCAAGTACGAGGGCCACTTCATCCTCGAGGAAGGCCACACAGTGATGTCCACCTCAGAGAATTTTCCCTTCTGCACAGAATTTCAGAAGTAAAATTGAGTGAAAAGGGGAAATTTTTAGAGTTAACTGCAGGGAAATTTAAGAACCGAAAAAATTGTCTCACTCTCTCCAAAATTGGCCGAATTTTCAAGCTGATGCAGGATAAAAAGGCCTGAAACAGGGATTTTCGAGTCCGAGTTAGGGAATTCTCAGTTTCGGCGGGGAACCTCAATGGAGTCACAACTCTATATCCGCTTCCATGATCAACTAAGGGAACGCACATCATTTAAAGCAGGACTCTTTTCTACGCGGGATACCTGCCTTTAAACTTACAGGTCCTTCCGCACCGTGAATGTGGATTGCATGAACTTCTGTTTCTCGCTTTACTAAAGAAAGGCCACAATCATGGCCTTTTTAGTGCAGCGCTAGTTAAGGCCACGTGAAGTTCTCCGCAGCTGGCGAAGGACAGGGTTAATTGGAGAGACATGGGAGAGGCCTTTGCCCTGCAGTAGGTCTAGTCACGCTGATGATGATGATTATGAAATTCTATTTTACAATGCTATACTCGACGCATTCGAGAATGAGAGAGGCACGAATTCGAGCATTTAGCTCTGGGAGCGCTAAGGCGATGATAAAAAGGAGCAGCTCGCCAGTGTCTGGAGATTTGCACCTCCGCACCATAGTTCTTCGATAACAAAGCAGCAAATGCCCCACAAAGGTGGCCCACCAGCCAATGGCGTTGACCAATTTTCATGACGTTGCGGTTAATCTGTGACGTCGTGAAAATCGGTCGACGCCGTTGGCAGAAAGGAATTCTTTGCAAGGACGTCCGCAGAACTTTTTCCAGGGGGGCGAGGGGGGGGGGGGGGGGGGGGCACCCGATGACCGGGGATGGGGGCGGCGGTAGGTTAGCACCAAAAAGATTAGTGCATAAATAATATCCGTAATTTCAAGAAAGGGGGGGGGGGGGGGGGGGCAACCGCCGCCCCTTGCCCCCCCTTCCGGACGCCCATGACTCTTCGATGAGCTTTTGCTGCTTTGTTATCGAGTCGCATACGACTAGCAACGCCAGTAGGAAATTCAAGCTGGCGCTACGAGAGACGTGCACAATTAATGAAGCACTACAAGCAAAGTGCTAGTTACTAACACTTTATTTACTCCCAAAACCGCGACCAGAACATTAAGTCTCACACAATCCACTGCGCCCTTCCGCAGTTAGGTGCCAAGTGGCTAAATTAAATACTGATAACAATTAGAATTTGGCTGGCGCACCTCTTAATGATTCGTGAGGAGGGCTCCGCGGTTTAACGCTTTTCGCCAAGTAACAAACGGCGGTTGCGAAAGGACCAGTCGGCGATTACAAAAGAATAAGAAGGATGGCGGCCAAGCCTTTCTACAACTTGGAGCAGCCGACGGGATTCTAACCTGTTCAGGGAGCTCGGATTCGTCTGTTCCGTACATATTCTAAAAAAAACTCATCGCTAGCAAGCTTACTGTAGGAAGCAAAGTGGGGCATGGGGATACAACTTCGAGCACTGCTCTAAAACCGATCATAATGGTCATTTACATGAACCAGATATGAGCGGGTTTAGTCAGTCGTCGGACTGATCAGCCAAACTGTGCGACTACGCGTTCACGTGAGCCCATTACTAGCGAGTCAAGCCAGTCGCCACGCGACCTCGCAGGCGCGGCGGCGCCTACAGTAAACCGGCTGCAGTTTCTCACCCCTGAAGATAATCGTATTCTCAACATCAATTTGGGGATTAGGTGCGGGTAGATAGGCAAGGTGTGTAACGGCCCGACCCGAAGTACGGATGTTCAGAACGAAACTAGCGTTTACGTGAGCCCGACAGGCCGACTTGTCCCAACATTGTCGAGTTCATGTAAACGCCTATATAGAGACTTTCGAGTCATGGACTCTAGTATAAGTTAAAAACACGATGCTGGGGGTTAATTGTGTATAACCGAAGATTAAACGCAGATGACAGCCATGCCTGTCTGAGCCTAGGTCTTCTAGAATTCTGGTTTGATTTGGTTTTATGGGATTTAACGTCCCAAAGCGACTCAGGCTACGAGGGACGCCGTAGTGAAGGGCTCCGGAAATTTCGACCAACTGGGGCTCTTTAGCGTGCGCTGACATCGCACAGTACACGGGCCTCTAGGATTTCGCCTCCACAGAAATTCAACCGCCGCGGCCGGGATCGAACCCTCGTCTTTCGGGTCAGCAGCCGAGCACCATAACCACTGAGCCACCGCGGCGGCCAATTCTAGGATTCTGCAAGCGAGAGAATCTATCGAAAAACACAACAGACAATCTTCTGTTGTCACCGCAGATTTTGCTGTAGTATATTGGGACCTGACAACAGAAATTTTTTTAGTAAAAACAGGATTTTCCGTAGCAGTGAGCAGTTTCCTGCCGTAACGACTGAGCCAGTTCTATCGCAACAACAGACAACTTCACAGTACTACAGAAAGATCGGTCGTAATGACAAGATAAACATTTCTGTTGTGTTTCGTAACTGTGTATTTCGTATTTTTTGACTTGCAACCAAAGTCGACCTGGCCCCAGCCATATACGGCGAAAAAGTAAAATCTTCGTAAGGAAACGTGATGCAGACAAATTTTTCCATACCTTCACAGAAAATCTTCCCGTTCTCTATTACCTATTTCCTATCACCCCATTAGAATCACAGGTTCGAGCAGGACGCTGGGCAGCACCGTCGAGGTGAGCTGTGCCCGGGGCTTCGAGCTGCGCGGTGCGTCGAGGCGGAGCTGCCACAGTCCGGCCTTGTGGACTCCGCCCAAGACGCCCGTGTGCGAGCCCTCCGACTGCGCCGAGCCCAAGGCGGGACCCCAGGCGCTGCTCTCGTACACCGACACCGCCCTGGGCAGCCGGGTGCGCTTCTCGTGCGAGGAGGGCTACGCGCTGCGGGGCAGCGACTCGGCCGTGTGCAGCTGGGGCGGACTGTGGACGCCGCCAGTGCCTGCCTGCGCTCCGGTCGACTGTGGGCCGCCGCCTCCGGTAAGGTCTGGACCCCGGCGGTTGACCTCATCATCTTCCTGTTTCTGGCAGGATTTGAATCCAGTCACATATACTTAGCTCCACGGGATAATCTTATAACATACAGGACAAAATGAACATGTAGCAGTAGGGGAGCCTCGGTCCTGTGGCCAACGTTTCAACCAGAGGACCTGTCTTTGCCTTGATCAGTACGGTAAAAGTGGCAGGAGTTATGTAGGCCATTCGTTGTATCATTAGTAGAGGTCATGTAGGTCATTCACTCCGATAAAGAGAAACAGAAGCAAACGTGGGGGTGAGAGGGAAAGAAAGGTTTGTTTTGCCCTTACTCTCACCCCCCTGGTGCTTCGTTCCCGAAGTGGATCAGCTACATAGCCCCTGCCAGTGATACCCCACTTTCCCAGGCGAAGACAAGCCATCTTGTCGAAGAGAGAGGGAGAGACTGAATAATGGGAAGGCAGGCGCGTGTCCTGTGTCCCCTTTTTCTCTGTGCCTGTAAAGTTTGCACGTGAACATTTCGTCTTGAACAGCCTACAACTCAGCGCAGCTTTCTATCCTGTTGAAAGGCAGGGAAGTTAACTAGACTATGCCCCATTTGCTACCCTACGCTTGGAGAGGGGGTGAAGTTTAGTTTGGTTTACGGGGTTTAACGTCGCAAACTACTCAGGCTATGGGAGACGCCGCAGTGGAGGGCTCCGGATAATTTCGACCACCCGGGGTTCTTTACCATGCACTGACATCGCACAGTACACGGGCCTCTAGAATTTCGCCTCCATCGAAATTCGGCCGCCGCGGCCGGGATCGAACCCGCATCTTCCGGGTCAGCAGCCGAGCACCATAACCACTGAGCCACCGCGGCGGCTATTGTGCATTATAACGTGCGAGTTCCCTCATTGCAAATCTTACCTTGCGAAAAAAAAAACCATGTAATTTGAACGGACCCATCGCTCCATCAGCACGTGTTGAAAAAATTTTAAATTCGGCTATTGATTTATTGTATGTGTCTGAGTGTGCTTATACTGTTTTATCTTTTATATGCTTATATAATAATTACATAAAAATGACGCTTTTTTGTGTCCTCCATAAATGTACCCGTAGCCGCCTCGGTGGCTCACTGGTTATAGCGCTCGGCTGCTGACCCAAAAGACGCGGGTTCGATTCCTGCAGCGGCAGTCGAATTTCGATGGAGGCAAAATTCCAGAGGCTCGTGTGCTGTGCGATGTCAGTGCACGTTAGAGAACCCCAGGTGGTCGAAATTTCCGGAGCCCTTCACTACGGCGTCCCTCATAGCCCGAGTCGCTTTGGGACGTTAAACTCCCCAAAACCATAAACCAAATCTACCCGTGTTCACATACAGTCGAACCTCGTTATAACGAAGCTGTTTATAACGAAGTAATGGATGTAACGAAGTTGTGACGGTTCCCTTAGAAGCTCGGTCAACGCGGGTTAAAATGAAACTATGGCTATAACGAAGTAATCGCCGGGGACCTTCAACTTTGTTATAGAGAGGTTCAACTGTATATGCAATGTAGAGGTCAATAAGGACGAGATTCTGGAGGTTTAGAACTCTTAAACCAGAGCTTAATTTCCTAAGGATTATGGGGTTAATATACATATAGTAGTCAAGAATCCCGCTTGTAACGCTTTGCAGTTAGAAGACGGACAAGCTGCGGAGGTAGGCGGAACCACGTACCAGAGCGTGGCGAAGTACGCCTGCCGCACGGGATTCCGACTCGTAGGCTCTGGGCAACAAACGTGCGGTCCCAACGGAACGTGGACGGGTGACATCACGAGCTGTGACGTCGTTTCCTGTCCCACGCCGGACGAAGTTCTCCACGGCACTGCAGCCTACGCGAGCACTAGGTACGTGCGCTAAGAGAGATCTACTCGTATACTTCGCTGAGTCACAAGCTTGAGTTATTTGCATTCTAGATTGGATTATTTGCAGTATAACAACACTGAAAGCCAAAACCGCGAGTCATGCGAAACACTACGCTGTGGTGTTGCTTGCAGAATCACCAAACGGCAAGTTTTTATATAAAGGACAAGAATTAATAAACACGGCCAGGGATTGTATACGAGTTAATTATGCTTGTTGACAAGTACTTTGTGGATGAGTAAAGTGTGCTGAAACTTCTCCATCTTAAAGAAAATTGATTTGTCTCCACTTCATCTGTGTCAACGTCTACTGCGATAACCTGTAGTTCCGAGACTTGATAACATTGACCACACCTCGATATGTTTTTAATGTTTGCGTCCCGCTGGATGCGAGTCTTTTGTGCACTTTAAAATATCCTTCTAAGCCAAGGTATCGCGCTTCGGTGATTCACTTTCATTTTCAGACTGGGGCCACAGTAATGGAGACTTTTAGCATTTTTAGAGACAGGGCATTGCAACTGGTCATGCACAGATAGGCCCGACGCTGCAGGGACTGACACTTAGTCAGGCATTGCCTTTTTGTCAGCCTCCTCGACAAACTTTCTTTGTATTCCTGTCAAAATAAACATTCATTCATTCATTCATTCATTCATTCATTCATTCATTCATTCATTCATTCATTCATTCAAAAACGTGTGCCCGAGGTTGCCGTGCCCCTGGCGCCATCTGGCGCCGTCAGGGTAATCTGCGCACGCGCACTGACAGTGTGCTATGAGCGGTAGCGTTGTCCGCTATGCTAAAAGGCTAAAAGTCTCTAACAGTGAGCTTCCCGATGATGGCTTCCACATGCGTACTTTGGTGACTGGTTAAACTAGTAGTGCTTTTGTCAGATTAGCGCATTCTAACCCTCTCAGTGCCGTTCATGTGCCGCAGATTCGGCTCCAGCGTCGAGTACCGGTGCGACCAATGGTTCGAGCTCCATGGTCCTCAACAAAGAACGTGTCTGGCCAACGGGACTTGGTCCGACTCGGCTCCCCGATGCCTTCCGACGTCGTGCGCCGTTCCGAGGCCAATAAAGCACGGCCGGGTCCACTCCACACCGTCGTTCAGCCTGTTCGCGTGCGAGCAGGGCTTCAGACTCGTCGGCGCAAAGGCTCTTAGGTGGGTACCTCGAGCACGCATGACTACGCACGGCCTAAGGAGGTGTATAAAACTAAAAAGAAAGAGTAAAGTTTAGTTAAAATCCGGCGTTTGCGTTTGGATTGGAAAACATTTATTCCGTCAAAAATGCAGATGCAAACGGTCCGCGCTAAGTGGCCACCAAACCATGGCTGGCGGCGACCTGGGCGGCCCACTCGGTGGACAAGGCTTGAATGCTCGGGTCCGAGCTGACAAGCACGGCCTTCCGTCGCTCAACAGAAGGAATTCGTTCTAGTTCCTCCGGTGGAGGTTCTTCTTTACATTGCCATAGTGTGTGGTCATACGTGGCTATTTCGCCACAGAACCTGCACTCGGGGATATAGTCATCCGGGTACATTTTTGATAATAGATAGGGGGTAAGAAAGACCTCGTTTGGAGTCTCCTCCAGGTGGTCTCTTGTGCCTTATCCAACGTTTTGTGAGGTGGTGGAAATTTGTGTCTTTCCAATTTGTGATGAGTTGTAATATCATGAAAAGATGCCAGCGCCTCCTTGGAGTAATCTATGGATACGGACGACCCACCGACTCGGTTGACTTCGCGCGATTACCATCGTGCACCCTGATTGCTTGTCTCTTGCAGATGCCGCGCCGATGGAACATGGAGCGGTGACCTCCCCGAGTGCGTGCCCATGAACTGCTCTCTCGACGGGCAGCTGTCCAATGGCAGGCTGGTCCAGGACGACGCCACGGGTGAAACGGTCCGAGCGTCCTGCAACCCGCGGCACAGACTGCAAGGCGCCGGGCGTTGGACTTGCCTTGCCGACGGGTCCTGGATGGTTCCGGGGGAGGCGACCACGTGTCTGCTGGCCGAATGCCCTCCTCCCGACCCGCCGCTCAACGGAGTGGTCTCGGGCACAGATTTCAAGTACGGTGTACGAAAATTTGCCGCAGCATGTCAGACCCCGCCTGTAATAGCTTCGTCACTTGCGAAAGACGGCGAAAAAAAAATGCACAGGCGATCATACGATAAGATGCTATAAATATGCGTTAGCAGTATTGGTTGTACATTTTGCCTCTACAATGACGGCATTCCTTTTGCGTTTTTAATTGTAATCCACCGTCGCTTTTTCGCTGCTGTTCTGCATGGGTTTCTCGTGGGTGGAGGCGTAGGGAGGGTAGAAGTTAGTGGATCGGTGGTCGGTTTAAGTCGGTCAAATACTTCGTAAAAAGGCTGGTTGTAGGTTGCGTTCAGACGTGCCAAAAAAAAAAAACGCGAAGCAGTGGGTTTTCACAAGACGTCGGGCCAACTTATCTCACCAACTGCCAGTCGACATGGTCGGTAGGCAACCACATGCCAAGCTTTGCCAATGCATACCTGGCCGACCAAAATGGTCTTCAGCCAGTCCCCAACCTGTTGCCAACCTTCGGCAAGCCGTCGACAGTCGGGCATGTCTGCTTGGGTATGGCCTTCCGGTGGTGGAGGGTCGTGATTGATGGTGCGTGAGGCTCCTTTGGGTGGAGAGAAAATGTCGGTTGGTAGTGGGTAAATATCCGATGAAGTGAAGGTGGGCGTTTCGGTGGTGGGTGGAGGACTGGAGGGTAGAGAGAAAAGGTGGGCGGGTAGTCGGTGGAGGTCTCCTTGAGGGAGGCGGCGGTATCACGCAACACCAGGCGGAGATTTTGCTGAAGTGCATTAAAAAAAAACGAACCACAAGGACGCAACACGACACCCTACGTCTTTTTGGTGTTTGAGCCTGTTCCGCGAATTCCAGTAACACGTGGATCTCCTCCTTAATTGCTCATATGTCTACTCCTCCACATGTCTTATATCTATAGGTATAATGAAGACGTAAGAGGCAGAAAAAAATACCCCATTTTCTAGAGGCAACATTTATTTGAAACAATTTGTTTTAATATTCGATCTATTTTTTTTCATTAACGCAGTCTTGAAGCATCTGCAAGAAATGATGCTTTTGAAACAGTGCATGAAGTTGTGAGTAAAACTAAACGCAGCCTTTTAGACACTAAACGACGCCACAAACCCAGTTTATGAACGGAACAGGCACTATTTCATGAAGACCTCGCTCTCTGATTGCGCGAGGCCTGCCAGACAGCGAAAAGCCACTTGAGGTCGTGATCATGTGCCACTTGCAAGGCGACTGGTCGACTAATTTCAGGTCCTGGTACCCAGCGTATCATCTAATCATAATCATCAGCCTGACTGCGCCCACTGCAGGGCAAAGGCCTCTTCCATGTCTCTCCAATTAACTCTGTCCTTTGCCAGCTGCAGCCACCGTACCCCCGCAAACTTCTTAATCTCATCCGGCCACCTAACTTTCTGCCGCCCCCTGCGCTATGCTTAATTGTTAATTGTTCTGCGAATGAACAATTAACGTGTAAAGCAACGACGTGACCTGTGATAGATTCTCCTTTCTTCTTCGTCCCTTACACACCCAGCATATCAAGCGTCGTTTTCTACCACTGTAACCCGGGATACGTCCTCGATGGTATACAGCAGCGCACCTGCCGGGACATCGGAGAGTGGGACGGCGACGTGCCTGTGTGCAGGCCGGCGCAAGGCTGCGGCGGTGGCGGCCCGACGCCGCGTCCCTGCCCAGTCTCGTCCTGCCCGGAGCCTCAGCACCCGTTGAACGGACACGTCACCTACGACCGGCTGACGGTGGGAGGCTCGTCCAACTACTCTTGTCAGCCCGGCTACAAGGTGTCAGGCCCAGCAAACAGGCTGTGCGGTCGCGACGGACGCTGGGAAGGGAAGGAGCCCACCTGCCGCTCCCGACGATGCCCACCTCTTCAGGTATCCATCCGATTTGAGTTCAAATGGGTGAACTAGAGTATTCAAGTTCACGTGCGATGTCATTGCACGTTAAAGAACCCCAGGTGGTTGAAATTTCCGGAGCCTTTCGCTACGGCGTCCCTCATAGCCCGAGTCGCTTTGGGACGTTAAACCCGCATAAACTAAAGGGACACTCATGACGAACATAAGTTAGCCTGAATCAATAGGTTTGGTTTGGTTTGGTTTGGTTTATGGGGATTTAACGTCCCAAAGCGACTCAGGCTATGGGGGACGCCGCTGCGAAGGGCTCCGGAAATTTCGACCACCTGGGGTTCTTTAACATGCACTGACATCGCACAGGTACCCCGTTCTCTCTGAACGAAAACGGAGCCTTTATAAAAAAAAAATGCAGGTGGCGCCATCACCGGCCAGCTTCGCAACTAAAAGCATGCGTCGACATAGACGCAGATCCCAGAGGCTACGCTAGACACTTCAGTGCTGTACACTGGTAGTCGAAATTATTCCGCAGCCCTCTACTGCGGCGCCTCTTTTTCTCTTTCTTCTTTTACTGCCACTTTCTTCCCTTCACTCACTGCGCGATTGAGGTGTCCACCGATAAATGAGACAATTACTGCGCCATTTGCTTTCCACAAAAATCAGTTTAATGATCTATTTATTTGGCGGGAAGATTTCTAAATCAAACTTTCTCCGCGACAAACATGTTTTTGTTCCCGGGCTAACCTCAAGAAGCCGGAAAGAACCGGAGAGTAAATTTTTACACCGAGAGCAATAAACTGGATAGAGGTGCCCTCTGGATTAAATGAGACCACCTCTGGGCTAGGACGCGCGCTCACATCGCTACCGAAACGACCGTGAAATTGCGGAAGTGTCGCCCGCAGCCCTGTGACAAGGGCTGTAATGACACTGTTAAGCCTTCGGGCACCCCTCGACAGCAGCACATCGGAACGCCAGATCGAACTACTTCCCCGTACGCCCCGTTCATTTTTGAATTTCCCGCCAATGCCGAAAGACGGGAAATACAAAAGTGGAATAGGATCGGTTTCGTTATCGACGTTCATTTTCCGCCCCCGGAGTGTCGCTAAAACTTGGCCGCTGCACTACGATACCCGACGAGGAACGACATTAACGCATTATGCAAAGCTGTAACGTCTACTTATGCCCTAGCAACTACTTACGCTGCTAAGCTGGATTCCGAGCAGCACAGCTCAAAACAATTCGTCGAAGCGCGTCATCGAGCGTTCTTGGAGAGCCCAGTCTTGCTAGCAGAACTTTTTGCTGGGCTAGTTGGTCCATTGACATTGGTGAAAACAGCGCGAAAGAAGAAGCCCGAAGGCGAAACGAGGAAGTGACAGGAAATAGAGCGCTCTTTCCTGTCACTTCCTCGTTTCGATTACCTTTCTTATACAGTGGGCCCTTCGTTGTGTGTTTCTTCTAGAAAAGGGGGTGCGTTCCTCTACCACTACGAGCGGACGTACGCCACATGCGCTCCGCAGTTTTTGGGCTTTTTGGCCCGGTCAACTCAGCGGAACTGCCAAAATTTTGGTGGGAGGCGACGCAGGAAGAGAAGCGGACCACGAGGACACCATTTTCAAACCGGTGGGCCCAATATTTTTGGATTTATCCGGTCTTGAAGATCGTCCACGTGGACGAATGAGCTAAGCCAACGCTAAACCTAGCGACTAGGCTTCACGGGCGGCGACTTCCGCGGACTCCTCGACCTCGGCAGGCGACGGAGGCAGCGGAAAGATGGCCCAGACGCAAGACATCCATGCCAGACATGAATTTTCGGCAAACCGAATTATGGAGACCCAAGAAAGAATGGAGGAAGACCAACGAGACGCCACCGCCGGGGGATCCCACGTACAGGGCCCGACGGTGAACACCCAAATCCCGGGAGGCAGCACCCTAACAAAAACAGCGCAGGCGAGTCGCAAATACGATTCGGACTCAGACTGGACAGTAGCCATGTCGCAACGGCGGCACAAGAAAATACGGAAGAGCCAGGAAGCGACGGCAGGCCACGTGACGGGGGATCCGAGCCCCTCAAGCGGAGGGAAAAGCACAGGCGACAAACAAAGCACAACCAAGCAAGGCGAGAGGGAAGGAGCGCCGAAGAGGAGACTCCCTCCCCTACCGAAAGAAGATTTAAAGGTGATCCTGAGGCCAAAGGGACTAGCAGTGCGAGAGCTGCAAACACACCAAGTGGCGCGAGCGGTGGTTGCAGCCACCGGGCATGGATGCAAGGCAGAAGACCTTATAATCCGGCTGCGCAACGGCTCAAACATCATAATCGTCAGCACGAATAAGGAAGAGACAGCCAAACAAGTCAGAAACATAGCGCAGCTCAACTTCGGTGGAAGAAGCTACCAAGTCACGGCACACGTGGCGGCGCCGGAGGGAACGCTACGGGGAGTCATCCACGGGGTAGACCCGGGAACCCCAGAAGAAGAATTAAAGGCCAACCTAAGGACAAGAACGCACGGAGTGAAGATTTTGGCGGCACGAATGCTAGGGAGATCCAGCACAGCAGTCATTACCTTCAGCGGCCCAATCCTTCCCAAGCAAGTCCTGCTCTACGGGGGAGAGATGTGGTGCCACCCATATAGACCAACGAGGCAGATATGCTACAACTGCTACCAGCAAGGGCATCGAGCAGATGTATGCCCAAACCCGGAAAGCAAGGCGTGCAGGCAATGCGGCCAAGCAAATCCGGAGACGCAACACCAATGCGTACCGAAGTGCCTCGTGTGCAAGGGCTCCCACGTCACAGGAGCAAGGGAATGCACACAGCGACTAAAATCATTCGGAGAGCTACGAGCCTGGGGTCAGCAGCAACGCGGCCGCAGCCAAGGCAGAAATGGAGGACGACGACCACGCTGGTTCCGGAACGAGGACCAGGAGAAACAACCTGACTACGGAAGCGAGTCCAGGGGACGCAGCAACAGCCGCAGCCGGGACCGGAGCCAGAGCCGGGGACGAGGCGAGGCGAGCCAGACCACGGCCAGCCAGCAGCAAACGCAGCAGAAGAAAAGCGGCGGAGTTAAGGTAAGCTGGGGAGGCGGCTCTCCCAAAATACTTTTTGCTCCGCACGAGGAAAACAACACAACAGACACCAAGGCAGAAAACGAAAGCCTAAGAGCAGAAATCAACAACATAAGAAAGGAGAATAGGCAGCTAAGAAAGCAGATCAGCGACTTAATCGCAGAACTACAGGAGATACGGAGAACAGGTTTCTCACCAGTGAGAACCGCAACACCACCACCACAAACTATAGAGAACCCACAAAACATGGGGGAGACAAACACGGCAGGGGAAGACCTAAAAACACTCATGCTGCAAATGCAACAACAAATGCAGCAACAAATGCAACAACTAAGCCAGAAGATAGCTTTGCAAGACCAGAGCTTCCGTAATTACGTTAAAAATCAAACAACACAGAGAACACTAAACGACGCCAGAGACCGCCTCTTTAATGAGCGGAGGTTCGGTACAGAAACCCAAGGGAACAATAGTAGCTGCAACACAGCAACATGGCAGGAGGACAACAACTAGAGATTTGGCAATGGAACTGCAGGGGCTACAGGCACAAGCAGGGGCTCCTGCAGCAATTCATTAGCACTAGGGGAACCCCACCAGACCTAATCTTATTACAAGAAACAAACTGTACCCCAACCCTAAGAGGCTACTCATGCCAGGAAAAAGGGAAAACAGCAACACTCATTAGCGACAAAATAACAGCAATAAATCATGGGGAAATAGCAGACACACAGCTAGAACACGTGATAACTGAAATAATTCCCAAAAGGAAAAGGAAAGCAAAAAGCACCTTTGTTATAAACATATATAGCCCACCTAAAAACAGGGGAGACTTCATCACGCTTTTCGCGGAGGCAAAGAAACTTGCAGGGCAGAACACCCTAGTTATAGCAGGAGACTTCAACGCGAAAAGCCCGCAATGGGGCAGCAAAAATGAGGACATAAAAGGGCGGAGCATATGTACAGCAGCAGAAAACACAGGCTGCGAGCTACTTACGGATGAGAGCCAACCCACAAGGCAAGGCAACAGCGTTAGCGTAGACACGTGTCCCGACCTAACCTTTGTCAGAGGAGCTAAACAAGCAGAGTGGGAAAACACACAGGAGAACCTAGGCAGCGACCACTTTATAATCAGAGTGGCCATTGAAGCCGAAAGCATCAGAAGGAAAATAGGCAAGGCAAGACTGACAGACTGGGACGCTTTCCGCACCCACTGCAAAAGCATCAAAGGCGACATCACGTCTTTAGAAGAATGGAGCCAACAACTTAAACAAATAAGAGATACATATACCAAAGAAGTTAACCGCACAGAACAGGCACCAGAGGTAGACAAACGACTCCTCGGCCTATGGGAGGCAAGGAAAAGCCTGACCAAACGCTGGAAGAAACAGAAGCTTAACAGGAAACTAAAAAAGAAGATAGCAGAAATCACCCAGCGAGCGGAAGAATACGCAACACAACTGGCTAGACAGGGATGGCAACAATTCAGCACATCACTGAATGGCACCCTAGGCACGGCCAGAACGTGGCAAATACTAAGGAAGCTCATGGACCCATCGAAGAACAAAGCAGAAAGTAACAAATCGATACAAAGACTGATCCACCAATACGAAGGGACGGAGGAGCAGCTAATCCAAGCAGTAAAAGAGAAATGCTACGGAAAAGAACAGGTGAAAGCCTACCAAGGAGAATACCAAGGGAAAGAAAACCAGGACATGGACAAACCGATAACAAGAGAAGAAGTTATTCAAGCCATAAGGGCAACGACAAAGAACACGGCAGCGGGGGCGGACAAGATCCAGAACTCGTTGATAAGAAATCTCAGCGATGAAGCGGTAGAACAGCTCACAAAATACTTAAACAAACACTGGGAAGAGGGAACGGTTCCGAAAGAGTGGAAACACGCGGAAGTCGTTATGATACCCAAACCAGGCAAAAAACTGCAGATAGAAAATCTCAGACCTATCTCGCTAACATCGTGTCTGGGCAAGCTTTTCGAAAGAATCATCACTAAAAGAATACAAAGACACCTAGAAGACGGAGGATGGTACCCCAACACCATGTTCGGCTTCAGGGAACATCTATCGACCCAAGACGTGCTGCTTCAGCTCAAAGAAGAAGTACTAGAAACAATGCCAAGCAAAGGGGAAAACGTAGTCATGGCCGTGGACATCAAAGGGGCCTTCGACAACGTATCCCACGCAGCAATCATGGAAGGCATCAACACCACCAACTGCGGAAAGAAAACACACGACTACGTGAGAAGCTTCCTCACAAACAGAACTGCAACGGTGGGTTTGGGAGACCTACGAAGCGAGGTCTTTCAAACACCATGCAGGGGAACTCCACAGGGCTCAGTGATATCACCAGTGCTCTTTAACATATCAATGATCATCCTAGCCAAAGAGCTCAGCCAGATACAAGGAATCAGACACGCAATTTATGCGGATGACATCACCATATGGACCAGCGAAGGCTCGCTAGGAAGCAAAGAAGAAAGTCTACAAGCGGCAGCCACCTGCATTGAAGGATACATGAAGAAGAGGGGACTAAGGTGTTCCACCGAAAAGTCCGAACTTCTCAGAGTAGGCAGGCACCCTACAGAGGCTAACCTCGAGGTGAAACTAGAAGGGCAGAACATACCGGAACAAAGAATGATAAGAATACTCGGTATGTGGCTGCAAGGTAGCAGGAAATGCAGCCACACACTCAGCCTGCTACGCAAAGCGGCGGAGCAAGTAGGCCGAATGATAAATAGAGTAGCCAGCAAAAGGCATGGCATGAAGGAAGAAGACACAATCAGACTGGTGAACAGCCTGATAGTCAGTCGAATAACATACTCACTACCATACCACGTAACCATCAAAGCTGAAAGAGAGCAAGCAGAAGCTATCCTTCGCAAAGCGTACAAGATAGCCTTACATCTACCAAGGAACACGTCCAACGAGAAGCTAATGCAACTAGGGCTAAACAACACTTTTGAAGAGCTGAGTGAATGCCAAATAAAGGCACAACTTCAAAGACTCAGCGACACAAGAACCGGACGAGCACTTCTGACTAGGTTGGGTCGCGAGACGGAGAACCATCACAACAACAGGGCAAACATACCAGACGCACTAAGAAGGAACATAAGCGTACAACCCATCCCCCGCAACATGGACCCAAACCTCCATGCCAGCAGGAGGAGAGCCAGAGCAGAATACTATGAAAAAACAATAGGGCACAGGGACAGCACGGTATACACCGACGCTTCCCCGTACTATGGTGAACGAGGACATAAAATGGTGGCGGTAGTCGTCAACCACCAGGGAGAACACATAACGAGCCTCACGGCCAGGGCATCAAATGTAGCAGAGGCGGAGGAGATAGCGATAGCCCTAGCAATGAGGGAGGGGGATAGAAAGGGGAGACGCTTGAATATTTTAACAGACTCACAAGAAGCGTGTCGAAACTACACAAAAGGAAGGGTAGGCAAAACGACACTCAGGATCCTCAGCGAGGGGACACCCTCGGGGAGGAGAGAGAAACATAACATAATTTGGATACCAGGCCACGCGGGGGTCTGGGGCAACGAAAGGGCGGACGAACTAGCTCGAGGGCTTACTATCCGAGCTGGGGGGTCACAAGCCCCGGAGGAGCTCTGGACTAGCCTAGGGGCTGGGTACTCTGAAACACTAAGTTTATACAGGGGGCTAAGATACAAATACCCCCCACCACACAAAGAGCTAAGCAAGGAAGAAGCCGCAAAATGGCGGAAGCTACAGACAGGCTCCTTCCCCAACTTATATATACTAAGCAAGATGTTCCCGACACAATACCGCGCCACATGCCCTTGGTGCGAAGCGAGGCCAACACTATACCACATAACATGGGAATGCGACAGAAACATATCGTTCCACAAACACGACACACCAAGTACGGAGCAATGGGAGAGCCGGCTCACCAGCTGCGAGCTAGAGGCCCAAAGGGCACTCATAGCACACGCAAGCGAGGTGGCCAGACTCAGTGGAGCCCTGGACTAGGGGACCACCCAAGGCTAAGGAGGCAACCTCAAGACTTGAAGAGAAGACTTGAAGAAGACCTCCACCGCAGGCTAAATCTTATAAATCAATAAAGTTTCTACTCACTCACTCTAGAAAAAAACTAAAAAAAACAGCGCTCTTTCCTGTCACTTCCTCGTTTCGCCTTCGGGCTTCTTCTTTCGCGCTGTTTTCACCAAGCCCAGTCTTCCGCGGCATCAGATATGTGTGGTTCACAAGCCGTCTTTTAATTCGTCCACTCGACCAACCTATCACATTTTGAAGTTTGTGTTGCTGCGCTTCGTTTTGTTGTAGTGAGAATTCGTAGTGCGTGTTATTTCGCTATAACGGGGTTTCCCACTTCGCCCGCATACAGGCCATGCCGGAACACGCTCACGTGGACTACACGGGCTTCACCCAAGGTCACAATGCGACCTACTCTTGTGACGAAGGCTACTCGGCCAGGGGACACCCGCGGTCCGCCTGCCAATCAGATGGCTCGTGGAAGCCAGATGGGAGCTTCGAGTGCCTGCGCGACCTCTGTTTACCCCTCCAGAACCCTGACCACGGGCGGGTGACAGTAGAGGGCATCTGGTTGGGAGCAAAGGCCCAGTACGAGTGCGACCCAGGTCACGCACTTCAGGGCGACGACTCCCGTGTGTGCAGCGCAGACGGTACTTGGAGCGGAACGGAAGCATCTTGCAACCCACCTTGACGTACATCACAATACGGTGTGCATCTATCCAAATTGGTGGGCACAGTGCAGTGCCAGTTACAGTGCTGAATGAAACTAGGGCACTGAAGTCCTGAATCGCAACCGTTAAGGAGTATGGACACCAAGCCTTTGGTTGCGTGTTTTCTTCTTTTCAGCAGTCCGTAAGACATTAGCATACATTGCCAACCACACGGGCTTCACCTGCAATCTAATTTCTTTCCCTTACGTTTTGGTTAAAAACTTCCGAGCACTGGTTATGGTGTTAAAGCTTAGTTTAGGTAACGTGAGGCACAAACGAAACTGCGATATAACCGCTGCTTTGACGTATTAATTCATTGCTACTCTTACACCAGCTAGCCTACCCCAAGAGCTGGGATGACAACGAATGAAGAACCAGCTGAAATAGTGTTGTTTTTTTGTGTCCATCACATGACCGAAACTGCTACTGTCATGTCGTAGCCAATGTTCGGTTGCAGAAACCAAAATAGCTTAATAACAGAATTTCTTTATAAACTGCTTATGCAGTCTGGGCATAGCCAAACCCCATGCATGTACAAATGTCTTGTGCATCATTACGAAGACCAGACAGATATCCAAAATTTGGTGTCTGAATTCCATTAAGAGGAATATGAGGTTTGCAAAAACCACATAGGCATGGGAAAAAGAAACCTACGATAAAAAAAACATAATGAACCAAGATGGAAAGCCTGGCAACTTCACAAGTGTTCATGTTGGCAGCCACAACACAAAAACACAAAAGAAGAGGACAAGAGAACTACCTTGTTTGCATCAAGTCTATTGTGCTGTGCCAGTCGGCATGAACTTGTGCCAAGTGGCACAGCATGCATTCTGTTTAAGTTCTTGTCAGGTCAGTTTCCTACAGCAAGAAAGGCCGCCATTTGGGATGAAGAGCAAGAATAGACCACTGGACTCTAGTTCAGTGTTCTGTAAAAATTCATTTGGTAAGATCTGCAACTAGTACAAAAAGAAAGAAGTATGGCGACTGACAACTTCAGAGTGTTAAAAAAGAAACGTCGTGCGTAGTGGTCAAAGAACATGCAGAGGCATTCAAAGTGTGCTTGCATTTTTGTAGATTTCAGTCTGAAAGCTCGGACATGTTCTTGTAGATTGTTCATGTCAGAATCTCAAAGATCTTTTCAATGCTTCCGTCCCCTTTAGCAGTTGTTCAACATGGCTTCGTGTCACTCTAGCTTCCCATATTGCTCTGTCCACTCCAGTCGGTGGTATTTAGGGCGGTAAAAATAAAGCAACAGCTGCCCATAGTGTTCTTTTCTGCTGCTGCTTCTTGGTGGAGCTCACAACACTGTGTTTGCTGTACAAGAGTTCATGTCTGCTTGCGCTATCGTGCACCTCTTCAGCCTACAAGCATGTGTCACCGCTGTCGTGAGGTCTTGCTGTCCTCATGACTGTTCATGTACAAAGAGGTATATGCCCGTAAACAAACATCGAGGCCTACAGTGTAAAGTGAAGAACTTTCCCATTTCAAATGTCTTCTCGCAGATACCTGCCATACAAAATTTCACAGATCTCTGAATTACCATCACTTTGTAGGATTCAAGTCTACAAATATGCTACAACGTACTAAACATGATTTTAGTACACCACAGCCAAGCTAATATGGTGTAATCAGTGCCCTAGTGGAACTGACATGCTCAATCTATATAATCAATGTGCGCACCACAGCGTGGCCTTTTGTGCAAACTATGAAGGCCATGGCACCATGGGACGAGACCCAACATTGGGGAAGTTCTGTGGAAAAAGCAGGATGCTCTATCTGTTGCTACTGCAACACCAAACGGACTATGGTAGCCATACTGCATCGCCAAATGATAGATTGCATCATGTTCTCCATGGCTTACTACCGCAATGAGAATAACACAATGCCATAAACCTGGTAACAAAACTTAGTTCAAAATGTATTACAGTATAAAATGTAAAAATGAATAACTCAAATTTTAACCGTTCAAAAGAAAAATTATGGTTATGTAGAGCCACACACATAGCTTGAACACATAGCTTGCTCCTGCCAACTTTCTTTGCACATGCATCTATAACTGCCCTTCTTGTTCCATGTAGCATCAGCTACAGTGGACATAGAATGCCAACGAAAGTAGTGTCAAAAGGCATTGTTCAACATGAATTCAATTTTTTATTCAAAGACACCCCACATAAAACAGGTACAGTGGAATACACATGAAAATGCAAGGACAGTTTTAATCACAGCAGATCCTAAACGGAAAGTCTACTGCTGCCAATATGAGTGCTGGATTGACCTTCTGTATATACAAATACTGTGCCAAGGAAATGCATTCTCTCTGTGCAGTTACTAAATGTTAGTCTTTACACAAGACTTGCCATCTTAATAGGTCAATACAGCATGATTGGCTATGTCATGAAACTTTATTTACACATGTTACAATGTTTTCCAGCCCAACAAAGACAAGTCGATATTGGGCACAAAAGATGTTTTTTGGTGCTTCGTTTTATGGAACAGCGCTGGCTGCACATGCGACATTGCTGACCTGTTCAGGGCTGCATATATCTTCGAGGAAGATCTTTGCGAGGTTGCTGAGCCGTGTGTTTGGCGATTCGGAATACCGCAACATGCAGTCAATCACAGATGCAGTGGTTATATCTGCATCAGAAAAATTTTAACAGTATTATGACGACACTTTACATGAACCTTGCTAACATGCACAAAAGAAAACCACAGGATGGTTATCAGTGTGCAACGCAAGATTCAGTGACAGCTGTTAAGGTAACTTCCTTTCACGATTTCACGCGTGCACATTCCATGCGCTTTTCATACCCTCTTCCTTTCACAATAACCAACCTCCACTCTTGCTACATACTATCCTACTTACTCGCCACCCTCTAGGTACACATAACCTTCTCTCCAGGTGGTCCCCATGGAAATCACCAGCCACTTATACGCTACAATGTGAAACCTAAGGAATGGGCACTCAACTATGTTGCTGTCAAGTTTCATCATCCATAAGCAAAGACATCCTTACTCCCCCTATTGTTGTCGTCATGCAATAAGCAGTACTGCAATAAGCAAACAAAAGTCTTGCCCTCATGACGCAATTGCACATGAACACAAAAAGAGTTCAGTTCAGTTTATTTCCTTAAAGACCCCTATTCAGGGGTATTACAGAGGAAAAACAAACTGCATTGACAATTAACAGATTGCTACAGACACACACAAGGATGCACTGTATATTCCAAAAATATATGCAAAAAGACTAGGCACCAACTAGGCAACATATACCAGTATAATAGGGTCTGTCCTGGGTTTCAACGAAACAGGGCATTAAATACCAACTCACAACAGTTCATTGCGTTCAGTAAGACAGTGCTTTGAACAAAATGAGGTATACCATCAGCACAAAAAACAGGTATGGAAGATGAGAGATGGATGCAAGGAACACTGCACACCACTGTTCAGTATCACAGCATTTTAAGCTGCACCTCCTGTGTAAAGGTCTCTCAGCTCACAGTTTCCCCACATCATTTTCTCAAACAGGCAACTTGTCCCATTGATTCCACACTGCAGTATTCATGCAACAAACTGCCAGCAGTGGGTGCTAAGTATCACTATGAATTAAGCAAAATCGACAAGCAAACGCAAAGTTTCCACACACAGTAGTCACGTGTCAGAAACGTGGAATCTGGCAACAAAATGCAGCCAAAATGTGACTAAATTGTGTGAAATAAGCACCTACCTGTTTGACAGCCTGAGAGCCCAAGAGAAATAAGTGTTGTTATTGTGGACAGCACAGTCTCTTCCTGCGAGTTTGAGAGGCACCTCACTACTTTGTCCAAGTTCTCAGGTTTCAAGACCTCTACACGGAAGTCCTGATCTGTAAGCAAGCCGGCATAAGCAGAAACCCAGTTGTATACCAGCGCATCAAAAAATGTTCACATGCAACGCAGAATATAGTCTTTGCCAAAAGTAATCAGGCTGCACGGTTTGCTTCTCAGTCGTATATTAAAAGCTATTATGCCAGTCCTCAAGCTCTGAATGGCTATATGGCAGGGAGAACCCACATCTTCACATTCAAAGAACTTTTTGATCTTTAGGGAAGGGGATCTACTATACGACTGAGAAGCAAACCATGCTGCCTGGTTACTTTTGGCAAAGACTCTAACCATCTTCCCTAGCACAAGGAAATGCGTGTAGAGAGTAGGCAATCGAGCTAAACACCATCCTCACTGATACGCAGGTATACCGCTACAGAAAAAAAAAAAGCATTCACCTAAATTGAACCCTCCCAGTTAGCGAAGCCTGGTCCTGATTGCGTCACAAATTAATGGAATGAATTTTCGATGCGCCGACAGACTGTCGAGCAAATGCCTCAGACCTGATTGAACGCTGCAACTAGGTCTGAGTACAGTTTATTTCGATACTTAACTCTAAACGCATGTCTTCAGTGCGTTAATTTTTCATCACGTCATTATGTTGAATTACAAGTATACTTGAAGCAAACTTTTCAAACCTAACAGAGTTAACAGTTACGTTTGTATGACAAGGATTGCGCGGCGAGGTGAAACAATCGATGGTGGAAAACAAGCTCGAACATGTCTCCGCTTGTTTCGGAGTAGAACAGCGCTCTTAGATGAAAGTGCTAATAAACTCGCTTACCTGAACACAGATTGCAGATCCCACCAATGGCAAACTCCCTCAGGTTATCATCGGCGCTGTCCAACTGATCTGTAACCGAGAGGAATCGCGAAATGAAAATCCGACCGCGCGAACTGTACTCGGGAAAAACTTACCCATGAAAAGACTGAGTATGTTCAAACGTTTGAAATGCTCGTAATTTACGGGGTCGTAAGCGAAGTTGGCTAGATTGGCAAGAACTTGTTCTTTCGCCTCTGGAACACAAAAGTTGACAAGCGGTTTCAGTTTCTGCTTGCGACGCCATACAAATTCAGGCGTAGCGCCGCTTACCGTTGGAGCAGCTGACTTGAAACTCCGTTACAAGCTCCTTGAGATACCTGAACCTTTCCTTGGGGTCGTAGCGAGCCATGATACCTATGCGCTCATCACAGAACTTGCACAAGCCTTCAAGGTCTGAACAAGAGAAAAATGTTCCACGCAGCACGCGCTTGAGCCACCATTAACAACTGTGGACTCCGAGAACAATTCAAGGTGACGTCACTGACTTCTACATCTCGGAGGCCCTCGCTACTGGTCTAGCCCAATGGTGTGCTACACTGCCGACCGATGGCGCCACCTCCTTAAACAGAAAACAGCTGTTTATAAAAGATTGGTAAACACTTTTGACGCTTTTCTTGAGTTGTTTACGACCTAATCGTTTGATAGCTGCCAAGCCTAAATTGATCCCGTTGTGTACGCACGACGAATAACGTTGTATCCGCTTCGGTAGCGAGCGTAACGCAGTTTGCTGACTACACGAGATCGAAAACATGTGTTTGGACCGCAGTGCCTGAGAAAAAATGGCGGACAAATCGCAACCTCAAGGCGCTCAAGGGCAGCCTCTCGTCAAAATAGGACACTATATTCTAGGGGAAACGCTCGGTGTCGGCACATTTGGCAAAGTGAAAAGTAAGTGCACCTTTCGATGCGTCTTTATTTGCAGTAGCACGTGTTTATGCCGCCGCTTTAACTTGCTCGTGGAGTGTGCTTCGCAGTAGCAGTCGGCTGGGTTTCGTGAGACGTACCCGCCGTCTGCTATCCCAGTGTTGCCATACTATAGTGTTGCCAGACTTGCGCGACTTCCAGTGTTGCCAGGCTATAAGGTTGCCAGATTGTGAAATAAAACCCAGTGAGGCCAGACTATTTGTTCCCTCTCCCTTTTACATTCTCCTCCGCCTACAGCTACGCTGTCGCGCCGCAACCGCCCAGCTCGTTAGAGCAGCCTTGCCCGGAGTGGCCGCCGCCTGTTCGCCAAGCGAGAGAGCACGTCCGCGGCGGTTGTGGAATTGTTTTTTTAGTGACTTGTCGAGCAGACGGGTACCACAGACGAAATCTGCCGATGCGTGGCCCCAGTGAGAGTATTAAGAGGAGAGAAACGCGTGATCGTGATTTTGTTGAAATAAGCGTGCTGTGCTCAAATTCACTTGTCGAGCAGACGGGTACGACAGACGAAATCTGCCGATGCGTGGCCCCAGTGAGCGTATTAAGACGAGAGAACCCCGTGATTTTGTTGAAATAAGCGTGCTGTGCTCAAATTCACTTGTCGAGCAGACGGGTACGACAGACAAAATCTGCCGATGCGTGGCCCCAGTGAGCGTATTAAGACGAGAGAAACGCGTGATTTTGTTGAAATAAGCGTGCTGTGCTCAAATTCACTTGTCGAGCAGACGGGTACGACAGACGAAATCTGCCGATGCGTTGCCCCAGTGAGCGTATTAAGACGAGAGAACCCCGTGATTTTGTTGAAATAAGCGTGCTGTGCTCAAATTCACTTGTCGAGCAGACGGGTACGACAGACGAAATCTGCCGATGCGTGGCCCCAGTGAGCGTATTAAGACGAGATAAACGCGTGATTTTGTTGAAATAAGCGTGCTGTGCTCAAATTCACTTGTCGAGCAGACGGGTACGACAGACGAAATCTGCCGATGCGTGGCCCCAGTGAGAGTATTAAGACGAGAGAACCCCGTGATTTTGTTGAAATAAGCGTGCTGTGCTCAAATTCACTTGTCGAGCAGACGGGTACGACAGACGAAATCTGCCGATGCGTGGCCCCAGTGAGAGTATTAAGACGAGAGAACCCCGTGATTTTGTTGAAATAAGCGTGCTGTGCTCAAATTCACTTGTCGAGCAGACGGGTACGACAGACGAAATCTGCCGATGCGTTGCCCCAGTGAGCGTATTAAGACGAGAGAACCCCGTGATTTTGTTGAAATAAGCGTGCTGTGCTCAAATTCACTTGTCGAGCAGACGGGTACGACAGACGAAATCTGCCGATGCGTGGCCCCAGTGAGCGTATTAAGACGAGATAAACGCGTGATTTTGTTGAAATAAGCGTGCTGTGCTCAAATTCACTTGTCGAGCAGACGGGTACCACAGACGAAATCTGCCGATGCGTGGCCCCAGTGAGCGTATTAAGACGAGAGAAACGCGTGATTTTGTTGAAATAAGCGTGCTGTGCTCAAATTCACTTGTCGAGCAGACGGGTACGACAGACGAAATCTGCCGATGCGTGGCCCCAGTGAGAGTATTAAGACGAGAGAACCCCGTGATTTTGTTGAAATAAGCGTGCTGTGCTCAAATTCACTTGTCGAGCAGACGGGTACGACAGACGAAATCTGCCGATGCGTGGCCCCAGTGAGCGTATTAAGACGAGAGAAACGCGTGATTTTGTTGAAATAAGCGTGCTATGCTATGCTAAGGGATGATCCCCACGCTGGCGTCGCTGCGTCTCATGGTGGGATAGGTGGTAGCGGTTTATTTTAAAGAAAAAATAAAAAAAAGGCGAACGAAAGGAATGTTGCCGGCCGCGTCAATTGCCATCTGTAGCACGCGAGCTGCAGCCGGCGGAGGTGAAAGGGAAAATATAGCGAGGAGAAGTATAGCGGGGAACGATGGCAAGAATTAACAGGGAAGAGCTTTGTATGCTATTTATAAAATTCAAAAAGTAATCAAGTTCGCGCCGCTCGCGCGCAAATGTCCGGGCAGTGGAGACACTCATTGGAAATCAAAGCGAGCCGCCGCCAGCCTCGAAGAGACCGCGCACGTGAACGGGCGAACAACCAACCGAAAAGAGCAGCAGTCGGGAAAGGGAACTTTACGTGTGGGCGTTCCTCCTCCTCTAGCATGCGTGTGGTTTGCTTGCTCGACGATAGTCCTTAATTAACACAAGATGTATACTTTACGCGGATGATAAGACATTATTCACTCAGGACAGCATTTTCACAAGCCTAATAAACAAATTAAACATGGACTTACAGAATATTGTTTTATAGTGTGACAATAACTTGCTACAACTTAATCCTACAAAAACCACTTTCATGATATTCCGATCTCATCAAAAGCATGTCATCCCGAGCCCACACGTTTATCTGGGACATCATATTATCACTGCCTCCGAATCCGTTACATTTCTCGGCATCACGCTTGACTGCCATCTAAAATTTCATCTACACACGAAATCTATCAGTAAAAAAATTTCGTTTGGAATAAGGGTGTTAATAAAAACTAGACATTTCTTTCAACGCCATGTTCTCTTATCCCTGTTCTATGATTTCATTAACAGTCACCTTAATTATTGCCTGTCATCATGGGGAAATACCTATTCATGCCATGTGTCATGTATTTCTCATCTTCAAAGTCAAGCGCTTCGCATTTTATCTTTCAGCCCATACACAGCCTCTGCTTCACCTCTTTACTCTGACGTAAACATTCTGCCGTTGAAATGCCTCCGTAATCTTAGGTTGGGCCTTCTAATCTACCGCGCTCGCAATGATAATAATCAACTTCTCTGTTTTTCCGCATCTTTCCTTGCTAATAGCAATAACACTAGATTCTCTGAACAAAACAATATTCTTCTACCAAAAGTGAGTACAAATTATGGAAAACAAACTGCTTTTTTCTCCGCCATCAAAACCTGGAATTCATTACCACTAGCAATCAAATCCGCACGTTCGCAGCCCGCTTTCTACACTTTACTAAAAAAACATCTCTCATCAACCCATTAAGCCTCATTCCATGCTTAAGGTTGCCTTAATCTCATTTTCTGTTCCCCACTCTGACAGCAAACGGTCATTTGTTACTCATCTGGAACCTCTTGGTTTTTCCTCCGCCTATGTTTTATATCTGCATTTATTCAATGCCCATTGCTATCCGATGTCTTTTTGTGTTCTTTCTCTTGCTCTTATGCTTTGCTGTTTTATGCCTTTTTTGTTAAATTACGCCCGCTAACTATTGTCTGACTTATTCATTGGCGCAAATTACACCAATCGGTTTTAACTTAACTGTATACTTTTGTTCCAGCTCCCCTGCCAAACTTGTGCACTTTTCTTATGTATTCCTGATGGGAGGTCCCCCAGACAGTTTCCACTTTGGGACCTCCTACTGTACTAACTTTTTTATGAAACTTACAGCTCATTTATATTTCGTTTTAATAAACCTTTTAAATCTGCGAAAAAAAAAACCGTTCAAGAGGCGACATGTGGAGTCATGACACATCCGGTTCACAAAGGCGGCGATGAATAGGACTCCAGGAACGCTTCCCTTCTCGTGCGTTAGTGCACTGCGCCACGGGCTAACAAAGGCAGAGCGAAGGCAGCACCCACCCCTGAAGAAGGGACCAAGTTGGTCCCGAAACGGTGGGCAAAAAAATGAAAATATTGGTTGGCGTCAGTTCCCTCTCAACTATCTCAAAAACCCATAAAGACGGATTTCGGTCGAAGATGTTTTCGTTCCTACAATTACTGCTCTGAATGCGGATTTCAACGCAGCACGAGCTCCAGAGCATTCTTAACTGCCAGAAGAAAAAAATATCCAGCCACTACGAAGTGCCTGGGCAATAATTGGATGCACGCACATGACGTAATTATTTCTGCAAGGCTGCTTCTGACGACGCCCGAATTTCGCACTTTTTTCGAAGCTCACCAAGCACAGCCTACAATTTCGTTGTTATCAGTTATTCAGTTCAACACTGCCTACCCCAATTAAAAGTGTCAATGTTGCGTGAATCTGAGCACGCGTCGTTGGTACCTGTAAGCTAGACGCCTACGGCGCCAGTAGGTTCCTTCCCCCTCTCGACGGTAACTACCGTGTCCATCGGAAGTCTAGAGGGGTTAGGAATGGTGACAGCGCGTCGCGCGCTTCGGACGCTCTCCAAGGCCGCGGGAAACGGGGACCAAGGGGCCGACGGCCGTTTCCTATTAAAAAGAGATTAGCTCTCAAGTGGGTGGGGGTCAGTAAGGTCGGCGACTTCTGAAAACCCGCACTGTCTAGCTAAGCAGCGGACATTACTGGCGCCACTAGAGTCGGGCTCTGGCGAGCACTGGGCGCCGCCCACTTGTGCCTACAGTGCCACTGCAGCAGTATTGATTGAAATTGCGCGAGAGCAGATTTAATAAAGCTCCGCCCAATTATCGAAGGTATTAAAACCAGCTGCAAACAAAGAAGAGGAGCGCGCCGAGTCCCAATCTCGGCCGCTTTTCTACAGACCTTTTTCAAACCGCCTTTTTTTTAACCGCCTTTTTCTCCTGTTGCCTTTATTTTTGTTTCCGTCTTCAAGAAAATAGTTTTGCTTCTCAAGAAGTTTGGAGTTGCTGCCCCAACCGGCAACGTGTCGCCGGACGAGTGGACGAAGGCAGTGTGCCACGCGCGCGATTAGTTCGAGACAGGACGCTACGTACAATTTGTCGTTTTCTGTAAATGATTGTGCACAGTGGCCGCTCGCGCGCTCTTGCTTTCGGACAGAGCCCGGACATTTGCGCGCGAGCGGCGCGAACTTGATTACTTTTTGAATTTTATAAATAGCATACAAAGCTCTTCCCTGTCCATTCTTGCCATCGCTCCCCGCTATACTTCTCCTCGCTATATTTTCCCTTTCACCTCCGCCGGCTGCAGCTCGCGTGCTACAGATGGCAATTGACGCGGCCGGCAACATTCCTTTCGTTCGCCTTTTTTTATTTTTTCTTTAAAATAAACCGCTACCACCTATCCCACCATGAGACGCAGCGACGCCAGCGTGGGGATCATCCCTTAGCATAGCATAGCACGCTTATTTCAACAAAATCACGCGTTTCTCTCGTCTTAATACGCTCACTGGGGCCACGCATCGGCAGATTTCGTCTGTCGTACCCGTCTGCTCGACAAGTGAATTTGAGCACAGCACGCTTATTTCAACAAAATCACGCGTTTCTCTCGTCTTAATACGCTCACTGGGGCCACGCATCGGCAGATTTCGTCTGTCGTACCCGTCTGCTCGACAAGTGAATTTGAGCACAGCACGCTTATTTCAACAAAATCACGCGTTTCTCTCGTCTTAATACGCTCACTGGGGCCACGCATCGGCAGATTTCGTCTGTCGTACCCGTCTGCTCGACAAGTGAATTTGAGCACAGCACGCTTATTTCAACAAAATCACGCGTTTCTCTCGTCTTAATACGCTCACTGGGGCCACGCATCGGCAGATTTCGTCTGTCGTACCCGTCTGCTCGACAAGTGAATTTGAGCACAGCACGCTTATTTCAACAAAATCACGCGTTTCTCTCGTCTTAATACGCTCACTGGGGCCACGCATCGGCAGATTTCGTCTGTCGTACCCGTCTGCTCGACAAGTGAATTTGAGCACAGCACGCTTATTTCAACAAAATCACGCGTTTCTCTCGTCTTAATACGCTCACTGGGGCCACGCATCGGCAGATTTCGTCTGTCGTACCCGTCTGCTCGACAAGTGAATTTGAGCACAGCACGCTTATTTCAACAAAATCACGCGTTTCTCTCGTCTTAATACGCTCACTGGGGCCACGCATCGGCAGATTTCGTCTGTCGTACCCGTCTGCTCGACAAGTGAATTTGAGCACAGCACGCTTATTTCAACAAAATCACGCGTTTCTCTCGTCTTAATACGCTCACTGGGGCCACGCATCGGCAGATTTCGTCTGTCGTACCCGTCTGCTCGACAAGTGAATTTGAGCACAGCACGCTTATTTCAACAAAATCACGCGTTTCTCTCGTCTTAATACGCTCACTGGGGCCACGCATCGGCAGATTTCGTCTGTCGTACCCGTCTGCTCGACAAGTGAATTTGAGCACAGCACGCTTATTTCAACAAAATCACGCGTTTCTCTCGTCTTAATACGCTCACTGGGGCCACGCATCGGCAGATTTCGTCTGGTGTACCCGTCTGCTCGACAAGTGAATTTGAACACAGCACGCTTATTTCAACAAAATCACGCGTTTCTCTCGTCTTAATACGCTCACTGGGGCCACGCATCGGCAGATTTCGTCTGGTGTACCCGTCTGCTCGACAAGTGAATTTGAGCACAGCACGCTTATTTCAACAAAATCACGCGTTTCTCTCGTCTTAATACGCTCACTGGGGCCACGCATCGGCAGATTTCGTCTGTCGTACCCGTCTGCTCGACAAGTGAATTTGAGCACAGCACGCTTATTTCAACAAAATCACGCGTTTCTCTCGTCTTAATACGCTCACTGGGGCCACGCATCGGCAGATTTCGTCTGTCGTACCCGTCTGCTCGACAAGTGAATTTGAGCACAGCACGCTTATTTCAACAAAATCACGCGTTTCTCTCGTCTTAATACGCTCACTGGGGCCACGCATCGGCAGATTTCGTCTGTCGTACCCGTCTGCTCGACAAGTGAATTTGAGCACAGCACGCTTATTTCAACAAAATCACGCGTTTCTCTCGTCTTAATACGCTCACTGGGGCCACGCATCGGCAGATTTCGTCTGTCGTACCCGTCTGCTCGACAAGTGAATTTGAGCACAGCACGCTTATTTCAACAAAATCACGCGTTTCTCTCGTCTTAATACGCTCACTGGGGCCACGCATCGGCAGATTTCGTCTGTCGTACCCGTCTGCTCGACAAGTGAATTTGAGCACAGCACGCTTATTTCAACAAAATCACGATCACGCGTTTCTCTCCTCTTAATACTCTCACTGGGGCCACGCATCGGCAGATTTCGTCTGTGGTACCCGTCTGCTCGACAAGTCACTAAAAAAACAATTCCACAACCGCCGCGGACGTGCTCTTTCGCTTGGCGAACAGGCGGCGGCCACTCCGGGCAAGGCTGCTCTAACGAGCTGGGCGGTTGCGGCGCGACAGCGTAGCTGTAGGCGGAGGAGAATGTAAAAGAGAGAGGGAACAAATAGTCTGGCCACACTGGGTTTTAGTTCACAATCTGGCAACCTTATAGCCTGGCAACACTGGAAGTCGCGCAAGTCTGGCAACACTATAGTATGGCAACACTGGGATAGCAGACGGCGGGTACGTCTCACGAAACTCTGCCGCCGACTGCAGACCGTCCGCGGAAAAACAAAATGTGTGAAAACGTAGCGAGTGCGAATTGCGAGCCGACGAGGCTTGCTGGCCGCAGTTGTTGCTACTCGCTGCTATCTTCGAAATTTCGTGATTTGGGCCGCTACTTTTTGGTCGCCTTTCCGGCCCCCGGAATCCCGACGTGGTGTGAAGTAAAAATGCTGCATTCGTGAATTCGCTCTGAAATGCTGCGCATGGTTGCAGTTCTTCACTGCGTATCGAAGTTGATGGGCAGCGGGCCGTCTCAATTCTCGCAAACCGCTGCTAATGTGAGTAAAACTGAAGATGACGTGCAACTGTTGCTCGTCTGCGGACAACAGGTTAATTTGCGCAATACTTGAGCGTGTTCATTAATGCGCCTACTCATCAGAAGTGCAAGTTACTCGCTTTTCCGCCCAACCTGCGATTCGCTTTGATCTTGACACACTAAATACAAGGAGCTAGTGTGCGCCACTTTGGTGGTTTGCCGGTGGTTTAAAACCCGTGAGTGCTAATTATTTCGTTCCCCATCAGCGGCATGTCACCAACTGACTGGTCACAAGGTTGCCGTGAAGATCCTGAACCGGCAAAAGATAAAGAATCTCGATGTCGTCGGAAAGATCAGACGGGAGATACAAAACCTCAAGCTCTTTCGGCATCCTCATATCATCAAATTGTAAGCGAAACCATCACGAAAAACTCGTTTAAGCGTGGTGTGATTGTAAGACAGCTTGATTAAATGGCATGTTATGTCTCTGCTCCTCTCTCAGGTATCAGGTCATCAGCACCCCGACTGACATTTTCATGATCATGGAGTATGTGTGTGGCGGGGAACTTTTTGATTACATCGTGAAGCACGGAAAGGTGAGGCAGCTAGCACAGCGCAGTGTTCAAGTGAACAGAGGTGTAGAGCTTGTTCTGTGAACCAACAGTTCAGATTACAGCTTGAGCCATGCAGTTTGGAACAAGTTTTCAAACTAACATAGAACTTGGCCAGATATGTTCCAAACTTGGAAGTAGCATGTTCCTGCATCTTCATGTAGTGCTAAACCAAGTATTTCAACAGCTGAAATGTTATTAAAAAGCTGTAAAGTTTCTGTTTTGTGAACAGTTCACTAGTGGGATAGGACATAGATGTGAACACTAGTTAATGCACCCAAAGGAAATGTGTTCCAAGATATGCTGGCAACTGACACTAATGCATTCTTTCATTCATCTCTGACTTTGCAGCTCAAAGAGTCGGAAGCTCGTCGCTTCTTCCAACAAATCATTTCGGGCGTGGCATACTGTCATCGGCACATGGTAGTCCATCGAGACTTAAAGCCCGAGAACCTTCTGCTCGACCAAAATCTGAACGTCAAAATTGCAGATTTTGGTGAGTTCATGTCGACGTGGCACCTCATAATACCTTGCTTAAAACAGCATCAAAAGCTTTTGTTAATGCACTGAAGCTCATACGCATTATACACCTAGTGACACTGCTGTGTACCTATCTCCCCTAGGACTCTCTAACATGATGATGGATGGCGAATTCCTGAGGACAAGCTGCGGGTCTCCCAATTATGCTGCACCTGAGGTTATTTCTGGAAAGTGCGTAGCCTTTTCTTTACACTTCCTTGTTTTTCATTTGTGCCTTGACTTTTCAAGCACAGGCGATGGTTACATGTGTTGATACTTTTTTGCTTCCTTCATCCCAGGCTTTACGCCGGCCCTGAAGTTGACATTTGGAGCTGCGGTGTCATACTCTACGCTCTCCTTTGTGGAACGGTGAGTGTTTTTTTCTCGTAGGCCTGAGCTGTTATGTGGTATGGCCTTCACTTCTTGAGGTAGTGTTGTCATCCAGAGTCCGGCTGACTGTGTACAGTTGAAAAAGCAGCATGTTCACCTTTCATGAGCAATTAGGACTCTCATCTTTACCAAACTTTTTGACATAAGAGTTGCAATCAGGTGCAAGGATTACATGCATGCAAGTGCAGTTATGCAAACCATGACATTACTGATTCTGTGCGCTTCCATTTTAGAGTTTTCACCTGGACAATTTTATCGAACTCGCAGCCTCTTTTGCGCTCGGACATTTGCAGTAGTTGACTGTCAACGCTTGATTTACTTTGCTCTTGCTTATGTGGCGCTCTTTTGCAGCTTCCATTTGATGACGAGCATGTCCCAACCTTGTTCCGCAAAATCAAGTGTAAGTTCTGCGTGGTATTTGTTTTGTTACTTCAGTATTCATTTTGATGAGAAAAGTAAAAATCGCAAATTGCTTATGCATGGCATGCTAAATTTGGCGAAAGCTGTCCCTGTGCTACTGCCTGTCTTTTGCTGATTTCCAACATCTACACTTTGTTATGGTAACCTAGGCTACCACAATGGGCTGTCAGTCATATGCTGGTGCTGGTCACTTAGGAACCACTGGTCGTGTGATGACACAGGACTGGATGCTGACAGTCTATGCTTTGAATCTAGTGGGGAGGGCTCTGTAAACATCTTTTGCTGCGAAATAAGCACGTGTCTATAATGACTGTGTAGGCATGCCATAAGTGCTTGCATGATAGTTGTTCTGAACATGCAGGTCTTCAGCTGCCACATTTATATTATGTGCTGCGAAAGGCGACACTAGATGGATTTAAATCAGCGGTATACACTGATTCTGCATCACAAGTTGCTGTTACACTCAGTCATACAAAACTGGAAATGTGGTTTTAGTGGTGCATTTGGCAAATCTATGTGGTTTTTATGAGACCATTTTTCTTCACCTTCTAGGCTGTGTGAAATTTCAAGTGTGCCACCATGTGACATTTTATAAACTGCACCAGGGCGGCATTTGCTGCCATGAGTTTGCCAAACATTCTGCCCCTCTGGCAGCCGGGTCTCATATATTTTACCACACAGGTTGAATTGGCTGCACTCTAACTATGTGACCGATCCCAGCCGCGGCGGCTGAATTTCTTGAAGGTGAAATTCTAGAGGCCCGTTTGCTGTGCAATGTCAGTGCACGTTAAAGAACCGCATATGATCGAAATTTCCGGAGCCCTTCACTACGGCGTCCCTCGTAGCCTTAGTCGCTTCGGGACATTAAACCCCAATAAACCAAACCAAACTCTAACTATGTGACCATGAGGAGAAACTTCCGTTTTTCCCTGTAGGCTGTTTTAGGAACTAGCCTACATTTCCTCTCTACAGCTATCTGGTGACTTGCGTTGTAGCTGGGTTTCTATGCAAACAGTATTTTTATCCTGCATTGTGATGTGTGTTCCTGTCGTGGTGATGTGGATGCCTTGCACATGCACAGCCGGTGTGTTCCCGATCCCGGACTACCTCAACAAGTCCGTCGTCAGCCTGCTCATCCACTGCCTGCAAGTGGACCCCATGAAGCGGGCTACCATGGAGGACATAAAGTAAGGCCACTCCTGCAGCCAACAATGTTCCAACTTTTCACCCCGCTCAAGTGGTCCAGGGCATTAAAAGCTGCTGTCGAAATCACTTCACTGATTCTCGTTGAGTTCTAGTTGGAGGGCTTAGAATTTGCCAGAATCTGAATGTTAGCGTTAAGCACACTCCGGCCGTCCAGCAATGCTATTAGTGTTCATGCATATCTTTGATGTCCACTGTGCTGCATTTACAATCTTTCTCTCTCTTTCTTGAAGAAATTGCTTGTGTATTCCTCTGTTTACTAATAAGCACTGGCTGCAGTGGCTTAGTGGTTGGGCACTCGGCTACTGAGCTGGATAACTCGGGTTCAGTCCGAGCCACGGTGGCCGCATTTTGATGGAGGCAGAACGCAAAGGGCACCCATGTGCTGTGCGATGTTCATGCACGTCAAGGATCCCCAGGTGGTCGAAATTATTCCAGAGCCCTCCACATGGCACCTCTTCCTTCCTTTCTTTCTTAACTCCCTCCTTCATCTCTTGCCTCACAGTGCAGTTGTGATTTCCAATTACTGTGCCATCTCCTTTCCTCAGAAAACCATTTTTACTAACATAACTAGCTTGTTTACACCTGTAGCTGTTAGCAGCCTTTACTTTGTCATGCCCTAAACGTTTGGCTTTCTTGCGTGCAGTGCCTGGAGGCAGCCTCTTGCACATTTTGAGGCACGAAATAAAGGAAACTAGAGAAAGGTTCTTGGCAAAGTTGGAATTTTTTTATCCTTGGTATTATAACACTCGTGCTTCATGAGCTGCGCTCCATGAGCACTCACAGAGGGTAAACTGCACGTGTTACAGATGTGAATGACGGAAAAAAATCTGTTGCAGAAGCTTTAATGCCAGTGTTTTTATTATGGCATATGTAATACAGCTGGGTTCTTTCTTTCTTTGCTGACAAATGGCCACACATGCTTACATTTACTCGTAGCAGTCAGGCAGACAGATGATTTGCTTGTGTGCATGTGTCAGGGTCAGAAACGTGGGGGCTAACGAAGAGGGTTCATCTTAAGTTAAGGACAACGCAACAAACTATAAAAAGAAAAATGATAGGTATAACGTTAAGACATCGGAAGCGGGCGGAGTGGGTGAGGGAACAAACGCGGGTTAATGACATCCCAGTCAGAATCAAGAGGAAGAAATGGGCTTGGGCAGGGCATGTATATGCGAAGGCAAGATAACCAGTGGTCCGTAAGGGTAACGGAGTGGATTCCAAGAGAAGGCAAACGTAGCAGGGGGCGGCAGAATGTTAGGTGGGCGGATGAGATTAAGAAGTTTGCGGGGATACAGTGGCCGCAACTGGCAAAGGACAGGGTTAGTTGGAGAGACGTGGGAGAGGCCTTTGCCTCAGGCTGATGATGATGATGGTGATGATATGTGTATTTGTGTATGTTCATAGAAATTTTAGGTCTTTGCTACATTATGTTAATAAACAGCGACATAATATTAACCTGTCCCTTTAATTGGCTCTTCCATAAGGGGCAAAGTGTCGAATGTGAAGTAGTCTGAGGTGCCTCCTGCTGCAGTCTCAGGGCACTTTTTTTTTTTTTTTCATTTTTCAGAAACCATGACTGGTTCAAGAAGGAGCTGCCCGCCTACCTGTTCCCGCTGCCTAACGACAATGATGCTTCGATAATCGACATGGATGCTGTGAAAGTTGTTTGTGAGGTACAGTCAGTTTCTCTCCATTCATCTTGTTGCAGCAAAACTTGCAACAAACGAGCGAGTTGCATGAAATGACATTGCACTCTTGGTGATTTGATTACTGTTACATGTTATAGTACATGCACATGTCAACAGAGGTTTCCATGTCTTAAGTAAATGTAAAATGACTGTTAGAAAAGGCTTTAGTATAGGAAAATGCAGGAAGCATGGGCGTCCGGAAGGGGGGGGCAAGGGGGGCGGTTGCCCCCCCCCCCCCCCCCTGGAATTACGGATATTATTTATGCACTAGTTCCTTTTTGGTGCTAATCTACCGCCGCCCCCATCCCTGGACATCGGGTGCCCCCCCCCCCTTCCTGGAAAAAGTTCTGTGGATGCCCTTGGCAGGAAGCATTTCTGTGTACATGACTCATTCATGGTAAATGCATAATTGTTAAGTATGTGTGCATGGCTGGGGCTGAGATGTGTCTGGAGGCTGAATAATGGAGACAGTAGTGGTTGTCTATGCACACTGGGGTGTGACTTGGACTAAGAACACCTGCCTGCATGTCTTATACAGCCAGGTAATTCGATCCTTGATTTTGTGGACATTGGTGCAGCAAGTTATTACTCTAGAACGCGCCTTGATGTTAACGAGCATCGAAGATTCGCGAAATAAGAATGGGTCATTGTGATTACCTTGTTGCTGCCTTCTTGCTGAGCCTGTATTCAATATTTTGTGATGCATGACTGGACAGGGATGGAGGAAGACACGACATGACATAACTCCATGCATTTCACAGGACATCATCATCATCAGCCTGACTACGCCCCTGATGATGATGATGATGTCCTGTGAAATGCATGGAGTTATGTCATGTCGTGTCTTCCTCCATCCCTGTCCAGTCATGCATCACAAAATATTGAATACAGGCTCAGCAAGAAGGCAGCAACAAGGTAATCACAATGACCCATTCTTATTTCGCGAATCTTCGACGCTCGTTGACGTCGTTTCACAGGACGCTTCTTTTTACGTCTCTGTTCAATATTAGCACGAAATAAGAATAGATCGAGACCATCTTACTCAATACTAGGTACATCACTGTTTTCAAGTCCATGACATCACGTGGAAACAGAACCCAGGATTCTCTTTCATGCTTTCAACTTCGGCTTCTTTTGTCTCTTTCCTTTCCTGCCCTCATTTACTTGAATTTTGTGCCACTTTTGTAGAAGACAGATTCTAACATGCGTTTGCGTCTCCTGCATTTCTTTTTTTTCCGGGATGGTGCTGCGAGTAGAAGTTTGGTGTTCAAGAGAAGGAGCTGCACAGTGCGCTGCTTAGTGGCAACCCGCATGACCAGCTGGCCATAGCCTACAACCTGGTGGTGGACAACAAGCGCATCGAGGACGAGACCGCCAAGCTGGAGATCAAGGACTTCTACCTGGCCTCCAGCCCACCACCGACGGCAGCCCTGCTTGATGTGAGTGCTGGTCAGGTTAAAGCTGAACAACCACGTGTAATGTCCAGTATGGGCATATCCTTTGTGAACACAGATCATTCGCCTCGCGCCACGCTGTCTTTCCACTGAGGCAGAGCGGTTAACATGTACTGCACCTTTCTTGCATCAAGAGGAGGATACGAGCTATAAATAAATGAGGGTACCCAGTTACGTCGTATGTGCGAAGGTACAGGCTACTGGCTTTTATCGGCTATATCTCTTTGCAGCAATCGAAAGTGCCTCGCCCATTTAAATGTATACCTGGCTGTGGGGCTGAGAAACGTGGCGGAAGAATTTTAAAAATTTTGTTCAGTATGGGAATGTCTGTTTCCCTCGGTAGTCGGCGTTTGGAAACCCTGATGTCACGGACAAGATGAGTGCGTGTGGCCTAGGCGGCAGGCAGTGAGCTTTACATTAACTGAGATGCATAGGTTTTTACTAAAACTATACTTCAATCCACTATGGTGGTTTCAAAAAACTATCAATAAAGTGGTGATATATTTGTCACAGATGTCAGCGACCGTTTTCTGCTGTAGCACTGCTGCTGATGGGCAGGGACACTGGGGCCATGGTGGCTGTCTTTTTTTTTAAGGGGGGACACTGGTCTTAGACCTGTTTTACTTATTTTTAGACCAATCCTAATGAAACTCTACCACCTTGCTCAGTTTCTTACACTGATTTTGACAATGAAATTACCTTTCTCATGAATTAGTTGGTTCCCAAGATAATTAATTTTAATTAGTCATTCATTAGTACCTCAGTGCAAAAAAAAAAACAGCTCAATAAAAAATAATTTTTAATCCATGGCTACATGTGTGGTGAGTGAAGAGTGCAATAATCAAAACCATTTTTCCATTTTGCCCTCATTACTAATTTTAGAGCACTTGGAATATCAATATTCAAGGTGTGAATGTAATGCTTCAATAAACTTAACGAAATCATAAATTTTTGAAGTGCAATTGAGCAAATCTGCTTTGATTATTGCACACATTGTCTTCAGCTTCCCTTAGCAAAGAAGTGACATCTCTATCTGTCCTAGACGTTGAGATATCGACATACTAAGACCACCAGATGTCCAAAATTTTCATGCCATTACATTGTCAGCTCCTGCATCAATTCAGCCCACACGATGATCTGAATTTAATATTATGGTCAAAATGCTGATTTCTTGAAGGAAAAAATTGGTACAGTTAGAAAATAATAGCTGGAGATTCCGCACATTTCAATATTTTTAAAACCGATTTTTTGGTCATTTTTTGGTCTCAAAGACAAGTGTCCCGGCTTAAACATTTTAAAGAGTGAAGAAAAAGCAGGTTCAACCATACAAGAAAAGCCTCGAAGTTTGGTTAGTGTGGTGCCACCATCAGGTTTGGCATGACTTTCTTTGCCAGTTTTTAGATAGAAATTCCTGCCAAAACCGAGAGTTCTGCCTTTATTATTGTATGTGCAGGGAAATATTTACAAGAATGTGGCAGTATTTTTATACTTGTCTTGTACCGTAAACTGGCCCTTTTAAGAATGCTACTGCTCCTTTCTCTTGTTGAATAGAAAATAATAAGGGAACTCAAAATGCGCTGGCCTTTTTAATCCTCTGCTTACAGTGTGCGTGCGTGTGGCTATAATTTCAGCAAGAGCCCCTGTGGGCAGGATGCCTAATTTGAAGTTATTTCGTCATTATTTTTTTTAACATGTATATGTATAAAACTACTGTAAAAATTACAAGGAACTTTAGCGGCTAAAGTGGTGAAAGGCAAAAGCCCGCGTGCTGCATTCTGCTACGCGATTGTTCAGTGCACATTTTGTTGGTGCATTAATTAACTGCCAATTAATGACGCTTAAGCTTCCCTAGGAGTGGAACACAACAGCTTGTTGTAGGGCTGCCAGTGGCCACCACCCATTCCCCTGCAATGCATTGCCCTTTGAATGCAACGCTTTTTAAGGAAAGGAAATGGGGCTGTAATTCTCTGTTGGCACCGTAGAGGAAGGGAGGAAGTGTGAGTGAAAGAAGAAAGAGGGGCAGTAGTGAAGAAAATGAAAATTGTATTTGAGGAAAGGAAATTGCATTAACTGTCTCACATATCTCAGTAGACACTAGTCGAAAATTGTATTTGAGGAAAGGAAGTTGCGCAGTAACTGTCTGGCATATTTGGGTGGACACCCGTCAAAATTCGCTGGCAGTGATGTCACAACAATTTGGAGCAATCTGAAATGCCGACAAATACTTTGTCCTTGCTCATAAATTGGTTTTTGAGTAAAGGAAATGTATCTGTCTCTCATACCTCGGTGGACACCTAAACCTCGCTGTAACGGGAAGGGAGGAAGATGGGAGTGAATGAAGACACCATATTCACTAGACGCACTTTTGTTCATTCCAAACCATCGAGTTGGCATGGTGGAGTGGTAGCGTGCTCGAGGTTCGATTCCCAAGCTCGGCCAATTTCATACTCGGTTTTATTTATTTATCTGGTCTGACTAGAAAGGTTAATTGGACTAATTGGTTAAGAAAGCAATTAACTAAACTCAGTCAAACTTACTTGGAGCATCACTATATGATTCCTTTAATTGGTTGCATGGTTAGTAGCCAAAGTACAATTGGCCCCGTTTGAAATTCGCTCACTGTGACGTGACGACTGTTTCGACCAACTGAAAAGCGTGACATTTTCTGTCGACAGCTCCTGCTTACAACGATGAGGCATTAAAGGCTTCCGCCTTAATAGGTGCAGAGCCTTGCATGTGAAATTTGGTTATCTGGCAGAGTAGATGTCTTGTTCAGGGATAATTTTAAAGATCACTGTATAAACGCATGTGAGGGCCACAGGTTTTGTTTTTTTTCCCCCAAGATTCGAGGGGCAATTTTTGGCGTGTGGCCCATGTACGCAATGTGGGAAAAAAAAATGAGTAAAAACTACACACCAATGAGTTCTCGCGCAGTATGTTTTTCGCACATGCCAAACATGTCCATTGTCAACGCGTAGCGGTTGTTTCGCACTTCCATCGCATAGCAGAGCAGCTCTTCTTCCAGTGCAGGAAACTTGCACGGCTTGCCTCGGAAAGCGCGCTTATTGCAGCTTGTGTTCCTTGATGCATCCTTTTCGTTGCACCATCATCAAACACACTTTTCGTCCGAGTCAAGTTTCCTGCCCGCCAGATGCTTGCGATTTAAAGGGTCAGTCTACTCACCGAGATGAGTATATAAATAATGGCATATTCTGGTAGTTGGCACCCTATAACATCAATAACGAGGGATCTGCGCCCGGTTTGGGCGGGAATTTATATTTTATTTCGGCGTTAAAAGTCGCGTAAAAATGCATCGTGGCGAACCCAAACGTTCATTTTGTTCAAGAAAGTGGTAGTCTTTTTTTGTAGAAGCATAAGTGAATATACTACGTACCATTTGTATGCCCCAATGTCAGAGAAATGCACGTTTTGTTCTAGTAAACTGTAGAAGGCGTACCGCTCGCTTTTTCTGTAAATCACATGAATATTTATAGTTGCACGTACGCAAAACGCAGGCACATTCCCACTTTTAGTTCAGCGTATGCTAGCAGAGACGCAAAAATAAACTCAGCCTATAGTGGCGCCATCTGGTCGTCAGGACGGCAACCATTGCTGTAAACAAATCGACTCTCCACTTAAGCCTAGGAGCGGCAGAATCGTCACTCTAATTATTAAAATAAAGCAAATTTATCTCTTATATGTTTTCTTATAGGCGAGATGAGACGAAGCGAAAGACAGGCGCCCCATTTATGGCCAGTGAACGCACTGAAAAAGGCAGCAACAACGAGAATTCAGTCTGAAGCGAGAGGTCCGGCTTCGACGGGCGCCGCCATGTTTGTCGCCGCGCGGCGGAAATCCAGATGGTTGCCAGATGAGACTACCATCTCATACAGATGTGTTCCCACATCAATAAATTCTATTTTAAAATGTTCTACTGCACTTCTTCGCACCACAGCTGGCTAAACGGTAATTTGAGTAAAGAGCTATCGGTTGCAGCAAAGAAAATATGGTCGATAAAATTCAGTAGACTGACCCTTTAAAGAGCGAACTCTGTGACTCAATTTAAAAGCCAGCCGTGTAGCTCTTAGTTTGCCTGTCATGCTGAAATTCCAACGCTCGGTGACAGTTCATAAAAAAAAAAAGAGACATATAGCACACAAAAGTGACAATGCACATATGGTTGACAGGCAAAAAGCTGCAGCTGGCAATACTGATGCCAATATGGATAGCGGGAGTTCGCAGAGAAAATGTTGACGATGATGATGACGTGCGGCCTTGCACGCCATTCACGGGCAGTGCCTGGAGGCTTCTGTGTGGGCGCATTTCGAAGGTTATTCCCATGTGGCTCATGGAAAGGCTGGGTGTGGCCCTTACGAGGGTTTTTGTTTGTTTTTTTGAATATTTCCTAAGGGAAAGCACGGTGTGGCCCGTACCCTTACATACATTTATACGGTAAGTGGTTAATGAACAGTTTCTAACGAGCTTGTGCCCCGCCGCGGTGGCTCAGTGGCTACGGCGCTCGGCTGCTGACCCGAAAGACGCGGGTTCGATCCCGGCCGCGGCGGCTGAATTTCTTGAAGGCGAACTTCTAGAGGCCCATGTGCTGTGCGATGTCAGTGCATGTTAAAGAACCCCAGGCGGTCGAAATTTCCGGAGCCCTCCACTACGGCGTCCCTCATAGCCTCAGTCGCTTTGGGACGCTAAACCCCAATAAAACCAAATCTAACGAGGTTGTATATTGACACTATTATATTTAACAAAATGAGACACCCTGTACAGACCATCCCCTGTACTTCTGAGTGGACTGTTGAATGTGTGAGATTTGTTTTTGTTGACTGCGCAGCAGTGTTTTTGCCATTTGTCTAGCGGGCGGGATCCTAATGTGTCACAATTTGGGTGCCCCCACCTTGCAGCAAAGCCCACAGAGGCCACATCCAGAGCGCTTGGGGAGTCGGCAACGGATGCTCAGCGGAGGGAATGGAGCGGATCGCAAGGGCACCCCAATGAAGAGGGCAAAGTGGCATCTAGGTGCGTTCATCTCTCCTGGCGTTGCCTCATTCCCCGAGGGTTGCCTGTTGCTAGCCACACTTTTGTAGCAATGCCACAAGAATGATGGTTCTACATTCACACTTGGCCATTTGGTGTCTAAAGTGAGCGAAGTTTACCACTTCAAGTCGCTTTCCACTGGTAACTCCTTCACATGGAACCAGTACAGAACCAATCTCTTCTGTCAGAGAAGCCAGCCACTCAACACTAGCTAATGAGGCGGCTGCACCCTCACCTGACAACATCTTGTGCAACCTCATAGTTGCACCAGTGGAGTGGGCGCATCTGGTGCAAGCACCGCAGCGTTTCTGTGGCAAGAAATCTAGCCTGCTAGTGCTGCTAAGCATCCAAATGTGAACATACCACAAGAGTAAAAGTCATGAAAAAAAAATGGCCTTATGACTGCGTAGCGCCATTTGCTGAGAGGAATTGCTCATGGTGTTCTGTCTAGTTGAAGGTGTGTGCATCAGGTTATGGAGCTTATTTTTTAGTGCTGTGGTACGTTAGTGCCTCGGCAACCCCCATTCCTTCGCGAGAAATGGTTCATATGAAAATCTGCTCTTGGTTTTGTGTGGACTGCAACACTATTGTGTTTACATGAGAGTTTTTGTTGTGGGAAGTCTAGTGTCAATATTGAATAGGGTGAAAAAAAACCTTAGTGCTGGGTCCCATGGTGTGCGAGACATGTGCGGAAAGAGGCCAAGACAGGAGAGACAACTCACACCTAGTTGTGTCCTTTTATTTGCTTGGTCTCGTTTTGTTTGTTTGTTTTCACTCTCTTGCTCAAGTATGAACGCTTACAAGCCTGGCTAGTTGTGTGCTTTTAGTTCTTGGGCCATCCATTCAGTACTAGTGTCGTAACTGAAAATCCTCTCTATTGAGAGCACGGAACCCTTGGCCAGACCTTATGTTTGAGTTATAATTGTCATCAGAGAGGCAGTATTATCAGTCCTATTTAGGAATATGATAGTGGGGTGATTACGTAAACAGTACACTCATAATGCTAAACTAAAAAAGAAAGAAAAAAATCATTTTCAGTTAAGTTCTGCACTACTATTAGTACTGCAACAGTAGAACATAATGCCTTTATCTGGATTCCAGAAACCTTTCTCAAGGTCTCGCATTATTTTATGTTCTAGCACCCAGTGGTTGACAGGGCTTCAATACGGTTGTAAACATGTTAATAGCATGTGGAACTGTAAACACTTCTTGCATCTGTTTCTCTCGAGTAGTAGTTTGTGTAAATGAGGTTGTTGTTCATTTTGCTTAAGTTTCTTGTGAGCGTGGTCACTTCACAAGTAACACCATTTTTTTCCTCTCCTTTCTGGCAGGCATTCGATCACAGAGCAAGCCCCACGACATCATGAATGAGGTCTACCGCGCCATGAAGGCACTCAATTTTGTGAGTAACATTCTGCTTTGATGCACCCGTGGTGTCATCGTTTACACGAGGGCTTTTCAAACTAGGTTCTACGAAACCTTTGGGTTCCTTGCTGGTGCCTTTTCGGTTCCCTGGGCACCTAAATCTATGTGTGCCTCAAGCCTCATTTTTCCTTCCCCCACTTTGTTTTGGGTCTAATAATACTGCACTTTTTTATGTCTTTTATCACTATACAGCCAGTCATAATTGAATTTATGCATTTTACTGCAAAAGCAGGGCTAGAGTCCCGCCCCCCCCTCGCTCCCTTTCCTGGAAATTTGACATCTGGTGAAGTGGAGCCTTTCTAGCCCGAGTGAGGATCCTCCAGAGTCGGATGGAGCATTAAGGATGGAGCATTTTGCCACTGGTGCAAAACATGAATGGGAGCAGTTAGGCAAGACTTTTGTTTTGTGTAGGAGTTGGCTAAGATAAATCTAATTTAAAATTGTGATAGATGGCGTACACTTTCTTTTGGCCCAAGCGAAAAATGTGCTAGTAAGGGCAGTAGTGCTGTCATGGAATCCGGTCGGAGTCATCATAAAGATATAATGTGCTGCTTAGGGTGGCCTCCCTCATTAATAGATATGGGGAGGGGTCATTATTGCTCCACTTCTAATCAACTTCAATCAAGTGGTCAGCTAGCTTGATAATCCCCCCCCCCCCCCCCCCCCCCCAAAAAAAAAAAAATGGAGTTGCTCAAGAGGAGGACTTGTTGGTCACAGCAAATTCACATGTGAACATGAGACAGTTGATGTGTCCTCTGCCATATATCCCCTTCCCCGGGAAGCAGCATAATAGTTAAGTACTGCGATTAAAAGTTTACTACACGTCAACCAACTTGTTTCCTTGATCGTTTTATGTATAGTTATCCACTTCTTCCCCCTGCAGGAATGGAAGGTCGTCAACCCTTTCCACGTGCGTGTCCGCCGGAAAAACCCAAACAGTGCACGCCCGGTAAGCGGTTGGTTGCCTGTGCTTCTCGCGAGTGGAAGAATCTGATGCAGCTTCTGCTTTCACCACAGGTGAAGATGAGCCTGCAGCTGTACCAGGTGGAATACAAGAGTTTCCTCCTCGACTTCAAGTCCCTCCCGACCAATGAGGAGGCAGCACCGCAGGATCCAAGTCAGTTCTGCTGCAAATTGTTCTGTAGCTGAAGTTAGCAGCATTAATTTACGGTCAATGAGCAAAGCTGTTGTAGTCTACCGAGACAGTAGGGTCTGTAATCTGAAGGTGTCCACTAAGCAGGATTGACCACTTCGGTTTGCACCGGTTGGTTGCTGCGCCAAATCGAGAGGTGGCGATAGCAGACATATCTTTTCTGTTACATCGTCTTCTCGGAAACTGCGCTTGCAGCTGCGTTGATAATTGTTGCACAGAAGTGAGTATACAGGGTGCTACTTTTTATCCATTACAGATTTTGATTTTCAAAACTGTGAGAGGTATTTTGGTACAGTCTGTTGAGCTGGACTGTAGGCAAGGCAGACATTATGTACTTTATATGGATCAATAATTAGACTATTAAGACTGTAAAACTAACTAATAAACTTTTTTAGTTTTGATTTTAGGGGCCAAGGTTATATTGAAAAATTCATGACCGTCATCATGGAAGATTAGCCAGCCCTGTTTTTAAATTTCCTTAATCAACAGTGTGGTTCGAAATGTCGAACATCAAAAATATGCATTTGAAAACTGTTGAGTTCACTTTCCCACATTACCTAAAATACCATCATTGTGTGCTACATCGTTACTGCAGTAGAGTTCTTCTACATCATCCTTTTGAGCCATGTAGTTGGATCGTGTAGTTGGACAGGTCTCCGAACAAGAGAGAACACACGTGTTCTCACACCTCTGGATATTTCAAAGCTTCATGGGTAATGCGAGTACTTGGCTAACGCAGTTCAAAAGCTAACTCCGTGGTCTGAAGGCTTCTGGCCATTTGCACTGGCCAACTGCATTTCAGAAAGGCAGCTCTTCAGGTAAAAATCAGATGTACACAATAGTTGTGAAACTTGGTAGGGGTGAAAAAGCATTTCTAAAACTCTGCCATTCACCAAATGTGCTTCAGGACAGTCATGTTCTCTGTATGCAGTCCAGGACATTCATGTTCTGATAATTTTCACGATTGGTTAAACTATATTATGGAGGCCTCTCATGATTGCTGTGATCACAACCATCCGTGGGACACATGTAGGCTGGTTTGGGAGTTCAGTCCCTGATTTACTTATTTCCGGTGTGGCCGCCGCTACCACGTCTAAATGAAAGAGAGCTAATGGTTTCTATGTTCTAACATTTGAAGCCTAATTAAACTTTATTCTGTGATGAAGCCTCAGTGTGAAGTATCTTAACTGTCCCCTGGCTGAGCACTTGTATTTCCTTCCAATCTCATGAAAGGGTGATAAGGGAGAGAGTGAGGCATTGAAAAGAGAATGGATCTGGAATTAACTGTGTTGCAAGGAATCCGTAGCTACAGTTTCAGACGTAGTTGTGCTTGCTTTCTGTCTTAAACGCGTGTCTGTATTTTCAGCTGCAATTCTAAGGTCTCGACGTTAGAACAGATGAGTATAACTTAGCTTTACGTATAGGCTTACACACCTTTTTCTTGAACCTACTTCTGTAACTTTTCAGACTGCTGTGCACGCACGTGTTTACTCACTAAGGTAAACACCATCAAAAACGTTGATCATAATGTGGTAGTTGAAATAGCTTGATATAGGGTGCACAAAATATGCATTTTTTTTACAGATGTCTTTCCCACTTGTTCCATCTTTTAAAAGCGTTAGCTTTCACTCATCACATTTCAAGATTTCGTGGGGTCTGCTACCACCGTGAGATCACAGCGCTATCTGTGGCAGCAACTAGAAAATAGCACATCTCGCATTGAGACTTGTAGCGCCATTCACAACAGCATTGTAGAAACAACCACCTGCCTCATACCAATGACGACGTCACGGTCCAATAACACTCATTACTTTGTCTTCCAGACGGTGGTGGTCTTTTTTACTGTTTGTATTTTCTTGAGGTACGTGATAAGTCATGCCACTTAACATGCAGGAAAAAAAAATCTTCCCTTTTTTCTTTTCTATATTAGTGAGCGCTTGCTTTACTCACCGTTTGTGGAATCCGTCTCTGTGCAGGCGTTGCTGAGACAAACTACACCCAGGTCCACAACACCATGGAGTTCTTCGAGATGTGCGCCGCACTCATCACTCAGCTGGCACGCTGAGCCGCACATCGCGTTGGTCCACGGTGCCAACCCAACTATCCAAGTTGACCTCAGTCCCCAGTGCTTGCGGCGGTGGCTAGATTGGGCTAGCGTGCTGTCCTCTGAACAGTGACCTTGCTAGGCATGGTCACCGCAGATTCTAGGTTTTTTTTTCCCCAGCTGTCAACATTTTCCAGTAGTGCACCAACTATTTGAAGCAGTTCGTGAGCACCGGGCATTGTGGGAGGACTTGCCTGCTCTAGGACTGGAGCGCGTAGCTGAATAACGGGAGTGATGATGTTCGGACTAACTAAAAGCCTGAACCAAACAAACTACAACTCGGCACATACTAAAGCAGTGGCTGCAGCTTGGAATCTGTGCTTCAATTACACTTTGCTTTTTTTTTTTTGTGAAGGCCGAGATTAATATCTCATTCTGAATGAGGATCCAGATGTGGTCTGTACAGCGTGCATATTAATTAACAGAGCCATGGGATCTAAGGCTGCCTACAATTGCCTTTTCTTCCTCGAGTAGCGTCCCCGTGCCTCGATCAACACTTGCAGTACATTTTCTTCTCTCATTAGAGCGGGTGGCACGCTAGCCAAATCTAGTCACCGTACCCCGTATACGACAAGCCACCTATTATGTACGTGCTTGCATGTGCCATGTTGCACAATCCGCTCCTTTCTCTGTGAGCGGAGATGGATATATATATATAGGATGTTTTAGTTCTTGTTACTTTTTCTTAGTCTACTTAGAAAAAAGGAAAAGAGAAGACGTTTCTACTGCGACGGGAATGAGGTAAAAAGTGGAAGGTGGTAATGCTAGCCACTGGAATGTTGCAAACCTGGCTTTAGTCTGCATCACTGCAGGCTTTGGCCTGCAGTGACGCAGTCTTAACAGTCATTTCTAATTCCACCTAGTGGTGCTAGTATTTGTTTGCACAAAATGCAAGAAATTAACATTTGGTTCTTGGACCGTTGTGGCTTTTTGTTTAGATGCATAGCCTCCTCTTGTAGAGACAGGCCTGTTATGTAGAAGCCGCTGGGGCCGAGCTGTTTTTACTGAATTGCTGCAGTTAGTGTTAATGTGCTTTCTTTTCATGGTTTAATGTGCAGTTTGGGCACTTCTGCACAACCTCACTGACAGAGTACAGGGAAGGCCTGTAGTCAGTCTTTAATTCCGCAGATCGATAAGTATTCATACTTGCAGTAGAAACGCTGCAAGCTTGTAGCAGCATGAAGCGCTGAAGGATGTTTGACAGCCTAGTTTGTTACAAAGATATGACAAGCTGGAGTGGCAAAACCCCGCCAAAGTGAAATTGTCGACGTGCAGTGGTAATCTAGTGTCATCGGACAACCTAGCATTGGATAGATTTGAAACCAAGTAGTGAACCTGTGCTTTTATGTAATTCGGCATATCACACACCCCAATAGCATTGAAGCGAAGGGGTTGAATGCTGTGCGCGAAATCAGTAGTTGTGGATTGAGGAAAGGTTTAAAATATACGTTCAGTATTGACCTGAAAAGCAAAAGTGAAGAATTTTTGTGCGGCTGTGTGTAGCCTGAATGCGAGATTCCCAAGCTCATGAGAGTTGTTGGAAAGGCTGTGTGGCAGACAAACTTTCTGTAAAAAAAGAAATAAATAAATACCAGCTTAGCTGGCGCCTGGGATAGATACCCCAAGCATGCAGTAGTAGAGATGGAGGGGAATTTGTTTTTTGTTCTGTAGTCTAAAATGAATTATCCTGTACATATTATAAATATATACATATGTACGTATACGTCAATACAAGAACAATACCATTGAGTCTTGTTCATTTCTTGCCTTAATTGTGGTATTTGGCTGTAGAGCCCAGTTCCGTAGTAATGGTTGTAGAGTCGCACACCTTTCATGGTCATGTTTCGACCTACATTTTATCAAGTGTTACAAACTGTCTTGCGCTGCCGGAGAAAGCCAAAAAATTCACAAGGATATTTACACTGGTTTATGAATGCATAATTGGTTTAGGCTGTGGGCATCACTGTAAAAGGCCTTCAATTCTGCACCAGTTTTACAGTGCTTGAACATAAGGAATGTAAACCTAGTATGTCCCTCTTGTACAAACAGCTGAAGTTCTGTAGCTGCTGTATACTCTTAAGCTTATTTATGGTTGTGCTAAATACCAGAGCGTCATGTTCTTGTTCTGGTAGTGAAAGTGCGATAGCTGACCAGTAAAAAATTGGCCGAACTGTCCGGGAACAATAAAGTACAGAGATAGTTTTAAGTTAAACGAAACAGCAAATTATATTACACAAGTTTAATGAGTCATTCCAGGCTTCGTGGTGCCTCTTGGCCATTCAGCTTACTCGTGGCGCTACTGAACATTTGAATCCATTCTTTTTAGACTTTGCATAATGCATGTTCCTTCTTAGTAACCACAAGTTGGTGCAATACCACAAGACTTTTATTTCATCTTTCCCAGTCCCGACTTGCAACAGAATTTGCAACTATACATAGCAGTCAACGCTGTGGAAGCTCCAAAAGCTGTGCATCCGTGAAACCGTACTACTCCGCCTCAAATCATTTATTCTTTTCGAAGTCTTGGCAAGCGTTTGGACAACGAAGTGCTACCATTGAAGATCATGGTGGAAACTGAGAGACCAAGGTTCAGGCCTTCAGGCTATAATGTCCATGAAGTGTGAACTACTTTTCAGGCACATATGAAGTCTGCCTACCAGCTGCGTGTTATACCGCCACATCTTTCCAACTTCCTGAAGTCCAATTATCTTGCGCGGCAGAAACAATGGCAATTTGTGCAGTTAGGCCAAATGTGAATTAGATGGGCTAGAACTTCGGTTCTGGTGTCCAGGCAATGATAAGTTACAGCTCATATATACTTAATTCGTTGCTCTTTCCAAGCAACCGCTTGCGACACATTCATTGATTTACTGCCTGCCTGCCCACCGTAGCAAGTTGCCAGATTGCCCACAGGCCAGTGGAGCAGGCCTCAAACAACGGCTAAAAGCAGGGAATGGCCCTAGCACTTTAAAAAAGAAATTAAATGCATTGACTGATGTTAGAACACCACGTTAAAATATTTGCCCGAGTGGGAATATTTACTGTGGGTAGAGAATTTCACTGTTTCCTTGATGGTAGCAAGGCCTAATGAGCTAATTCCTTACTTCAATAACATAAGCATGACATGTGGTTTGTCATTTTAGTTTCTATGGCCAGGAACTCGAGGAAAAAATTGCTCCACACTGCAGCTAGAGTAATGAATTGCGCAAAGAGACTATTCCAGCAGCACTTTCACCCACTACAAGGTTAATGCAGTAATTAGTGCCACAGTGAGTCAGCAGAATAGGCCAGGTAGCAATGTTCAGTTTTTTTTACTGTGAGAGCTTCGATGGCTTTTATACACATTTATTTGCCGCCGGATGCGGATCCACCAGCAACGGCGTGCTTCTGGGACTTCGGCAGACCTCCCTCACGGAAACCGTTCCTGCAAAACAACACAATCACTGTTTTAAACTCCCAGAACCATTTTGAAACAAAGCATGAGCACTGAACACAGGACTATTGCTCCCCATTTTGCACTTCTCTCTGCCATGGCTTATGTCACCTTTTAAACCTTGACTACAAGAACTCTCGGGCTGCGCTGGTGTCAACCATAGTGACAGTTTCTGTGTTAAACCTCTCAAGGTCTTCATTACTTCCCTCAAGACATGACAGACTGCAACCCACAGACATGACCACACTGACCCAAAAAAACCAACAACATCCAAGTAATGCACACACAACTAGACAACTTTAAAGGGAAACTGAATAAAAATCAAGAACTACTGAGAAAGCACCACATTATCATTCGTAAGATATGATTACCCAAGTATGCAGTCATCATCCCGGTGATTTTTTAGTGGGTGACTATTCCAGGTTTGGTTCATGGGTGTTTAACGTCCCAAAGCGACTGATGCTATGAGGGACGCCGTAGTGCAGGGCTCCGGAAATTTCTACCACCTGGGGTTCTTTAACGTGCACTGACATATCGCACAGTACACGGGCCTCTGGAATTTCGCCTCCATCGAAATTCGACCGCCACGGCCAGGATCGAACCAGAGTCTTTCAGGTGAGCAGCCGAGCGCCGTAACCACTGAGCCACCACGGCGACCTTTTAGGTGCCTCATGAGGGGCCGCACTCTGCGTGCTCCTGGCTATGAGCTGGCGGATTTGGTGCCAAGCCTACACCCAGCAGCGCCTTGGCAAGTTGGCTGGCAGTGCGCAGTTGAGGATTCCCCGTATGCTATCAGATGCATGGAAGCCCGATATAAATGCGATTTCTGCCGGTCAGGCAAAGCATCACAAGCTTGATCCAGCCCAGATCAAGACACCACCCGTTCCTACGGTGGGCGCGAGATGGCGTCACTGGTACAGTCTGAGAAATGTTGCCTTTCTGGTCCGCTGTCATTGCAGGCTCTAGTGGTCTCCAATTGATCCTGATCAGATCAGGCAAGTAGTCACTCAAAGTACATAACCACTACAAGATGCAGCCAGAGATTCTTGAAGCTTGGATGTGAGGAAGCTGAACGCAATGGATCATACAACAAAGCAAAAGCACATCAAATGCGTCTGCTGGCGATAGTGAATGACTTTGCTGGGTTGACGTCTCATCCTATACTGTCACAGCTGGCAGCGTTAGCGTCTGTTCATGGACCACACAACGAATTTCGTAAAAGCTGCAACCTGACCCTGCACTACGTTCACAGTGAGCCTCCAAAGTGAAAGTCTAATCAGTAATCCCTGCGTAACTTTCACGCTATCAATACTGACTGTTCATACTCCATACTGGTCACTATGTTGTACAAGTCAACCCCCTAACTTCAAGAAGAAAAAAAATTGAATGCCGTAGAAACCAAGCAATGATATCTTGAGACTCAAACATGAATAAGGCAACCTGCCACTGAAGAATCCGCTGCGCCGAGCATGAAGATGCCTCATGCTAAGAATGCACGAATGATGTCACTGTTAACACCTACATTTGATAGTCAAAGACAAGAGGGCTACCAGAACACAAGATTAAGGCAACATTGGCATCATTCCCTTCCTTCCTATGTTTGCAGCCGGTTTGCACATTACTCTGGCTGAGACACGCATAATGTCCAAGCCCAGAGTCTAGACAGCATAATTTTGAGGCAGGAAGAAACAAGAACAGATTGACCTGTACAGAGTACATGCAGTATCACAACTGCAGACAACCGACCACATGACAGCAAACCTCTCAGCCAAGCTGAAAAATTTAAACTGCACTGCCAACAAAAATGCGTTGAATCGAGTTCCAACTAACAACCAGCAGCACAGCCAAGCTAAGCTATACGACTGCAGCATAGTACTGATAATACAGCTTTAGTAAACCAAGCCCAGGTGTAACAGCGCCGAAAATAGCTCCCACGAGAGTGACATGTTCAGGAAGCGTGCCTGAACTTAAGCGCCGAAAGTCTCTGCCAGTGTTACAAAACTTCACACCTTTCTATGATGGTTAGACTGTGTCACCAATCAACTGTGTTTCACAGGCAAATGTAACAAATTCAGCCTCAGAGTGCACTCTTGGAAGATACAAAGGCTAAACTACAAGTTAAACAAGTATACTACCTTGGCACTTCAGCAGGGAACCTACAGTAAGGCAATCATGCGGTGACTCAGTGGTTACGGCGCTCGGCTGCTGACCCGAAAGACGCGGACTCGATCCTGGCCACGGCGGTCGCATTTCAATAGAAGCGAAATGCTAGGGGCCAGTGTACTGTGCGATGTCAGTGCACATTAAAGAACCCTAGATGGTTGAAATTTTGCGGAGCCCTTCACTACGGCGTCCCTCATAGCCTGAGTCGCCTTGGGAGGTTAAACCCCCATAAACCTAAACAGTACGGCAATCATCAAACGCCCCCAACAAATAAAATGCACAAGCAGTTCTTGCCCAAATAAAACACATGCAGCAACACCCGTCATCACTCCGCTGGTTAATGCTCTGAATGTGTTTCTGGATTGTCTCCAGTTATATTCCTGGCTAAAATCATATGAAATGCTGTCTAACACCCAAAGAAACATGACCCTAAAAATAATGTCTGGATGAAAGAATCTAGCTGGAACTTAAGAGCTGCCAACAATTTTAGGGCATGTGCGTACTTGCTTAACTCGCATGAATTCCTGAGGAATCTCTCGCCATGTAGCACCATGCCACTGACATGCTACTGAAATGTATGCGACACCCAATTCGTCAACCAAAGTGGCACCTAAAGTTCTAATTACGATACACTAACTGCGCGAAAAGCATTTCATGTGCTTCGCTGTTGGCCTCGTGCAGTTCTAAAGCACACTTTTGTCACATCTGTAGACCTTTGTCAGTAACTACGGCATCAGTGAAAAGAGAGCAGACTCAAAGAGTACAAGCAGATGCAACAGTACAACCCAACAAGTTTGTCCAAGCTCACCTGAAACGCCTCCAGACCTTCCTAAGGTGGCGGAGACGGCCAGTACCAGTGGTCTTCCTCCTCTTAGCCTTGACGCTCCAGTTGTCTGCAAGAAAAAGATGCACCAAACTTAGAACTCTGCAATCACAGCCGTGCAGCAACGAATAGAAAGAGCGAGGCATCAGTGGTTCCTTAGATCAGCACGATTCATAAGTGATGAAATTTTTACATCATGTGCACGCCGTTAAGGCAGTCGTCAATTGGTAATCAGCAGTGCTTTCGCGGCGGTACAGGATACCGTGCGGCCTTCCCAAATGAAGAACACATACAGAAATGCAACACCGAGCTTTAGAATAAGAAGCTCGTGAAATAAAATTAGTAACTATGCCTTCAAGGAATAGTTACTACTGCCACTGAGTGATATGAAGTCGGTCGTGCGATCGGCTCGATCACACGAGTTTAATTCCTTCCTACCGGGTCCTTGTGCTCTCCGCCAACACCCACGAAGTTATTTACGCTGTTTTCGATAACCCAACAAAGCCTGCACTGAAAAAGCAAACACGCTTTGCAATCGAGAACGACACTAAGAACTTTCTTGCGAGCAATCACAACACAGAAGCGGCGGGATCCGTTAAAAAATATTAACTGTACCGACAGAGCAGAAAGAACTGTCCGCGAAATGCACTGCTAAATACCATGACGATAAATACCAAGACAGGTGTAGGCAACTTACAGTGGCGCATCTTGCTGTTGGGGTAGCCGCATTGAGCACATCGCGACTTCTGGATGTGGTAACTGCTGCGCCCACAACGCCGGCACAGCGTGTGGGTCTTATTCCTCCGTTTTCCAAAACTGGAGGTACCTTTCGTCTGAGAGGAAAAAGCAGGAACACGTTGTCATCAACCAAGTCAAAACACAAACCGTGCGACGCGTTGAGTGAAAGCCAAAGCCGCGGTGCATGGACGCCGACGGCAAGTTTTCATTAAATTAGGACACCTTCAGGTAAAATATGAAATTGGCAGTATTGGCTGGCAGTCATAAACACGTTTGCTATGAGGTATATTAGGTATTTAACTCTAAATTTCCCGATTTCAACAGATTTTGAAGCGACCAAGAAGCACTCACCATCTTGACGATCTACCAATCCGGGAAAGGACCTGGCACCACAAACGATATCAGCAATATGAGCACAAGGTTAGTGGTGGCGCTAGTGGTTGGTCAAAATATGCGCTAGCAGTTGTGTGCTTATTTATATAATAAAAATATGCGTAATTTTGTAGTAAAATAAACAAAAAGCATTACCGTAGTAACTGAACCTTACAAGATCTCTTAAAGGTCAGTCCTAAGTACTTTTTTTTTTTCATCCGCTGACTTTTCCAGCGGTTGTTTAGGGCTACGACTTCTGTAGATAATGACAACTTGTTCTTGTAAGTTATAAAGGCGGTAAGTATGTATTATACTCACACCATGCATAACTTCGAGAGTGTAAAGTTGAAGCTGATGACGAAATTTATTAAAATGCATGGCTGGTAAGGAAGCTTACACCTTAATCTTGCCACCTTCCTAGAGTTCCATGCTACTTCTGGAGCCATTTCCAGCATTCCTACTTCCCATTAGGTTAGGTTAGGTTAGGCAACGTCACGGGCACGGTGGATGAATATACTAGGTGTCTGAACGAGAGCGCCTTTCCAGCAGGCGAAGTTGACGACCGTCGGCTCGTGTTTTCTGGGAGCGTCGTGAGATGGCGCTAGCAGATTAGGGGGTGAGCGAGCGTGTGGGCGGTATGTGTGCCGGCGAATGTATTTGGAGGAGAGGTAGTGATCGCTGTGCTTGTTTTTGTGCCACGTGTCTTTTTTTGCCCATTATATTTTCCGTCATACACTCCTGTGTATTGTGTGAAGGGTAAAAGCTGTTTCATTCATCCCTGTTGATGACAAGCGTAGCATATTTGTCTTTTCGGATGCTCCGCATCTTATGAAGTGTGTGCGTAACCGTCTGCATTCCCAAAAGGTTCTAAACTTTCCTGGTGGCCGTGTCCGATGGGCACACTATGATGAGCTTTTTGTTCAAGACCAAAAGCAGCCTGGACATTTGCGTGTTTGCCACAAGCTCACATATGCCCATATTAATCCGCCGAACACGGAGAAGATGCGCGTAAAACTCGCTACCCAGATGTTCAGTCGAAGTGTGGCCAGCGGGCTGGAGTTTTACTCGCAAAGGAAAACAGTGGGACTGGAGAATGTTAAAGGCACGGTAGAATTCACCTTGAAATTTAACGATCTGTTTGACGCACTCAATCGCAATCATCCCAAAGAAGGCATCAGTGAAAGCAGCAAAGATCTCAGAGTTCTCGCCTCCTTCTTGTACTGGCTCAACAAGTGGGAGGGGGAAGTGGTGGCCGGAAGGATATCTCGCGATCATTTTCTGACAGAGCATACTGTAGCAGGCTTATGCGTGTCACAGTTTTGTCAGCTTTAGTGCTGACAAGATATTTGCTCAAACAGTGGGGCTTCAAGTAAGTACTGACTGGAAAATTTAACCAGGATGTATTAGAGCGTTTTTTTGGGACAATCCGCCAAGCAGGTGGTCAGAATGACCATCCCTCCTTACCCACATTTCTTCAGCTATATAACATGCTTTCAGTGTATATCCTGATCAAACCACCCAAGCTTGGGAACTGCGAGATAGAGCAAGCTCGGGAAACACATATGCTTACGCTGGCTGATCTAAAGCTTGCGTTCCAAATGGACGGAAAACAAGAGACTCGTCTTCAGCAGCTAAAATGCAAACTGGATGGATTGGTTGCCGCGGAGGTTGAGTGTGATGAAGCGTTTGGTGAGGTATGTGCAGAGCCAGAGGCTGCTGACTGCATTGTGTATTACCTGGCTGGGTTTATGTGCAGAAAAATGTTGAAGGGCTCAACCTGCCCCGCATGCAGACAGAGCCTTGTTGAAGAAACTGAGGTCCATGCTCAGCCTGAAAGCACACTTGTGCAATGTAAGACAAGAGGTGGGCTCCTGCACCCAAATCTCACAATTTTTTCTTGGCTGCAGATCGCTGAAAAAGAATTTCAGCAAAATGCCACACACATGAATGCGTATGAGGTAACAATTGAAGCTATATGCTAGCAAAGCATACATTCTCGTTCTCATGTGAGGAGCATGAGCATAAAGAAGATATGATGACAAATTTGCTGCACTATTACATTGCTATGCGAATGACGCAGGCCTGCAAACAGACAAAAATTGACTCGAAAGCGAAAATGCAACATCTTAGGAAGCTTTCAAGGCTTGTCTAGCATGCCAAACACCTTGAAAAGCACTGCAGTCCTGAATTTAGGTTTGGTTTGGTTTATTGGGGTTTAACGTCCCAAAGCAACTCAGGCTATTAGGGACGCCGTAGTGAAGACTCCGGAAATTTGGACCACCTGGGGTTCTTTAACGTGCACTGACATCGCTCAGCACACGGGCCTCTCGAATTTCGCTTTCATCGAAATTCGGCCTCCGATGTGATATTGTGTTGGCGACGTCTGCATGAATGTGAAAAGTAAAATCCGTCTTGTTGTGTAGCCGGTTGTTTTATGAGACATTTCGAGAGCACGGCCTTCAAACTTTACTTTGCGTGCCTGTACGCTTGTGCCGGCAAAACAGAGGTGGAGACAGTGCATTACGGGAACACGCGGCAGCCCGTAGTTTGCGTGGGGCCACTATTTTCGCGCAGATATGGAATTGGAAAGCGAGCACCTACGTGAGCAATAATTCCAGACACAAAACCAAGCGGGAACCAACGATCACCTTCCGTTATCAGGAGCTAGCGTATTTGACATGCGTGACTAGGATTTCTTGACATCATAATAGCGCGTATTTGGAAATTTCTAAGAATTCTGCATTCCGCACAAGCCAAATTGCTTTGCGTTTGTACAAGCTGAGGACTAGTAAGCACGCGGCCGATTCCACTGTGGTCGATATATTGGACGTTTACGAGTACCAAAGCGCGCTTAGGTATGAATAGCATTTCTAAGCTGAAATAATCATGAGTATATACCTAAGCTTGCTTCCAAAGGCTTGCCGGACGTTCAGTCTAGTATACAGACATATATCGGGCAATTTACTGGTCATTCTTACGCGCGTGCGAATGTTTGTGGAGGTCCGCGCGCCGCGTCGGGTGCTACGGTTGACCCCCCAACGATCCACGCCATCTGCCGAGAGAGGCGTAAACTACGATCAAAAAAGTCGCCGGCGTGGCAGCCGCGTTCAGACAGTCTGTTTCTTCCACCGTGACCTTAATGACCCGCCGTGTATGCCTTGTGTGCATAGCCTTTACTGCAGAATATTCGAATGTTTGTCGTCCGTATTGCGTTCAGCATGCTATCAAACCCGCAAGTACTGGAATTCCGTTGTGTAATGGTCCATATTCGCGACGCATTTAAATTTACATCTTGGGGGTCGTGTTCTTGAATGCTGTAGGTGATGAAACCGTTTGTTTTGCAGCTGAAAGGAACTGCGAAACTGAAACTGAAGGTGGCTGAAGTGTCGGCCACGGGAACTAGTGGCGCTGTAGTCGAAATCTGCTGTCGCGGGAGTTTCGGTCGCGCAGTAACAAGTTAGTCGGATTTTCAAGCTGTTTTTTGCGTGTATGGTGCTCATAGTGATTGGGAAAACTTCTTTGAGGTGTAATCTATGCACTTGATGACTTCGTGAGTGTCGCACATGTCAGTCTGTTTTGGGCCTGGCTGCACAAGTGGCAACAGAAACGACGGCACTGATCACCATTTTTTCACATCGCCTAGCCAAGACAGCCAGTTTAAAAGGTTGGAGCAGATATTTCGTCGCAAGAACAACTGTCTCGCACGTCTTATATACGTGAGCGTCCTTCTGAGGGTGATGACATTCTCAAGTACTACAAGCACCCAAGCACCGTAAGATTACAATAATGTTACATTTTTTTCTTGGTCGAATGTTATTTCAATGTTCTTAATCTCCTTTTTTTTTAGCCTTTTTGTAATGCTACATATAAACTTTAGAATAGCATTCTCCGAAAATTAATGAAACATTTAAATAACATAAATGTAACTTATGCGTTTTTTTTTCTCTTAACTATCAAAAACCCAACCAGACGGACCTCCGTCGAAGATGTTTTCGTTCAAAGCACTGCTCAAGCTTGCAGGCTCGCCAGTTGTGACAGCACACAACTTAAACGCTTTGCAAGAACCAGCAATGACGAAGAGCTCCACTAGGCGCACATGCAAATATGCCATCAAAAAGATCAGACCCACTCCATTAGCTGAAGATGTGAGTGTATACAACATGCAACTTGTATTCACTATAAGTGCTTTCTAAAGTGCTCAAGTGTTCTAGCACTAAAATGTGCGCTACAGGCGAAAGTCACCAAATAAGCGTGCTTTCATGCAGGCTTACAAGTCCAGAGATCCTTGCATCGTCTTCCAGCGAGCCGTTCATATGCATTCATTCCGAATGAGTTGGTGCCGCTTTCCTGCTCGACTGAGACACTGACGCTTGGGGTCCTGGTGACTGTGGCGCCTCTGCAGACTGGTGACATGAAGCACGATGAAATAGCAGGTAAGGTGCCTGGAGCTTTTTACTCCAGAAAACTATAGATGCAGGCCGTCTAATAATTCCGAAGGATGTTAATTGTCAAGAATATTCTAGGTGCGTTGTGAATAGCAACAAGCTGCGCAAGAAGCTGTTGAAAACTGCAGCCTCTGTCACTGACCTTGAGGCGAAAAAACCAGTGGGACTGGGGCTTCCAAGTGGATTCAATAGGAATGTCCAGTCAGTTCCAGTTGTGTATTCGGAACCCAACGATTCCAGATGGAACCAATTTGAATGTCTAGTTGGTTCCAATTGTGCATTTGGAACCAACTGAAAGCAGGATTTGGGGCGTCCCATTTGGAACCAATTGGTTTCAAATGCACAATTGGAGCCAATGGGAAAGACCAATTGTACCTAATGGTTCTTTCGCCTGAGTACGGACGGGTGGCGAAGTTGGAAACTGTTCATCACAGAACGCTTCCGCGGGGTAGAAAAAAGCGAAAAGTCCTGACATTGAAAGCAGCACAGTCCGAAGTTAAAGACCAAGGAACTCAAAGAGCAGTGCATGCATGTTGGTCTACCTTTGCAGCACCCGGCATTCATGTCATCGGCGTCTGGCATGACAGTGCACAGCTCGGTGCTTGTACATTGAGACAGTTCTGTCATTACATCCGATTGGTGTTAAGTGCTATTACCGACGAAAAGAACAGAGCGAAAAAGTAAAGCGCATGGACAGCATAAGACACACAATGCGTAATAAGGCGAAGCGTATCACGTGCTATTTTCACCATGCACCAACATCAGTTAGACCATTTTCTTGTTTGTTCACGCCGAAAAAAAAAAAGCATTTACCCGCAGATATGGGCACGACGCCGCCTGTCTTTAGAAAGTCATTGCAAGCGACGCGCGAGACATGTAGAAAAGCGCGACTGCAACGCCGTTAGTTCCAACGACGTCCACGGTAGTCGCGACAGCGAAACTGAAACTGTCGAAGAACTTGTCTAAGAACGCAGGGCTAGCTGGTATCGAAGTAGCGCGACTTTCAAACGCTTGCAACTTGGAAATGAATCGTACCTGCGATCACATCCTGTGGGACTGCAAAATAGAGCCACCTCCGGGTGATCTACTTACAGCTCCTTCTCTCGAGCGGTGGGAGACCGTGCTGGCTAGCGCTGACCCCAGAACGCAAGTTTTGGCGGTGGAGTGGGCTGACAAAGTCGTCGAGGGCTATGTACTCTCGACCACTTAACGCGACCTCTTGCCAAGCTCTTCCCGGCGAATAAAATGTTTTACAATCAAATCGTCACACTGTAAACGCGGCGGCCAACGAGACAACTACGAACATATCCAATGGGATTGCAAATAGAGCTTCCACCGGGTGATCTAGTTACCTCTTGTTCTCTCGAGCGGTGGAAGACCGTGCTGGCTAGCTCTGACCCCAGAACGCAAGTTCTGGCGATGGAATGGGCTCGCAAAGTCGTCGAGTGCTATGCACTCTCGAACACTTAACGCGATCTTCTAGCACTACGCTCTTTCCGACCAATAAAATGTTTTACAATTAGTCGTCATAATAATGCAGACAAAAAAAAAGCGCTCCGAAAAAAAAAACGCATTTCTCAGCTTAAGCCAGTATAACGGTATTTCGGTGAAAACTGAGAAGCCTCCGCTACCGAAACGGTTTCGAAGCTCTTCACTATGACGTATTAATGAGCATTAGTGTGCAAACATTAAAATCTTGGTTTTGAAGTGAATACTTTTTTTACTGCTTTATCAGTGATGACAAAAGAAAAAAACTTTGTTTGGCCATAAATGCACTAACTTTAAAGTCTTTCGTGAACAGACGCCTTTAAACCTCCCGCAAAGCACCCTCACCCACCCTCCATTCTTTGCCAAAGTTCCACGACCGACAAACGAGATGGCGCCACAGGTACAATAAGCTGAGATAACGGTTAACGGTCTGTTCTGTTTCGTCGTCGCTACGGACGATGCGAATATCCGACTTTTTTCGATTGATTGAGGGAAGTTCCCCCCCAAAAATGCAGCATACAACAATTCTGCCGACCAAATGCCATTTTTGGCTGCAATTTGAGCCCGCACAATTCATTTAATTTCATCTGAATACCATGAAGTTTTAAAAACCGCTGCTCGCACTAGCCCGCTTCCTCCTCCCCGATGACGTCAGTGGGCTGAAGAGCAAGCCTTCAAGCTTGCCCCGTCCGCCCACTGACGTCATCGGGGAAGGAGACGCACGGTGAGGTGTGTCGCCCTAATCGGTGGCTATCTACTGCGAGCAGCGGCTTTTAAAAAAAAGTATTTATAAATTATAGGGCCCAAGCAGGTCTTTCGAATTTGACTCGAATACAGACAGAGACCACCTTTATAGATCTATCTGCTCCACTAGAATATGCCTACCGATATAATTTCAGGGTCCCTTTAAAGACCCGGTGACGGGAACTACACAAGGGGCAGGGGTACAAATAGAATGGGGAGCAAGTATTTAACACCGCGAAATATAACTGGCGACATTTTCGGCGAATTTTGATGGCTGCGATGTTGTTGGGTAGGTCGCTCCAGTCTGCAGCAGCCCGGGAAAAAAATGAAGCAGCAAAAGTAACGTCACGGGCGTCAGTTTAGCTGAGAGAAGCATTCTACGGCGCATGTTTAACTGCAGAACATGCTGTATGTTGTCGATAATGCATGTCCCACCTATATGTCTTATCTAGCTGATCTAGATTTCCGCTGCCCTCTGCTTGATTTCGAGACTCTCCGTTGATTTGGAAGTTTCAGACCCACAGGTGCGCACGCACTGTCAAAGTAAAATTATTGTACAGATTCCTCTTCAGGTATAGACCAGATTTTTTTACCCTCGCACGCAGGCTGCGGACGCGCGCCTACTCTCGACGCCAGTCGCCATCTGTCGGCGCGCGCGGCCCGAGGGACTGCGGGTCGCGCCGGCGCCGCGCATAGAACGCATGTTTACGTGTTCGCTTCTGCCGTTTTGTGCTCCATCAGCTAACGTATGAGGGTGTGTGCTGTGCGTCACTACTCACATTTGCCCTCTTCCAGACAGTGCTGCGGTTATCTTGTGCGCAGTTACTCGTTAACGTGACATCCGAGTGTAGTCGACCAAGTAGTGTACGGACTGGAAACCGGCACTTCTAAGCAGATTTCTGCGCTGTCGTGTCGTTTGTCGTCGCCTTTTACGTGCGATATCATCTATGATAATTTTATGCATCAGAATGTAGATCTATTGATTTGACTCAGTGGAGTAGTAACTGGATAGGCGAGCTGCAGACTGAAGGTTGTCCCGACGGAGCGCGTGTTTTCGATCACCATGTACGTGTTCGGCACCCTTGCGCTGAGCTTGCTCTTGTTCCCATTAAACACATTTCATGCAGAGGATTGTAAGCACGACCGCTACCGATTTCAGCTGCTTTTTCCGCACGCATGTTAGAGGTATCTGGGGAAAGGTTTATCTATAGTATCTTTCTGCTGTTGGTATCTACCTTAGCTTGGTTTGGTTTATTAAGGTTTTACGTCCCAAAGCGACTCAGGCTATGAGGGACGCCGTAGTGAAGGGGTCCGGAAATTTCGACCACCTGACACGGGCCTCTAGAATTTCGCCTCCTTCGAAATTCGGCCGCCGCGGCCGGGGTCGAACCCGCGTCTTTTGGGCCAGAGCAGAGAGCCGTAACCACTGAGCCACCGCAGCGGTGCGGTATCTACATTATTCATAGGAAAATATGCGCGATTTCATTACATTTTCCACACTTAGCCAAACGCCTACGCAACGCTCTCACACGCGGCGAGAGCTCCTGAATAAAATAACGCGACTTCGGACCTCAGAATTAGTGAAAGCTGGATTAGCTGCTCATATCTATTCAAGCTTTTATAAATTAAGCGGAAGTACGTTTTTATGCACCAGGTTGCATAAACCATGACAAAATTTGTTTTCTGTTGGCGCTGCGACTCAGTTGAGCTCACAGCGGTAATTTGTTGATAAACTGGCGCGGCGACAAGAAAGCCGTTTGTGGAAGGGGGGGGGGGGGGGGGGGCTTTATGGCCGGCAGGAAGGAATAAGAGTGCATGGGAATTGGAACTGCATACTAGCCGCACACCTAATTCTTGATATTGAATAAAAAGTTTCTTTGCGGTGGAGCACCAAGACGGAATTCGATTAAGCACGAGCGCGTTCTAAGCGCCGGCACAATTAACTTGAATGTCAAACTAAATGTAATTAAAACGCGTCAATGTTATCGCTTTGATAACGTAAATACTTCCTGCAACACAGCCACGAAGCGGAAGTATGCTCGACAATGTTTTTTTAGCGCCCGAAGCGCGGCTATATGCAGGCGCGGCCGCGGAACTGCCGCAGCCCCGCAGTCCCCAACGAAACGCCCGCACCGCGGCGCGCCAGTCGGTGCAAAATGGCCGCGCCCAGGAGAGGCTCAAAAATCTGGTCTATATTAGTAAGCTGCTATTCATGACCCGAGAATGCATCCCATATCCCATATCAGTCCCATGGCCACGTGGGCTAAATTTAAATGTAATATAGCTGATGTTAGAAACAGGAATCGCAGCGACGACTCAAAACAGGTTTTTCCGCCGCGGCGGCAGGTTTCGCTAGCGTTTCCGCTTCATTTCATTTCATTTTATTACCTTAAAGACCCCTCGCGGGGTATTACATAAGGGGTGGGATGAGCAGAAAAGGTACAAGACAATGCAATTTGTGATCATGTACAAAAATGTTGTTTAGATTGCTAGCAAATGATAAAGGGCAGGTGATGTCGACGATATGCTGGGGAAGGCCGTTCCAATCTTTAGCTGCACGTGGGAAGAAGGAGGCTGAAAAAGTAACGGTTCGGGCGCGTGGGCGAAAAACTTGACGCTTGTGGCTAGTGTGGTGAGAAATGTATGATGCTGGCGTGATGTAAGGGGCACGGTTAAGTGATGAGTAAAATAACTTGTGATACAGGGATAGCGTGGCTATGCGACGACGAACGGAAAGAGGCGATAGTGCTGATTTAGTTTTTAGGGCTGAAACACTGACGTCATAGGAGTAAGAAGAGTGAATGAACCTTGTAGCGCGGTTTTGAACGGCTTCTAGATCGTTTACGAGGTTAATATGATGCGGGTCCCATATGGAGGATGCATATTCAAGTTTAGGTCTAATGAGTGACTTGTAGGCGAGTAATTTCACGTGATGCGAGGTGAGGCGAAGGTGACGTTTAAGAAATCCCAGAGTTTTTTTTAGCAGATGATATCACGTTAGCAACATGTGCATTCCATGTTAGGTCATTAGATAATGTGACGCCTAAGTATTTGAAAGATGATACAGATTCTAAGGACTCGTTAGCGATTTTGTATTGAAGGCATGACTCTTTTTGCGACGGGTAATGGAAAGAAGCTTGCATTTGCTAGGGTTGAGGGTCATAAGCCAATCTTCGCACCACTGTTCAATTTGGTTAAGGTCCTGCTGGAGGGCTTCTTGATCAGTTATTTTGTTACTTGGCTGTAAATTACGCAGTCGTCAGCGAACATTCGAATTTGGCAGGATACATACTGTGGGAGATCGTTAATATATATTAAAAACAATAGGGGTGAAACAGGCTTTACAGTGTAAATTACACTTGCATACCCGCGCTGGAGGAGCGAATACGTGGAGGAATTGCGGGCCTTGTGCATTCTAGTGCTTTGACCGACGTCATTACGTTGCCTGGAATTGATATGTATCCAAAAAGGCAATGAGTGGACAAAATTCGGGTGTTTACGAATTGCCGCGCCGCTCGCGCTGAATGATGTAAGCTGGGTTCCAGTTGCAAACTTTAATGTTGTTGATAAACGCAAAACCGCCTGCCAACAAAATCAATGAAGCAGATTTATTAACAAAAATTTGTGGGTATAACAGTCGGACCGATAACGATAAAGTCCAGTCTCTTCTCTTGTGATCGTCCTTTTTTGCGCACTTACCTTCCCTTCGTCATGAACCAACTCGCCCAGCGACGTATCCTGCAGACACATAAATTAAGAGATAAAAGAAGCAGAAAAGGAAGCCTTCCAGAAGACGATGGCGACATAAGGCATCAGCTTTTATTTGTCACTTTCAGATGGCGCAACCATCCGTAAGCACCCGGAAAGAGGCTGCTGAAAGAAGTCACTTTTTCAAGCGGAGCTTTGCAATGGTATCCTCTGACCGGCGTTCTAATCCTCATCGTCTCCATTCTCGTTTCGTTTCGTCCGCACGCATTACAACTTCAACGTTTTCGATAAACCACACACACACGCACACACAAAAATTGCGAAATGATCCTGAAATCTCCTAGAAGAAACGGTGCTGGCATATCTTCCAGCAGAACATGCACGCCATGAACGCTTTCTTGTACCTGCGTTTGAAAGACTCATCCGTTGATTGTTGACGTCTACACACACTGCTAGTATCAAAGCCTGGCACTGATAGTGATGAACTGGGTTCGGAAAGCCATTGCTACATGGAAGGCAGATCCGGGATCGACCAAATGTTGTATATCCTCGGGCGCAACCTTTTTCTCACGTAAATGCTCCGGCTTTTTATTGGCGACTCGTCGATACAAGCACGAAAGAAAATTTTTCAGTTTTTTTTTTATTGTTCTTCGATATCACCTAGGCAGTACGTTGATGTTCAGATAACGTTCCACCTCGGCGCCCTTAGTATGATGTGCGCGTCGTGAAATTACGCGATATCCGTGATAGGCTATACGGTCACAGCTTGCGGCGACATCAAACAGGGGAGGAATTGGGCAATAAGCGAACTGGCCGTTAGGCGTGAAATTACCTGGTCTTTAATTTCTCAGCGGAGAACGGTGTGTTAGCGGCAGGTTTTGCCGACGCTATAGGCCGTCCTTGCGCAATGGTAGACCAATGTAGTTGGCATGGTAGTTTATGGAAGTTGTTTAAACTGCTAGGGTGATTTTTTTAACCTGTCCCGATTTTTATTTCAAAAATTGTGAAAGGCAGCCGGTACGGTCTGTTGAGCTGGATTGTACAGCAACGCGGACATTATATACCTGATATGGATTAGGAATTAGACGTTTAATTAAGATAAATTAATAAACTTATAATTTTTTATTTTAGAGGACAAGGTTATATTGCGAAATTGGTGGCAGTCAACATCGAAGGTGAGCTGTGTTTTGAAATTTTCTTAATCGGCATTGTGCTTATCGAACTTCAAAAATACGGATTTGAAACCTCGTTGAATTGGCTTTCCCTCATTGTTTATTTATAAGATGCCGTCTCTCGTACTTCTTATGTATCAAATACAAACGCAGCTGGTGTATCTCATTATGTAGAACAAGTGAACTTGTGATTTCTGTGATGATACCACGTGCAGCGAAGCCGTTTTATGATAAGGTAATGCAGGAAAGCCAACTCAATAATCTTTCAGATATGCTTTTTTAAAGCTCGATATTTAAAACCCGGTAAGAAAATTTCAAAACAGGGCTCATTTTCGATGTTGACGGCCATCAGTTTCGCTATATAACCTTGATCCCTAAAATTAAAAATAAGAAATCGTCAATTTAAGTTAATTAATCGTCTAATTATTGATCCATATGAAGCACACCATGTCCGCCTTGCTTACTATCCAGCTAAACAGACCGCACCGACTGTTTCTCAGTTGTTAAAGTAATTGTGACTATGGAAGTGGCATCAGCACGCCGTCCTATAGCCTTGAAATGTAAATCATTTTAGTTGCAGTCGGGGTCATCTTAGTGGCCATCTTGGGCTGGTGAAATAAATCTGTGATTGCGCCGGATAATTTCTGGTACTGAGAGTCCATTCAGAGAACAACAAAGATATCTCAAAACATCTCTCATCAACAAGAACTCGCCAGTCTAGGGGTTCTGAGTGCGTACAAAATAATTTTTACCTGCCAATTGCTCATATAAAATAATCATTGCCAAAACCAAAACCGTGTACGCATTTGGCAGGCCGTGTTTACGGTAGTCGGGCAGCCCCAAGTAAGAGACGCGAAAATCTTGCAGATCTTCGTCCTCGACACACACGTGCGACTGAGGTGAACGCAGACAATTAGCTGCCTCGTGGTATTCCCCTCCCCACACTCCTTCTGACTCAAAAGAATGCCAGCATCGTGGCTCTGGCAAGGAGCTGTTTCTGGCTTACCACTAATAAGCCACGAGTCGCTTGGTACCGATACCTCCCGCACAATGCACAGATCTCTATCTTTATTCCTCTGTGTAAAACAACTCGAAAAACAGCGACGCCTTCCAGCCTTTGTTGTTCTTTCCCGCTCTCACACATCACGGGTCGTCTCTCCTCTCCTTCGCTAGGCGCGTTGTCGTGACCGCTCGGATATCGATCGCTACATCGCAGCAGTGTTGTCAGTTCATTGGTCCGTGTGTTGTATTCGTCTCGGACTGCGCACCCTGGATAGCCGCGGTACACGTGTCGAAAGAAATCGTCGAAGACCTTGAATGTTCGGGCTAGCCATTGTGGTCCGAAGGCGTCCCAGCTGTCGAAGATATTCCAAAAATTCCTGCTGTCCAAGTCCCACGTTGTCCAAGATATTTCAAGGTCTCTCCTGTCCTGACCAAAGTCATCCCTGCCGTCCAAGGTATTCCAAGGTTCCTCCTGCCTAAGGTCCCTTCTGTTCGAGATCTCTTCTGTCAAATGTTCCTCCTGTCCAAGATTTCTTCTGCACAAAGCTGTCCAAGGTATTCCAAGGGACCTTCTGTTCGAGGTCCCACCTACCCAAAGCTGATCAGGTATTCCAAGCTTCCTCCTGTATAAGGTCCCTCGTGTCCAAGATCTCTTCTGCCCAAAGCTGTCCAAGGTATTCCAGGGTCCCATGCTGTCCAAGGTCACTTCTGTTCAAAGCTGTCCAAGGTATTTCAAGGTCCATCCCGTCCAAGGTCTCTCCTGTCTAAGGTCCCTCCTGTGAAAGACCTCTTCTGCCAAAAGCTGTCCAACGTATTCAAGATCTCTTCTCTCCAAATCTGTCCAAGGTATTCCAAGCTCTCATTCTGTCTAAGGTCACTTCTGTCCAAGGTCTCCTCTGCCAAAAGCTGTCCAAGGTATTCCCAGGTCCATGCTGTCCAAGGTCCCTTCTATCCAAAGCTGTCCAAGGTATTCCAAGCTACCATTCTGTCCAAGGTCACTTCTGTTCAAGATCTCTTCTGCCAAAAGCTGTCCAAGGTATTCCCAGGTCTCTGCTGTCCAAGGTCCCTTCTATCCAAAGCTTTCCAAGGTATTGCAAGGTCCCATTCTGTCCAAGGTCCCTTCTTTCCAGAGCTGACCAAGATATTTCAAGGTCCCTCCTATCGAAAGCTCTCCCTCCTGCCCAGCCCCTTGCCGGCGCACACTCATCATCTGAACGAGGATGTCCAAACTCGGCGCGGAGGCTGTGACGCCCTCACTGGCGGCATTCTACTGGACGGCGCCGGTGCTTCCTCGTCGTCGTCGTCGTCGATGTGTCCCCGGCGCTTCTCGCCGCAGCGTCGGGCCAGGGCCACGCACGAGAGGCAGGCGGCGATCAACGCCAGCTGGACCAGGAAGGCCGCCACCACAGCCGCGGTCAGGACGCTGGGTGTTGCGCAGACCATCCGCGAGTCGCTCCTGGACGCTGGGAGAGAAGAAACAGAACGACGACTGCTCAGCACGCTCCGGGTTTGTATAAACCTTGATAACACTTCACCCCGCAGCCTGAACTCAGTTCTGCGAAGACAGTTTCATTAATGCGAGAGCATTATATGGATCTATTGCGTCAGAAAAAGAGTCCGCAAATTTTGTCCGCACGATTACGTCGTGCTGTGTAGATAAATGACAGTGTGATTGTGACAGATAGTGTGTCATAAAATGTTGACGTGGGAAAAATTTGGTTAATGAGCGTGTGTATTAGTTTGTTAATTAAACGCGAAAAAAACGCGTTAAAATACACTTAGACGTCAAAATAGCCGCGGACGTCAATATAGTACAAGGACGTCAGAACATCCACGGACGTCGATGTAGTATGTGGACATTTTGCTTTCGCATTGCTCCAGTGCGGGTCACCGCAATGATATCAAAGTTTTTGCATTCCTTGCAAACCTGCAAAGCTCTATACAGCAGATACTGTTAGGAATATGTCCATGCGAACTATGGCAGGAATGCGTGGGGAGAAATAACGCGACATAAACGGTTGTCCCTTTCTGTGTTTAGATCTTATAATTCGCGGTAAAATAAATCTTAAATTAAGTAGGCTTCCTCTGCACAGTAGCAGAGCTTGCCGCAGTAATGCCCACATTAAAACGCCGACTACCCCAATGTCATGATCTTCTCAAACATTGAAATAACGTATCACTGCGCCTCAACTGCAACGATGTGTAGTATGTTTCGCGCTGGCCAAGTCTATAAGCTGATAGCGAGAAATTATTTTAAATCTTAAACAGAGTTAATGTAGAAGAGAGCTGCAGAATGTGGATAGATGAGGATGCCGAATACAGCTGTTTGCCTCTGTATCCTTACAAGACCGGCATGGCTGAGCTGGGCGCCGGAAATGCCCAGTCGGCTATAATTTCCCTCTGTCTTCGCTGTTTCGAACGCTTGCGGTTCGCGTCATATTTTCTTTACGCCAATAAACGGAAGGGCGTGCATGGTGTGCGGAAACGATTTAATTGTTCCGTGTTGCCAACACAACGACCGTGACCCTGTAAAAAGGTGCAGTTGTATTTTTTCTATGCCAGGTCACAACATGGCCGGGTCAATACATGGGTCAACATGTGTACAACATGGGTCAATGGATAAAGTAGACGGCATGCGTTAGGGACCACCCTCCTCGAGATCTGCTCGCAGGTTAAACTATGGCACCGATTTCTTTCAAACGCTTATGATATGGCAATTCGGGCCTACAACATTATTTAAACATATTTTTCTGCATTTCGAAATTTTGGCTGTGTGCAGAAAAATGTACAATATGAAGAAAATCTTGAACTTTCCGAAGCACAAGTAAACATTAGAGCTTTCGTCGCTCAAATACATGCTTAATTATGTGTGTTGGTTCCGCTTTTTTTTTTTTTTTGGACTACCACCTTTAAACATACTCGCACCGATTCGCACCTTTCGAAGGCTCGTGAAGAGGACGGAAAGGATACCATCTTAACCATACTCACTTCGGTAGCTCCACAATATAGTAATTGAAGCCGAGAAATATATTTTTAGGCACTAAACGTTTATCCATGGCTGCCGCGCCTTGATTCCTTTGTCCAATATATTGGACAAATTTTCCGTTGCCGGGCCCCACGAGTTTACTATGGGATCTGTTTAGCGGTACCCAAGGTTCAGTGTAAAACAGCGCAAAAAACGGAGAGACCAGCGAAAGAAAGACACAGGACGAGCGCTGTGCCGTGTCTTTCTTTCTGTCTCTCGTTCTTTGGGCTGTTTTATAATGAACCTATGCCAACTAGCCCAACTCAACGTTTTGCGATGCCCAAGAGCCGCTTTAACGCGTCCATATGCCTCCGCACTTTGTCGCAGATGCGTCCTGCTATCCTGGACACCGACGTGCCACGAGAAACTCACTTCTGTCCCTTCTGCTGAAGATCCCAGAATCCGTGGAGCCCTCTCCGATGCCCTGCACAATGATCTCCCTCTGCAGCGGATACTCTGGAAGCATGGTAGGCAGTATGTTCTTCTTGGACGCCGCGCTTTTACTGGTCTTGCCGGTCGCCGCCGTGGCGTTCGAGGCGGTCCTGGGCGGTGTCGCCGTGGCGGTGACCGACCTGCGGCCCATCCGCCTCTGGAGACCCAGCGGTCGGAAGTACATACGGCGCCGCCTTCGTCTTTTGCCGAAGGACCGAGCCGCGCCCGAACCGCACGTCGCCGGTGCGCATTCGTGCAGGCAGAACTGCACCGTTACCTGCGAGAGCCGAGTGAGGGAGAAGACTTGTAACGTGCACCCATGCAGAACACAGATGCGCACACAAAATTTTGTGCGCATCTGTGTTCCCCCGGGCATTTCCCGGGAACCAAGAGACAGTAATCATTCGTTTTACTAATGTAACTTCTCTCAAAGCTTTCACCCATAATTCAGGTGTAAAACTAGACCATATCACAAAAGAATACACCTTCTCAATGGCGCACATGTAACCAAGGCAGGTATTCATTCTCATTAGTCGTAAGGCGACGACGTGGTGCCGGTGAGGTAATGATGTTCTAATTTCCATCAAACAAGGCAGGTTACTACTGTGTCTCCAAATGACTTGCTGTTGGGTCTAGTTGGTTGGAAGTAATATTGGTCAGAGAGTGCCGGGACGAGACAGAAAAAATGGCGGATGATGTAGCGTGATTAGGCCAAATGCGAATTAGCTAGGTGCGGTAGCGCTTCGGTTTCGTTTCGAGGCTCGGTTTTCAAGGTCAAGTACGTATCAGACAATGATCGGCGAAATCGGACTTAGGCTCCGTCTTAAGGGTATGACACGATAGCGATAATGAGTTAATGTCCATATGTTCAGAACTGGCCATTCTCTACTTTACATTCATAGATCCCTGGGAGTCCTTATGCCACTCCTGGCGCAGTGGTGCAGCGGTAAAACGATGCGCCACTGCCCTGCGATGGCAGGTGCTGCCAGCGGTGGGGCTTGGCGACCCAGGTTGCTCCTCTCGCGACTAATCTATCAATGAACTCCCACCTGCCGTGGTGGAACCGCACTGACAACGGCGAAATCGGCGAGCAGGGGAGTAGAATTTAAAATCTTTATAGTGCTAACACACTAACACGAAGAAAGGCGACGGGACAGGCCCGGGTGGTGTTTCATCTTGTTGTCCTTATTTCTGTTTCGTTTCGCCCGGAAGCCTTTTCTAAGCAAAATACAAGTGCTGCGGAGTGGCAAACTTCGCAAGACCTATAGTTGCGTGCTTCTACTGTAAAATACACCGCCATCTGTTCTGTTTGTTCGAAACTACTGACGTTAGCTTAATCATGACTTCGCGATCGAAGCCGATACCGCGGAGAAAAAGATCGTGTGGTGCGCAAACTTCATAGCAGCCTTTGTCAAAAGTAAGAGCCTAGAGGGTTTGCTTCTGAGTCACGTAGTAGACCTCCTGTAGCATCCATAGACGTCTTAACTTCAGGAAGAATGAATTCATGCGTTCCGCTCACTTTCAACAAATTTAGAACACTAGCGATGCATAATTCGAATCACACAGCGTGGCTGAGAAGCAAACTGCTTGGACTTTAAACTTTTGACGATAGGTGTATTTGTCCTTCCAGCTTTCCGCACTCGTCGTGTAATCCGTCTCACCTTGTCGATCGTCAGTGTACTCAATTATTCGCCTCCGTTTTGCGTAAGCTTTTATTAGGATCGCTGGGTTTGTGTTTGGCAAAACCACTGAAGGCAGAAAGCAAACGTTTCTCGCTGCGCCTGAGAGAAATAGATCAGAAAGCACGCTTATTCAGATGATCAAGGACACCCGACCGTTTAGTTTTGTGGATCAGCATTCAAACCAATGAGTCTGCTTCGCTCGAAGGCAGGACGATGGTTCACGACTGCGGCATGACATCTGTTAGCAGAAGTGAAAACATGCTGTAGAAGTAAGATGAGTTGAGAAATTTGATGCTCATCAATTGTTCAAAAAAACAACGCGAGACACGAAAACGAAGGATGTAGATGAGCGATCAGTCGCTCATTCCTTGTCTACCTCGTGCCTTATGCTGTTGTGGACCATGGATGAGCGCCAAAAAACCTACGTAACATGTTGCTTACCTTGTATAGAAGTCAGAGCTGAAATATCTTCAATTCTATTTCAATTGCTTAGCGTAATAGGCGCGAACTTAGTGTGTTTTTTTTTAATAAAAACACTGGGGACAAATATAGGTTGGCCTGTATCGATGGAGTACCACGTTCTAATCACAAACAGGCCACTCTCACCGAAAACGGAGTTTTTATAAGCCAGAAAAGAACAAACAACGAAATACTGGTGGCACCATTGTCGACCGAATTCGCAACTAAAATGTGTACTTTTGGGCACGGATCCCGGATGCTACGCCACACCACAGTTTGCTTCAAAACGACGGCAATCCATCCTTTTTTGGTAAGGACGTCACGAGACTGGATCGACTGGCGGGGAGATTTTTAAATACGATTTTCTCTCCAATGAATGCGTGTTTTGTTGCCGGAAAAACGCCAACATAGTCTGAAAGAGTAGGGGGATCAGTTTTTACGGATAACAATAATCGGATGGAGTCACCCTCAGTGTCCCTTTAATGTGGAATAATGTTTGAACGGGTGCGTGTGCGTGCGTGTGCGTGCGTGAGCGCGCGTTTGTGTGTGAGAGAAAGAGAAAAAAGGAGCACTACGTGGTAAAAATAGTGCTTGTAGCATGGTTCGAACTGCTATCACATTTTCTACATGTCTCGAGAAAAAGGACACAGCGTTCATCGGCTGTATAGCAATCACCGGGTATATTTGATACTAGCGATTCATTGGCGACTAAGGCGTCAATCGCATAATGAGTGTGATAGGCTTGCGTACATACCTGAAAGCGAACGACGACATCGTCGGCAAACTTGAAGGCTTCAAAGCGGCTCTGCAACGTCCTCGTCTTGTCCCCGGGCAACTTCTCCAGGGCTGGAAATATGTTTCGGTCCGTGGGACACCTGCGTTGCGACCAAATGAAGGAAAAGACGAGGAGATATCTTTTGTATAAACTACTAAAGATTTTTTGCGCTTAGAGTTTGGCGGCATTCCGTCTTTCCTGCAAAATCTACTATCTGAGGCCAATGAGTACTGCTGTTCTAGCACTGAATCAGAGACTCCACATAGAAAGGGTGTAGCCTTATACTGTGCGGCCGTAATTCAGCTAGTCCATAATATCAACGCCCCTAATTCTTCCTCCCGAGAACGAATACGGTCAGGACAGATTCGGAGGGGCTAGTTAGCAAAATCACCCCCTGTTTGCTGAATGTACTGTTCTTTGTCTGCTTGATCTTCATTGCCTAACTGAAATAGCATGACTAATGCGAGATATCTCGCCTTGGTGCCAATAGCGTGGAGGCGGTCGATCCCGTCAGCAGGTTACTGGCGCGATCACGATCGAATTACTGATTTGGAGAACAGGGGCTGTGTCTTGCGACAAGTCTTCCGAATTCATTCATGAAACACTGCACCACTTTTATCTAATACCCAATGTATTTTTGTTTTTGAAAACGTTATTCGCAAAAAAAAAAAGAAGCTAGGCAGGGGCATTCAACCCCCCCCCCCCCTTCCCCTTCTATTTTACCACCTATTTTTAAATCCGCTGCTGCACGATAGTGAACCGGTGGCACTTACCCGGAACTGTCGATGAGTACGATCGAATCGTCGTTCTGGCCACTCGTGGCAACGAGGTTTCTCGCGAACAGTCCAAACACGCCTGCGGAAACGACATCGCAATGACTAACGCGTTAGTAAGAGGCCAGTAAAGAAAATGCACCCCATATCATCCAGACGTTCATGCACAGATACGGAGTACTACGTTTCCAGTGATGTGGAAGCTGAACTTCTTAAAACGTGAGAAATAATGTGAATACAATTCACGGGCGTGGCTTATTACTGAGCACTACTAGTCACAGGCCCGGCAGCAAGGTCGCCGGATTCCGTTTCGATAAATTCACACATGTCAGACAGCAAACGCCAGTGTACCCCACGGGGCTTGAGTGAATTTGAATCGTGCATGGCTTCTTGAGCTTTTCAGTGTATATAGCTTTCGAAAAATACTGTTTGCCGTTTGACTCCGTGTCCTTCATTCCAGATTAGCCCAGATTGTGTCCACCGTATGGCCTATTAACACTTTCGAATCGAAGTCGCACAGACGAAAATCGAAAGTGGCAAATGGTCAGTTTGCTCGAAGGACGAGATTTGTGGAGCAATGGCTCACTGCTCCAGTTTCCTGCCCTGAAACTCATAATGCAAAGCCATCGAACCAATCGGAGGCTTCGCGGAAGTGACGCGACACTTGTTCTACATCCGGTTTCTCACTGTCGGCGACGTCGACCCCGATATCAAGTCCTGTTTTGAGAGTGACCTTTACCCAAGCAGCACAGGTAATGGGCCCAGTATTGGAAATGTACGTCTTCACTCTGGGCCTTTGTAGTACCGGCTTTGCCAATATATTTCTAATATTGGGCCAATTGCCTGCTCTGCTGGGGTTATGTATGACGACTTGCAAGTTTCATTAGAGAATGTGCACATTGTCAGCAGCGAGCCAGTTCTTGGTATAAACTTTTCAAACTAGGAGTCGCCCCGTGTTGCTCGGCGACGTGTGCTGCCGCTTCCACTATGACTGCGTCAGTTTCAGAGCAACCCAGCCGAGCAATAAGGCGACGCCCAGGTCGAAAAAGTATTCGCAACTCGTCATGGCGAATACGCCATTAGCATATGGAGAGAGGTATAGGCCTGAAAAGGACGTGGGGCTGGTTATCAGAGTGCACGAAGGTGCAGTGCTCTTTCGGAGGCCACGTACTGTCGTCGTCCATCTCGATGCGAAGGAACAGTTCATCCCCCAGCTTGGCGCCGGCCACGTCAACCCCTTGCCTGTCCGTGATGCGCAGGCGTACGTTGGGCGATGGGGCCGTGGCGTTCACCACTCCGGGCACCCTGCTCGCTGGGCCCACGCCGCTGGAACGAAAAGTCGAGGGAGGGATTGGAAGATTGCGAAGCAACCCTTCAGGGTTCATAAAAGATGCTTCATCTCTCTACTCCCGTATTAATACCCATTAGCACCTCTCGCTCGATAGTGTTTGCAGAGAAACAGCTTAAAGGGTGGTAGATTGGGCTATAGTTGGGGCTGAAATGCCAGGGAGCGCTAAATATTGACAGGGAGAAAGGGAAGACAGGCACGGACGATTACTTCGTCCTGATATATTAGCTTAAACCCGCACGCCATTGATACATTCCCTCAAGATGCCAACCCCGTTTCTGACTGGCATCGCACCCCATTTAAGCAGGTGCAAACCAAAATGACTATGAGCAAGCCTAAAAGTGCTATGGATGATAATGTTAATGAAAAAATTTGAATGGCGCGATGGGCAGCTTGTCCAAAGTGCGCCATTCTCTACACAATATGGGGTCAGAGACCCATTTTCTAAGCATCTCACCCCAGAGAAGCCGACCACCATTCCGGTGGAAAGCTTGCACCCATTGGACATCCGGCGGATAACATACTGCATTTGGGATCTAAGTCCGCAGCTCCAATGTGCGAGGCGGATGCTCAGACCACTAGGCTACCGCTGCAGAGCTATTTTAATTGTACTACCCCTACCTATAAACCCAATACAGAAACAAATGCTGATACTATTCGTCTTTTTTTTTTCAAAGAAAATCAGCAAGCTACCAGAGCTTGCTAGCGCTTTTACCCCTTGCAGCGACAAATCTAACACAAACTTGTGTGAAGGCAGACGCGGCCGCTGTTTTGGATTCACTGAGAGTATTATCTTCGCGCCAACATTCCCGAAGAAGCTTGGCACTGGGGTACTCGATCTATAACGGCGTGGCTGTGCTCGATTGCAAGCCGTCAAGCCGTTTGCTTTCCGATTGTTCGTTTTGACTTTCACTAAAGCCTTCTCTCTCTCTCTCTCTCTTTGTCTCTGTGTATATATATATATATATATATATATATATTTATATATATATATATTGTAGCTGTTGCGTACTTGTTGACGAAGGGGGCTTTAATACCAGGCACGAAGACAGACAAGGCCAGGCAAGCTGGGCAACAAAGGCGACAGATTCCTCACGGAGCGAGCCCTACTTCGTCGTCGTCAGCTATGCGCCACCTGGCAATATATATATATATATATATATATATATATATATATATATATATATATATATATATATATATATATATATATATATATATATATATATATATATATATATATATATATATATATATATATATATATATATATTGTATTCCATCCCTCTTCAGGATGCTGTATAGACGTCTGGTGTCTGGTATACAATAGAGACAGACTATAGATTGCATATAGTACTGCTCACAATAATGCGCACGTTGCCTCTAATTAAATCGAGAAACCCACTACCTATTGTCACCAAATCGGCCTTGGTTTACTTCAATTTAGCTCGCCCTGTAAACTTCCTATCAGCTATGTGCTGTATCTCAAGAACTGGTGGGTGGTAAGCATCGCCGCGGTTACGTGAGGGCTGATTTCAAACACTTCAAATGACCCGCGCGAGGAATCACAGCGCGCAGAAGACAGAGCTTACAATGCTGCACACAAGCTCACCCGACGAGGACCTTGTAGGTGTTGGTGACCGTGCGATTGCCCGTGTCGAAGATACAGAACAGCTTGACGATTCTGTCGCCCTTCTGCTGGATGACCGGGTGCTGCTGGATCACTATCGTGCTCGTGAACCGTCCGCGGTCCTGCGGAGAGCATCGGTGCTCGGCAGAGTCTCCTCGTGGCACGTGTAAGCCACGTGGTGATACGGAGAACAATGACGAAGGCTCTCCGTGATGTTTAGGTTCGCTAAGGCCTCCCGGGTTAGGAGGCATATTCAGGGGGTGGCTGACAGGGGTATATCCCTGTTGATAACTGCAGGCTCTCCAAAATACGGCCAGCTTCATAGAAACAGCACACACAGATCCCACTGTTATGAACCATCCTCGTAAATGGAGGCTGAGGACGGCTCCTTGCAAGTCATGTTCTTAATGAGAATCAGGGTTGAAGCTCTTTCTGGCGATGTCAGTGTTTGTTTGGCGTCAAAAGGTGCATTAATTGCTGAGGAAATTGGATTTAAAAATTTTCCCAGCATTTGATTCATACTCGTGACGTCAGGACGAGGGACGACTCCGTGATCACTGCTTGGAAATGAATAGCGATGTAGCGTAGCCTCAGCGAACCGCGAAAAAAGATAAGCATATTTTTCTTTTTATAGGAACAGTCAAGTGAAACAGTTTTCCAAAGCAATATTTTTGCAGCGAAATACAGCGGCACCTGTGTTTAATTTTTTGGCCTTCTCTGGTTTATAAATTGAAGTTCTGCTTTCAACGAAAGTGCCGTCTTTGTGATTAGAACTAGCTAATATTGTCACAGCTAGACAGTCGGGACGGCCAGGACACGCTTTGCTGTGAAGCACCAGGCAGCAGCGGACTCCCGAGGGCACCACACAGAAGAGACGACGAAGAAGAAGACACCGCCCGCCACCATGGCTAAGGCTAGCCAGAATAGCGGTCAAGGCAGTTCGGCCGGAAGACGGCGCCCCGAGAGTGCCCAAGATTGTGGCATTGCTCCCCCCTCTGGGAAGCGCCGCCCTCGGCGCGGCAGGTCGTGTGGACCGACGGCGGCTCCCCCGGGAACGGGAGTTTGGCACGCGAACACCTGCTGTTGATGGGGCGCCCGTGCAGAGGGGCAGTGGCCCTGGTGCATGTATCAGTGATCGTCGGCGGGCGCGGAATCCACTGTCTCGGCTGTCTTGATCTCGTATACGAGGAGGGAGAGACAGCTCTCAGTCGTCTGGACATTTGGTACTTCCGGTTCGAGCAGCACGCGGTCGTTGAGCGTTCTCGAAACCGAGGCTGTCCGACGGAGTATTCAAGCGGCAGCGTGTTGAGGTTAGACAGCAGGGCGAGTGCGGGATTCCATGAGGCGGTTCTGGCCGACCACCATCTCGACGGGCGCGCACGCTGAATACCGCCGTCTTCGGCGCCCGCAGGTAGAGACGAGTGAGCTGCTAGCGGGCGTGGTAAGGCTTCATTCGAGCGACATGCACAACTTCGGACGTTGGTCGTCTAGAGGAACGAACAGTTCCTTGAGGGAGAACTTCATAGTTTACCTCGCCGAGTTGTCGTATCACTTTATAGGGGCCAAAGTACCTCCGAAGCAGCTTTTCAGAGCGCCCTCGTTGGCGGATTGGGCTCCACACCCAAACGTTTTCTCCGGGCTGGTAAGTGACATCCCTGTGGCGATGGTTGTAACGGTGAGCGTCTTTTGCTTGTTGATGCCGAATATGTTGCCGAGCAAGTTGGCGGGCGGCCTCAGCTTCGTGAACAAAGCGGTCGGCCCCCACGACAGCGGAGTTTACACTACCAGGAAGAAGCATTGCGTCGAGCATAGTCGTGGCTTCGCGACCATGTACTAAGCTAAACGGTGTGAAGTGAGTCGTCTCTTGCAGCGCAGTGTTATATGCGAAAGTTACGTAAGGGAGTACTGCATCCCAGTTGCGGTGGTCGTCGTCCACATACATAGAAATCATGTCGGCGATCGTCTTATTTAGGCGCTCAGTGAGTCCATTAGTTTGCGGGTGATAAGCTGTTGTTCGTCGGTGGCTGGTGCCGCTGAGTCGCATAACTTCTTCTGTCAGCGCCGAAGTAAAGGCCGTCCCTCTGTCAGTTATAACGACCGTGGGTGCGCCGTGACGAAGCACGATGTTGTGCATGAAGAAGGCGGCAATTTCCGCAGCTGTTCCACGGGGAAGAGCTTTCGTCTCACAGTAGCGACTGAGGTAGTCGGTGGCGACCACAATGTACCGGTTACCGAGCGAAGACTCCGGAAAGGGGCCGAGTAAATCCATGCCGACTTGGTAGAAAGGAACGTGTGGTGGATCAATAGGCTGCAGTAGTCCGGCCGGCTTAGTGGACGACGTCTTGCGACGTTGACACTCGCGACAAGTTCGGACGTAGCGTTTCACAACCACCGCGAGCTTGGGCCAGTAATACTTTTGTCGTATGCGTGCCAAAGTTCGAGAGAAACCAAGGTGACCAGAGGAAGGGTCATCGTGGCACGCCTGCAAGACTTCATCACGAAAGGCATTAGGTATAACGAGCAGATAGACGGCCTCCGTCGGCCCATAGTTCTTTTTGTACAGGATGCCGTCCCGTAAACAGAATGATGACAGGCCGCGTGAAAAGATGCGGGGCGGAGTCGGAGCGCGTCCTTCGAGATAGTCAATCAGGGACCGTAATTCCGTGTCCTCTCGTTGGCGTTGAGCCAAGTCGGACGCGGAGATGACCCCAAGGAAAAGGGAATCGTCGTCGAGGTCCGCGCTGTTGGTTGGAAGTGGGGCACGGGACAAACAATCTGCGTCACTGTGCTTTTGCCCTGATTTATACACAATGGTGACATCAAATTCTTGCAGTCGGAGGCTCCAGCGTGCGAGTCGCCCTGAAGGATCCTTGAGGTTTGCCAGCCAACACAATGAGTGGTGGTCGCTCACCACTCGGAAAGGGCGGCCATACAAATAGGGGCGAAATTTCGTTACTGCCCACACAATAGCTAGGCATTCTTTTTCGGTGGTGGAATAGTTCACCTCAGATCGTGATAACGTGCGGCTTGCGTAAGCGATTACGCGTTCGACACCATCCTGCCACTGTACAAGGACCGCACCAAGGCCAACGTTACTCGCGTCTGTGTGCAGTTCTGTGGCAGCTGCCTCGTCGAAGTGCCCGAGTATGGGTGTACTTTGAAGACGCGTGCGTAGCTCTTCGAAGGCATGTTGTTGCTCCCGACCCCAGAAGAACGGTTCGTTATCTTTGGTGAGGCGGGTAAGGGGCTCAGCAATTCGGGAGAAGTTCTTCACAAAACGCCGATAATAGGCGCAGAGACCCAGAAAACGGCGCACACTTCGCTTGTCAGCAGGAATGGGAAAAGCAGCTACGGCGGCAGTCTTGTCGGGGTCTGGGCTAACGCCCTTGGCGCTCACAATGTGGCCCAAAAACTTCAGCTCCTCGAAAGCGAAGTGACATTTTTCTGGCTTAAGGGAGAGACCGGCTGAACGGATAGCTTCGAAAACAGCGTGTAAGCGGCTGAGGTGTTCTTCAAAAGTGTCGGAGAAGATGACAACATCATCCAGGTACACGAGGCAGGACTGCCATTTGAGGTCTGAAAGTACAGTGTCCATCATCCGTTGGAAAGTTGCCGGAGCCGAGCATAGACCGAAAGGTAGCACCCTGAATTCGTATAAACCGTCCGGAGTAATAAATGCGGTCTTCTCCCGGTCACGTTCGTCCACCTCTATTTGCCAGTAGCCGCTGCGTAAATCGAGTGATGAAAAGTATTTGGCATGGCGCAGGCGGTCGAGGGAGTCATCAATGCGCGGCAAAGGATAAACGTCTTTCTTAGTTACTTTGTTCAGGCGTCGATAATCAACACAAAACCGTAAGGTCCCATCTTTCTTTGCAACTAGGACCACAGGCGACGCCCACGGGCTCTTGGATGGCTGGATCACGTCGTCCTGGAGCATTTCTTGAACTTGCTTTCGAATTGCGTCTCGTTCCTTTGAAGATACACGGTACGGCGACTGGCGTAATGGTCTCTGGCTTTCGTCGACTATAATTCGGTGTTTTGTTATCGGAGTTTGCCTAACTCTGGAGGTTGACGCAAAACAGTCCCGGAAAAAGTCAAGGACAGTCTGCAGGTTGCGTTTTTCACTAGGCAGGAGATTCGGGTTCACGTCGAGTTTAACAGGAGCCTTCGTGGACTCTACTGATTTCGTAGCCCCCGTCAGCGAGTACTCTCCGGCGCATTCCCCGAGTTCTTCAAAATAAGCAACCGTTGTGTTGGCCGCTAAACGTTGGGGTTCACAACCGAAATTTGTGATCAAAAGCTCGGCTCGCTTTTTGCTCAATTCTATAAGCCCGCGAGCTACACACACTTGCCGACCCAGGAGCAGCGACATGTTGGCTTCAGCGATACCATGGGTGCCGGCGCTGTCATCGCACTCCACAGTTACTAACATGCTGGTTCTCGACGGAATCACCACGTCATCATCGCAGACCCGCAACTTAGTCCTGCGTTGCTGAGGTTCGTTGGCAACAGTGCGGTGTGCGGCAAACGAGACGATGAGCTCCTTAAAGTCGATGACCGCCCCGTATTCCCGGAGGAAATCCAAACCGAGTATGAGGTCTTTAGAGCACTCAGGAAGCACAGCAAAGCAGCCGGGGAAAGTGACGCCGCGGATCTGAATTCGCACGGTGCAGACGCCGGTCGGCGTCACAACATGGCCGCCGGCTGTGCGGATCTGCGGCCCAGTCCAAGGTGTCAAAACCTTCCTGAGGGTCGTGGCTAGCCGGCTGCTTATCACAGAGAAATCAGCGCCGGTATCCACTAGTGCGGTTATTTCTAGGTTATCGGCGGTTACTGGTATTTCCGTTGAAGCCAGTCGCTGGCTCTTCGTCGGTGTGCTCGTCGGGTCAGGTGGTCGTAGGTCTCGTCGTCGCTGCAAATCGTCGAGTGGAGGCTCTTGTCTCTTCCCAGCCGCGGCGGCCCTACCCCCGGAGGACGCCGTTTTCAGTTTTCCCGCCGTGGGGACGTGCCTCTGAATACGCCAGAGGTTGATGGACGGCTGGGAGAAGAGAATCTCCGTGGCGATGGGGATCGAGACTGACGTTGCGGCACGGTCGGAGCCTGCAGGTTGGAAGTCAGGAACTGTTCAATCTCCTGAGGTCGTTCGCCGTAGCGTGGGCGAGGAGCGTCCGAAGCAAAACCCCTTAAACCCATTCGACGGTAGGGGCAGTGGCGCAGGATATGACCGGGCTCGCCGCAGTGGTAGCAGAGTGGCCGGTTCCTCGGCGTACGCCACACGTCCGCTTTACGCATGGCGGGCCGGAATTCCTGCGGCACGGTGGTGGGTACAGCTGGACGTGGGTACTGCACAGCCGGCACAGGTGAAAAAGCTTGTGCCACTGCCGCAGGCCGTCGAAGTGCTTCACTGTAGGACATGATGTGGGGCTGCGGCTCCGGAACCACTGGTGCTGGCTGCACCACTCGCCGTATTTCATCCCGCACCACGTCAGACAGTGCAGCGACGGTGGGCTGTGTGGCTTCGACGCGGAGTTTCGCTAGTTCTTCGCGAACAATGCTCCTGACGAGCTCTCGAAGATCCTCTGCGGGCAGCGGTGTAGGCGTGCAGATTTGGGCGGTTGCCATACTAGCTTGCCGGCCGTACTGCGCGCCGCGTTCCTGCAAGGAGCGCTCCATGCTCATTGCCTCTCTTGTGAAATCGGCCACTGTCCTTGGAGGGTCGCGGACAAGTCCAGCAAAGAGCTGTTCCTTGACACCCCGCATTAGGTGCCGCACTTTCTTGGCCTCGGCCATAGCAGGGTCGGCTCGATTGAACAGTCGCATCATGTCCTCAACAAACATGGTGACGCTTTCATTTGGCTGCTGCGACCGGGAGTGCAGAGCGACTTCAGCCTTCTCTTTTCTTTCACTGTTGCCGAATGTCGCTAGCAATTCACGCCGAAAGACCTCCCAGGTGGCAAAAGAGGTCTCGTGGTTCTCGAACCAGATCTTTGCAGAGTCCTCTAGCGCGAAGTAGACATTCCTCAATTTCCGCTCACCGTCCCACTGGTTGAAGGCTGCCACACGGTCGAAGCTGGCCAACCAATCTTCAACGTCTTCAAACCTGTCTCCGTGGAACGTCGGCGGTGACCGGGGCGCGTGGAGCACGAACGGAGCGTCAGCTCCAAAACGTTGAGTGGTCTGGCTGCCAGTGGTTGATGTCATCTTCCTTGGTTTTGTCAGGCCGCTGAACTCTGGCTGTAGGCCTAGCAGGCGGCGGCTCGCTTTGTGGACGGGGGTTGTATCGACGCCCTGAGAATCGGCTTCAAAGGCGTCTTCAGAGTCAGTGTACATGGGACGTTACCCAGCACGGCTCCACCAAATATGTCACAGCTAGACAGTCGGGACGGCCAGGACACGCTTTGCTGTGAAGCACCAGGCAGCAGCGGACTCCCGAGGGCACCACACAGAAGAGACGACGAAGAAGAAGACACCGCCCGCCACCATGGCTAAGGCTAGCCAGAATAGCGGTCAAGGCAGTTCGGCCGGAAGACGGCGCCCCGAGAGTGCCCAAGATTGTGGCAATATATTGACAGAGGCCTACTGCAGTTTGCCCTCCGAGTCCCTTTAAAGCAGGACACACCCCATGCGCTTAAAAAAAATTGGGCTTCTCATAAGGGCGGTCACCTTTGGTTGATCAGCATCTAAAGCCATGAAACTTTATCAGTATTCTCCTTTTATTTCAGAGCTCGGGGATTAGATATGTCCATCATATCTAAGAGGATAGCTAATAACGGAAGGAAATACTAGGACGTTCAGCCGATATTACCTGCTAAATGCTATAGCCACTGCGCCCAATGCGTCAGAAATAATTTCCGATAAGGTAAACCCGGTGGCCAATGTGGTAGCAGAACACTAGATCTGTAGATCTGTTCACCTGACACATCGGGTGAAAGACCATGGTGGCCCTGTGCTTCCTTTTCGAACCTCGAATGACATTGACCAGTCCTGTCCACTGAATCGTTAGCTTTTTAACCCTCATAACCATACAGGATACTCTGACACCAACCAAAGGTACAGAACGAAATCCCGCTCATTCGCTTCTTCAGGAGACGACGAAACGGTCTTCACGCAGCAGGCAGCAGACCTCGCTTTTCCTCCACAGCCACGTGACGGAGGTCATTGGCTTAGGCGGAGGGCAATGACCCCGGGCGTCTGACTCCTGCCTGCCACGCGCTGACCATTCAGTCGCCCCTCGAGTTCATTCCGAAACTTTGTGACTGTTCTAAAACTTTGGTGGTGCCAATCTCAATCTGACGGACTTCTGTCAAAGATCTTCGCGTTAACCTTTAGAGCAGTATTGTCTCAGCTTGCGCACCGCACTGCAGTCTAATGCGCTGTCTATAGTCACATGCAAAACAAAAGAGACGCACGTCCTCCGAGACTCCGCAATGGCGATCCATGAGGCCCATGACGAGTGTGGTCTCCCGGGATCCCCGGCCCTGGACGTCACAGCCGGCGGTCTCTTCCCGCGGGTAGATCCTGCCTCCGAACGGGTCCTTGGTGTGCAACGTCAGTGACATCGACTCTCGCGTGCACGATAGCTGCACGGCTGCGATGTCATGAACAGATAACGTCGTCAAAATATCCATAACAGCGCAGGGACACGGTAGCTGTAATAGCGCACTTATTGTAGGCTATAGCCTGAAGATAGCTGCATAGGTCTATAGAGGCTGCAACCTACAGAAACTGCGCATTATTACTCCGGGTGTTTCAGGGAAGCTTGACTCTGATTTTTAAAACTAGGCTTTTTGGAGTGTAAAGTTGACTTCGGAGGAATAGTAATACCAGTGTTCGCGAACGTCAGAAAACAAATGAATCTTGTCAACTAGTAAGCTGGTTAAGAAACATTGAATACCTAACTTTCTAACTACTACAGATATGCGCCCTGTTGTAATTAGAGGATTGTAGTTGGCCATTAGTAATACAGCCAATTAAGTTTCTGGAATTTCGAAAACGCGATTGCCGTGGGCGCTGTGGCTCGAGAAAGATTAATAGAAAGCAAATGCGCACTGGAGTAGAAGTCACAAGCTTCTTCACGACAACCCATTTCGCTGCAGCGCTGGAGGCCATCCTAGACTTTGCTTCCATTCCGAAGGCGTACCCTTAGCTCCTGTTTTATCACCGTCTCGCTCTTTACCACCAAACTGCAAGGCACGATAACCAAAGGTATCCTTTTTGACACTTTGGTTCAGTCGGAATTCTGACTTGCGTTTGCTATTCTTTAATGAACAGTGGTTGGGTGACTCATTCTAATAACTGCATTCGAAATATGTGACAGCCTGTAAGGGCACCACCAACGACGTACGCCCAGAAAAAAGTACCACGAGAAGCGTGTGTAGTATGTACGCACGTTCGGGGCAGGCGGGCCTCTGGTAGTACCCGACTCCGGGCGTCATGCGCAGCGCGAAGCCCCCGAGGCTGACGGTGTCGTCTCCGGACATGGCGCAGACGCCCGAGGCCGGGGCGAAGCTGTAGCTGCGGCAGGCGAACTCGCGGCTTGTCTCGCACAGCGAGCGGCACTGGTCGGCGCTGAAGGCGCTGCGCACCTGGTCGGGCCGCCGCAGGTCCACGTCCTTGTGCAGCTCGAAGTCGCAGCTCAGGCCGCCAGAGGACGACGCTGCGAGGAGGCGGCGGAAGTTGGCAAAAAAAAGCGATTGGAAGATCGGTGGCTGAAAAGCAGAGAGGGGACAGAAGGTTCGAAGAGCAGGAAAACGTATTTAAAGAAAATGGCGAATTTTAAGCCCCAGTTGCAACACACTTAAACAAATATAAAAAAAATTGCTGGGATGGTTAAGCCTAGGTAATTGCGAACACAAGTGGTGTAACTTGTAGCATATTCGATATCCATAGCCTCCATCAGGTTGAACGGTAACACAACACAAGAATCTTGACTCGCGTCCCAAGTCTTCCATAGCTATACCGAAGAACCGGCGAGCAGGCGCTACTTTTCTCTACACCCGATAACGCCTGGATTTCTGTGGATGACGTTATACCACACGCTGCAACACACATCCATCACCGCAGCAAGGTCTGTAAGCTCTTGCAACTTGTATGGCGTCAATCGCTTGCCGCCGTTCGCAGGTGGTCGTTCGGCCGGCCGCAAAGTCTAGCTGCGGCGCGCTGAAGAGCTGACTTGGTGCCCCATCTCTCGCTCTGGTATGACGTCAGTAGTCACATGACCGACCACCGACCGTGAAGGGTAGGCTGCGGTACCGCGAAGAGGCGACACCTGGCGTAGTATTGCTTTCGCAATAAAAGCCGAGCATGGTGACAACTACCATCACACCATTTCAAAGGGGACGCTTCTATCTCCCATGCATCCATCACACACGATCCGTACACCGGATGTATACAGGGTGTGCAAGAAGACTTGAACACGAAGGTTTGCAATTACTAAGTGCTCTCTTAGTTACATTTTGAACAGAGACTGAAGACGACGCCATGCACTTTTTGTTCTTAGCGTGTGGGCACAGTGAAAATAAGACAAAACCATTATCCTGAGTCGATTCCTTATAACGGTGATTCCTCCACCTTTTCAGTCGGAATAATATAACTATTCTATTGTGATCATAATTCACTTAGATTCCTTTTGCTGCTCCTTCATTGTCCAACACAACGAAATAAAAGCCCCCGCTATTAACGAAATCGACTGAGGATGCGAAGCTCTGTGGCCTCGGGACACAACACTCGTCTTACCGGGCAGGCAGAGATTCTCGAAGTAGTGCATGTGCGGACTCTGCGCCGGGCCGAAGGCGCCCGGCTGGGAGCGCCTGTCCTGCGAGCTGAGGCGGCACTCCCTGGCGCGGCCGTCGAACTCCCCCGAGCGACACGGGAAGGAAGTCTCGTGCAGGCAGAGCTCCTGACAGCGCTGGCAAGTGGGCACGCCGGACACCACCCGGTCGTCGAAACCGCGCAGCTCCTTGTCGGGGACGCGCTCCATCACCCAGTCCTTGTCGCACGCGGGACCTGTCGGCATGTGCGGAGGATGTGGCTGAGTGACAGTGTCATACCTTGGAACGGAGAGAGGACAACTTTATTATCACTGGAGAGCCACAGAATGTAGCCCCCAGTATCCGGAAGTGCACGCGGCTCACATTATGAATACTTGGAAAAAGCATTCTGTGGTCCTGCACTGCAGTGCAGTGAAGCGCTCTAGTGAATGCTTCCACTAGTGTGCTGTTACGAGCCGGCCACAGATGTCTGGAAGCCGAACCCTCGAACTCATTGCTTCTGGCACAGAGCCACAGAAAGTTGTCCCCGAGCGTAGCTCGCTCGGGGACAACTCTCTCTTGGGGACGTTCGCGTAGACACTGCCTGTATACGCATGCGCCGTGCAGTTCAAGGAACCGCCATGAACGCAGGCGCCAGAAGGGCCGTGGAATAAGCATCCCATAGCCAGCTCCTTGTCTGCCACTAAGTTATTCGAACTTCTAATGTTCCCTGAACGAGATGCGACGCAAACTCAGATTGTTAGAAATAACCTAACAAATGTTTCATAAACTCCATTATGAAACTTGCTTGCCAGTCTTACCCTCCCCATACCCCAGCCTGGAGCGTTCTCACAGTGCCCAGTGGCATCATCCTTCACACTCCGCCCTGGTCCCCTTTGCCATCTTGGAGTGTCTGGATTGCCACTCGAAAAACGCAACAGAAAAATTTATGTTGTCGCAACAGATTTTCTGTAATGTTTTGTAACGCTTTTGACCGAAACCTTGCTGTAACCACCGAAATTTTTGTAGTGTAGTTACTAGAGGAATGTCCTACAGAACTAGAGACTACTGAAGAGTACTACAGAAAAAAACTACAGTACGATATAAAAATACTGCAGAACATAAGGAAAATCTGTCGTTACGACAACACTACAAAATAATTGATCGCATTTTTGACACGTTCTGTCGTTTTTTTTTTTTTAGACAGGGTTTCGTCCGCTCCACCTGGAGTACCAATTGGCTTTGGTATTCGGAGTCTTAATCTCTGTTTTTGTTGCGAAAGCAACACTACGCTAGTCGCCGAGCCATTTCGCGGAGCCGAGGAAAGGTCATACTGCGCATGCGCGAAGAGCAGTGACGTCACACAGCGCACAGCTGGCGCGCCGCCGCCGTCGCTGCGCGGGTTACTCAAGGCTGGTTCACATGAGCGGCGCATCGCAGCCAAAATTTCCAACTTGTTGAAACCTTGCCGCTCATCGCAGCGACGGCTCCAAACAGGTTTTCCCGACGCGGCGGCAGGATTCGCTAGCGTTTTCGCTTGCATGTGTGACAGGCTTCAGAGGTGCCGCCGCCACGCTTGCCAGTTGCACATGCGCAGTAGCGGCGCATAGCTAGCGTGCTGCCGCCGCTGCCGCGCGCTCTCCATCACCTTTCTCTCTCTCTCCTCGTTGCTTTCGCAATCCAACCACTGCCATTTTTTTTAATAAAAATGATTCCTCCACTCTTTCAGTGTCTTCGTGCTAAGCGCGACGATGGCCGGAAGCCCACTAGTTCCTTCCGGGACACCCACCGTGGACGCACATCTTGGCGAAGTAGTTGGAGCGGTCCGAGGCCGGCACCAGGGGCGCCTGGTCGGCGGACCCCAGCGCATTGGCCACGTCCTCGTCGTCCAGCGCGGTGGCCGCGAAGCACGCGTTGTGCTCGTAGTTCACCACCACGCCCAGGCAGCGGGGAGACGCCTGGCAGCGCCGCAGGCAGTCCAGGGTGACGGCGCCCCGCGAGCGGAAGTCCTCTCGGGGGGCGAACATGGGCGACAGGCGCCGAGAGCCGGGCTTCATGGCCACGGTCTTCTCGAACGTGACCGTGTCCTCGCCCTGGGGGCACTGCTCGTTCCTCGAGTGCACTGAAAAAGGCGGCAGTCGCGCAGCGCTGTGCAGGTCCTGAACGTGGACTGTGCGAAATGTGGCACGGAAAATGCAGCTCAAGGTAGCGGCCCAATATTGGCAACTTATTGGCAATATTGGCCCAGTGTTGTAAATGTATTGGCAGAGGTCGGTGCTACAAAGGACCAGAGTGAAACCATTCTTTTCCAATATTGGGCCGATTACCTGTGCTGCTTGGGTTGTACAATACTGCAAGCGAAAACGAACCAAGCAGGAGTGAGGAATCATGAAGTGGACCATTATTACACAATGCGAAGTGTAAAGATCTGTACACGGGATGAAAAAAAAACACGAAAAAAGAGGAAATACAGAAAACATGGTTCTGACAGATGAGCAACAAAGGCCAACAGTCAAAAGCTCGTTCAATCGCAGAGAGCACACTTTCTACGGCGAACATATGGGCTGGTAGATTATTCCAATCGGATACAGGAAAGAAGGAATATTTAAAGATGTTTGTGCGGGCGAATAACGGAGTCACTTTATGAGCATGGTAATGTTTTGTGACTCTAGTTGATAAGGGCTGCAAGTATATTGAAGGGTTAATGCGGAACTGGCCATAATAGAGCTTAAAAAGGACTTTTAACCGTGCATGGTTTCTCAAGGACTCTATGAACTTGATGTGATTGATTCTCATTAACTCAGATGAGGAATCATGACGATGCCAGCGATTGTATATGAAGCGAACGGCTGATCTTTATATCCGTCCAAGCTTGTTCAAAGAGGCGATCGACCTCTAAAAACAGACAAGGCGCTACGGTCAGCGATTTCGACTGTCTTCAGTTCTCGCTATGCCTGTGCTCTGTTTTGTTGTTCTACCACCAGAAAGTGCACCAACCAGTCGCACCAAGCGTATTGTTGAGGTTCTAAGTAGCGTCTTTAGGCTTAGCGTTGCCATATCACTTTTTTCACTTTACGGAGTTACAAGGTCTGTTTTGAAGTGCGTGGCGTCACATGTCACAGCATAGACGCTGCTCAGTATCAGATTTCTCTCTATATATAATCTTCTTTTTCGGCTATATACTCTCATGTGAGATGCATTCTCGTGGAATTTTGGGTATGTCCACATACATCTTGCCTTCCGTTCAGTGGACAGTGTTAGTATATCGACGCAGAACCGGTCACATTAGATATCGGTAGAGCTTTCAGGCAGATTTCTATTCTTCACTATCGATTGCTTGCAGTAACAGTATCTTGAGCACATTATTCGTTTCCTGTACCATTTCAGACTTGATAGTCTCTTGGCTTAGTCTCTCAGAAGCTTTCTGCCCCTATGGGAGTAACTTGAGCCGAGTGGCGCCCTCCCTCACCTGTCGGCTTGTCCCAGAACTGGACATCCCTCAGCGTGGGCAGTTCCCTGGCCTGGGGGTCCGCCATGGTGCCGACGTTGAGGAGGAGGAGGACACCAGCAGTCCAGGCGGTCAGGGCCAGCCCGCCGGTCCCCGACCGCATGTCCCTTGTCCTGCACCCCGGCACCGTTACATCGGGCCGCAGTTAATTTTTCCAAAACACTTAGCCACGACCTATGCCCTTGTGAACTGTAGGAAGTGAAGAGCAGGAGTTTCTCACACCGTTTTAATGTCCAAGGACGTGCATGTACGTTAATGAGAAGGAGACATGCGACGCCCACGAGAATGGTATCCTTTTATGGCGACTGTGTGACTGCGCTGTGTGCAGCGGAAAGAGGCCAGGTAGATGGCGTCATTACGAATTCAGTGATTCGTAGCAACAAGGCTTGTCACAATTAACTTGCCTGAGTTCTGAGAAAACTCATTCATATATTCCCAACTGAAAGTACGTCACTTGTGGAGCCCCGCGGAGTATTACTGTCGTTTGACTTTTCCCTTACCCAAACGCCACATGCAAAAACTTCAGAGCGTGGGTGGCACAATACGTGATTTTTGCCCCTTTCTAAGCCAAATAATCGACCAGCGGTGTACTGTCATGCCGTGTCCCATATAATCTAGGTTGTGTGCATCTAGTCATTAGGCGGTAGATTGGTGGGAATACTTGCAATTTAGTATCGAAAAATGGCATTAGGATCTTAAAATTCTCTAAAACTTCGCGGCACCTTCCTTTTATCGTTTGCCTCTACATTGATGTAGTACCTTGAGCAAACAGTTTAGACGTACGCGGTGGTCGTCACGCCCTGTCCAATATAATCAACACGTCATTCGCATCTGCGCGAATGGTGACATTACTTTGTGGACAACACTGAATCAGTTCGTTGTTTACAGCCGCGCTTGAGATCACTCGCAGAGCTGTGGGCTGCTGGGACGGAAGCCATGTATACGCGTCGATTGATCTGTCCACGCTACCCACCGTCGAAATATCCCGCCTGGTTAGCCTGACCCAAATAACCGCTACTCAGGAACAAAAAGACGTTCACAGCGACGCCACGAAGCTCCCCGCCCACCTACACGGCTCTTGTCAACTTCTTGACACCCTCAGCGCGACTTGGGCGTGGTCACTCCAATGTCCTCCGATGCAGCTGTCACTGCAGCGCTACAAAGACTCCGCACTGTCCTGCAACGGACAGGCCGCGAACACGCTCGGTGACTTCCTGGTGGCGTCGTTCGAGGATGGCTCCCACGGTAGGAGCACCCTATGGGACAGCGGCAGCACCATCGCCATCGCGATAATCACGACCACCGCACGCGTTGAGGGCATCGACTCCCTTGTTCTGAAATAGAAACTCCGGCCGCACTGTATATACGCTGTGTAGTGCGTTACGCGGACGGACCATTCTCGCTCGTCCATATGGCCCTATTCATACGCATATGCATTCTCCTCTCCGTTAGGGCGCCGTCGCCGGTGGAGAGCCGTCCCCGCATTGTGCGCCCGCTTTCTTGCCCAGCACCGCTTCATTTCTCTGCTTGTTCATTTACACGCCCGGCCGGCTTTTGGTAGCACGCATGACGGACCACGTTTTGACCGGATTGTCTTCGGCTGGGGAGGGGGAAAGGTTGTCAGCACTCTCTCTCTATCTACCCTCTCTTAGCCCAGATTTTCTTCTAATCTCCTTTTTTTTGTTTTGTTGATTCTTCTTGCTTCACACTCGTGTATGCGTGTGTCCGCTGCCAAAGTGTGCAGTGGTCTCCCACTTTTTTTTCTTCTTTTGTCTTTCTTTTTTGTTCGCGGTTCAGTCACATACGGAGACGAAACGGGATGTTGTACACACATGCACCCTGCATTTTTTTATTTGTTTTCATGTTTACGGACGTTTATGATTTTTTTTTTTACCCCGTCCCACCTTTTGTTGTGTAACGGCGTTCGCCCCCTCGCCTTCTGCACCTCCTTTATTCCGAGTCACATACGGGGCGCCAGGTATATGGCCTACTTAACATGGGGGGCTAACAAACCCCTTATAGAAGGAGGCGGGAGCGTTGTGAATTTCTGCCTGCCTTTTCGCATTTAAAGAGCCGCAAGGTCAGCAACGTCAACTTTTTCACGCCGGTTCGTCCGCCTTTTTCAGAGCGCGCTCGGATTTGTTTAGCTGTATTTACTTCTTTCTTGCGCTTCATTTTTATAGATCTGCTTTTGCGCCTGTCTGAAGCGGCGCTTTCTAAAGGAGCACCCCCCCCCCCCCCCCCGCCTTCCTCCCCGTCATCGCAGCAAGGAATCCTTGAAGGCGCTAGTTTACCTTTACATGGTGCAGAGCAACGGAGCTGGCACCGTTAGTGGTATAGTGCTAATAGTGCTATAGTGGTACCATCTTACTATTAGTAGGAGTAGGACATGTAGTAGTACTATAATAGTAGTGGTAGTAGATGTAGTAGTGCTATAGTGGTACCATCTTAGATACTATTAGTAGGAGCAGGACGTGTAGTAGTACTATAATAAAAGTGGTAGCAGATGTAGTAGTACTATAGCAGTAGCAGTAGTGGTAGTAGTAGTAGTAGTAGTAGTAGTAGTAGTAGTAGTAGTAGTAGTAGTAATATTACAGCGGTAGGGACACTGTTAGAGCACAGTTTATAACAGCCTTTGTCAAAAGTTTAGAGCCCGATGGGGGGGGGGGGGGGGGGAGTTATAGCATCTGCGTAAGTCCTAACCTTCGGTGGTTGGAGGACAGGAGTAACTCTCATCTTCAAGATAAATGTACTAATTTTGTGGATACATAACAAGCCACACACTACCCGGAAACAAACAGACCTGGACAATAAACTTTCGGAAAAGGCTTTTACAGTCACTATCATGTTTTAAGCAAGAAACTTAGGGTCCACTATTCCACCGCGAACGTGATTTTATTGAAAGTGAATCTAAAGGAATGTGAGGCCGAGGATGGTTACTTGTTCATTTGCTTCAAGCGCTACATGCCTGTCGGCAACGTGGGTTCAAGCACCTTCCTGACATAAAACCGATGCTCAGTGTAGGTGGCACTATCTTATCTGCCGCTAGGTCTCGAGGACAACAAGCTCTGAAATTTATATCCTCACGTTTTTCCAGGCTTATCTTTGTGTTAGCGCGCTCTCTAATGCCGTCGCCTGGCGAATACAACCTGTACTTTACGGTATAAAGCTGAAGGCGTATACAGGGAACGCAAATGGATAAAAGACGACAAATCATTCGATTTCTTGGCGTCGTTAATGCGCAGAGAACTTTAGCAACCATTCGCGGAATGAGTCGCACACTGTGACTTATTTCGTAAGAGCGCTAATTTGGCGCACATCTCTGCCTTCTCCTCTTCCTCTTTATCTCTCTCTCGCTATTGAACGACACCAGAGTGATCGACAGCGCAATACCGTGCGCTTTTATTAGCTAAGGCAAATATCTCCGCAGTGAAAAGGATTCAGCCAGCAGGACAAAGCCTGTTCTAATACAAGGACTGACATTATTAATGAAGTACACAACAGCCGGACTATACTAATTCACTTATGCCGCGATTGAATGGAAAGCTGCTGTAAGTTACAAAGAGTGCAGTGTTAGGGATCAAAGTGCTAAGTTCTTCAACCTTCTTCGCTAGTTTCACTCAGGTGATGTTAGTATTCTACAGGTAGAACATGGATACTTCGAACTGCTCTCCGGAACTGTTGTGGGCATGTCCCTGAGTTTTAATAATAGTTGCGTGAAAAAGTAGAAACGTTGCCTCTGAATATGCCTCTTTGCCACGTAAGACTTCTATTCGTTCAATACAATCCTCACAAGTCTCAAGAACCGAAGGCATGGCTATGATGTTCACTTCTTCCGTATCAAGCACAGTACAGAATAGAGCATGCAGGTGTGCCTTGTGCACTGCGTAAAAAAAGATGGCGCATGTTCGAGGGACCACGATGTGTGACGAGTGAGAGAGGCAGCGTGCAACGTTCCGCTGCGAGTTTAGTTCGAGTCGCGGCAGAGCCTTTATTTAGCGCCAGCTCATAGAGTGTCAGACTGCAAAACGACGAAAGAGTGGTCAAATCTTAGCTTAGATCTTAGCTTAGCGATCCTTTGTGCATAACCTGAGTTCAAGAAGCCAGTGAGCGTGTAGGTTGTAATATTAAGACAAAGAGTAGGTTTCTTAACTGCCAATAGAAACCGTTAATATGACTGTTTGTTCAGATATATACAAAAAAAAAATGAACCGACAGACAGTGTGGCAACTCTTCGAAAGAGCTCATATCCGTCTTCATCCGCTGTAATTCGCCATTTCGTCGAATTTAATCGAGTAAAATTGAATCGAAGGTGACTAAAAAATATATCGTACAAAAGCGTTTGTGGTCATGGAAAGCAATTAGCGCTTCTTAGTCGATCAGACACCTCGTAAAACATTGCACAAGGAAGATCAAAAGATTGTGCAATCACAGAACTTGTATTTGAAAGAATATAACACCAAAAAACGCAACTTTCTGATTAGCAATTTAAAATAAATTGGAATGCACTCAATAAAGAACAGTCAAAAACAACGTTCTTATTTCCTATACCGCTTTACATCACGCTTTTATATCTTGTAATGCTTTTAAGCTCATTAAAGTAATGTACACACAATAATTTCGGGCTTTCTTTCCACAGTTTGTAAACGTTTTGCGGTTTAACTTATATTTATGTTTTTTTTTGTAATGCGACCTATCACTATCAATAATATCAATAATAATTTCGCGTCACAGCATAGTCAGAAAGTTCAAGGATCACAAGTATAGTGCAGTAATATTCCCGTCTGTCACCTTACTCAAATCCTGTACCATAAATTATCTATGCTGCGGACAACATGGCTTCATTTTAAGATTAGAACAGTTGCGGTATGACGTAATCACAATTATATCTGTCATAATCAATTATTTTAAACGGGGGGGGGGGGAGTCATGTAACTTCGTTCATTATTCAGAATGGCACTTTTTTCATGTGCTAGAACATTTACTTCAGAACTTAGGAACAAATTACTAAGCCTTAAGGATAAAACTCTCGATGCTTGTTTCCGAGAACACGATTGCTATCTTTTTGACAATTTGGATGATTTTGACGCTAAACTAATTTAAAAAACAAGAAAAAAGAAAAAAATAATTCTCAAATGCCCTGATGCGGTAGAGAAAAAAAAATCAAGTTAGAGCATCGTAATTATGCTTAAAGAATAGTGAATCGTAATAGTAACTGGCCTATTAGCGATTTCCACGACCCACAGGGGGCGCAGTTGATGCTACATGTGGTGAGCTTAGGCCTAAGCGCGCTTGTTCTAAAATTTCACGGTAAACTCGCACTTGTTCGTCGATAGTGGCGGCCTCGTATGAGCCCAGCAGTCTCCTTTCCTCGACTGCGTAAAGGAATAAATGGTTTATGGTTTATGGGGTTTAACGTCCCAAAGCGACTCAGGCTATGAGAGACGCCGTAGTTGAGGGCTCCGGAAATTTCGACCACCTGGGGTTCTTTGACGTGCACTGACATCGCACATCACACGGGCCTCTAGGATTTCTCCTCCAAAGAAATTCCAGCCGCCGCGGCCGGGATCGAACCCGCGTCTTTTGTGTCAGCAGCTGAGCACCATAGCCACTGAGCCACCGCGGCGGCGTAAAGGAATAAATGCGACATAAGGAAGAAATCGCTGTTTGGCGATTGAAACCATCTGGTGTGAAATTAAGCGCCAGACAGACGACGCGCTTCAGATGGATTTCAAACCCCCTATACTCTAAACAGAAATTATTAAAAACGGGAGTAATCTGTCTTCTAGCGCACTCCCTTCTACAAAACGGTGTTCTCTAAAGGACAGCTTACTCCACTTTTTACACCCATTTAGTCCTATCTGTGTTTAGACTGTATGACATCGGCATAGAAGACTCTTGTACAATGGGCAAATGACAAAAATACAAATGCAATTTTTCGCCTTAATAAGCATTACAGGCACTCATGACCTAACGATGCTGCTGCTTGATCAGAAAACAAGATAAAAAACTTTGTCACACTGTCGCTTTAGCTCGAACTGATAAAACTACACCCTTTTGCCTTTTTTTGTGCTTATCTAATCAGAAAACAAAAGTTATACTCCTGTGTGCAAGTGTAAAGCGAGACCAATGAGATCGCATATTCCGACCCGCTCTTTCCATGGAGCCATTAACCACGCTTTGTAGTAAGGGTGTAATTGCTCATTGGCATGCACCCAAGTGCAGCCACACGGTTACAGAGGAAAACTATACGGTTTGCACAGAAACTTCGTATTTAAATAAAAATTCCTCCTGGACCGTGGTTCGAACCCGGGGCCATCGCTTCACCGGAGCAGTAGCTCTACCGACTGAGCTAGCCGGGGCAGCTAGCATAAGGTAGGGCGAGAGCGAATCGATCAGTTACTCGAAGTGGGAACAGCGTTGGTCTGATGTTTAGGGGAATACCCCAAGGTGCAGTAGACCTTGGGCGATTCCCCTAAACATCTGACCAACGGCGCATTGTGAGTTCAATTTGTTGGTAAGCAGTTGATTGAAGGCTCTTACAGAATGTAAGGCCGGTATGATGCAATTCTACTCGTCCGATTCTATTCCATTCTTACAATCCGCTCGTGTAACTGATTCCAGTGACAGCAAGAGAGGGCATGTTGCAAGATGCACGCTTTCTGGAAGCCCACCGTACTTCCTTTCATGAGTGAGCATACATGTCCGTTTTCCACAGTTTTCCTATCTTTACCTGCTGCCCTGTTTGGCGAAAAGTGTTAGCGATAAATTTAAAGGTTTGGTTTATGGTTTGGTTTATGAGGTTTAACGTCCCAAAGCGACTCAGGCTATGAGAGACGCCGTAGTGGAGGGCTCCGGAAATTTCGGCCACCTGGGGTTCTTTAACGTGCACTGACATCGCACAGTACACGGGCCTCTAGAATTTCTCCTCCAAAGAAATTCTAGCCGCCGCGGCCGGGATCGAACCCGCGTCTTTCGGGTCAGCAGCCGAGCACCATAACCGCTGAGCCACCGCGGCGGCATAAATTTAAGGGACCCAAGGAAAGCGGCCTACATTAAAGTTCAAACTCGACTTAACGCCCGAGGGAAGTCGCGGGGAAGAAATTGGTTTGAACAGGGCTTGCAATGCGGAGAACAGCTGACCGTCACTTTGTTAAAAGTGTGGAGTAGATTCCAAGGGAAAGACCCCGTAGCCAGTATCGGCAGAAAGTAAGGTGAACGGATGTGGTCAAGAAATTTTCTTTCATAGGTTAGCGTCGGCAGACATAGGACAGGGATAGTTGTAGATTTATAACAGAGTCCTTTTTCTTGGCAGGGATGTAACTATGAGACTGATCACTGTAACGACGATATTGACAGCGTCGTATACGTTACAGCCTCGCAAGCACATCCGCGTGTTGCCTGTGCTGCCGTCTAGCGGCTACTGGGGAGGATGTGATGGACATCCCGTAAGAGCGAGCTTGGTCCGTATATCATCCATCTCTGGGCGGTCGGTCTTCAATTTTCGCAACGCTCAAACTGGGCCAGAGGATGTCCTGCGGACGGCCCTTGTGCCGAGCAGAGCAAACATCGTTCTGCGGCAGACACGCATCGCTTGCTGCGTTCTGGACAGCGCTCGAGTCTTTTTTTTTCTCTCGCGCGCATTTCGTTGTTAATGCTGTCCCTTTGTCCGGCGTTTCTCTCTCTTTTTCTGCTTCACGATATAACAAGCGGGTCTGCATTTAATTCACTGTCCTCTTCCATTCGGTCGCTCCTGTTTTGAGAGCACTCTTTGTGAGTTCTTTGCAGCGCCGTCGCGTGCCGAGGAGGGGTTCATGACCTTCGCTCGACGAGCCTGCAGCGTTCGTTGTAGGCAGTGGTTTCTCTGAGGATCGCACAATCCTAAAGGTCGATCCCGCCTCCTTGCTTTCTGACCTGGAACCCAGCTGCGGGCAAGCCATTGGGATCGGGGGAAAAGCTGTGTTCTAGCCGAAATCAAGAGGAAGAAATGGGCTTGGTCAGGGCATGTAATGCGAAGGCAAGATAACCGCTGTTCTTTAAGGGTAACGGAGTGGATTCCAAGGGAAGGCAAACGTAGCAGGGGGCGGCAGAGTGTTAGGTGGGCGCATGAGATTAAGAAGTTTGCGGGGATACGGTGGCTGTAACTGGCAAAGGACACGGTTAAATGGAGAGATATGGGAGAGGTGTTTATCCTACAATGGGCGTAGTCAGGCTGAGGATGATGATAATGCTTAGTAAAACAAACGTATTGAGGTGGTAAGTGTAGAGAGAACTCCTACGACCTCGAAGAGTACAAAGCTGAGAGAGTATTTTGAAGCTTTCGCTCGCTGGATCTTACGACACCTTGGAGTGATAACTGCGCATTGCGTTGTAACAAGATGAACAAACAGGTCCTACATCACCGCATTCGATTTGGTAGGCGCGGGCAAAATAGCGATATTTTCACATTTGGACAAATAACGTAAGTATGTACTTGAAATAAAGGTTCTACCTGAAACGAATTATTAGTTTCAATTTATACTGTCACCTTTCGTCATTTATTTTCACCGCAAGCGATCAGGGAATGAAGTATGTTAACAGAGTATCCTGTTGTTTCTGAATCTCTGAGCAATTTTCTTTCTGACTTGTCATAATTGTATATTTGAACCATTACACTTGCATAGCATGCACTACATTTTAAGAAACTTTATTTTCCATACCGTACAAATATTGCATAATATATAATCGCATAAGCTGTTTAGAAAATTTGGCATATGATATTGATGTTGCTGTGTTCGTATTTCTGTTGTGTGAACTTTCATTTTGTGGATGGCTTTTTTTTGTGTTGTGTCTAAAAACATCACTTTGTGCCCCAAACCTGCAACAACTTCGAAAGAGGCCAGCATTATGATCCAAAATAAAAATAAGTGAACAAAATAAAACAAGAATAATGTGCGCCTTCTGCATTGTACCAACATATTAGCAAAGCGAGCGGTCTGGTGTTTGATCGCATTGTGATTTCATTAAGTCGTCATCGTGATCGGTAAGGCTTATTAACGCGGTTGTTTCCGATGATTGTGTTTATAGAACGTATGCGCGGTCCTGCAATGGTCGGCCCGGCATTAACGCCACGACCGCCATTCTTGCTATCTTTTATGGATTATTTATGCGTTATTCAGACTCAAATTCCTAGACTTGTTCTTTAGATACGCAGTCACGTTTTATGTGCTGACCATCTTGGATTTACGCTGTGCTATTGGTTTGCCTGTAACACCGCCCATCATTTAACGGCACTCTTTTTGACAACTCAAGAGATAAATAAAGTTAAATAAGTTTGATGTCCCAGTGTAAAACTGGAAACAAGAAATTAACTTCGTCATTGTGAGGTGGGGTGGTGATTAGGAGAGGCGCAGCAATCCTCACCCACGGTGAACACCTCTAACCCGCTGTGAGTGGGAGTGGAAGGGTGTAGAGAAAAGGGCACCATAGTGAAGCTTTCCGCACTGATTTAAAGCTCCTATGATTCTCCAACGTGCACTGGCACCACACAGCACACTTCGTCAAGACTTGGACCTTTGGCGGTACATTATGAGTCGAAGAGGGAGTTGATAACCGAAGGCCTACTAGAGGAAGGGAGTGGTACGTTGATAAGGGAACGGGGCGCGTAGCCGTGATAATCAGGTGTAGTGAGGAGATAAAAATAAACAGTAGGCATAGAGTGGACGTGGCTGGTACCACAGGACATCGCAAAGGACGACTTCTTGCAACGATCCCCACCAATACGCTTATCGATAGATAACGTGAACTCAATACATACCTGGGCACCGGCGTAACACGTCGACGTCAATCCAGTCCTGGAAGGGACGGTCCGTCAGCAGCGTCTTTGGACATCCGGGTCTCTAGACCCATCACAGGCACACACACCCCTAACCGCCACTGTCACTATCGTCGTCGTCACTCTTGACCACGGCCGTCGTCTTGAGCGTCAGCGCAGTGTCTCGTCCGTACACCTCCCTCGTGGTCCATCAACTGTGAACCACGTGACGAGTGGTTTCATTTTTGGGGGCCCCCCTCGGTCAGCTCCGTTGTTGTGGCGCTTCTCCTCACCAACTCTTCTCCTTTCTCGTTCCCTCCCCCTACTTCCATTAACCGCCTTCTCCTCGCACGTATTCGTTTATAACCGCGCTTGTAGCACGCCTCGCGGCGTACAGACGTCACGCTACGCTTGGCTCGTCCCGTGAATGGGTCGTCCACGGAGGGCTGAGGGGGAGGAGGGGGGGAGGCGGACAACGGTAAAACGGGAGAGGAGGTGGTGAGGTGGTGGGAACCACATTCGAAACCGGGAAAGTGGACCGACGGTACGATGGGGCCAACCTCTTTGATATGCACGCAAGATGGGGACGCCAATTTGGTCGCCGCCGCTGTTCTGTGGCTCCCACCAGCAGTCCGTAATGAAACGACGCCGTTACAGCAGCCGTGTCGCGCTATATAGCTGTTGCTATTGTTGTTGGAGGCAAACGCATCGCGTGTGATCTCTGGCGTCATTTCACTGCGGTCTCTTTGTTATGCGCACCTGACGTTTATTTAGTTATAAATGGTGCAAATACGGATCACAATCGGAGCTCGTTATAACGAAATAATTTATATAACGAAGGGATGGACGATTACACTTGGAAACTCGGTCAACATGGGCTATAACAAACTACATCCATAACGGGTCATAACTAAATAATCACCTTGCCCCTTCACCTTCTCTCTAAGAAAAAGGTTTGTAACGAAATAACGGATACAACGAAGAAATGGCGATTCCCTTTGGCAGCTCGTGAAAACCGGCTATATAACGAAGCTACGGCTATAAGGAAGTAATTGCTGGGCCCCTTCCACTTCGTTGTAAGAAAAAGGTTTATAACGAAATAATTGATATAACGAAGACATGACGAATCCCCTTGGTAGCTCCTGAACACGGGCTATAACGAAGCTACGGCTATAACGAAGTAATCGCCGGGCCCCTTCAACTTCGTTGTAAGAAAAAGGTTTGTAACGAAATAATGGATATAACGAAGTAATGACGATTCCCCTTGGAAGCTTCAACACTTGCTATAACGAAGCTACGGCTATAACGAAGTAACCGCCGGGCCCCGTCAGTTCCCTTATACACGCTTTACAGCGGCGTATCATGGGGGCTGCCATCTTTGATCACGTGATCACGCCGCCATTACTCGCCTCCTGACCGCTCGGCGCGCGCCTCGTCGCGACGGCTGCTGCGTCTGATGTTTCGGTTCCCGCAGGCAGTGTGTCGGCTGATACGGTTGTAAAGGAGTGGGAAGACGACACTGTGGTTGGTCCGAAGCTTCGAAGCACATGTGAAAACCCTACTTTGATCACTTTAGGTGTGAAAACGTGATCGGGCTTCATGTCGCGAAGAGCCGCTGAGCTCTCCGCCTGATCGAGGCAACGGGTGGATCGCCTGAATGCCGCTGAAGGCTTTGCTTAATATTTTTTTATTGGTATTTATCTAAAACAGCAAGGTTTAATGACCCTGCGGCTGCGCAGGTCGTTGTTGTATTGTGTACATGCATGCGGAGATTGCTCTAAAACGCTCACATGCACATCGTACTCATTTGTTTACAACCTGTTAAAGGTGCTTATGAAGCCTAAAATATTTTCTGTTGGTTTGCTAAACAAGGGAAGGCGACAAAAATAAATAAACAAACAAATGTTACCCAATCATGTAAGCAGTACCATGCATCAAGCAGCCATCACAAGCTTGCATGCAATAGTTTAGAAGGATTCCGCGATATAATTGTTATAACGCGCGCATGGTAGAGCGTTCACTACAAGAAGTTCACAATTATATCAGCCTCAGATAGTATAAAATTGTGGCACGCTCCATGCTCAATATGCGGAGATGAAAATGCTCGAGGTCTCGTTGGTTGTAAGTAATCACCGGAGTCACTTCTAGTGACTGTCTCACATGGATCGCGAGGAAGTGACAACCGGAGAGCACAGAGCACAGCTGCCGTAACACAAATGCGTTATTCCGATTGTGGTCCACGAAAACCGCGCTACTTGGAGCGAAGTTCAACAGTAGCACCAAGACGGTGTGTAATACACGAACTGACGGTAAGCGTTGTCCGCTCGCACGGCTATGCAATGCAGTAGCGGCGTAAGTCGTTTTTTTTTTTTTTGTGCCGTTTCGGTGGCGGGACAGCTTGTTCATGCGGCTATGTTGCGCACTTACCCTCGCAGATTTTCCAAGATAGAGACATTTCCTTCTATATTCGCTGTCTAGTTCTGGCGAGTATGGGTGTTGCGTTCGCCCGTTTGGAAAGGGTGCATGGCGAACGGGCGCGAACAGGGGCAGTACGTTCTTGTTCAGTTCGGTTCCGTGAAGCTCGCAAACGATCGCATCCCGCCCCTTTAACTGTTTGTCGCAATTCTTGCAATCCACAACAGAGCATGTATTTTCTCTTTTGCATTTCCACTGCTGTGTCGAGGCATACACGCCGGCGACTTACGAGGCAAGTAATGACGCCGTGTTCTGAGCGCACCGGTGGCGCCATCTGGTTTCAAACGGAAGAACTGCGCGCTGTAAACGGTCTATAACGAGGTTCAACAGTATTTTTGCGGGGGCCTTCTGGAAAGGATCAACAAATGAACTAGTATTAATGTGTTCGCTGCGTTCGCACCCTGACATTTTTTTTTTAATTTGCATAGTTTACGAGACTGAACCTAATAGGCCGCGCTTGTTGGCGATGAGTTGCAGAACCGAACGGTTTTGCCCATGGACAGAAAGGTACGCAAGTGGTGGCTTCTCTTGGAAGGGATGTGTTGAACAAAAAAAGCAAAAAAATCAAAGGACACTTAAGAATACTGGCGTGCTTTGAAGTCGACAGCATTAATTTTTATTTATATTTTTCCTTCCATTCTAATGACACACCTACTCATTGGCATACAGTCGTAAGGCTACGCATATACTAGGTTCGCCTTCATTCACCAAGTAGCAACGCGGTTTTGCGTCCTTTGAGTTGCGTGCTCACCTTGCAATTTGAAGGCCCTTAGTTCAATTGCCCGCACCTTCGGAAGAAATTTTCTCTTCGCTGATGAGGTCACTGGGTGTTTCGTGGAGCAATTATCCTAGACGCCGTCAACGACGCCGGGTTTCATTGCTAACGAACCATTATAAAGTTTTCGCCTAATAAAGAAAGTAATTGAAACTGTAGGCAACCAAGTGACCCAAAGGTAACCGCCGGCCAAGCGAGTGGATTCGCCGATTGCCAACAAAGTCAGTCATTCCTTGCGTGAGTGTCGATTGGGTTAAGCGTCTAACTTAGGAGACGCGCGGTAGGCGCTATACAGGGGCATATTCGATAGCGAAGCTCACGGTCGTAGACCAACTAACAGTGGCGATTTGAGAAGTTTGAATGCCTTGCAGGCCTCGCTGGTCAAGCCGACCAGAAGGGACCGGTGGGGGCAGGCCCCCAAAACGGAAAGGAGTAAAACATGTAGTAAGCTGGCTTCTAGCACACTTCCTAGCAGCCAGATTACTCCCTTATTACTCCCATATAGGTGTATTCCTGTTTAGAGCATATGCGTCGCCTGCCTACTCGGCTCTCCACATTGTTTGCTGCTATCGCCTGAAGACAGTGCACAGAGCAGGCAATGCACCTGGTACGTTCTGTTCACACGTGCGCTGCGCTATGCGCTCATCACTGCATTGACCCGTGCGGGACAAATGGCGGTGTCGAAAGCCCACGTATCGAAGACACGTCGAAGAGATTTGGTTTGGTTTGGTTTGGTTTCTGGGGTTTAACGTCCCAAAGCGGCTAAGGCTATGAGAGACGCCGTAGTGGAGGGCTCCAGAAATTTGGACCACCTGGGGTTCTTTAACGTGCACTGACATCGCACAGTACACCGGCCTCCAGAATTTCTCCTCCAAAGAAATTCTAGCCGCCGTGGCCGGGATCGAACCCGCGTCTTTCGGGACAGCAGCCGAGCACCGTAACCGCTGAGCCACCGCGGCGGCGAAGAGATTTGCAGCAGCACGTCGTTGATGCACACTTGGTCGGATGTCTGCTGGGATGACCTCGTTAGTGAAGACGTCGGCATCGCAGAGACCTACTCGAATGAAGTCATTGTACGCGAAGTGCGGGAACTCCACGACCGCCAGGAATCTTATTAAGAAGGCACACCTGCCACCAGCTGCCGAGTTCAAAGTCCCCCCTAGGGCTGCGCCAGTTGAAATCCTGTCTTGAGATCTTGTATAGGGAAACTGGGTTGATGATAATTGTTGGAGGATGCTTGACGTCTTGCAGATTCGAATTGCTCAATCACATTGCTAGAGGACACTTCTGGAAAGGTTAACTTTTTATAACAATTTAAAGCACAAAGGAAGATTCAAGCAAGGAGAAAACATATTTACACTTGACTGACTCGTAGTTCTACGTGACGAAACCAGCCCTCGGTCCTTCCGAAACAGCTGGTTTTAAAACCTATGTCCATGCCCTCGGTGGGGAGAATAACCAATCAGGTAACTACAGAAACATCCACCCAGTAAATTATTGGGGAAAGGAAAACATCACTAATCAACAATTCGGAAAGGAGAACACAACCAATCAATGATTGGGGAAAGAAGGTAACTCATCGCGACAAACACTGTACACATATGTACACTTTCTACCATCACGATTTTGGAGAATAATGCTTTCCTGCTGCGAGCTTCGCGAACACTCTCACTTTCCCAACGTCCGCTTGACCCAAGTTCAAGGAAAGCCACTTCAACCCATCTGTTCCGCATCGTCGCTCCTCATGCTTGCAGCTAGCGTGGCAATATCCTGTTGACCGCGCTTCAAGCTGTCAACGCACGCCGCTGCAGACATGGGACAAAAGCCACGCACTGTGACGCGGATACCGCCTCGCCGCAAGCACGTGCACACAAGATGCGACCTAATGAATCCGTCCCTGAAGAGAGTTTGACCTATCCCGTAATCCTCCGTTATCCGGCGCCCCCCTTATCCCGCTGGGCTGAGTATTATTCACCCTCTTCTCTGCGGTTGTGCGGAGGGCTCAGAGAAAGAACGTAATGGGCGTTCCACTAACGCGAACCGGATCCGGCACATAATGTACAGCACCGCGAACTTCACTTGCCGTAAACACTTCAAACCGCGATTACTTATATCGCGTCCCAGAGCATACTGTTTGCAGCAAAGCCAATCGAAAGCTTGGAAAGCTGCGAGATAGTATCTGCTTTAAAGAAACAGCGCGCATAGCTCGTATTTTTTTAAAATAAATAAATGCCAGTTTCGTCGGACTTAGCATTTTTACAGTAAATTGGCGAATCCATTTACTGCGAACTTCGGATACAGTGAAAGCCATCCGCGTAATCATCAGGTTCGTTATAAGTGGGCGCGACTGTATTCCCAGAGTTTCAGTCGTGTGGCCGGTCATAACTCCCAGAGACGACGGAATGAGACCATTCCGCGCATCGCAACACTCACCGAAAGTTGACACGCGGGCGTTCGCTTTAGACGCTGTGTACTGTTCTAGATAGAGCGATGGGCACGTGGGAACTTTTTTCTCGAATGAATGGCGTCCCGGCGACCAGACATTCCTTCGTTCACCTGCTGGAACTAGCTTTTCCAAGAAAGAGCACCCCCCCCCCCCCCCCCCCCCCAATGAGGGGATCACGTGATATAGGGGGCGAGGCCAATGTGTTGCCTTACAGTGGGCGTTATCACGGGAAGAGGGCGTAACGCCACTATTTCTTTACACCCCGCAAGACGTAGAAAATGCTCACTTATCGCTTTATCTGTGTTGTTTCCGTTCAAGGTTTGGGTCCAGTCAGCTCTTGGAGAACATTCTTGCCGATAGTGGCTAACCAGAGCCAATAACGGTCCTTTATCGATCGGAGATTCTCGGCCAATATCGGAGCGCTCTTGGGCACAGTCTGTGAAGCCGAGCCAAGTTTGGACAGTGTACGGACGGATATGACCAGTTGTTTTTAACATCGGTTTCTTTGTTGTTGCAGACAGCTTTGTTTCTACACAGGTGAAACACACGTTAGGGTGCTATTAATTACCGCCATGCCAACAGGATGGCTGTTTCGAATGGTGTGCTGTCGTGGTTTCTAAGATCGCGCCTATTCTACACAGCTGCGCGCAAAACGAATTCATTTTCTTGTTTTTGAACCTTTTTTATTTCATTTTCCTACTGTCGGAGACAAGGAATTAGCTCCAGCTTTGCCGGGCCCAACAGCGTTTTTTTTTGTTTTTTCGTCTTCCATGACTTAAAGTACCAACGGTGTGACGTCATCTTTCTGGAGGCATGGACACAACCACCTACTCATGCTGACCTTGGTCACTGAATATTGTCTCACTGTGAGAGTTAGTGCAAAGCTGGCGGGATCAGGAAAGTGTTCTTGGTATGCGCGTGCGCAGTTGCGCGCGTACGACTTGTTGATTGACTAATTTAATTATTGGTGGTGTAAAGGTAAGCGACGAGCTTCTTGAGAGCAGCGAGCTTCAAAGTTTGGTTTATTGTTTGGTTTATGGGAGTTTAAAGTCCTGAAGCGACTCAGGCTATGAGGGACGCCGTTGTGAAGGGCTCCGTAAATTTCGACCACCTGGGGTTCCTTAGCGTGCACAGACATCGCACAGTACACGGGCTTCTAGCATTTCGCCTCCATCGAATTACGACCGCCGTCAGCCGGTATCGGACCCGCGTCTTTCGGATCAGCAGCCGAGCGCCATAACCACTGAGCCACCGCGGCGGCCGAGTTTCAAAGTGACGGCAGCGCATCAGTGATTGATTGATTGATTGATTGATTGATTGATTGATTGATTGATTGATTGATTGATTGATTGATTGATTGATTGATTGATTGAAGGGTGGATGGATGGATGGACGGACGGTCGGTCGGTCGGTCGGTCGACCGACTGATCAGTGAATGTTCACGAGCCAAATCTGAATGCGTTGATTTGCTAAAGCGAGCACTCCTCCCACATGCGGATTCAGGTAACGGTTGTGGATGTCACTCATTAGTGAGCTTGCGAGAGCTGCAATCGTTAGCAGAGCGACTCCCGTGTTTTCTTCTGTGCGACTTGTTTTGTGCTGATGCCAGTGCGAATTATCCCTGAGGACATGTCGGTCGTTGACTTGCAACCGTTAGCACGCCAATGCCTCGCCGATGAGTAGCCAGTGTCTTGCCTTTCAACTTGTAGCGAATACTTTGTCGCACCCATCAATCAACTCCCCTGGGGAAAGTGACGGCTCCGCTGCGCTACGAGTAGCGCCGACAGCCGTACAAGCACGTCGCACTCTTGATTTTAGCATTGGCTCCTTCCTCAGAACAGAGATAGAAGGAAGAAAAAAAAAAGGAAACAGGCACTTCTAAGAAAAAAACTCGAGTTCGCGTTGGTCGAAGATAACACTTCCCACCAATCGGTTTCCTCACAGGTTACAATGCCCACTGCCAATGCTTCCCGTCGCGCTTGTAACGGTAGCGCGCACTCAATCAGCACGATAACCAGCGAGAGAAAGGAGGTTTCCGCGCGACACTGAGGTATTGCATGACATGCATACTTGCGTAATCTTGTGCAGTGCAACGAAAGGTGGACGTGTGCCTACAGCCTTACAAAAGGGCACCGAGAATTGCAGGCCTCGGCATTGTTCGTACTGTGCGTACAACTGCGCATGCGTCACACATTTGTTCTTTAGACAGGCTTTGGGACGTGTGTTTTACCTTTCTGTTCAAACGCGAGCTCAGCCTGGGAACTGACAACTCCGAAGAACCAATTTCGATCAACATGAAACAAGTCGGTTCATTGCGGAAACAAAGAAGAAAAGAAAATAGTTGTTTCTATAGTCTTCGGAACGCGCGCGTTGTTTTTGATCCTCCTTTACATTCAGCATAACCGCCTGTAACATGTTCTCTGTTTATGTAAAGAACATTACATCTTTATTTCTTCGTACAGTCCGCTTGCGGAAGGCCGCCGACTTTTAAGACAAAATTGATTTTTTGTTTTGTTTTTTAGGAAAATAAATGGCGCAGTATAACTGTCTCCAACCTCGGTGGACACCGTACCGCGCCGTAAGGGAAGGGAGGAAGGTTGGAGTGAAAGAAGAATGAGGTGCCGTACTACGTGGAGGGTTCCGGAATAATTTCGACAGCCCGGGGATCTTTAACGCGCACTGACATCGCACAGTACACGGGCGCCTTTTTGCGTTCTGCCTCCATCGAAACGCGAGCCGGCTTGGTCGGGTTCGAACCCGGGTACTCCGGCTCAGTAGCCGAGCGCCCTAACCACTGAGCCACCGCGGCGGGTTTAAGACAACACAACGTTTAGCCTTTCTGCTTTCACCTATAACAGCCCAATGTGCACAAACGCTCTTCGGGACGTCCTGGGGACGTTTGGAACGTCCAGTGCAGTTTCAGTGCCCAATGGGAGTCAGGCAGTGCGTATAGCGAGAAGTGTATATTTACCAACGTTTTCCAAATAGATTTCGCCCTACTACTACATACTCTTGAAATAACTGTTCGCGTTTGAATCCAACTGGGTAGCACACGCCTTCTTCACAGAACGTCCCTTTCCCTCGAACGCCTATCTCGACCTATCTCGAGCGGTTGTGCTTCGGCCCGCACGGTATGAGACACCAAGCCGCTCTTCCATGCCCGCTCTCCGTCGGGCCAAGCGTAGCAAGACGTCTTATCAGGTGCGCGACAGCTGCTTAGCCCAGCCCTCTCCCCTCCTCCTTTCCCCCTTCCCGATTGCGGCTGCCGGACCGACAATGGGGCGGTGACAAGCGGCCGTGTCTCGTCTTCGACAGGCGCCGAGCGAGCGAGCGCGAAGCCGAGCTGCGGAGCAGCGGCAGCAAAGCAACGGAGGTGCCGCAGGATAAGCAGGTGTAGGCTGACGGAGTCTCGACGTCGGAGACTTCCCCTTCCTTCGACGGAAAAAGAGTGCACGCGTGTGTGTGTGGGTGTGCGTGTGTTCGCGAATCGCCGGACGCGGGAGCGACTATGGATTCGTCTTGCAGCACGCTCGATGGCGTCGGCGTCACCGTGCTGTCAGGTGAGGTGCGTAAATTCACACCTCTCCGTTGCGACGACACGTGGGGAGGGGTGAGATTGGGGGAGAGGATGCGGAGGCAGTAAACACGCCGCTGCTGTTCTCAGGTAGAGCGGTGTTTGGAGTCCGAGGTTTCTCGTTCCGTACCACGCCGGGTGTTCGGCGTAGGGATTACGCTGGCGTGGCTCAGTGGTTATGGTGCTCGGCTGCTGACCCGAAAGACGCGGGTTCGATCCCGGCCGCGGCGGTTGAATTTCTTTGGAGGAGAAATTCTAGAGGCCCGTGTACTGTGCGATGTCAGTGCAGGTTAAAGAGCCCCAGGTGGTCGAAATTTCCGGAGCCCTCCACTACGGCGTCTCTCACAGCCTTAGTCGCTTTGGGACGTTAAACCCGATAAACCAAAACAAACCGATTGTATACTGTGTTTTCGAAGGAACTGAAAACAGGGAGCTAGGACCATCTCTCCTACCACACAACACATTAGTCTACGTCGTGTCCGCGGTTTCATTTGGCTTCCACTACGCTACGTATATATGTGTGCAGCTAATCAAAATGTTAACTTAAATTTATTCGGTTTTTCACCGACAGGACAAAGGACGCCGAAAAAAAATGGGCCCAAAAGCGGAACACCGCAGATTTTTTTGCATCGTGTCGACTTTTGAGGAGAGTTTGCTCGCCGGTGATGCATCGTGAACAGTTGCAATCTTCCGTCGACGTGCGCTTACGAAGCTTTTGTTTGCAGTTCCTTATGGCCAGGATTCTTAGGTGCGTCTTCGTCCGCTGTTTGGGCGTAGAGTCGCCGAGAGCTATTTAGTCTCCGAAGACTACAACCAAGTGAAGCTCAAGGGCTGATGTGGAGAAAGAACGTGTTGTGTGGGGAATACATCTACAATTCGTTAACGCTACACGGCTGTGTCGTACAATGCTGGGCAGCGATAAAAAGCGCGAAGCGATAACGAAAGTTACAAGAACAGGCGTATCACTCCAGTTATTTTTGGGAGGCGCTGCAGAGTGGTCTCCGCGAAACATTTCATTGTCGCAGCGTTTTTTGATGGACAAGGACTTCTGTTGAGGAGATTCGCCTGGTATATCAGTATAAACAAGATAAGGGTACATCTGCTCCGGTTGTCTCTCTGTTGTCAGTTTATGCCTTTTCACTGCTGTGTCACAACATGTTGTTGTCATCCACATTGAAAAGAGATATTTTTATCTTATGTTATCATTATACCTAAAGGCCAAGGGGCACTGCATTCCGCGGGTGCAGTGGAGAAGAGGTTACGGACAGCCTTTGTGACAAATATACAGGCCCAGGTGCTTGTTTCCAAGCCGTGTGGCGGGGCTCTTTAGCACATCTGACAGCCCTAAGCTTCCACCATGTGTTCACACTGAGTGGAAGCTTAACTGCTAACTGTGGAAGCCGTTTTGTTGACACATGGTGTCAACACATGGTGTTGACACAGCATGTGTTGACACATGGTGGACAAACAACTGTCTTTATTCAATTCTATATGTGTGTGTGTGTGTGTGTGTGTGTGTGTGTGTGTGTGTGTGTGTGTGTGTGTGTGTGTGTGTGTGTGTGTGTGTGTGTGTGTGTGTGTGTGTGTGTGTGTGTGTGTGTGTGTGTGTGTGTGTGTGTGTGTGTGTGTGTGTGTGTGTGTGTGTGTGTGTGTGTGTGTGTGTGTGTGTGTGTGTGCGTGCGTGTGCGCGCGCGCCGCGATAGAGAGAGAACAGAATGAGAGCATTGGCATTGGCGTTCACAACGTTGCTGACTCCGGTGATTTGCTGACTCGGTGATTTCCGTTGCTGACTCCGGTACCTGGCGGGGTGTCCACGTTAAAAAAAATACGTGCTTTCGCACAATATTCTGTGATTAGAAATGGTAAACCGCCTGTCAAAATTTTTGTTAACCTAGTTGCGTTAAGGAGCCAATATGCACAGGGACTTCAGCGAAGGTCACTCGAAACTGTGTGTTTTTAGCGGTGCAAGTGCTTCCAAAGAGCCAGCTAGCGAGGAAAAACTGTCCCTGAAGGCAAATTTTTGTCCGCAGGAGAGACCTCTGAAGGCAGAATGTGTGCAAGCGTTTCGTAATGGATTTCGTATTGTCCTTTTGTGTCTCTCAATATAGTGAGCAGTCGTCTGCACGTGCGAGACCGGAGCGAGACAGCTGTGACCGGGACCATTGTGTTCTTAACGCTACGCGGTCATCTTCTGGCTGTAGCCCCGACTATGACCTCAGCCACTCTGCTTATGTCTAGAAGTAGAGAAAAAATACTCTCTAAACACAAATACGCCTATATGGGAGTAAAAAACGAGTAAAGGGTGTGCGCTAGAGGACAACTTTGCACCCTTTTTACTCCCTTTTGTTTAGAGTGTTCGATGAATTATTCCTATAGCATCGAAAATCGAGTAATCCAAACCACAAGGCAGCATTAGTGCATGACTCTAATATTTACCCTCGATCTTCGCTGGAACGCCCACATAGATTTTATGTGCCCTGAAACCCTAAATGCACTGTGGACGTCTAAGGCAGAATATGTATCGTTCAACCCCGAAAAAAAATGTCTAGCGTGCAAAACATTGATTAGACAGATTATATAATAAGCAAAAATTGTCTGAGACCTAGGCACGTAAAACAACCGTTCAAAAATTTAAAACGTCCAGCTGCTTGCTGCTAGGTTTATACTTGTTAAATATCGACAATATATTGTTACGTGACGGCCAGCTCATCCTAGCTCTCATGGCTCAGAAGCTCATAAACCGCTTCTGCGGTTCCGCGAAATCCTAATTTATTATTGCGAGAGCCACCGTCTCTACCCGGCACCTGCCAAGGGGCTGAGTAAGGCGGAGGAGCGAACTCTGCGGCGCCTGCAGACAGGAACCCTTCTCTGTCCTGCAATAGCAAAACACTTCGATCCGAACACAGATGGGCGCTGCCCGCACTGTGGAGAGATCTGCGATATCTTTCACATGGTGTGGGCATGTACTCAGAATCCTCACCTTCCCCCCTCCCCCACCCCCACCCGAGAGGCATGGGAGACTGCCCTCCTCAACTGCTCCACACTGGAGTCCCAAAGGGCTCTGGTCAAGCGGGCGCGAGACGGGGCCTCGTCATGCGGTGTCCCGGACTAAGGATACCGACCATGCAGCAGGGTTTTTTTTTTTTAACCCTCAAGCTCTCTTTGATTAAAGTTTTTCACCACCACCACCACCACCGAAGAATGAGGCGCTATGAACGACGGCAAAGAGATGATTTTAATGGCCGCCAATTGCCTAGCGCGAGCGCTCCGTCCCGCGCCATTGCCAACTTCGTCGTCTTCGTCACAGTATCTCCCATTCCGACTTCTGTTCTTCCGACATAAAACAAAACGTGAAAGGCTAAAGTACCTGTACTTAATAATCCGGTTAATATCGACAAATCTGTCTTTTTAGAAATCCGGTCTACTGAGACATCACGCCATTGTCACTCTGTTTAACCAAGCTTTCTGTTCGCACTTATTGTTTTAAGTACTTATTTTTCTAGAGCGATTAATGACTGGAAATCCCTACCATAAAGCTGCCTTGCAGTTTACTTCCTTGGAAGCCTTCATAAAGAGTATCGATGATATTCTTGTTCGTTGTAACTAATGAGTGTGCTTTGTTTTCAGGGTATGCAGCGTTGAGTGCCTGTTAGATATCCTTACGATTCATTGTACACGAGCTAAAAATATTATTTCTCTAGGAGTGTTGATAATAGCATGTATTGTTCTTCCATAAATACCTATTAGGATATTTCATTTGTTCTTACACTTCTCTTGTTTGCTTCCACTTCTGGATAAGCCTGATGCAGGCCTGACAGTATCAGTCCATAAAAAAAAATGTAAAAATGTATGTTGATGCCGCATGACTCGCGGCTAATAAGTATCAATGTTGGCGGCACTTTCAGCTTAAGATTTCATGGCTGCGTAATTTTGAGTTATCATTTAACAAGAAGAGACTGTCGAGGCGCTCAGTCAAGAAACAATCTACCACTTCTAGTAATCCATTGCCGCAGAGTTTTAATTAACAGGCTTTTTAAAGCCATCTGGTTTACATTTGCTGCTATTCATGCGTACAAATTCTTACTTTGCTTTTGGTTTGCTTTCTCTCCATCGACAGCGCTATTGTTTTTATTCCGTTTATAGCTAACGTCACTCGCCTTATGACTGACTTGCTTCTTCGGCGTATAGTTCTGTACTTCGTGGCGATAATAAACTTCAGTTCACTCTCTTTTCGCTCCCTTTCCGAGCACACAATAAACACAGTTGTGACGACAGTGTTCCACCACGCCCTCTACGTCATCGACGCCGGCATCGAGTATATGCTGAACATAGAGTGGCCGCCTCCTGCAGACTCACCCCTCAGAAGCGGTCAATATATGCAAGTCTTGAGCGATGAAATAGGTTCCTTAAACGAACACCGAGGACAAACCCACATTGTTTTTGTTGTTAGTAAAAATCGATTCTGTGGCCCCCTCTGGCTAAGCTGATGTTTGTCCGGCGGCAAAGGGCGCATTTATTCGTGAGAAAGTTGCATTCAAAAATTTTCCTGCCACTCAATTCAAACATGTGACGTCTACGCCAAAAAGGACTCCGTGATCACCGTTTTGAAGTGGATGGAGGTGTAGCATGTCCTCAGGGATCCGCAATATACGCATCGCTATTCACTTCCTAAATCGGCCTCTGGTGGCGACACCTGTATTTCACTTCTCGGCGTTTTATATTCTATCAAAGCTCCGTTTCGAGTAAAAATGAAGCATCTTTTTCGTTATCATAACGTAATCTATCTATAAAGGCCAACTTGTTCTTACTGTCCCTTTACGAGTTAAAGTTCATCCCGAACGCTGCCATCGAGCGCCTGTTGTCTTTCTTTACTCAACGCGCAGCGTGCACGAAGCCAACCCTCGGCCATTTCCCGACGTGCGGTGTCGCCGGTACGGAATACAATGTTATCCAGATGGGCGTGGAACGAGAAGACGGTAGAGGCTGAATAATATGTTGTCCAGGCAGGCCTCCAAGTTTCCGAGAAATAAAGTAGACCGAGAAAGAGATAGCCTCGATACTTCATCCAGTGAAGTCTCGAGGCTATCCTTTTTTCGCTCTGCACATGTGTTTATGCCGTGCATTTATGCCTTTCGTACGATAACTGCGGAGACTTCGTATGCGAGGCTGGACTGGATGCGGCCTAGTTTAATCCTTTAACGTTAACTTCTATGTATACACGTTTTTTACTACTTTTTCACTTATCCAGGGGAGTAGGTGAAGCCGGCTCCATTACCTCAAATCCCATCCAAATAAAAACAAAAAAACGGCCACGATAGAATCTCAGGGCTTCTGTTGGTTCTCCTGTATGTGTGCTCGAAACACTTCTCTTGTGTACGTTAATTTCCATCCTGACGTTCCTGTCATAACCAGAGACAGCCTGTTTTTTGTGTGATTTGTCGTTTTTTTCTTTCTTACGTAATCTACGCCTGAACGGAATGCCCACTTGCAAGAGCCTGAATAAATAAGAAGCAAAGAAAACTGCATTCGCTGCGAACCCGACTGCATAGGCTTCCTCGTATGGTGTCATGAGCGAAAATAAACGACTTTCTTATTGGCGCCGTGTATAGGACGCAGTTCATGTTTTCCTGGAACCTAACTGCGCAAGGCTCGCAGAAATGTATTCCGACTGTCTGATTTGCGCTGCCTTTATCGCCGGCCCACAAGGCCTGCATGCTACACCTATCTGTACGCACATTTAGGTACGGTATAGCATTTAGGCCATATTTCTTCACCTTAGCTAAAGCCAGTTTTTCTTTCTCATGCTGCTACGGAAATGTGGTTGGGGAAGCGAATGTGGTAAGCCGCGTCGAAGAATGCACAAAAAAATGTCTATTTGAAATCCTTTTTTTTTTGCAGCATCTGGTTGAGAGGCATGTATAGATGAGGCCCATAAGATGTGCATGTATGAATAAGGCTCCGCACTTTTATTGCTGGCGTTAGGCAGCCGAGCCCGAGGCCACAGGTTCGATACCGATCGCAGAGGTCCGCATTTCGATAGAGGGCTAATACGAGAATTATTGTGTGCTGAAATGGGTATAACATCCCAAAGTATATTGGTTTAAAGTCCCAAAGCGACTCAGGCTATGAGGGACGCCGTAGTGGAGGGCTCCGGAAATTTCGACCACCTGGGGTTCTTTAACGTGCACTGTCATCTCGGTCCATATCAGGTAATACCACGTGATAGAAGTAATTACACGGCCCTCCATTATACGATGTCCCTAACAGCCCACTATGTTTTATTTTCCCGAGCGAGATTAATCAGTCAATCAATCATTCGATCAGTCAATCAATAACTCAGTCAGTCAATGAATTAATGAATCAATCAATCAGTTAACGTCACACAACTGCTACTAGCCTGAAATCGACCCGGAGCCCTCCTTTAATACGTCCATCAAAGCCGAGGACGTGAAACTTTCAGACGTAATTAAGAGTACACATTATCATTTGACACCATAAGCTGAGCCTTCGTTCTATTAGCTGCACCAGGGACAACAGTTGTGGCCAGGTAGAGATGGCCATTTAAGTTTTAGGCTGGAATCCGGCATTACTTAGAATCCTGAGAATCATTCATTCTGGCAGCGGATTCCTAAATTTTAAGTTCCATGGGGAAGAGGACAAAGTCGGGCTGGTTGCTTCGTCGTCGCGACGTAGAAAATGGGGGAAGTAGCGCTTTTAAGAGAGGACATAGGAAATAATTGGGACAGGTCGACGACTGTGGCGACTAACAGCCACTGTTTATTTCTTCAAATAGGCCGGTAGTATATGAGCGACAACGTGAACAAAAACAAAATTGACTGGCGGTTTACCATTGCTAACCACGAGATATTATGCGAGAACAGTTTTTTTTTTGCAGGTAGACACCATCGTCACGTACCTGAAAGCGCGGTTGACGTGTCCGCTGACCCAGGGAGCCAGTTATGCACGTCTTCAACTTGTTCATCATCATTGCCAATTTACGCAATGTACGCCGGCGGCCTACGCTCCATTGCCGTGTTTCTGCAGCAATGTTGCCAACGCCAGCGCTATTGCTGTAAAAGTTGTCCACGACAACGCATGCAGCGCACATCTTTTTGTGACTACCGCCGCATAGCTCAAAGCGCGAATATTAGTTTGATAGTACTATTAGTTAATGGAGAATACGATGTGCAGAGCACAGCGCCAGAGTGTTGCAGCTTAGCACGAGGCGTGATCGGCTGCGGCGATAGCACAGTGCCCTCATGCATTGGACAGCGAAGCTGAGCTGTTCGCATCGCCGCGGGTTCAAAACTCATAAGCGGCAGTATTTCTTTTATTTACATACGGCTTGCCCAAGGTCACCCTGAAGGTCAAGCTTCACACAAACCGGTTAGCCAGTCTGACCTATTGAAGCAGTGTTTTCACACAAAAACAAAGATGGCGGCTACAAAGTGGCACGACGCAGAGTCACTGACACTGCGTGGTCTATAAACGCCAGCTCACGAGCTGCCTTTCAATGCAAGCGAACAAGTGCCCGTGCTGTACAATGTCAGTGCGCATTGAAGAACCCCAGGTGGTAAAAATTAAGTCTGAGCACCTCACGACGGTGTTGCTCTGAGTAGGCGTGTAGGGTAGGATCTTTAAGTCCCCCATGCTCTACTGCAGAAGCGCTGACTGTCAGCGGAACAAGGTCATGGAGATAGCTGACACTGCGTGTCACCGAACGTTTGAATGTGGAAGGACTCAGATATGATCCGTGCTCGCATTGAGAAGTACCTGGAGATAAAGTTAGCGTTGCCGAATATTACCCCACACCCGATACGTGGCTTTTCCGCGATCTGTTCCTCATGCTGTTATCGTGCTTGCATAGGGGACCGTTGAAGCACCGTCCCGTCCAGGCAATGCAAAAACGGCCGCAGGAGAGCGGTATAATGTACACATCAATCAAACGGGACAGTGAACAAAAAAATAATGCACAGGCGATCGTACGAACTGATGCAATGATAGCCTTCCCGTTGCGGGTTTGAATTATATTTCGCCGTTGCTTTTACGCGGCTGGTTGGTTTTGGGAAAGGCTTGGGTTGGGTGGAGGTAGGCTGGTTGGCTGTGGATGGCGACTTCTGGACGGTGAAGGTTGATGGGTAGTGGGCAGAGGCCTTCTGAAGGGTGGGGCACCACACAACACCAGATGGACAGATTTTACCGCGATAGTGTTAAGGGCGCCTATCGGAGGAAAGAAAGCGTCGTTGATCGCGAGTGAAAAAAAAAACCACGAAAAATTACCAGAAAAGCAACCTATAGGTGGCGGGTGGGCCACGTAGGTCACGTTACCTTGTGACGTCATAAAAACTTGCCCATCGGATTCTGAGCAAGTTTCTTCATGATCATCATCCGCAGCAGCCCGACTACGCCCACTTCAGGACAAAAGCCTCTCCCGTATCTCTTCCAATTAACCCTGTCCTGTGGCAGCTGCAGTCATGCTATCCCCGCAAACTTCTTAATCTCCTCCGCCAACCTAACTTTATGCCGTCCCCTGCTACGCTTGCCTTCTCTTGGTATCCTGTCCGTTACCCTTAAGGACCTTAAGGATCTTGCCTTCGAAATGCATGGCCTTCCCAAGCCCATTTCTTCTAGGTTTCGACCAGGATGTCAATAATCCGCATTTGTTCCCTGACCCACTCTGCCCTCTTCCTGACTGGTAACGTTACTCCTATCATTTTTCTTTCCATAGCTCACTGCGGTGTCCTTAAGATCAACCCTTTTCGAGCCTCCACGTTATGCCCCACAGCTAACCGGTAATATACAGCTGTTGTACACTTTTGTTTTGAGGGATATTGGTAAACTGCCATTCATGATCTGAGTGAACCTGCCAAATTGTGTGCGCCGGGAAGCTGGATCGGCGAACATAATCGCGACACGAACGCCATCTCTGCTAAGGCTGCAGAACCTCGCCCTCCTCTTCCCGCTTCCATCCTGCTTTCCCTCTCCCATGTGGATAGCAGAGCGTGCGCTAGTACGCTGGCGTTGCGAGTTTCCCTCCTCCCCCAGCTTCCACCTTCGTGGTAACAGCTGTTGCTTCGGACGTAGCAGTAACAGCTCTTGCTGTAAAAGAGAAGCCACAGCCTCAGGTCGAGAGCAGAGTCGTCATTTTTTAATGGCGGCCGTGGGGACAAATAGTGCATTACTGAGTGGGCACATTCTGTGCTGATTTATTATCAGGCGGCTACGTCTAAAGAACGTAAATGAAAAATGCGAGTGGCCCAGTTAATGCTCAGGCACAAATTTGGCGCGTTAGCCCCACTGCCGCTTGCGAGGTAGTCCAGGTGACACGCGAGCGACCCGGCAGCGATATTGCCACGGGCCCATCAAGGAATTTGGGCTCAGTCAGCGAATCACCCAGCCTGGGTTTTAAATCAACCGCGGGGAGGGCACTATACCGAGCATTGGGGATGCGGCGTCAGTGCAACTTCGAAGATCGGTTCGACGGCCGCCGGTCGGCAGACAGCAGGGCGTAGCCGTCTTGGATGGGCGTGCGTCGTGCCAGCGTCCTTCCTATGAATACGAGTATAAGGGAGAGAACGGCGAGCGCTGCCAGAGTGTAGTGGAAGAGCATCGGCTCGCGCTCTAGCTTTGCTCCGAGGCAAAGAGGCGCGAACGCCGAACTGACTCCTACGATGAACACCGCTAGGGCGAACCTGCCTACAGAGACGCCCGAATGGTCGTGCAAGAGCAGTAGCGTCGACGGCATAACGGGGGCCATGCAAGCAGCTGCTAAGGCCGTGCCGATCCACATCACCCTCGTCTGGTAGCCGAAGGCGGAGCCGAAGCCGGTCACTGCCACGAGGAAGACGTTGCAGCACAGGAGGACGTTGAAGGAACCGTGCTGCTTGAGCCACGTAATGGACACACCCCGAACCGCGCTGTACGCGGCCCAGAAGAGCGACGTCACGTAGGCGGCCACGGTCTTGTTATGTCCCAGTAGAAGGGCAAACGCTGCGATGAGCTGGCTGTAGATGATCTCCATGGCGACTGCTACGAATAGGTAGAAGAACAGCACGACTACAAGACCACTGTAGGGTACGGTGGGGCACTGTGTTTCCATGGGCCTCAGGTCCTGGTGGCGAGGGTCGACGAAGAAGGCGACCAGAGCCAGGAAGACGATGACAAAGACGTAGATTCCCACGGCCCAGTAGGCATAGGCGACGTAAATGAAGTCTTTGTCTTCGAGACTCGTCAGGTAGGCCAGCTCCCGCTCGACGGCAGGTGGCAGGTCGGATGGCGGCTGCAGGAGGCTCCGGTGAGTCACGAACGGCTCGCCCAGGATGGGCGCCAGGGTACAGCCTATGCAATGCATGAAGCTGAGCGTCTGCAGGAGGAAGCCACTCGCGTCCCTGTGCATCGCCGATACCCAGAGTACGCCCACTGCGTACACAAGACAAGAAACGTGCTCTGTTGTCAAAGCGGACGACTGTAAAGACGTTGGGTTTTGAAACACGTGTCTGCGATTCACGACGGTGGCGCTCCACCTCACAACCTGTTGAATTTGAAGTTTAAACTGCTAGAGTCACTATTCCCAGTGACTATATAAAGCTGCAAACATCAGAGAACACCTTCCGTTAATGCGCGGTTGGCATGTGGGTTCGTGAGGACACTAGTAGAATCTATCGAGTGGCATCTTCCATTAGCTCTTCGACTTTCTGCGAAGAAACCTTTGAATAAACCTCCTTCGAGTATGAAGGTTAGGCGTTGCAAACATATTTAGGCAGAGGTGGAAGAGGCATTACTGGGCAGCGGTGGGTGCGGACCGCAACGGGTGCGGCGCTGAAAGGGGAGTGCAGCTGCACCGTGGGAGGATGGTGGCGGTGACACTTTTGCCACTATACTGACACTATTACCACTAATGGCCAGTGTGTGGGCACTGACCGATGTTGATGGCTCCCAGAGCGAAGCCTCCGAGCCCGAAGACCAGCAGGCCCTGGAAGAGCGTGTCGAAGTAGGACACGCCGAGGCAGGCCATGGCGAGGAAGAAGTCGAGCACAATGAGCAGCACCTGCGGGTTCACGGGCCTCAGGAGCACGCCACCTGGACACACAGCAGAACAGCACATCATCGTGCACCATCATCTTCATTCCGTTAACTACGGTCACTGCGAGATAAAATTCGTTGTGGCTTAGCTTGGTTAAGCCCGGTAATTGCGAAAGCAATATCCGTACCTACGCCATGGTACAGCTGGTAGTGTAGCTGGTGGTGGTGCTTGTGGTTACACTTGTGGTGATGCATCGGTTATACAATCCAATCCAAACCAATCCAATCCCATCCAAGGCAGTCCAATCCAATCCACTCCAATCCAGTCCAATGCAATCTAATCCAATCCAATGTAATCTACTCTAATCTAATGTAATGTAATCTAATCCAATCCAATCCAGTCCAGTCCAATCCAATGTAATCCAATCTAATCCAACTAATGCAATCAAGGTCAAATGAAGGTCAATGGTGGTCACAGCCGCGGCACGATGGTGGTCACCCTGGAAAGTGCAAGTAGTATTGCTTTCGCAATAAAACATAAAACGCCAGCTGCGACCACGTTATCCCCACGAGCTTCTTAATGTCGTCCGTCCAACCGATTCTCTGTCAGAATCGGGTGGACCACTATGCCACGTTTGCCACTCTTGGAATGCACCGCGTTGCCCTAAGAGACCATGGGCTATCTTCCGTTCTCATCAATGTCTGTCTATATCCATTTGTTACCAATGTTTTTTCAACATAACACGCGTTCAATTGACTGTTTTGTACCCACCCCTTATGTAATATCCCCAGTGGGTCTTTAAGGTATTAAAATGAAATGAAATTTATTTATTTATTTATTCAAAATACCCCCAAAGGCCCTCATTTGAGGGTATTACATGGGGGGGGGGAGTAAGTACAAAGCATTGTTATAAGGTTAAAAATATTGCACTAAAATAAAATAGAAATCACAAAATATTAACCATAAATACGCATTCACAGAAAGGTTCGCAACAATGCACATAACAGCAAAATTTGAGAAAAAAATAACAGCACCGCTAGAAAAAGAAAAAGACGACACTGGAAAAAGTACGCTGAAGTACAAAACAAAAAATATAAAATAAAAAGAAGACAAGGCGGAAGAAAGAACGCTGAAAAAAATACCTTTTTAGTTGTTGAAACATGAGTGCATAAGATGTTGAAATTTATTTAGATCAGATTCTGTGGCAATTTCTGATGGCAAAGCGTTCCATTCGGTTATTGTACGTGGTAAAAAAGAATAGGCATAATGGAATGACTGGCAGTTAATGCGTTGAACTTTGTAAGGATGATCGCGACGTGGAAAGATAACTGGCGGTGGCTGAAAGAATTCATCATGAAGGGAAGGATGGTGATAAAGCTTGTGGAAGAGTGATAGACGGGAAATTTTTCGGCGCAGTGCTTAGTTATCTAACTCGGCTTTAGTCTTCAATGAGGTGACGCTGGTGTAACATGAATAATCAGAAAAGATGAATCGCGCAGCACGGTTTTGCAGGGCTTCGATGTTAGTGATGATATAATTCTGATGATGATCCCAAATGGCAGACGCGTATTAGAGTTTCGGATGGATTAATGTGGTGTACGCTAGTTTTTTTACATGTGTCGCGGCCTCTTTTAAATTATGTTTGAGAAGTCCGAAAGTACGGTTAGCGGAGGCAAGAGTGAGATTAATATGATGATTCCATGATAAGTCGGATTGAAGGTTAATGCCAAGATACTTGTAACTTGTGGTGAATTCTACACTATTGTTATCAAGAAAGTAGGCGGTAGAAATACGTGGCTTGTTGGTGAAAGACATGAGCTTAGTTTTGGAAAGATTTAAAGGCATTAACCAATTAGAACACCATGCGCTTATCGCTTCAAGATCAGACTGTAGTGGCTGGCTGTCAGTGTTACAGGTTATACATCGATAAAGCACACAATCGTCAGCAAATAATCTGATTCTGGACGTCACGCAATTGGGTAAGTCGTTAATATAGATGAGGAAAAGTAAAGGTCCCAGTACACTGCCTTGTGGAACTCCAGACGTAACATTAGCGTAACATGAGTTAGAGTTGTTAACTGATGTGAACTGGATTCTAGATGAGAGAAAATCTGCTATCCATGCAATAATATTAGGGTGAATGTTCAGTTGGGAAAGTTTAAGCAACGACCTTTGGTGTGGAACGCGATCAAATGCTTTAGAAAAATCTAAAAATATTGCGTCAACTTGAAAACCAGCGTCAATCAGTGCATGAATATCGTTAATAAAACCGGCAAGTTGGGTGTCGCATGAGTAGCCCTTGCGAAAACCGTGCTGATGATCGAAGATAATGTTATGATCTTCAAGGTAGTTGATGACCTGAGTATGTATAATATGTTCGAGTAATTTACAAACTGTACTTGTTAAGGAGATGGGACGATAGTTAAGCGGAGAAGCACGATCACCTGATTTGAAAATGGGTATTATCTTAGCTATGCGCCAGTCGTTAGGAATGGTGCCAGTTGATAGCGATTGGGAAAATAATGCGGTTAACATGGAACAAATGCTATGTGATGTATTCCTTAAAATTTTATTATTGAAGCCCACATGATCAGCGCTAGAAGATGTTTTGAGATTGTTTAGTAGAGATAAAACACCAGGCTCATTGATGACTATCTCGTCCATAGTTAGTCCCACTAGTGCGCTTAATGTAGGCAAGGAAGTAATGTCTTCATCTGTGAACACAGTTACAAACGCATCGTTAAGAAGTTGAGCGCACTCTGAATCAGGGATGGGAACACCAACAGAATCTGTAAGAGTGATGTCAGGTCGAATTACTGGGTTTACCACACGCCAAAAACGGCGAATATTATTTTTCAGCATGGAAGACAAGTCATGCGAAAAAAAGTTGCGCCAAGTAGATTTTAATAGTGCCTTATAATCCCTTTCACATGCTCTGTATTTGTCATGTGAACTCACCAGACCATTCAGTTTTGCCTGTCTGTATAGTTTTTTCTTTTTGTTGTTCAGCCGCCGAAGACGGTTGGTAAACCAAGAACTGCTATCACAGGTAATGGTTAACATGGGAATGAACTGGTCGATGAGATCATTGGGGGCAGTTTTAAAAAGGATCCAGTTCTGCTCTATAGAGCGAGAGCAGAAATCATGCAAAAATTTATCAGAAAACATTAATAATTCTGCATTAATTGCATCAAAATTTGCTTTGCCGTAACATCTTATTTTCTTTTTAGTAGTTATCTTTTTACTAGCGCGAAATTTAATGTACCCAGTGATAACATCGTGGTCAGAGATGCGTTCCTCATGAGTTATGCCTGAAAATATATCAGGTTTGTTTGTGAGAACTAAATCAAGTACACTGAAAGAGGCTTTAGTTGATCGTGTTGGTTGGTTAATGAGTTGTGTTAATGAAAAATCAAGGCAAGTGCTGAGAAAAGAATGTGCTTCTGCATCTGTGTCCACTACGGAAAGTGTTGACCAATTAATTCTTGGAAAATTAAAATCTCCAAATATAATAACAGCGGAACTGGGAAAACGCGCATACATTTCACTGAGCACCCGATGATATTCATCTGAAAACGCACCAGACATGTCGGGAGGACGGTAGAAAACGCCGATGATGACACGAAATGCACCATCATTCAAAGAAACCCAAACACATTCAAGGAAAGAATCGAGAACGATAGGTGTGGCAATGAATTCTTCCTTTACCGCGATGAGAACACCGCCCCCCCTTCGCAATTGTCTATCGCAGCGAAAAAATTTGAAATTGTATGCACTGGTAAAGATGTTGACATAATGAATAGTGTCGTTCAGCCACGTCTCAGTTAGTACCACTAAAGAAGCTTGACATGAATCGATGAAAGATGATAGTGCAATACCGTTAGCTAGAACACTTCCAATGTTGGTGTACAAAAACAGCCACTCGTTATCGTTACCACAATGTAATTTGGCAGGTGAGGTGGTCGATGAACTCAGGTTAACGGAAACGGAGGGAGGACGTCATTCGCCATCCTCGCGCCCTGATACAAGAATGGCTCGACTTTCGTTGGTGTTCCACATGTAAAGATCATCGTTAACGAAGAGCTTGTTGAAAACGAGTCGCACTTTATCCCCATCTTTCTTAATAGATTTTGAAAACTGGAGAAGCTTCCGTCGCCTTTCGCGAACGGCTTCGGAGTAATCGCGCGAGATGCTTAAATTCGTGTTTTTTAACTTATAGCCGCGGCTCATGACAGTGTCAACTTCCCTTTCATTAAAAAATTTGGCTATGATAGCCCGCTTTTTCTCGGAAGAAAAGCGGCCCACGCGATGTGCTCTGGAAACAGATTCAACAGTAAGCCCAAGTTTTTCTTTACAAAAGTCATTTACGAGACGTTCAGACTCCTCCCAAGTTTCTGACTTCTCTGGATCATCTATACCGTAAAATAGAACATTGGATCGCCTAGAGCGACTTTCAAGGTCGTCAATTTTTTCCTGTACAATTGCGAGACCCTTGTCACTGTTCACCACGAACTCAGCAGATGGTGCGGTTGATAATTTCTGCTCTAGATCGTGAACTCGCTTTGTTAGTTTTTCAAAGTCAATTTTTAAGTCTGCGTGAATCTGAAGCACTTTGTTGACAGAGTCTTGAAGGACTGCATTGCTAGCTTCAAGGCGTAAGATGGAACCAGCCACAAGGTCCAGCTTTTCCTCTTGAGCCTTAGTCATGGGTCCCGGGTTTAGCTCGACATCGCCTCCCAAAACTAGCAGACACCATAAATAGGATACACCAGCGCGGAAACTTTTCAAAACATGAGGTGGCCACGACACCGCTAAAAGACAGACGTCATCGTCACGGTAAGAATAAGAATAATGAAATGAAATTCCCTGGCTTTAGCTAGAATATCATCCTCAGCGGCACAGCGAATCGGCGCAATAATGGAAATGTATTGGCAAATGCTGGTCCTGCAAAAGACCAATGTGATACCATCTATTTCCAATATTGGGCCGATTATCTGTGCTGCTTTGGGATATTTGTTCTTGCTGTGTCCTAAGATCACGCACCGTCAAATCTAAAATGCACATGGACGAAGAAGTGCTATAGCTTCTTTTCCTGTTGTTCGTTTATTAGGGGGAAAAGTGTACGGGCTCTCGTACACACTTATACAGACAGGAAGGTCTATTTGGAAGGTATAGGTACAGAAACGTTCACCTTATCGACCCGACAGTGCTTATCGCCCTGCTTATGCGGCGGAGGTCGTGCAGACCTTTCACTTGCTAAGCCGTCTTGCTTTGCGCGTGTAACTTCCTCAAGCGAACAGTGGCGTGAAAGATTACGAAAACACTTTACAAACAAAACGGGCTCTCAACTGACCTTTACTGTCAACTTCATTGCGTCGCTTAAGGACGTATTATTTATGACCGTCCTTTCGGAGTAAAAGCTAACCGAAACTAATCTTCCACTATTATGCGTAGTAGTCGATGTGTAGCACAAGGTTATGGCGTGGCGTACGAACTGGGGGCTGGGTAATCGAAGCTTGACACGGGCTTGGAAGTGTGATCGAAGGAACTTTAGTTTGTAGAAGAGAAATATTGGGCTCGTTGGTAAGGGATGCCCGCAGTATACGAGGGGGTACCCAAAAGAAACCGGACTTATTTTTGTTTGAACTTATTTGTTCACATTTTAAGCACTGACCTTAAATCTCCTTCAAAGTATTCCCCACTTGCAATGATACGCTTGTCGAATCTTTCATTCCATTTTTCAAAACATTGTTTAAATTCATCTGTTGTGATGCTTGACAGTGCCTCCGTCGTTTGTTTCTTCACCTCAGCAACATCAGCAAAACGCTTTCCATTCACCTATTTTTTCATTACATGAAACAAAGAAAGTAGCACGGGGCAAGGTCGGGAGAGTATGAGGGTTGAGGAATAGGGGTCATGCCATTTTTGGTCAAAATTGTCGTAGAGACAGGGCTGTGTGAGCAGGGGCATTGCCATGATGGAAAAACCAGTCACCCGACCGCCACAAATCTGGCCGCTTCCACCGCACACTGTTGCCCAATCTTTTCAAAACATCCAAGTAGAAAGCCTGGCTAACTGTCTGACCCTGCGGAACAAATTCTCAATGGACGACTCCTCCCACGCCGAAAAAACAAATCAGCATTGTTTTGAGGTTTGGTTTCACCTGACGGGCTTTCTTGAGGCAAGGTGAATTTGAAGTTTTCCATTGGCATGATTGTTGCTTTCATTCAGGATTCGATTCAGGAACACTTGAGTTGTCCCCATAGCATTGTCGTTGTACGTCTTTCTTAATATTTCAAGAGTTTGCATTCAACTTTTTCCGAGCAAAGATCAGAATTTCACCGGCGCACGCTGTTCACGAAAATCAGCCATTGCAAAAACGACATTCACACAAAACAGTCGTCACTCTAAACCTCTGCCTAAACTAGTCTGACCTCCTTCAACGACGGCACTCGGCTTACTGACTCTGGAATGTTCGTTCTATGCGCTCCTAGTGGCAAAACGCGGTACCACAGAAGCTTTGCCGACCAAAAAATTTAGTCCGGTTTCTTTTGGGTACCCCCTCGTACAACATCTTGTAGGCGGAATCGTACAGCATTGCCACTGGCCAATGACAGAACGCGGTATTCTTTGGTTATGACATAACAGGCTGACGGCATTTACCCTTCAATAAGTGTCCAATACAGTCCGTTCTCAGGATTTTCTCGTTACGTCACTAGCAAAGCTTGAGTGCCATATTGAGGTTACAGAGGGCAGCACGGCTGTCGCCGTTGCCACAGCAGTTACCCGAGGGCTATATTGTTCATGCGCCCTATTTAAGGCCACTTAGGGGGATCTTGGATAGGTTCAGCTCTTTTATTATTTTGTACTTGTATCTGAGAGTGGCTGTTACAAACTATTACAGCGCATGCGGTGCTCAAACATCAGCCTGTTCGGCAGTGCAGAACCATCACGGCTAGACGTGATGCTCTTACCGCGGCAACCATGCCTAGCTTGGTGACCTCTTGCATGTGGGCTTAACCCACAGAACTGCTAGCTAGCACCATAAAAGGGCTGGTTCGGTGACGTAGAGTACTACTTCTCGTAATGGTTGCTCACGTGACACCATGCGTCACATGTGAGCATGCGAAAGGTCCATCGGGACCAGAAAAACCCTCACCGGCTACGGCTCCAAAAAAGTAGCCGATTCCCCTGGCGGCTAGTAGGAACAGCCCGTGGTATAGGTCGGTGTCTAGTGTCACCGCCAGGTCTTGCAGAGTTGGGCCGAACATCGCGTAGTACATGCCCTGTTGGGTGGAAAGATAGGAGTTCGCGGAAGCATGAATGCACCACTTTGTTTTACTTTCTAGAGCATGTCAGAGATTGAGTTTGTATGTCCAACAACTCGCAGCATTATGCTGGGGTGGTTGCCAAGAAACTGGCTGAAGCTTTTAGGCGAAATAAACGCGAAAGATTCATGGGGAGCGGTGGAAGGTAAAATGCGAACTTCAAGAAGGGACAGGCCAAAGAGCACAGGGCACGGACGTTATCGATGACGGAACACATGAAAAACAGGTTTCACAGCTCACGCCTTCAACGTAATGACCTGATTTGGGTAAACTTTCCAGTTTTTTCCTCTTTCGTGCAAACCTTGACCCCGTCAAGTATTTAGCGGATTTCACGAGCTCACCGCTCTGTCCCACTCCGGACCACCCCGGATTTGTTGTTGCATTTCTTGATATCCATCCTATGACTCTCATAGACAGCCGGTTTTCAGTACGGTTCATCACAGGTCAGTTTCATCTTCTTAATTTCAGCTAATATGTCAACGACATTGCATTTGTTAATTACCCCACGCTGCTTTATTTCGCTCTCCGAATATCACTCCAATCATTTCCCTTTCCATCGCTCGCTGCGCTTTCGTTGGCCAGCTTTCTAAAAGCTGGGTTGTTATAGCCTCCATGTAGTGGCCACATTGGTGAGCACTGACTTTTTTTTTTTAAGGGACATCATTAAACACCTGCACTGTACAAATTTCGGATGAGTAATCCCAGCGCACTTCTCCACACACTTATTTGCTTGATGAAGTTGATGTTGTTATATCGTTAAGTCTCTCTCTTCTATTAACTATCGCAGTAAAAAATATATACTATATTGTAGTAAAGACTTGCCACAGCCGCAGTGGCACAGCAAAAAAGAATGCCCAAGATGGCTGATTCATCCACAGGCCCGCTTTGCGCCCATCGTCTGCGCTCTCTCTCATGAGCAGGCGGCAATATATTGTTGCGCTAATGCAGGTGATGTTGACTTTTGTTGTAATATCCAAGTCACTTTGTACGACGGCCCTTGGCGTTAAAGCACAGAGTTTCTCAAAAATCACCTAGACGTAAAGCACGCCGCACTGCACTTCACCCACAATGAGGTTTCGTATTTGGCTTGGCTATTGTTGGGCATGAAACATGGATTAAGCCTTAACAAGATGCCTCTTCTCACTGCAAAAACTCCAAGAAATGCTGTGAAAGTTTCTATACCAGCCTAACAAATTTCTGTTAAATTTATTTAAGACTACTTAAGAAATTTCAACTTCAGCCATGTGCTTGACTCACCGCTGTGGCTCAGTGGTTATGGCACTCAGCTGCTGTCCCGAAAGGTGCGGGTTCGATCCCAGCCGCGGTGGTCCAATTTCGATGGAGGCGAAATTCTAGAGGTCCGTGTACTATGCGATGTCAGTGCACGTTAAAGAACCCCAGGTGTTCGACATTTCCGGAGCCCTTCACTACGGCGTCTCTCATAGCCTGAGTCGCTTTGGGACGTTAAAACCCCATAAACCATCAACTACGTGCAGAGGTATGCTTCGCGGGCACAGATGACAATTCAGAAACAGATTTCGCGTTGTTGGCTCAGCACTATAGCCAGGCCAAATAAGAAACCTCGTCTTCCCGTCACTCCCGCGGTGGACGATGTGCTCTTTTAGAAACTCGCATACACGGTGGCGCCATCTTTCCGCCTGGGTGGAACGTTTAACGCTCACAGGTGGCTCACCATTCCGAAGAAGGTGAGGTGGATGCTGAACGTCTGCGCGGACTTGACGAGTCTCCCTCTGCGGCCGGCCTCCAGGTCGGGCTTCCTGGCTGGTGCATGCTCGAGGAATCGATCACGTCCCCACTTCTGTTCCAGCGCTTGCTTTTCCGCCCCAGCCGTGACGTCACCCACCGTCGCAGACTTCCGGGCCGTCTGTTGCGCCGACACAGGAGCACCGGAGGGCATCCCGGTCGGCAACGAGTCCGATTTAGGCGCCCTCCCGCTTGCAGGTTCGGGACCCGCTGAGTGGGGAGGAGAGCCAGATTTTACGCTCAGTTAATAAAGTGAAAAAAAATTCTAAAAGAAAAAAATGAGGGATGGTTTAGCGGAGTTAGGCCAAATGTGAAATAGGTGCGCTAGGATTTCTGTTTTCACTTCAGTTTCGGTGTTTCGGTTTCCCTGGACGGACACTTAGACTTCGCCATAAGATTATGACGCGATAGCGCTAATAGGTTAACGCCCATATATGTGGAATTGGTCATGCGAAACTTAGCATTCACAGATTGCTGGAAGTGCTTATACCACTCCTAGTGCAGTGGTGCAGCGGTTACGCAATACGTCACTGCCGCGGAAGGTGGCAGGTCCTGCCACCGGCGGAGCTTGTGAGACCCAAATTGCTCTTCCCGAGCACCTGAAGGTCACGGAGAGAGGCTTCGGGCAAACAAACGTCGGCGAAATCCGAGAAAGGTGGTTTCAGTCCTAGCGCACCAAAACAATTAGGCATTATTATAGGGGATCCTGACGTGACAAGGCCGGTCCAAAGAAACTCTCTCATTCTGGTGCAGCCTTGACCCTCACCAGTCACAGTTGTTCTGTGGAGCACGACAGATATTGTGCACGTGCAGTTGCAGTGACAAAGTCGCACACTTGTCAATGCCTTACCGCGGATCACAGAAGCAACAGGAAATAGTGCATTGCTCCCAACAGTAGACCGGCCAATTCCGAGCCCACCTGGATCGCGTGACCATAGACGACACCTTCTGTGGAGTACCTGTCGGCCTTACAAAAATTTTCGTAAACTGCCTATAGAGTCTCTATGGACAATCTAAGATCCCTCTAAAGAAATGTTTCCAAGGTCGCGACCGGCCTAGATAGCCTTCTTGGCGCAGCTCCGGCTAGATGGCATCTACATCGGCCGACACGTCAATCCACCAACCCAGGAATCTTCGCTTACAGCGAACTGTGACAATTGCGGTACCATTTACTTCGAAGAAGGAAAGCCAACTGCGCAGCTACTGCCTAAACTATTTATATATTTGGGCGCTATCAGTCCATCGTGGCGATGGCGCATGTTGTCCGCGTCCCCGTTCCTTTCATGTCAGATTTTGTAATAATCGTGACTTTACTGAAAGCTTGAAGATACCAGATAAGTATTTCTGGTTTTGTTCTTTTTTTTTCGGAACTATAGACCTTCTGGATGTCACGCTCTTTTATTGTGGCTCTGTGCGTCGAGTCAGCGAATTATTAATGTGATTGATAGCATTATATAGATCTGTCGCGTCAGCAAAAAGTATCCGCAAATTTGTCCGCACGATTACGTCGTTCTCTGAAGATAAATGCGTGAAAGTGTGAATGCGACAGATATTGTGCGATAAAATGTTGCCGCGAGAAAATTGGGTTGCTAAGGTGTAATTAGGTAGTTAATTAAACGCGAAAAAAGTGAAATAGACCTAGACGTGAAAATAGCGATGGACGTCGACATAGTACATGGACGTCATACAAACCAAGGACGTTGATAGAGTATGTGGACGTTTTGCTATCGCATTGCTCCAATGCGGGTCGCTATGCGGGTCGCCGCAGTGATCTCAAAGTTTTTTAAGGCGGAAGCCTTTAATGCCTCATCGTTGTAAGCAGGAGTTGTCGACAGAAATGTCGCGCTTTTCAATTGGCCGAAATGGTCGTGACGTCACAGCGCGCGAACTTCAAACGGGGCCAATTGTACTTTGGGTAGTAACCATGCAACCATTTAAAGGGATCGTATAGTTAAATAAATAAATGAATAAAACCGAGTAGGAAATTGGTCGAGGCGGGGAACCGAACCAGGGTCTCCGGAGTGCGAGATGAGCACGCTAACTCCGCCATGCCAGCTCGATGGTTTGGAACAAATTAAGGCGCGTCTAGCGAATACGGTGTCTTCGTTCACTCCCATCTTCCTCCCTTCCCTTACGGCGAGGTTCAGATGTTCACCGAGATATGCGAGACAGATACATTTCCTTTCCTCAAAAACCAATTTACCCACGACCAAGGCGCAGAGCCGAACTGGCGATGGCGATATGTGGACTACCTGGCAGCGTTGCACGACGCTGTCTTGTTCCACTCTTAAAGGCGAAGCTTAACATCTTAGCCACACATCAGTGACAAGCAGCAACACCGCGCTTAAGGTTTTCGCCTCACCGCACCTTATGTCAACAAAGTGGCCCCCTGAATTTTTTTTTTTTTTTCCGGCAAGACGAACCGTACCTTTCATCTCATTACGGGGTGGCGTCGCACCGGACCTCGGTGGTGTCACGATGGCCAGTGGCGGCGTCGCGACGTACGGCGACGACAGGTGTGACAACCAGCTCCGCCCCGCGGAGCCCGTTGACGGCTTGAGGTGCGCCTTGGCTGTCCCGGGAGAACCCCACTCGAACTCAGTGACCGGCGACAAATTGGTGTGCGGCGGAGTGGCCGGCTCCTTCTTCTGTTCATGCGGCGGCTGGACGATCGGCTTGCGCACCGACGCCCCGCCTATCTGCAACGGGGACTCCTCCGTCTTAGCCTGCCCCGGTGCCGCTGGTTCCGATGTGAGCATGGCGCTACGCAGCACCTGGAAACATCCGCCATTGCACATGAGGAGCTACGCCGGACAAAGGAACAAGACCGCTTGAACAGTACCAATAGGACGGTGTTCGTCTATTTGTTCCAGTCTAGTTCGCGCTAGGGTCTCAATGGGCTATGTATATGACCAGCGAGCCCAAAACAAACTTTTATGGCACTAAACTATCGCACGCCGTACCACATCGGTGTGTCTTGCCGTGGCTGCGAGGGCAGGTGTGTAGTTGTTCCGGGAAGGACAATATACTACATAGCCCCGGGTGTATAGTCTCTTTCGCCACCAGCTTGAGAGCCAAAGCCTCGTCACCCACCACGGCGGACCAGTGGCTACGACCGTTCGGATGCTGAGCCCCGCCGCGGTGGCTCAGTGGTTATGGCGCTCGGCTGCTGATCCGAAAGACGCGGGTTGGTTCCTGGCCGAAGCAATAGAATCTCGGTGGAGGCAAAACTTTGGGACGTTAAACTACAATAAACCAAACCAAACCGTTCGGATGCTGAGCGAAAGATATAGTGGTCGAATCCTTGCCAGGCAGGCCACAGTTCGATTGAGGCGAAATGGTTTGGTTTTTTTAAGGGTTTAACGTCCCAAAGTGACTCAGGCTATGAGAGACGCCATAGTGAAGGGCTCCGGAAATGTGTGTGCTGTCCGACGTTCATTGTATACGATAAAGAACCTCGGGTAGCTAAAATTAACTTTGACTGTATTCAAGCATAACTCAACAGTGTACATTCCACATCAAAGTGAAAGTGAGATATCTCCAAGGAACCATGGCGTTCACCTGTGGCAAAGCCTGCTGGTCCTTGGGAGCTGAAGGGTCCGGCTCGTAGGTGATCATGGGTCGCTCCTCCTCTTGGGAGCCCTTCCGCTGCGGCGGCTGCTTGTCGGCCATGACGTCGCTTGTCAGGGCTGGCCTAGCAGGTAAAGGTGGGTGGACCTCACAGAGGCCCCTTCCAGATACGGCTCGGCCGACTTGCCCCCCCGCGGCAGCTGTGCCGATGGCCGCCCCGCCCCGTGGCCAGCGGCGAAGACGACGACGCTGGGGCTTGTGGGAGCACTGCACAGTGTGGAATGGTTCCTCGGGGAGGACACTTCAAAACGCGGTTTACGCGCCTTTGCCCGGTGCTACGGCGCGGGCCGGTGGTTTGGCGACTGCCAGTAACGTTGGGTAAAGGTTAGCGAAGCGTTTGAGAACGGCCACTGCACTCTCACCCCTTCTTTTTCTTCGTCTTCAACGCATTCTATGAGTATGGAGAAGTGAGATCATGGATAAAACTTCGGATTGGGCTATTTGGTACATGGTTTAGGCTGCGGTGGCTCAGTGGTTACGGCGCTCGGCTGCTGGCCCGAAAGACGCGGGTTCGATCCCAGCCGCGGCGGCTGAATTTCGATGGAGGCGAAATTCTAGATGCCCGTGTACTGCGCGATGTCAGTGCACGTTAAAGAACCCCAGGTGGTCGAAATTTCCGCAGCCCTTCACTACGGCGTCCCTCATAGCCTGAGTCGCTTTGGGACGTTAAACCCCAATAAACCAAACCAGGTACATGGTTTGGTTTTGGTTTTTATGAGGGTTTCACGTCCCAAAGCAACTCAGGCTATGAGGGACGCCGTAGTGAAGGGCTCCGGAAATTTCGACCAACTGGGGTTCCTTAACGAGCACATGAATTTGGGAAAGCGGTGAGCGGAAGAACAAGACAATTCATGGTCATACCCGTCGTGGTCGTCCCCTTCTCTGCGAACTGTCTGGTGTTTGCGCTCACTGCTTTCCGTTGAAGTAAAAAAAAAAGGAATAGAATTTCGGTTTGGGGTAGGAAATAGAAAGTCAGATCGTGAACAACATACGGGGTTATGGTAGTCAGTACACGACTTTTACGGAGAGCGATGAGCGCAACAACACGAAAATTCAGTCCTACCCGTCGTGGTCGTACCCTTCTCTTTAAATTTCTGTCTGCGCTCACTGCTTTCCGTAAGAGTCGGACCATGAATAGAATTTCGGTTTGTGGTAGTTAGTACAAAGTCATATCATGAATAATACCCTTGTCGAGCGCACAAGTTAAGTGCACTTACGGGGAGTGCGCTTCGGCATCCCGAGTGACACTTTGGGCTACGCAGTGCTAAACGGGAAAGCAAAGTGCACCTGCAGTAAAAAAATGGTGTCAGAAAATGAGCGGAATTTCTGAAGAGGTCGATAGAAAAGAAAAAGGACTCATAATAATTGATCGCTTAACGTGGTAGCGCAAAAAAAAAAAACGAGGTTTCAATAGTTTTTAACTATGAAAAAAAAAAGGAACAGAAGAAAAGCCAAGACCAGCCAGGACTATATAGATTTGCGGCAACAGACAAGATGACCGCGTTGTTGCATCTGATCACATTTCCTTGTTTTGTTGCTTCGCTTGTAGCTATATCGAACGAATTTTTTACTGCAAACAGTGTTGTAGCACGTAAAATAAAGTTGTAAGTACTTTTTATGCACTATGCATATTTTGCCTTTAATGTCGCTGCCGGCGAGGGTACGCACTCAGACCTCAAAGTGTGGTCTGTGAACGCACTCCTCGCGGAGTGCACTCTTCCGCGAGCGGCACTCCACTTGCGTCGTTTAGATGTGACAAAGTAAACTTAGAGCGAGTGACACTCTCCGTAAGTGCGCTTAACTTGCCGGCTTGACAGGGGTATAATATACCGGGCTGGGGTAGACGGTACGTGACTTCTACCGAGCAAGGTGAGCGCAAGCACAAGATAATGCACAGAGTAGTCCCCGTGGTGGTCTTCCCTTTCTAGCTCAGTCTTGAGTTTGCACTCGCCGCTCGTCGTAAAAGTCAAATCATGAAGACTACTACGCTGGTGAAGAAAAGGTCACTGCACCATGCGAAACCCTTTCACGAGGGGACGGGGGGGGGGGATACTTGACACAGCGGGAAATGTGCCTCTTTGCGAAAGGTAACCAGGCAACGAGGTTTGTTTCGTATAGCCATGAGTAGAGCATTTAAAGCACCCCTCAGGCTTTAAGTCCGTGTAAGGTTAGAACCCTTGCCCTCACCATCTTAGACCTTGTAGCGCCCGGCGACGCTATAAAGCGCAGGCGCTGAGATCGGCGTTCCCGCGATAGAAAAAAAAAAAGAACGACAGCGCGTGCTCGGAGCGCAGGCCCGGCACGGAGGCGCCGAAAGGCTGCTTGGAAGAAACTTCTCGACAATCAGTGTCCCAAAAACTGGATCGATTATAAGTTCGTTGCAGCTACGTTTAAGCGCACCGTATCTCGTGCAAAGGAGTTGCACGATACTGAACGCTACGAATTCCTTTCAAAATCTGGTAATAGGCGCGCTTTATTCAATTACCTAAAATCCAGGAAACTAATCTCGTCCACCATGAACGCTGTCTCCCTAGTTCAGTCACCGACTGAACTTGCACAGTCCCTGGAAGAGATAGGCAGACGCCTTGAGCGCCGGTTTACGGCTCTTCTTCCTTCTCCTCAGAGATTTCTTGCCACTTTGGACGATTTCGAGGAGGTCACCCTCACTGAGCTCTCGAACACTGTATCCCGCCTTCCACCCGCGGCCCCTGGCCCTTTTGGTGTGACTTCTTCTATGATTAAAATTTTGTTCGAGGAATCTCCCACCGACTTACTGGCACTTATAAATTACTCTCTCAAGGGGTCATGGATTCCAAATGAGTGGCGTCTAGCAAAGATTATCCCGGTGCTTAAAAAGCAGGGAGATGGTTATGTGTTAGACAATATAAGGCCAATTTCTTTAACTTCGAATCTCGTTAAGTTAATTGAGAGGGTGTTGCATGGTAGAATAATGTCTGTTATTTCAGAGACTGGGTTGTTGAACCCTTGCCAGATTGGTTTCAGACCAGGATGCTCTATATGGTGTGCCCATACCGATCTGGAGAGCCGCATACTGTTAGCTCGTCGCCGAAACCAATACGCAGCTCTTGTAACTTTAGATGTATCTAAAGCTTATGACAGCGTTGAACACAGGACGCTCTTGCAAAGACTACAGGCAGTAGGACTTCCGAGATACTTTGTGGCTTGGGTTGCTAAATTCCTTGCTGACAGGGAATTTTACTGCTTCCAGAACGGTGTTTCATCAAGCAAATTTCGACAAGCGAGAGGTGTGCCCCAAGGGGCGGTCCTCTCCCCTGTACTTTTCAACATCTTACTCAGCAGTATTCCCTGCAGTCCTCAGGTGTCCACCTATGTGTATGCTGATGACATCGCCTTTTTTGCTTCAGAGAACGACATTTCCTCTTTGTACCAGTCCTTACAGTCCTACCTGAATGTCCTAGACCAATGGTTAGAAGACATTAATCTGTCCCTTAATGTCAATAAATGTGCTTTATTGTTTTTTTCGCTCTCTCGTCCATTTAATATCTCTATTGTTTACCGGAACCATGTAATTCCTCAAGTGCAAAGTGTCAAATACCTCGGAGTAACTTATGATCCTTCTCTTTCCTGGGGGGCCCATATCGAGCAGATCACTGCGAAAGGAGTCCGAGCAGTCGGTATGCTGAGTAGGCTGAGCAGTATTCGTTCTGGCATGAGAAGACACTCACTTCTTATGATTTATAGAATGTACGTCCGTCCAGTCTTAGAGTTCGGCTGCGTTTTATTCTCTGGTGCGCCAGCGTATAAACTTCGCCCCTTGATTCTCTTGGAGCGGGAGGCGTTGCGCCTTTGTTTGGGCCTTCCAAAATCTGTGGCGAATTCCGTTTTGTACCTGGAAGCGCGTATTCCATCATTGACTTCTAGATTTCGGCTCTTAACGATGAAAACGTTCGTAAGAATGTGCGATTCTTCGCTTCATGCCTCCAATTTGATCTTCCTTCGTCAGCCTCGGCCATTTTTCAACGAATCCTGGTCTCGTTTCCGTACCCCTCAGATATGTTTTGTGCAGTCCCTCCTTGTCCCCTTAAACGTCCGCATTTCGGACATCCGTCCGGTATGCGCCAGTTCTTCATCTATTCAGATTGTCTTCGATGACATCTTTCCAAAACATGCAAAGTTAATGCCTTTCCATTTGCTCAGCGGTTTATTGCAGGATTACCTGCTGTGCTTTAAATCTCATGTACTCATAGCGACAGACGCCTCACAGTGTGAAGAAAAGGCCGGTGTTGGCATTTTCTCCATCTCCCTTGACTGGTCATTCTCACTCCGCCTTCCCGATTACACCCCTATTTATTTGGCCGAATTTCTAGCAGTGGTCTTAGCGTTGCGCAAATTAAACAGCTCCTTGTCATCTGTCATAATTATGACAGATTCATTATCGTTGTGTTCCTCTCTCACCGCGTCTACAACATCTCAGGCTCTTCAGTTACTCAAATGCTTGGTTCCACCCCACGTGTGTTCATTACGGTTGGTCTGGGTGCCTGGGCACAGAGGAATCCATTTGAATGAGGTTGCCGATACCCTGGCGAAGGCATCTCTTCAAGGCCCAGTCGTATCTGTGCTTCCATCCAGCGCATATATTACGGCGGCCAGGTTTCGCAGGTATCTAAGAATTCGCAGCATCAGCTCTGACCTCCTCTCCCGAATTCCGGCATCTCCTTTACCCGTGGTGCAGTAAAGGATGGCGATCACGCAAGCTTGAGGTTTCCTTCACGCGTCTACGTTGTCATGTGCCTCACTTATACTTCTACCTTTATAGATCTGGTCTGGCGGTCTCCCCATTGTGCCCATTCTGCGGAGAACCCGAAACGATAGATCATTTCTTGTTGACCTGCCGCCGTTTCTCCTCTTTACGGAGCCGCCTGCTGGAGCTTCCGTTACGACAGCTTGGTCTAAGTCTGTCTGCCGGGGTTGCTCTGTCTCTTGGGGCTTCCTCCCTTGGGCACAGCAACTGGAATGTGCTCTCCGCCATGCAAAACTTCCTTACAGACACTAAACGGCTGCCGTCTTAAACTCTGCTCTTTCTCATGATTAATATTCCTCTGGAACGAAAGCTTTCTGAAACGTGGAGTATTTAGCCCCGTTCTCTATTTCAGTCACCGATCTCACAGCATTTGTTTAGCCTATTTCAATAACACATCTGAGATCCTTTCATTTATTTCCTAATTGCTATTATTATCATAATTATTTTATTTTTCATAACCATTATTTTCTTGTTTAACATTTTGTGCACCTATCAGTTGCCGCCTGTGTCTTGGCCAATCCCCCGCAGTGGGTACGCGCCATTATCTAGAGGACAACAACAACAACAACAACAGTTCGGAACTAGAAGCCTGCCACGCTGGTCGTCTTGCTCTGGCGCTCCGCTGCGACCCCGCAAATCCTCAACAGTGGTGACCTGGCGAACCGTGCCTTCGCGTCCTAGCATGGCGTACTGGCAGCGCCCAAGTTTCGACCCGCCGCTCCCGGCGTTCCGGCCTGCAGGCGTCGGCGGGTGGTTCGCCCAACTGGAGGCTGCGATGTACCTGAACGGCATCACCATCCAGCCGTTTAAACACGCAGTCCTTTGCGACATCCTCCCGCCCGACCTCGTGCGTCGGCTCACCTACTCTGCCTTCGGCTGCCGGCCATACGATGAGCTGCGTGCGGCCGTCTTGGCGGTCTTCAGCGCCTACTACGTTCCGCCGCCGCTCTACGACGCAGCGGACCCGTTTTCGCCGCCGCCAGCCTCTAGCCCTGCACCGGCCTCGCTCGCGCCCACGCAGCCTTCATCAGAACCCGGCCCGCCTCAGCAGCCCCTCGCCGCATCGCCGCCACTCCCGTCCAGCGTCTCCAGCCCGGCTGTCTCTCTCGACGCCACACCAGGTGGGATCCGCACGAGCTCCGCCTCGCGTCCTGCTCCCACTACTATCCGACCCGCGTCTCTGGCTCTGCCTCCTTGCGCTTCAGTGGCGCTGTCGCCAGAGCCTCCTGCAGCCAAGGACGACTCTGCGGCAGCAGCCGTGCCGAGGCTTCCGGCATCTCCATCTACCTCGTCACTACCGCCAACAACTCTGCAGGCCTCTGCTGTGAGGTTGAAGCCGCCACCGACGCATATGCCACATACCAGCCCCACTACCCCGGCGGCCACACCGCCTGCCCAAGAGGCCCCACCCCAAGCCCTCAGTACGGTCAACCGCTTCTCGGATTCTGACCCTGGCAGCTCGACACTGCCGCAGCAAGCGTCTGTTTTGGTGCCTGACTTCAGCCACCTTCGGCAACGAATGGTCGAGCTACCCACACCGAGTAGTGCGGCAGTTGTCCATCCAAAAGCTGTGTCTTTTGCTGCCAGCCAGCCATCTGATGTAGCAGTCTCAGCTGCACGGCCTGTCATTGCAACAACTTTTTTGCAAGCCACTTACAGCCGACCATGCTCACACGCGCATCATCCCTGGCCAACCGCTCCGGACTGTCGATCCCGAGCACTCCACCCGACTGCTCTTCCCGGCCCCTGACCTGAACTTACCGGACCTTGTAGCGACCCCGTGGGGACACTGTTACTCTAGCTGCCTGCTTGCCTGCCGTGGCTACTCCATCTCTGCCCCGTCGGCGCGTACATGTCGACGTTCCGTCTAGGCGGGGGGCCCTGTAGCGCCCGGCGACGCTATAAAGCGCAGGCGCTGAGGTCGGCGTTCCCGCGATAGAAAAAAATAAAGAACGAGAGCGCGTGCTCGGAGTGCAGGCCCGGCACGGGCAGTTCGGAACTAGAAGCCTGCCAAGCTGGTCGTATTGCTCTGGCGCTCCGCTGCGACCCCGCAAATCCTCAACAACCTTTTCATCTTTAGGCACACCGTAAACGCTTCGCTATACGAATGAGTAATGGGCAAAAAGGTACAGCCTTTGTCAAAGTTTGGAGCCCAGGGGGTTCTCTTCTGAAGCACACTGTCTGGTTCGTAATGCATCTCCAGCGCTCCAAATTTGCTGAAGGTAAGAAGATTTCTGGTCCTGCCTCCTCCAGTGGGTAGGACTACCACGAATGTTAAAGGAGTCCCACTGCGAGGCTTAGAAGCAAATCCCCTGGGCTCTAAACTTTTGACAAAGACTGTACCTTTCTGGTACCTTTCCAGGGCTCGTGTTGCTTGACGTCTACCAGTTAAGACGCTCACACAAGTTGGCACACGAAGTCAGTTTTCTGGACGCTGCCGTGCGCTGTTTCTCGTCCATGTGTGGCGTTGCGCTATTTTTAAAGTCGCATAAGGAATCTAGGATGTTTCTTCAGCGTCAGCTTTCCAGTGCTGCATTCAACGAGTAAGGATTCCGCTACTCTCGATGCTGCTCTCCCGCGGCCCTTTTTGTACTGACGGGACGGGGCGACAAGCCACCTCCGTGAACACGCCTACAACGGGAAGAGCAGGTCACGCCAATGCTATACTTGACTTTTCACTGTGTGGAGTGTGAGGCTTTTTTGATAACTCCATTTTTGTCGTCAGATACCGAGAAAATCAAGCAAGGCTGATATCACAGTCCTTCCTCCTTCGTAAGTGCGGTGGCACTTGAGTCAGATATATCCGTCAAGGGCACAGCTTCCTGAAGAGGTGGCGTCTTGAGGATAGGATTCAGAAATAACTGCTACAGGCCACTCATTTTCCTCTAATGTTCATTGTACGTGTTTTTTTTCTGTATATTTCCGCCTAACGTGAAGAAACTAATGCTAGTTGATACTCACCGAAGTCGTCAAAGCGCTATTTCGTTTTCTTTTATTGGTTTTAAGATAACCAGCCCATCTTAATATTCTTTTTCGTAGATACAAAATTGAGGTGTGTACTGGCCCGAATAGAAATGCATCCTTTTTCATATACATTTCCGTCTATAGCGTGAAGAAATAAACCCGGTTGCTCGCCATCAGAGCCCTCTGTCATCTTCAAAATGCGTGTTCCGCCTTTTCCTGTTTCTGTCCGCGAGGAAATGAATTTGATTCATGTTTAAAACGAAGACTAATTCCCTGCATCCAATGCTTTTCTTTCATTAGCATTTATTCCTTAGCCATTATTTCGCCTTAAGATTATTTAGATTCCGCAGTGCAGTTGGCCTGCTCATAATACCCTCAAGAGAGCACGTTTGAATTAAAAAAACTATATTAATTTTAAATCTACCATCCGGCTTGGAACGCATCGTAATTATCATTACAGTATCGTCAATATTATAGACGTAGGCTAAATTTTCGAACGCTTAAAAACAAAGTGTGAAACATATTTTCAAGCAAGCGCTACATCAACACCAAACTTAGAACCCATTCTATCACACGATCATGGGACAATATCCTTGGTAAAATTGTAGGTTGTTTTGCTGGGATGGTTATCTTCCGAGCTGAGTGATCATTCATCGTGCATTCCGCACCTCTGAACAGTTGGTACTTGGTTTTGCGGGGAAATTGTTGGAAAATTCCGCTGACGCAAGATTTTGAAGAGCTGGTACTCTTACGCGCGAAAGCGAAAACCACTGACAATTGTAGTCTCTACTGCACATGATACGCAGGCTTTTACAGGCTCAACTTTCTCGGAAAAAAGTACTTTTTATTTATTCTTTTTTATAGTTGCAACTCTTTATAACGAAGTTGAAGGACCTGGCGATTACTTCGTTATAGCCGTTGTTTCGTTATAGTACGTGTTAACCGAGCTTCCGAGGAGAATAGTCATTACTTCGTTATATCCGTCATTTAGTTATAAACCGTTTTGTTATAACGAGGGTCGACTGTATAGCGAACGCAGCTTCTGTAACTGCTATACTTGCGGTCTACCACGAACGTCACCTTTCCTCCGCTGACTGCGCAGTCAGCGACAACGACCTCGCGTTCAGATTTTAGTCAACACTGGCGCGAGTTATTCTCTGCTTGCAAACGGCAGCCGTGCAGATCTGCCTGGAAACGCAGACGCGCGAGCCACATCACGTGATCACTGGCTTCTCAGCTTCCGCATGGAAAACTCCCGTGTAGGTTTTCGCTCGGTGTCGGTGGAGCAAACAAAGCCGCCGCAAGCCCCCAGCTGCCGTCGGCAAGAACGGACAAAGGAAAGGAGGTAGAAATGTTTCTGTACAAAAAATGTGCGTCGGTCGGAGCTTGACTGGATTCGTGACATTTTCTTTATTTATTTTTTTACTGTAGTAGTCTGGCGGCCCTTCTCCTTGGTATTTATATGCCCTTTGTCCAGTACGTCGCAACATTACGCTCCCATGTGCACCAAACGGCCTAAAAAAGTCATCCAGGTCATCCACGTCGCCAGTGACGTCATCCAGGTGGTCCTGTATGGGCCGTGTCCGCAGTGAAGAGGGCACTCATAAGAATGTTCCAATACATGGCAGTAGTAGTAGTAGTAGTGTAGTAACTGTAGTTGTAGTAGTAGTACTAGTTGTAGTTGTAGTAAAAGTGTTCGCCCGCGTATGTACTTTCACAGTTGCAGGGAAACCTGGCGGTGCACAGTCGCGAGCACTATAAGAGGGAACAAAGTTCGGGCATTCATTCATTGATTACTCTGTATTTATGTGTTACAAGCCGATTTATTTTCACTTTTATAACCATTCTTCCTGTTGTATAATATCCAAAAGTCATTCTCAAATTGAATAGAGAAATAACCAGAATATACGCAATTTTGAGCAAAAAGTTTGTTTCCTCTAATATTGACCACAACTGTATGCTCATATCTCTGTTGGAACATAGCATCTCAGTTAGGAATTCTACTTTACCACCATGAGGCCGGCGCGCTGCAGCAACGTCACAGACCCTCCGGGATAGTGGCATGCTGGCGCCATCTAGTGCCGAGAAGGTCAACCGTTTCAGATGTAGCAGAGACAGAGAAACGGTGTGCTGGAAGCTACTGATGTATGTCACTAGGTGTCGCTAGTGCACGCGCCTCCGCTTTAGTCAAGGAAAAGGAAGCAGCGCACGGTAATGAGGCAGAGCCGGCCCTTGGCAGTGTGTGTGGAATGGATAAATTCCACGAGCAAGAAGTCCACTACGCAGGATTAGTGTGGAAAAAAAGGTAAATCAGAATTGAGCCGTTTTGTTAAAATTAAAGAGGCAGTGCCCTTTAGTATGAATATCAGATTGTCTTGATTATAGAACACACCCACAAAATGGCTAGCAACTGCTCCACACTGGAGTCCCAAAGGGCTCTGGTCAAGCGGGCGCGAGACGGGGCCTCGTCATGCGGTGTCCCGGACTAAGAATACCGACCATGCAGCAGGGTTTTTTTTTACCCTCAAGCTCTCTTTGATTAAAGTTTTTCACCACCACCACTGAACTGCAGTGATAGCGCAGGTGATATGACTCTGTCCGTGGTAGACGTCAGTAAGAAAGAGTTGGTCGGGTGGTGACTGAACAACACAGAAGTGAGGTAGAGAGATGATTACGTGAGAGAGAGAGAGAAACTTTATTTGAAAAGGAATTCGGGGCACGCCCCAGGGTCCCCGCACGACCCCACTGCACTCAAGTGGTTATGTTCTTAAGGTCCATAACACTGGCAGCCCGGCCGGTGGCGATGGTCTGCACGGCCGGGTCCTCCGAGCGCAGCAGGGTCTCCCAGTCCTCCCAGGTCTTGAGGTCCTCTAGGTCCCGCGGGGGAGGGCCCGCCGGGCAGAGGGAAAGGATGTGAGTCATAATCGCTATTGCCTAAACTGTATGAGGATCTATAATAAAGAGATTAGGAAAAAATGCTTTGGGATAAAAGCTACACTGAATCGTGAGTCGCGTCTTGAAACCAGCGCTGTTACTGTGCATCTATTTCTTGATCACCCATGCTTCCATTTCTTCAACAATAATAGATAAAACGCGAGCCTCCATGAACGCATCCTCGGTAAAAAGTAGCAAACGGTGGCTGTAAAAAGCGTAATCAAGCTTCCATGTCCATAGAAAAATCGAGGGGGGCGCTTTGTTGACCTAAAGTGCGGTGAGGCGAAAGCCTTAAGCGCGGTGTTGCTGCTTGTGTCACTGATGTGTGGTTAAGATGTTAAGCTTCGCCTGTAAGAGTGAAACGCGACAGCGTCTTGCAACGCTGCCAGGATGTCCACAGAACGCCATCGCCCGTACGGCTCTACGCCTTGCTTGTCGGTAAATTGGTTTTTGAGGAAAGGAAATGTATCTGTCTCGCATATTTCGGTGGACACCTGAACCTTGCCGTAACGGGAAGGGAGGAAGATGGGAGTGAACGAAGACACCGTATTCACTAGCCGCGCCTTTGTTCATTCCAAACCATCGAGCTGGCATGGCGGAGTGGTGCTGGTCTCGCACTCCGGAGGCCCTGGTTCGATTCCCCAACTCGACTAATTGTCTACTCGATTTTATTTGTTTGTCTGGTCTGACTGGAAAGGTTATTAGGCTAATTGGTTAATTAACTAATTAACTAAATTTAGTCTCACTGTCTTGGAGCATCACTATACCATCCCTTTAATTGGTTGCATGGTTACTAGCCCAAGTACAATTGGCCCCGTTTGAAATTCGTGCAATGTGACGTCACGACCATTTCGACCAATTGAAAAGCGTGAAGTTTCTGTCGACAACTCCGCTTACAACGATGAGGCATTAAAGGTTTCCGCCTTAAAAATTAATGTGAGGAGTTTAGCCGCTCCCTGGTTTCAAACAAGCGAGCGGTTGTTATAACTTCGGCAGTTATAAGTTGGCTCGATTGTATTATTTCTTGAGACTATGTCATTACCGTCATCATATTCATCATCAGCCTGACTACGCCCACTGCAGGGCAAAGGCCTCAGCCATGTCTCTCCAATTAATCCTGTCCTTTGCCAGTTGCGGCCACCGCATCCCCACAAACTTAACCTCATCCTCCGTTGTTACTTTCTGCCGCCCCCTGCCACGCATGCCTTCTCTTGGAATCCACTCTGTTACCCTTAAGGACCAGACGTTATCTAACCTTCGCATTACACGCCCTGCCCAAGCCCAAATTGCTTTCGATCATAAGACGCCAACTCCTTTCCATGTTCGCGCTATGAGCAATATAAGATGGAACAAAATTTTTTAACAGAACTCCTAATTTCTGCTTATTTTTACACAAAGCATGAGAGAGAGAGAGAAAGGAATTTTAATGAGGGAAAGCTGGAGAGGTCGGCCGGTGGTAACATGGCCCTGGCCTGCTACTCCACCTCTGGATATAGCGCTTCAAAAGGAAAACTAGCAACAAACCCAAAAAAAAAAAAAACTTTGCTTGTCACACATAATTATGGAGCAATCAATAAATGAATGATCAAGCTTTGTTCCCTCTGATACTGCTCACGACTGTACTTGGCCGAAAAAAGTAACCGCAGATGATCTCCGTCAGTCATTGTAAAAACTCTGCGCGATATAGTTTTGCGCCGCCCGAACGCAGGGCCTTCTCCAGAGACCTCGCCATCATTTTGGAGACATATGCGAATGATGTCCGATGCGTCGTGTCCGAACATTATTTCAAAATGTGGCTATTCTCCGATAGCGCTGACATCTCCATTGTAACAAGTATTGCCCTCACAATCCCGTGGCACCACGATAAAAAGCTTAGATCAGCACTAGACATACCCAACAATTTCATTTTTGAAGGAAGGAGTTTAAGAATACAGTTTTTTCGCATATTGTAAGATTTCACTATAACAGTCAGTATATTAGTAGATCTCTCTTTGACAGGCTTGCGTTTTTTTTTTCACTGTAAACGTTTTCCCTATCGTCAAAATCGTCCCCGATTGATTTTCTATGGCAGTCCTAACTGCTCAATGCGATCGATGTAAACACTTTAAAAGAAAGATTTTGCTACATATCAGAAGAATGGACCATTACCCTCAATATTTATATAACAGTACCTTCCAATTTTTTAAGTTTCATAACTTTTTTTCCAAGAGTGTTGGACATGATAGCGGCGTTTGCGGTTGCGCCGTACGCGCCTCAAACTTCTAGAATTTTTTCTAGGAACTTTTTATTACATTATTCCTTCATTTAGACGGAGTTTCATCCAGTCAAGGATGAAACCTGTCATGCCTTCTACCACGGATGCTGTTTTTTTTTCAGTTATAATAAAGTTCGTAACACATAATAATAGTAATAATTAACCACCACCATCTAAGTAGTGCCCCAAAAAATGTCTACTACCGTACTTTGATCTCTGCTGCTTTATGTTGCCAAGAGCCAGTCTTTAGGCAGTTAACCCGTTTATCACAAAGGTTGTACCCTTCACCGATGAACTTCATCCGACAGCTTTGACGAAACAAACACAGAGCGCTGTGCAACCACATCTCTCTACTGATGAGGTTAAGAACGCGTCAGCTCGGGCTGAAGCTAAAATCCACTGCCGGCGTTCCATAGCAGGGGACGTGTGAGAGAATGAAAATAAAATGGCGTGGCTGGCATGCGGGATTTAACGTCTGAGAGAAATTTAACAACGCATAGGCCATGCGAGACACTTTGCAGGCACCGTTCATCATTTTTAGTAAAAAAAACAAATTTTCCGCCTATGTATTAGTATGGCCAGGCCCCAGGAAAGACAAATATTTAGTTTCCTAACGGAAAACACACATGGTTAATTTCTTACACGCATGAAACTGTAATTTTAAAATACCAGGAACTTTGACATACCACACTAGGAACCATGGAAAAACCTTCTGTTGGAAAATGCACATGCCGCAAGAAATTCAGAAAAAAAAATGACATCAACACTGCTTGCAAAATCTGTCTGCAAGAAAATGGCAGGAGGCTTGTTACCAAGCTCAATGTTTCGAGAATTATGATTTGCTGCGTTCGCCAGTTCGCGTAAGAAGCACCCTTGCAAAATGAAAGATGCTAAATTTGCTTAAAACACACAAAAAGACATTGCGCTGTATAAAGCACATTTTTTAGAAAAAGCTGCGCATTTCGCGACGTATACAATTGTGTACAATGCGCTTCCAAAGGCTAATGTGCACTGACATTGCATAGCACACGTCATTCTCATAATTCGCCTCGACCTTGGCCTCGGCAGCCGAACTCCAGACGAAAGAGTGGGAAACGATACACTGCACACAAGTCTGAGAATTCCTCTTCATCTTCTATCTGAGATAACACGGCACACCCCGCGTCCCGTCACGCTATCGTAAGCAACGCCATATGCCGGCGCCGCCGATAATATTATAGGGCCTTGATGGAAAGCAGAAACCGTTGGACACGCTTCCGCTCTCCGTCGTCTGCTTCTTTTCGCTCACTGCGCACGCGCGGCTTCTGCGCTCTTTTTTTTTTCTCTATTTATATTCCGCCAATAGTAGCGCTACAGCGCACGGCGCGCACCGAATGTAACGGAAAGCGGCCAGAAGCTGGAACGGCTGCGAGTGAGATCGACGATGAGGAGGAGGCGGCACCGGCGGCGACGCGTAGCGCGGCGCGCGTTCGGGAGGCGCTCGTGCTCTGCGGCTGCAGCGGCGCAAACACAGGTGGCACCTACAGCAAAATGGCCGCACCGGACGCCGCCGCGGTGCGGCCGGCCCAAGATTCCAACGCCCGCCCTCACGTCCTGAAAATCCTCGCCGAAGATGTGCAGGCCGCGGACTTCCAGTGGTCCCTGTTCGTGGCCGCCTTGCGCTCGTACCGCTACGACACCGTGCTGCGACCCTTCCCTACATCGTTCGCCGACCTCGCCACTGACACCAAGCACATCGATGAGCTTCGCGACGTCGCCGCTAGGGTTCCCCCGCTCTCCGCGCTGTTGCCCGGGGCGACGGCGACCGCCGGCGGTGGCGCCTCGGGCGGCTTCCCTACAAACGTCCCTCCGGAGTCCTGGGAGCTTCTCCTCTGGGTCCTCACGTCAGGTGGCGTCCGCCTCAAGTCCTGCAACAAGGAGGACGTCCCGGAGGTGAGGGGCTCTCCCGTCGACGTCGTATTCGAGGTGCAGCACAGTCCGCAGATAGACAGACGCTTCGAGAGCGCCCGCGGTGACCGAGAGGTCTTCTTCGCCTACCACGGCTCGCGACTGGACAACTTCTATTCCATCCTCCACAACGGTCTCCTGGCGCACATGAACAAGAACTCTCTCTTCGGTACAGGCACCTACCTCTCGAGCGAGCTGAGCGTCTCGGCGACGTTCAGTCCGGCCGGCTACGGCTGGCAACACTCGCTCGTGTCCCCGGAGTTCTCCTGCGTCGCCATGTGTGAGGTCGTGGACCACCCGGACGTGAAGTGCCAGGACAGGGCTCGAAGCAAGCCGTCCAGGGCCTACGCCGAGGACTCCATGGGGGGCAAGATTCCCGAGAAGTACTACCTCGTGCAAAACAATTCGGTGGTGCGCGTCAAGTACCTGCTAGTGTACACCGCTTCGCGTCCGCAGCCCCCAACACCGGACATTCTGCCGGCGGGCATGTTGGACACTACGGACACCTGCTGTTCGAGGGGGTGGCAGGACTTCCTGCGTAAGAACAAATCGTGGCTTATGGTTGCCGCTTATGCGGCACTTCTGTGCGGAATAGGGCTGTCCAGTTCGCACATGGGCCACAAGCTGATGCTGAAGCTATTCTACCGGTGACGAGGGCTTCTCTCGCTCGCCGTGCAAATTCTTACGGTGAAATTGGCGGGCGTTGTTCCTAACTTTACGCTGGGTCAAGCAAAGCCCAAGGGCTGTCTAGTTTCCAAGCTCTGACGGCGCCAACAAGAAAGTCGGTCGTCGATGTTTGAACTCCTGCGTGATAACCAGAAAGCTGCCTTTTCCATGTACTATGTATAGTCGGCGTATTGTACCAAGTACTCATCAAAGCGGTGTTTGGACACATATGGACCAGTATTACGAAAAGAGGTGTCGGGAAGGGTATAGCGCTCAAAGTGCCTCGATGATATAAATTATGGTGCCACCTGATTTCTAGTTTCCATGTCCTGGTCTATTATCGTCAATGCGTTTCTTAGCTAGGAGCTAAGAATGTGCTGTGTCTTAGATGAGGTCCTGGCATGCGTTGACTGTTGACCATGACGCTAATCTTTTAAGTGGTCGTTTGCAACGCAACGTGAAGACACGGTAGGTGTTCGAACGAAGCATGAAACTCCTATGCAGCTAGTAATTATGAAGAAAGTAGTGCATGGGAAAAAGTCCCTGCTAGAGTGAATACTTGCGTCAAAGCAATGATTTCGGAATCAAGCAACACAGTTTCTTAATCGAGTAATGTAGCACTCAAAGGTGCGCAGGGAAGTCGTACCGACACGTGTCACTCAACAAACGAGGAAAAAACGGGTCGTAGCTGTTTCTGTCTCTGAAGAGCGCTTTTTTGCTGCCTCTCTCTTGTGTATAAGGCTTTGAAATTACGAACGAGCGTGCGCTCATCAGGAACTTGCTAGCCACGCGAGCTTTTGACCGTATAGTAATCACTGGGCGTGCGCGCCCCGTGAGGTTCTCTTGCTGCGTCCACCACTCCAAAGCGATATTGTGCAGCAACGGCAAGACAGTATACAGGGTGTTTCACATAAAACTATTACCAATTTTTAAAAATTGCCTTTCTGAGTTAAAGAGCGTTTTCTTCGTCATAGCACCGTCAGCGGTGGTGTAAATCAGAATACAGGTAAGACTTAATTAGCAAGATAATTTGGATCTGAGCTAGTTGGTTCATATTGCACCTAAAACACCAGCCAACGAGGGATAGCACACAGCAGGAGTGATGGGTTGGCAGCAAAGTGTTGACTTTTAAAAACATTCTCTCAAACACGCTAAAGGGCAAAACAAATTAAAAAAAAAATGCAAGTGCAGGCAGGTGTCGCATAAGGTTAGGAATTGTATTCGGTATTTAAAACGGAAAAAATACACATGGTTTCTCTGGGCACAAAACAGGCCTCCGTCGACGCTGACAATGCCGCTCTTATCGCCAGCTGTTCAGGCAGTTATCTCAGATATTCCAAAGCCAGTGAGCTATATTTAGGGGTCTGCATGGCGGGACTGCTGTATTTGTTGTTCGGCTCGGGTGCATGAGTCCGTGGGTTCGACATCGGCCGCGAGTAGGTGGAAACAGAATTTAAAAATGGAATGGGCACACGTGCAGTCGGATATTCATGCACGTTCGTAGGAGCTAGGCACATGAAAATCACTGTATTATGCGTTGGTCTTTAATGGTCAGTAAAGCGTTGTGATTTAGGTCGCAGAATTTACGAAGCAATAACCACCGCGTATGCAGACATTGCGGAATCGGGGGGTAGAAAAGTCATGTGAAAATACTCGAAGATATCGACAACAACTGCACAGCTACCATAGTGCTCCATAAGGTCAGCAATAAAATTCCAATAAGGAAAGGTGTAAGGCAGAGAGACACGATCTCCCCATTGCTATTCACCGCCTCTTTTTATCTTTACAGGAGGTGTTCCGAGGCCCGGGTTGGGAACAGTTGGGGATTAGAGTTAATGGAGAATACCTGAGTAATTTGCGATTCGCTGATGACATTGCCTTGCTAAGCCACTCAGGACAAGAACTGCAAAGCATGATCAATCAGTTAGACAGGCAGAGCAGAACGGTGGGGCTAAAAATTAACATGCAGAAAACCAAAGTAATGTTCAACAGCCTAGCAAGGGAACAGCAGTTCGCATTTGGTAGCGAGGTGCTGGAAGCAGTAAGAGAATATGTCTACTTAGGGCAGGTAGTGACCGCAGATCCGGATCATGAGAAGGAAATAATTAGAAGAATAAGAATGGAGTGGAGCGCGCATGACCGGTTCTATCAGATCATGAATCGAAATTTTCGCAAAAAAGGCTATGCTGTCGAGTGTTATACTTGCTTTTCGCATCGTAATTGCCATTCCAGTTCACATAAACCGTAACTATCTTGAAAAAATGCAGAATTGACTCGATTTGTTAACTATGATGAGAACTTCTTCGCACCATTCAGAACGAATCCGTTTTCGTTGATTGGTCAAGCCATGAGGCACCGAAATATGTTGAAACTGACCTGGCTCGAAGCTGCTTGTGCAGAATTAATGACTTTGTGCCAGTGATGCAACCAGAATAGTGCCGACTTAGCACCCCCGAATGTTACTGACTGTAATTGCACGTACAGCTTTAGCTGCACTTACAGTTGTTCTCCATATTCACGTTGTCCGTTTCTCCAGGTCAAACGTTTTCTAAGGGATTGTTTTCAATCGTCACTACTCGCTCTTAAAGGTGCACAGAAGAGGAATCTGAACTCGTCTTTTTGCCGCGGGAACTCCATCTGCACGTTCTGAGCATTCTTAGAAACTTCGATTTACTGACCTGTGTGGCCGATTTCTCTAATTAAATCGAATTAATGTCCGGCTCCCGACTTTTTTTTTTTTTGAATTCTCCCTCGTACGGTGGGCGGAGTCGACCAACGCGCGGAGTGCCTTTCACCCAGTCCCGTGGCGGCTTGCCGCTCTGCCATCGGCGGAGTAATACGTAGTAATCCGCAGAAGCAAATAGTCCGCGCGTATTTTTATTTCTGCGGACTTATTTTGCGGCTATATTATCTGCGAATGAAACTATTTATTCACGGAAACCTAAAAAACGACATAAAGCGAAAGCAAAGCCTCCACGGAGCTGGCTGAAAGGCACTCCACGCGTTGGTCGACTCCGCCCACCGTACGAGGGAGAATTCAAAAATAAAGGCGGGAGCCGGACGTTAATTCGATTTAATTAGAGAAATCGACCACACAGGGCAATAAGTCGAAGTTTCTAAGAATGCTCGGAACGTGTAGATCGATTTCCCGCGGCAAAAAGGCGAGTTCAGATTCCTCTTCAGTGCACCTTTAACTTCCGATACTGCCATCCATTTCTCAGCTTTAAGAACCATTCGCATTCCATGTTCATTCTGACACCCTGCATTTCGTTTTTCTATTTGTTGTCCAGTTTTTAAAGGACCACTGAAAACAAATTGAAATTTGCCTCCATCGGCAGACTACGGCATTCTAACAAGAAAGAAGTTATCACTCCGAAAACAAAGCTTTCCATGAGCTAAAAAAGAAAGAAAAAAATGAGATACAGGTGTCGCCATCACCGGCCGATCAGGCAAATAAATGCGTGCGTGGGCTAGAGCACTGCACGGGCCTCAATCTGAGGCCCAAGCCCGGCCCGGGCCCGAGACCTGAAGCCCGAGCCCGGCCCAGGCCCGCGGCTTCAAGGCCGGGCCCGGCCCAGGCCCGCTAAATTATCGCTTCAGCGAGCCCGGCCTGGCCCGTGAATCCCGGAGTGAAGCTCAGCCCGGGCCCGGCCCGGACCGTTTGACAGTAACGCTGGAGGTATACTGCTCACTCTGAGCAAGCATTGCTACTAGACCGATAAGAAACTGGCCGACAAAGGTTCTGAAGCCACAGTTTGGCTTACAGAAAGTTGGTTCGTTTTAACCCAGAAGGAATTAATTAAGAGTAGTGCTCGCCAGGCCCTCTTTTGGACAGTGATCTCGTGTAGGTGCGCAAAGATAAACTCGGAAGTTCCGAGAGCCAAATAAAAAGGGCTGCTTACGCGCGTAATAGACTACTTTGCATCCTAGCAAGCAGTAGGATGACATTTTTTTAGTGAACGCGATATCAACGGTTGAACTCGTAGCCGAACTGGTCGCCTTTCAGCAGAAACGAAAAGCTGAAAGGCTTGAGTATTTCACGGTGTGTGTTTCGAAGACTATAGGAGTCCTAAACTAATATGTCCTTCCCGAATGCATTTATAATAGTGTATAGGTACGTTTTGGGAAGACGAACAGTCAATGGCCAGTTAAGACCGGTTAAAGTTTACTCTTGCTGGCGGAGCAGAAGATAACGCGCGAATCACGTGATAACTTACAGAGCAAAACAATTGTCATGTCAACCAGGCTGAAGAACCGAGGAGGGATAGATTTGGTTATGAGATGAGATTTACAAACTCTCGCGATATTTTGTGGCTATTTCATTTACGAGACGTTCCGGTCAGCTGATCAAAAAGAAAACCAAACGCGCTTTAGTTTGTGAATTTTCTCACATCACAAAAATATAGCTATAAAAAAAAAGCTATGTAAGGGCCCATGGGGAGTCAGGCTGTGAAAGACACCGAAGCTGAGGGCTCCGGATCAATTCGACCACCTGGGTTTTTTCAACGAGCAATGATACTAAAAAGTACATGGCTGTCATGCTTGCCGCCTAAATAGAAATGCGGCCGCCGAGGCTAGGAGCAAACCCTGGTTCCTGGCTCGGTAATCGAGCGCCTTGACCACTAAGCCACCGCGGCGTAGAAATAAGGAAATAAATAAGTCAATGAATAAAGCTTAGTTTTTTTCTCAGCGCGTACTATAACCCATACCTCATCCGTGTCGCTGCTCCACCGCAGTTGTGTACTTCACTCTGTAATAGTGAGTGAATAGTCGGACACCAGCCGATTCTATACGGACCCAAGCCCGGCTCGGGTCCGCAGCTTTAAGCCCGAGCCCGGCCCGGGCCCGCAACTTCAGGCCCGGGCCCGGCCCAGGCCCGGCAAAACAGATCATGTCCCAGCCCGGCCCGGCCCGAGCCCGTGCAGTGCACTAGCGTGGGCATCAGATTTTTGAGCGGATCCCGGAGGCCATGCAGTACTGCCATTCACTTAAAAACAATGTAAACCACTCTTTCTTGGTGCGGACGAGAAAATTCTTAAATTCAGTTTTCTCTGCCATAAATGTTTTTATTGCTGCTGTACGAGCGTTGTCATTCCCAGAAAAATCTAGAAAACCAATTTTTACTGCGAACAATATTGGATCAGAGGAGAGGCAGCTCGGTAAGCGATTATACAGATTTGGACTTTGACCAACAACCCTTACAATGTGCAATCGTAAAGGGTCATCTTGACAATCTCTGTCTCATTCATTCATTCATTCATTCATTCATTCATTCATTCATTCATTCATTCATTCATTCATTCATTCATTCATTCATTCATTCATCTGATTGCTTAGTGGAATATACGACTACGCGCTCGACGGGGCGACCTTCACCTTCGAGATATTCCCTTTCCCTCTGAGGTCGGAACTGACCTTAAAAAATAAAAATATAATTGTTTTCTCTCCCTCGCTGTTCTTTCTAACTGTCCCCTCACCTCTTTCATTTCACTTCTACACACTGCCTGCTGTCCTTTATTTCCGCTGCCCCAGCTCAGGTGCTTCCAGCAGCGATAGCAGATGCCGGGGCAAGCAAGTCTTTTCCGTCCATTATTATATTATTTTGTATTAAACCACTCACTACAACTACTACTACTGCTACTACTACCACTTACTACTACTACTACTACTACTTCTACTACTACTACTACTACTACTACTACTACTACTACTACTACTGCTACTACTACTACTACTACTACTACTACTACTACTACTACCACTACTCTCTCTTGGAATATTAAAGAAAGAACTAAGTCACACCGGCGTGTGCTGTTGTGATGTGGTGGTGGTGAAAAACTTTAATCAAGAGAGCTTGAGGGTTAAAAAAAAAATAACCCTGCTGCATGGTCGGTATCCTTAGTCCGGGACACCGCATGACGAGGCCCCGTCTCGCGCCCGCTTGACCAGAGCCCTTTGGGACTCCAGTGTGGAGCAGTTGAGGAGGGCAGTCTGCCACGCCTCTCGGGTGGGGGTGGGGGAGGGGGGAAGGTGAGGATTCTGAGTACATGCCCACACCATGTGAAAGATATCGCAGATCTCTCCACAGTGCGGGCAGCGCCCATCTGTGTTCGGATCGAAGTGTTTTGCTATTGCAGGACAGAGAAGGGTTCCTGTCTGCAGGCGCCGCAGAGTTCGCTCCTCCGCCTTACTCAGCCCCTTGGCAGGTGCCGGGTAGAGACGGTGGCTGTCGCAATAATAAATTAGGATTTCGCGGAACCGCAGAAGCGGTTTATGAGCTTCTGAGCCATGAGAGCTAGGATGAGGAGCCCGGTCTGTGAGCGCTCGGGCGGCCGCATCAGCGGCTTCATTGCCTCGTAGACCCTGGTGGCCAGGAGCCCAGATCACTTTTGTGCGAGTTGGATCGGCGAGAGCGCGTCTTAGAATTTGCGAGGCCAGAGGTGATATTTCGCCTGCAAGATAATGTTCACAGGCCCGGCGAGAGTCTGCTGTTGTGAAGGACTATGTACGGGAGGCCTAGGCATGGCCCAAAAGAACTCTCTCCATCGACTAACACCAGAGACACTGTGTCTGGCTCAAAATTATCGCCCTGCCCCGTCAGCGAAGGCGGTTGTGTGGAATGCAGCGGGCGCAACACAAAGACGTGCGAAGTAGCCAGAGGGCTAAGGAGGAGAGGCCGCGCGGGGAGCCCTGCGCGACCACACGCATCCCTGCGGCCCGTTTTGCAGCGCGTCCCCAACTTCCCCCCCTTTGGCGCAGAGACAGGCACGTTTGTGCGTTTGTGTGTGCACGCATGCGCGCCTGCAGACGGCCTTGTTGCGAGGTACGGGCTGTGGACTCGGAGAAGGCTAGGAGTTGGGTCTTTATTAAGGGAAGTTAACCCAAAAGAAAAGAGGGCCCCAGGCCGATGGAAAACAGACTGTCTCCCCGGGCAGCTGCTCTCTTCCGCTGCTAGAGGAAGACTCGCTTTGTCCGTTGACGGCCAAGTTTTCGAATGCCGTGGTCACGTGACCAAGCCGCGGTTCTTGGAAGAGACCACCCCGGGTTCTGATGCGAGAAGAGAGAGGACAGCCGTGACCCTCATAAATATGTCAACTTCGAGGGGAGTGCGTCTTCGGCTGAATATGAGCCCCGCGTTCGCGAAGAGGCCGGCACCCTGCGGCGCCGGGGGTAGGCCGGAACGCTCGCGGCACAAACAGTTTCCCGGAGTTCGCGGGCCCACAGGCCAGCAGTGTCTTGAAACGCAACGGCCTTACTAACGGCTCGAGGTGGCGGGGGAGGCCGGCAAGTTAGCACCAAGAGGGCTCCCAGCAGAGGAGGCGAGGAGGACACCGAGGGAAAGAAAGGGAGTCCTCAGAGAGACGCGTTGGGGACAGAGACAAATGACAGAACGAGCAGAGACGGGCGAAGTGGACGGAAGCAGATCGCGCTGGTCTGTAGTCGGTGAGGCCGGACCCGAGGGCATCCGCTGCAAACTGACCGCCAGCCGAGACGCCCAAGAATCCGGACGCCACAACCCGTCAGAGTACCGCCAGCTGAGACGCCCAAGAAGCCTGACGCCACCACCCGTCATAGTCACCGAAACGTGGGACCGCCACCAGCCTGAGCGCCACCCTGCCAGAGCAGCCGAGAGCGAGGCACCTGTTGGCCGGACTGCACCGCGACGCCTGATACAAGACAGCGGTGAGCGGAACTCCCAGTTTCACCTTCAGGCAGAGAATGTGAATAAATTAGGTTGACTCGGAGGCGTTGTGTGTTGGCTCATTTCTCCTCGCTTCAGCAGAACCCGTAGATGGCAACAAACAACTGTGTTGCATTGTGACTGACCCCCGACAGGCGGGAACGTCACACTGTCGCAGCGCACTTTTAAGCTTTGTTTACAAGCGCATACTGGAATATAGCTGTCGATCTGAAGATCCAACTCCACGCAACCTGATTTGGGCCCCCGGTCACCAGGGACTCCAGGGAAACGAACAGGCCGATCAGGCCGCCCGCGCACTCTCTCCCCGGGCTATCTCCCTGTCCTTGGAAGGGTACTCCCAATCAGACAATCTGGCCATTACATTCAAACAAATCACCGATTACTACAAGGAGGAGCACCGGCGCTACCCGGCCCCTTGTAAGGGTCTGGATCGCGCTGACGAGCGCCTCCTCATCAAAATTCTTACCAACACTGTACTGTGCCCGGCGGTGCTTAAACATTTCAATCCATCCTTTGATGGCGCGTGCCAGTTCTGTGGGGAGGTGGCTGACACCTTCCACATGGTTTGGGCGTGTCAGTCAAACCCATCTATCCCCCCCAACCCCAACCCCACCAGAGAGGACTGGGAGGCGGCCCTGCTCGGCTGTCAGGACCTAAAGACCCAAAGGGCCTTGGTTCACCGGACGCGGGCGGCGTTGCTTGCCAATGGGGCCCCGGAATAGGGGCTCCACCTAGTATTGTTAGGGGAAAGGGCCTATAGGGCCTACTCCAATCACCTCTCTGTAAATATTTATTGCATTATAAATGTTTTTCACCACCACCACCGCTAGTGTCGATCTGTTTGAATTGAGTGCCTTTGACCTTTGCTCTCCGTATAAAGGAGGGAGGGAGGGTGAAGGGGGGTTCACTTGAGCCCATTACGCTACAAGCAGTGCTCGCGTGTCGGGCGCGTGCCGAAGGACGGGGCTGGATTGATCTTTCCGGCCAGGAGTTGCACGCGGCCCCGTTGCCATGGTTACACCGAAGGGGGTGTGCCGTGCACGGCGGCCCGCGCTGGGTCCGTATACGGGACAGCCTGGTTTTGCGTGACTGCGTTCGGTGCGTACACGTGTGATGATCAGGATTTGCTACAGCGACGATGTGGCTCTGGAACGCTACCTGCGAGGTAAACCCTGCCTCCATTTCTGACGTTGAGACCGAGTGGCATGCTGCTCCTGACCTGGACACGTTTCACTTGTTTGTGAAGGGACGTGACGTACCAATCAACACAGGTAATCGGCCCGATATTGGAAATGCATTGGCAAAGGCCCGTTCTGCAAAAGGACCACGAGGTACCATTCAAGGTTCTGTTATAGTTTTGCAAGCGTTTTCGTCATGCACTGCTTATCGAATGTTTCCTGACTTCCGAAAAGCGATGGAATTGCAGTGTATTTTTGTTTGACGCCTGTAATCGCGCGGCGACTCTTCTGAGAACAAACACCTGTTTTCTTTTATGACTGTTTAGCGGAAACTGGCGCTTAAGCGCACACATATTTACACAAAGAAGGGAAACATAGACTTCTTCAGTTACGCGTGCACGCAGGGTTGAAATCATGTGCGGATTCAAATTCTGAGCAGACGTCGGTGCTATGGAACCGGAAACGTTACATGAACACGACGTCTACAGGTGGCTGCCTGATCTCTGGCAAGTTTTGATATCAACATCGTACACGTGTTCGTGCCCACGGGCTGTGTATGCACTGGAAGGTCCCCCGTGCTTGTTGTCGCTCTACCTTGCTATGAGTTTTATATTGCGACGTCGCCAGCACACCAACGCTGCGGCGCTTGCAGCGTTTATCCGACCTGCATGCAACAGTCAGCGCGTTGGCGTACTGAAAAGCGAGTCCAAAATCGACGCGACTGTAAAAGTTGAGAGTCGTTATACAGCAACGAAATAACAGGGAAGCCCTTGAGCAGGAAAAAGCATCTTTCCGATTGTCGGGGATGAGGTGAGATGAAAGAGTGTTGATCACATTGGTTGTTTTATCCGTCCGTCCGTCCGTCCGTCCGTCCGTCCGTCCGTCCGTCCGTCCGTCCGTCCGTCTGTCCGTCTGTCCGTCTGTCCGTCCGTCCGTCCGTCCGTCCGTCCGTCCGTCCGTCTGTCTGTCTGTCTGTCTGTCTGTCTGTCTGTCTGTCTGTCTGTCTGTCTGTCTGTCTGTCTGTCTGTCTGTCTGTCTGTCCGTCCGTCCGTCCGTCCGTCCGTCCGTCCGTCCGTCCGTCCGTCCGTCCGTCCGTCTGTCTGTCTGTCTGTCTGTCCGTCCGTCCGTCCGTCCGTCCGTCCGTCCGTCCGTCCGTCCGTCCGTCCGTCCGTCCGTCCGTCCGTCCGTCCGTCCGTCTGTCTGTCTGTCTGTCTGTCTGTCTGTCTGTCTCTTTTCTGCCTGCCTGTCTGTGCAACCGACCGACCGACTGGGGCTGACTTTTTTATTCGTTTATTTTACGCACTAAATAACCACTGTGGGCACTGAGGGAAGCCACAGTCGAGGGCTTCTAATTAATTTTTACGTCGGTCAACGTGCCCCAAAATCTCAGTCCACTGATGCTTTTGCATTTAGCCTCCGTCGAAATGCTGCCGCCGCATCTTGTTCGAACCCACTTTTTAGGAAAGGAGTGGGGAACAACAGCAACCCACTTTTTAGGAAAGGAGTGGGCGCAATAACTGTCTCACTCCTCTGTAGACACCTCAACCGAGCCGAGAGGGAAGGGAGGGGGTTAAAGAATAAAGATAGAGACACCGTAGTGGTGGGCTCAGAACTAATTTCGCTCATCTGGGAGTTCTTTAACGTGCGCTGATATCCTACAGCACAGGGGCGTTTTTATTGTTGTGTGTGTGTGTGTGTGTGTGTGTGTGTGTGTGTGTGTGTGTGTGTGTGTGTGTGTGTGTGTGTGTGTGTGTGTGTGTGTGTGTGTGTGTGTGTGTGTGTGTGTGTGTGTGTGTGTGTGTGTGTGTGTGTGTGTGTGTGTGTGTGTGTGTACGTGCGTGCGTGCGTGCGTGCTTGAGTGCGCGTACGCGCGCGCGCGCGTTTTGCCTCCATGTAAACGATACGTGTGTTCGCTTCAACCCTGCTTTTGATAGGGATGTATTCTACAGAGGGTGGAGTGTTCAGCAACAGCTAAAATATTCTAACAACTTCGAACGTTTGAAGGATTCCTCTCAAAGCCACCCGGGTGCAGTTGTGCGTTCTTAAGCGCATTACACCGCTCCTTCACTTCTCCTTACCGTGTCCACTTCTCTTTCCAAGGCCAGAATGTTTTGGCGTCGAACGACACTCGGTGCGTTCTTCATGTTTACCAGGGCATTCATGTTTCGTGACCTTGACCAGCGGGCGCGCGTCGTCTATTACCTCCAATTAGAGGAAACGATGGACGAAAGAAAAAAACAGGGAAAGAAAATGTGCGCTCGAGCATCGCCTTGTAGTAGCTCTGCCGGGAGGGCAGTCAGAACCCACTCAGTCGTCGTTGCGGGCAATCGCAAGCTGCAGCATGAAGATCGTCCGCAAGACGCTCGCGTCTCAGCGCAGCAGATTCGGAGCCAGTCGGATATGTCTGCTTGCAGGTCAGCCTGTTCGAGACGAACTTTTTTGTTTAAGATTTTTATTTGTGTGGTTTATGGTTTATGGGGCTTTAACGTTCCAAAGCGTCTCAGGCTATGAAGGACGCCGTAGTGGAGGGCTCTGGCAATTTCGATCACCTGGGGTTCTTTAACGTGCACTGACATCGCACAGTACAGGGGCCTCTAGAATTTCACCTTCATCGAAGTGCGACAGCCGCGGCGGGGATCGAACCCGCGTCTTTCGTGTCAGCAGCCGTGCGCGATAACCGCTGAGCCACCGCGGCGGATTTATATTTGTGTTGACAACTACGAGAATAAGCTCTTTGCGCTATATATTTGTTTTCCTTCTTGTACTGTTCTTTGTATGTTGAGTAATCGTCATTGCGTACAGACCTTATTACTTTGTATAAAGCTATACTTAGCTTGTGACACTTGGAAAGGGCTATTGTTTCGTGAACTTTCTCGGGCTTCTGCCACAGTAGCGTGGACTGCTAATCTTATTAACAGGCCATTTCGAACAAACTGCTACGCAACGAGAAGACATCTTAAAGCAGCGCGATACACAGGACGAGAGAAAGAAACAAGAGACAACACGAGCGCAAAAGACAACACGAGCGCTCGTGTTGTCTCTTGTTTCTTTCTCTCGTCCTGTGTATCGCGCTGCTTTAAGATGAATCCGTTCCAACTTGCCTAGTTTTCTGTTCTCGGTAACGAGAAGACGATGGCCACAGAGGCACTCGATTTTGCTACGATTTAACGCTTCTGCTATCGCCTTCTCATGCTTTGTCTGTTTTCTTCATGTTGAGCTGACGTTTGTTAAATAAAAAAAGAACTCTTCCAGAGGCCTCTTTGTTCGGTGTTTGAGGGCTCTTAATCCAAAAAGGTTGCGAATGTTGTCTTGAAACGATTTCCGTGCAGAAAACTGAAAGTGCCGTAACTGGGCTACAGCATTCTGTACGCTGTTCCAGAAGGACGGTTTCTGTGCGTTGTACACATCGCAGCTTTCTGTCATTTTAGAAAAAAAAAAGAAGAGCATGGAATTAAAAATAAAAAATAGTAAAAAACTGTATCCATAGGTTCTGTGTGGCCCAGGCATGTGATGTGATCCACATCCATGCGAATTGCAAGCAGAGTGAGTCGGCAAAGCCTTTTCATAACAGCTAACTAACGGGAACGTCGTGGTTGCTATCCACTATCAAGGAACCACTCAGAGTAAGTGCTTCGTATACAGATAAGTCGACCATGAAGTCGCATTTCGCTGTATCCTTTGAACGAGGAAATACTCAGAATAAATGACCGTGAATAAATGACCACATGAATAAATGACCATGAAATCATGGTCCGCTGTATCCTTTGAAGCACCGTCCCATCCGCAAGTATAGCTTTTCGGTGCAAGGTCGGTCAAGCGGCGATGAGGAAAGTGGAAAACTGCGTGACAAACCACTGTTGCGTATGCTTTCGTAATACGCCCTCCAAACCTGCATAAGAGATATTAAGAAGTAACACAACGCTGCCAGATTTATTGATAACTTTTTTTTTCATTTTTCAACACAGTTTCAGAAACAGGACACATAATTAGCGGGGACACACACACGGCGCTGATCAGAAGTTCAGCTGTCAGAACTTGTCCTTACTGTCATGAGCATGTCCAGCATACTTGGGCGAAAATTTTGAATATTGGAATATTGTAAGGCACTGTTATGGAAATACTGAAGATGATCCATTCTTCTGACGCGTAGCAAAATCTTTCTTTTAAAGTGTGTCCATCGCTCGCATCGAGCAGTTAAGACTTTGATAGAAAACCAGTCGAGAGCACTTTTGACGATAGAAAAGCCGTTAATAGAAAAAAAATTCAAGCCTGCCGGTGGGAGATCTGTGAATATATTGATTGCTATAGTACAGTACTGCAATATATTAAAAATATATTTAAAAAAACGACAGAACGGTGTCAAAAATACTACAAAATGTAGCTCTGTCATAATGGTAGATTTTTCTGTTGCTTTGTTTTATATTTTGTTGTGGTGCAGTTTTTTTCTGCAGTACTTTTCTGAAGTCTGTAGTTGTGTTGTAGTTTTACAACTCAAAATTCTATTGTTGCTACAAGATCGTGGTAAAAATATTACAGGAAATATGTTGTGACGATAGACAATTTTTTGTTGCTCTTTCCGACGGGTAAACTCCCTCTGAAAAATGCTTTTGTCAAGAATTGATGGACATGTTCAGGGCCGTGTGTGTGTTCCTTCTCGTTGCCTGCCCTGGTTCTGAAGCCCTGTTGAAAAATTATGAAGGAATACCAACTCGCCCAATCTGCCGTTCTTCTTCTGTCGCAGCTAATCGGCTAATGGTCGTCGTGGTACGGCTTCGTAATCCGACTGATCCGCTTCAGATCTCCCGGGATTTGTCCGTTATCCTCCCGTACTACTTGCGCGAGATGAGCTCGCCAACTAATCGGATGAGATTTCGTCGGCTTTATGGTAATTTCCTTTTTTTTATGCAAGATCACGGCAGGCAGAAAATAAAAGGAAAAGAACGAGAGCAGTAACGTTCCTGTCGTGAGTGTCCGACGAGCGCGGACAAGAACGACCCTCCAGACGGGTGGCTGAGAACAGAAAAGGGCGCGTCCGCCCGTTCACATTACTCGGCGCTCGGCTGTTACACTAGCCGGCGGCACACCACAGTTCCCTCACCCTCCATTCCAAGCCGGCAATTCTGTCGCTAAACACGAATGTACCTACATATCCCAGTCAAAAAATGCGACACAACCGGTCCCGCAATACAACAGAAATTTCTGTCGTCCTGTCGTTACGACAGATATTTCTGTTGTATTGCGAAGTTGTCTGCAGTTGGATCAGTACTGGCTCTGTCATTACGACGGGACACTACACAATACTACAGAAAATGCTGTTGTTACTACAAGAATTTCTGTTGTCATGTCTCATAATACTACAGTAAAATGTGTTGTGATAACAGAAAATTTTCTGTTTTTTTCGATAGGGATCAGAGTACGAAGGGAGTAATGTCCTTTAGCGCATACACCCTTTTATCAACGGGTGTGCGCTGGAGGACAACTTTACTCCCATTGTTAACTCCTTTCTGTTCAGAGCGCACATTTTAGCGCTTGATGAGCTGTCGTTGAGCCCATAGTTTTACTCTATTTGTGGAAATTTTCGACATTTCTGGGACAATCTTTGTTTTTATTTTATTGATTTGACAAGTACTGCAGGCATGCCATGCCCAAGCAGGAGAGGTGAGTGCAATACAGATAAGGCATACAGTGAAACAAAAGGAAGACTTCACACAATAGCACAGTGAAAAAATGGCTGAGGCTTAACTTGGTTAAGCCTGGAGAATGCGAAGCATCATCGTGTCGCGTAATTTGGAGGCGCACAACCACATCGACGGCGCGAGGTGGGCCCCCGTTTCTCCACTGTCGTGACGTCATCGTGTCACGTGGTGTGACGTCATGTATCACGTGATTTGGAGGCGCACAACCACAGCGACGGCGCGAGGTGGGCCCCCGTTTCTCCACTGTCGTGACGTCATCGTGTCACGTGGTGTGACGTCATGTATCACGTGATTTGGAGGCGCACAACCACAGCGACGGCGCGAGGTGGGCCCCCGTTTCTCTACTGTCGTGACGTCATCGTGTCACGTGGTGTGACGTCATGTATCACGTGATTTGGAGGCGCATAACCCCGGTGAAGGGCTGAAGTGGTAGCTAAAGTAGTATGCTTCGCATAAAAACAAATCAAGTTAGATGTACCACACTTGACGTGGTGGGCGATATAAACGGTGAGTTAATCTGTAGGGCGTTCCACTCTGAAATCGTGCGTGAGAAAAATGAGAATTTGTTCATGTTAGTTCGTGCAAATACAGGTTATTGTAAGAAAGTGTTTATGGCGGTAGGGTCGTGAGGAATCTTTATTTAAGATTGTTTTCGGGGTTAATACCAAGTTTGGAAAAAAAAGATAGGGATTGAAGACTTTCTCTTTTCGTCTAGTGGAACATGGCCAGCATTAAGAAGCACAAATGAGGGTGATTGGAATGATGACAGAGCCACATGTGAATTCACCTATACGGCTGTTCGAGAAATGGGTGAAAATTAACCCATTTACGCCAAAACTTCGGGAATTTAAAGAAATTAAACTATTTTTATACGAAGTGTTTAATTCACCTAGGATTCATGATCATCCTTCCATTGATGGAAATATTTTTCTTAGCGCCGACTTTTGAGCCGTCTTACCATGTGGGATACTAGGCAAAATCGCTGCCTGTTACGTATGGTAAAGATTCAGAATTCTGACATTCACCTTTCCCATCGTGCGCTGTAGTTTTGTGATGGAAGTGCAAAAACTGTATTTGTTGTTCTGGCGGAATCACAATGTGGTCAAAAATCGAATCTGCTTACTGCATTTAAAGAATACTGGCGGCTATTTCTAAACGCACACAGCGGTTGCATAGGAAATGTTTAGAACCGCTTGAGCTCACGTCAGTGAGCGGAACTTTTGCAGTGTAAACTTTAAGAGTTACTGCGCAAAAAAAAAAAGGGGGGGGGGGGGGGGGTCATGCGCGGTGGACGCTAGGTACATAAGTGTTAAGGCGGTTGACACTGCTGCTAATTTAAGGCTCCAGAAAAAAAAATGCCTAATGCGATATTCATTTGTTTGTTTATCGGATCGAGCACACCGTAATACTAGATGTGTGCAGCTCCACTCCTACCCAGGTTCTAGCTGCCAGCAACTCGTCAGGGGCGCATTAACGGCGAAGGGTTGAGCGCCCCACCGCCCCCGAAGCGAGAAATTGTCGCTAGCACTGGCCCTCATTACTTGGACGTGAAATGGTCAACGAATGAGCCATGCACTGTACACTGTGAGAACTACGCAATTCAACGACACGAGGCGTCAACCTTGAATGCGAAAATAAATATCAGTGAAGATTTTCATCACTGAGCGATTGGCACAGGATGCATGCATATACGAGCAGACCGAGTACACCAATAGACATTAAAACTCCCATGGATGTCCGGCGGATATTTAGGATGTCCGGCGGATGTTCAAAGGAGTTCCAGTTCCTATTGGGAATAGATAAACGTTGCACTCGGTGCGAAAGTTTTGTGTCCATTGCGGGGTTTACTGAGTGCAGCAAGTGGTCTCACAAGATGAATGCTGTGCCCTTTGCTCTTCTCATGTATTTTCTGTACGCCCAGTTTCAAACTTCTGTAATCACTCAATAGCAGTCTGTACAGCTTAAACATTGAGGTGACAGACCCGTTGCATCCGCAGCCAAGTGCGTACCCACATCATGAGGTGGTAATCGAGGCGTCCCCTGATGTCCAAGCTCCAAAGGTTGCAGACAAGTTCTCATCCTCACCACTGTTAGTAATAGTATAAAGGACTCTGGAAAACGCAGAGGATGGCTCAAGCACATGAAAGACGAAGCACGTTTCTAGTATCTATATCTTGTCATTGTATCGCTTATCTTTCGTTACTCTCTGGGAGATAGGGTCCTAGCCTCGGCGCTACCCTAGGGTTCTTAGTGTGCATCTACGCATCGTAGACACCCTCGTCTAGATTGAAGTATGCACCGTCACTCAAGTTCCCCAACAAGTCCGGGGCAGTATTTAATCAGGACCGCGATCGATGGCCTACAACAATAACACGCGTTGTGCCGTGTATACGCATAGCTTTATTGAGACGCCGCCAGCCTCTTTCCAACTACGGCGTCAATATTTCCTGGCACGATGCACTCACAGCGAAAGTGCTCCCGCGGAAAACAAACCGACGCTTCGTTCAGGAAATGCGGCCAGATTCGCTCCCGTCGAACCGACTCCCCGGGAGCCACTACCGGGGCAGACGCACGCCGCATCATTCGCATGGCCTTGGCGCCCCGACTCCCATCTCCCAGAATCTCTCTCTCTCTCTTCTGGCGCCGACGCGCAAGCTAAACCACTTTTCTGAATTGTTTTTTTTGCTCGCTATTTCTCGTTTTCTGACCGGCCGCTCCTCTTGTATTCTCCCCCTTGGCGACTACTCCAAGCCTCCTCTTTCCTTCGTTACTACGTTCCTTCTTGCTCCCAGACCTCACACTCTCTCCCGAACTCTTCCCGCTGAGGACATCTTGTATTGGCGAACCTTTCAACGCGGCAGCGGACAGCGTCGATCCGAAGGCGTTACGACAAAAGAAAACAGCTGGGAGTGGGACAGGAGAGCCTACTTTCCCCCTCACCCTCCGGACTCCTCTCACTCTCTCTTCGCCGTCTCTCCTCTCGCACCACGCCGTCGCGAGATGGCGCCCCGGTTGACCGAGTTTTCTTTGGCTCTGTTGTTTTGCTTTTCACGGCGCGCCAACACCAGCCACCACTGCGCTAGCGCCAGGCTCGGCGGCGTTGCTAGCGTTGTCGCTGCTATTCACGTGCGCAGCGCGACTCCGGACCCGCGCTGCTTTCGGTTTGTGCGCGTCAGACCAGTCGGAGAAGACGCTATAAACGGCACGGCTTGGCGTTCTCGCGACGTGCTAGTGTGCGCGTTAGCGCCGACACCTTAACGAAAGAGCGAGCGAGGAAAATAAGCGAACCTGGACGACGACGACGAAGTCCTACTCCCCCCATCTCGCATCTGGAAATGCGTTGTCTTCTGCTCATCGCGGACGTTACTCCGACCGCCGAGCGATTGTGATTGTGTGCGAGTGTGTCTCTCACTCGATATCCCGCTCCCCTCATCCACTGATTCGTCTCTGCCTTATCGCACTGTCATTACTGCGTCCTGATCATTTTGTGTGCGTGAACGTTCAGTCGACGCCTCTGTGCGAAGGCGAAGAAACAGCAGTCGCCGAAGATGCTGAACGCCTTCCGACGGTTCCGTGAGGGACAACCCGAGCTTGAAGCAGGTACGAGTGATGCAGAGGCATTTTACTACTCGGCGATCACTATTTCCGTCTTCTCTGCGCTTGTTGCGTTTTATAAAAGCGCGATGAAGTTGTTTCGTTGCTCGAAACCGAACGGTAAACGGCGACATAATGTAGCGACCAAGTATACGTACTGATGCGCAACTAGTACACACATTGAAGTGAAACTGGCTTTTGCTGATTGCGGTTCTACGTTTTTGCTAGTGGCGGTTCAGTCTAAGAACTAGTTGAACTTTAGTGTATCGGCTTCGTCGCTTCCTGATGTCGCTATTTACTGTACTTTCGGGAGTAGCTCAAGAGCTTTTCACATACTTAAATGTCGCACCAACTAGCCCTCCGCAGCCGTTGTGAAGCTCGGTGCGTGTCTGCCGATCGCGCTTTCACCCTCTCCCGTTGTTGTCGTTGTTGCCACCTGCCACTCCCATGCTCCGTATGGATGGGGGAGGGGGTGGATGAGGCTGGCGGGCTCGCGTGTTTTGAGAGGCGCACGTGTTAGCGTTACGCAATCTGGCGAAGCTCGGGGCCGGGGTCCTCGTTTGATGTGTTGGGTTTCGTCACAGCTGGAACAGCTTGGCCGGGTAATGGCGGGTTTGTTTTTGTGCGTGTACGTGCGGTGGGGAGATAGGAATCGCATGATTTCCGGGTAAGTCTGTGTCTTTGAGGAAGCGTTGAAACAGCGGTGTTGCTGCTGAGTCCGGCTTTCCATGAAGTAACTCTGATCGATGTTCCCAGGTTGTCTAAAGGAACGGCTGTAGGAAGCGGTTGCCGTTATTTCCTGGAATTACGTAAGCGACGAGAGCGTCGAATAAGGGTGGCTGGATATCCGATTCCACGGTCGTTGTAAAACGCGTTGTCTCTGTTCTTTTCGTGCGCAGCCATCGATGCTGAACGTTAGCGAGCCGTCCTCGTAGGCAAGAACATGTAAAGCAACAGATTTGATGCCGTACTGGTTTTTTTTTTTTTTTAGGGGAGTAAGCGCAGGAAATTGGATCTGTCTGAGAAGGCGTGCGACTATATTGTCGGCCAGCGCTTGGAAAGCAACAAACAACCGCAGTACTTGACCTATATATTGAAAGAAACTGAAGCAAGGAACATACGTATAAGCCGGCGTCCAGTAAGGCTCTCTCGTCATTATCCGTGTACCTTTAATAAGAGGGTCATTGCCAGCCTATAAATCTCCGCGTCGGAAACGAACGGGGGGTTGTGTTAGCGATCTTCGATCGTGCCCCACTTTGACTCGGCTCGAAGAAAAAAAAAAGCAATAAATAAAAAGATACAGAACAAGTTTGATTGTCGCTCAGAGCGTTGTTATTGAAGGCTGGTTTCTGTCGCAACTTGCCACTCCGCGTGCCTGAGATTCCAGAGATTGGGGACCCTCCTTATACGCGTCGCGGGTGATAAAGAGAGACCTCGGACATGAGACCGACGGTTGGTTGGCTTCATCGTGGAAAAAAAAGAAAAAAGACAACGGCAGGAGACCGGGGGCTCTGTTTCGTTCTGCTTCGTGCTGACGGGGGTTCTCCGCTGGTATGCGTGACGGGAATTTCATGGCTGCATTTTAGCGTCGCCCCCCCCCCCCTTTTTTTTTTTTGCTTTAACATGCCCAACATTCTTGAACAAAAATTTTGAATATTTGAGAAATGTAAGTTACTGATATGGAAATATTGAAAATAACGATCAATTCTTGTGATAAGTAGCAAAATCTTTCTTCTGTAGTATTTCCTGCCGCCGTGGTGGCTCAGTGGTTACAGCGCTCGGCTGCTGGCCCGAAAGGCGCGGGTTCGATCCCGGCCGAGGCGGTCGAATTTCGATGGAGGCGAAATTCTAGAGGCCCGTGTACTGTGCGAAGTCAGTGCGCGTTAAAGAACCCCAGGTGGTCGAAATTTCCGGAGCCCTCCACTACGGCGTCCCTCATAGCCTGAGTCGCCTTGGGACGTTAAACCTCAATTAACGATAAACCTGTAGTGTTTCCATTGCTCGCATCGAGTACTTAAGACTGCCATAGAAATCCTTTGGGGAACGCTTTTGACGATAGCAAGAACGTTAATAGCAAAAAGAACAAACAAAAAATGCGAGCCTGCCGACAGGAGATCTGCGGACATATTGATTGTTATGGTGAAATTTTAGAATATATGAAAAATTTGTGTTCATGAACTCTTTCCCGTTGAAAAATGCTTTTGTCCAGAATTGCTGGGTATTAGAAAGCAACGAAAAAAAGGTAGAACAACATAGAAGCCAACATGTACTCCCTACGGATTACTTTTCCTTGCCAAAGTGAAGTATTTCGACGAACCAGTTAAAGTGAAGTTGTAACGATAGTCGTTTTGCGTAATCACGGGGTACAGTAATCTGGGATTCTGATGTGTTGAGAGCGTCATTCGATTGCGCCCTTGACAATTTATGTGCTTTGTCGAACGCGGTTTCATTACACTGCGTTCGGTCGAACACGAGTATCGGATTTTTTCCATTACATATTTCTGTTTCAGGAGAGCAAGCTGCCCGGCTAGTTGGTGAAGCATGTTAAACAGAATTCAGCGCAAAAAAAAAAAAAACGGACAAGGGACGAAGTAAGGGACACATAGACGTTCACGAGCGCTCGTGAACGTCTCTGTGTCCCTTACTTCGTCTCTTGTCCGTTTTTTTTTTTTTTTTGCGCTGAATTCTGTTTAACATATTTCTGTTTGTTACACTGAACAGTGAACGGGTCGTTGGGAGGGCAGCCTCAAAGCGCTCAGCAATACTTCGACACGAATTTTGTCTCTCAGTTGTGGGACTTTTCTCCTGTCTCTAGTTCAAGTTTGTACTGTAAAGAAATCCATCTGCCTGGCCTCTACTGTGTACTTGTTATGAAGTCGGACATTTCGCCTCGAAAGCCATTCTCTGTAGAACCGCGTAATATAAAACAGTGTTCGATTAGTTTTGTGGCAGCCTTTGTCCTTAACTTTCGTGCAGATAGTGCATGGGCCTGCTTTTGATTATACAGGACCTAGTAATTTTATTCCATCCTTGTTATGCACTGACAGTCGCTGGTCCTGAACACGAACACAGAGCCCAGTCTGTCTTCATATTAGCCTATATTAGCGTATAAAGATATTGACTCACGATGTGGCAATAAAGTCAGTTCGAGTTCTAAACTGAACTTGGTAGGAATTCGTACGGGCAGCCTCGGAAATTCTTCCAGTTGAGCAGAAAACGAATCAAGCAAAATGGTATTCGAGGACAGAGAACAATTGACGGAAGCGGAACGCACCCATCTCCAGTGGAAGCCATCTTGTGAGGAATGAAGCATTTGTCAGCTGGATAGATATAACACTTAAAACTTTGAGATGACTGCGGCGACCCGCATTGGAGCAATGCGAAAGCAAAACGTCCACATACTGTATCGACGTCTGTGGCTATTCTGAGGTCCTTGCAATATATCGACGTCCGTCAGTATTTTGACGTCCAAGTGTAATTTTCGCGTGTAATTAATTAATTAATTAATTACAACTCATGAACCAAATTTTTTCACAGCAAGATCTCATCATTCACTGTCTAACAAACTTTTGCTCATTATATCTTTACTGGAGGACACAATCGTGCGGCCAAGTTTTGATGACGCGACATAGCCATCTGATGATTTCGCATTAATAACAATAAAGTGCGGCGAGGGCAACTAATGATAAGGCCCTTATGTTACGACAAGCGAAGCTCAGCACACTGTGTCTTTCGAGAAACACGGCATGAACATGTTCAAACTCCACCTTTGGCTTCTCTGCCGCTTACTGATGGAGTCTGTAACGTCCTTGAGAGTGGATCGTTAGGGTTGAGCCGGTTACGTCAGTCGAAATCTCATTTTTGTGCTAGTTGTGACTTTTCTGTGCGTTTTCTTTAGCGGTTTCTGCCAGTACGTTCGCTAATTCCTAGTGACTGATTGCTGAAAACATTGGACTCATATCGCATAATTGACGGATCCACTTTACAGAAACAAAGTTTAATTTTTCAGGCAAATATCGTGTTACCCATGGCTAGCGAGACATTTTCTGTCATTAATTGTATAGTTGCCGTTTCGAGTGAGGATTTACTCGAATTAAGTCCAGCGGAAGTTAAGAACGTTTCTGGCCTAAAAATGCACTAGTTATGAGGCAAAGCAGCAACTACACACCAGCAATGACCTACCCCTAATATAGTATCTTCTCCGAGTAACAGACTTTTTCGAGCAATCATCAGCGACGAGATGGCCCCGAATGCACTGCGGACGTTGTATGTCAAGCTGTAAAGAAGCATGTAGAGAACTTCTTTCGAAATCAAGGGCAAAGTATTAGTGCATCTATTCCGAGCCATATTGCGAATATAGTACATGTCTCATTGGATCTTGGCTGGATTACTCATTTCCGTTAGCACAGCGGAAAAAAAAAAAAACTCCACAATTCCATCTTATCCTTGTCTCCCGAGATTGCGTAGTACCCGTGGTAGTTTCACTGATTTGTGTATAAGTATACTGAGTACTTAAGCGTACATAAGTATACTTAGCTCTCTTGTGCTTAATTAATTACCCGAGCAGCACTGCTAATGTGCCCATTGTTGGAACTATATTGGCAAATGCTGGGCCTAAAAAGTACCAGAGTAAAACCATCCGTCTCCAAAATTGGCCGCCGCGGTGGCTCAGTGGTTATGGCGCTCGGCTGCTGACCCGAAAGACGCGAGTTCGATCCCGGCCGCGGCGGTTGAATTTCTTTGGAGGAGAAATTCTAGAGGCCCGTGTACTGCGCGATGTCAGTGCACATTAAAGATCCCCAGGTGGTCGAAATTTCCGGAGCCCTCCACTACGGCGTCTCTCATAGCCTTAGTCGCTTTGGGACGTTAAACCCCATAATCCAACCAACCAACCAAAATTGGGTCAATTACCAGTGCATGCTTGTAAAGCTTAGTTCGCCAGCAAATTGGCCTGTGCTTGAAGCCGCACCAGCGGTATTCGTCCGTTCGTCGGCTTAGTTCTCAAATTCTCCCTTGTATCGACGTGAAGCGTGGTCCAGTCCTGGTTGCCAGCTTCTTTCGAAGACTCAATGAGGCGAGTCTTAATATTCTGCTTAAAATTCGTGATCCGTATTTGTGGAACTGGGCTTGGTGTCCTTCAGTGGCTTATGGTGGGCTTAACAAAGCCGCTCAGCTTTTTTTTTTTTTAATTTCCAGTGCTCTTCTACGTCACCTACTCTTCCACGTCGCTTAATTCACTCGCGTGCTTAGCTACGAGCAAAGAAAAAGTGAATAAAGAAAAACTGGTGCATTAGACACGCTTGCACAGGCGTGCCTGGGGGCAAACTCTTGTTTCGCTTGAAGAGAGAAGGAATGAAAGAATAATCAAGAAAGAAAAAGGAAACCCGCTTTGTCCTGACCTACTTAAAAGTCGGCGGAGATGCCGGACGCTCGCTATCGGGAAAGGAGGGGGAAAGAAAGAAAGAATGAAAAAAAAACGCCGGGGGCTTTATTGGAGGCCCTCCAGAGACGGGATGGCTGTCTCGTTTAGGGTCCGTAGTATGCAGCCCTAAAGCGAAAGCTATGTAATAGCTCCGGACGAGTAATGCTCAAGCACTCCACTGGGCATCCAAGCTGGGCCGCGAAGTAAGATTGAGCTGACAAATGGGTCACGTTTGATATGGTCGTATGTGCATGCTCCTTTCTATTTATTATTTTTTTTTCAGATGAAAAATCAATTTTGCCTCTTTGAACCCATCAAACGACCTCTTCCGTGCAGAGTTAGTTTCTCCATTCCTAGGAAAAACAAGGACAATCAATCAATGACTGTGGAAACTGTGGTGGGCAGACCGCTCTATCTATAGTCTCGGGCTGAGGTCATGAAAAATGACTTTGAACAGGATTAGTCCTTTAATTACTGACTTCACATCCCTTGTTTTGTTTTGTTTTTTGCAGCAGTGTGAGCTGTCGACGTAGTCGAGGCGCTCTAGATTAATTAGTTAATTAGTACCACCCGGGTTTAATTAAAAGGTTCGCTGAAATCTCGCTCGACGAACGCTTTTGCTTTTCGGCTCTATCGAAACAAAGCTGCTTGCGCATACGTAAGTAGCCCTGTATTCTAAGCACTAATACGCCTGTATGGGAATGAAAAGGGAGTAAGTGGTCCTCTAGCGCTCTAGTTGTACTCCCTTTTTATTCCCTTCTGTTTAGAGTGTGGCGTTGTGTTCAAAAGCGAAACGAACGATGTGGCCGATCAGTCACCTCAGTGACACCATAGCAGGGCAGGCCTGAGGCGGTTAGGAGCTATTAAACATTCCTCCTCCCCCCCCCCCCCCTCAATGCAAGGAATTAAGGCTTTTTTCGTGGAATCGCGTTCTTGTAAGGGCAGAATATTAATTTACACCACGTTATTTAAAATCGCATCATTCGCCGTGACATGGTCGCCAAAATACTTACATTTTTTTCCTGGCTCGTACTAGTCAGTGTTGTTTTGCTATTTCTGCTATGTCATTTACTGTGAAACCCCGTGTTATAAGGTTCTTTGTTCAGTTTACCTGTGTTGTTTTGTTTACTCTTTTGTTGCGTAATCCCAATGGCTTGCGTAGGTCTCTCAGGCCATGCAGGCACCCAAGTATATAAAAAGTTGGAGGCTTATCAAGGTTAAGCCCAGTGGATGCGAAGCAGCCTTCGTTTTGCATTCTTATTATTAACGTCGTTAGCGTTTGGAGGCATCTTGACCGCATACACGCCCGGCGCAAAGACGCTGGCGCGGTTGCGGGCACAGAGACTGACGCGACGGCGGGCGCGGGCCGCTTCATCCCTGGCGTGACGTCACATATCATGTGATGCAGCGATGGTGGCGCCGCCGCCGCGTCGCGCGCGACGGCGCGAACCGAAGCGTGGAGGCCTCCGCCGGGCGACGTCCGACGGCGCGATATGAGGCCCCATCTGCAGCCGGTGTGACGTCATCACGTGACGTCACATCATGTGATCTCACTTCAAGGTATGGTGGCCACCGCCGGGCGTCGCGCGAAGGCCCGAAACCTACGTTAATATGCTTCGCATAAAAGTAAACTGATTCGCGTCACAAGTGGACATGAAGATTGGAGGGGGGGGGGGGGAAGAAATGTTGCAAAGAAGTTACGCATTGCCTCCAGTTTTTGCCTTTTATTTCGGTGAGAATCCCCGAAAGGCGTTGTGCAAATATTCCCCTCCCCCTTCAGAACTTCCTCTGCAAGTTAAACATCAGACCTTGATTCGCAATTATTGCAAGCATATGGTTGCCTTATACCAGGTGTCCCTGCTGAATGTAACCAAGCTTTTAAAGAAACACGGGGTGTCCTAGCCGTCTGAAACCAAATGAGGGTTGTTTAGAGTCGCGTGACCTAGTCTGCAGTATTTGTTCGTTCTTCAAGGTTGACTAATTAGTTAAGCTTAATTAACTAACTTTTTAATTATTGACTTGACGAACAAAGTGTCAATGCAAAAGTTGTAGATCGCTTTGAGAAACAGTTTACTGAGACATTTGCAGCAAAGTAATATTTACGTAAAGTAGTTTTTTTCCGGCCTTTAACCATAACCCGCACAATAAGAAAAAGCTTCCACCTGACAACTGTGCCACTTAAACGTCCCAAGACGCGCCTTAAAGAATAAAATCCATTTTTTCTGAAGTCCTCGCCTCGATGAGACTTTGGGTGCCCATTGGGGCAGAAAAGTGAGCGAGCAGCTGGTCACGTGACAACTTTCTTTTAAGGCCAATAAATGAAGCTACGTAAATCGTAACTTGACGGAAACAGCACTACTAGCCGTTTTTCGAGGTGATCTAAAACCTTTGCATTGACACTTTCTTCCTGAAGTCAATTAGCTAATTAATATTAACTAATTAGTTAACTTTGAAGAGCGAAAAAAATACTCATGGCTAGGCCACGCGACTATGAACAACCCTGAGTTGGCTTCACTGAACTAGGACACTTCGCCTTTTTTAAAAGTTTGGTTACATTTAGCTGGGACACCCGGTATATACAGGGTGCTTCACCTAAGGCTTTCCGCAATTTTTAAATATAGGCGTTTTGAGCTAGAAGGCTGCTTTTTTCGGCACAGCATTGCCAGCAGTGTAGTACGTCAGAATACAGCTCAGACGCGCTAACTAGCAGTCTGGTTAACTAACATTGAACAGCTGACTCTCAACAATTACTGTTAGGCAGCCCACCGTACGCAGTATCCGTATCAGGTTTTAAAACTTCGAAAACGCGGTTACCCTCGGTGCTGTGGCCCAACAGATTATGGCTACATCGCGCCAATATACATGCGATTTTGAAAAGCTTGCAGGCAGAGTAACCTCTCCAGTGCACGTAACTCGTTTAAATTTCCAAAGTTTGTTGGGCCGCAGCGCCGAGGGTAACCGCGTTTTCGAAATTCCAAACACTAATATGGATATTACTTACGGTGGGTTACACGCGTCTGAAAATTAAGGAGCCTAACAGTGATAGTTAGAAAGTTAATTATTCAATATTAGGTAACCAGCCTGCTAGTGAGCACGTCTTAGCTGTATTCTAAAGTAATACACCTCCGACAATGCTATGCCGAAAAAAAGCGGCCTTCTCATCATCATCATTTATTGAACCCTTAAAGATCCCGTCTGGGACATTGCATAAGGGGGGAGTGGTGTGAAGCGGTCATACAAAGGCATGTAAACATAAAAAAGCATAACAAAAATAACTAAGCATAACAAGTTTGACGAGAAATTAACGTCAGGTAATTCAAATAGTAGAGAAAATATATGTCAAAGGAGTAGTATATAAAATTAAACATTGAAATGTGCGGAAATTAAATAAGTGGGAAAACACTTGTGGAGGGTGTCGCAATGACACAAGCAGTTCAAATTGCAGGCAGAGCATTGCGAGGGAAGTAGATATAGTTGGTTCAAGTGGTCTGTTATTAGCTGCCTAAACCTGGTGGGATCAGTTTAGATGACAACGGTTTCAGGAAGGTTGTTCCATTCTTCTATGGCGTTGGGAAGGAAAGATTTGTTGAAAGCTTTGGATAAACCGTGCAACCGCTGAATGCTGAGGGAGTTGAACTATCGGCGAGATGAGCGTAAGGGAGCAGATAACAAAGTTTGGCTTAGTGCAGGGAAGTTAAAGTATAGTTTGTGTAAAAGACAAAGAATTGATGCTTTTCTGCGGAGTGCTAATGGTTCAAGGCCGAGAGACTATTTTAGGTTGGTAACGCTGTGTCGAGACGAATACTTCGATGTTATGAAGCGAGCTGCCCGATTCTGGATAGCTTCGAGCAGTTGTATTTAAAAAATTATGAAAAGTCTTAGGAGAAGCACCCTGTGTATATACGACACAACATAGCACGCGTGAGTTCATTCCGAGACGGCGATGCAAGTTGGCTGACCACGCTCGTGAGACCCAAAGCGACCGCATGCGTCTCCAGATGCACCCAGTGGTAGGCAGTTATCGATTCGAAGCAAGCAGCTGTGGCGAGCTGCGCGCCGAGTTTGGACGTAGGCCGAGAGAGAACCACGCTGGCGACTGGCGCGTCATGGGCGTGGCGGATTGGCTTTGCGCCAAGGCAGAGGAGGTCACTCGACCGACGAAGACGACAAGGGGGAGGAATATGGTGAACACGGAAAGGAGAGAGGGGAGAGGGGGGGAGAGTTCGTGTCTCTCTCTCTCTCTTTTACGCAGCCGCGCCGCGACAGCTGATATGCCACGGCTGCTTGGCCTGGGAACGGAGCGAATCTGCGAGTCTGTGTGTGTGTGCTCGCAAGCACGTATCAACAATGGGAACGTCGATCGGGGTGTTGACACAGCGGTCTATGCCATATTTTCTTGCGGGAGACCCGCCATGCGGCGACCGTGGGAGATGGAAGTCGCGACGGGATGTAGACGGAGACTCAAGATCCGTTACGGACTAGGAGAAACAAGCACATGAAAATCCGCCCCTTACAAATGACGTTTTAGACAGTCTATAGAGTGTCTATAGACTTCTGTCTATAAAGTCTATAGACTTTAGAGAAATCCTAGAGAACAGTCTATAGGCAATACAAATGCCATAGACAGTGTATAGACAATCTATAGATTCATGGCCATACACTTTTAGTAGACTTTTGTCTATAGACTATGATTAGAAAAAAAGCAAAATCTACAGGAACTCAATAGAGTCAATAAGAAGCCTATAGACTGTCCATAGACTATTTTTATAAGGGCGTCGTACTACTAAACGAAGCAAAACAGCAAGCAAAACGTAACGACAGTTGGGAGACAATCGTGGGTATATCATCATAATCATCGTCTGCTTGACTGCGCCCACTGCAGTCAAGGCCAATGTTTTATGTCCGCTGGTTTCAGGAGCTACCGAATCACTTCAGAACTGCGGGACCTCATATTGAATATAAGTTTTCTGCGGCACACTATCCATGCACCGCAGATTAATTCATGCTTACATACGTCATTGCATTCACAAGATCAAGAAAATGTTGTAAAGGCGAGCAAAGAGGTTGGGGGGGGGGGGGGGGGGATAAGGCAGGGTGTCAGCATCGACTGTATACGGGGACGATTTCATTTGAATATATTGTGTCAGGGGGCGCGAATTCTGGTGAATTCTAACAAAAAAAAGTTCGCGTAGCCTTCATCGATTCTTCCGCGTCATAACATTTTTCCCCATCGGGAACTTGCAATGAACTCCCGCATGAAATCTCTGAAGGAGTCCGAAGAGTCAAACCCTCGAGGACGCTTTCTCCAAGGTGAAATCGGCTGATGTTCTTATTACTGTTGTAGCATTAGAAGCCCGATGGGGCCAATAATGCTTTGTCGTCGTAAAATTCGTCCATTGGCTGGAGGGATTGAAGTGACGTCACCAGACGGGAGCGCTTCCATTGGCTGGAGGGAAGTGGTACGCCATCGATCCGGAAGTGACGTCACTTCCGGAAAAGACATCAACTGTTGCTGATACTATCGCATTGCCGACACATAATGTAATTGGGTGACCCTGTGAATCTTTTTTTTTTGTTTGTTTGCAGCGGATGAATGCTTACAGTTTTCTGTTATGATAACGTATGTACGTGCCACGCCGACAAACCACTCCGACTACCGGGCAGACAATCGCCCACATACATCTGTTGCTAGAGAGGAAGAAACGCGGCACTCCTCAGTGTTTCATCAACCTGCCGAGTGTTTCATCTTCCGCCGCCTGCGTTGTGCCCCTGTGCCGGCCGTTCCCGGCCTCATGAATATAACAGCACCCGGTTTTTTCCACACTCGAGTGGAGAAGCTGTGATTATCTAGGCATTCGCGTCTCGACTCTCCAACCCGTGCACAGCAGTTCTGCGCGATGTAGCCAAGTGTTGCGCTGTGCTTGCGTAAATTTCTGTGTGCGTTAATCGCTGCCATGCGATGCTTCCAACAACGCATAACCCCCGCACTATCTCAGTGTTTCCCTGTATACGCTGCTTGCGTTTAGTGATTGTTATCTCGTTTTCTAACCTCTTAGGGGCTGGGGAAGAGTTAGACCTAAAGCGCGTAGAAAGACACTGGACGTATGTATACGACAGACAAGCGCCTTATTCGTCCGTGTCTCTCTGCGCGCTTTATGTGAAACATGTTTTACCAACTAGCCCAGACTCGAGCCTGACAAAGAATTTACGTCGACGACCTGCAACAAGCAGCTGCGCCCCTTCTTTCTGCAGCTGTGGATTTTACGCCGGTGTCGTATTACAGTCGAGCCTCGTTATCGCGAAGCTGTTTTTAACGAAGTAATGGATATAACAAAGGAAAGACGATTATTCTTGGTAGCTCGATTATTCTTGGTAGCTCGGTCAGTACGGGTTGTAAGGAAGCTACTGCTATAACGAAGCAATCGTTGGACCCCTTCAACTTTGTTATAGGGAGGTTCAGCTATATGTAGTAACTAGAAATTCGGCGTTTCCTGTTGACTGACGAGAAGCTGATCCGGTGTGCAGTGGGGAGTTGACGGTCACAATAATGTGTCGAATGTGATGTAGTCGGGGGGGGGGGGGGGCCTCCAGTAATCGAGTGGTCCTATAGGGTGTCATGGACGTCGCTGTAGCTCTCACATTTTAAGGCGAAAGCCTTTAATGGCTCATAATGTCGTCCGTTAGCAGAGGGTGTCACACGCGTTTAACTCGGGAGATAAAAAAAAAGAAAACCAATGGTTGCTTAAAACAGAGGAGGAAGAAATGAACCGAGAAGTCAAGTTCGATGACTGTAGATTAATTAGGTAATTAATTATAGGCAAAAATGTCGAAATTGCGTCGATATAGCGCGGACGTCGATATAGCCACGGGAACGGTGTGACGTCACATCCACCGGAAGTCGTCACGGCATAGTGTCCTCGGCTTTCGCCTCTCAACACTTTAGTTGTCAAAGTGTCCTCGCAATTTTCTTTTTTCCGGTTGTGGTGTTTTCGTTCATCGGCGCAATAAATAAAGAAACAAAGCAGCTAAAATTAAGGAAGAAAATAGTAAATAAGGAAATGAAAAAAGGAGGGAAGAAGGAATGGAGAGCAGCCTGTGAAACATCAGAGCCTTAAGAGCCGCTGCTGCAAGGCAGCCCGAGAGCATTGCAAAGGCGAGATTTGCTGGCTTCTTGGAGAGCTCTCGGAAACGCCTGCCAAGATGTCGCGGCTAAAGAGAGGGCTTTTCGTTTTCTTACTTCCTATTTGTTTTCCCCCCAGAAATTTGTCTGTCACTGGAATATCTATTTTTATTTCACTTGGCTTAACGCAGTTGCCCTTGGTTGAAGGAGTTCGGGTATTTCACTACGCTGGCCGTTAAGGCGAAGGTTCCGGCGGAAACGCGGTAGTTGTCGAGTCTGTAGAGCGTCCGTGCATACCCCCCCCCCCCCCCCATCTAGTGGCGCGGTGGCTTTCGTCAAGGACATCCCGCAGCGGGTGCCACTCTATGGGGATCCCGCTACCACGCCATGCACGTAACCTTGACTCGCGCTAACCCTCACAAAGCAGAAACGCACTCGTCACAGAGTCATGCGCAGCAAATGCAGCAATGCAAAAGCTCGAGAGAGAACAGCTAGCGCTGATCTAATAGCCATTTAATTTTCTTGTTTTGTTTTTAATATTCCCCCGCTTTATTTTGTGCATGACAGGCACCGCTTTGAGCGTGACAGGAAGAAGCATTAGGTGGAGCAAGTTGAATTTCTTTTCCCTTCATTAAGTGAATAGGACTTTTTTGATCTCCAAGGCTTGTGCGTTATACATAGGCCCTGGCGGGGCCAATGACAAAAAAAATGCGAAAAAATTGCGCACCTTTGTTTGCAAAAGTGAGGATTCTCTTCAGTCTCCGAGATCAATTAGTCCGTGAACTGACGAAAGCCTTCCAGATACGTATGCGCCAGGAAATTTCTATCAGTCAACCTTCGATTTCGTTGTCTGATAGAGAATCCGAGTTTTTTGTGTCTGCAGTGGATTATCTGTGAAAGAACGGAGCTTTGTTGCTTAAGTTTCTTTTTCGATTTCGGCTGGAAAAATTTTCTGGGGACGATTGCTGCTTTGCTGTTCTTTTTGTTCAGTCTTTTTATGATTTTCTATTAGTACCTCTACTTTCTTGAAAAACCTTTTCGATTGAGAGCTAAGGCTTGTCGTTGTTCTTATTCTTCCTGTCGTCGTCTTCACGCGCTTTTTTTTTTTCCACCATGCATACTTCCAACGCTTCCGGTGTTCTGGAACACCTCCTTAGAATTCATACTTCATAGCCCATTTCAGAAAGACGTTGGATAAAACGCACAGGAACGGGCTAGGCGTGATTTATGCCGCGTCTTCCTAAATATGCAAGCAAAAGAAGTGTGAGTTTCCAACAAGCCGAAATCTTCGAACTGACTCGCGAAAGGACGGAATATCTGTTCGAATCAAGCGTAGCCCGCTCGGAGTCCTCCTAATACACATGGAAGTGACAAAGCTACAGGGTCAGTTCGTATTAACCGGCAATTCGATTTAAGCGACTTGGAATTAACAATGTTCCCCCGTGCTTGCGTGCAGCCTGCATGGTGGGCGCGACTAAACGCTTCCTCTATACTCGCTTCGTGCGATGTTTTCGTCTCTCTCTCTGTCTGTCGCGTGGTGCCCTTCGTGAGAGACATATTTTAGCCGCCCGGCGGCAGACAATAGAAAACGGGCTCAGAGCGCGCACATCCTGTCGCGTATGTGACATAAAAAGAAAAGCGCCCGTATGCGCATGCGCACTTTCGTCTAACTCTTCCGCGGCGCGCTGTCGCGCACGCACGCACACAAGTACGGGCACAACATGCGTCGGTTTTTGTGCGGCGAGGATGCGCTGTAGGCGCGTCGTTGGTTCTCCGCTGTCGGTGTTTGTTCGCTTGCGTTGTCTACTATGTACTACACGGGCCAAATGCGAGACCAATGTTTATCACGGGGTGTTTTATGTTGGGATTCTAAGGTGCCAGTGGTGCGCTGCCTTGTCCGGTGAATCACGCCGTGTAGGAAATGTTTCCGGATTAAATATGATCACCTGTTGACTTGCGCTTTTGCGAACGAAACGGTAGGTTCTGTGGCGATGCGAAAACGGAACTATATCTGCGGCCATCTTAGATATGCGGTAGAGTTAGTTTGACTTATGGCTTGGTTTATGAAGATTTAATGTCCCACAGCGACTCTGGATATGAGGAATGCCATATTGGAGGGCTCTGGGAACTTTCGACGACCTGGGATTCTTTAACGTGCACTGACATCGCACAGTACACGGGCCTCTAGCTGTATTGTCTTTTTGCAAAACTCTGGAAGTCAGCTTCTCTGCATACCGAAACCTCTTCACCATAGCTTCCAAGCTTGGTTTAGGGGACGTAAATCGGGTGTAGCGCTGTGTCCTGCGTTTCAGTCGGAAAGGAAAGTTCAAACGCAGCTGTGACAAATAGTCTTCAGCGCTGCACCGAACTTCTGCTCACAGGACGGGACGCGCCGTCATGGTAAGGGGTTTTTTCGCTATGCAGGAAAGCTGACTTACGGAGTTTTGCTGCAGAAACGGTGCCCGCAGCGCAGGGCGAAATGGTTCCATGATGTCTTAGTTCTATACTTCCGATGAAAACATGCATTGACGGCCGGCTCACTCTCTTTTATTCTTTTTTATGCGCCAAAGCCCGTCGGGACGGCAGGCGCACACATGGTGGATAAAAGCCACATCAAAAACAAAAAGAAGCGTAAGAGAGGACGGAGGCCATTGGGACGCTGTGTTGTCTCTGAGAGGGGGGGGGGGGGGGGGGGTTCAATTAGGCGCACGCAAGGTTGCCTTCAAGAGCAATTAGCTAGCTGGGACGGGGCCAGGAGAACGTGGGACCCTGGGCTAAGTACCGCAGGGCTCCCATAATTAAAGCTTTAGGCCAAGAGGCAAGTGCGCTGTCAACATCTGTCCTGTTTCGTAAAATTGTGCCGGGTGTTTCTTTTGCGCCCGTACCGAAAAGGGCTTATAAACTGAGATCGAAAATGGAAAAATTCAGTAGGACATGTTAAGGACCGTTACCGCAGCCCAAACACCAAGCACTGGAGATAAATACTTCTTTTCATTTTAAGAGCTATATGACAAACTTAAAAAGTCATTATAAAGCTCAAATCTAAAAACCGTTTGGATTAGTATTTCACTTGTACACAATTAAGATCCCAAACGTTACGCGCACCCGATAAGCGCAAAACAGCTGTATAATGTATCCTTGTCACTTTAAGTAGATTAAGACGGATATGAACAGATTGCAGGCAATAAGAATGGAATATACATTCAGTGAATACAGTGTACACAAACTGTGAATAACGACGCCAGCATACGATTTCTACAGGCAAACATCAACATACATCAACCACACGTCAGCAATATACTGTTCATCCTGGCCTTCGATCTTCAAGTTGTGATTCGTGTCGCTCTGTCTTTTCTTTTCTCGTACCTCACACCAGCTTTTCATATGATCTTGATCCTATTCGTGTGCATTTCTGCTGACATCCTTCAACTGAGGCATACCTCTGCTCAAGAGAAAAGTATACAACAGCTGTATCTCACCGGTACTCACCTATGGGGCAGAAAGGTGGAGGCTAACAAAGAGGAGGAGGAGGATGTAGAAGAGGAAAGGCAGCGAGGTTAACCGAAAGAATAATCGGTTTGCTACCCTACACGGGGTGAAAGGAGTGAGGGGATAAAAAAAGAAAGAGAAAGGAGAGTAACAGAAAATTGAAGTGACTCTAAAACGTCACTGTTCGTTAAAGTCACAGCCTATCGTGCAGGCCAGAAGTTCTCAAGAAGCGGAGCAGTGCCTTGCAGGCCTTCTCCGCCGACGACCGGGTTCAGCTTATGTTAAGGGCAACGCAGCGAGCTATGGAAAGAAAAATGATAGGTGTAACGTTAAGAGATGGGAAGCGGGCGGAGTGGATGAGAGAACGAACTCGGGTTAATGACATCCTAGTCGAAATCAAGAGGAAGAAATGGGCTTGGGCAGGGCGTGTAATGCGAAGGCAAGACAACCGCTGGTTTTTAAGGGTAACGGAGTGGATTCCCTGTGAAGGTAAGCGTAGCAGGGGACGGCAGAAAGTTAGGTGGGCGGATGAGATTAAGAAGTTTGCGGGGATACGGTGGCTGCAGCTCGCAAAGGACAGCGTTAATTGGAGAGACATGAGAGAGACCTTTGCCCAGCTGTGAGCATAGTCAGGCTGATGAGGTGCTTACACATATCAGTTGCTTACGTTACACTGATCATTTTCCTTTCTATAGCTCGCTGCGTGGTCCTCAATTCAAGTTGAACCCTATTAGTTAGCGTCATTAAGGAACACAAATGTGGCAACGTGTGTTAGTAAATAAATGCCAGTTAAGGACAATTTAGCTGAAATAGGAGATAGGGATTGAATATGGGCAATATATTATGTGGAGCGCAATTGACAAGCGATGGTCTATGCGGGATAGAAAGCGCAATCTAGGCCAGCATATACTTCTGTGGAGCCGCGAGTGTAGCAGATCTGCTGGAATATCGTGGTTGTGGTCGGTGCACATGGGATTAATCGTAGGACATTGGGGCAGGCCTTTGTGTGCTCTGAACTCAACTCGACCGATGGTGATGGTGATTATGTGTGTGTCGACGACGATTTCTGTGCGCAGGGTTAGACACTAAACTGCTGCCACCGCTGAAACACTTCTTTCAACGGCTAACAGCGTCAGCACCACAAACTGACAGCCCATCTTTCTTTTTTTACAAGTACCCAGTAACTCGTTTCGCATCTCCGAAACCATGAACGCACTGTCGTCGGTAGACCTGACGGAAAGGAAGATTTCTGCAAACGCTGGACGTACAGTGTGCTGACAGAATCGTGAATCCTTGCAGCTGAACGAACAGCACTCGATCGGCTCACATTTCTTCTATACGCGTTTAGCACTGTCGTAGCTCGGATACCTGTAACCTTTTCGCACATGTGTCTTCGGAGGCTCTTTACCGGGGTTAATGGCACCGTGGCACTCTCTGCCGCGATTCGAAGGTCACTGCCTCATATATGCTGCAGCGGTCGCGGCCAGCTCCGGGCAACAACGTCATGGAGGAAAAAAAAAAAAACTAAGGGGAGGGGGGGCATGACGTCACGCGCTCAGCCTCTGCAAGCCAACCTCCTCTGACGCCGCTGCGGAGGGCCCTTTTGCGCACTGACTCTTGGGAAATAGGCCCTCCACAGTTCTTTCTTTCTTTCTTTCTTTCTTTCTTTCTTTTTATCTCAAAGTACACATTTCATTACATGAAGACACTCAAGGATCCTTAGCCAGAGGCTAGTCGTGGATCCCAAAATGAATACAAATAAGTCTACTGACGATTCAGGAGGAAAAAAAAACATACACATTTGTCGGTGTACAATGAAACAATTGCAATGCAAAATACAATACAAAATACAGACTGAAACACTATCGTATGACATTCATATAAATAAATAAAAAATAAATGTCATTCTACATTCAGATTGCCACGTTCAATAGATTAGTAGTATTATGCCACGCCACAGACGCATATAGTGTCGCTTCACTGAGACGCTTCTGTTTGAAGAAAAAAATTCTTCAGTGCTCTAAATGTATTAGGTGAAGATATGACTGACCATGGGATAGCATTCCAAATTTTGACACCAGAAAAACGGAGACATCGATGACCATAATGATTGTTAGATATTGGAAGCAAGAACTTTCCATGAGCGGCTGAGCGAGAACTGGACGGTGGAGTCTTATATGAAACTAAAGGAAAGGTGCTAGGGTTGCAGATAACATTTTTTACAAAAATTGCTAAACGATAGTTTCTTAGGTTAGTTAGTGGCATAATGTTATTTTGTTTAAATAAAGGCAGTGATGGAGTTCTAGGTGCAACAAAATTGATCATTCTAAGAGCCCTTTTTTGCAGCCTTACCACGGGTTCAATATACGATGGATACGTAAGGCCCCAGGCCTCAATACAGTATGTTAGCTACGACTGAAACAAACTGAAATATAATGTTTTTAGCGTATTAGTCTGAAAATATTTAGATGCTTTCGCTAATGTATAACAAGAGTACGACAGTTTTTCACACAGGGCATCAATGTGCTGGTGCCAGTTGAAATCTTTATCCACAATCACTCCCAAGTATGTGATTGCGTCAACTTGCTGCAACTCATCAGCTCCAATATGCAAGCTGCAGGGTGACATGCACGCAGACTTATGCGGTGATTTGAAAGTAATATATTTCGTTTTTTCAGTGTTCAGGGATAGACGGTTAGATTGGAACCAGGTTTTAATGCATTAAAGCTCTTTATTAAGCACGGTTATACCATCCTCTATAGATTTGGCAGTAACTACCATAGCGGTGTCGTCTGCATACATGATGACTTGTGATTTCTCTGCATATACAGGAAGGTCATTCACGTAAAGAGAAAAAAGAATAGGTCCCAGGTCCCATGGGCACTGTTAGCAAATCTGAAACATTGTCGTCAATTTGGACCCGTTGGGAACGATCGGATAAATAACTTCTAAGGAACTGCAACGCCAAACCTCTAAAACCAAGTCTTTCAAGTTTTTTGGACAGAATATCATGATCCACGGTATCGAAAGCTTTTTTATGTCTAGGAACACGCCTACTGCTACAAAATTTGTGTTAAGTGCGTCATTTACGACTTCGGATAGGGATAAGATTGCAGTAGTAGTAGATCTTGACTCTTGAAAGCCATGTTGATCAGTGCTAAGAATGGCATACTTCTTCAAAAAGTTCTTGATACGTTTGGCAAGCAGTTTCTCGAAAAGTGTGTTAAAACAACTTAAGACAGAAATTGGTCGGTAATTGCTTAGATTATCAGGGTTTCCATTTTTGTATACCGGGACTACTTTTGCTACCTTCAGTGCATCCGGATATGTGGCGCTATAAAAGGACTTATTAAACAAAGAAACCAAAGTAGGCGCTAGAACTTCAATATTGTTTTTCAATAACGACACAGGAATTCCATCTAGTCCGCGCGCTTTTCCGGTCTCCAGTTGCCTACCCACTGATATAAGTTCATGACAGGTTATGTCATCATATCTGAAGCTGGATTCCTGCCATGGAGGAAGAAAAAGGGGCTCCCCGCTTTGCGCTTTGGGGATCACATTCTGAGCTATGGAGCAAAAATGCCTGTTAAATTCATCTGTCATGTGTGATGCACTCGCGGACAAATCTTTTGAGGGTAGTACCCTTTTTACTCCTGCTGGCTGAATGATACAATTTAGAATTCCCCATAGTTTCTTGGTATTGCTAGCATTAGCATTAATTTTTAAGTGATAATAATGTCTTTTCTGTCGACGCATCAACGCAAGGGCTTTATTCCTGTGAGTTCTATATTGAGCTGCGTAATAATCACTGCCCCTGTTCTGTTTCATTTTGGTATGCCAATACTCGCGTTGCTTTATCACATCAAGCACAGAACAAGTCATCCAAGTGCAAATTGGCACCGTGAAATAGTTCACTCTTTTAGTAACCTTTCATTCATTTATTAACATATTTATTTCTTCTATGAGGCGTCGGCAGTGCTCGTTAGGATTTAAAGGTTCAAAATCGTCAAAGCTAACACGTGAAATTAACCAGTTACCAGACTGCCAACCAGCGGTGCTTTTATGCGAAGCATACTACTTTAGCTACCACTTCAGCCCTTCACCGTGGTTATGCGCCTCCAAATCACGTGATACATGACGTCACACCACGTGACACGATGACGTCACGACAGTAGAGAAACGGGGGCCCACCTTGCGCCGTCGCTGTGGTTGTGCGCCTCCAAATCACGTGATACCTGACGTCACACCACGTGACACGATGACGTCACGACAGTGGAGAAACAGGGGCCCACCTCGCGCCGTCGCTGTGGTTGTGCGCCTCCAAATCACGTGACACGATGATGCCACACCACGTGACACGATGACGTCACGGCAGTGGAGAAACGGGGGCCCACCTCGCGCCGTCGCTGTGGTTGTGCGCCTCCAAATCACGTGATACATGACGTCACACCACGTGACACGATGACGTCACGACAGTGGAGAAACGGGGGCCCACCTCGCGCCGTCGCTGTGGTTGTGCGCCTCCAAATCACGTGATACATGACGTCACACCACGTGACACGATGACGTCACGACAGTGGAGAAACGGGGGCCCACCTCGCGCCGTCGCTGTGGTTGTGCGCCTCCAAATTACGCGACACGATGATGCTTCGCATTCTCCAGGCTTACCCAAGTTAAGCCTCAGCCATTTTTAGTGAACGTCCGTGCTCCGGTGTAGCGCAGAAGCGCAGCGCCACACAACAAAAGAACGAAACCGAAATCCGGCTGAGAACTACCGTTGCCTTGTCACGTGAGGGCCTGTTTCACATGATGCTTTCCATTATATGTTTTATGACTAGGCTTCAAAATTATGACGTGACACTCCCTCCTAGTTTTTTTTTTCCTCCAACAACGTCTACCCAGTGTTGTTGACTGCCTTTTTCCTTTCCCGTTTCCGTAACTTTTCTTTTTTTTTTTGTTCGTATTCGTGTAATGCCGCGCAGCAGCTCTCATCTCCGTGAAGCTCACCAGGATTAACAACGAGCGGCTAAAGAAGCGATGATTTTTTTATGTGTCACGTACGTGTTCGACTGCGGGCTGGGAATTTTTGTTTTCTTTATTTTTTTTACTGCCCAATGTAACGTGTGTCGGCAACAGAATGGAGCTTTGGACGGGACAAACTCTGTCTACGATTATACCGCTGGCAAAGCAAAACACAGCACAGCACAACAGAGGAAAATGGATTGCCAAGGACTGGACTTTTTATGGGACACCTTAAGCATTAGTGGCAACGATTTTGCCGCTCACTAAAACGAATCTTTTTGTTTACTCTCTGAAATTGCTGCGCTAGCAATCTGCTCTGTGTGCATCACTCGGAGATACTGGATTTCTCAGACGCCCTCAGTGCAAGATGCGTTAACATAAGAAGTGAAGAAAGAAATGAAAGGTTATACAAAAAAAATAAATAAAATAAAATAAATAAAGTTCATGCTTCCGTGTCGCTTCTGATGGTACACTTTAAAGTTGCGCAAACAAATAATTATTGTATATCGCTACCAGTCTTGCATGACTTACTTTCGTGTTATGGCTGTATGGGGCTGAAATAAAATGACTGAAAGAAATACTTGGTGTCTGATGATGCAGCTCCGGCATAATGATGACTGTTGTTATGAGGTGCACGCTAGGGTGGGCTGAGTTCGTTGCGCGGTAGTCAGGGATTGTCAGTTTTGAGGAAAATAAAAGGTTAAACCACGTCTTAGGACGCAACGACAAGGACGCGACTTCAACGTTCGTTTTCCTGCACGGTATGCTAGCAGACCTTTTGTAATTGGCAAAATGGGGTTGATTTATGTACAAATTTCAGCAGAGTAAATAAAACGTTGAGCGCGGGTTTCTGCACGACGCTAACATATTTCCGGTTTTAAACGTATTACCGTTTTATCAGCATTTCAATGGATACGAAATGCAGAAATGCTCATATACATGTATTTAGATTTACTGAAGGTACTGTCCCTGAGCCATGGAGCTCAGCAAGAAACGACACACGCTGTTATAGTAAACGGCACGTTTGCGTAATGTTGCTGGTCAGCAAGAAAATTCTAATGAGGTTTTATCGAGTGCATGTTGATGATCAGCGTAAGTGAACTGAGGCTCTGCTGACTTTCAAAGGAGCTCTAGGAGGCCTGTTAATAATTACCGCAATTTCCGGCATACAATCCGCGAATTACACGTGTTTTAAAGTTTTTTTTTCTTTGCGTTGTGTGAACTATACAGTGTTTTTTTTTTCAAACTTGCCCATCTCATCTTATTCCTTCCAACATGGTTCTCACTGTCACGCAGTTTTTTGTTTTGTTTATATAATGTCAGACTCGCGCTGTGTTTACGTCGCCATCAAGCACCTGATTACTTTTATGTGTGCTTACTAGAATTTTGATTTCGAAGAATAATCTTTGCCCTACTTGTAACTAAAAGTAAACCAATGCTAGCGACGGATCGTAGGCGCCTGACTTCCATTATACTTTCCCTGCTGCGAGTTTCGTCACGCAAGTGGGTAGATAGCGAAGCGTGTGCGTGTATAGAAAAGCTCTCGCGATGCCTCCGAAGAGAAGATCGTTCATCGCACTGTGTCCTTCTTATGACAGGCGCAGTAAATATATATCTAGCATGTGTTACAATATATTTCACATATATATAACATATATCATATATACATGACGGAAGCCAATAGTCACCGAAACCAAGGAGCATAGGGAATGTCTTTTGTTGCGAAAGCAACACTACGCGAGTCGCCGAGCCATTCCGCGGAGCTGACGAAAGGCCATACTGCGCATGCGCAAGGAGCAGTGACGTCACACGGCGCTCAGCTGGCGCGCCGCCGCCATCGCTGCGCGGGTGACTCAGAGGTGCCGCCGCCGCGCTCGCCAGTTGCGCATGCGCAGTAGCGGCGCATAACTAGCGTGCTGGCCGAGGCCGCCGCCGCTGCCGCGCGCTCTTCATCACCTCTCTCTCTCTCTCCTCGTTGCTTTCGAAATCCTCCAGGTTTAACCAGAGCTAAACCACTGCCAATATTTTTTTATTTGTGCGTGAACACCACAAATTACAAAAAAAAGATCTCCTATGCTTCTTGGTTTGGTGATTGGTTTGGTTTGGTGTATGGGGTTTAACGTCCCAAAGCGACTAAGGCTATGAGAGACGCCGTAGTGGAGGGCCGTAGGTGATTGTTGGCTTTCGTCATGTATGTCATAACGAGCCCCTCTTTTCCCTTCCCTTGCTTGCTTAATGTATCATATATAACATATATAAGTAAACATATTTCTACAGGTGTGCCCCGCAGACAGATATGATATACCGTGCGGATAATCTACGATTTTTTTTGTCTATAAGCTGCGTACTGTAGTGCAGAAAACACGGTAGCTTTACTCACACATTCCTTTCTTTCTCATTTCTTGCAGAGTCCGCGGCCATCGAGGATGTGCTTCAGCACCTGTCCCGGGGCATGCGCCTGCACAAGGTGCGCTCCGTCTCCAAGTCTTACCGGCGCCGCTATCAGCTGCACCTGGACAACCTGCACCTCGTCTACCGAAACTCCAAGAAGCCCTTCTTCTGTGCCAAGAAGCCATTCGGTAAGTGCTGCTCCCTTCCGGTTTTATTAGCAATCATGATGCGATCGAAAAAATACAGGCCGCCGTCAACTGCCGGCCTATTTCAAAGTCGTGCGCTCTGGGCTCTGCTGCCCGCAGGATTTCAAATGTACACTCTGAACACAAATGCACCTATATGGGAGTAAAAAGGGAATAAGCTGTCCTCTAGCGCATTCCAATTCATAATCGAGAGTGCGCTAGAGGACAGCTTAGTCCATTCTTACTACTTACCGTCTACATTGTAGGACATGGATTTCTAGTTGGTATGTATGTGGAACAGCAACAACAATTTACAGATGCTGAAAAGAAGTCTCTGCGCAGATCAATGCATGTGATCAGCAGTGCACGTGTTGTAATGTAGCGAAGCGGTGTAATAGCAAAATAGTTGACCTTACACAGCATTCCAAGCAGAACAGGTAATTGGCCCAACAATGGACACGTTTGGGCGGAGGCAGGTTCCACAAAGGACCAGAGTGAGACCACCCATTTGCAATATTGGGCCGATAACCTGAGCTGCTTGGGGTCCATTCAGCTTCCTCACCTAAAGGGCACTCAGTGGCTTTGGAAGTAAAGATACACAGATTAAGGACGAACGCAGCAACGAGGGGTGAAGATTCTAAGACCACGTTGACACTGAACGAATGCCACTTTTAAACTCACAAACTCACGATTCCAATTCGCTCGTGTTAGACGCGCCCATAACATGACGCGTGCATTCGTGAAGATGCCGGGGTAGCATTCTAAAGTGAGAAGTTGTTGAAGCGCAGCTGGTACTGATGGCAACCTAGAAGTCTAGCCGCCACTACCACCACCACTATCATCATCATCATCGTCGTCGTCGTCACAGGAAACTAAAAAAGTGGTGATAGCGCCTCACTTCTTGCTTGAATGTCTCAGGGGTTCCGTTGCTCCTTTTTCTAGCCGTATGATAAGAGCGTTGGGAATTAAATATGCGTGCCTTGTTGTAGGAAGAGCAGCGCGCTGCCCGTTTACTCTGCTGGACTTGGCACCTATATCGCTGTAAAGGCGGGTTCATTCTGGCGAGTTGCAGAGGTCGCGCAACACGTTTAAACATATTTTGGAGCGAAAGCTCTACTCCTCCCGTACAAAGCTGAAGGTCATGTGGCTATGAAATTTGACCTTCTAACCAGGAGGAGCGGAGGCTTGGCTCTGACGTCATGCCACGTGACCCGCCACGCCTCCGCCACAGCTGCGCGCGTTGAGTCGACGGCGCTCGCCTCGCTACTCTCGAATCACGTGACCTACTGCGGTGATGTTCCGAAAAGCGAGTCGCAGATTGCTCGCGCCTGTCCCTTACAAAAATTTCTTTAGACAGTCTGTAGAGTGTCCATAGACTTTTGATTATAAAGTCTGTAGACTTTATATAGAAACATTTTATAGACTAGTCTATAGGCAGTAGAAATCGTGTAGACAGTACGTAGGCACTATATAGATTTATAGCCGTACACTTTTAGCAGAATTTTTATAGACAGTCTACAGACTGTGAACAGACAACACGAAATTGCCATAGCAAGGCAGTAGGGTTTATGAGAGGTTAATAAGTAGTCTATAGAACATTTTTATAAGCGGTGCCACCACTACATGTCGCTCGCTGCCCGTCGCCAGTCGACCACATCAGGCATCACAGTCTTCGCGACTCGCTACTGTGAACGTGCCCTAATACTTGCATACGTATGACATCAGTGCTCTTCTTTCACGGAGAGACAGCGCTTTCATTGAGTTGTCTTTTCTTCATGTAAAAAAAAAACAAAGCTTGACGTCCTCGTATGTAATTTGCCGTCATCGCGCTGCCGGCTCCCGGGATGAAATATTCAATAAGGGCGTGCCGTGACCTTGTCCGGTGCGTCGGATATTTTATTCAGGGAAACAAAGAAGTCACCTTGCAAACATGGTCAGTGAGGTAGAGGGCTGAGGACTATTTATGGATCTTTTTCATCTCTTCTGGGCAGTGGTTTCACACAAAAAATGCGGCAGTGTGACAAAATGTGTTTTTATGTTTCGCATAAAAATGGGACAGTGCGTCAAAAATGCGACAATATACGTGGAACATGGCTCTACGTATACTCGCGAAGCTGCAGCGAAGGACGAAACAGCAACACGCAATGAAATACTTAAATGATACAGAGCACATAATGCACGGGCAAAAACACTATAACGAAAAAAATCTAGCATTTATTTCATACACCTCTCTCTTTTAGGAACTAAGAACAGCTATGGATGACCATTTTTTTATGTGAGCTTTTTTATTTAGCTACCCTACTTCTTCAGCTGCACGCCCAAATGATTTCGTGTTGTTTAATCCAGTGTCTCGTCTACCTACGTAATTGATGCGGTGCATAACTTCGAAAAATCCTTACTGACTTCATTCAACATTCCTTCATCTAGTTGGCTGCGAAGCTTTATCTATTGTATAATAAACTGTGGTGCTACACACGTTCTCCTCATGTACAGACCGATTTCTTGAGAATTTCCAGAGGGACGTGTTCACTTTGTGTTTGCCAAGTTTGCATTTGTATACTGAGCCACGTACTGTCTTCGGCTTTATTAAAGGGAACACGTGAGCACGTGTGTCGGATATCCTGGAACCCTACTTGTTGCGATACGCTGTGGCTGCTTTCAGAAACGAAGTTTCAAGGAATGTTCGATCCTCCATTGTTGAAAGCAGGCAAGGCAGCAGAACCCTTTCCACCACGCTGCGAAACGCGACCGCAGCGTGTCGCCACAAGTAAGGTTCGATAGCATCCGCCACACGCTCCCTCGTTCCCTTTAATAAAGCTGACGACAGTACATCTCGGAGCTACACGTCGGTATAGATCTTTCTGCATGGGGTTATATGAGCAATGCGACGACGCCCTTTGCAGTGGACATCTTCGAGGTGGAGGAGGTGCGCAAGGGGTGGAAGACGGACGTGTTCAACGGCGTGGAGCGCAAGTACCGGCGCGGCGGGCGCAAGCACTACCTGCCCTTCGGCGGCGTGGACATGCACGAGGACCGCTGCTTCTCGCTCATCCTGTCGCCCAAGCACGAGACGCTGGACCTGGTGGCGCGCAGCCCCAACGAGTGCGACCTCTGGGTGCGCGGCCTCAGCCACCTGGTCGCCAACTGCAAGAACACGCGCAGGGACCAGGAGTACGAGAGGTACGTAGTGCATGCGCGCCTCGAATGTGCCTGCCGGTGCACAGCCAGCTACGAAACTCTGGAATACCACTACACTAGATTGATGAAATGATTTCGGTGTCTTCATACTGCGGTCGGTTTCTCCTGCTGATAATGTCCACAGTAATTTTTCTGTTCAAGCATGGTGCTGACGTGGTGTGCAACAGTGAGGTCACCGTATGCGCGTTTTGTCTAAAATGGATGTATGCTACCATGTCGGAATGGCCAGTTTCGCTGTTTTCTTGGCCTAGTGCTTCTGCTCACTTGTTCAGTACTTGGGCACGCATGCAGAAATTGAACGAAGGCAGGGAGTACCGGGTTTCGAGGAGAGAACTCGTTCTCGTGTGGGCAGCCGCTATCTTCATTGGAGTGGGGTTACATAGACACCTCACTCGGAGGAGAAAGGACTAGGCTGAAGGTAACGGCAAGGGCAGAACGTGGTACAGTGTGAGGAAGCGAGGATAGGATAGGACAGGACAGGACAAGGCAAGGCAAGACAGGACAGGGCAAGACAAGACAAGACAGGACAGGACAGGACGAGACGAGACAGGACAAGACAGGACAAGACAAGACAGGACAGGACAGGACAAGACAAGACAAGACAAGGTAGGGTAGGGTAGGGTAGGGTATACGGGTATGGTAGAATAAGGTAGGGTAGGGTGGGAAGGAGGCGTACTTTATCTTCAAGAAGCTCTCCCTCTGGTAGGAAGGCCGCCACTGCTGATATAAAGGCTACATGCAATCTGGATGTTAACCTGAAAAGACAGCCTGAAATTAACAACCTATGTACGCATAAAGTGTAAGCCACATGCGTAGGTACATAGTTGACTGCTTTCGAAACTGGCAAACAGATTTCGTGCAGCGTATTTGTCGTATTAAGGCGGGGACACATGTGCGAAAAGTGCGTGCGATTCGCTGCGGCGCGTCGTTGCGACCGTCGTCGCAACGACCGAACGCAGCTCGTCGCATGCGTCCAACCTGCTGGATGCCAACGACGAGCCGCATGCGACAAACGCAACGACGGGAAGCAGGAGCCAATGGGAGCGCAGAGAGCGGCAGCGTCATGATGACGTAGAGCGCGATGCTCAGGGCGCTCGGGGCCGAGCCATCCCGTCTGCCGGTGTCATAAAAACGAGCTAAAGTTTGTTCTTGACTTAAATAATAAACCCTGGGATGAGAAATGTGAAAGAATATGTCATTTTTGAGGATCGCTGACCAATACTGAGCTGCTGCTAAAGGTAACGACTGCAATACAAGCAAACTTCTTTCCACAACCGCTTCGCAGCTGCCGCTGGCCGGCTCGCTTGGCGCCCGCTCGCTTCGCTGCCGAAGGCGTCGCGGAAATTGACCATATTATTACTTTATTGTGAGATCATGCTGTTGACAGTAGAGCGATGTGTGGAGTAGGCCTTTTATTATAGCTCAGGCGACTTCCGAAGCGCCGGCCGCTGCGGCTTCGATACGAAAGAGGCTATAGGCCTAGCGACGACCACGGCAGCCAGGCAGTAGCAGAGCTCGTCGCCCAGAGCGCCCGCGAGCGGTGCCGTTGCCGAAAGCTCGCAACATAAGCAGGCATGCTTTGTCGCTGCTCGAGCAGACTTTCTGATAACAAGGCAATCTTGTATTTTCTTGGGATATTTGTACACGATCACAAGCAGCGCTGAGGCACCGCTGCACGGCGGCGAAGTGTGACAGCGGTTGTGGGCGGAGCTTGGGTAGAGCGGCGCAGCGATGCTCACCGCTCCGTGTGTCCCTGCTTGCAGTGGGATGGCAGATCGCACGCGACGATCGGTGCGGCGCGTCGGCGAAGTTGTCGCACATGTGTTCCCTGCTTTATACTGAGCCGTGTCTTTGCTCGGCCAGGTGGTTGCGGGACCAGTTCCAGAAGGCGGACGTGAACAAGAGCGGTGCCCTCAACTTCCAGGAGTGTCAGGGCCTTCTCAAGCAGCTCAACATCACCATGGACAAGAGTCACTGCCGGTCCCTGTTCAATGTGAGCGCCAGTCAACGCCTGCTCCCGGTTTGGCCAACGTCGCGCACATCACTGTCTTGCGTGGGCAAGCGCATGCCTGCACATGCACTTAGGCATTGCGAATTCTGGAGATACTCATGCACAAGAGCAAAGCCTGCATGTCTTCGCAGCTGTTTTCAGAGCTCAAAATCCACAAAAAAATGTTAAGCTTTCTCGCAACTTTGAAGGACAACCTAACAGCGAGAGGTGCGCTGTGCAGGTCACGTAGGGAAGTGCAGAGCGCGCCATTAACTTTGTGGATACAGGCTTAGAATGCTAAACAATATTAAACTTTTTTTTTTATTTCGCGTCCCGACAACTTTCGCGGGCCCATGTACATTGTCGGCGCTCACTGAATGCAAAAAAGTCTTAATAGTTATATTCGGAATTTGGCTGTTCTCGAATCAGGGACTGGGCATAAATGAACCTGTTTAATAAATCACAACGACAAAATAACTCCTTCTTTTCACTTTTATACCAGAGAGCTGTACGATTTGGAGAGTGCGTAATATTTTGATCATCGTCTTGCATAACTACCGTACCTATTCCTTAACTTTCATAACATCCGTAACTGTTGGCTAAGCTGTATTATTTTTACATTTGGAAGCGCATTGCGCACTCACATTAGAGAGCGATTTATATAGTTGCTACCTGCGCTGATCAGTTGTGTGCAGCTTTCAAATGTTTTGCCGTTTATCCCGGTTACAGGCAGCCAATTTCAAGAAGCATAAAGTGGACGGTGAAGACGTGTTAGATCGAGAGGAATTCATCGCCTTCTATCACAGCCTCCTCTCTCGGCCTGATATCGACGCCGTCTTTAAAACGTGAGTCCGTTTCGTCTTTTCCCACTATTTTACTTGAAAGACTGATAAACGAAATCATCTTTTATCGCGACCTAGGTACGCTGGCCATACCATGAACGTGATGGGCCCAGAGCAACTGCACAAGTTTCTAACGCAAGAACAGAAGGTAAGTACAAAGGCTTCAAGGAAGCCTTCATGGTGGGCGACAAATTTTTAATGCGATAGCATTAGAAGCCCCATCGACAAAAAAAAGTATCGTCGGAAGCTAAATTCGCTGATTGGCTGGAGGAAAGTGTATGGGGTTTAAATGGGGAGAGATAAATATGTTCTCCCCGTTTAAGCGCGGCGGAGCCAGTTCAAAACCGCGCGGACCCCACCCCGTGGTCGCGTACGCTACTGAGCGCACGCCGACCACGGCGGGCCTTGCTCTGCGGGAACAAAGGAACGACACACTGGCTGACACAAACAAGGCATTTATTGCTATAACAACAATAACGCCAGCTAGCAACAAAATACACTGAGGAATCGAGGATGTCCGACTCACCAGCACGGCTACGAGCGAACGTCCGCCCACGGTAGGGCAAAGGGATAAACTCCGAGGCCCGACGGAACGAGCTGAGGGGAAGACGTTTCCACACGAGGACGCCCGCGGCCAAGAGCGGAGCTTTGCGCGTGAACGTCCAACACGCTTCCCGATGCCGAGCAGAAGAGACCTAGCCTTCCCCCGCGCGCGAGCGGCCAAACACGCCATCCGTGGCGCTGCTGTCGCTGCGACGCGAGCGCCCTCCCCCCTGTTAGCTAGAGTAACCAAACTAAACGGAGTGCTTTTCGGGGGCAGCTAACAACAGTGGGGTGCAGTGCGGGAAAGTGAACGCAGGGGACGAAGGCGTCCCCACATCCCCCCAACCTTAAATAGACCCACGCGCCTGCAAGTTACATGCTATGGAGGAGTCTCCTGGTCTTCATGCACTTGAGGCAGGTCGTGCAGCGGAGGTCACGCCGACAGGGTGCACGCAGTCTTCCGCGGTATTCCGAAAGCGGCGTGAAGGTCTCCGCTGGGACGACTCGCATGGCCCGGGGGCTATGTGCCCGCAGGCCCGCGAAGAGGAGGGCCGGTTGACCACTACAGGCCAAGATTCCGCAGTAGTCGCCAGGGCAGCAGCAGCCGGAGGTGGCTGCTGTCTGGTCTCGCCACGGCTGCCCGGGATGGATGCGGCGAACAGGATACAGGCCGCTCCGTCGCAGCAGGCGGCAGCGAGACGATGTGCACACGCCAGCAAGCCGGCGTGGCTCCACTGGATCTGAAAGATTGCCAAAACACACTCCGCATGCCTTTAACGTAGGTCACGGGAGGGGAAACGGCGTACACAAGGGCCACGTGGCTCAATGCTCAACTCGCTAGCAAAACGTGTCGGGCGGCTGTGCAACGCAAAGTTCGAGTGAACAAAGCCCTTTCTTGAGTTGAACGAGAATGCTCGGTTCATGCGAGGTTAAAAAAAACGGGTGGGCCAGCAAAGTGCGCCCCCTCTCAATACCACGGTCCGGTGGTCGTGTCACTTTTGACAAGGTGCAGGCAGCTATGAATAGCCTTAGGCCTCACTACCACTGTGAAGGTCGACGACCCCCAACAAAAGAAAGACCCGAAACGGGTTTCGTGCGCGCAGCCGCGAGGAGACGTCAGCGTTGTGGGGTGGTCCTCCCCGCTCACTGCACGAAGCAGCTGCTAAGTGATCGGCGCCCACCGTATCGGACGGTGTCGGAACGCCCGGTGCCGAGCTGCAATACCAGCGAGCTCGTAACGGCACCCGTGGCCCCAGGCCACCCGGCTCCCAGAGCCGCGACTCCCAGAGTCAAAAAAGAGACAGCAAGAAAATATATACAGAAAACTCGGACCACCCACGCGGCTTCCGTACTCACTCGCTTCGGGCTCGGCAACTACGCGGGCGCTAGGCCTCGCGCTCCCTCGATGCGGACCAAGTGGTTCTTGAAGAAATTCCAGGAAGAAAACTTCACAAAAAAACATATTGAGCATGTCGAAAAGTTCAAACATGCTGCAGCGCAATACACCTCGCACTCAAGAAAGCATGCCGCAGGTCCTAGCGATCAAAATTCACTCTAGGCCTAGCACTTGTCAAGTCCGGACAAAGAGCGTTCCTCGAACCGAACAGACTGTCGTCCAATGTTCCAAGAGCAGGCCCCACGTTGGGCGCCAGATATGGGGTTTAAATGGGGAGAGATAAATATGTTCTCCCCGTTTAAGCGCGGCGGAGCCAGTTCAAAACCGCGCGGACCCCACCCCGTGGTCGCGTACGCTACTGAGCGCACGCCGACCACGGCGGGCCTTGCTCTGCGGGAACAAAGGAACGACACACTGGCTGACACAAACAAGGCATTTATTGCTATAACAACAATAACGCCAGCTAGCAACAAAATACACTGAGGAATCTAGGATGTCCGACTCACCAGCACGGCTACGAGCGAACGTCCGCCCACGGTAGGGCAAAGGGATAAACTCCGAGGCCCGACGGAACGAGCTGAGGGGAAGACGTTTCCACACGAGGACGCCCGCGGCCAAGAGCGGAGCTTTGCGCGTGAACGTCCAACACGCTTCCGATGCCGAGCAGAAGAAACCTAGCCTTCCCCCGCGCGCGAGCGGCCAAACACGCCATCCGTGGCGCTGCTGTCGCTGCGACGCGAGCGCCCTCCCCCCCCTGTTAGCTAGAGTAACCAAACTAAACGGAGTGCTTTTCGGGGGCAGCTAACAACAGTGGGGTGCAGTGCGGGAAAGTGAACGCAGGGGACGAAGGCGTCCCCACAAGTGACGTCACCAGGCCGGATCACTTCCATTGGCTGTAGGGAAGTGGTGGCCCCAGGCCCGAGCTCTCCCATTGGTTGGAGCGAAGTGACATCCCCAGGCCAGAGAACTCCCATTGGCTGGAGGTAAGTGGCGTCACCAGACCGGAGCACTCCCATTGGCTGGAGGGAAGTGATGTCACCAGGCCCGAGCACTCCCATTGGCTGATGGGAAGTGTTGTCAACGGAGCGGAGTACTCCCATTGGCTGGAAAGAAGTGGCGTCACCATACCTCCCATCTCACTCCCATTGGCTGGAGGGAAGTGGCGTCACCAGGCTCGAGCACTCTCGTTGGCTATAGGGAAGTGGCGTCTCCAGACTGGAAGTAACGTCACTTCCGGGAAAGGCATCAACAGCTTCTAATGCTATCACATTGCCAGCACTTAATGCAATCAGTTGTCCGTGGTGCATTTTTTTTTAAATTCCCCTCTTTTTTCCTTCGCGCAGATGAATGTGTCTCTCGCCGACTGCAAAAGGATCGTTGAAAAGTACGAGAAAGACAAGGAGCACCCGCAAGGCTATCTTGGAATTTCGGGTACGTTGTGCTTGCCTCTCATTCTACATGCATCAGTACCCAAATAAGCTGGTGTACTGTAAACAAAAAAAAAATTGAAAAAAGTACTGCAGGAGTAATCTGACTACTCCCCGTTCAGGTTTTCGCGAGATGCTTCTCTCCGAGGAACACGACATCTTCGACACCCGACATAGGGAGGTCTGTCAGGACATGAACCAGCCGCTCAATCACTACTTCATCGCCTCATCCCACAACACGTAAGACACCGTCTCCACTTAGTCGACCGCTTGACTGCCTCTGCTACTATCGAATAGTGCCCCCATGCATGTTTCCTCTGTTTCTGTCCGTGGTCTAGTGCGTTTAAGTAACATCTGACTCGCAGGTACCTCGTCCAGGGTCAGCTGGTCGGAAGCAGCAGCGTCGAAGGTTACATCAGGGCCCTGAAGAAGGGGTGTCGCTGCTTGGAGCGTAAGTTGAATTTTCTTTGTGCTAGACATTTCCATGACGCCCCGCAACCATAGTCTATGTTTTATACATGGCGATACCCACAAAGAAAAGACTTGGTTATATCTAGCGCTGGCTTATATTTTACGTCAGTAAGACTGCAGCGGTGGCCTACTAAGCTTCAGCATCCGCCTCGCATGCGGAAGGTGCGGGTTCGATCCCCAGTGCCGCCGGGTACCCACCGGTGATGCAGTGGGTACAACCTTTCTCCTGGCCTGTCGGCATCTTTAGGGTAAATGCTTGGGAAATGGATCTCTAACCTCACCTTGAGAAGACGGATAACACCTTGTGCCATGGCGCTGTTTGGCCTCGGAAGCCTTTGCGCCATAAAGATTCACAATCATCAAGTTATAAAGAAGTCGAAGTGGCCCCATGATTTCTTCGTTATAGCCGTACTCGACCTTTGTCTCTTCCATCGCATGCCAGCGGGTGTACATGCCACCGTGTACGCCGAGGACACCTTAGTAGGCGTTTAGTCTACCGCCGATGTACAGGGTCGCTCAATATAAAAGGGAACAGGGGAGCTCGGGGGCGCCGCACTTCGCGAAGTGCTGCCGCTGAGAGCTGGCGAGGATCGGCTGCAGATGCGCATGCGCAGTAAGCAGGGCCGGCTGCTCTTTCTGCGCATGCGCCCATTCTCGCCGGCTCCCGGCGGCAGTGCCTTCGCGAAGCGCGAAGGGCACTCGCTCCCGTATTCCCTTTCATATTGGGCGACCCTGCACGTTGCAGCAACCTTCGACACGCGCACGGAGCGCCGCCATGCGGTCGAATATACCTACACCAAACGAATATGGCAGCCTTGTTAACGGGCGCCTGCTTTCTTCCGCAGCCCGCATAGGCTTCAGCGTCTAGAAGACGAGTCTTTGAGGAATACTAGCCTAGAGGTCAGGGAGAGACCTATTCAGAATATAGTTTCGTTTTCTGGGCCCTGCAGCCGATACGGGCTGCTATAATAAAAAGGGCGCGCGGCGGCGATTTCGTCGCGAGTACCCGTTTTGGTTGGCTTCCCCGCACGACGCACGAGTTCGATGGCTGCAAAATTTCACCGTAAGGCAGAGTTGGGAAAATGTGTACACCGGACCGAAGGTTGCCCTTCTTCGCACCCTATGCAACTGCTTTGGGGACGGCCGCCTTCTCGTCAAAGAAAAGTGTTTCGCGCTCTTCACAAGCAGCACAGCTGATCTACCAAATGTTGGAAATATATTGGCTAAGATCGGCCCTACAAAGGGTCATTGTAAAACCATCCATTTCCAATGTTGGCCGATTACCTGTGCTGCTTAGGTTGTTTCCTTGCGCTTGGCCCCTTGAAACCGGCGGGACATCGATACCGTCAAACACACCAAACGCACTGCCAAATGGTTTTAACCATGCTACCACGCATGCATGGCACCCTAGACACAGAGTGCGCTCGCAATGAGGTGGTTGGGGTACAAAATAGGGGGGTTAGTTTCGACGACTTTGGCAACCCTGTCTAAGAGACGCAGCGGGCCATATGCACACGCAGCGTGGTGTGACGACCCCACATAATGCGCAGGTCCACACGGGACGGAGAGGCAAGAAGACACCGTATGGCTCAGTTTAAACAAAATGATGTAATCAATAATTATACATTGTACATCAGAGGCTGGGGTGTCCGTGCTTACGTGGCGACGCCGTCATGGGGGCGATGGAGGGGCTCCGGAGTTGCGATCCGTCGGTTGCTGGCAGAAGCTGCGCGCCGTCCGGCTTCGGCGCTGAAGGACCCTTTTTGTGTACGATGTCGTCCTGAGCGTGCTTTTCGTCCGCACTGGCCAGCTATATGTGCTCCGCCGGCCACGCCCGATCTCCAGGCTGGATTGTTTCCTTCTTCCTCCTTTCCACGGCGGCGCCTGCGGCATCCCCGACCTCCCTCGTTGGGATGTCGTTTGTCTCCCGCCGGCAGCTTTCTTCTCTTGTCGGGTTGTCAGCCTCCCCTGCCGACCTCCCTCGTTGGGATGTCGTTTGTCTCCCGTCGGCAGCTTTCTTCTCTTGTCGGGTTGTCAGCCTCTCCTGTGTCCTTGTACGGCCAGGCAGCCTAATTGGGCTGGCTTTCCCTCCCGCCGGCGTCTTTGTACCATTGTACCCCTTCAGTGGCTTTGCCGCCGCTGGGGGCTCCGTCAACGCGGCGCCGTCGAACGCGGACCGTTTAAGGGGAGACAAGGGAGTAGGACGGAACGAGCTGCGTCCTTTGCCGGGGTGCCTCCGGGGTTCAGCACAGGGAAGATTCCGCCGAAGATATGGGCCCTCGTAGCGCACGCTCGGAACGTCACAGTGGCATCGTTCAGCTGATCGCGTATCCGATTTTCGGCAGCGATCAGGTAACCGACGTATTTACCCGGCAGCACGGCTGATCGGCCCAATATTGGAAATGCATTGGCTAAGTCCGGTTCTACAAAGTACCACAGTGAAACCAGCCAATTTAGTTTGTTAACCTTTAATTTATTTGGCCGAGTATCGAAGCGGAGTTTGGAAAATGCTATAATCAGCACGGTCTGCTTTGGTTGTCAGATGGTAATTTTTATTTTACTTCTCTAGCATTGATGTGGAGTGTGGAAAATGCTATGATCAGGGGGGTCTGCTGTGGGTATCAGGCGGTAACTTTTATTTTACTTGGCTGTGTATCGAAGTGGAGTTTGGAAAATGCTATAATCAAGGTCTGCTGTGGTTATCAGATGGTAACTCCAATTTTACTTGGCTGGCCCATCCGGTTACAGTTGACGTCTGGGATGGTCCGGACAACGAACCCATCGTGTACCACGGCTACACGCTGACGTCCAAGATCCTCTTCCGAGATGTCCTCGAATCGGTCAAGCTGTACGCCTTCGAAGAATCCCAGTGAGTTCGCACCACTGTTCGTCACGGATTGTGATTTCGGTCGCATTTGTTCAGTGCTTCTCAATTCGGTGCTCTGCTGTGATGAATCGTTGATCGATCGCTCCTTTTTCGCTTTTCCAGGTACCCCGTGATCCTCTCCCTCGAGAACCACTGTTGTCTCGATCAGCAGAAAGTGATGGCCCGACACCTGGTCGCGATACTGGGCCGTAAGTTTTTCTGCACAGATTTTGATGTTTTGCGTCCGAACGTCGCAGGAAAATTACTTAGCTGAGCTTCATGCATATACGTTTGCTGGATCTAGTACGCTTAGAAGTAGGAAAATACGAGGTTCGAGAAGAGTGAGTGTTTTTGGAGACACAGTTTAAAAAAAGGGCTACGAGGAAAAAAATGTTTGTGATGGGATGAGTGAGCACAAGAAAAGCTTTAAAGCTTGGACTATTAAGCAACCTGAGAGAAACTCGAGATTTGTGCCAGTGCCACGTTTGTGGAGAAGTCAGAAGTGGTCTCATGAGGGCACTGGTACCCAACTCAGGCTTATTTCTTGTCTTTAGTTGTTACATATAGTAAAACATTGCATGCATCATTTGTTGGTTGTTTGCTATGCTTGATATTAATTGTTCATTTCAGCGATGCCACAAGAGGGTGAACTTAACTGTTACTGTTTTGACGCGAAAGTGAAAATACTTTATACAGCGACAGTTAAGGCACATGCCAGAGACGCGGTTAGACTAACTTTCTCTAAAAAACTTTGTGGATCTTCCAGCTTTGTTATACAAGAAGTCAATTGGAGATAAGGAAACTGCCATGCCACCGCCTTCAGCTTTGCTGAGGAAGGTTCTCATTAAGGTAAGTGGCTCTGCAGCAGCACGGCACTTCTTTGTGCATGCCTTTATGGTGCTTGCGACTTGCCATTGTGGGTGAAATTTTTATTAGGACGTTTGCTGCATGTGCATGACCTAGCTGTTGAAGAAGAAACAGGGTGTAGGCGCCTAAGGCTCATTTTACAATGCTCGCATTTGGGGTAAACCAATAGCTGTCCGCAAACAAAAATCTCCCAACTGAACAACTTCAGGAGCAAGTAAGACATAGAGAGAAAAAAATAAATGAACGGAAAAGCAGAAGATTGGTGTGACGTTGGCTGGATTGTTCTGTGTTTTGAATTGCTATTTGTGTCTTGAATTAGCTTGAATTCTCTGCTTCATTCATGGTTTTGTGTCAAGTGGTCATACTGGACCTTGTGAAAAACTTCTCCGCCTTGGTCTTTTTTTTGTTGTCTCCATGTTTTCGCTACTTCGTTGCTGTTGCAGAGTTTCTGTGTGTTTTTCACGTCACCCCGTCCCCACGCGTTTCGCGTCTTTCAGGGCAAGAAGCTAAACAAGGACCTATCCTTGGATGAGGACGAGGATAGTGAAGATGAAGGCACTGCAGCCAAAGTAAATACGACTCTGTCGTCCTTCCTTTCTGTGTCACTCTTTCAGTGAGCGAGCTAAGACCTGTCTTGTGTGTCTTTGAATCATTTAACCCTAACTTATATGGCCCTGACCCTTGTAACTATGTGGGTAAAGCCTATGTGGCCCTCTCGTACGAGGCACTGTCCCAGGTAGCCCTGGTATGACTATGTGGCCCTAGCCCATGGAGTTCTGATCTATGTTGTCTTAGACCATGTGGCTATCCAATAATTTGGTTAAGAACTATGCCGCCCTGACCTACGTGGCCTTAATTTATGTGGGGCAGACCTGTGACCCAAGCCCATCTGCTCCTAGCTCACATTGCCCTAAACCATATAGCCAGGACGTATGCACCCCTGACCCATGTGACCCCGATCTATATGGCCCTGATCCATGGGGCCCTAGGCCCCATGTGGCCCTTGGAGGGGGCAGTTTCATAACACAGGTAATTTGCCATGTCTCCATCCCTTATGTAGCATACAAAATGTAGGTTTTTGTCTGTCTTTGTAGCACAGTATAGGGTTTGCAGTGCACTCAAGTACAAAGACCAAAATACATTCACTAAGGGTAATTGGGGTCATCTTGGAATGGGCTCATTGCTAGGAGGTTCTTATAAGCTGTTGCTGGTCATACTTTTTTGTCGCAATTTGTAGTTTGTTGTGTATGTTTTGGTCAGTGGCTGTACGGAAATGCCTCGCTTTGTTTGTGATGGTGCGTATTCCTGATGTTCCGAATGCTGCTTGTCGGTTAGTGTGGTCGCTTTTGTAGCAGTCGAGACGCAAACAAGCTCCTGCGTAAATCTTGCTTAGCATCGCAGAGAGCTTCTTTAGTGGGTGTATCCGCATGAACTTAGTAGGCCAGTAGTGCCGAGCAGTGGTTCATTTCGCTCCACTGAAAACTCTATGTCCCCCCCCCCCCGCCCTCAACTATTTCTCGCATTTTTCCCCCTGTCTGTCTGAATAGCCGTCACATGGGACCGTTCTAGCCGAAGAGCTGTCCGACTGTGTCAACTACTGCAAGGCAACACATTTCAAGTCGTTTGAAGAAGCCCAGAAATGTGAGCCTGTTTTGTTTACACTGAACTTCCATCATGCTCTCGCACGATCAGAGTGAATGTCGCACATGACGTCTTCCATGACACAGCGATGTCACACATGACGTCTTCCATGACACAGCGAAACCAGTCATTCTTTTATGCGAAGCATATTAACGTAGGTTTCGGGCCTTCGCGCGACGCCCGGCGGTGGCACCATTGACCTTGAAGTGAGATCACATGATGTGACGTCACGTGATGACGTCACACCGGCTGCAGATGGGGCCTCATATCGCGCCGTCGGCCTCCACGCTTCGGTTATAGTGAACTAGAATGTATTCTAGTGGCGCGAACGGCGACGCCCAGGCACGCCGTTTCGCATTGACGCCGCGAGGTGGCGCCACTGCAACCTTCTCTAGCAAACGCTTCAATGCATTCCGGCTATTATCTGGCATATAACGATGTTTCTGTGCGCTTATTTAGTACGAAACGGCGATTCCTTCCTTATGGAGATTTATTCGGAGCTGCACCTACATTAGAACGCGTTAAATTCGAAATTGAGCTTGCCTTCACGGCTGCACTAGCTGCGGAAGTGCTCACCCCTTGTCATTTACTGGCGTTAGCTACGGCTGATATCGGACGAGTGATCGCACACTACAAAGCATCCTGGCCACGGCAGGTGCTACAGGCAGTGCATTCTGTCCAGCCGTGCAGGACCCGCCTTCTTAGAGGGCAAACTCAAGTATCAGCGAGAAACTGGCGGCGCGCTGTTCCTTAGAGTGGCCGGCTGACAGGCGCACGGGTTTTCGCTTTTCTCGTTAGCCGCGCGCGTCGGTTCAAGTACCAATTTTTTTCTCCTTTTTTGGAAATAAAGCCTATTATTGTAGTATGAAATTCGGCATTTTCCGACCAGCAGCCGCGAATTCTTCATTAAGCAGGATACCTGCATATTGTTAGGCAGCTTGGCAATTGCAAAGCTAGAGAGCAGCTTTGAGATGTTACGTTTTTGGATTTCATCCATGGTGCTAGTAGCTTGTTTCAGCACATCAAAAACTTTTGTATTGAATCCAAAGCCTGCCTTGTAGCAACTGGGATACTTGCGAAGAGTTGTTTTAGAGGGTAATGCAAGTAAGGTCTCTTTTCGCATGTGCTCATAGAGCTTTGCACTCCTCATTTTCATCACTATGCACTCCAAAACCCACTGTGGCGAGTACTTCATCCCTTTCGGACTCTTGCGTGATGACGATTCAAATACGTGGTGTACCGATTCGCGCTGTTTCGGAGGAAGCTTAGCGACTCTGGGAGCAAAATCTTCGTTGGCAATCTTTTTGTTTTTTGCCGCCATCGCGACCAGCCGCTCTTCCATGGAGGTGGTGCGTTTTCTCAGAGGAGCTGTTCTTTCCTTTTCCAGCTTGAGCCGCTATGCAGACGCTCTCTCTCTCTGGTGCGTGCCGTCTGTGACTTTCTTGTAAGGAGCAACTTTCGAAGTCCCTTGCATTCAGCGCAAGGAGTTCCTGAAAATTCAAATATTTGACCATAAGAATCACATGTATATAGACAGTAAATAATATAGCGCAGTTGTACTTCAAAAAAAAAAGGCTAAGGAGCCGAACTTACCTTCTTGATATACTTTTCCTCGACATTTTGTGCTGAAAATGCCACGCCCACTCACAATGCTTGCCGCCCGTAGTTTTTCTGTCAAACGCTCCGTTATTTGACTGAAGTCTGTGTCCAGCATGACTTCCTTGCAGACACAAATTCCATCTGTCCCTCGCAGCGCATTGTCCGCTTCTGCCAGCGAACACACGACAGTGTCACTACATAACGCACCTCCAACGAATACTTGTGCGCGCAGTTCATCTCCCGTGGCAGCAAACAAAACAACCTTGTCATGAACAACCTCAATTCTAGGGCTTGTTTCTATGCTTGTTGTCGCAAAGCCAAGACTTGAGGCACCTTCCTACATAAATCGGCACCAGTACTCAGGGGAAATTTCTAAACAACGAAGTGCACGAGTCGTGCACGCTTCGGTTCCCGATGAGTCCACAATTTCATTGTCGTCGTTCGCTGCGCTACTGACACAATCCTGGCCCTTCTTCTTATTTTTTGACACGCTTGCTGGAGCTGGTCTTTTCCGCTGAGTCCTTGCTCCCACGGGCTTTACGGAAAGATAGGCCGGGCAACCAGGCAAGAGCGTAGCCACCGCGCCAGGTGCCAGCGATGGCTTACCGCGTGGAATCCGCACTTGGCTGCCGTTGATGACATGAACGTAGACGCGCAAAATGAAATGCGGCTCAAAGTGGTGCTCGCATACCGCAGCGGTTTCTGTGAGAGGCTTTTCTTGTCTTCGCAAACTCCGCTCCCACTTTTTTCGATGCTCCTCTTCCCTCGGAGCAGCAAACAAGGATGCTTTGGGAGCTCCCGGATAGCCGCTTCGGCATCCTGGAGCAAAACAGTGAGAGTCCGTGTTTCTCTTTGCCATTGCGTACTTCACATGGTGCTTTCGAAGAGATATAAGACGTCTTCGTTGGTGCTACATGAAACAAACGTGAAATTTCAAGGCGACAAGAAGAAAAATGTGCGCAACGTACCGAACGCAAAGCCGCAAAGACTTCGACCGACGCGCGCGCGGTCCTAGAAAAGAGACCTGCAGCGCCACCAGCGGCCGTCAGTGGCGTCCGGCGTGTCAAGAGCGCCCATTTCCCTTCCGTTCGCGCCACTAGAAAGTATTCTAGTTCACTATACTTCGGTTCGCGCCGTCGCGCGCGACGCGGCGGCGGCGCCACCATCGCTGCATCACGTGATATGTGACGTCACGCCAGGGATGAGGCGGCGCGCGCCCGCCGTTGCGTCAGTCTCTGTGCCCGCAACCGCGCCAGCGTCTTTGCGCCGGGCGTGTATGCGGTCAAGATGCCTCCAAACGCTAAGGACGTTAATAATAGGAATGCAAAACGAATCAGTGGGGAAACAGTTTAGACTTGGTGTTGTGTAGACATGCTCAAAGACAATACAGAATAAGTGACGTGCAAACCAAGAGTCATGGATTTACGAACCATAAGAGTGTGTTTGTCGGGCTGCAAAGAATAAAGTACGACGATTAACCTAAAACCACGTCTCCGTTACTTAGCCCCATCCACACTGAGGCAGCTGCTTAACATGCTTCGCATCCACTGGGCTTAACCTTGATAAGCCTCCAATTTTTCTTCCGAGAGATACGTTACGACGGCTTGGTTTTGTTGAGCCATTCGGGTATGTGATCGGTAAAAGCAGCGTGTGCACTTAAGTCTGCTTAGGTGCCGTAATGCGAAAGCATTTCTCTTACTGCTGCCGATTACGTTGCTACGAAACTCGCAACCGCCCTGCGATTTTGGTGGGCCAGTATTTTTTTTCTTTGTGTCAGAGTGACCAACTGCATCCGTTTTGTTTTGTTTTTTCATTCTAAAATGTGCACTGAAGATCAGCACATGGCTGCTTTCACTCTTAAGCGTGCAGGCCGACCGCCTCGTGGACAAAAGAATGATCGCATAAGAAAATAAGCATGAAATACTTAACAATGCAAGTCGACACTTTGACGTTGCGTATGTAGCCATGTCCCAAGTAGCACAGGTAACATGGGCCAAAAAATTGCGAGGACACTTTAGCAGCTAAAGTGTTGAGAGGCAAAAGCCAAGGACACTATGCCGTGACGACTTCTGGTGGATGTGACGTCACACCGTTCCCATGGCTATATCGACGTCCGCGCTTTTTCGACGCAATTTCGACATTTTTGCCTATAATTAACTAATTTATCTACTGTCATCAAACTTGGCTTCTGGGGTCATTTTTTCCTTCTCTATCTGACGCTATCATTGGCTTTCTTCTAACATTTTTAGTTCCCGAGTTAAACGCCTGTGACACGCTTTGGAAACGCATTGGCAAGGCTCTTCCTACAAAGGAACAGAATGAAGCCGTCAATTTACAATATTAGGCGGGTAACACAGCAAGCAGCGCAGGTAACTAGGGCCAATATTGTAAACGCATTGGCAGAGGCCAGTCCTACAAAGGAACAGGTGTAGCCGTCTGTTTCCAATACTGGGCGTGTTACCTGTGCTGCTTGGGGCAGGCTAAGGAAGACGTATTTTCTAGAGTTGAAACCGCTCTTTTAAGATGTTATTATTCACTGCACTCTTTAGCATCGGTCACTTGTTGTGACAGTACCGTTACCGCCATTGTCACTCCTCTCACTACCATAGAACCGACGAAGAGTTTGTGTTACCGTTACAGGGCGCTTCAACGAAATGGCCTCCTTCAGTGAAGTGAAGGCCAGCAAGCTGTCGTCAACACCAGAGGGCGCCCGCTGCTTCATCCGTCACAACAGCAGGCACCTGTCCAGGATATACCCCAAGGGCACCAGGACCGACTCGAGCAACTACGACCCCGTCAAGTTCTGGAACGTCGGTTGCCAGATCGGTGAGTTGATCGACCCGGATTAGTGCTCTCTTGTGACCGTTATCACCTGAGAATAAAATATGTACTCCAGAGTTGTCTTGAAACCAGAAGCTTGCGTCATATGTTTATAAGTCAGTGGATTCTGGGGTAATATTGCGTGTGTTATGAAGATTCTTCCTAAGAAAAGATTGCTGGTAAGACGTTCGTAAATGGTGGTTCTGATGCCCTTATTCAAGTCCATGGGCTAGCGTTCTGGAATCTGGTGTAAGACACCTACGCCGGATGTGTTAGCAAGAGTGGCTGATCACAGCCTTATAAACCGCTTTTGATACCCTGTGGTGTGCATACGAATGGCACAAGGAATAATGGAAGAAATACAGCTCGCTGGAGGAAAATAAATTTCGTGTCCCTGTTTCATTTACTGGCGGTATTTTGTGTCTATTTGAGGGCACTACCAATTCACTCGTACATTGGGTTGTCATCCCAACGCTTCCTTTGTCAACAAGTGTTGCCTTACAGGTCGTAGTATATATTCGCCTAATACTGTTTTCTTCTTCCCCAACCATTCGTAGTGGCGCTGAACTACCAGAGCTGGGACCAGAAGATGTTCCTGAACGAGGCCAAGTTTTCGCTGAACGGCCGCTGCGGCTACGTGCTTATGCCGGAGTTTCTCCGCAAGGGAGACTTCAGGGTCGACTCGCCCGACCCGTCGCTCAAGAAGACGCTTGTTCTCAGGGTGAGCGAGAGGGCCTTCCCAATTATCCACGCGCGCAGCAAAACACAGCTGCTTTGAAACGCTACTGAAACATTTTCAACGAGGCTTAACAAAGGACGTTGCTTTAGTGATACTTTTCTTAGAAGTATGAGCGAACTGTTCAGACTATGGCTCTGACTTCAGTCGTTTGAACGAGTATGCTCTGTCCTTTTCCACAGCCTGTAACCTCTCTATGTAAGCTGCCCATAATCTCTAAGCGCGCAGGTTGTCGACAGCTACCGCGCATGTCAAGTAGTGCTGTTTGACGTAGTAATTAAACACATTATTGGAGTGTTAGCACAGCCGTACGGTAAACACGTACGATAAGAAGGGTAACTGCGACCGTGCGGCAAATGTAGCTTGGTAAGCTTGGCAGCAGGAGCAACGGCAAAGCGTTGCCGCATTTTCCATACGGATGTGATAAAACTCTGTATTAAAGGAAGATGACGATTTTTGCGCTTATCGGCAGGCTGGTAGCGAATCAGTTTGGCTAACACTAATCACGCGTTTAATGCAACCAAGCGCCACGATTCAGTTGGGAAGTGATGAAGGTTCCGTATAAATCTTAGCCATGCTGTTTTAATTTGGGCAAGACAGAATTGGCCTTGAAGCCTGAGATCTAGCATTGGGAAAAGTTTTAAAGAAACTGGAACGTGGCCATGTGAGATTCTGTTCTGCGACTTCGTTTCGGCAAGTGTTTTTAGAATCTTCGTTTAACGAGTTGTTTCGCTGTGCCTGTGTCCTTGCCATGTAAGGCGGACTTCTAGATCTGAAGGTGTTGGATAAAAGCCACGTGGCCTGTCAGCTTGGTTTTCCATGAGCATAACTTCAAATGTTTGAAGGTCAGGTGGATGAATTAAGCTGGGAGAGTTTTTTCAGTCGTTTGAGTCAAGCTGGGATCGAATTCTTATCGCAGATCATCAGTGGCCAGCAGCTACCCAAGCCCCTCGAGTCCACGGACGGCGAAATAGTGGACCCCTACGTCGTCGTCAAAGTCTGCGGGCACCCGCTCGACAATCAGAAGGTCAAGACGAGGTTCGTCAGGAACAACGGTTAGTAGTACTTGAGCTTGGCTTTTTGCGGTGCACAGCTTGCGCACACTCTTAAAACATTGCGGGACAGAATTGTTAAAGCGATATCTTCTTAGCTGTTTGCTCAATTTCGCGCCGTCGACGTCGGCGCCGTCCACAGCGCCAGCTTGGCTGCGCGCCAGTAAAGGCAAGACTTGTGCCTATTTTGGCGGGAGCGCCGGTGGCGGTGGCTCCCTCGGTGAAATTGCTAGCGCGCCATGGCGCTGTTGCGCCAGTGTTTTAGAAAGCAAGCGGCACGATAGAAGAGGGACATGATGTGCAAGGGGACGCGTGTTGGGGTGCGTGCACTCGAGTATCACACACCGCAGATAACGCTCCAATATTCGTTTTACCCACTCGTAACCGTGCTGCGAGTTTTTCAGCTCGTAAATAAAGTTTTAGGGAACGTTATCGCGGCCGTTACCGCTGCTGATAGGCTGCCCTGGAGCAAGCACGTATGTCTATGTGTTCGTAGTGGCAGGCGCGCTACATCTGTGAGCGCCGCCGCATCTTCGTGACGTCATCAAGTGAACCGGTGTTTGTGTGCGCAGGCTTCAATCCCACGTGGGAGGAGAAGTTCGAGCTGCTCGTGCACGTGCCCGAGCTGGCCATCCTGGTGTTCACCGTCAAGGACGAGAGCCGCACGGGCAAGAACATGAAGTTGGCCAAGTACGCGATCCCTCTGGATGCCGTGCGCGAGGGCTACCGCCATGTGCGCCTATACAACAACGCCTTCATCTCGCTCGTGCCAGCCAGCATCTTCGTGCACGTGAGCTTCCGCAAGCCGTGACATTATAGAGGAGGAGTCCGGCATCGGCACACTTCGTGGGCTTCCTGCCTTGTAATTATTACTGCCTGCAGAGTGTCTCACTGTGCGCGCCATGTTGAGTTGTATGTGAGGCTCTGTTGTACAGCAATGTCCTTCTACTGCACGCTAATCTGAGCATACACGTGTTTTGCATAGCGCGCATAAAGATTTATCGGGTGGCATCCGACAGGTTGTAAATTGGAACACATGTCAGCAGTGTGCTCCAACGCGCTGCAGAAGATCGGGAGTATGGTATGAGAGGGGAACGCCTCGTTCCTGTTTGCAAGACTGTAAGTGAAGCATCTCAAATCAACCTTCCTTTTTATGTGCAATGCTTCCAGCTTTATACGAACATCTTTCTGCTTCAGCCATTTTTGTGAGTTTGTGGAATGCGCTCACCTACACAGTGAGCTCTGGCACTCCTTCGAGCAACCAGAGGGTGGAGAGAATCACATGCAAGACCTCACTCCTGTTAGCTTGATGGTACAGTTATGAGATGAGGGGTTCAAACTCAAAGCACAGTTTATTAAAGGTAGAGACAGAGACAGTCATGGGGAAGTACCAGTCAAGATAAGAACTAAGGAAACTATTTGAGATGGAATTGAAATCTGGGAAATTATTGACATTGGGAACCCCAAGGAGAACGTTGTGATTCTGAAATCTGTGGATCAAACCGAATCTTTTGTACATTTTAATGCATAGCTGACTGCATGACTGCATCCTAAGAGATGTGACACTTCGTTCTGCAGGTGCATTATATACAGCAATCTTGCCTTAAATGGGATCCCGTTTAATCATTCTGCATTGCTGGTGCCTTCTGCATTGCCACATTATTGCAACTGCCTTTGTCGTGCCTTGGCATTACATACATTTTTACGCACATGTAAGCGCGTTTCTGGCCGCATGCATATATGCGCAGGCACGCAACAAGGCACAGGTAGCAAGTTTATTTACATGAATCTTCTCATGAACACATGACTGCCAGCTTTCACGAATGCATACTCAAGCGGTGTCCAGTTATGCAAGATTTTTTTTTTTTACTTGGAAGTGGACTCAGTTTGCTTTCATTCTTCAGTCTGAACCTTTCATTTTTTCTTAATGGGGACGAGTCATCATGTCATTCCAGAATGTAAACTCTGTGTTTTGAATTTGGTGAACTATGACAATTGTCAGCAATCAGCGATAATCCCCAGGTTTGCTGATCTGCATAAATGCTTATTACACACCACTTATTGTAATGTTATTGCATGCATGTAGTGTCTGTTGTGATTGTAGTACGAACTGTAGTCATGTAAAGTGGAGCAGCTGTGGCCATAGTCTCTTTCCTTTTATATCATTAGTGCCAAAAGTGATCATCCGTCATGCTTGTGTTCATACTGTCCTCTTGGTGAACTGGTTATGTCACAAGAGGCAGCATGTACAGTTGGCTGCACAAGTTTACGGAACGTCACATCCGCTGGAAATCTGAATTCCTTCTCACAGTCAACATGAAGCTTTGAATTCAGTTGTCTCAGCCTGCACTTGCATTTGTTTGTGGCGGATTGCACCTGTTGCTTTCTGACTGCATGGCAGTATCGAAATGGTCTGGATTTTGCGGTTGCTGGGTGACAACTTTTACAATCCCTTGCCCCTCTTGCATAATCATTAGCACCACTAATAGTTTATGCCATTTGAGCATGAAGAAGGCTTACTCACTGGCACTGCACATTTCTCCGTTACCTAGAAGCGTGTTTTTTTTCTTTTCTGATATTTTTTTATTCAAGTACAAAAGCATCTTTCTGCAGCATTTCTATACTGACAGCGCATGATTGTTGCCACTTTGCCATTTGAAGTATATGCATATGTGTGCATGTGTGTGGCTATCATACACTGATTGTACGCCGAAGCATGTGTTTATATTTTTCGACCTTGGCAGCAAACGCTTTCTGTGCATAAGTGACAAGGAAGCGTTTAATATGCATTGAAGGCTATCTGAAGCCCTGAAGTAATTATTTCACTGCCTGAAAGTTGGAAGAGTTTTTGCATGTGTCTGATGTTTATTTTACATTTCCCAGTGCACAAACACGGCCTGACGTCCATTTTGAATATAAGGAACTTAACTATTTTGTATATTTTAGCCTTTTTTTACTGTCCTATTTCATAAGAGTCTGTTATACTGCTAAAAGCAGGAGTTAAGCAATTGATCTGCGATTTTTATACATCTTATCGACTACATATATTTCTTGCATTTCACCTCTACTGTCAAGATTCTTGCAGGTACAATTTCAAAATTTGGTCGAAACAAAAAGGTGTGATGTGACGAGTGGCTGGTTTGTCTTATGTGAATTTTTTTCACTAGAAGTGAAGATTTGTGTACTCAAGATGTTTTTGCCACAGTGTGCATAATTGATGAATAAAATGTGCCAGAGATGTCCCGCCATTGCAGAGATTCTTTTATACCTTCTATTGAAACCAGCTTTTATTTCTTCAAAATTAGGAGAAGCCCTTGCTGCTTGTTTTTCGATCTACTGACACGACATCAGAGGCAACTACAACAGTGTTTTGTGTACTCACTTAGGTTGCACGGTATGTGGAAATTGACTGGTGAAGCTGTACATGAACTATGAGGTACTTCTAGCTACTTCTAACATTTTTATGGTACTTCTAATTTCGATCACCTAGAGTTCTTCAGCGCGCACCTGATGTCGCACAGCTCAATATAGTGACCCCAGCCATGGGATTTGGCCCGGTGACCTTGGCGAACATAACGTAATGCAAACATTTGGAGTGAATTCCCTTTATAATCGAGCATTTTTGGTCACAAGATCAAATATGGCTATCGCGTGGGCGTACTAGTTATCGACCTCGCTTCTTCGCACTGGACAAGAATAAGAAGTATGAATTTTTTTCCCGTCAGTTCTGTCTATTTGACGTCTCTCCCTCTAGTCTATTCACGTGTTTCCGTAATGTTGCCTACCGATTGCGAACCAACAGGCCGATATGGTGTTTGTGATGATTTGGTGTTAATGTCGAAATGGTAGCTTGGAGGAAGAGCGCCACGGAACGTAAGGTATTCTGCACGAGGTTTGGTTGTAGACCCATATTCTCAAGCACTTCACCACAGAGGAGCCGAGCAATAGGCCAAGAGAAAGCTTGTATCCATCTGAAAACCGATGGGTACCCGGCAGCATTAGAGATCAAACCGCGCACCTGTGGCAGCATCGGAAGTTGTCGTTCGGTGTACGTAGGAGAATAATAATAATAATAATAATAATCTTTATTCAGCATAATCTGAACATACAAAAAAAAACGGAAGCGCCGAAGCCACAAGTGGGCTTGTGCGGCGACAACCGGCAGCCGCGGCAATCTTCGCGCTACATCAGAGCTCCATGAGAGGCATAAGAAAATTAAAAGACGTAAACATGAAGAACACAAAAATTTTGGCACGGAAAGAATGTAAAAGCACTGATAAGATTTTAGTACATGTTAAAGATTCTCTAACGCTTGCACAGCAACACGCAGTTTTTTTCGGGTGGTTAAAGAAAATAAATCATCCGGTAATTCGTTAAAGATAGCTTGCACGTAATATTTTCTAGTTGCTTTGCCGTAGTGAGTGCGCACTCTCGGTTTATGATAGCGAGGAACATGTCTCAACGGTACCGGTTTCGTATTTGTGTCTGTATGCGCTATTCCAAAAATATTTCAGTACTACAATTTGTTTAAAAAGATTGTCAAAAGAAGGCAAACCGGCTGCGGTATAGACACTGTTGGGCAGATTTTCCTGCCGCAAGTAGAGAACGCTTGTAGCAATGTTTTTCAAAAAACCTATTAACACGACATTTCCATGTGAAAGAGCAGTTAAATATATCTAGAAGAAATATATCTGCTACAGGAACCGGCAACACTCGCACTGTTGTCCCTAAGACTGACCCGACGTCGAAGACGCTGAGCCTGTATCCAGAGTTTTGAAGTGTGTCAAAGGGCAGCGAAGAGGAAGCCAGGGATGCCGGCTACGGTTCGGCGGAGAGGAACATATCCTGGGGCGTTCCACACTTTACCTTCTTCTTGATCAAGGACCAAGCCGGCTATTCGCTCGCAGCTAAGAAAGTTTAGGACAATGGGTTTCTGGACATTATGGGAGATCAGGGTACTCAGCAGACTGGGTGCAAACCAGCTCGGAGCAGCCTCCGCAGTATGCAATTGCCGAGAAAAGCCATCTAGGTCTGGGGATGCCTGTCGAAGCGACTCGGGTGTCCCTGATCACATGTGAAGCGGAGTCGTACCGAGCAAAAGCCATGCCAAAGCGGTGGCGGCACAAAGACAGTACTTTCATGGCCATGGTGTGCAGCCGTGCCAGAGAAAGCAGCAGCAGCTATCGGCGGCTACTGAGTCAAGGGTGACATTGCCACTCTTACCGCTTCTGCTACTCAAGTAGCTCAAGTTATCGGCCCAATATTGGAAATTAATGGTTTCACGCTGGTCTTGTGCAGGACCGGAATTTACCTATACATTCCCAATATTGGGCCGATAACCTATGCTGCTTGAGTAGCTTTTCATCCTGGGGCGACACCGAATTCGCCTTTCTTTGGGGGCGACAAATACGCTAATTAATGAGCCGGAGTACCCGGGTTCGAACCCGGCCGTGGAGGCCGCGCCGTGGGGGAGGTGAAACCAAAAGGTTTCCGTGTGCTGTGCGATGTCAGTGCACATATCCCAGGTGGTCGAAATTATTCTTGAGCCGAACATATGACGAAAGCTGTGGGCAGAAATGTGCACCACAATTGTCGGAGCTGCTGTTAGTCAGAAAGAGATCGTACGTCAAACTCTGTGATCTACCCACAGGTGAGATAGAGTTGAAAGTAGTGAAGATCACACCGTCACCGTCAGTCAGGGTACTAGGCATGGCTACCCAAGAGGACGGCTGTAACAATCTCACGATTCAGACACTGGACGCGACGACAACAAATAACGAGAATGCTGAGGAGAATCACCAGCAAGGAGCACCGAATGAAGGCGCACAATACCACCCAGCTGATTCAAGCTTTCATATTCGCTCGAATAACATATATGAGGCGTAGTAAACTGGATGTCTTGGTGAGGAAAGCATATAAGCAAACATCGCTAAGCACCGTCTTCGCCAAAAGTAACTGGGGCAACGATGGTTTTTTTCTTAGCAGCGTAGAAAAAGGACTTATGGGTGGCCCTTAAGCTCTGAATCTGTGTAAAGTAAGGTGAACCCTTGCCCTCACGTTCTTTCGGTATTTAGGAGTGCCGTAAAGGCGCCGCCGTCATGCATTTCAGAAGCAAAAACCCGCTGCTCAGTTACTTTTGGCAAATGGGGTCAAACTTTTAGCCCTTGGCCTCGGCAATACATGGATAGAGCTCGCAGAAATTTAGGCAACTGCTCAAAAGCAGACTCATGAACACCCACATAGGCCGCCAACTTCTTCACAGACTCGGATACAACGTGCAAGCAGCGGATGTAACTACAGCAAGGATTAAAACGGACATCTCCAGATACATCGCAAGCAACATAAAGGTGGCAGCAATGCTACACAACTTGCACCCCGAACATCGCGAAGGCCACAGGCAAGCAAGGGAATAAAGACAGGGGAAAGTATATACTCATGATGATAAGACTTTACACAGACGCTGCGGACTACAAGCAGAAGAATTCAAAACAATAAAATACAGTGACCAGTTCTCAGCCCTAACCTGTGATGCTCCACAGACAGAGGAGATCGCAATATGGTTCTGACCATCTGCCAGACTACCACAAGCCCGCGACCCGCAGTCGACATGTAGAGCGTATCTAAACGAAAGAATCTCATGAAAAATACGACACAGCCGGCCCAGAAATACAGCAGAAATTTCGGTCGTCCTGTCGTTACGACAGATTTTTCTGTAGTATTGCAAAGTAGTCTGTTGTTGCGACAGAGCTGACTCTGTCGTTACGACAGGAGGCTGCTCAATACTACAGAAAATCCGGTTGTTACGACAAGAATTTCTGTTGTCATGTCCCAAAATACTACAGATAATAGGTTCAAGTAAAGGAGAAATCTCGCCCGCACCACTAATATGTCGCGGGTCCCAAAATACTACAAGAAAATCTGCTGAGACAACAGAAAATTTTCTATTGTGTTTTTAGCAGGGCACGGTGTCTGATCAGACCTACAAATTACAGAGCACGACAGCGTATCACGTAGGACATACCCCCCTGGACACAAGACACTCACCACATCACAAGAAATAATGTTACGACACTTGCATACTGGCACGTACCCAAACCTAGAAACATTACATGTCATGTCTCCTCACAGAACGATCCACACTGCCCCACTGGGGTGAAACATTCTCATTATACCACATGGTGTGGACACGTCAATGAAATAAAACAATAGATCGAACCTTCGATCGCAACCAGACAAGTGGTACAATTAGCTGACCAGCTCAGACCAGACCGGCAGATCAGGTGATTGAAAGGGCCCGACGGTGGGCAAGAACCAATGGGGTCCTGAACTGAGTGCCCCGCCCATATGCCCTGATTGCCCTCGTCGTGTAAATGATGATGATGATGATGATGTCCTCAGGCTTAATGGACATCGTCGCGTAAATAAAGTACGCCCTCATCCTCCTTCCTCCATTACAGAGCCTCGTGTTTCTTCTTTCACTCCCTCCTTCATCCCTTCCCTGGTGGCGCTGTTGAGGTGTCCACAGAGAAGTGAGATAGTTACAGCGCCTTTCCTTTTCACAAAAACCAATTTTGATTTTCAAGTATGATATTAGGATTGATATGGACTCGCTCTTTCTGATCGCTCATCATCAAATCAACACCGGCCGGATTAGCGCTTGTGATCATTCACTTTGGTTTCATTGAGTGCTTGATTTCAGAGTTAAGCTATCATCGCAGCGCGTCTACAGGTAACTTCCGCCACATGCTGGGTATAGACCTTCTATAGCATACCGACAACCCCATCCTATGCCACATGTATAGTTAACTAGAATACTCAGCCACATGCCAAGTCCTCGGATTAAAATAAAACTACCACTGCAAGAAAGGAGGCAGCTGAACCAAAAGATGATGTAGAAGAAAAAGAAGCGAGATCTCGTGCGTGAAGCGCGTGCCTCGCGAACCGTGGCACGAGAGCCTTTCAAGAAGCAGCGCCGGTTAGAAAAGGACGCACCTCCTTCCATACCGCCTTTTATTTTTTAACAACTCCGAAGCCACCGTCTTGCGATTCCAGGTAAGCCTGCGGACGTGCTCCGTTGCGCTTTCAGCCACCGACGAGGTAGCCTTCGTCGCGCGCTTCATCACTTAGTCACCCGCAGCTCGCCAGTCAAGGCCTCTGCTCGCTTTAGCCTAACTCAGCCCCCAGCCTGTTACTTACAGCGTCGTTGTACGCGTTAGCCTGCTAGTAAGCCACGCTACTCGACACCTCTCTCTCAGCCCGTGTTGTTCATTTATTGACGAGTTTTTCTCGTACCTCTTGCTTTAAGCGCGGAATTATCGATGGACTATACCATTCAGACTTCTTAATGGCGACCAATACATGCCGTCGCAAATCTAGGAGACTCGTAGTTCGTCAGCGCTTCTCTCTTTCAGGGGAGGCCTACCCGAACTTTACCCTTTCTCTATGCCTGACTGTTTACCATTCTACGGTATGCCCTACCCGGACCTTACCCTTTCTCTATGTCTATGTTTTTCATTCTACGGTATGCCGTTCAGAGCCTGCGCATGGCTCGTCACCTCGAGCTCTAGATGGCGCTTTTTTTGTAACCGAGTAGCATACACGGTACATCTTCAATACGTCTAAAATTCGCACCAAGCAGTTCCTGCTCTATACCTACCTGAAGACAATTACGCGAAGACGCGTGCGGAACCTCACAAATGGATTCATGAAGTAGGAGGAAATGTGCTAAGGAAGCCATTTAATGCGCCGGGGAATCGTCTGAGCAGCTCATCAGCTGATTTCGACGATGAGTCTCTATAAACAACGCTTATAATGCAGCCGCGTTTGTGATGTCTTATGGACGTGTTTGGAGTAAGCTGCGTGGAATGATGTTGAACTGCCGCGGATCTTTGTACTATTTGTTCGTTTACGCTAAAAGCCGTCTACCGGCGGCTTTATCATTTTTTGTGACGCGGATCCGAAGACTTATCTCGATTGATCGTGGCCACACGCAACTGCGTCCACGCTTTTCCAGGTTATTGTAGCTGCTCTTGGTCCCTTATCTCGAAGATTCCTTGCCAGCTTTAAACTGAGCGCGGCCAAGAACTGCAGGCATGCTGTTGGACGACCGCCCAGCACGCTTGCTGCTACACAGCCGCCGAGTCATTCAATTCTTCGTGGCGCAAGTCTGCCCAATAGGCAGCTTCGTTTAGAGACCGTTTTCGCTGTCTTTCTGAATGCCGTCACCACCACGTGTCAGAACGCAAGCGGCACCTGTGCGCGCTCAATGCCTTCGTCCTCGTTTCCAGATGGAGCGCCGCATCAAGTGGGACCACAAGGCGGATTTTTTTCTTTCGAGCATCGGACTTTCCGTCGGCGTCGGAAACTTGTGGCGGTTTCCGTTCCTGGTATTTGAGAATGGCGGAGGTGAGACTGTGCATTTGGTCCTTCATTTTCGATATATGAGCCTGCTACGGGCGACGCTACGGGTTCACGCATGCGCGGATGCACTCTAACGACTACGTCGAGGTTACTGTCAGACTGGGTATTATTCGTATCGATCTCAGCCCGCGGACATGCAAAGCATGCTCCCCGTACTATAGAAGCGGTGACTTAAGATTTCTAACGATGTGCAATGCTCTCGAAATCAACACCTTCTGGTCACTGCCGAGCACAAAGATTGTAATGACCCCACTAATAACAGATGGTTTCATGAAGTCGCGTCTATGAGTCGCGTAACAGATGGTTTCATGAAGTCGCGTCTATGAGTCGCGTCTATGAGGCGTGCAAAGTTGTTCTCTTGAGAGGACTAATTTTACGTAGGCTGCCACAAACGATATGTCGCTTTCGGATATATTCTTTGGTGGTTCTACACTTACAACGTAATTTCAGGGACTTCGCCTACAGAAAGCGACTTCATTTAGGCTATCATGATTTTCATGAAGTCGTAGCTGGACGCAGCGGCTATCCGTCTTGGTTGCTGCAGCAACTGCTAGTGTTTTTAACGCTATCTCCAGCTATACGACTGAGCTATTCGAACAGTTTGCATGACCGTACTGCTCATAGCAGTCTGCTCATACCAACAGCAGCCGGCAGCAATAGGTCGCTATAGAAGACCTTTGAAACCACCTTTGAGAAGTCAATGATGATAATCGGATGGATGCGCAACCTGATGACGGTCAAAATAGCTCCAATTGCTAATGGAGCGAGGCGGGGTGCTGACGTGTGCCTACTTAGTGCATAACACTGTCGGCTCCAGTCCGGCCGTGGCACAGGTCGCACACCTGAGTGTGTTACACCTTAATTGCCCCTGGCGCAGGTGCGTTCCTGTTTGTGTACCTGATAGTAATTGCGCTGGTGGCCAAGCCGCTGTACTACCTCGAGATGTTCGTGGGCCAGTTCAGCAGCTCGGGCTCCATGTCCGTCTGGGCCGCCTTCCCGCTGGCCCGGGGCAAGTCTCCGCTCGACTCATACGCATGCTTTTTGTGATGCCCAGTGTGATATATCGCCATCAGCCTGCCTTCGTCCACTGCCGAACGAAGGCTTCTTCCATATTTTCTCAATAAACCCGGTCCTGTGCCAGTTGTGGCCACCGTATCCCCGCAAACTTAACCTCACCCGCCCGCCTAACTTCCTGCCGCACCCTTCTGCGCTTGCTTTCTGTTGGAATCGAGTCCGTTACCATTAAGGACTATCGGTTATCTTGTCTTCGTATTACATGTCCCGCCCAAGCCCATTTCTTCCACTTGATTTCGGCTAGGATGTTATTAATCTGCGTTCATTCCCTGACCCACTCTGCCCGCTTCCTGTCCTTTAACATTACACCTGTCATTTTCCTTCCCATAGCTCGCTTCGTGGTCCTCACTTTAAGTTTAACCTTGTCTGGGCTAGACGGTACATTTCGCAGGAAAAGGCACAGCGCGAAAAGGACTAAACGAGCGGACAGACACAGGCGCTGCGCTATAGCCTTGCAGGACTAACTGAACCCTATATACCTAACTTCCTTAAAAAATACTGCCAGCATCCGAAAAGAAAAAAAATACATAAAAGCTGCATCTTACCGGTACTCACCTACGGGCAGAAATGTGGAAGCTTACGAAAAGCATGGAAAGCAGCGCAAAATCGACAGGACTAAAGAAACGAACAGACACAGGCATCGTAAGCCTCCGCATTTCTGCCCCATAGGAGAGTACCGGTAAGATACAGATGTTGTACACTTTTTTTTTCTTTTCGGATGCTGGCAGTATTTCTCAAGAGAGGTAGGGTGTATGGGGTTCAGTTAGTCCTACCTTCTAGGCTATAGTCCAACCTCTTCAACCAGGCTGCATGGTCTGCTTCTCATTCGTATAGCAGAGCCCTCACGGCTTCCCTAAAGATCAAAAAGTTCTCTGAAGGTGGGGACAGGGGTCCTCCCTACCATATAGAGATTCAGAGCTTGAGCACTGGCATAATAGCTTCAATATACGACTGTGAAGCAAACCATATAGCCTGGTTATTTTTGCCAAAGACTGTACGTACAGGCTTCTAATTCCCTATGGTCCCCGCAGGCGTGGGAGCCACGATGACGGTGGGCAGCCTCTGCTTGGCGCTCTACTACAACATGTACCTCTCGTACGCGCTGATGTACATGTACCACTCGTTCGGCTCTACCCTGCCCTGGAGCGGCTGCTACAGCTCCTGGGGCGCCAACACGCACGTCTGCTACATCCGGAAGCCCAACGTCGTGAGTCTATTCTTTTCTCCCACTACCAAAGGAAAAGTATGGTATTTTGTGGGGGCTGGTTATTATTTATTATTCCTCAATGGTTTCTAGCGGGAAATTAAATGAGGGGTGGGGTAACATGGCAAAAATAACATTATACATTAGGCACCTTTAGCATACCGTACGTGTACCGTGTTACTGTTACCGCAGTAACGGGAGCCCGCCCACCGCCGGTGAGCACGCTCTGATTGGTTCCGATGCTGCAGGCGCGCGCCCAGCTACCGGGTACCTGGCGCCATCTGGCGCCGTCAAAGCGATTTGCGCATGCGCATTGGCTGCTCAAGGGCTCCCGGTACTACGGTACCGGTAAAGCGGTACACGGTATGCTAAAGGTGTCTATTATTTAAAATGATGGACAATGGTTTGCATTGATGAATGAGCTTCCTCGATGGAGGACTTCAAGAGTCGATGGTTACTGATGGCGGCCGTTTCAGTCGGGAGGTCATTCCAGTCTCGGGCAGTCTGTAGGAAAAACGATTGCTGGAATGTTGTGGTATGGGCACGTTCAGGGTATACAGCGTTTGTGTGGTTATGGCGGGAAATGCGATGCGAGTGTGGAATAATTTGATTGGCTGCTGGAACACTGCCAAAGAATTTGTAAAATATATGTGCTGCGTTACGACGAATGGCTCCGGATCGCTGCTCAGTAAAAAAAAAATGGCAGTGGTTTAGCTCTGGTTAAACCTGGAGGATTGCGAAAGCAACGAGGAGAGAGAGAGAGAGAGGCGATGGAGAGCGCGCGGCGGCGGCGGCGACCCCGGCACGCTATCTATGCGCCGCTACTGCGCATGCGCAACTGGCGAGCGCGGCGGCGGCAGTCACCTGCGCAGCGACGGCGGCGGCGCGCCAGCTGTGCGCCGTGTGACGTCACGGCTCATTGCGCATGCGCAGCATGGCCTTTCCTCAGCTCCGCAAAATAGCTCGGCGACTCGCGTAGTGTTGCTTTCGCAACAAAAAAAAGATACGACAGAATCATGCCCAAAATACGACAAAACCCAGTCGAAAAAAAAAAAAAGACGGAACCGTGTCAAAAGTACGACAATTTTGTAGTTCTGTCGTAACGACAGGTTTTTCTGTCGTTTTGTAGTAAGTGTCTGTGGTACTGTAGTTTTCTTCTACAGTACTTTTCTGAAGTCTGTAGTTTTGTAGTACCTTTGTGTAGTAACTACACAAAATTTTGCTGTGACCACAAAAATTTGTTGGAACTACAAGTTCTTGGTCAAAAACAGCACAGAAAAATCTGTTGCGACCACAGAAACTTTGCTGTTTTGTTTATCGACTGCAAACGTTTTCTTGTCCTTTCGTAACGACTTATCTTTAGTAGTATTGGGTATTTTCTTGTAGTACTGTAGTATTTTCCAGTAGTTCTGGCTTTAGAACTGCAGAAAACATTAATACCACAAAAAAAAATGTGTTTATGAAAATTTTCTGTTGTGTATTTCGGAAGGTTGCAATGAAATTCCGTTAGCTGGTCCTTTAATTAAGCTGCCTTAGGAGGCACATTAGCTCTTCCTACCGAAAAAAAAATAATTTGATTAGGCGTCTCTCTATTATCGCGTGGTCGCCATGACATGCACATTGTAAAGTCGATATTTTGAAATCAAGATTTCAGGCCATGCTTCACAATTGTCATCGGTCCTGTCGTCTTCATAATTACATAATCGTTAGCCAAGCGAAGTTGTCATCATTGAAAGAGATTTTTCTCATGCAAGAAAAAAAAAATCGGACATCCATGAAAAAGGAAAGTCAAAGCGGCTTAGATATATGCTTAAAGGGGCTGCGAAACACTGCTTGGGGGGATACCGGCTATACTTCAGGTGGGTTCTTTATGTCACACAGATGCTGACTCAAAAAAAATTACAGGAATCTATGCACAGGAACAGGAGTTATTCAATGAAGAAATTTCAAAATGCAAGCGAACAAAACACTGCCCTCAACTCGATTTTGGCGGAGCTTCCCGCTCCTATTTCGCTCTCCCAATGACGACACCTGGCGCAACCAATCAAAACAGCCTGCCAGAGCACGTCGCGGAAGTTTGCACTCTATGGTTGCCTGCTCTCTAACTCGTTCTTGCTGAGACTGGCAGCGTCGTTTCCATGCCAGAGCCCCTGGTGGTGTATTTTTATTTTACTTGCTTTGCAGGGCTTGTATCTAAGACGAACAAGTTGTGTTTGTCGATCTAATATAAAACGCAGACAGGTGACAAAATGTGTCTCTATTTATTCACACAATTTTCAGCATATTTACTGTTTGTCCAATCATCAAGCTCGCGCCAGGTGATGTCATATCGGCTGCTAAAACCAGCCACTGTGTGGCGACATCAGAGTCATTAATTTGTTTTTGGGAGGACATTAATATATTAAAAAAAAGGAATATAAGCGGTGTTACCGACGCTAATAGCACCATTCTAACCCACTGTATGCTATCAACAGGCAAAACAGTCAACTAAGATTGTGTTTCTGGGCCCCTTTAAACCTTCGTTAGCGTCTCTTTAACGGAATGCGTCCTTCGCCAGTTTTCGCCCGCTAGAATATCTGGTGAGGCGCCATGCGAACCATGCCTGACCGCAGAGGACGTGCAAGGCTGCTGAGAAACGGCTCCAGCAGCGCTACCGGTCGCAGAACATGACCTTCGGCGTGGCCGTCAACGCCACGGACAGGGTCCTGTACGTGCCACACAGGGCGTACACGGTCGAGATGACCGGCTGCGTGAACGCCACCATGTCCGCCGCGGAGCACTTCTACTGGTGAGTCCTCCTACTGGTGCAGTGTATACGGTGTACTACCTTCGACATGTCGTAGCCGTTGTATGTTGTAAACATTAGGTGTTGGCATTGCGACAGCTTTAGCCGTTGGTATGCAAAGGCTTTACCGGAAGCGACGTCACTTCCGGTGTGGTGACATTGCTTCGTTCCAACCAATGGGAATTATCCGGTCTGGTGACGTCACTTACCTCCCTGTGGGATGTTAACCAGGCGTGGACCTGGACCGTACGGACTGATAACCGGCCCAAACATCGAGTCACAGCGAAGATCATGAACCGTGCTCTACATCTTCACTATGTCCCACCGACTAGCCCAAATTGTCACCGTAGCAAGCACTGGGTACTCTTAAGCACGTGCAGTTTGCGGTTGGTTGTACCAAAGTGGGCGTGGCGCACAAGGATTATGGCGGAAAAGGTGGAGGCGCTTTGGCAGTTTCGATAGTTTGGTGTAGTTGGGATTGAGAGCGGACAATTTTCTTGCAGGTGAAGTAGTACGTCTATAGCCATGCCATCTTCGCATCGAGACAAGCCCAGAACTGTGGTAGCTATTTGAGATATCCTCGAGGATATTTTCCTCTAGGATATCTCTAATAGCTACCACAGTTCTGGGCTTCTCTCATAGCCTTAGTCGCTTTGGGACGTTAAACCCCATAAACCAAACCTATTCTCCTCTGTTTCATCCATAAACAGACGGAGAAATTTATCAATTACTCAGTAGTGAGCAGCCCTGAAGTTAAAAAGTTGCGAAAAATTGGTAAGCCTTCCAGCAGATCATTTCCTTCCCAGCGATGTATACAAGAGTAGAATAATTTCCCCGTTCACGAAAACAATACTGCAGAGACTGCGACGTTGCAGATTCAAGCAGGTTATAACCATTTCAGTCATCGTCACCGATTCTTACCTTGTATAATTGTCCTCATAAATTAAAAATAGCCCCCCTCTCTCACTTCTGTAATGCTAACCCTGGTTAATCTGCACTGCAGCATTGCTACCTATACTTAGACAGTATTGCTGTTTATTTTTACCATAATTTCACAACCGTGCCCAGTTGTTTGTTTATAAAGCAACCACCGCGGTTGCTCAGTGGTTATGGTGCTCGGCTGCTGACCCGCAAGACGCGGGTTCGATCCCGACCGTGGCGGTCTAATTTCCACGGAGGCGAAATTCCAGAGGCCCATGTACTGTGTGATGTCAGTGCACGTTAAAGTGCCCCAGGTGGTCAAAATTTCCGGAGCCCTTCACTACGGCGTCGCTCATAGCCTGGGTCGCTTTGGGACGTTAAACCCCACAAACCAATCCAAAGCATCTCGTACGTAGGGGGAGAGGGTTTAGACAAGTGGAGAGGATGAGCTTACTCTCAGTGTGTGAGTTGGGCAAAGGATGCAAGACACGTGGGGAATACGGGTGCACGTGCCACATGCTAACGCGTACGGTGCCGCATAGGATAGGATAGGATAAACTTTATTTGCTCTATTTTACAAGTAATTACGGTCGACAGAGGTCGGCGCCCCTATTCCAGGGCACCGCTGAGCTTGGCTACTCGCTGGGCATGGATGACCAGTTCTTTCTGGAGAACCGGGTTGCCGCTGGAGAGCAAACTCTCCCACAGTTCCGCACTCGGATTTTGTATTCTATGGAAAGCCTCGTTTCTTTTGCATTCCCACGTGATATGATATAGGGTGGGTTTGGCCCGCACCATGGGCATATGTCTCTGTACTGATCCGGGTTCATTTTGCTTAGTATATGCAGCAAAGGTCCCCGTTTGCAGTTGCCGCCAGTATACTGCTTCTTGCTGATTTAAAAAAAATTGTGGGGGAGGATACTTTGCCCTCATTCCTCTGTAATAATTCAATATCTCCGAATACTCCGGGACTACCCGGAAGAACTCCTCATGGGCCGCGTGTTGAAGTGCTCGGTTCGTGTGCTCGCGAGCTACTTCGTCAGCCCTCTGGTTGCCGTCGATTCCAGTGTGTCCCGGTATCCAGAAAAAAGTGTGTGACTGGTTCTTTGGGAAAGTCTGCGCGAAGGAGAATGCGAAGTGCTTTCCGACTGATTCTGCCGTTCATATAGTTACGGCATGCCTCTTTGGAGTCTATTACTAGGGGTCTGTTTGCGCGATATCCCTCCATGAATCGCATGAATCCCATATGAATCGCATTGATTGTGCGTGAATTTGTCTCTCACTGGAGGTTTACCTGCGACAGTGGGGAATGATTATGATGTGATGTGCTTAGAATGCTTTAGGGCATCTGAAAAGGCTCGCCCTTTCCCTCGCAGGGACAAGGTACTCAAAGTGAGCCGCGGCCTACACGACGTCCGGCCGATGAACATCGACCTGACGCTCTGCTACTTCATCGTGTGGGTCCACATCTTCGTCATCATCAGCAAAGGCGTCAAGTGGTTCGGGAAGGTGAGGTGGCGCCATCTTAACGAGCCTGCGACAAATGCTGAAGGACGCGAGATCGTCTTCTCAGTGCTTGCGGAGCCAGCGCTTCGAGTAGAAGCTTGATTTTCACCGCATGGTAACCCCACGGATAAAACGCGTTTTCGGAAAGCGATGAAAGGCGGCGTTTTAGACAAATACGTAGAGAGAATACAGGCACATTTTGCGCTGCTGGATATGCATTCGCGTTCCACGCGGTCAGAATTGCTGCCATTGGAACTTCTTGATGTGAAAAGTTTTGGTAATTGACGTAGCATCATTTATGAGCAGAGGCACCCACATTGGATGCTCAGACCTTTCTTGGCACAAAAAGCTATGTGGGCGTCGAGCTCTTTATTGGAGTCAGTGGTAATAAAAGAGCAATCGCATTAAAATTGAAATTTAAAACACAGCACTTTGAGGTAAAGAAATCTAAAATTTCGCCGCGTATAGCGCTCTGCACATTGCAGCCTCGTGTTAAAATCCCAAATTGCAAAGCCTTAGCCAAAACCCTTTCTTTCTCGCACTAAATTACATAAAAGATATGTAGGTCCAGTGTGAGGGCAGTCGTGACCAACAGCGCTTCAGATACGTATGTCATCGGTACAGCGAAAACCTCTACGAAGAAACCCAACCTGACTTTGGAAAATTCAAACTCGAAGGGAACAGAATATTTGTTCAAATTAGGCAAGGTTTTGAAATATGGGAGCTTCTTATTAACGCGAAAGCAATTATATGCCTCATGCGAAGGGACGCCCGTTACCGGAGGATGTACGCAAAATGTGTCCGCAAATTATGTCCGCAGGAAGTGGTACCCCTCACCTGAAAAACCTTTCGGCATTGGGGTTCGAACCCAGGCCATCTGCCTGCCAGGTGGGCACGCCGTGCATATGGCATTGGCTCAAGCGTGTTAGGCTCAAACTGAACGCGTTGCGGTGTGTGACGGTAAAGTGTGTACTGATAGTGATGATGAAAGTGACGGTGACGGTAAAATGAGTTGTATGTGTAATGATATTAGAGAACGATGACTTCCAAAGGACATGAGATTTCACGTGACAATGACTTGCAAAAAGTTGCTGACGTCATCTGAGGGTCACGTGATAAGTGTAACATGACAACGATGACTTGCGAAAAAGTTGCTGGCGTTCGAACGCAAATGCTTTCGTATTTCTCCAATGCAACAGAATGCAGTGCTCTCAAAGTTTCGCACTCTTCTTTGTTTGTTGACTAAGCCATCGGCTCGAATTAGCGATCGAGATCGGTCCACTGACAATTTGCTGCTTGTGTTGCTATACGCGCTGCATTGCAGATCGTGCTGGTCACCGCGACGTGTCCTTACCTGATGCTGTTCGCGCTGCTCATGAAAGGCGTGTCCCTGGACGGCGCCAACACGGGTGTCGCTGTCGTCTTCCTCCCCACCTGGCAACACATTTTCACCTTCAAGGCAAGCGCACCACCTGCCCAGTGCCCGCGACCGCGTTCTCCAATCGAGGATCGCGAGTTATTAGTACTGTACCCTATACGCGCGTATTAATTCTGACGGTTTGAATCCGGCCCCAGAAGCGATTTTCTTATGTTTATACTGTTTTCCCTTCCTCAGACGTCATTAAATGCCTCACTGTGGTTCTTCTTTCTTTGATGCTTTGTTTCATTAAATATTATACATTTAACATTTTCTTGTCAATTTTCGTGTTTGCTTTCTCATTCGCCTCCTGTACGGCCAAAGTGTTGTGTAGTACGCTGAAACAAAAAATATAAACGCACGTCTATTCCCATCATTTAGGAGCCTGTACGTGACATGAAACGTGGGGCCGCATTTTTTGTTTCATTTCGTTTTCCTACTTTTGTTCCTCGTGCCATTGGTGTTGTCCACCAAAGCCTACGTCACCCCTTAGTAACTGGTGTAGCCCGCTAAAGCCTACGCCACCCTTTAGTCATTGGTGAAGTCCGCTAAAGCCTACGTCACCCTTTAGCCATTGGTGTAGTCCGCTAAAGCCTACATCACCCCTTAGTCTTTGGTGTAGTCCGCCAAAGCCTACGTCACCCTTTAGTCATTGGTGTGGTCCGCCAAAGCCTACGTCACCCTTTAGTCATCGGTGTAGTCCGTCAAAGCCTAACTCACCCTTCAGTCATTGGTTTAGTCCGCTAAAGCCTACGTCACCGAGAAGATGGGACCAATCACAGAGGACCATAGCGAGACATTACGAAACAAATCGTTACAAGCACCGATTTCTTGAGCCTTCTAGTAAGCTATCTCTTCAATTTCGACCGGCCAGCTGCTTACATGGAATGACTCAGCGCTGTGGAGATATGAGGGAGGCTACACAAACGAAGAGCGCGGGACAACGCGACTGCTAACTACGAGGCTGCTATCAGCAAAGCACCGCGATCGCAGTTGCTTTTGAACTTTGAACGCTATATTCTCCGTTAAAGAAGAGGCAATAAGACATAACCGGTGACTGCTAACTCTCTTCGAGGAACGATAAGGAATTGCATGGATCAAGCCGTAATGCGCAGCAGTTCTTGCCCTGTAGATGACGTCATTGTTGGACCAACACCCTTTTCCCAAGAATTTCAATTCCAAGTAAGCCGACATTAGGATGGGGGAACGCTTGTACCCCCTGGAAAAATCTGTAGGTAACCGGCGGCACTGGGGATCGATCCCAGCACCTCCCGTGTGAGAAGCGGTTGCTCAGACCGCTAGGTGAAGGAAGGTTTGGGAGGGCTCCACAGAACTTGCCGAGGGCACGACCAGTCGCCCATTTCGCAGTCATTCGTACTTGAAAATGTATTTTTGACCATACGCTCATTCCAGAAACGCTCACGCCATTTATAATTCAAGGACATTTGTATGCCCGAAATAGCATTCGGGTCACCCGATCGTTGCCTGGCGACCAAGCGGCCCGACGTTATGTTCGCGTTGGTCCAATTACTTCTGTGATTCATTCCCAACCAGACAGCCCGATCACTCGCCTTACCTGTGTCTCACCTTCTTTCGTTCTATCTCCTCCGCAACAGTGTTGGCGCAACGCGATCGAGCAAGCCCTGACGTCCCTCTGCGTCGCCACTGGATGCCTGACGGTGCTGTCCAGTTACAACGACTTCTACAACGACATCTTCCAGTAAGCAGTCTGGAACCATTGCTTTGTTCTGCTGAGTGCTCTACCATCAAGACTCTCCGTTTAGGTTTTCCCCAGTTTTCTGATGCTTTGGATACACAAAAACTTGGAGGACACCTAATTACCATTACCTGTGACAACGCGATAGCATAAGAACCTGCACGTGGCAGGTGACAGCTGGCTCTTCCATGTACCAACCCTAGCAGTTGTCTCCTGCCACCTGCAAAAGTGCCACTGCCAATGGCACCTTGCGGGTGGCAAAGTGTGTTCCCGCGGCGGTGGGTGCGGGGACCTGAAGCTCTTAGCCAAGATACACAATTGGCCCAATATTGGAAATGAATCGTTTCACTGTAGTCTATTGTAGCAGCGGCATTTGCCAATACATTTCCAGTATTGGACCGATATTACCTGTGCTGCTTACCTGTGCTGATATTACCTGTGCTATTATATATACCTACCTGTGATATTACCTGTGATATTATCTGTGTTGATATTACACACACAGCGCCCTCTGTGTGTCGTCTCTCCTTCGTCCCTCGTCTGCCAGCGCTGCATATGTTCAGGATGTCAAAGCAACTTGCCCAGCAACACACCCTGCTCAAGCTTGGGATGCTGTTGCATAAAACATGCTTCTCTTTTCCACCCCGCAGGGACACGTGGTTCTTTGCGCTCCTCAACTGCGTGTGGGGCATGCTGTCAAGCACGGCCTTCTTCTCCACCATGGGGAGCCTGTCAACCTCGTTGAACATCACCCTGCCCGAACTGGTCCTCGATGAAGGCAAGGGACAGCTGTAGGGCGTATGCGGTGCGGTGTGCTAAGCATAACGCTTAACCGAAGCCAGCGCACCAGATTCGGGAGGTGATGGCGCATCATCAGTGACCACCGCATGCTAGGTGATAGTCTCCCACAAAGAACATTACAGCTGTACGTTTGGTTTTGATCCTGACGATAGGGTGTTTTCACCTGAGACTGCGCAATTTTTAAAAACTGGATTTTTGAATTAGAAGAGCGCTTTTTCCGGCATTGCGTTGTCAGCGGTGTAGTATACCAGAATGCAGCTAAGGCGTGCTACCTCATTCTATTGCCTTGTCTGCTGAACTAGCAAGCTGGTTAACTAATACTGAATAGGTAACTTCACTGTTAGATTAGTAATTATTGAGAGGCGTGTAGCTGACCATAAGTAATATCTACATCAGTTTTTATAATTTCAATAACTCGATTACCCTCGGCACTGTGGCCCAATAAATTTTGGCTGTTTCGACGAGTTACGTGCACCTGCAAGCTTCTCGAAAACGCGTGTATTTTGGCGCAATGTACCCCAAATTTGTTGGGCCATAGCGCCGTTCAACCGCTGCACCACTGAGCCAGGAGTGGTATGATGACTTCCAGGAACCAATGAATGTTAAATATAGAATGGCTAATTCCGCGTCCGGTCCACATTTTTTTTTTAGCCTTTTCCTCTGTGTTTTTCTTCCGCAGTGCAAAGCCTGGCCTTCGTGTCGTATATCGAGGCGCTGAGCACGTTGGCCTTCCCGCAGATGTGGAGCATCCTGTTCCTGCTTTGCATGTTTCTTCTGGGGCTCAACTCTTCGGTGAGCTGCAACGCGGGCTATGCTTCTTCTTGGTCTTTGGGGCTTCTTTTTGGAGGCCCGCTGCGGTTGAGATGTTAACTTCCCGCGCAGACACTGTGCAGCACTCTGCAGCAATTCCCACCAGGCATTTTACGTCAATTTCACCCGATTTACGTCAATTTCAGCGCCTATATATCACTTTCAGAACACTACAAACAAAGGAGTAAAAAGGGATTCAGATGTCCTCTGTGCACTCCCTTTTGTGGAAAGAAGTACGCTAGAGGACGCCTTACTCCCTTTTTGCACCCATATCGGCGTACCCGTGTTTAGAGTGTTCCAGATAAGGAAATAAGCCCGACAATTATCGTTATCAAATCTCAATCATTGTCACAGCATGCGTACGGAGCGAAGGCATAAAAAACTGCAGCGTGCATATTTGGAAGGTCAGAGAAAAAGCTCACAAAGAATGTTAATGAGCGGCTAAAGCGATGCGGCGCGCAACAGGTTCGGCAGCGATTCTCCGGCTTCCTTATGGCCAGCAAGAGCACCGCTGTTATTATCAGAATCGAATCTCTGTGACAGCATACGTGCAGGACAAAGGCATCCCCATAACGCTCTCCAATTGTGCGCTGATCTTTTAGTGTGTTCGTACCACTCACTCGTGTTAGAGTGGTGGTTAACAGGTGGCGCTGTTCCCCACCCCAGGTCTGCCTCATCCACACTGTGCTCATGTCCATCATGGAGCAGTTTCCCGGTCTGAAGGACTTCAGGGTGGAGCTGACGCTTCTGTTCTGCATCGGAGCGTTTCTGGCTGGACTGCCGCTCTGCACCCCCGTGAGTGGAATTCGCATCACTGTGCTGAGATCGCTCTCCACGAACTTCCAGCTAAAACGTGCACTCCTGCTGGGGTTTGCAAATTGTGTGTGGCACCTCGAAGCCATTCCTTGAACGACTTTTGCCAGGTCTCTCACGAATCAGGTTTTACATGTGCCTTGCGAAGAATAAAAACTGTTCATTCTTACAGAACATGTGAGTAACGAACTGAGGACAGCTATGCGCTTCGATAAAAAAAAATTAGGGGACGATTAGACATCTGATGCCATAGTTCTGCGAAAGCAGTTGGATTTGCCCTCGATGATTATTTTGATGTTTTTCTGTACTGAATGGTACTGAATGGTACGCGCGACAGAATTTTTAACGAGGGTGAGGGTAGGCGGAATTAGATTGAGGGTGGAGGTTGTGGGCAGAGGAGAGGCTGCGGTGAGGAGGTGGTTGAGGGTGGTGCTTGCGGAGGGCAGCTGACTTTCTCACCACATTTTGAATTCGAATGCGGTTATCGGCTGCGGCTATATCATAGTGCTCTCGTGCAGTGACCAGCGAAGCTGGTCTGTTGGCGCCGCCGCGGGTTCGAATCCCAGTGGCAGCAATATTTATTTTATTTATTTATGATCTTGCCGAGGTCACCCTCAAGGTCAGTCTCCACACAAACTCTGTGAGCCGGTTAGACCTCGTAAAGTACTGCTTTCGCACTAAAATACGTTTTAATCCAAGGGGTAACAAAAACCATGAATAAATTTTGGCATAGGAGAGGAAGCAGGATTTGGTCAATAAAGGCGTGTTAACCGCTGGAAAAAACCTACATTTGCAGGGTTCAGACTCTGCAAGTCGCCTCGTCGTAATTATTTGCCCCCGCCTTCGAATTAACATGCAATACGGCGTCAAAAGCAGCCAAAGGAAAGGAAGGTGCTTTATTTCTAAGCTCCGTTTCAGCCTAGATCGGCAAGCTCACAGCGCAGCTGACATCTGATTTCAGTAGCTAATCAATAACGATAATGATCAGCAGGCTTGCTTGTGAGCGGGGTCAGCATGGATTTACGCTATCGACATGTGTTCTCACTCTGAAGTCTAATCTGTACGCAGACTGGGCCATTCTTCATGAAGATCCTGGAGACTCACCTGGGGGGATCGTTCCTCGTCGTCGTCGCATTCGTCGAGGTCATCTGCTACTCGTGGGGTTACTGTAAGTGGCAGAGGAAACGCAAAAGCGGCCGTGCACAGATTTCCGAAAGGCACGGATATTTAGGAATCAAGAGCTTTTCCACTCTAAAGTCGCGTACCCCACTGCAGCGGCGAGACGGCTGTTGTTCGACATCGAGTTCATGTACACGGTGGCGCCGTCGATCGTCTACAAGGTGCTCTGGAGCTTCCTGGTCCCCCTTATGCTCCTGGTAAGAAAGATTCCATGCAGGGTGCACCTAAGTCTGCATAGGCTGAGTAGTGCCGATTATGTTGCTGCGTGTTCGTTTCTTTATGCCTTTGCCGTTTCTAAGTCGTGTGTTCTCTTTAACTTCGGTTCTACCACAGACGTGGGTCGCGTTGCTATTGCGTCTAGTAAGCACACCAAAGTATTAAATAAGTAATGCAGTAATTAAGTAATTAATCAAATCGATTAAATTACTGATAAATGTGTGTGTGCTATTCACAAATTATTTCATTTTGTCAGTTCTTTAATTACCCAAATAACAAATAAATTTGGTGAGTGGGTTTAATGTAATCGAATTTAATTGTTTATTTAATGAATTCTCTAATTGAGTAATTCGTCAAATTGAATAAATTACCTATTTTTGAAGTAGCTTGTAGTCCGGCTAATTTGTCAAATTAATTACGAATTGATATTGTAGGTTATTTAATTATTAATTAATGACAATTACCTTAATTATCCAGCTATTCTATTAATTGCCCCTAAATGTATGACTGACAGTTCGTACGGACACGCTCTGATGACACGCTGTGCCGACACGCTCTGATGACAGGTCATTCACACGTCACTCATGACACAAGATATGCTTTCGCATTAAAAGATGTGCTTCGAAAGCTATTGCAAAGACGACGAGCTGAAGTTATCGATGTCCTTGCGAGTAACAGCTGTAGTTGCGTGATGAATGTTTGCTCTCCGTGTCGATAAGCTATTTGGTTTTTAATGCGATGGCATCATAGAACTCATCGGGGGAAAAAATATCGTCGGTCATAAAATTCGTCCCTTGGCTGAAATAAGTGACGTCACCAGAGCGAATGATTCCCATTGGACGGAGGGAAGTGACGTCATATGAGCGGATAAGCCTCATTGGCTGGAGGCAAGTGATGTCGCTTCCGGTAAAGGCATCAACAGCCTCTAATGCTATCGAATTTGCAACGTATAATAGAATCGTTTCCTATTAATTTATTCTTCTTTAAGTGCCTTTCTGCTTTACCAAACGTTTATCGCCCACTGCCTGCGCCCTACGGTCGATACTCGTCCTACGCTTGCAGAAAAAGGCTCTGGCATTTCGTGTACAGAAGCTAATACATCTGGGCATTATGTATCGTGTTCTCATTACTGGTGGTAAGAGCCTTATAGTTAAGGCTAGTAGCGGGAAAAGCTACTGGTTTACTAACCACAGCTGCAGGAAGCAAGTATAGGTTGACATGTAGCATATTTTACAGTAAATTGTTGTCATCCCGAAGGAGGTCCGTTTCGAGATTATTCGGAGATATCCAAGAGCTATTTGCGTAATTTTCCTGTAATGTATAGAACCGTTCATTACCCGCATTGTTGCCCCGTATAGGTTTCACGGACATTCTTGTCACTTTTATTAATCCATCGGATTTTTTTTCTTCTTTTTCCAAAGGGCAGAATAATGCGGCATGGTTAAGGAACTTTGCGTTAATCTTCACACCTGTCCGAGGCTGGCGGCATTAAAGACCACTACCTCTTACGTCACGGGTACCCACTTCTTCCGCAGCTGAGCTACCTGTCCGGCCTGATAAGCTCGCCTCCTGCCGTGCTCCGAGGCTACACGTTCCCCTTGTACGTGGACATCGCCGGCTACATGCTGCTGCTGTTCATCTTCTGCCAGATTCCGCTCTACGGACTCAGCTGGTTTAAGCAGAGGGGATACGTAAGTGTCCTTTGACCATCCCATCGGCGTTCTAGCATCGAGTCCCGTCTCTTTCGTTTGTGCTGTCCCAGTAAATTATGCGCTAACAGTCTGGCAGAACTATGCACCAACTAGCCTGCAAGAATGTTCTGGCATCAAGGGACCACCATCTTCGCAGTGCGTTCCCCTGCGCGTTGTTTTGTCAGTACTAAAACGTCCACAGCCCGCACGTCCATAGCACATCCATAGCACCTTCATAATGTTTAGGCTAAGTAGGCTGTTCCGGAGAGAGATCCATAAAGAGAAGGTGGGGCAAGGGTACTTGGTAAATTCATCAGAGCAAGAAATGGCGGCCAGGAGCTCCGAAGCCATTCTTGCTGTCATTCTATGTGCAGGCATGCGTCCCAATTAGGTAGAGCGGGATATACCATGGGTTGCTACAATATTCGAGCAACCTGCAGACGCCACCACAGTTGTGGGAGACAGGCCGCGGGCCCGCTTGGGACGTTTAGAGTAAGAATTATACTTCATTCTTCTTGGATTTGGCGAACAGCGAATGTATTTCACGTCTGCTTGCGAACAAACACTCTAAACACGAGTACGCCTCTGTAGGAGTAAAGAAAAGGAGCAAGTTGTCCTCTATCGCACTCCTTTTTATAAAAGAGCGCGTTAGAGGACAGCTTATACTCCTTCATATATAGTGGCTGGCTTGTTGGTTACACGTCTTGACAACAACAGAGCGGTCGGAAGACGGACAAGAAAGATTGACGCGCCTGTGTTTGTGTCAATCTTTTTTGTCCGTGCTCCGACCGCGCTGTTGTCAAGACCAGCTTACTCCCTGTTTACTCCTGTCTAGAGTAAACCTGGTCAGTGGAGACAACTTCGCATCGTGTTCATCGGCATGCTTCCACTCTGAATCGATGCGCTGTCTCGAACTAGGCTATCACTTGCTTCACATCATCACTGTCATTGTCATCATTATCAGGCCAACGTTTCTGCCTCTGCACCGCCGCGGTGTCTCAGTGGTTATGGTGCTCGGCTGCTGACCCGAAAGACGCGGGTTCGATCTTGGCCGCGGCGGTTGAATTTCTATGGAGGCGAAATTCTAGAGGCCCGTGTACTGCGCGATGTGAGTGCACGTTAAAGAACCCCATGTGGTCGAAATTTCCGGAGCCCTCCACTACGGCGTCTCTCATAGCCTTAGTCGCTTTGGGACGTTAAACCCCATAAACCAAACCAATTCTTTGGGGAAATAATTCTAGAGACCCGTGTGCTGTGCGATGTCAGTGCACGTAAAAGAACCCCAGGTGGTCGAAATTTGCGGAGCCCTCCCCTACGGCGTCTCTCATAGCCTTAGTCGCTTTGGGACGTTAAACCCCATAAACCAAACCAATTCTTTGGGGGAGAAATTCTAGAGACCTGTGTGCTGTGCGACGTCAGTGCACGTAAAAGAACCCAGGTGGTCGAAATTTCCGGAGCCCTCCACTACGGCGTCTCTCATAGCCTTAGTCGCTTTGGGACGTTAAACCCCATAAACCAACCAACCAAACCAAACCTTTCTGCCTCTGCAGAACTGCGACGACGCCCTGCTGCCCTCGTACAAGTGGGGTCCCGAGGATCCGGCACTCTTCAACGCGTACCAGGCGCGCCTGCGCAACCGGGGACTGGTGCCCATGAGCTCGCGCTTCCCCGTGCGCTTCATCATCCCGCGCACGGTCCCATCGGACGCCGTGCTGCCCGTCGTATTCGCCGCCGAACCGGCCAAGCCGCCCCAGTGGTCGCCCGTCAGCTGGCGGCCGGGCGGAGGCGGAGCACCGCCAGACGCATTTTCTGTACGCCACTGCACTATATTGTACTGGAGTACGAATGAGCTTTACTGGGGAGACTGGTGCTAAAGGTACAAACGCCTAACAAGGGTCCCATCCCCCTACTAAAATCATGGTTAAAGAATGCAGCTCAAAAAGACAAGGACAAAGGAAGAAGTGGACAGGACTGGCGCCAGTCCTGTCCACTTCTTCGTTTGTCCTTGTCTTTTTGAGCTGCATTCTTTAACCATGATCACTTACCAACAAGCCCAAACAGCCACTTTAGACCCTACTAAAAAACAGTTACAACAGCGGTGATGATGAAATCAAATGCATACATATAAAGGCACTTACATCTCACACAAAACATATTTTTCTGTAACACGTTAGCATAAACACTTTGCATAACACATTAGCACAAACGAAATCCATGTGCACTTTTAGGGAGGTTATATACATGCAGATATGACAGAAACAAATAATTAATGATCAGAAAAGACAAAGATATCTTCTATTAATAATACATTAAGACTTTTTTTAAAAGAACTTTCTCAGTATGCGATGTCAGTGCACGTTAAAGAACCCCAGCTGGTCGAAATTTCCGGAGCCCTCCACTACGGCGTCTCTCATACCATGAGTCGCTTTGGGGCGCTAAACTGCATAAACCAAACCAAACCCTTTCCGAGTTGCTATGCCACACAGTATACAAGACAACAAAACGCTCGTGTACTGTGCGATGTCAGCACAAGTTAAAAGGTCCCAGGTGATCTAAATTAATCCGGAGTCCTCCACTACGGCGTCCCTCATAGAGTCGCTTCAGAACGTTGAACTGTAGTTTACAGTTTTAAAAAGCAGTATTCTATAAGATGCTTTAAGTGTACTGCGTTATAACACGCTGTGCCATTCTGTACTGCGAGTTTCATAATGTACTAACTATCATTATGCTTTGTTCGACATAGGAGGCCGCGTGCTGTGTTCCCCGGCGTTGTAAAGACCCGATGGGCACTGAACCTCCCATGGACGTCCTGCAGACATCCTAAACATCCGCAGGACGTCCATGGGACTTCCAATGCCCATTGGGGACATACAAGGAGGACAAAAGGTGGAGGGATGGGTGCAATGCCCACGCTGCTGATACACTGTGAACACAAATACGCCTGTATGGGAGTAGAAAGGGAGTGAGTTGTCTTCCTTAAAAGGCGCTAGAGGATAGCTTATGCCCTTTTTACTCCTTTCTGTTTAAACTGTAGTTGGTCTTTCGGCCTTTCCTTTCGTGTGTTTTTACGTTACCTAGACACAGCGCACGAACTCTAATATCGAACTAAACAACTAATCGACTGCCCCTCAAAGGAGGCCCTCTATAGCCAAAGGCGTCGACCGATTTTAATGACTCGTGACACCTGTATTTTACTTTTTGATCTTTTATCAGTGAAATTAACATTTTTGTTATCAGAACGTGGTAAATCTATCGAAGCTTGCCAACGTTAATTTCTCTATAGTGCTCGTTAAATGTGCGGTAAAGTAAGTCGGTGAACGACAGAGCTTGTCCCAATATAGAACAAAATTTTTGTCGTCCTGTCGTTGCGACAGACCTTTCTGTAGTATTTTGAACTTGTCTGTTGTTCCTACAGAACTGGCTCTGTCTTTAAGTAGGAACGACGGACAGCTTACTACAGAAAAAGTCTGGCTCTGTCGTTACGCTATGTCAGTGCACATTAAAGAACCCCAGGTGGTCGAAATTTCCGGAGCACTTCACTACGGCGTCCCTCATAGCCAGAGTCGCTTTGGGATGTTAACCCCCCCCCCCCCCCCCCCCCTGTCGTTACGACAGGAGATCGCCCATTACTACAGAAAAACCTGTTGTTACTTGAAGAATTTCTGTTGTCAGGTTCCAGAATACTACAGGAAAATCTGTTCTGAGAACAAAATTTTCTGTTGTGTTTTTGGATAGGCCGAAGCTGCAGCTTCGGTGCATATTAAGAGAAAAGGTTCGCTATCGTCTAATTCTCACATACTGGATAATACAGGGCCATGTGGACCGGTCGTGGTCTCTGCCCCCCAACCTTCCCGCATTGGACCTCAACAGCTTGTCGGTCCCGATGCCCCGAGGCGACGGAGCAGGGGCTCCAGCTGATGGACCGGAAGCGGGCAGACGTGGCTCGCTCATTTCTCCCCAGCCGCCATTGCCGGCCCCGCCACAGGTTGGTTAGCTGCATGCTTGGCTGGACACTATCCCACGAAGAACGTATTCGGCCGCGCGGGTGGCATAGAAAGGTACTGGAGTCGTTTGCGGCGTTTCGAGTGAGAGGCGGAAGCAGCCGGTCACTATTATTATCCGATCCCTAATCCTCTGCAGCGTCCAGCAATCTGCCCATTGACTGATTCTGCTAATGCCTCAAAGCTCGCTGTGCACGTTGCGTTGCCCACGTTTGCTCGGGGCGTTTCATGTTCGTGTGGTAATAGCAAATTACGCTATACGAAAGTACAGCATAAAAATGAACTTTTTTTATCTAACAGTATTAGACACACAGGACGAAGCAGATAAGTAGATTCACCATGTTGCTCTCACTAAGAAACGAGACACGCACACAAAAATAACATTTCACTAAATAAAGCATGGCTAACTTCTAAAATGTTACTTGGGATGCAGTCTAGAAATACGCAGCTTACGCCAAAACTATGCAAAGGAGATCAAGAAAGTATGCTTACAGAGATGCTCAAGGAAGTGAGACATAGATTATGGTTCCCGCCAGGTGTGACACACGGTTCATTTCCTGACAGTGCGATGGCAGAGGCGATGACGCACAGCTGTCGACAGAATGAGATGTAGGCTAAACATGCAGCACCATTGCTCTCTCCTTTCTCCACTGTATTATACGTGATGGAGTGGCGGAGCCAGCATTCGGCAGTATATGCGTGCAGTGCGGGGATCGAACCCTCGTATCGCTACAGAACCGACCTGCTTTTGTGCTGAGTGCGATCGTCCACCAGCCAGCTGCGTGTCCACAAGCAGCACAGGTAATCGGCCTATATTTCAAATGGATGGTTTCACTCTGGTACTTTGTAGGACCGGCCTTTGTTCCAATATTGGACCCATTACCTGCGTTGCTTGGGCCTTTCAACGGGAGGAACACAGAGAAAAAGATTGTACCCAATCTCTGACGAAATCATTGAGCCGACGGCGAAATGATTCGCGCGGGACACTGCAGTGATGTAATGGTGAAGCATCTGCATCGTTCACATGGGAAGTGCTAGGTTCGAATCTTGGCACCGACGGCAATCCGGTGTACAGCCTTTGTCAAAAGTTTGGAGCCCAGGAGGTTTTCTTTTGAGCCACACTGTGTCGTTCTTAATGGATCTCTAGCGCTCCAAATCTCCTGGACATGAGATTTCTGCTACTGCCTCCTGCAATAGGTAGGACTTCCATGTATGCAACTAGAGTCCCAATACAAAGCTTGGAAGTGAACCCCCCGGGCTCTAAACTTTTGACAAAGACTGTACATCATACTTTGCCATGTCTGAGACATCGTCCACTCTCCTCCCTCACACTGATATGCACTGGTGCGGCGCGAGATGTGCTCTAGAGGAGCACCAGAGGTCCACTCGAAGACACCGCGGTGTTGTGCCCTGATTGTCCCTTCCAGGTTCGCCGCTTCCTACCGACTCTGAACCCGAACAGCCTGGGGCCGCAGTTCTCCGAATCCCCGATGCGGTTCGGCCTGCTCGGTCGTCTCTTCATACGCCGCCACGAGGGCCGCGAGGACGTTCTGGTGCCGGCTATCCCTACCCAGCCGCCCGACCAGTACCTGAACCCCAAGCTGCCGCCCATGGCGTACCCAGTGCAGCCTGGCGGACCCATCTCGCCACCCGCGGCCCCGGCCCCGGCCCCAGCCCGTACGTCTGTGAAACATTCGATCCGCTCTCCACCTTTCGGGCGTATGGTGTACCACCGCAGGGAGGAGGGCGAAAGTAAAGTTTAATAATATCCCAGTCGAAAAAAAAAACGACAAAAATGTTGTAGTTTTCTCCTAATGATTTGTATGTTGTAGTATTTATCTGTAGTACTGTAGTTTTTTTCTGTTGTACTTTTCTGTAGTAACTGCACAAAATTATGTTGGTACTACAAAAATTTCTGTTGTTACTACAAGTTTTCGGTCAGACATTACAGAAAATGTGCTGTGACGATAGAAACTTTCCTGTTGTTTTTCGACTTGGTCGAGGGGAAAGCTGTCGAGGTTGGCCGGCAGTAACGTGACCCTGGCCTGCTACTTCACACAGGGAAAATGAGGAAGAAAGGAAGGGAAGGAAAAGAGCGTGATGGTGTCACGATACAAACCATAGGGGAAACATCACTTGCACTGGCTGGGCTGTTTAGGGTCCTTCGATTTGTTTGTGGGCAGCATACTGATGCGCGGCGTATACGATGCGGTTCCGAAACTGGGACAGCGATGTAGAGAGATAAACTGATCGCGCACCAACGCACGAACACACAAGAATACGCATAAGTGGAACTGGAGAAACAGAACAAAATAAACGGCATATTTGGTTGAAATGCAATCGGGTCATGCACCGACTTTCCGTTACACACCGCACCTGCAGTCAGCCAAAAGCAACGAAGACATACGGCACAAACACTCCAGTGCTGTTTTCTTCTAATTTTTATTGAATGCTGCCAGCCGAATTTTGGTAGCCAAGTTAGGATTAGTACAACCGTATACATCATTGTACATCGTTGAACAAATATTTTGCAGTGTGTAGCCCTCTCACGGGTCATCCAGTGTGAATAACGATGTTAATGTAGTGCCTCTCGCACAGAACTTATTTTTCAGAGTATCGTCTTCCTTTACTGGCGAAAGCTGAATGTAGGGACTTCAATTCCTAGAGCTGCAGAACCGTTCGTCTTCGTCTACAGCCTCACTGTAATACTTGTATTCTAAAGAAAAAAAATTCAATCAAGAACGATAAGTACGCCGACTGGTTGAGGATGTTACGAGGAGTGGCGAGAGACTGTATACCACACCAGCATTTGATCTCGCTTGCACGTAGTGTTGCTGGTGGGGGGGGGGGGGGGGGGGGGGGGGTTGCAGTGCGAGGAGGAGGTTATTGTTATGAGAAGAAACAAGACTCATGCATTCTTGCAGCAGTCTCAGCAAAATGCGCTCTAACCAAGTTACAAAAAACACATGCACACACAGTAAAACACATTAGCCCTCATTCATTCGCAAGTTGGACGACAAAGCGTCTCTCTTTCTCTTTGTTTCCCATGGCTGCCTCTTCCTTGATCTGGATGCCCTCGCCGGCTCGAAAACCATTCCGACAACCAGAACCGCCGCCACCTCCGGCCCCTCCAGCTGCTCCGGCTGCTCCGGTTGGTCCACCACCTCCGGGCCCTTTTGCGCCCCCTGGTCCACCACCTCCGGGCCCTGCTGTGCCCCCTGGTCCACCACCTCCAGGACTTAAAGCGCCCCCCGGCCCTCCCCCTCCGGGACTCGCACCGCCTTCCTCGCCTCCTCCGGGCACTTAGCCCCCCCGCCAGACGCTTCGCAACAGTCAGGGGAATCCCTCGCAAGTGACCCCGCCGAGGTCAATAAACCAGAACGTGCGAGTGCTATTGTGCGCGCCGGTCTTCATTGTTGCCAACGGCTCCTCCGTTCCTGACGTTCGCTTGACGGATGGACATCGACAGTATAGGAAATAAGGCCGGCGTAGCATTTTCATCATCATCATCAGCAGCAGCAGCCTGACTACACCCACTGCAGGGCAAAGGCCTCTCCCATGTCTCTCCAATCAACCCTGTCCTTTGTCAGTTGCCGCCACTGTATCCCCGCAAACTTCTTAATCTCATCCGCCCACCTAACTTTCTGCCGTCCCCTGCTACGTTTGCTTTCTCTCGGAATCCACTCCGTTACCCTTATGGACCAGCGGTTGTCTTTCCTTCGCATTACATGCCCTGCCCAAGCCCATTTCTTCCTCTTGATTTCAACTAGGGTGTTATTAACCCGCGTTTCTTCCCTCACCCATTCCGCCCTCTTCCGATCTCTTAACCTTACACCAATCATTTTCCTTTCAATAGCTCGCTGCGTTGTCCTTAACTTAAGCTGAACACTCTTCGTTAGCCTCCACGTTTCTGCCCCATAGGTGAGTACTGGTAAGATACAGCTGTTCTATACTTTTCTCTTGAGGGATATTGGTAAACTACCATTCATGATCTGAGAGAACCTGCCATATGCGCTCCACCCTATTCGGATTCTAGTTACTTCCCTCTCATGATCCGGATCATGAACCGCAAGCCTCTTAATCTCATCCGCCCACCTAACTTTCTGGCAGCCCCCTGCCACGCGTCTTCTCTTGGAATCCACTCCGTTACCCTTAAGGACCAGCGGTTATCTTGCCTTCACATTACATGCTCTGCCCAAGCCCATTTCTTCCTATTAATTTCGACTGGCATGTCATTAACCCTCGTTTGTTTCCTCACCCACTCTGCCTGCTTCCGGTCTCTTGAACATTACGCCTGTCATTTTTCTTTCCATAGTTGAACCCTTTCCACCTAATGCTAACAGGTAAAGGGAGGAAAGGAAGCCATAGCTGAAGTAAAGGTGCCCGCAAGCTGCGCTACATCAGATGAACACGCTCTCCCTTTAAGGAATCACTCGAATATATTCCATCCCATCTTTCTATCGTTACTGTCCAACGCGCTTAACTTAAGGGGGAAAACGGGCGTGAGAATTCAAGGTTGTGCCCATCTCTTAGAAACACCGATAGATGAGTCTCAAGGAGCACTGTCCTGTGCGCGACGAATATCTACCATTGATACCTTTCCCGTTTGCACTCACGTGTAAAAGTGCTTCGCCACAACAATCACAAAGACAGCACTATTTCATTCCTCCCCACATACCTGCTGCTACGGTGCCGATGTCACACTGATGTCGCCCATACCAGTTTTCTAAATACAAACACTAAAGACGAGCCTATGCCATGCAACTTTTTAAGTATCATTGGTAAAGTGTGCCACGTGCCAGTCAGTGGGAGACGCGGCGCATGTGGACAAAGCAGTAAAGTTTCGGCTTTGTTATTGCGGAAACAACACAGTTTTTAAAGCTCGAGTGGAGAATTTAAGCTTATAAATAAATTGCCCCACTGTGGCCTTGGATGCCAGAACAAGCTACACACCGCTAGCGTGCGAATAGTGAAGATACACCCATGAAAACGGGTTTTTGTTTCACGTTTTATGCCGAGACCAGGCCAAAACGGCGGAAGATCATTCAGGCTGCAGGCAACTGTGTGCGCGGAGACGCTGGAGACGCGGATAAGCCGGCGCCAGTGTCGTCTGCATGCTCTCCCGTGGATTACGCTTCCAACGAAATCCAACTTAATCGTCCACTTATGGTAAGTCTACAGGATGATTTTGTATTTATTTGGTTTTCTAAACCACTATATGCGAAGCTATGTGTGTAGAGCATAATATATGCGCAACGACGAACTTCCTGTCCTATTTTGTAACCATCGCGCTCTCGACTAACGATGCAGCTTATGTATGTGCCGCTATGTTGTTCCTAAAGCGCGGAAATGCAGTCTCTGAGAAACCCGTGATGACAAGCTGCTTCTCGCGAGCTGTCTGCTGGCATTTTCGTGCTGCAAGGTAGATGCGCGACCAGAGATACCGCTTTACCTGTGAGAGTGACGGCCGACATTAAACTACGCGTTAGATAGCGCCGTGTGAGCTCGATTTAAAACTTGGCGCCTCCGGAAACGCGCGCTCGCATTCTGAGGTGGAATACGTTTATTATTTTGATCACTGTGTAATCCCCTATCCGGACCGTGGAGTGCTGTTCGTAGAGACGTGTGCATCGCTTTTTACGTGTAGGCGCTGGCTCGGCGCGCGTCGTGGACAGCGATGTTTGACCAAAGATGTTTTGTAACGCTATAGACTGGAGCAAAGGATGTTTGTCAAAGTTTCTGTCTAGCGGCGCTGGAGGAATGCTGACAGTGTGATGGTTTTGACAGCTGGGTAAAGGTAGCCTCGACAAGAGAGGCTCGTTCATGAACCCCGCTCGCGCGTGCACAAATTTCTCCAGCAGTATTTGCGCGAGAAACAGTATGCGTTTCTGATCACGTATATACTGCTACATCACGAAAACGCCAATACAACTCGGCGCTGATTTGCGCAAACGAATGCGATTCAGCTCGCGCAATGTTATGGCTGCACCTGTGGTTGAAGACGTTAATTGTTTCATTGAAATAGTTCCTTTATGGAGCGCGTTAGTTGCTTCCGATGGTATTTCTAGCAGCCTTAGGTGAGGGTAACTGTATGCAAGAACCACCTCTTTACTGCACTGCTCGGCCTGCACTTGAAGGAAAAGCTTAGTTTGAGACTTTATTCCGTCATAACGGTTAATGGCATCCATGTTGTCTCAAGCTCACGTCTGCTTTTAAAACGGCGCAGCTGCAGCCGTTATATACTGTTTGAGTTTTTTCTGGAAAATGGCGCGCGGCATGGAAGCGCTGCGACCCACTTGTTTCTGGGAGGGCGCACCGATGTATGACAGCGCTGTTCCCAGTTGTGCTTCATGTTATGGGCGCAAAACTTGTGATGAACTGGTTCGCAGTCTGCCTGGTAGGAGTTGCGTGGCTTGTGCTCGTTTGAGTATCGGCGTACCGTCCTAGCCAAAAGTAATCAAGTAGCCACTACGGCAGCGGGAACGGGCTCTCAGCCGAGCGGTCTGCGGTGCCCGGCATTGGCCGCATGTAGTAAGTGCGGTTAGCAATTTAGTGCTGTCATACTGAGCGAGGGTGCAGACTTACGTCAGCCAGTTTACACTCGCAGCCAGAAAGCAGCGGCCAGCGCTGATAGCAGCGCAGTCGCTCGGTGGGCAAGCCCGCTCCGGCCGCCGGCGCGGCTACTCGGTTACTTCTGTCAAAGACGGTACGTATCAGGCTTTCACAGCATATTCTTGAAGGCGCTTGTTTAATAGCGGGTGTAAGAAGAAATGCTGAAATACTCTCCTTTTTGGATACCTGCGTAAGGAGCATTGAAAGTGCTTTTTTATGGGAGTGCCGTTCTCAGCAGCTCGTATAGTGAGTTAGTGCTGTATGTGGCACAATTATTGTAGCGAAAGCTACATTGGCCACGAACTTGCGATTTCGCTGTGGCGGTGCTCCGAGGAGGCACAGAGACCGACCTTGAGCCGTTGCCTAGCAACCGCCGCAGCTGGCGCTCACCGCGCCATCTGGCATGACGTCACACCTCGCGCCTCGCCGCCGCCGCCGCCGTTTGGTATGACGTCACACCGCTTGCCTCGTCGTTGCGCTCACCTCCGCTCGCTTCGCCAGCTGTGTCGCATGCCTGATAACATGTGGGAGGATTGAAAAGGAGAGCTCGTGTGCGCCGCAACCACAGTTGATGCGGCAGTGGGGCAGAGTATGTCAAGCGGAAAAGGGCGGCAGATGCTGCCAACGTCTCCGCGTCGACATCGGCCACTGGTTCGGCTGCCTTTCGCTCCGTATAACCCGGCTCAGCCGAGCTGAGCCACAGGCATTTTCGCAGTGTTCGGTTACAATGTAAAAGGAATGTCATCCAGAGATCAGTATTGGCAGTAGATATGCAGTCAGAGGAAGAGTGCTCCACGGAATATGTGTTTTTATGTTTTATGAAACCCATTTACAATTTGTCATGCGTATTTACTGAAATGATGAAGCTGGCGCGATGGCTTAGTGGTTATCGTGTTTGTATGCTGACCAGAAATACACAGGTTCAATTCCGGCCTCGGCGATCGCATTTTGATGGAGGCGAAATGCTGGAGGCCTGTGTACTGTGCGATATCAGTGCACGGTAAAGGACCCCAGGTAGTCGAAATTATCCGCAGCTCTTCACTGCAGCGTCCCTCATACCTTGTGTCACATTGGGTCGTTGAACCCCATAATACGAAACCGCCCCGCCGCGGTGGCTCAGTGGTTATGGCGCTCGGCTGCTGACCCGAAAGACGCGGGTTCGATCGCGGCCGCGGCGGCTGAATTTCGATGGAGGCGAAATTCTACAGGCCCGTGTGCTGTGCGATGTCAGTGCACGTTAAAGAACCACAGGTGGTCGAAATTTCCGGAGCCCTTCACTACGGCGTCCCTCATAGCCTGAGTTGCTTCGGGACGTTAAACCCCAATAAAACAAATCAAACCATAAAACGGAACCAAAGCGATCAAGACGACCTTTCCAGAATGGGATAGCCAAGATATGCCTTGCGTTGTAAAGCACGTGTAAGAGATGAAGTACAATTTTTTTTTTTTCAGTTACCCTTATATAATTTTTTCCTTTGCGCTGTACAGATCAACGTGCCCAGATGATTGACGGCAGACAATATGCCGCAAGAAGGCTTACGAGGAGACTAGCCAGACCGTTACTTTCAACTTCAAATTATATAATGTGGTGCATTCCTGTGGTGCACATATTGCATATTCCCAGATTGGATAGCTTGGAAGTAAATTTGTAAGTATATTGATCGCCATGTAATTTGTAAAAGCCGCGTGGTGACCTTTTTCAACGGTTGTAGACTGCTTATAGAGAGGCTATAGACAATGATCTACTGAAGGTTCAGTATGAAGAGGTTTATGACTGTGTAGACAAAGGTCTCTAGCACAGCCAGGCCATAGAGCTATAGAATACGATGTCTGCTGGTAGCCTTGTTATACGCCTGTGTCTATTATAATAGACTTCCAGTAGACGTTTTTCTGCAGACGAAAGTCTACTGAAAATGTATGCCTACAAAATCTAGATTCTCTATACACTGGTCTATGGGAGTGGCCTATAGAGCGATGTCCTAGTCGATTGAGCATCCGCCTCACATGCGGGAGGTGTGGGGTTCGATCCCCAGTGCCGCCGGGTACCCACCGGTGATACAATGGGCACAAGCTTTCCCCTGGCCTGGTGTTCGGTATCTTTAGGGTGAAATGCTTGGGAAATGGGTCTTGGACCCCACCTTGAGTAGAAGAAACAAGCTTGTGCCATGGCACTTTTTGGCCAAAGATGCCCTAGCACCACAAAAATCAATCATCTCGAAAGTCTACAGAATTGCATGGCCTAAAGTCTAAGGACTGTCTAAAGAAATTTTTGTAAGAAAGGCAGCCCGTAAGCTCCACCCACCGAAAAGTGGCCCGCAACGCGTTCGTTTTGCGCCATGTTTTTCACTTTTTTTTTTGTCCATTGGCGCATGCGCAGTTGGAGAGAGTGTCCTTTTCTCGTATTTCCGTGCATATACGCCGTTTGTCGTACGGATGTGAAGTGCAAAGTCGGAGGCATTGTTCCGTCGAGAAGTCTATATAATAGCTGCCGCTATAAAAAGAAAAAATTCAAAAATATCGCATGGGTCGGACAACAGAAGCCCCAAGCCGCCAGTGCGTAATTAACGACTGGAACAATGTGCACCACATTTCGGAGCTGCGGCGGCGCCATGAGAGACATCATTGAATACGGCGGCCTCGATTGATTGGTTTTGATTTTTGAGGGATGGAAATGACGCAGTAGCGGTCTCGCATATCTCGGTGGGTACCCGAACCGAGCCGCACGGAAAGTAATAAAGGAGGGAGTGAAAGAAGTGTGCCGTAGTGGAGGTCTCCGGAATAATTTCCATCACCTGGGGATCTCTAACGTGCACTGACATCGCACAGCCACGGCCGCTGGCCGTGGCACAGCACACGGGCGTCTCTTGCGTTTCGCCTCCATCGAAACGCGGCCGCAGCGGTCGGGTTCGAACACGGGTACTCTGGCTCTGAGCCACCGCGGCGGGCTCCCGATCGGCCACAGGGTGGGACGTTAAACCCCATAAAACCAACCAACCTAAGTTCTGCTAGGAATGGTAGGCCACGTTCGGAAGGCACGACTCGTCACGCGCCTGAGCGCACTGACTCCCTACTAGGGACTTAGCTTGGTTAAGCCAAGAATGCGTTGCATATTGCGCGGTCTTTTTGCGCGAAGTATTGCTTGGCGGCACTCGATTTTCTCAGCAGCTTTTCCTCCGTGACGTATGGATGGATGGATAGGAACGCCCCCTTTGAAACGGGGCGGTGGCAGCCGCCACCATGCTCAAGCGTTTTTTTTTTTTTTTTCACGTCGTTTGGTGACTTCACGTGGTGACGTGACGTCATCAAACTACGTGACGTCACGTCACGTGGTTTGGTGGCTGCCCGGCCGCGCCCAAGGGCTGAACTGAGTGATTGCAATATGCTACGCATAAAAACAGATAAGCGGCTGAAGCCGCGCTCGCCGAAGCGAGGACAGATACTCCATGAAGTCGTGCAATGAAGCCAACGGAAGCAGCACGAAGCAGAAAACCGAGACTATTCCGCGAGCGACGGCATGAGGACCATTTTCGAGGTGCCGTTGTCTCTGCAGCTTTTGTTTCTATCGTCCGCTTTTTGCTAGTTTCCACGGAGTCTGAGGATTCAAATAGATGAGAAAACGGTAGGATTAAAGCGGTCGTAGCTTCAGACCTCGCCACACTCCGGCGGATGTAGACCCATCGCAGGACCTTCTGTGCACAGAACTTTAATAGTAAACGTAATAAGCCTAGAGTGGCGGTGACAACCACTGGCAGGAGTTAGACAGACGAAAACTTCGAAACTAAACTGTTCACCGGACATTTTTTAAAGCACAGTAAGCGACAATCAGGGCTCAAAAAAAAAAAACGTGGGCGAAGGGGAGAGCAAGCAGAACGAGACAAGCACAGACTACCAACTGTTTTTATCGCAGCAATACATCATCTTTTATATATACATGTAACTGCAACGCTACCAGGCTAGGCAAAAAATTGGAAGCGGCTTAGCTCAGCTAGGCTAGGGTATACATAGCGAAAGCAGTTTCGTCTACTGACATTTAGGTAGAGACATGCCGTCGTCGTCGTTCAGCATCTTGACAGTCTCTCTTCGCGAGACATTCCTCTCGTTCTTCGGGCGTCGTCGTCGTTGTCCCGGCCACCTGCTTAGCCTTCTTTCTCGCCTCGTTTTCACGTTGTCGGCCGGCCTTAACGCATGCGACGACTTCTGGACCGGAAGACTCAATTTCACGCAGCCTGTACTGCTGCCGTGACGAGCACGACCGCTCTCCTTCTCCCATGATGTGCGTCTGAGGAGCGAGTGCATCGCTCCCGGCTTATATCAGCTACGCGGCGCGACTCTGCGCATGCGCAGTGCGGCGCATAGCTAAGTGATCGGAATTTGGAGCAGCGGCTGCGGCAAAACGTGGCACACACCTGTGGCTCCAGCGCAACTGGTTGCCATGGTAACGACGCATGCGCCGTAGTGGTCTTTGCCCGGCTCCGCGAAATGCGCTTCTGCTAGCCTAGCGTAGCTTTCGCTACAAAAATTGACCGGATGTTTTACCTGAGTCGCGGTAATGAGACTTTTAGTGCTTTCAGCGATTGATACAGGCGTAGTGCGACATGCCGATGCACCTTTTGCCAAGTGCATTGGAGTATCCGGGGTAAGTAACCAGTCGTAAGGCGTGGAGTGGGCGCATGGAGTGCTGGGTAGGCGCGCATAAGGCACAGTCACTTATTAACCCCTTCATATAAAGCGGGCGTGCTGCGTGATGGCATAGTATAGTAAGGGTTTAGCATACCAAAAGTGACAGATGGACTGTGAGGGATGCCATAGTGCAGGGCTCCAGATTTGTTTCGACCACCTGGGGTTATTTAACATGCAATGACATCACACAGTACATGGACGCCTTGAATTTCGCCTCCTATTAATCACTACAGTAGCATTGCCCGCATGTCAACAACGCCCTGGTCACTAGTTTCGCAGTACTTACCTGCAAGCTGAGCGCAGAGCAGTAGCATGCTATCCATATCTTGCTAAAACAGCGACTGCAATTTGACCCGCAAACGCGAGCGCAGTGCGTGGTGCGGCGTGAATGGTTTGGTTTGGTTTGGTTTATGGGGTTTAACATCCCAAAGCGACTAAGGCTATGAGAGACGCCGTAGTGGAGGGCTCCGGAAATTTCGACCACCTGGGGTTCTTTAACGTGCACTGACATCGCACAGTACACGGGCCTCGAATTTCTCCTCCAAAGAAATTCAGCCGTCGCGGCCGGGATCGAACCCACGTCTTTCGGGCCAGCAGCCTAGCACCATAGCCACGTGAATGGGTTGATTTTGCATCGTGCAAGCATTGAGCATATTCAGGAAAACTCAGCAGCCCCCCATTAAGGTTTGGTTTGGTTCAAAGTGTCCAGAGCCCTCCACTACGTCGTCTGTCATAGCTTGAGTCACTTTGGAACATTATACCCCATAAACCAAACCAAACAAAACCAGCATTAGGGCTTTCAGAACATGCTTGAAATGTAAATATATTTACGGGAATGCATTTTCACGAGCATCAGCGAAAAGGTATCGTTCGTGTTTTGATGGCACAGATTCCAGATGATACAAATATATTTCGTTACCCCCATGATATTCGTATCAGAGAAATTTTGCTTCATATGGTCCAAACCTCAACCTTTGACTGGCACAGATAGTGCACATGCATTGACACCACACGATAAAAGTTATGGTCCACACTCCTTGTATATTAGACAACAAACAATCATCCAGGAAAATCTCTTGAAACGTCATCCAAAATAGCCTTCTTCAGATACTCTCGAGCACTGCAACAGGAAAGAACAAAGACATGCAAGTAAGATTTCACAACTGTTCCTGCAAGAGTGCTCCAACACCTCCGCAACTGCCTGCTACTACAAACCTCAAACCAAGTAAAACTGCTTTTCATTCACTGCAGAAGTGGATAAAAGAAACACTCTCATTAAGCCCACAGAGACAGTCCCTGCGCAGTCACATTACATGACGTGTTGCGGCAACTGCTGAGCTTTCAGATACTTCACAAACTCTTTGTTACCATAACTGCAGCATTTTCTGTTAAATCTCCGATCTCTAAGGCATAGAAAGCATTGCCGGAGCCCCTCTTACACTAGTGCAAATAAGAATAAACACAGAAAACATAATATCGCTGATCATCACCAAATACTTCCTGGCAACTTTACCACTCACCCTCTGCAATTCTCCCACAATGTGATCATTCTTTCAAACCTTCAGCACATCACATGCCATGGCTCCTTTTGTGTCAAATCATGCCTACCTCGAACCACTATTGACTGGAATCATCTCCATTTAACAACACAAAAGAGCCAATACATATTGCCAAGCCAAATTTCAAGAACTTTTGAAAAGTGATATTGCTAGTCAGTGGTATTATTCTTATATCATATTTTTGTTGCTTCTGCATTGTTTGCCTCTCTATTACGTATTATGTATTTCTAATAAGGGAGTAATTACTCGTTGGCATCCACCCGAGCGCAGCCATACGGCTACAAAGGAAAGCTATACAGCATTCTCAGAAACTTCGTAGTTAAAGAAAAATTCGTCCTGGTCCGGGGTTTGAACCCGGGACCACCGCTTCACCGGAGCAGTCGCTCTACCAACTGAGCTAGCCGGGACGGCAAGCTTATGGTAGCGCGAGAGCGAATTGATCAATAACTCGAAGTGGGAACAGTGTTGGTCAAATGTTTAGGGGAAACCCCCAAGGTGGTTTCTACTCCACCTTGGAGGTTTCCCCTAAACATTTGACCAATTATGTATTTCTGTCAGGCAATGCATTTTTTACAGCATTTCACTGTTCCATTTTTCTTTGTATCTCATTCTACTGTTGGCTCCCCCTTTCCCTAATGTAACCCTCTTGTCGAAAGGTCCTTGAATGCATGCATAACTGCATGAATGAATGAATAGGTAATTGACTAAGCGAGTGAGTGAGCAGAGAGTGAGAAAGTAAGCGAGTGCATAAAATATCTGCAGAAAGCTAAAGTACGGCACTTCAGAATTTGCAGAACAATGAGTCTTGGTAATCTGGCATAAATGGCAGAGCTGGAATCCTCACCTTCGACAGTCCTGTGGTATGCAAAGTGGAAGTAGAGCAAAGCAAGCAGGTGAAGGGCCCCGGCACTGCCAGCAGCAACTGCCTTGTGCGATGAGCTGGCGGTCTTGGCTGAAAAGACTGACATCTGCAGAGAGAGAACAACATGCCACCTTATGCAAAAAACACACATGCAAAAAAACTTCCTCAACTCTGTGGCTCTGTTCTTCACAACCTATAACCTCCTCCCCTCATCTGGTGAAATTCTAGAGGCCCGTGTGCTGTGCGATGTCAGTGCACGTTAAAGAACCCCAGGTGGTCGAAATTTCCGGAGCCATCCACTACGGCGTCCCTAATCGCCTGAGTCGCTTTGGGACGTTAAACCCCAATAACCAAACCTAACCAATCATCTGGAGCCCACGAACATGACTGCATACATGAAACAAAACATGACTATGCAGAAAGTCCAGGCAAGCCTTTTGCTATGTTTACGTGCTGAAGGACAGAGCAGGCACGTAAACATGAAACTTCACATGGCACTACAGCATAAATTTGCTCTAAATTTAAAAGGGGCCATCCTCTGTGGGTAAACTAAAAACGAACAAGTATGATGTACACTTCTATGTGCATGTTGTAATACAGCTAAACCTCAACTGAAACATAATTTTGTGCTCGGTAAAAAGACCACTAGCTAGAAGCATGCTAGCAGGGAGGGCTAAAAAAAAAGAGAAGTAGCAACAAAAGTGAGTGCGTCAGGAATGCCTCATAAAAACCACCATTTTTCAAACTAAGACTACAAAAAGGGCAGCCATAGCCAACCACAGGAAGTGACATACAGAGTGGACCACTGGGACCCACTCAGGCCCATAGCAACCGCAGTGGGCAGTTGAAGGTGTGTTGTGAACAAAGCTAACGCCGACCGCATGAAATTACAGCGCCGCGAATAAACATCCAGGAAGGAGAAGTACTTCTGGTTTTGCGTCATCTGCTTTCATCCTGCTGCCGACATGAGATGGCGCTACTTGCACAGCTGTAGTGAAAACCTTATTTTTCACCTGACATCACCATAGAAAGTAATGCGAGGCAAGGATGCGACTCTTTGCAAAATTAAAGTAAAAAAATCCTTAGAATTAGTGCTGTTTGCACAAATGACCTGTACATCCCCGGGGAGCTTACCAGCTTGGCAGCGGTCACACCACCCAGGAGTAGCCATATTGAGTAGAAGAACAGATGGGAGTGCACCGGGTGGAATGCATTACCCAGCAGCAGGGCCAGGCAGTGACCAGAGAGACCGTAGCCCTGTAACCAGACAAAAGGGGCCACTACATATCCAGCACCAGCCAAAGCCAACACGAAGCTGAAAAGGAGACTGGTGTAAGATAAGGATTCATTCCGAGGAACAGAGCAGTGGTGGAAGCCATAAGAGGGCAGACGGCGTGAACACAGACACACACACAGTAATATCCATGCTGCTGGGACCAATGCCCAGAGTCTTCTTTACAAAGGACCCTGATGAAATAAGGAGCCACACTGGCGACCTATGGAGAGGACACGATCACAGGGTCCTGGTACAGCTTGAAGCACTGGTTGTGCACAGTCTAGCGGTCATGGCAGCGAAGATCAGGAGACTGTGTGAGCGGCTTGACAATGCAGTTCACAGGTGATGTGCAATCTAGGACACGGTGGGGGCCATGACACTTGGCAAGGAATTTCTTGATTGTGTTCAGCGCACACAAGGATAGAGAAATGATGGGCTTGTTATGACATACAAATGAAAGAAAGGAAGGAAGGACGTCCGAAGTTCGAATATCACCAGTGGCATGGTCTTTTCTTCTACTCTCTGTTAAATTATCTTCCACCTAAAAAAAAATGATCAGGCTAATAATTCCTGACTTAGATCAAGACCACAAATATTCCCCACTGCTTTTCTGGTTACAATGCCTGTTGTCTTTTTTCACAGGAATAATTGTGAAATATATAGTATATGCAATAAGCTATGACACTGTGCAATATACTGGTCCTTTCTGAACTGCTCTTTGCAATGTATTTCCCCTGGACTGCCACAAACGATCTTTTTTCCCAGTTAGCATTTATTGAAATACTAATTATAATCTCGTCTACTTAGCTGAACAAAATTTGAAATTCAGCAACCCCTGACCTTTGTTACAGCACACTTTACTTTGTAGCAGTTAGCAGCAGTGAAGGGTCAGTGGCACAGCAACAACTGAGGGCACAATGTGCTAAACACAAAGACAACGTTATGGATATTAAGTGTCACGGTCTATGATACGGTGGAATAAGTGGCTCATCGCTGAGTAAAGATTCCACATGAAACGGCATGCACACTTGTCAAAGCCCACTTCAATTTCATATCACTATCTTCTCCAACAAACTCTGATCAACATTTACATCAGAGTCAATGTCATCTGAGTTTTTCCACTGTTACATACTCAACAACAAAGGCACACCTGCTACATCGTAGACTGTCAGCTGCTCTGTAGTGAGAACGTAATCTTCAGTTGCAAAGGCAGACTTGCCTGTACTTTACCTCTCGCACGACTTAAAGGAAATTACCTCTGTGCATGAAGGCACTCCATTTCTACTTTCCCTCTCGGAGATGGCCGTAATACCAGCCACAGTTTGCATGACCAACGTGACGAGGAGAATTATGGCGTTAAATCTGATTTTCATCTCACCACTATTGTGATTTTTACAGCTACATTAATGTACAACCAACCAACCAAACCTTCTACATGCATGCTTACCTAGCAACATTGTTCATACTGTCACGATGACAAAAAAATTGCCCTGAAGTTTCACTCGCAGTTCACTTCAACGTCACTCAGTTGGCCGTCCCATCAACTGCTAAAACTTGTAAACCGTTTACGAGCTTTGCAGCTGGACAAATCTAGTTCCTTACGCTCTCATCCTCTGTAACTTCTTTAGCTTAACTTCTGGAAAAAGGAAACACTCGGCATTCGATTCAATACTCCAACACCATTTTTTTTTTTTCCAATCTGTATTACATTTGATACCAACGGAACTTTACTCTCAACAGCTAAAACAAGACCCACAAAAACAAAGTCCCTAAATGCAATAAACAAAAGCTGAGTTCAAAATTCCAGCCCACTCACCCACCAAACAACCTGTTAGCAACTTTAAATAATCATTTCAACAATTTTAATACAGTGCACTTAACAGCACTTGCATGACCCAGCCACTTCATTCACTCACCATCAGTGACAACACCTGGAAGAAGGAGAGCTGCGTGCTGCTGATGTAACCGGCAGCACGGACCAGGGCTGAGCCTCCAAGCCAGTAGCCAAAACTGACACCAAATGCAGTGCCCATGAGTGTGCCTTCTTTCTGATAAGAGTCAGTGACAAGAAACAATCAGAGGGCAAACATACTGTTCAGCAAAAATAAAGCCCAGATAGCAAACAACAATCACACAAAAGAAAAAAAATTCTACAACTGCCGTCAGAAACAGCAACGACTTGTGCCCAAACAGTGCTTCCATCACAGTGCCTCTCAGTAAATTTGACTAATTTCAGAAAACTTGGGTGTTGCAGTGAAGAAATAGGTTACCTTTCTTTCTTCAGTAAAAGCCTCTACAGCTAGCTATGAAACCGAGCATAATGCCTTGCATGTACAAATATGCTCGAAAATATTAGCCCACTCTATGCAACATCAAATCAGCTATATTTTCAATGCGAGCTTGCAAACAGCAGTAGCCCAGAACTCCATAAAGCCCCCACAATGGCACCATATCTCACAGTGCCAATTAAAACCACTAAAAATAAACAACCCATGCTACCACACTTGCATCTGTCAATATTTTCATCACAACACCATGAAGCTAGCATAAAAGCAGAATTGCCATTATGTTCATTAAGATGGACAAGCTGGCTAGCTGGTCCAACATTATGAAAATGTAAAAGTACTATATAAAACACTTTCCAATACTCTTGTGATTTGTTGTCACAGGACTCAATCGATGTGTTACTGTTTGTAAGATTGCTTAATTGTTCTTAAAGTGTAATACAAGTTACAGTTTTCCTGTACACCTTTTATATGAAACAGTCTTGTTCCAAGGCTTCTATCTGAGTTTATTGGCAGTTCATGTAACTGCCACCTTTGCATCTTATTTACGTCAAGTGATATTGTGTGTAAATCCAGGGAAAACCTACTTCGCACACTTCACAATCAGTGGCTGCAAAGTACACTGAAGACAATTACTTACTGCCACAACCAGTTATTAGTATCACAGAACAAAACAGCTTCATATCGGGAGGGAACACAGGTATACGCACCACAGTATGACCAGATGTCTTCATTCCAAAAAGCAGAAGCGTTATCAAGGTCAAAACCAGCATCAAAGGACCATAAAGCTCAGCTGGAATTAACTGAAAAAAAAAAAGCATGGAAAGACCTTTAAGAACAGCAATAAAACTCTGCATAACGTGAAAGATCACAAAGGCTGCGACAGAGCATTTACCAAAGGTGCGTAGTGTGATGGCCAACGGGGCAGGAAAGACTCCAAGATTCTGTAAAAGCGGGAACATGTTAGCATCTATCTATGGCACAAAGGAAGTAAAAGTTGTTACTAAAAGCAATCGGAACGCTATGGATGATCAGCTCCTTTGCATCCGTTCACAACTGCTCCACATTCTACTCTAGTTACGTTTAGTAGAAAAAAATTCCACCCCATTTTTGCTGCTCTTTCAATGATATGCTTTAATTTCGTTATGCACTCAGTAAACTAAAACTGAACTGTGTCTAATTTCGTAATGTACTCAGTAAACTCAAACTGGACTGAACGGAGCAAGCCACAATTCTTTGTAGTCCCTCACCTTTACATTGCTTCGACATTTAGAGATGCAAAATTAGTGAACAGCGACTTTAACACATTGAGGTTACAAGATGACACAATGGTTACATTGACAGAAACCTGGCATTAGTAGGCAAAAGACTTCAACTCGTACAAAAGCTGTTTTGCAAACGAACCTAAAAATAGAGGTGACATTCCATTCCAAACATTCATCGTGAGGTTTTTACAAGACAGGATACAGTAAAATGCACAGAAGCAGGGACCCACACAAAATCACCACAGGACGGCATACAACATCGTACCTGCAGCTTCTTCGACGTATGTGCTACATTTTCGTTAGTTTGTCGTTCCTTAAAATAAATGCCAGTGAACTTTCCCGCATGCTAGGTCTCTCAGCAGCTTTTCAACTATGCATTCTTTGCCCACTCACACTCGCAAAAGAAGCAAACACCGCTTTTAAAGCGTTAAGACAAAAGACGACGCTGTGGCTGCAGTGATAGAAAATGTGCGCCTCACCTTGCTCGAACTTCTTGCGGCTCGACGTGAAAATACGGCCTCAGGAGATCAATGTTGGCGTAGATACTGAAGGCGTTTTGGGCCTGCTGTTTCCCAGCTTGCCACAAGAGCTGCGAAGTGGTCAAAGCCAGCAATTTTTTTTAGAAATTAACGCCTTAAACAGTTGGCCACCACTTGAAGCAGTTGGACCGCAGTCAAATAAATGGACACGCTGAGGGCAGCTACGCACCATAGACGGCATAGAAGAAAAGACATCCCCGTGTTGAAGTAAGGCGGGATCAGGCTTCCCCGTTTGGTACAACTTGTCATCATGATGTTCTGAAAGCCAGTAGTGACAGGTTATCTTCAAGGCAGATTAATTTTTTTCCTGTACGTTACTTACCTGACGACAGAGCGTCGGTGAAATCAAGCACAGTGGATTCCTGAAACCAAATTGCAAATACGCGTTATGAATTAAATATCGACAACAGCGCAACAAAAGTGACTTCGCACTGTTGAGAAGCATGAGTTGGTTGCTCTGAACCCTCATCAGCGATTACAGCAGTCAAAATTGAAGTATATTACCTGTTTTTCTGCTGGTGTAAACGAACTGCGAGCATCTGACGGCGCCGCCATATTGGCTGCGGTTTGTTACTTGGTTTGTTTACGTACGTGAAGTCTATTTTGCCATCTCTACATAATTTCTGTTTGCACATAATAAGCTCACCCCCAGCTTTAATGCACTTATATGCTTCCAATATTTAACTATCACATAAAGCTGCTACGATCTACGGAAAAATAAAAAGGCCTGCGACTTTCACGTACAGGCGTTATCAGCGCAGCGACATATCGACGTATCCATGACAATCCGATCCGATAGCCATCATAAGCCGGCTGTTTCGGCGTTCTTCTGCTTGCGGGTAGTTTTACGTGTTTTGCAAGCATTTCTCCGTCGTTGCCCCGTCAGGGTTTTCACCGTTATGTCGGCTTCACACTGATTTAACAGAATTCTTGTTGCTGAATCCACTATAAATGGCAAGTGAACAGCGCGCACAAGATAGAGCGGTGAGAGTAATTGTCCACCGTAACGGAACCAATCGCGATGGGAAGGTAAGTGACCTCTGATACATGCTGTCATCGTATTCCAGCAGTGTCTACTGATTCCTGTAAAGTCCGCCTATTTACCGACTACTCTAAATTTCGTCCTTGACAGTGTGGCACCGTGTCTTGAGCTTATCGAGCGGTGATTGCTAATGCTTTTCTTCTATTCTCTCCTTTGAAAGGTGTTACTGGTTCCGGGCGCTTTCGACGAACTGCTGAGAGCTATTAGTGCCAAGTTTGGAATACAGGCCAAAAGGTTGTTTACCAGCAAAGGCGGCGAAATTGACGATACTAGTCTGATTAGGCGAGTATGCTGCAGCGATTTCCACTACCGCTTTCAAGCAACTTGAAGTGCATCTGTTCGTAATTTGCTTGTTCTAATCTGACATCGGCACCTTGTGCATTTCAGGGACGAAGACGTCCTGTTTGTCTCGTCTGGAGAAAGCTTCGTTGGTGAGCTGCAGTATTTCACGCCATCCCGGACGGTGCAATCGACCGAGAATTAAATAACGATAGGGACAAAACAGCGCGGCCTTTATCGATCCCGACAGCAGTGCGAATGCGTTGCGGTGAAATGAATATCTGAAGATGTGCATGCTGCTCTGATCGCAGCTCCTTCAAAGTAATTAACTAACGATCTGCGTTTTTTTTTTTATTGGGGTGTAATAGCGACTATACGAGATCCTTTCGTTGCTGTTTTGTTCGTCAAACATTCGTCTTACATAGTTATTCGCGGCTGACAGCAAACACTTCAGTCCTCCGAGGGCACGAGAATGTACCGTATTGTGCGTTTTTATCGTAAAGACTTTCAAAATTTTTCTTACCTCAACCACTGGCTCGTTTGTGGTGACACTGCACACAGAGCTTGCATATTATGGTAACTTTTGTGTCGTAGCAAGTTTTACAACGGTACTTGCTTAGTTGAGCCGTGCATGATGCGAAAACGTAGTCGTCTGCGTCGAGATCGGCGAACCGAAGCCCAAAACACCAAGTTTTTGCTGACGGGCGGCAGTAGCGCCATCTGTCTTCCACAATGCAATTAAACAAGAAAAACACAGCTCAGGACTTTGCGACGTCATCCTCCGACGCTTTAGGAGAGCCACGAAAGCGGACGATATAAGCTGAACTGGATAAAGTCATTGGATGAAAAAAAGATGTCAAACAATATTCTTTTAATGGCACAGCCTCGTTAAAATAGTTGTTTCTGGCATTTTTTCCATTCACTTGGTCGAAAATGTTCGAAGCGCTTCAGTTGAAGCAGACGAAAAGGCCCCCGCGCTCCTTGCAACGCTCGCCTTGGCGCCTTGTGATGCTTTCTACTGCAGAAGACAGATGGCGCTACTGCCGCCCTGTTTTTATGTGTGTGCTTATCCAGCCAGGGCACCTTTGGTAGGCGCCCGCCCGTTACAAAGGGAAGGCTACATCATCAGCAGCAGCAGCAGCAGCAAAAACTCGGTGTTTTGGGCTTCGGTTCGCCGATCTAGACACAGGCGACTACGTTTTCGCATCATGCACGGCTCAACTAAGTAAGTGCCGTTGTAAAACTTGCTACGATAAAAAAGTTACCATAATACGCAAGCTCTGTGTGCAGTTTCACCGCAAAGCAAACGAGCCAGCGGTTGAGGTAAGAAAAATTTTGAAAGTCTTTACAATAAAAACGCACAATACGGTATGTTCAAAGCAGACGCATTGAATCAATTGCTTATAGCTATGCTCACCTATTGAAAACACTGCACTGTTGACAGTCATAATTGCAACATCTCTAGTACAGCGCCTCTGCAGAACAGCTCTAATTCTTGCATATATTTTCCTAGCTTACTAATATATATGCTATTACATATATGCGAGTAGTGTTGCCGTGCGATTGGTGAGGCCGACCTTGCCCAGAACTTACTTCATTTTTGGGCTTCTACAGATGCGTCATCATCGACGTCACTTCCTCTTGCCCCTGGCAACCAGGACTGGGTTCTGCTCAATGTGGGCGGGAAGCACTTTGCTACCACGAGGTAAGTTACGCCTTCATTACGGAGGACGTTTGGGACATGTAACCACGAGGGTCAAATTTGAGTGCAGTATGTGTGCCTGTTGAAGCGAAATTTGTGCCACTAAACCGGTAATCCTGAGTGAAAGCATGTTTCATAAACCATACTTCATGACCATAGGATATTCTCCTGCCAAATTCCTCAGCGCTTTGTTTACGAATTAAGTAGTGACCGGCGTGGCAAGCATATATTTGACGGCCTTTAAATAAGAAAATGTTGTGTGACAGGGGTCTTAAATACATTCAGCATGGCAGAAAAAGAGATGTCTTGCAAGCAGCTAGTAGTTAGCTGCAAGAGTAAACGAAAAAATTTTGTGCGTACTTGCAGTTTTTTGCTACTTACAGATCGTAACGTAAAGATGATTCAAACAGATTAGAGAAGGTTTGCAGCTGGTTAAAGCATAATTTGTGCAAGGCACCATCAGATAGTTAAATTAAATCTGGTTTTATTAACGCAAAAAACTGGTTACGTTCACATAATTTTGTCAACCTTCTTCTCTTTATCAGTGCTAACTGAAGGTTTTTGTGCTTGCATGCTGTATACAGCTAATGACTTGAACATAAACATATTTGAAGGAAGTCTGTCTTGTTGGATTCCTAACATTGAGGAGACTGTGTTGTCTGGAGTTGCCCTGGAAGGGACCAAGTTCAGCCTGAAACTTTGGGACTTCATTTTCAACCCTGGTTGGTGCTAGAGTCTCTTTTGTATGAATAGGTAGCTCAGTATAAAACTATATTAGTTCTAGCGCTATTTGATAATGGTAACTCTGTGCTTAATTTAAGCTCGAAAGAACACCAACAAAAAAAAGAAAAAAAAATGACGTTTCAAAACCTACTCGGTTCCTTCAACGGGTATGACTGCGGGCGAGTTGCAGCTTGCCCTTTTAAGCCCCCATTTATTCATCCGCCGGGTCACTGACCATAGAGCATGGATGTAAGAAGGGGGAAGGGTTCCTAGGGAGTAGTTAACATTCCCCCGCATCTGTTGAATATGGCATGACTCAAGTAACAGCTGGACAGACGTCTGTCGAATGTTGTCTTCTATTTCGATTACTGTGTGGTTTGTATTCATTCAATGGATTGCTTGCAGTTGTGCTTAGTGGAAAAAAACTGCGCCTAAATCTCAATGGTGTACTTATGATCAAGCATTGTTGCCTTGAAAATTTTGCGTGCCAAGTTATGGGGATGCTCATTTATTGTGAAATAATGTCAGTAGGGCTGTATAGGAGGGTACCAATAATAACAATAACAGTAACTTTATTGCTTTTAGTTTATAGCCCTGTTGGAGAGTACAATGTGGTCTTTGTGTGAAGTTTGAATGAATCAGCTATTTGTTAGGAAAGAAAGCCTTCTCAGAAGTGTTGCAGCAGTCATTCAACATGTAGTGTGCATAGGTCCACACATTGGCCTTTCTCTTCTTCCAGGAGCACTTTGGTTTCCAAGGAACCCCGTTCTATGCTTGGCCGTCTGTTCAGTGAAGGCTCAGATGGAATAACGTGGCCAAGCGCTCGAGACAGCCGTGGCGCCTACTTGGTTGACCGGAGTCCGACGTACTTCGAGCCATTGCTCAACTATCTTCGCCATGGGCAGCTAATTCTTGACCGAGGTGTTTCACCACGAGGTGGGTGTGGAGATGAGAGAATCGCGCTACTTGAATGACGTACATAGTGAACAAATTAGCTCACTATGAAGTTTTGCCTAAAAGTTACGAGGACACTTTGGCAACTTACTTAAGTGTTGAGAGGCGAAAGCTGAGGACACTATGACATGACGACTTCGGGTGGATGTGACGTCACACCGTTTCCGTGGCTATATGGATGTGCAAATTATACATCTTTCGGGGATCTGAAGTGTTGATTACGCTTAATTACGCATTTTCCCATCTAATTTGACACAAATCCGATGTTTTTCTGACCGTTCTTTGACAGTTTTTGCTATGCCGTGATGACTTCTGGTGGATGTGACGTCACACCATTCCCGTGGCTATATCGACGTCCGTGCGATTTCAACGCAATTTCGACATTTTTACCTATAATTAATTAACTAATTAATCTACAGTCATCAAACTTGGCTTCTAGGTTCATTTTTTCCTCCTCTATCTGAAGCAACCATTCGTTTTCTCCTATCCTTTTTAGTTACCGAGTTAACACAAGTTAAACTCTGCCAAAGGTGTGACACCCTCTGCTAACGGACAACAGTATGAGCCGTTAAAGGCTTTCGCCTTAAAATGACTTTTCTTAGTGAAGTTAAACATTAGTGTCACTGACAATGCACAGGATGTATATAGCACCAAAGCAAAAGGGTGCACAACAGGCTTTCATTACAGCAAAGTTAGTGGGACGACGAAAAGTTTTAGCATAAGCAGTTGCTTGCTTATTGTCAGGCTATGCCAAAAGCATGGACTTCATTCTGACGACTAGCGCGAAATTCGACAACAGAGAGAAAGGAAAGAAAATGTGTGCGCTAATTCGCAAACTGCTATGAGAGCGGCTAGAACCGCTGGGATCCACAAATTAAAAGGGGTACATAAAAAAGAGCCCAAAGAACTAGAAATATAACTTAGAAACACACTATACTGGGTGAGTTGGTTGGTGTTCATTCTGACGGCAAGCACGAAATTCAGTTCTATGCAAAAACTCCAACATGGTTGCTTAGTGACTCTGCCACATAATTTTGGCAGACAGGTTAGTTTCAGTGTGGTATGCTACCAGGCTAGTTGATGCTGCACGCTTAACTAGAACAAGGCACAACATAGATAACAACACATAATACGAGATGTGATCATTGTCTAAACACTGTTGTCTGTGCTGCACCTTGTTCTAAATAAGCAGGTTTGATGCTGAGCCCTTGAACATTTTTCATGTTTCTCGCTCTAAAAGAGTACTGGGTGCACTGTACGTTACTTGCAGGTGTCTTAGAAGAGGCAAGGTTTTATGGAATTGAGTCTGTCATTCCAGAACTGGAGCGCATCAGTCAGGTAAAGTCTGCTCTGTACTTGTGATGCACAGTTTGTTCTGCATAGTAGCTGCAGAGGGCTGTTGTCAGTACGTATCTCATTTAATGTCTTTAATACACTGGAGTTGATCATATAATCAGTGCTCCAATAGAATGTGCTAAGTGGAGCTCAATCAGATTGACACTCAATGTGCGAGGTTTATGTAACATTATAATAAGGCAGATGGTACTAGTTGCATGTTAACACAAGGTTATGTTACAGTGTCCAAAGTGCAAAAAATAAAAGCATAATTGCTTTATTAAAAAGAAAGCAACACGTTTTCAGCAGCAAACGGATGTTAATATAATGTTCGGCACTCAACATTCTAAAATGTTAAAGTTGAGTTTCCTGGGAGTTGGTATGTAGCCACAGTGTTACCATTGAACGTAGTCATAAAACGGACCAAGTAGGAACACTTTTTTTTTAGCTACGGTATCATTAACTGCCCTGACACATTCAAGGAAAGAAATGGGTCATATGCTGCCAGAATATATTTTTTTATATATAGGTAGCTAGGATGGAAATGGGGGGTGTTTAAGAAGCCGTGTTTAGAATGTAGCCTTTATGATTGCTGTTTTAAAATTGGGAGCCTAGTTTAAAGCTTTCAATTCACCATCCATAAACAGCTATACTTAGCGGGCAACCTTGTTGGTGTTTCAAAGTGGCTGTGTTTGTAATAAGAGGCCATGCTGAAGCTTCTATTTTGATATTATACAACCATATGCAGTTGTTTACTATTCCCTATTATGCAGGTGATAACGTGAACTAGTATCAGTCATCATGTGTTACTTCTGTACTGGCTTGAATTATATTTTCTTTAGTTATGAAACAAATACACAGTTTTGTTAACATTACTCACTTTGGTTGTAATTTCAGCTAGTTAATCCTTCATTGTAGTAAAGTTCAAAGCACTTATTTTCTCTGTCGATATTGTGGTCCTGGCAGGGCCTGGTTGGTGCAGCAGTCTTGTGAAATAACTGACTTCCTTTGTCTCTTAGTCAAAGCTATGATTTGTATCGAAGCTGTGATGTGCGTGACTGTTAACAACTGTGTTAGGGCCACATAGAGATGCAGCTTGGCTGTCATGGCTGCCTGTGTGCATTCATGGTCATGTTTTACCCTCACTACCAACAGCAAAGCGAGTCTGATCCTGGAGACTGCCTTCCGTTAACGCGACAAGATGTGGTCCACATCCTCACGAGAACATCCCACCTGTCGGAACTTCGATTTCAGGCAGGTATAACATACACCGCCTCGCTGCCACATGCCTTGCTGCAGCCTCGCACTAGCCCTATCTACTAGTCGGCACTAACTGCTTTGTAATGGCACAAAACATTTGGAGTTGAACCCCGCCATCGTAAACTCAGATATACTGAAATGTTGGTTGTAATAAATTGAAACTGTGGTTCATTTTGCCTTCCATTGACAACTGAACATTTTTTTTTTTAATTTGCAATAAAGACAATAAAAGAACGGTTATAGTAAAGAGTGTCTGGCTGTAGCGACATACTTCCGCAGAATGATGACATCGCGGCACACGTGCAGTCTAGGATCGCAAGGCTAACATTATGAGGCAAGTGGATACTGAAGGCGATAAAACGGCGCTTTTTGAGATGGCTTAACCACTAAGCTTATCAGCTGCGCAGAAAAGCCAACTTTTCGGAGGTCTTGGAGCCTTGAGGAAAAGCGTACGGCGCGCACAGAAAAAAAAAAGGGGGAAGGGGGGGGTAAAGCTCCCTATGAATGTAGAGGGAAGGTGGCGAGGGCCACTAAGAAATGAAAGACAGTAAAAGTGCAGTGAGGAATAGGGCAAACATTCGCAGGACTGGGCTGCATGATGTAAAAGCGGCAAGAAACGAAGGCGTGGCGGCACTACATTGGGTGGCTTTGCCACGCTTGATTGCGTCACAGGTCTTTATTAACTATTGCCTCTTAAATGGTCACTGAGGCCACGTAAGACGACGCAGTTTTCACGAAAAGCTGTGGCTTTCACACGGAAACAAGCTCACATTTTGTTCGTAGCCGCGTTGTATACGTGCGAATGCGATAATTCCACAAGACATAAACGAAATCGAAAACATGAGAACAAAATATGATAACCAAAAATAGTTAATTATTACATAAAGGCACAATAAGAGCAGGATGGAAGGTACTTCTGAATGTTTCTTTCATAATCTAGCACTGTGTGTTCAGTAAGTAACCAGTTCATGACCAAGCAGCATCCTCAGAGCCACACCATGACTAACAACTGGTGTAGTGAACATATTTACTGGTCTGGGCGGCTTTACAATAGAGAGGCTCTACTGCTTCAGGGGTCAAATAGAAATTTTGTTCAAGTTTTACTCACACCAATCTCGTGCTGCTAGTGTAGTCTTGGTAAATACTTGGATTCCTGTTTTTATTGTTGCCTAGTTGATCGTTATCCAATTGAGCAGGCACTTGCATTGTCTGCTGCCTTCACACAGCCACAAAAGCAAGGTAGTCACTATATAGTACCATTGGGATTGTTGGATTTCTGTCTGGCCACCGGATAGGCAATCCAGCATTCACAGCTGTCCAAAGTACTCATGTTTCCAGAATAATCCTTGGCTGTTCATTCAGGCATGTTAAACTAACAACTTGTTTCAGTCCCAAAGTGACTCAGGCTATGAGGGACGCTGCAGTGGAGGACTCTGTATAATTTCAACTGCCTGGGGTTCTGTAACATGCTGTGACATTGCACAGTACAGGGGTCTCTAGCATTTCGCCTCCATCGAAATGCGACTGCCACGGCCGAGGTCGAATCCACGTCTTTCGCGTTAGCAGCTGAGCACCATAACCACTCAGCCACTACGGTGGCTTAAAGTAACATCTAATCAGGATATTTAGTCTGGGCTAGTTGTTTCATTGCTATCAACAGATTAACTCAGTGTGAGCAAACGATCCTGTGTTGTGTGTTCGCTTTCATGTCCGCACTTCTTTGCGCTGGATTAACCTTTTTATTAAGTAACATTTCCCACTGCTGTTAGTATATACGGAGTGCTACTTGTTAGAAGTGTGTACAATTGCAGTCTTATTTTGGATCTACATCTTTCTCCTTTTATCATTCCACTGCTTGGCTGCATGTTTGATTCAAATGATTGCTTTCTCTCGTAATATTTTTTAAACTGTTTTGCGTAAAAGTATTGTTATTTGTCCATTATTCGAACATTTTTTCATGCGTATTCTAACAGGATGTCGCCCTCTGAGCCTTTGGCTCTTGAACCTCCTCCTGCATTTGCGATTTACAATCGTGCTGCGCGTTGTTATGCGGAATGAAGTGATCCTGACTTTTGGACTTGACCCGAAACACCCAGGGTGTGGACCTCTCGGGCGCTGACTTGTCTCGGCTCGACCTGCGACACATCAACTTCAAGTGGGCCAACCTCCGCAAGTGCCGCCTCACCTGGGCCAACCTCAGCTACTGCTGTCTCGAGCGTGCCGACCTCACTCTTGCCAACCTCGAGGTGAGCCTTTCTTTCTTTCCTTCTTTCTTTCTTTCCTTCTTTCTTTCTTTCTTTCTTTCTTTCTTTCTTTGAAAACAATGAGAATGGTGACGTGGAAATCAAGGTAAATTTGCAGCCAAAGTACTATCGGGGGCAAAAGTGGTATATACTCCACGCGGCGGGAGCCAGAGCATCGGAAAACTGCGTTGTAGCGCCATCTACAAGCAGCATCTGGGATCGAGACAGCCAATGCATGACATTTATTATCAGCAGCAATGTCGCTTGGCTCGTTTCAATGTTTCGTGCTTTAGCTCGCCGTTGCTCCGGCTCCCACTGCGTGGAGTATGCCACTTTTGTCCCCGATAGTACTTGAAAGTAGTGATCCCGTCCCCTCCCTCTCTCTCCAGTTTTTTTTTTATTTTTCTTGATTGTATTAACTTTTTTTGTTGTTTCTGTGCCAAGTTATCATTTAGCATGTACGTGCCATGGGGTTGAGTCGCTTCTAATTACCATTCTCGAATTGTAGTTTTGTCAGTGTCTAGTTTGTTCTTGGCTGCATGCCTGCTCGCCTTTAAATGCCTGTAACACGTGTGCTCGCGTAGGATTATGCGTATTGACCTCTGCACACGTGTTGCAGGTCGCCCTTCTCCTAATGTTATGTCTTGTCCTCGGCGCTTCTAAAGTTGGTAAACAAATAAGTGATTATAGTAATGACGGTGATGGTCCACTAAAGTTGCTCCATCAAAGGCAGTGCCTTACCATTTTACAGGTGCTTTGTTGGCAACTTTTAACTGTAGCTTGGAACATGGGAACATGGACGGTGGTGCAATTGCTGGCAGAAATTGCAAGGCTAACTGTATCTTACAGCATCTCAGCTCAACTCATGGGAACATGGCTGTGCCTCACAGTCTTATACTGCAGTGAGTGTATCGATGGTAGTGGCTGTCATTGCCAGGTGATGTATATGTTCACTGTTCGCAGCCAAAAAAAAAAAAATAAATAACTGATGCCACACTGATGACTTTTTTGTACATTTGCAGAAGTTAATTTGAGATGTCTGCCGTGCGAATTACGAATTTGTCTTGGAGAAACACTCTTGCTGCTGAATAAAGCCCACCTTCAATTGCCATTAAACCTCTTGTCATGTGTGCGATACGCTGAAAACATTTGTAAAACTGTGAAAACTTTTTTGAAAACTTGCGGCACACTCAGTGAGGAACAGTATATACAGCGGTGCAATCAGCGTGGTGCTTTAGCTGTCTTGTAAGTCCTGTAAAGCGTTGGAGCAAATGTTGAACGCTTAGCATCACTTTCCATCTGACCGCATGCAGTCATAGAGCTGCTTGATTATTCTTGATCATTTCATCGTGGCTCTCATATCATGCCAGCTGTTTGTCTACTCTCGGGGAGGCTGAGTTTGGATGTCAACTGTGTAGCGCTTTGGCTGTGCTCAGTGAGTGTGGACTTTGATTATAGTTGAAAAACAGCATTTAACCCTTTGAGGGTCGAATTATTTTGAAGAAAACTTTCCCAGGTGGTCAAATTACTTTATTGCGGATCTTGAATCTACAAAATGTATATAATCGAGAATAAATAGTAAAAAAAAATTAGCAACAGCACTTTGGTGACAGCATCACTCACAACTGGAAAATGTTCAATAGAATTTCACGAGCGACGGTGATAAACAAGCTAAGAGCAGCACCAATAAAGATAGAAATCAACTTTCGCCGCCTCTGCAAAACAGTGCCTACAAAGAGAAAACACGTTTCGCGCGACTCCGTTGCTATCCCGCGGCGGAATTGAAACCGCGTAGGTGCGTTGCCACAGAGGGCGAGAATACTTCGCGAGCAACGTGATAAGCAAGCTAAGAGCAGCGCCAATAAAGATAGAAATCAACTTCGGCAGCCCCTGCAAGATTGGATTGTAAAACATTTTATTCGCCGGAAAGAGCTTGGCAAGAGGTCGCGTCAAGTGGTCGAGAGTACATGGCCCTCGACGACTTTGTCAGCCCACTCCACCGCCAGAACTTGCGTTCTGGGGTCAGAGCTAGCCAGCACGGTCTCCCACCGCTCGAGAGAAGGAGCTGTAACTAGATCACCCGGAGGTGGCTCTATTTTGCAGTCCCACAGGATGTGATCATAGATAGTGCTGACAAAAAGAAAACTCAAATTTCGCGCGACTCCGTTGTGATCACGCGGCGAAACCAAAACTACAAAAGGGGTGTTGTCGCAGTCTGTGCCGCCGCGCTGAAGCTAGACATAAGTTCTGCTTATCTCCGTAAGAAGGCAGCACAAAATTCAAACACTTCTTGTAAGTCCTAAGAGGTGGCAGCACCCCCCAGTGAGCACGCATTGTTCTTTTGGCGCAAAATTTCAAACGGAAGCTCGAAACCGTACCTGTACGGCAAAGACCTTGCGGGACAGAAAACCGCCGCCGTACATATACGGCAAAAACCTTCAAAGGGTTAAAAATAGGGGCGTGGACTCTCCCATTGCTGAACAGGGCGCACAGCTGGTCGGTGCCAAAATGATGCGTGCCAACATGGAAGCAGCTCACCTGCGTTCATGCAACATGGAAGACCCCGCTGGAAACAGTGCCAACCTTGAAGGTGACTCAACACATTTTACTGCTAGTCTTTTTTGTTTTATCGTGGAGGATAGAGACGTGGTGAATATGTACACGAGTTACCGTTTTCGTTTCAAACTTCCAGCTGGTAGCGTTTACTTCTTCTGTCATTTGCTTTTTGTACATTCTATATTCTTTTTCTTTTTTTTAATGCACCATATTTACTCACGCGATAAGTGCTATCACAAAAGATATGCATCCTCCGAATTCGTCTTTAAATTTAGGGACCGCTATGTAAACCTTGCACTACACAAGAAATGCATCTGTCATTAGTGCCAGTTTGCTTACGAAGATTGTGTTCATTGTACAAGCAAATATGGAATGCCTTTCACTCTTACTGTGTAGGAAAGAAGACATTCAAAATGGTAAGAAATTGAAATTTCAGACATCTTCCTTCATGTATCGAATAAACCATGTAAGCGAGTGGTAAGTTTTACCACCTAACGCATTAAGGCTGTTAATCATCGAGGATCATTGGTGAACCGGGGAATGTTGGAGCTTTTATGGATTATTCTGTTAACTCTCATCGAAGGCAGAATTGTCGTTAAAGTTAGAGTGCATTTCTGTTGGAGCAGGGGTGAACCTGAAGGATGCCGACCTTGATGGCAGCCAGATGGCTGGGGTGAACCTCAGAGTTGCGACCCTCAAGAACGCCAACCTGCAGAATTGTCACCTGCGTCAGGCCATCCTTGCTGGTGCAGATCTGGAAGTGGGTTCATTCATTGGTTTCTTCATTCATACTGTCAGTCTCTCCAAGATACAGTCAAATCCACTCATAACAATACTGAGGTGATGTGGAAATACCATTGTTATAACCAGTAATTGTTATAACATGGTTGTGCCGAAAATACCATAGAACGCATCCAAAAGCTGACGGTGCCGTGACTGACCATTGTTATATCCGATATATTGTTATAACCGGTATTGTTATAAGTGGGTGTGACTGTATTGCAGGAGTGGAGTGCAAAACCCAAGAAAAAAGCAAACGTGCGTTCAAAAAGAACAAAACTTTTGTTCTGTTTGACAGTGTAGGTCTCTTTAGCACAACTTTGTCATCTTTGCTGTTTCTTGCATCTTAGCGCTGACTACTGGGTCAGTATGTTTATGCGTTTAAACACCTATGTGTTCACATAGCAACAATGCATGATAAGTTATATGAATGATGTTGAACAAGTCAACCACACCGACTGGTTAGTGGCCTGAATTCTGAGCATATATAATTGTGAGGGTCAAACTTATCAAAGATCTCACACACTCGAATGAACAGCATGGATTCTGTGAGCAGACTCCGTGAAATGAAAGCACTGATTGTAGAGAAATTTAGAAGTCATTTCAAAGCTTCACATACCTGTCTGCAGTCACAAATGTTTTGCTCGAGAGCTCACGTTTGCTTTTGTAGCTTGCTGTCATAGACATCTGCATGCCAACAAAGGGTCTCAGGAGTTGTGGGGGCAGAGTCAGCATTTATAACTTACTGTGGTGATGTTGAGTTTAACGCCCCAAAGCTACACATGGGCTGTGAGAGATGCTGTAGCGGAGGGCTATGGATTAATTTTCGACCACTTGGGGTTCTTCAGCTTGCACTGACATCGCACAGCACACAGGCATTTGTGCATTTTACCTCCATCGAAATTTGCCTGTTGCAGCTGGGATATACATATAACTTACCGCAGAAGTTGTATTATTGTATCCACAGCTGCTTTTAAACATGAGGTTTGTGGAGCAGAGCGTTTTGTGGGTGCCATGGAGTCGTTTAGGAAACACGTTCCAAGTGGCAATGCTCGTCTCTATTTCCAATTACGCGACCCTCTAGAAATCTCGCCCCCACACTCTTGAGGACGCATGCTGACTGAAGTCTTAACGGTGCACTGAAGAGGATTCTGAACATGTCTTCTTGCCGCGGGAACTCGATCTACACGTTCCTAGCATTCTTAGAAACAGTGACTTATTGCCTTGTGTGGCCGATTTCCCCAATTAAAACGAATTAACGTCCGGCTCCCACCTTTTTTTTTTTTTTTGAATTCTGCCTCGTACGGTGGGCGGAGTCGACAAACGCGTGGAGCGCCTTTCACCGAGTCCCGTGGAGGCTTTGCTTTCGCTTTATTTTGTTTTTTAGGTTTCCATGAATAGATAGTTTCATTCGCAGATAATATAGCCGCAAAATAAGCCCGAAGAAATAAAAATACGCGCGGACTATTTGCTACTACGGACTACTACGTATTACTCCGCCGATGGCAGAGCGGCAAGCCGCCATGGGACTGGGTTAAAGGCGCTCCACGCGTTGGTCGACTCCGCCCACCGTACGAGGCAGAATTAAAAAAAAAAAAAGGCGGGAGCCGGACGTTAATTCGATTTAATTGGGGAAATCGGCCACACAGTGCAGTAAATCGCAGTTTCTAAGAAAGCTCGGAACATGTAGATCGAGTTCCCGCGGCAAAAAGACAAGTTCAGATTCCTCTTCAGTGCACCTTTAACGGTTCACAGCAGATTTTTTTTTAAACGTTTAGACGAGCTTTCTTGCGTACAATGAATGCCCTGATCATGCGGGCATGTGTGAGCTGGCGTCTAACCTCGAGCATTTTCCAGAACTGCAACTTGTCTGGGAGCGACCTGCACGAAGCAAACCTGCGTGGTGCCAACCTCAAGGATGCTGTCATGGAGCTCATGCTGACACCCTTGCACATGGCTCAGGCCATCTGATGACTGCTCTTAGTTAGTGTGCGTGTTTGAAGTGCTTCCCTGGAGTGACCTGCTTTCCAGAAGCGACGTGCTTTCTCGGAGCAACGTGCGTTCCCAGAGCGAGTGATTTCCCGGTGGAATATTATAATTCCTTGCTTCTATGAACCTAACATCAGGTGGCCTTCAGTGGCATAGTACCTGATCTGGCTCATACTACAGAGTAGCTAGCTATGCCTTTCTATGCATCCAAGAACTCGAAAGGACTTCCTTTGGCATCATCTGTTATACTGAAGCCAGGATGCAAGGGAGTTCTTGGTTGCTTTGTTTCCCGGTTTCTATTTCCGTGGTTCGAGCCTAACGGTGATAGCTGCAATAACTACATTTTGGAACTAAGAGCTCCAGATGTTAATTGACAGGGCGTCCCATATACTAACGCAAACCAATGATTCAAATAATCTAATACTTGCCATGAGTTTGAAACTGAAGCGGTGCTGTTTATGGTTACACAGAACAAGCAGCGACATTTATTTCAATCTAGCATGATTCGTTGAAATTTTTAACCCAATTTTTCATCTGCAAGGCCCAGGACCTTGCTGCACCCTGGTTCTGTGGAGATTATTGTGCTTCCTACAGAGCATAGGAGAAACTTGTGGAATTGGCCTGGGTTTTCAGAAATGATGCCATTAGTGGTTTAATGTCTTTCTTAATGTTTTCAGTGTCATTCGTCTATGTAACGACATCTTATTTGAACATTTCTTCTTGTCTCCAACGGTCGGAGGGCATGTTGACTAAATAAACTAAGTTTAGGTGTATAGTGCAAAACATACTCCCGTTAGCTCCATGTAACTGCTGACAGTAATGTAAGAGTTTAAATCTAACAACATGCTTCAGCTTAGAGCCGTGGCTTAACTTATGTGGGATACCCTCTTGTTGGAGGCTGTCATGTTTGTCATGCCCACAAACTAGAGTGACAGGTCTCCAACGTTATTTCCGACCTTCATTTTCTGCGCGAGTACAAAGTTAGAGAATATTTACATAACCCTATGGTTCTTGTTTAGAATGCATTATTATTTTTAATGTAGACGTGTGCTTGCTAGCATAAATCTCTTGAATGTTTTGTTTTAGCTGTTCACCTGGCTTAAACTAACATAAAGGTGGATGACATTCATAGTAGCTCAGAGAAAAAAAAAATGCCACTGCTTTGTTCTTTGTGATGCAGTGTCTCATACTACTTCAATGTCACCCCTTTTTCGTAGCGAAGCTGTAGCCACTTTGCAATATGGTAGCCTAGGCAACAATGTACCGTCATTTCCTGCATAGTAGCCTACAGCACAGATAGCATTTTGCTTCTTTTTATGCACAGGAGTGTCACTTGTATGTTCTTGAGTGAGTGATTGACACAAAGGTTATTCTATTTAACTTTGAATATTGCCACGTTAGATATAGGTTAGATATAGAGATGTTCAATATTATTGTTGCAACCTTTCTCAATATTTATTTTCTTTGATATATTCTTTGCCTGTACGATGTTTTTCACCATAGTTTCACGTGAAACTCTGGTTTAAGTTGGGTCAGAAACCCTCGTTCATTTGTACTTTTATAGAGTGTGAGGTTAGACAACAGTTGACATTGCACTACACTTTGCTGACCGAATGTACTGATTTGCACGCGTCCATCACTATACTGTAAATCTGTCTAGCCTTGCCTCGACCATATGTGTATACATGTTGGAATTTAGCCTGCACAATGTAGTACTGTACTGAGTACAGACATTGTCTACTATACCCTTCCAATAAGAATGTTCATCCTTTTTAAGCATACCATGCGAACATGTGCATCCAAGTAATATTATTTGGCAGACCATGTGGTTTATATGTGTCGTACAACGTGAACAGGAACATAGAAAAAGATGTTATGCTTATGAGCTGGTTATCAGTCTTCTAACTCTGCATATAAAATGCATGTTGTCAAAGTGTCGTTATAAAGATATGTTACATGCAAAAAATGTGTCTGTGAAGAGATTTACTGCACAGAGCCCTTTACAGAGGGGATGTAAGGCATAGTTGCTAGTTAGTGCTAGAGAACATGGCCAAGATATGTTCATTCCGTATTTAGTACTAACCAGTCTTGCATTTTTCAAACTTTTTTTTCCCTAGCTGAATAAGCCCGCCTTTGCCGTGTTTTTGTGTTTTGTTTTTTTTTGGCTTATTGCTCAGTTACAAGCAGTAGTGGCCTGTGTTTCCTTATCATGATAAACGAGATTAGCAGGATTCCATCACGGGCTAGCACTTGAGCTTTCGTCAGGGTATACCAACATTGCATTTGTTAAAGACACTGTGATAACACGCGCTGGCTCAAACCTGCCGTCTTCAAGCTTTCTATTGCTTCGCCTTGCTGAAGCTTTTGATGAGCGAGCAACATTGAGGTAAGGTTCGTGAAACTTGAAATAATGAAACAACAATTTTGCACACCGTAACTGGTTCAGGCCACAGATTACTCAGTGGCTGGTGTGATGCAGCAGCGGATGTTTTGCTCCTGTGTTTAAAGAAAGAAAAAAAAAAGAGAGAAGATAACCCACCTTGACATCTCACGCACATCAAATTCATCATCAGCCTGACTACGCCTGACTGCGTCTAGTAGGATCACTTTTATGCACAACCGAGAGAGCTTTGCATTTGAAACGTTGACTCCGCAACTCTGAGCCCCGTTATCTACTGAAAACAGTGAGGGCTTGCATCAACCCAGATGCCTCAACACTGCTGTCATCGTTGCAACACGTCACTGACGCGTGTGCCCCATTGCACGCCTGTTTCACGGTAATCTGTTTGCCTCGGACAGCTGGGTTTATGGGTGGGCCGTAAAGTGACGCGTCTGGCGATTATCATGCCAAGTGCAACCACTGCCTCTTTCCTGCCGGCGGATCACAAAAGCTCGTAGTGGAGGCCCATTTTTTCCCAGACAGTAGCGAGACACTGGTGAGTACTGCAGCTTCCCAGCTTTGCCACTTTACATAAGTACATATGGGGGCGACCTTTACAAGTGGTCGAAAATTGCTGCGCGTGTTTCTAGTATGAACTACTCTGTAAAAACCAGCACGAAGTGCTTGTACTGACAGGAGACGAAGTGTGCTTGCTTTAGTCCATTTCATTGCTGTTAAGCTTGAAGAGCCACAAAATTATTTCGTCGCAAGCATTCATAGCTTGTGGCTTTGGACGTCATATTCCAGTCAAGCCACTCCTGCATTAGGTAAACCAAAGTCACCGTCACTGGTTGTCAACCAGTGTTGTTTCTTTTTGGCAAAAGTGGTTCTGTGCATCTTATTGATAGAAATTCTATTAGCTTTAATAAGGCACACATTTTGAGAGGAACAGTTTAATTTGCTGTAATCTTTATTTAGCTGTGGAGTGCTTCACTAGTCCGTGGTTTAGTAGCACACATTTGCTTTCACCTTGTTCCTTAGATTCCACATATACTCGGTCGTTAATGCACTTAATCTGATGGTGCTGCATTCATAGCATTTTAGTGACGTACGTCCACATGGCTTTTCTGGAAATAGTTGACGCATGGTTACGCATCAAAACAGTAATTTCAGATGGCGTATTGAAGGCAACAATCCATTAGCAAACAATAAATTGATAAGCAGCACAAAAGAGCCCAAATTGTATACTCGTAAAATGTGTGGCCGAGCACGAGTAATGTGGCACCTTGACCTGAAAGTCTGCGTCAGAGTATGGAGTCATGAGCAGCCTTTCGTTTTTGAGCCGAGTTAGTAAATTTCAAAGATTGATGAGTAGTTGCGAGATTCTGTCTTTTTCTAAGCAAGTTAATGGATAATCACGTCGAGAATTATTTCAGGCTCGACTATATCAACTGGGTTTAATGTGGCAGTATACTTAGAGCGTGGTCCCCCATAGATCACTAGTTAACATTCTATTAAGTAACTATTCATAATCGGCGCACACCGCCCAAGAACACCTTCATTTTACAACTTTCTTTTTCCTTGTGTGCAGTCTTGATCTGTGCCGTAGTCGGCGTCTTGTACTTTTGCTGCCTATCTCAAGTGCGAAGATGAGCTGGCGGCTGCCTTGTCTGATTCCCTTGGTCTGCATGCTGATAAATGGTGAGAAGCAAGTATCTGTATAGCCTTAAAGAAATCTGCCCCTCTCCCCCCCCCCCCCCTTTATTTTTTTAATCTGTGAGGCTTCGGATGTGTCAGTGCCCCCTTTACTGTGTTTTACAAGTTATGTGAAATTCTATATTGGAAAACCTAATAATTCTGCTATATTATGCCAGCAGGTACAGAGTGTGTCAGTAAGTTCCCAGGCCACAGGGTCTGCTTTCCAACAGTATATTGTGACATTTAAGACAACTATGAAGCTCTCATGGTTCTCAGAAGTGAAGATATTTCTCCTACCCCCTACAGAGATTTAAAGGTTTGGGAGTGTCGTAAATTTCCCTGGTACGCAGCTGAAAGCCAGATCCTGTGGCCTGCACACTTTTGATGCACCCTGTACACACTTGAGAGCCTTTATGTGCTTGTCTAGCTAGATGATTGTCCATATTGCAAAACAAAAATGTGTGGAGGATTCAAAAAAGGCACAATCCCGACGACAGTGGCCACGTCTCGGAGGCTAAATGCAGAGAAGGCACCTATGTGCAGTGCGATGTGAGCACACGTTGAAGAACCCCCAGGTGGTCTAAATTAATCCGGAGCCCTCCACTAAGGTGCCTCTTATAGCCACTTCAAGACATTTACAACTACTTCAAGACATTTACAACAGCCCACAATTTACACTGACTGTCTGAGTGCTAATTATGTATGTAGCAGGACAGAGAAAAAAAAAAAAATAGAGCTGATGCACATTTTATGAGCAAAGTGAACATCGGTGATCCCCTAATATCAACGTCACCTGGAAATGTTCCTCGATAGTCTTGAACTATCACAATGTTCATTACTGCAGTTACATTGATTGATATATCTTTTCCCCTGCAAAGTTAATGGCATGGCTAGTCCGTGCATTTCCTGTCTGCTGTCAAGGCCTATCTGCCCTCATTTGTTGTCGAATGCGCTGATGTCGCTATGTTCGAGTGCTCAGTAAAGGCCGTCCTCTTGTAACCTCTCCTGCCTGGACAGTAGCGCTGCCTGCAGTATTGTGAAGTTAAAATCCTGTCAGATGATTCCTTTTTTCTCGTATATTCACTGCTTCCAGTTGACCATAATGCTGCTGCTTGGTTCACTGCCGCTGATGTAGTTCGCTGCTGAATAGGTCACAACCTCTTACTTTGTTGAATCCTTGTCTTCATCGGTCTGGTTTTTCCCCCTCAGCCCAGTAACCCCAACTAACTAACTGTCCCCTATTTGCTAATGGTGCAGGGTCACAGGCTGGAAGCCCGATTGATTCGAACTTGTATGCGGACGGTCTGTTCTCAACCCTGGTGCCGCTATATGCCCGTAGCCTGGGGCTGGAGAATGCCAGCGTGCCCAATTGTGCATTCAAGGTGGCGAGCACATCCGTCACAAACCGCGATGTCAACGTAGAACTGCATGGCGGCCGTTTGTTGGGGCTCGTCATTCCTGGTCTTGCTCGGAGGTAGGTCACTAAAAAATTCAGCACAAGTGTGCGGCCTGAAGGCAGGGTGAACACAGATTAGCAATTATTAGCTTTGAGAAAGTGTGCGGCAAATATAAAAATAAATACACCAGGTGTCCGTTCACCTGCAATACCATTGAGCTAGAACCAGCCATAACAAAAGCGTCTCAGAAGCTCTATAATATTACAATAAAACCTCAATGATGCGAATATCACGGGGTCGTGAAAAATATTTGTATCATCGAAAGCAAAGAAAATACATATCCAGAATCGTGAGAAATGCATTCACATTGAACACCTTATGGCTAACGGAACACCCGAGACTCTGCACATTGTACACAATGCACTCTGGCCAGATAATTTCACTGATTTGTATCTACCGTAATCATATCATCGAGATTCTGCTGTATTGTAAACTGAATCTAAGAGCAGCATCTAAGTAGCCTTATGATAAATATGCATGTGCTGCCGAGGCATGACATAGTCTCAAGGCTCAATCACACTGCAAAAATTTGTGACTGGCTTTATGTCTGAAAACCCGTTATGACAGCTGGTTTGAGGTAAACTGCTCAACAGCAAGTAGTTAGTGCCTATACCTGCAGGTGGCATAATTATCTCTTAGTCTCAAAACTAACCTCGAGATACTCAGAATTGTTGAAGACTGGAGCTTTGCAACCCATGTCATCAATTATGCATGTTACGGGCTGAGCCAACTGTAACTGACAAAGCTTGGTGGGTGGGGGGAAAAAAATCTGGCTCTTTATAACCAAATTAATTTCACTTTTCGTAAAGATTTACATTTTTTTTTTTTTTTCCTTAGTCACAGATGCTGCAAAAACCCTGTTGTTCTCTCATGACTCTACTGTCCACCAGGGCAGCTCCAGGAACGCTGAACGTAGTGCTAAGAATGAATGTTCTCCATTGTTCATGTCCACGAAAAGGGCGATTCCAACCTGAACGTTCACTGACTGTACATTCGCACTAGGGTGTTCGGCATCAAGAGCAAGCGAAATTCTTCACCTTGTTTGTATTGTTTGTATTCTGGCGGATAAACTAGTGAAAGACATGATCGGTGCAAACCCAATTTCTGCTGGTAAAGAAACAGGTTGCTCGCCGCGCGCCAATATGAATGCAAGGAAGAGGTTGCGCTCTTACCCTCGCTCCTCAAATCTCATGCAACACCATAGCCACGCCACCGGAGAAAGCACATCGAGTGCGACCGACGCTGCGCTTCAGTGATGGCGATTAGTGTTCGGTTAGGTTGGATTCGATGGCGATAGTTGTTCAGATTGCACCTTCAGGCCTTTTGGGATTATTCAGTGACTGCCAGAGTTTCAGAACAACATGGTTTCTCTCCAGGGGTCAGTGTTCGGCACCTGGCTGGTTGGGCCTGAACGTGACTCTCGGCTGCTACGTGTCGCTGGACAATGCCCACCTCTCGTATGCTGGTTCGGCCAAGGGTGACAGCCTGCTCAACACCAACCGGACCATCGTGCTGCAAGCCATGCCCGTTAATGCCAGTGCGCTCCTCGAGGTCACCTCGACGCCAGGTACCAAAGTTTGTATGAATAATTATGAAGCTCACACACTCCTCAAGGAGGCAGGACCTCTCCTCCGTTGAAGTTCTTCTTCGAACACTTGCACACTTCAGGCAGAAATTCTGCCTGCATAGGTTCCCCCAAGTGATATCAGTTGGTCTTGTATTCATCTAGCTGCGGCCACCATCCTGCAGCAAATTCCTGTCTCATCCCCTCTTGCAACTCATTGTTGCCATCGTTGCTATTCACTCCGTCACTCCAACAGACCGTTTATGCATAATGTGTAATGCTCAAGCTTATTCGCATTCCCTAATGTAAGCTCTTATTAACCCAGATTTGTTCTCTTATCTACATTGCTATCTTTCAAAGCAAGTCTTGTTGGAAGACACAGTGCATCAATAATTAATCGAGCCCTTCCTGCATTTTATCATGACAAACAACGATACATCCATCCTTAGATGGCACTGAGGGCAACCCTATCAGTTATTTTCCATGCCGTTATCTAAATTTCCCTTACTTAAGACTGAGAACTCCCTTTTTTAGGAGCTTTTCCCTGCGGCAGTTTGCAGAAATCTGCATTTTTGACGTTATTTTGCAGTGTTCTTTCAATTGACCCTTGTTGTTCTTTGGTGTGAATTAGGGTTGTAGCGCAGGAGTTTATCGAGGGAGTTTTTGATAAATTCGGCTGAAAAAATTTTTCCTGATGATAAAAATTCCCCATAAACTCGAAAAAAATTCTCTTTAGGCCCAGTTTAAGACCGAAAATTCCTTAAAAAGGGGAAAATTCCCCCTGTGTACCATTACTGAACTTCATCCTGTTTATGTTCTAATAAAAAATCAATCTTGTGGATCTTTCTAGCTACTTTAGTGTTTGGAACTAAAAACCACATTCATTGGTGAAAAAAAATTGGATTTAGAAATTTTTTCGCTACTGAGTTCAAACTCAGGAGAGCAAGCTGCCAGGCTAATCGGTGATCCATTTTGTGAAGAAGTTAGCGCAAACTTCTTGTCAATTTTTTACGCCAACTTCTTCACAAAATCAGTTCAAACTCGTGACCGTAACACCGATAACGAATCCATGATCACTGTTGGGAATTGTATGGTGGGGTAACCTAGCCTAACTTAGCCTCGGGTATATCTGCACGCAAGAAACAGTCCTTACCTCACCGCAGTTTTCTTGCGAGAACAGCCAGTGATGCCAACACCTGTATTTTGTTTTACCTTTTCTAGCTCAAGAAAGCTCAGTTTTCAGTGAGAGAGGCCCTTTGTAAATTAGTGCACAGTACCCTCATCAGCCTGACTACGCCCACTGGAGGGCAAAGGCCTCTCCCATGTCTCCAATTAACCCTGTCCTTCGCCAGTTGCGGCCACCGTATCCCCGCAAACTTCTTAATCTCATCCACCCACCTAACTCTCTCCCACCCCCTGCTAAGCTTGCCTTCTCTTGGAATCCACTCCGTTACCCTTAAGGACCAGCGGTTATCTTGCCTTCGCATTACATGCCCTGCCCAGACCCACTTCTTCCTCTTGATTTCAACTAGGATGTTATTTTAACCCACGTGTGTTCCCTGACCCACTCTGCCCTCTTCCTGTCTCTTAACTTTGCATCTCTCATTTTCTTCCCATAGCTCGCCGCGTTGTCCTTAACTTAAGCTGAACCCTCTCTGTTAGCCGCCACGTTTCTGTCATATATCTGTATATTAGTATATCTGTCGACATAAATGGCTTTGATTAGTCTTCAGCGTCGCCAAGGAATCGTGAGTGACCGCACTGTGCGTATCGGCCTTTACAGGTGGTGTGCCCAGGGTGCGCACCTGGGCCCTGCAGCCGTTCACCCTCGCTGTGGGCACCTCACCCAAGCTCAGCCTCAATGCAGCACGCCAGGCCACCTTCGACAAGGAGGCCAGCAAGTGTGTCTTGTCTGCCCTGTCCAACGTACTCCTGGTGGCATACAGGGAAGCCCTTGAAAGGTCTGTCAGGGGCACAAAACTCCCTCTGCCCTGAACCAACGCACGAGTCAAGAGTGGATTCACAAGCGGGGCCATAGTTTCATTCCGATGAATGCAGGAGCGCGGCAGTTTCTCCGAAATCTGCAGAATAAAAAAGTTGCGCCAATCTCCGCTGCTTAGAATGGGGATGCCGTGCACATACGTTGCCAGGTGCGGTGAGCAGAGTTTTCTTTTAAGGCGAAAGTCTTTAATGCCTCATACTGTCGATAGCAGCTGTGTCTGGGCAGCCATGTGCATGTGCAGCTGTGTGACAGCTGTGTGGGCAGCGGTTTTGATGACACCCGAGATATGTGAGACAGTTACTGCATAATTTCCTTTCATCAAATACAATTTTCAGTTTCTTCATTACAGCCCCTCTTTCTTTTTCTTCTTTGACTCCCACTTCCTCCCTTCCTGTATAGTGTAAGGTGTCCAGATGACAGAGAATTACTGGGATTTCCTTTCCTCAAAAAGCGTTGCATTTAAAGGGCAAGGCATTGGTGTTCCATGGACTGCTTGGCAGCGCTACAACACGCTGTTGCGTTCCACTCCTAAAGGCAAAGCTTAAGCGTCATTAATTACCAGTCAATTAGTACTTAGTCATTGATCAGTAATTAGTCATTAATTAGTCATTTGTCATTACTTCGTCATCAATTATGTGTGACGTCACCAGTGTCACATTGACAAAGTGGTGCAGAAAACGCTTTTGCCTCTACGCACTTTAGAGAGTCAAAGTGCCCCCTGAATTTTTTTGGAGGGTAAGTCGGGTGGGAACTTGCACTTTGTCATGTAACGGTATCCTGACGGAGGCTAGTAGTGCAACAGCAGTTTGTCGGAAACGCAAAAACAAGCTGAGCAAGTTATCGCCTCCTGTTGATTCATCATGCCCACTTGCTATTCGCTTTAAAGGGTGGAGACATCAAATTCTTCGCTGGCGTGTTCGTTTCAAATGTTCCGTATTCCCCAGGATGCGTGAAACGTGCTCCGCCATTCATAAATGCGCAGTAAATGATTTATTATTGCATTATTTATACGGAGTGATTTCAGTTTCGGCGTCCAAGTGCAGGGACGTGTTGTGTTGTCATGATCAGGGAAGAGCAGCAACCCTGGTCACGTGGGTCTCAAAAGTTGTGACACATGGACTGCTGTGTCACTGCTCTCGTACACATGCGTACCAGCGTATGCCGACGCAGTTTCTGTGTTGTATTTCGCTTTGCCGCACTACGCTGATGCTCAGCCGACCACCTGCTCACATTAAAGCGACACGATGTCTCACTGTTCATGGTGACCAATACCCGTCACAGTCCTCACTTCATTCCGCCCACATGGCCACGCTGTGAGGCTGCTCAGGGTCCCGTGGCTGCTGATTATGATATCTGCTCCTTGCTTTTTCTGCTGCTCGTATAACAAACAGTGCGTGCATTTGCTAAATGAATACTTCAAGATAATTGTACAGGATTCAGCATTTGCCGCCTGAGTACGTAAAGTACGTAACTCTGCAAGGAATGCACCCATGACGACGACTGCACCTCATCGTTACTTTTGTTTACGCAGACCTGCATGTGTATACAGGCAGCAATTGCATGTTCGTTTGGTAGGACTTGCAAGCTGCGTTCTGCTTAGATCAAACAGTCTCTTCTCTTTTGCAGCCCGGTTGTACGTTTACTTGCTCACGCAATGCGATAACTCTGCAAGAATCGCCGAAGAATGCAAGCACCAGCGTGGGGAACGCGTCATAGCCAGGTTGTTTACAGCGTGTAGGACCAGCGTTTCTCGCTCATTGCAACTGCTTTTTCCGAAGTGCCCAGTACTTGACTTTAAATTGGTTTGTATAGATGTTCAGCGCCCACTTGTGATAATTAAAACGGCTCAATTTGTTGTCCTCAAACGACGCTGACGAGTGCCAGCATGCCGGGCGCTTGCAGCATTGGTCGGCAGACTGGGTCACATCGCATAGCAGTGGTGGCCCTTCCCAGATCAATGTGTTTCCGTCCTAAGACGTAAGCAATACTCGATTTCAGGTCACTGTTGTCAAAACTATGCTCGATGGCCATTTGTATTGGCTAAAACTTACAAACTTGCTCTCCACATCAACATCGCACATGCGAACGTCACGGACTCGCTAAGCCTACTTGTACTGTTTATTAGTGTCGAAGGGTGAACATAACAAATTTAGTCGCTCGTTTTGCTTAATCATGGTATCGAAATGGGCTAGACAAGAGCAGCTAGTCATCGTACGTTTTAGCGACGTGAAGGTTTCGCTCGGCCGCTAATGTTGGTGCTGACTGGTGCGTCAGCAAGGCATATTAACTGATCACCACACCGACCGCCGAGTCGTCACATCACTCAGCTGTGATGTTGCTAATATTCACTGACATCGTTCCCACGGCTCTACGTCAGCAACTACCACGCTAGTGACGGGTCTCGATCATGAGAAAGAGCATTTAAGGACTCTTTAGAGCTGAATTAAAATACATTTTAAGCATTGGTAGCATCCAATACTTGGCCGTGGGCGACCTATGTACAGAGGAAGCCCATAAAAAGCTTTTTACAGCCTCAAAATTTGGTGTCTCAACCCCTGGGACCCCAATGAATCATCCGAGATTGGTAGCATGACGTCCACGACTCGCCGTTGCAAACGCGCACTTGGTTCTAGAGTTCTGCTTCATTTTGAACAAAACAAGCCAGACTTCACTCTCATTCTGTTCCTGAAACGTGCCAGCCATACCACTCTATTCTTTTCTGAAACTGAATTGATTCCAAGCACATTTCAGCACTGGAGCATAGATTGAAAACCGCATGTGTGTGTTATATCATTTGAGTTTGCTTGACTCCCTTCTACTAGCTGCAGCCACTAAATCAGTTAAGAGAAGCTGCTTGTGCTTACTGCCATGCATAGATGGAGGAAATTCAGTCACCGCTGCCAGTCAAGTGGTGGTGCTTGCTCCAGGTGCCGTTTCTGTATGTTGTGCTAAAGTATCCCAGCGCTCCTCAGCAAAAGACTTCCGGTATGCTTTCTGTTGCGCCACTTGGATAGCTGAAGTCTCTCCTACGTTTTCCTTCCTCCATGCTGTCACGTCTTGGCCACGATCAAATCCACGAGACATTCCCTTCCAAGGACTGCATTCTCCCTTAAAAGCTTTGAAGCGGGCAGTCAGAATCAATACAGTCTAGCCCGTTTATAACGAAGCCGCTTATAGCGAAATAGCGGTTATAACGAAGGGATTTCAATTTCCCATTCCCATTTTTGCATTTTCGATACATTTTGGGTCCGGTTTTAACGAAGTAAATAAGAGCGCGTCAGCGGATATAATGAAGAGATTTAATACCAACCGAAAAATAATCTGCCAGTCAACACATTTTTGCGTCCTTGAGGCGATTTTTTCCACGAAAATAAGAGCAAAATTCGGCTGACGGCGCCCTTTCGTGGCGTCATCTGCTCTCCTGCGGAGCGAAAGGTTGCTTCACTGCATCGCATGGAACGCCGGTCCCGTGTTGCGCCGTCCTTGAAAGGCGTCACGGTGTAGAGCAGTAGAGCATGCCGCGCAGGGGAAAAATGTAAAAAAGAACAGAGATGACTTTTTTTTTTCGATGACGTCTTTGGTTCCTCAGATCTTTGGTTTGCAGTTGGATGGTATGGAAGCCGCAATCCTGAAGTCCGCACTCGCGAAACGTGTTCAGGGGATGCTGGACGACTTCTTTCAGCGGCAATAAATCGGTATGCCGATGTTTGCATTTTTTTTTTCGTAGTCCACATATTACGAAATAGCGGATATAGCGAAGTGATTTCCGATTCCCGCCGACTTCGTTATAACCGGGCTAGGCTGTATATCAACATAACTGTTATTTATATTTGTGAAATATTAGTACTGGGCTTTGCTGACAATAAAGGCGGCATTTGTGCAGTGTCTCACTCCCATCAGAAATGAAACACAAGCACCATTTATTTTCTTAGGAAATGTGTTGCCGATGTTGGTAGCAAGAAGGAAGCAATTATTTTACCACTCTGCTTAAGGGGGGATGACGGTCTTAAAACTAAATTTTTTTATTTACGGCTAGAATCTCATGAAACTTTGCATACAGATGCGTTTTTCTCTTCGCATTCCAAATATGTAATCTTAATTGAGCTGGTGGTCTTAAACCTTACAAAGTCTAGAGTGTAATTAGGTAATTTCTTACACAGCTTTAATGAACTTTTTCATTGCATTTTGCTGCTTTTAATTACATGAACTGATAGCCAGAGAGTTCCCATACCCGGTGACATCGTTCATTTTTCTCTTAAGGTATATCATCCTGATATACTATGTCGAGAGTAAAAGGTCGCAGTATTTGACACTGCAACTCATTAAGCTAATTGTTAATTGCTATTTATATGTGGCCTAAACAAAAAAAGTAAGAATGTTATCGGGTATGGGAATTCTCTCGCTGTCAATTCATGTAATTAAAAGCAACAAAATTCAATGAGAAATTTCATTAAAGCTGTGTAAGAAATTACCTAATTACACTCTACAATTTAAGATAACTTTTAATCTATGACCACCATCTCAATTATGAGTACTGTTTTGGAATCAGAAGAAAAAAATTCATCGTTGTGCAAAATTTCATGAGATTCTACCCATAAACAAAAAGGCTAGTTTTAAGGCCCTCGTCCCCCCTTAACATAACAGTGTGCACTAGCACCCCCCCCCCCCCCCCACTCTTCTGGTTAATCAAATCTCCAATGTCACTAAAAACTTTTATCAGGCATGGTACAAATATAAGAAATAGATTAGTAAGCATTCACTTCCCTGAGAGTGTGAAATCTCTCCTCCTTCTACCAAATACCAAATATGTTGCAACTCTGTTGCCAGGAGGTCGCAACCCTGACGCTGCCTAACTCAATTTATGATTGCTAATAACGCACCACGCTTTGCGATATTTGTCCATATAAGACAAAACCCATATAAGACACACCCTTGTATAAGACGCACTACCAAAATTTTTGAAGAAAAAAAAACCTGCATCTTATACACCGGAAAATACAGTAGGTATTTAAGCTACTGGAGATTCTTTTTGTCCTTTCAATACACACACACACTGCACAAGATCAAGATGAAAACATTTATTTTCAAAAATTTTTACAAAAAAGTGAAGTAAAAAAATATTTTACCTTGTTTCACACAATACTGAGAATTGCACATGGAACCTGCACAGTTTAAGTAATAAAAAGTTGCGGGTGACTTCGCCACAAACCATTCATCAGTGGCTCACTGACTACCAACTACTAAGAAAAAAACAAACGCTAAATGTTAAGCAGCACCGGATGCCTGCTTGCGTGAAATGGACACCATGGAATTGGTACCATGTGTTCATATCAACAAGCATGACTTAATGAGTATTGCACGATATATTCTTGGCAAGCACACACAAAATTAAAAAAAAAATAAAGTGCTGGAATGTATTCGCCTCCCTGATTTTTGGAAAGGTGTGGTGCATAGTTGTCGCATTGCCATTCGCAACACACCAAGTAGAAAATTAATTGAGGCTGAGATTTTCGAATGTGAGCCTTAAGCTCAGTACAAAAAGAAAATCACCACTCTTCTCAAGGAGCAAGGCGAACCAAGCATGCATTTTAAGTAGCATAAGTAATGTCAGACTAAAATCTTTTATGCTTGCACAGCAATATGCGTCTATGATGCAATGTTGCTGAGCGAGATGAGTACGTAATAAGACTGATGCTTCAAGGGAATATCGAGTAAGGCAAGTGATACTTGGGAAGTGAACCTCAATGCCAGGTGCACCAATGTCGAACTCAAACCGTGGCACTGAAGTCAGCTTACTTGCCCTTGGTCATACACTGACAATGGAACGACAGGAACTGGCCGTTTGTTCTTGTGGTCTGTCCCAGAGGGCAGGCATGTTGAAAAGCCACTAAGCCAGCCTCCTGTTGACAATCGCATTCTGCAGCCACGGCTGCAGCATCAGTTCGTCAAAGCAGCACAGCTGCCACTGACGCCCGACTGCGGAGACCACGATGTAGTGGTGCCTCTTTGAGCGGTAGCTGTGCCAGCGGATGTTGACCTCTTCAACCCCGGACCAGCGGCAGAGCAGCTCCTTTACTGTGTCCGTCTGATTCCGCACCATGTCCAAGAAGGGGGAGTTTTGAACCTGGTCACCAAACCAAGAGTTGCTGCTGGTACATTTGCTTGGCAACGTGGCAAAGCGAAGCACCTAGAATTCTTAGCCGTGGGGAACCTCAACAACTTCCGAAAGGTGCTGGGGAACGCCACGTTTTCTAGCTTTCGACTCTTCCTTACCATGCAGGCACGCGGCACCTCAAAAATGCCAAATTTTATTATTAATAACTGGCTGTGTACTGAAAATGTCTGCTATAAGCAATCACTGAATTATCAGACTCAAATGTCCCAAAATAAAGCCCAAAGTCCCAAATAAGCAAAGATGGGGGATCAGGCATCTGCGGATTTAGGTGCTCGAGAGCCCCAAAAGAGCACTAAAAAAAATAAACCCATAGGTTCTCTTGAATTCAGTTTGAGAACCGCAGTGAGTTCAAGCAAAACAAAGCAGAACGGTTTGGTTTGGTTTGGTTTATTGGGGTTTAACGTCCCAAAGCAACTCGGGCTATGAGGGACGCTACGTGAAGGACTGCGGAAATTTCGACCACCTGGGGTTCTTTAACGTGCACTGTCATCGCACAGTACACGGGCCTCTAGAATTTCGCCTTCATCGAAATTCAGCCGCCGCAGCCGGGATCGAACCCGCGTCTTTCAGGTCAGCAGCCGAGCGCCGTAACCACTGAGCCACCGCGGCGGGGCCAAAGCAGAACGAGCCAGAGCAAACCAACTATGTGTGATATCTATAACAGCATTTACTCTGTCTTATTTAGGAAGAACAGCTCGCAATTCTAAATCCTGGTGTGTGCTAGCTGGGGCGCCCTGTATATGCCGCACAACCAATGGCAAGTGGAAGCCTCTTGTTCATCTTATGCCACGCACAGGAAAAGTTTCTACCAAATATTTTTAGCCGCAACTGCTTCCGGCCTCCGCGTCAACACCCGACGGAGCGGCAGAGACTCCAGCCCTGATCGCGTTATTTCCTTTCCATGCCAGAGGTCAGCATAGCACACTTTGAGGCCATGTTATGTTGAGCCTGAGTCGCAAACAATACCTTCAGATTATGTATTGTGTTGAAGTGGAATGTTTTCCTTGCCACATAGTTGCATGAAAGCGTGTAAAGTCGTACAAAAAAAATCAGCCAGACAATTTTTTAACAGTGAATGAAGGTGTGAATAAACTATGAAGATAATGCAATGAAAACTCGGAGCACCCAGTAGCTATCGTGGGATTGCCAATTCAGGCTTTGTGAAGTCAGTGGCATACATAAAACTTAAAAGTTTAAACATAATGGCTCTGAGAGAGCACTAGCACTTTATAAAACAGCCGCAATACAAAGTTCTTAAAAGATGCTTGCAAGTAAGATTGGCAAGTGCCAAGAAATTTGCTGCTTGCCAGGCATTGTTATACTGCTTACTGTATAGATAATGAAATGGAGACCGTGAATATAGTATGTTCCTAGTAAAGTGGTGCCTCCTAAACCTCTGCGTATTTAACTACAACTACATATGAGCAACAACAAACAGAAAGCAAATAGTTCTTTTTCCAATGGTGAGTCTGCTAGCACCCATAGCAAACAATCTTTTCAGCTGCATGCTTGTAAAACATTTTGTCTATGTCATGGTCGAGAGGGGTGCAAGCTTGGTTTCTACTGCAGAACCAGTATAGTGATTTTACGGCTCGTGGAGCATGCTAACTGCGCTATCTGAATGGGCCTCTGCGATGTCCTTTGGCTGTTGGATGTATCCACAATTTAGCCTGCTTCTATCTGGGCAGCGGTGCTTGGTCTGCTTGGCTGCTTTCTCGTATTGACAAGCTACCTCCATTGGCTGCTTTTCTTCTCTGAGCTGGGCGGTGCGTCTTGAGTACCTTGCCACATTTGGTGCTCTATGTACTGCTGCATACAGGTGCTTCTTTTTTTTTTTTTTTTGCGTTCTGAAGCATGCTCGGCATCTCGCTGCTTTCACACCTTGACGTGCCTCAGCATTTGCCCACTTTGCTTTGGACATTGCGATGTGTTTGGCCGGCTTCTCGCCTTCACGTGCTGCCACATAAAGCTGGCATTGTCGAGCCGACCCCTTTTCTGCTCAACTTTCAAAACCATGAAGCATCCCCTGTATAGAATAGGCTCCTATCTCACGATTAATCCGGCTTCGTTGTATAGCCACGGCACTAGTGCAGCCAAACATTTGGAAGCGCAAGAACGAATGACTGAAGGAAGACAATCACGATTGTCTGTGCCCTTTTGCTTTGTGTCAGTGTGGTGGGCTGCATTGTCAGCAGTGCTTTCAAGCAGCGCACTAAAAGTGGCACTGTGTGTGTTGCACACACGCCATCTTAGTTGCTAGCAAGTGGTGCTGTCCGGCTATATACAAACTGCAATGCACAGAGCAAGTGGTTTCAGCAATGGCCGAGTGGTCTGAAGCAGCCGATATGAAGCTGTTTGCTTAGCACGCTTGGATCTTGCTCAGAGCACAGGGAAAGTTTTCTGCTGGGTGCCATTAGGTCGAAAAATTCGGCTTTGGTGGCCATCAGTTTCAGCAGAAAATTCAGCTTCAGCGGCCATCAGTTCCAGTTTCAAAGTCAACATTGCTATGATTTTGGGAGAATGTCTGCGTGAGTGTGCCAGCAATGGCAGTGAAAAACATTTCATGCTTAATAAATATGCATGTTTATTTTCATGAGAAAATTTATTCTCTTCCATTTTTTTTTTCTTTCCACACATTTGCATCAATATGTACCAGTTGCAATGGCTTAATGACTATGAGGCTTTGCATTTTGACGGTAATAAAGTGCAAAAATGCGCATAGACCAAGATTTTGGTACATACTAAAGAACTTTGTGAGCTAATCAGTGGTTATGGCGCTCGACGGCTGACCCGAAAGACGCGCGTTCAATCCCGGCCACGGCGCGGTCGAATTCTGACAGAGGCGAAATTCTACAGGCCGCTGTACAGCGCGATGTCAGTGCACGTCCCAGGTGGCCGAAATTATCCGGAGCCTTTCACTACAGCGTCCCTCATAGCCTGAGTCGCTTTGAAGCAGTCATCATCATCATCATCATCAGCCTGACTACGCCCACTGCAGGGCAAAGGCCTCTCTCATGTCTCTCCAATTAACCCTGTCCTTTGCCAGTTGCCGCCACTGTATCCCCACAAACCTCTTAATCTCATCCACCCACCTAACTTTCTGCTGTCCCCTGCTAAGTTTGCTTTCTCTTGGAATCCACTCCGTTACCCTTAAGGACCAGCGGTTACCTTGCCTTCGCATTACATGCCCTGCCCAAGCCCACTTCTTCCTCTTGATTTCAACTAGGATGTCATTAACCCGCGTTTGTTCCCTCACCCACTCCGCCCTCTTACGATCTCTTAACGTTACACCTATCATTTTCCTTTCCATAGCTCGCTGCGTTGTTCTTAACTTAAGCTGAACCCTCTTTGTTAGCCTCCACGTTTCTGCCCCAAAGGTGAGTATTGGTAGGATACAGCTGTTATATACTTTTCTCTTCAGTAAACCCCCATAAACCTAAGCTTTTAATTGAAGCCTGCCTTGGGTACTCCTTTGGCACATGCAGGACATATCACGCAAGCTATACGATGCCAGACAAGCACATAAGGACAAGGGCACCCTTGTATGCAAGAAAAAAAAGGTGGGCACTCACGTTAATACGGATGGGGTCAGACTCCTGCACCTCCTGCGTGCTGTCATGGAGGTCAGGGTCACAGGGAAGGTCAAAACAGCAGACATCCCTCGTGATGACCAGCCTAGAGTAGCAATACAAAGCAGCCAGCGTCAGCTTGTGCAATTGCGTGGAGCTACATTCTGCACACAGTGGTAGCCCCGTCGGTGCGGAGCAGACGTAGCGGAGGAACCCGCAGACGAGGTCACCAGCCGTTGGCAGCGCATGCGAGTCGCCTCCGCAATATGGGCTGGCGTTCTGCGCTGCGGACATCACTGGTTCAGACTGCCTGCTCGACAGAAACCACTGGAAGGCCTGCGAGAAGCATGACGAGCAAATCTGGCGGACCTGGCCGACGGCGTCCTGCAGCAAGTTTTCCTTTCGTGCCCATGCACGCAGCATGTTTAGTGCCGCTCCACTCGGCGAGTCACTGGACCAAACAGAGTTGTTTATCTTTGCAACCAACAAGTTTCGCGGTGATGGCGTTGGCGTAGACGCTGCGTTGCTTCGCTCCCTCAAAAGCAGCACCAAGGCATCGGTGATGCACCAGGGCAGCCCTAAGCGATGCTCCTCCGAATCTGGAGTCGTGCAAGTCACCATGTACCAGGCCGATGCCATCTCGAGCTGCGTTTTTTCCGTTCGCTGGCTCGGATCTCTCGAGCAAACCGCCTCGACATCCCTGTGGAAACACTTTTGCATCGCATCAACAAGCTCTCTATACTGCTTCGCAACTAGGGTCTCCACGCTGGTCTTATCCTGCTTGCTCTTGTTGTAACGCGACACGGTACTGATGACACCGGTCACCACCTCAGCCTCGCTCTCGATGCCGTGCTGATCCAAGATCCTCTGCATCATCCACTCGTAAGTGGACATGGCATCTTTTGCAGCACTTCGATGCTTCTGCCAGCCAGGGTATTCAAACAGCTTGGTGTGGAAATCGGTTGGGGTGAATGCCAAAGAGCAGCGGCCAACGAGCGCCTCGTTCAGACGGAAGAGCTCTCCAAGCACCCTGACGGACCGGTAAGTTGGTTTGGTTCCCCGCTTGCGCATGAAGTCTGGATACCTCTGAGGTCTCTCCTCTCTCGTGAGTGCGGCGGAGATGCCTGTCTTCGCAAAGTCTAGGCAGACTGAGATCTTTTCAGCGAGTCCGAGGCACTTGGCGGAGAAAATACCAGTCGTTTCCTGATCTGCCCAGGCCAAGTGAGCGTTCGACATGATTCCCACACTGTCGTTGAGGATGTATTCACAAAGGAACCGAATGATGTCTTCATCCTGCAGAAAGCCAAGGCACAAGCACAATGTATTAGGGAAGCAGCAGGTAACTGTCATCCTGACTTGCACAATGAGCTCACACTATTTCAGTTGTCAAAAAAATTTTCTAACAAGTTTTCTTGGAAAGCTTGTGCGTCTCTCAAACAATCTATCAGAAGCTACACACACTAGTCGAAAGTGTGCGTGTGTGTTCCAAGCATGTTTGCAAGCCTCATAACCTGGGAAAGTAGCTTGCAGCAGCCTAGCAGAATTTAGCATGTACAGTACGATCCATTGTTAAAGGGAACAAGCGAGCACTGCCTAGATGCGGCGAGAACAGGCGGCATGAAGCGCAAGCTCGGAAAGACCAGCCACCATGCTTACTACGCACGCGTCTTGTGGCGACAACTTCTACAAATTCTCGGCGGCAGTGCTCCACGAAGCGCAAAGGCCACGCGATCGCATGTTCCCCTTAACAGTGGACCGTACTGTACTGTATTTACTCTCTTAATCAGCGAAGCTACCACCTGCACCATTCCACACTCGGGTCCCTGTTGAAGATGAGCTACATGATCACACTTCATTCGTTGAAAAGTATTACTCTAGCATAACTCCTGCAATGGTCTTCCTAAGGATGCAGGTGCTTACTTAAGTTAAGGTTTGGTACCTGAGATTAGGTGAAGTGAGTGTGTATATGACAGCACACACATGAGAGAACACACAAAAAGCTGTGGACGAAGGACCATTAAACAACAGTTCAGTAAGCCACAGGGCTGGGCTACGATGACTACTGCTTTCTCATTAAAACTGCAAGCTAGTTCTAGAAGCAAACGCTTCGTGGAATTTTTGAAGAAGCATCAAGTTTGCATCATCATCATCATCATCAGCCTGACTACTCCCACTGCAGGGCAAAGGCCTCTCCCATGTCTCTCCAGTTAACCCTGTCCTTTACCAGTTGCTGCCACCGTATCCCCGCAAACTTCTTAATCTCATCCGCCCACCTAACTTTCTGCCGCCCCCAGCTACGCTTGCCTTCTCTTGGAATCCACTCCGTTACCCTTAAGGACCAGCGGCTATCTTGCCTTCGCATTACATGCCCTGCCCAAGCCCATTTCTTCCTCTTGATTTCGACTAGGATGTCATTAACCCGCGTTTGTTCCCTCACCTGCTCTGCCATCTGCTTCGCTTGCAGACACATGCAAGCAAAGCGTGCAGTTCCATGTTAACATGTGTTCTGCATGCGAGTTGGCGAAGAAAGAAAGCAGGCAGATATGATATATGTGATGGCGCACGACTTGTTTTCGCACCCCGAAACACCACACAAAGCCAAGAAACTCGTCTAGAGGCACACTTGGTCGTAGTTTTCCTGGTAACACAGCTCCTATTCATATGCATTCATTAAGTGAAAGTCGTTCAGTAGATCTCATACTAACCAGGGCCGCCGTGCTACTGCTACTACTAAGCCGCCGTGGTGGCTCAGTCGTTATGGTGCTCGGCTGCTGACCCAAAAGACGCGGGTTCGATCCCGGCCGCGGCGGCTGGAATTTCTTTGGAGGAGAAATTCTAGAGGCCCGTGTACTGTGCGATGTCAGTGCACGTTAAAGAACCCCAGGTGGTCGAAATTTCCGGAGCCCTCCACTACGGCGTCTCTCATAGCCTTAGTCGCTTTGGGACGTTAAACCCCATAAACCAACCTAACCAGGGCAGCAATCTTTTCGTCGAGTCCGAGATTACGCATCAGGTGGAAATGCTGCCACTTAGGCTGGTACAGCAGGTTAGTAAACCACCATCTTGCCATTTACCAGTTCAACTGGTACCTCTGTTGGGAGCTCAACAGTAGCTGTACCGCCGTGTAACACTGCTCAAGTGCTGTCCAGGTCAACTGCCGCTCAACTGCACTGAACTGAAGTGCCCGTCTAGTAGAGTAGCAAGTAGAAAAATAAAAACTCGGTGTGCACTGACCAGGTTTCCAGTTGAAGGTGCTCCAACTGATGTGTCGCTGAACACCATCGGGTCCCTGTTTGATCCAGGAAAGAAGAGCTCCTTTTGCCAAATCACAATGTATTCATCTCCATCTAGGTCCGAGCCTGCATGTAATTACAAAGCGAGATCAAGGCCACCACATAGGCTGCCACTTCTCAATAGGCGAGGTTCTGACAGGACAACTTTCAACACATATAAACATGGAAGAAAGCTATCTTGGAAACCTAGGAGACACGAAGAAATATTATATTTACCACACTCATTTTGCTGCTGTTAGAGAGGGAAAGTAATTGAATAACCGCTTTAGGTATAAATTTTACAAAGTACAAGAAAGCAAGTGCTAATGGAAGCTGAAACCACAAACTCTGCACACCATGTGAGGTTCTCAACCAAATGAGATATAACAACGACTGCCTAGTGACATTAGAGCCTCTGTCAATGGGAGACGCAGGTCTTGAAATGGTAAAAAAAAAATGCAGAAGTTAAGATTTTTCAAAAACAATACATTCAGATCCTCTCGGGTACCGTATTTGCTGGTGTATAAGACGCGGCTTTTTTTTCAAAAATCTTGCTGGTGCGTCCTGTACAAGGGTGCGTCTTATATGCGAATTTTTCGGCTTTTTTTGTGAGTTCAGAAATTACTCAGGTTCATGTTGAAGCTTTTTTCACCGGAAAAATATTGCTACCAATAACGTTGTAACACGACTATAATACGGGGACCGCCATGCGCAACTTTTTTAGGTGAACTTTATCATGAAACGGCGGGGATGATGACTTCCGGGATCATAAACACGCGGCCGTTTCGGATGCCCCAAGCAAAAGTAACATGAAATGCCAAAAAGATGGTGACAATCGCGCTTTTCGCCATTGTCAAGACAAGCCGGAATTTTTTTTTAGTCTCCCTTTGCAACTTTGTTTGCTCTGTGTACGTAGTATGTGCATTGTGCCAAGAGAATATTTCAGCTGCATTGCCTCCAGAAAGGGGCAAACTTTATGATAGCGCATCTGAAGATGAAGACTTCGAAGGTTTTAAGTGAAAATAAAATGTTGTTATGTACATAAGAAGAGTTCTTCGTTTTTTTTTTTTTTTGCTAAAACGTGGGCGGGTATGGCATGAGTGTCGCCTTATCGGTCACTTAGCGTTGCTTAAGAAGGTCTCACAAGCATGTTTAATTAAGCCTCACTAGCCTAACTGGGTAAATTGGGGTGCGTCTTATACACGGGTGCATCTTATATGCCAACTTTTTCAATAACAGCCTGCATATATGGCAGGTGCGTCTTATACACCTGAAAATACGGTACCTGCCTACAAAGTTTCAAGATCTAATTCAATCTCGAACTACTAAAAAACCGATACATTTCACACCTCCGAAGCATGGAAATGGATATTTCGGAGCAAAATGCGGCAGAACTTCGCACCCCTTTGTTCCCGCGACTGCGTTGTTGACGGCCGCCGTCTTGGTTTTGTTCAAAAGCTGGCTCTCTTCCCAACATCAGCGTATCACTCACTACTGTGAAATCATTTTGTAATGCCTGCATTTTACCATTTTCTGAGGTCTTTACAGCTACCTTCAAATGGCTGGCGCGTGCACTTCGAATGCAATTTTTTCAGCTTTGTGTTTTTTTGCCAGCATGCCCAGTCTTGCGGAAGTTTTCATGAAGTTTTGATGGTGCAGTTTCAGTTAATCTTGTATTATTGAACTGAGAAAGAGCTAAACTGTGGAGTTATGCTTTTTTATGACTGAGTCAAAGAGTGAACCAAAATGTCACCTAATTTTATTTCATAAATATGGTGCCTGGACATAATTGAACATTTTTATATGATGATGTACCCCACCTATACAGAAAGCATAGCTCCAGATAATTAACTAATTACACTTCAGTTATTTTCCATTGAGATATACTGAAACTAATTCTATTTTTGAAAACAGGAAGAAGACATGCATAAACAAACTTACTTTCATTATGACACCTTTAATAGCAAAAATTTTCTTACCCCTTAACCTGGTAAAACCGAAACTAAAACTACTTAGGAGGAAAAATTTACGTATAAATTATTTCCCAGGTATTGGTGAATTCCGCGTAGTGATCCATTTACTGAGCATCATTCCAAAGAAAAAACATGCAACAAAAATTTGGTGTGCCCACCCCTTAAGCAATGGACTCATACACAGGACACCCCAATCAACCACGTATATCCACCAAGGTACTGAACTCTGCTAGATCAATGGAATAATACTTCAAAAAGGCAATGCAAAGCACAAGAGGACAGAAAGAAGAAAACAGCAGGAACAAGCCCCAGTTTCAGGTTACATGTTTTTTCCTTTTGTCCTGCTGTTTCTGCACAGTCTTTCTGACGCATGTCCAAAGGATGTCCATAACTTAATCTAGTTTCGGATGGATGTACTGACAGAGCATTTTCACACTGAACTGCGTTCCTTTATTTTCTTGCTTTATGCTCATGAAGAAACCATGCATGCAAATATTTGAGAAAAATCCACCAACAGATGTCGAATGCTGAATGTACAAATGGTATGACAAACACCTTTGGACACCTATCAGTCTAGCAGCTGATGTCCATCGGCTCTTCACGGATATTCCGTGGACATCTGGAATGTCCTAAACGGATGTACCGTCACGGACAAAAGTTAAACCCCCCCTCGCAAGTTCCTACCCATGCCACTCTGCGTGGGAGCGCCACCTGACAAAGCACTTCTGGTGTCGAGACTGGTGCAGCGATGACAGTATCTCCACTGTTTGGTGGATATCTGTGGTTGACTATGACACACTGATTTTTGAGCTTCTGAGATGCACTCCTTGTTGGGCCTGCCACACTCCTCTCAAGATGTACCTGCCATCTCATTGGGGTGTGGACGAGGCCCCTTGGCCGGGAACACAATGCAGTCTCTGATGTGTCGCAGGGCAGGCACGTCCACTGCTTCAAACTTGCGCACGTCTCCAGGATGAAGGCAGGGGCATTTGGTCACCAACACAGTGCCTGCAGGGAGTAACTTCAAGCTAAAGACAAACTTGGTGCAAGTTGCGCCACATGCCAACTAGAACCTGAGTACAAGCTAAAGACAAAATTGGTGCAAGTTGCACCACATGCCAACTAGAACCTGAGTACAAGCTAAAGACAAACTTGGTTCAAGTTGTGCCACATGCCAACTTGAACCTGAGTACAAGCTAAGGACAAACTTGGTGCAAGTTGTGCCACATGCCAGCTAGAACCTGAGTACAAGCTAAAGACAAACTTGGTGCAAGTTGTGCCACATGCCAGCTAGAACCCGAGTACAAGCTAAAGACAAACTTGGTGCAAGTTGTGGCACATGCCAGCTAGAACCTGAGTACAAGCTAAAGACAAACTTGGTGAAAGTTGTGCCACATGCCTGCTAGAACCTGAGTACAAGCTAAAGACAAACTTGGTGCAAGTTGTGCCACATGCCAGCTAGAACCCGAGTGCAAGCTAAAGGCAAACTTGGTGCAAGTTGTGCCATATGCCAACTAGAACCCGAGTACAAGCTAAAGACAAAATTGGTGCGAGTTGCGCCACATGCCGACTAGAACCTGAGTACAAGCTAAAGACAAACTTGGTTCAAGTTGTGCCACATGCCAACTTGAACCTGAGTACAAGCTAAAGACAAACTTGGTGCAAGTTGTGCCACATGCCAGCTAGAACCCGAGTACAAGCTAAAGACAAAATTGGTGCAAGTTATGTCACATTGCAACTAGAACCTGAGTACAAGCTAAAGACAAAATTGGTGCAAGCTGCGCCACATGCCAGCCTGAACCTGAGTACCGGCTGTTCTACAATATTCTAATGGACAGATTACCATTACCATGTTCTAGTTACAAAGAAGCTACCTTCTGAGAAAACAAAACTGCTATGAGCTAGAAAAAAACAAATACAGGTATCACCGCTACTCGTCGTTTTCAGAAGTAAACTGCAGTGCCGCTGACAATTTTCTGTACGTGGAACCCTTTACACTGCCATCCACTACCAAGCATCACAAGGACTTTTTCGGTATTAATGTCACAAGTTTGAATCCTGCGGTGGGGAAAATATGTTCCATATTCTTGATTCCAAGTTTCTCAACAATAGATGCGCCTTTTATGCCGAATAATTCTCAACACAGCCAAAAAAGCCAAATAACCAATTTTCACTAAGCACAAAAATTGCGTAAGTTGGCCTCAGTGACCCTTCAACATTTTCCTCCACAGGCAATGAAAAGACACAATTACAGAGGAAACTTGAGGCTAGTTGCGTGCTTTGAATGTGAAAGAATTTTTAAAAATTTTTGTTACTTTAGTCTGCCTTTCTAATGACACACTACTCATTAGCATAAAGTCCCAAGGTAACCTATATACTAGGTTCCCGTTTGTTTGCCAAGAAGTGACATGATTTTGTGGCCTGGGTAGCGTGCTCGCCTCACAATCTGAAGGTCCTGGGTTCAATTCCCCGCACCTTCGTGAGAAATTTCATTTTTCTTTGATACCACGGTGATGTCATCTGGGATTTTTGGGACCACTGCTGGCAAACAAATAATGAAACTGGTAGATTTATTAAAATGATCACTGGATAATTAAATCACCAAATTAAATTAATTTACTATAGGCTAATTCGAGAGAATCTAAGAACTGCATAAACTTACTCAATCACTACATTCTGTTGTCATATGCACCTGAGCCAAATAACACACTTCTAAAAGCAGCAGAGAACCCGTAATCGCACACGAAAGTTGGCAAGTCCTTTCCAGTGACTGTTCCATGCTCGCGCCCTCTCCTCCATGGCAAAACTCTAGCGTAATTCTGTTCAGGGATGGCTATTGGTTAGATTCTTTCAGGCGTCACACGGTTAACATGGCCGCCAGTCAGCAGCGTCGCTCCAGCAGGTTAGGAAGTTGGCATACTATGGCGTGCATTGGAAAATAAGTTTACTCACTCAAAAGGCATCTCGGGCCGAGGTAACCAAAACACTGACGCAACACACATTGTTCGCAATGTTGTGCATGGACCACATACCTGTGAGCACCTCAGTTTTGGGTGTGTTGCTGTCACCACCACTTGAAGCACCACCGTTGAGGTCGACACCCAAGTATGTGAACTGGACAAACACCTGGCCGTATTCGAGGGTGCCGGTATCATCGAGGACACCCAGCATGTTACGGCCCTTGTCCGGAGAAATAGCTATTCGGCTTTTCTCGATGAGTCCATCTGTGAAAATGGAAAGAACACACGAACAATTCTGCATGACGAGAGTCAACTCAATTTATATATATATATATATATATATATATATTCATTTATGTACAGCCTTTATCAGAAGTTTAAGAACCAAAAGGGTTTCGGCCGCCGCGGTGGCTCAGTGGCTATGGTGCTCGGCTGCTGGCCCGAAAGACGCGGGTTCGATCCCGGCCGCGGCGGTTGAATTTCTTTGGAGGAGAAATTCGAGGCCCGTGTACTGTGCGATGTCAGTGCACGTTAAAGAACCCCAGGTGGTCGAAATTTCCGGAGCCCTCCACTACGGCGTCTCTCATAGCCTTAGTCGCTTTGGGACGTTAAACCCCATAAACCAACCAACCAAAAGGGTTTCGCTTCTGGGCCACTGTCACCAGTGTTACGAATCTCGCGTAGGTAAGATGAACAGTGGGCCTCCACCCCTGAAATTTAGGTCACCCAAAGATGCCACAAGAGGTTCCAAGAGGTTCACACATGACCTAAAAGTAAACCCTTCTGAATAAACCCTCTTCAGCTCCAAACTTTTGACAAAGACTGTAAATACTGCAGACCATAGTTAGGTCCAGGCAGGAAGGGCACATTCATACAAAAAGCAAAATTACATCAACAAAAAAATAAAATAATATAGTAACAATAATACAGCATAAATAATATATCAAAACAATAATGCACCATAAAATTCATAATACATAAGATTCGATTAGTAAGTTTTGGTTAACGAGTTCCAGACATTTATGGTGCGTGGAAAAAAGGACAACTTCTACAAATCAGTACGTGTGAAATATGTTGTTTATAAAGCTTTGCGATAGTGTCATGCACTTCTTGCTAGCATTGGAAAAAAAACAGGACGAAGGGTCAAGCGTGCATGCATTGTTAAGAAGTACCGAAAGAAAATCTAAACGAGAATTTCGTCTCCTCAACTGTACTAGTAGAATACCGTTAGTGCACATCCAATTCTGATGGAGAGTCAGTGGGTAAAAATTTTGAATGTATAAACCCAAATGCTTTTCTTTGTATTCTTTCGACCTTCCATATATTAGACTTGGTATATGGGTCCAAAATATGTGAGCATATTCGTGCTTTGGCCTAATTAGAGCACTAACAGAATGATGCAGCACAATACGAGAGGCTCAGCAAAGTGAAGTGCTGGGCCGGTTGGCTTAAAGCCAACACCGTGAAGGAACTAGCAGATAGAACATGCGGGACCACAGAAATATGTTTAGACAAGATGGGGTTGCAAGAATACCGGTTACCTGCAAGGAATCATGTGGCTCGAAGTGTTCTGCCGTGGCTACTACTGAACGTGGCACAAATTCGGCAAAAACAACAAATACGTCCATGCTCAGTGCCCCAGTGTACCGACGAATTTGTGAAATGAAAAAGTTAACATGGCCTGCCAGGCAATGCTTTTTAAGCCAAAGCCCAGGGAGAGATAGAACTGGGCAGTTCTGGAACAGAGGCTGCCATCTAAAGAGGTCACCTAATGATTAATATGCCTCAGGGCATCACATGCGTTGAACCCAAACACAGGTCTTGGATTAGCATTAGCACATGCTCCTAGACCATGACTCAGAAACAGTGTATGTTTAGCAGTGCTTTATTAAAATATGAACAGCGCTTACTCTACAGCAGCATGAGTGGCATCCACAGCTGGTGTTATCATTTTAAAGGCCACAAGTGAGTGCAGAGCATGTTGCTTTGAACTTGCAGAATACGAGGCCACTATGCTTTTGTGGGTGCAGAACTGAAATGCCAGGCTGGTGGTGCCATCTATGTGGAAGCTTTGGAAGCTGTGACTGGCACACAATCTCCGAGTTGCTTTGAGGCTTATCAGTGCAAACACTATAAAACGTCATATACACGCAGTTAAATTTAAGTGCCATTCACAATGCTGCTGTCCTGTAAAATTTACGAAAGATAAATGCTTTCTGTATGTGTGACTGCATGGCTGCTTTTAGGAACAGAAACTTAGAGGTTAAAGGGACACTGAGGAGAAATTGAAGTTGACTTGCATCGACAGAATACCAGCTCCTGATTACAAAAACGCCATTCATACTGACAACAAAGCTCTTGTAACATAGAAAAGAGCAAGAACCAAAATACAGGTATCGCCGCCACAGGCCAAACTCGCAAGTACAAGCTTGATGACGTCATAGGACAAAACAGTGTTGCTAGAACCAATAGTTCTAGCAACACTAGGACACGAGAAGCCACGAATCACTGAGGCGCAGCAAATGCATGCGCAAATCTCCTTGACGTCGCCAGATGGCGCCACGTACCCTACAGCTACGCGCGCTCCTGCAGCGCCGGGACCAATCAGCGCCTGCTGACAGCGGTATGCGGGCTCCCGGTATTCCGCTAACGGTAACAAGGTACACGGTATGCTAAAGGTGTCTATTTGCGAGAACTTCGTTGACGACTTCGAGAACGGGATCCATTGTAACGCTGGCAAAACGCCGGTGCAAACGTAAACGAAGTGACGGCCGCAATAGCCGATAGATGCCTTCAACGTGCGGCCGGCGATAGCTTTCTTTTCGGCTGCTGCTGGGCCACACTGCTGGACGCCAGAAATCACGGAGTCTGCGTTACGTCATGTGCACGTCATATTTCACGTCACTTAGTCCTGTGTCGTCATAGGAGAATCCCAAGTTTGAATCAGAGCGGCAGGAAAAACTTTTTCAACTTCGGATCCAAATTTCTTAGAAATAAATGCATCTTTCGCTGCCGGCCAAGTGGCAACAAAGCCATGACATGCTGAACTATCGGATTTTGCTATAAAAAAAATATTAATAGAGCTCTCCTCAGTGTCCCTTTAAAGGCAATTCTGGGGGGTTTTAGGAACGTTTTGAGTTGACGATCACATCACATTCCTTAGGGTCCCCTCACTCCGGTACAAAAAAAGAAACGTTTTTCAAAGTACCAAGCAGCAGTATTTAAAAAGATAAAAAACCAGGACACCAAACACCGAAACTGGGTTTCGACCAAACGATAATGTCACAACAGACCATCCTACGACGTCACAGGTATACTGTCGCAAAACCTATTGCGTGCGCATCGAATGGCTGAATTGGAGATGTGGGAGCATGGATCATTACTTGTCTGAAAATGACTGAAAGCCAGCTAGAAATCTTGTCCTTCAGCTAACGGAGAGTGAATATTGACGGTCGTGCATTCAGTGACATCACACACGCAAGGCTGACATGCCTGCTACCCCATTTGCCCAAGCAAGCTATCACATACCATTATTGATTGGGACCGGCTGCCTTACACAATCGCAACTGAAACAAATGCGACATCATTTCATGAGCTTTTCAAAAATCAAAGCGATGTGTAGTTTTCTTCTAGTTCTGTTCTGCTCACCGCAATGTTTCGTTCTGTTTATTCCGTTGTTTTTATCTTTGTTTTCTTTTCTTGTTTTTCTTTTCAGTTTGTTTATTTTGTGTCTTGTTGTTCCGCCACATTTCGATTCTTGCTGACTACCATTTATTGCTCTTTTCTTGCTTCTTTTTTTTGCCCTGTTACTCATGTTAATGTTCCTTCTATGTATTCAAGTTGAAATTTTTATCAGCCCCTATGTAATACCCTCGTGAAGAGGGCCTTTGAGGTATCTTGAAATAAATAAATAAATAATGAAGCACTGCAGCTCTGGCAGCAATAAGCTCATGCACTTGCATGGGAAGATTCACAATACTGACACCTGTCGAAACCAGTGCTACTGTATTTGCGCGAGTATAGCGACATCTTTTTCCTTAAATAATCACAAAAATCGCCTCTTGTTATATTTAGAACCAAATTATTTTTTACTGTTCTTTAAGATACCTACAGCGAACCCGCCCATCAGGCTGGTAGGCAGCAAGGGAAAGCGAACCTATCTACGACCTTGGGCCATTTAGGTAAAGCGTACAGCACATACTAGCAATATAAAGTAGCTACATAAATGTGCTAAAAATCTTGGTGGCATGGGCCATTGGGAAAGGAATTGATTATGTGGGATTTAACGCACCCGAAGCAACAGATACAGGCTACGAGGGTCGCCGCAGCGGAGGGCTCCGCTTGATTAATTTAGAGCTCCTGGGCAGCTTTAACATGAAGAGAAGGCAGTGAACAGAGCTACAAGTGGTAGGAAGGAGAAAAGAAATAAAGGAAGAAAGGGCATAGAACGGTGCAGTAAGAACTGCGCAGCAGCAAAGCAAGGAGCGCAGCACAGCGGCCACTGCTCCACAAAAGGCCTTCTGTGGAATACTGCAGATTCTTTGTTCTCAATTCACTGTTCTCAATTTGTTCTCAATTCAATTAGGGGCCTTGGCTCTAATATACGTAGGGTTGTTCGTTTTCGGGTAAAACCCGATTTTACCCGATTTTTGCACCCTGAACGTGTTTCTAAAATATCGGGTAAAACCCGATTTTTCCCGATTTCTGCAACAATTATGCCCACAGAATTGCTGTGCCTCAAGTCTCAGACAAAGAAGAAAACCAGTTGACATTGTGGAAACTGGGAGCCGTACTCGATCCCTTCCAGAAGCGGCTGCTGAGTCAGTCGTTTGATGACTACCGACCTCTCTTTATTTCCGTGATGGACGATGCAGGCTAGCTTCGCGAGGAGTCTTGCTGGAAGCAAGCCCCACAAATGAAGGTGTTCAAGTGATGGACTATTAGAACGACGCAACTGTGCGTCATCCAAGGCTAGCAAATGCAGCGTTGCCATTGTTGTGCCTAGCTAATGGCAGCTGTGACATTGAGCGAACGCTCTCATCTAAGGTACCTGCAGAGACCAGACGGGTCTCGGATGGAAACCGAGATGTTGCGCATGCAGATGATTATGTATGTTAATAAGGACGTGTAGAACGTCGATGACCAGCCCTCGTGAATAAAATGTTTCTTTTCTCAAAACTAACCGTTGCCTCTCACGGCGAGTAATAATTAATTACCAAATAAACGCCAAATTTTGCAATACTTTCTTGAAAGCAGCCCAAAATATCGCCCTAATTATTATACCACCGTTTAGAGCAAATGGAATAAATTATTACTTTGAAAATTTAACCTGATAAAACCTGAATTTCGGAGATTTTCCACAAAAAACCCGATTTCTCCCCTATTATCAAGCCGAAAAATAACGCCCGATTTTTACCCCCTGAATTTGAAAAAATATAAAACCCGAAAACGAATAACCCTAAATATACGGTAGTTGGTCAACATGTTTTCCCCCTTGATTCTGGATTGTAACTTTTTTTTGTTGAGACAGAATCAAAAGCCTTTACATTCAAATAAAAACATTTGGAATGTTTTCCACCAGAGCACATGAGTTTTTCAAAGAATTCCTACAAGGGAGGCTGCTGACGACACCAACTGTGCAAACAGTGACTACCTTGTCATATGTGAGGCCAGTGCGCGTCCTCCACATGTTCCCTAATCTTTGGAAACGGCCCGAACACAGACCAAGTGCGTGGAGCTTGGACTGTAGAGAGATAAGCCCTCATTCTTATATGATGAAATGCAGGCATGTATGCACGTTAAATATCCTCGCAAGGCGGCTGCAGTCCAGAAGGCAGAACAAAAACACCATCCTTCATATCATAAGCCCATTTACCTCACTCATATCCAGTAACATATAGGGTGCACCTATGAATTTAACCCTTTGAGGGTCGAATTATTTTGAAGAAAACTTTCCCAGGTGGTCAAATTACTTTATTGCGGATCTTGAATCTACAAAATGTATATAATCGAGAATAAATAGCAAAAAAAAATTAGGAACAGTACTTTGGTGACAGCATCACTCACAACTGGAAAATGTTCAATAGAATAGAATAGCAACGGTGATAAGCAAGCTAAGAGCAGCACCAATAAAGATAGAAATCAACTTTCGCCGCCTCTGCAAAACAGTGCCCACAAAGAGAAAACACGTTTCGCACGACTCCGTTGCGATCCCGCGGCGGAATCGAAACCGCGTAGGCGTGTTGCCACAGAGGGCGAGAATACCTCGCGAGCAACGGTGATAAGCAAACTAAGAGCAGCGCCAATAAAGATAGAAATCAACTTCGGCAGCCCCTGCAAGATAGTGCTGACAAAAAGAAAACTCAAATTTTTCGCGACTCCATTGCGATCACGCGGCGAAACCAAAACTACAAAAGGGGTGTTGCCGCAGTCTGTGCCGCCGCGCTAAAGCTAGACATAAGTTCTGCTTATCTCCGTAAGAAGGCAGCACAAAATTCAAACACTTCTTGTAAGTCCTAATAGGTGGCAGCACCCCCCAGTGAGCACGCATTGTTCTTTTGGCGCAAAATTTCAAACGCAAGATCGAAACCGTACCCGTACGGCAAAGACTTTGCGGGACAGAAAACCGCCGCCGTACATATACGGCTAAAACCTTCAAAGGGTTAAGATAAGGCAGCACAACAGACAGGATGTAAGGGAAGAAGAGAAGGGGTTGTACGAACTGTTCATCCGTAATTCTAACCTCCTAACTGCACTGAAGGCAGTGATTATAAAGGTCAGGTGTACTTGCCGAACATGCCCTTGTAGACAGCCAGCATGAGGGAGTGAGTGAACGGCTCTCGACAAAGTGACATTCCACCTCTGAGCAGCTTGAAAAAAGGCAGGCTCGTGTGTGTGTAGATGCTGAGCATTGGCAAGGCAGCGGCATCGCTGACGAGCGCGTCACACAACTGGAGCACCATGTTCTGCTGCAGGTGCAAGAAGACCCGCGCTGGTACTCCCAGCTGTGATAGGATGGTGATCAGAGGCCGGTTCAGGTACACCACAGCTGCAAAGAGTAGAGTCGCAGAAAATAACCTTGAAGATAAAACAGCACACATGATTATATGATCGCAAAGAGCAAATCAAAACAACAACAAATTACCGGCTAACAACACTGGTTCCCTTTCAGTAATGATACCAGTGAAAGCACAAACTGAACAGCATGCTCGTGTCGAGAAATAACTGCATCGCGAGGATCAGAGATCAGATAGAAGTTCTTGCGATAAAACATGGGAGAATATGCTGGTGCATATCAACATTCTTAACTATAATCTAAAAGGCTTTGAATCCTTCAAGGGCACGCTGCTCAGGGCATCATCCTGAAATCATGCTCTCCGTTGCTGCCTGCTTAATACTGTCGCACAGTGATCTGCTTGTCATCCTTCGCATTTGTCCATCTTCTCCTCAGTCTATACATCTTCACGTTGCATAAACAGCCAAAATCATTACAGTCATTCAAAGCAGTTTTTTTTTTGTCACTTTTCAGTTCAGATATGAGTGAGAGAAAAATAAAGGTCCAGGAAAAAAAAAAAAAAGGCTTCTATCACTTCGATGGCACTATATAGTTACGAGTGCATTAAATCTCAAGCTGTAAAATCAAATGACTTACCAAGTTGTGTTATTCAAACAATACAGCACTGTACCCATGGTTGCCATTCTACAGACTGTTCCACTTTTAAACTCTCTCTGCAGAATGCTTCTTTCAGCTGAACAGGTGAATAGTTCGAGCTCAAATTTCGCACAGAAATGGAATTTGCTCAGCAGAATTGTTTTGTACCACACTTGTTTGGGGTACTTGCCTGAATCAATAACAAAAGGCACATCGTCTGCAGCGACGACGAAACAAAACAAGCCACTCTCTCAGTGACAGCACTGGTGGAGCCATCTCATTGTCAGCCGTAGAACTTAGACAAAGGAGAGGGGGTGTTTAGCAGGAGGTTTGAAGACGCTTCTTGAACTGCTTTATCAATGATCAGAAAAAAATTTAGTTAGGCCAAAACTGCATTAAATTTGACGACATTCGTGAAAAAGCACCTTCAGACCTCCCGAAAAACACTGCCCCCGCCTCCCTCCTTTGCTGAATCTCCAAGGCCGACAAACAAGATGGTGCCACCAGTGCAATCAGTGCAATCACCAAAAGGGCGACTTGTTTTGTTTCGCCATCGCTGCAGACGATGCAAATATTCAACTTTTTCTGATTTATTCAGGCAACCGCCTCAAACAAATGTCATCATCATCATCGTGTAGTATAAAACAATTGACCCTGGCGAAAATCTTTCCCAGCCCAAATGGTTTATGGAACAATTTCCAGCTGGTTCCAGTTGGAACCAGTTGGAACCAAATTGTTCCATAGACCAGTTGAGCTGGGAAAGATTTTCACCATCTCTGCGCAGTCTGAGCTCAACCAATTCACTGGTTTAGCTGAGAGAACCGTTCTTCTATGGTGCGTATTTCATTGCAGAACATGCTGCAGATACAGTTTTAACAAAAATGCTGTATGCTTGAAGGAGACCCTAATATGTGTGCTGAAAGCGTGCACGTATTGCAGTGGTGATCACGATTATGAGAAGGAGAGGGATGGTGTTTTACGTAAGCATGCAAGCTGCCACACTCACAAGGTGCAGAAACTTTGATGACTTCAAGGCTGTCAGATGTGGAACAAGCAAACTTGTTCATGCTTTTGCGTAGAACGAGCTTGTCACCCTGGAGTGCTTTGTTAGTGCATAGCATGCCTTTGTAGCCCGCGTACCGAATCTGGATGGCGGACGGAGTCTGCGCCAATTCCAGCTTTTCACACACCTGGAAAACAAACCCATACCGGCCGTTTAGGTTGTGCTACTTTGGGTTGGGGTAGGCCTAGCACTGATGGCAGGGTGCGTGAATTTCCCTCTCTGGCTGTTCCCTAATACTTAGGTCACCCTAGGCCACACATTGAGTAAAAAACCAACCTTTATAATTTACACCCATACTATTGTCAACATCTCTTCTAGGTGAAGCTTGGCATGAGCTTCTCAATAGTCCTTCAGTTAACGCAATGCAACTGTAAAGCTGATTACCACTTCTAGACAATCACACAGCAATATCAGAGCCCCATTTGACGAATTTTAAAGGACCAGAAAATTTGTCCGCGTTATCAAGAGTTATCTGAACAGAAGTGCCTCCAAGAAGATATGCGGGCATTCCAAGTGTGTCCAAATATGTGTTACATGAAAAAAAATGAATAAAATGACCTTGCAATGAGAGGATAATTGCAAACAGAACATATATATAATGAAACTCTCTTATCTCGCTCCTTCCGCAGTGCAGCTGTGCAAGCAGTGCCCATGCAGCGTAGATAACTGGCCACCTCTACACCACGATAATGTCTATTGCACTGCCGTGTCAGTTACAAATTTGGCTCCCAAGTGTCTAAAGTCAGTGAGCGGGTGCACTCCGCGCCTCCTCACCTTTCAATCCTCCGCGACATGCGCACAATGCCAAGATCTGGCATCTCTGCGCCGCGCACAGGCAGAAGCGAAAGTGCCCTGCCTTTTCCGCATCGGCAAGACAGCTTCTCCGCAAAATACCGCGAAGTTTCATGGAAGCTATCTTTATTCGGGGAGCGCTTTCTTGTGTGGAAGCGTTTTATAAGTTTTTTCTTTGCTCAAGATAGCCACACAGATATCCCACAAGTACCACTGCACAGGGTCGTCATGGTTCGCGGTTGCTGTGAAAGCTTGTCTTAACTGAAGGACACAGAAGACAATTCGTCTTAAGCGGATATTTTTTGCATTGAGTCCTATGGGAAATCAACTAAAGGTCTCGCATTGTTCATCTCCTCCGAGAATTCTTCTTAACCAAGTTCGTCTTAATGGGAGTCTACTTTGGCCAAGCTCATGGCCCGATGGACCGAGTGTATTGAAAAGGGAGGACAATACTTAAAATTATGTACAACCGCTCGCAGACTCAACACAAATGGCGGAATGCATGGCCTGGACTGCCGTCAGTGCCACAAAGTGATAGTCATCGGTGCGGGATAATGCTCTCAGTATGTTTACGGTGGCTGACGATGGCTGGTGCGTAGCTTGCTTTGACTGCTGTTTTGCATGTGCCTGATTGCCGCGTGGACAGCGCGTTCGTCACGGGGGCGTTTCTACGCTTTTTCCTCGCTGACGCAGCCCTCCACAGCCCCGGCAATGCTCTTTGCAGTTTTCTTATCGCGGGAACCAAAAATTGCATGCTAAGCTGCCGCAGTTTGCACCAGCTATCGTCAGCCACCGTAAACATACCGAGAGCATTATCTCGCACCCAGTGACTATCGCCTCGTGGCGCTGACAGCACTGCAGGTCATTTGTGTCAAATCTGTGGGCGGCTGTACATGCTGTACGCATGCACCCACCTTTGTGTTAGCAAATTATAAATCGAAAATTGTAGATAACTTCTTACTTGCCCTCATAGGTTATTAAAGCACCCAGCGTAATTTTTCCTGAGGCTTAGTGTCCCGTCTCTATGTGCTCGCTGATAAATGTCCACAGAGGTTTTAACTGTCATTGCAATTCTGTCTGCCTTGTTTTTCATACCTCGTTATGAATGTATGATCTATACTGGATGCACATGCGTTATGCTCACTTCTGTAATCATTTTGAAACGTGTAGATCACTTCACTGGCCTGCCTGCTCGCCCACAAGCACCTCATGCTTTGGCAGGCAGTGAATGCATGAGGGTTATTCATGACCACACAACACACATAGGCACACCTTTTTCATGAGAGACTCGGAGATCATGCCAATGCCATCGGAGAAGACATAGGGCTTTCCCGATATGGGGTGGACACCGCCCTCTATGTCCGCGACGTCTTCCATTGTCCCACCATGAAGTGGCACGGCGACCGACTCCTCCGTCGTTGAAAAACACTGGCCCATCCGTGCGATCTTTTTGGCCACGTTAGGAATCTGGCTGAAGTCCCCCATCCAAGATCGTATGGACTCCACTGAATTGCCATGACTATCCTGCACCAGCAAACGAGGAGCGCGTGCGACTCGGTCAGAGAGTTGTAGACCACACAGCTTGCATAGATATCATAATATCATTATTAATATGCTTATTGTCTTAGATAGAGGGGCAAAAGGCAGACATACATAATCTGACCAACAGCGCCCGAACACCCAGTGCACTGCTCAGCGGTACATAGCATAACAAATAAGGCAAACAAGAACACCACAATCCATTATACAAACACTTATACAAACAATATTACTTATATGCTTATATACACAGAGCACTTTTTCAAATTTAAAAAAAATTTTTCATTGCCTATTGCCTGGGGAGGGGGGGGGTACCACTGAAAATTCAGTACTTTAAAAGAACAGCTCTACTTTTCAGGCCTGCATGTGTTATTTTGCCAGCGAAAAGAATTAACTATTAGAACATGAAATTGTGTATTTGTTTTGCTAATTTCTTACACAAGCAATATGTAAATTGCAAAACCTGCAGCAGAAAACATGCTATGCCAGATGTATGCGGTGAGCAGCATCAAACACATATTCTGTCATGAGCTTTGCTTTTGGAAGGTAATGACAACACATTCCAAGAACAATGCCAACTCCAGTCTATAGCCTCCGTTTATGCTGATCACCACCCACATTCTGTTAGTGCCATAATGGTGCCTATTAGGTATCCCAATTTCTATCGAATCCTCTTCAAATCTTGAAATAACAGTGCACAAAAATGAAGCCACAGCAAAAAAACGGTCAGGATAAGTGCTTGCCGTGTTCTGTTTTGCTGCATCTTCATGTTTAGCACTGTTTTATAACAATGCCAAAACACCAACGCAGTAACTGTCTCACGTATCTTGGTGGGGACCTGAGCCACGCCGTAAGCAAAGGATAAAGGAGGGGGGGAAGGGAAAAGGAAGAAAAAGGTGCTGTAGTGGAGGGCTCTGGAATAATTTCGACCACCTGGGGATCTTTACCGTCCACTGACGTCGCATAGCACACAGGCGCCTTTTTGCGTTTCGCCTCCATCAAAACGCGACCGCCGCGGTCGGGTTCGAACCCGGGTACTTTGGCTCAATACTAACCGAGCGCCCTAGCCACTCAGCCATCATGCTGAGTCACCTACTAACCTAGGTATTGACTCTGCAAACCTTACCTTTGCATACAGCCAAAGTCCATGGTCTCGAAGCTGGCTCACGGAGCTGGCCAGGAGCTTGAAGTGGCGGTCCCCAATTTTGATCCCATCCCGCAAAAAGCGCCCGACCACTTTGTCCATCATCTCGCGCTTGTCGTCCTGAAACGCCAGCGTGTGCGACAAAAGCTCGAAATGGTCATCGCGGAAGGAGACTCTGAGGGCGTAGCTGGGATCAAACTTGCGGAGCACCCTGTTCTCGGTGTGGACGGCAGGTCGCAGGAAAAATACGCGTGATGGCGTCACAAACAGTCGCCGCACCATGCAAGTGCCCTGTGGTGCCCTAGTGGGGACATGTGTCTTGCAGAGCATTTCAAACAGTGGTGGGAGGGCGGCAGAAAACGTGACAAAGCTGCGCCTCTCGAGAACGTCTGCAATGTTGAACAGCGCCTCCTCAAGAGCGCCTTCGTTATGGGCTGCGTACAACTCCAACTTCATCAAGATGGTGTCCAGTTCTTGTTTCTCCAGGAGCAGCAGTTGGACAACGACGTCATCGCTCATTTGGATGAGGGCATTGAGAGCATAGCAGCATGCAAACTTGAGCTTGGGCATTAGCCCCGAGAACAACTTCTGTCGAAGCTTCTCGGCTTCGCTGCCAACTCGATGCGTTTTCACGGGTACAAAGAGAAACCAGGCTCTCCCGCACCGACGCCTCAGGCGACCTACAGTGCGCCGTGCTTCATGGCTGTTGCTGAAGGTTAGCCTCACAACGAAGCAGCCACCCACGTCCCTGCTTTCCAAAAGTAAGCCGCATCCTTTGCATCCAACCTCCAGAGTTCTGTGGAAGTTCATCTGTTCTCGGGGATCCGAAATGTTTGCCGCCTTGTGGAACAGAGGAAGGGTGTGGACAAGTAGGAAGACATCGGTGGGACCGCCAACCGGGTCGTGCACAACCACGCGGAAGATATTATTGTAAGACATGCTGATCCGGTAGAGATATTGCGTGTGAATACAACAGGCCGGATTATAAAATATCTGCAGGTTTCTTTCGTCATGCCTAAATGTGCAATCGATGCTGCTGCTACCAGTGGAACTAGATACTATGGAGTGGCGTTCAGCAAACACATTCATGCTGACAAACGTGCCAAATGCTACGGACTGCATTTTGATTTTCTCGTCGACAGCATAAAAGCCCTGCCAAAAACCATGCCTTCGGTCAGGTTGCAGCCACTGCAGGTAACTAGGCAGCCCGTACTGGGCTGCCCCAGTCGTACACCACTGCCGAGCAATATCTGCGCTCAACGACTCTACCTGATTCGCTGGCAGTGGTGAATACAAGTTGAGCCTAAACCCAGCCGACCAAATGGGGTCTTCACAGCCATATCGGGCTACTTTCTGCCAGGGTTCTTTTATGATCAGTGTAGACTGTCCCCTGTGTTTCTCGAAGAACTGCTTGTGTGCCCTCCAGAATGCGTCATCTTCATCCCTGGACTTCTGGGTCCACATGCACATGAAAGAAAGGGTCTTCACTGTCTTCGCCATCTGCAGTGCGTGTTATGGCTTCCTGCAAATGAAAAGGAAAATTGCACAATTAATGAGACGTTGGCCAAAATGAAGAACCTCACTGTGAAATTCTTGTTCCTGACAATGTGAGCGTGTACTAAAAGAAAGGCTAGAATGAATCAGCGTGTAGCGTGTATCCTTATGTTTTTATGCTAGAGAGTTACTGTCAGTTACTTTCTCTGCCTGATCTGCTTACTAGAATAGCAGCTTAATTCCAAATGATATGTGTAATTCGACGGTTTTCCACTAGTAACAAAACTTTTTCTGTGCTTTATACGACAAAATAGTCCACTACAATGAGCCGCCATCAATAAGAAGGCATCAAATCAGCAGCCTGCTCGCTGCCCCTCAGGGACAGCCTTTCAAATAGAAAGAGAATGGTCACCATCCACAAAAACTAGGGGTGTGCGAATATCAAATTTTTCAAATACGAATCGAATACGAATACTTGGCTCCGAATATCGAATCGAATATCGAATAATCAAGGACAGACGCATTCAACCACTACAAAACACTTATCTCAGCGCCCAAGAACATCACAGTTCAACTATCAGTGATGAAATGAGCACAAAAGGTGTGTGTGGCTGCACAAAAAGTATCAAAGTCGCGACCATTGTTTTTAGAAGAGTGGAAATATCAGAGAAGATGGCTAGTACACAGCATTGATCAAGGCTAGCTTGCCATAAGCACAAAAGCGCGTTGCTGGGATGGACATTAAAGGTTGTCGTGAAGAAAAACCGGCTGCTCCACATGGTCAGGTAGAAGTAGTTCCCTTCTAGCTGAAATGACTTCTCCAGCCACGGAAAATGCCCTCCCAATTGGCACTGAACTGGCACGTATTGCGAGGTATTTCGTGCACAGCTCTGACTATACCAGCTTCGCAGGTATGGCCACAAAGAAGCTCACCAGCGTAGTCAGCTACTGCATGGCCCAACGTTACGCATTGCTAGGGTGTCTAGCATTGCTCTGGGTGCCGCCATGTTGTTATGTCTCTGTCGATAGGACTTGCGGACCGAAATGAACGCCGGTGCTCGCAATAAAATATTCGGCTAGATACGAATATTCGCGTCGTGTCGCATATTCGAAACAACACGAATACTTGCATTTCGAATCAAATACGAATACTAAAAATATAATATTCGAATTATATTAGAAAATTTCGAATATTCGCACACCCCTAGCAAAAACCAAACAAATAAATGAAACCTGTAATGCCTGTGCTATGCATGCCTATGCCTACAAGGTAGTGCAGTCGTCATGTGCTCACAGTATGTCATGTACCAACTCAGTATTAAGCTTAGGCCACGACGGCAAATTGCTGCTCTGGTCACTGCATTACATCCACTACCACATGCTGAAGTTCAATTCCCATTGGTGCCAAAGTCTACACAATTAACTGCTAGATGGTAGTATCCTCTAACCAAGACTGTGCAAAACCGTGTCGTAAAATGTACCTAAGGATAGACTCTTACAAGCTTCAGAATTATGTTGAACTCTGTCTCCACTGCTTGGTGAGGGCAAAAACATTTTGATGTTTCAAAGAAGGTTTATCCTCCAAGTCAAAAACATTGTGAACCCCAGAGGTACTCGGAAATTTGTGAGCTAGGAGTTCCTCAAATTACTAAATGGCATAGTGTGTCCTGCAGAATCAAAGCGAACTGAGCAACTGCAGTAACAATGAAAAATATGTTATAGGACCCAATTACAGTTGTGAAATTACATATTACATTGCACAAGAAGAGTGTGTTGAACAGATCATAATAGACAGTCAATGGTAAAAAAACTGCATGTGTGCTACTCAAGTGTTCGAAAGGTTAAATTTAATTTTTAAAAATTTCTTTCACACTAAAAAATTGAGAACAAAAATGGTGGAGTTCATTCAGAACCATCTGAGCTAAACAGAGAGGTGATTATTCTTATCACAACTAAATGTTTGCAATTATTCAGATCAAAAAGAATTTTTTAAAATGTTTCTTCAAACACTGCCTGTTCCCTTTTAGAACATGTTCCCTTTTTGGAACAGCGGCATTTGCTAAAGTCATCTGCAACAGCTTTTACGGTCTGTGCAGTGCGAATTCCTTCTTGCTACCTGAAAACAACCTTATAGCTGCCTGCAAAGTCAATGCAAATTATTAAGAAAACTACTTTGCTCGAATAATGTTTTCTTTCACAGTGCAAGCTGCAACATGTTCAGCACTTCAGTAGCCGTGGTAGGCTGGAAAGCATTTCTTGAGCAATGGCTTTTACATCATAGCTATGACATGCAGGTCCCACAATGACCGACGTATACATCTCTCCATTCTGTGATCACTTGACCACGCTCAGCACGTCTCTCTCACTAATTCATCACCTTCAGTTGGGTGCACGCTATATCAAGGGGATGCGTGCGAGACGCCCCAAATGCTTTGAAATGCCTCTCAGATAGCACATACATGTAGCCTCCAGGCGAGAGTTCGAAGACATATGCGACAGGCCCAACATACCTAGCGTGCACTTCGATTGCTGCCTACAACAACACAGTTGGATAACGTGCAAAAATATGTGCCCACACATTTTATGGACAGAACTGGATAACCTTTAGGCCAGCTCGCTTAATCCGGCACTCTAATAGGGAGTATTACCTATCCTTGAATTTTGGTAATGCATGCCAAACATCTGTGTTCCGAAAATGGAACATTGCATAAAATTCACTGCCAGTGAAATACATACAGGCTTTGGTTATCTATATTTCTTTCAACAAATCTCTAAAAAACATCTGTCATTACTTTTCTCCTGTTCTGTTCATTTCCACAATTCCTGTGAAAGGGCTCCACAAACACTCGGCTGTACAAGTCTCAAAATATGTGTGTTCACCAGTAATAATTAATTCAAAGTCCTTAAATAAGTCTATAACAGATATTATAGTTGCGATGTTTACCACAATAATCACTATATGGCATGCGAAAACAAATTTCATAGGTGTATTTTGAAGGGAAATAAAAAACTGAGCTTCATGTGTTCCCATTTTGGAGCACTGGCAAGTAAAAAGTTAAGAGATTTTTTTCCTCGAAGCTTATTCACAAAAATAATACGTATTACTTATTATGCAACAATTCCTAGAAAACAGAATTTAAAAGCTACTTCGAATTCTACAATTGTGCCCAATTTTTGTCTCTTGTTCTCTCCCCAAACTTCATAGAACAAAATAGGCAACAACGAAGGACCCTTCATGGTGCATAGTATTGCTTCCACTCTACATGCCGAAGCAGGAAGCGAAAGCAAGCACGTTCTGTGCTCATGTTTCACTAATATGAATGGTTGTGACGTCAGTGCAAGCAGTCCATTCAGTTTCAGGAATATTAAATATGAGGTCTTTCTCTCCTTTTTTTTTTTTTTTGATACTGTCTAAGTTCCTTACACTGCAGCATTTTCCAGCCTCATATTATATAAGCTTCCTGCTGCACTGCACATCACATAAGCCCAAATCTGTTATTTTCATCAGCAGGAAAGTAGAAAAAAAAAGTAGCTTGCAAAGATGTTGAGAGCGTTACTTTCTCACCATTCCTCGCGGTATAGTTCGTAAACGGACGTTATCAAATGTCTGCCGAAAATCACTTGCACATGAACGCCAGCACAAGAGGTATATAGGTGTTCTACCGGCACTCACGGAAATAAACTGTACTTGTGCGATCAAAATAAACTGGCAAACATTCATTACCAGTTGCATACACGTTACCGATAAGCGTCGATCTGAATAATGGGCGCGATTGCAGGAATTATTTCCAATTCCCCGCCAAACACTACCAAAAACGAAACTATATGCCCGAACCCCCAGGACCGATTAGCGTGAAAAACCCGATTATTATGCCGCTTGTCGCGTACAAGTATCGCGGAGAAAGCGATGAGCGTTCTGCAAACACACGCTGCGACTCACCGACACTGCATTCTATTCGTTCGTCCAGAAAGATAACTGTGACAAACGACACGAATCCGGCTGGCGATTGGCGAGCAGTCACTCCGGCTTTTACTCGCCGCTTGTGCCGCTTCATAGAGCTTCATGTATCCTCCTTGTGCCGCTTCTAGCGCCCCCTAGATATCGGGTGGTGGCAGCTGTCACCTAGCGGGACTGGCGGGCAGCGAGAGCACCGTGTCTTCTACCGCTAGATGTTAACAACGTCGGCATGGAGGAACGTCGGGATAATCACAGCTACGGGTTTTAGTACTTACGTGGCCCTCACCTTATAACTTTCGATGCCATCAAAATACAAAAAAAAATTACCGACGATTACGTTACTTCCTAATGCGAAATTTGAGCGCAGCAAATAAGCTGTTTCACCTTTTCGATAGATTGAGGCAAAGAAATCGAGCAACACATGTATGCGCTATCACAGAATTTTTTTTTTAGCAGACGGAGTACTTCCATCGGTCGTCTCGCTCATGGCTCAGAAAGAACTGGCAGATAATTTCGCAGTGGCGAACGGCAGCGGCAATTTCGGCTCGGGCGGTGCACATATACAGATCCGCCGCCACCGATCTGGCTCTCTGATTGCCACCGCACAGGGCGAACGGCAGCGGCAATTTCGGCTCGGGCGGTGCACATATACAGATCCGCCGCCACCGATCTGGCTCTCTGATTGCCACCGCACAGGGGTTGCATTGGAGGAGGAGCGAAGAAAGGAATTAAGTTCGAGCCGGCGCTTTGACAACCGGAGACTCGCAGGAAGAGGGGGGAGGGGGGCGGCTAAAATTTCTCACAGGTTACTTCTGGTGGTCAGTTTTGTTTTATACTACATTTAGGTGGGGTACTTCTCTGATTCGGTCAGAATTATTTGGAATTCCCCATCGTCTGCGGTGACGGCGAACCAAAACCGAAAGACAACGCAACAGCTGTACCCGTAGCGCCATCTCGCGCCCACCGGAGAAACGAGCCCTCTTTTTCAAGGGAAGGGTCGGGGAGGGAGTTGGACTCGCATAGCCAAGTCACGGCCACGACCTTCTTTTGATCGCTGTACGACCGCATTTTCGGTGACGTCTTGCGCTGCTTCGCAGCAGGGACCACCAAGCAAAGATCATTTGCTCACCAACTTAGCACAGCTGGGTTTCTCCGGTGGGTGCGAGATGGCGCCACGGGCACCATTGCTGCGATGTCTTTCGGTATTGGTTTGTTGTGCGCCGCAGACGATGGGGATTTCCAAATAATTCTGACCGAATCAGGCGAGTACCCCACCTAAATGTGGTATAAAACAAGACTGACCGCCAAATGCAACCTCTGTGCGAAATTTGAGCCCGAACAAACGTGCGGTTAGGACGAGGGAATTTTTTTTTTTCATTTTCTCTGATTTACGCAACACACGATATCTACCCGGGTTCGGCACCTGCCGCGGCGATCGCGTTTCGATGCAGACGAAACTCGAAAAGGCTTCCCGTGTTCGGAATTATTCCGCCGCCGTCCACTACGGCACATCTTTCTCTCTTTCACTCCTTCCTTCATTGATCCCTCGCCTCACGGTGTTATTGAGGATATGAGACACAGGCAGACGGTCGCGGCCATTCAGCGGCGAAATGTGCACTTACCGCGCTGTCCAGAACGAGTTTCCAGAGCTGACGTTGACGTCCGTAGAGGAACGGCGGCAGTCCGCGCCGCCTGCCTGGTGCGGTTGGTGCTGCTCGACTAGCTAGACATGGCCAATCAGACTCGTCGCACGCACTGCAGCAGTGGCCGGATGCTCCGCCGCCTCTCCTGATATCTGATGCCCAGAGCGCCTTCCGACGCCGCGTCTCCCGTTCCGCAGCTGCAGCATTCGATTGTTTATATCTCGAGACAGACAGACGTATGCCACGAGCGCTTTGGCGCGGATGATGGTTCAACGCAGTGTTTACCCTTCATGCGCGTGAATTGTCTATTGCGCTGAATACCGGAATGTGTAAAAAAAGAAAAGCTGAGAAAATTTGCGCTCGTACAAAAAGTAAGAGTGCAATTTATGAAGAGAATTAACGCTGCGTGGAGCAGCGAAAAATGCAATAAAGCCAACTTTCGTTCGAAAAGGTCCCAGCAGCTGCTCCTATGCAGACTATTCTGAGAACTCGTGGACTCCCCATGCAAGCCCGTGCCCATGCATTCTACCGAGGCTATCTTCTTAACAGATGGCAGTTCACTGGATAGTCTTCCTTTTCTTCAAAGCTACAAGGATAGCGGGCTGCGTGCATTCACCGGTCATCAGAGTACCAATGCACTTTGGCCCAATATTTGGTTCGTTTTTTAAAGTTTACTATAATTCCAAAGAAATGTCCTTAGGATGCATGGGCTGAGTGCTGCGCGAGTTCGTATTCATTATGGTATATAATTATGGTAGGGTACGGTGGTATGGGTATTGTATTAAATGGCATGGGATGGTATCGTATATTTAAGTTATAAAGAACACCAATCAAAAAATTTAAAACGCGGGGCATTCCCTCCTGGACCGTCCCTATATAGGAACCCTTTCCCTCCTGGAGCCGCCGCGGTGGCTCAGTGGTTATGGTGCTCGGCTGCTGACCCGAAAGACGCGGGTACGATCCCGGCCGCGGCGGTCGAATTTCGATGGAGGCGAAATTCTAGAGACCCGTGTACTGTGCAATGTCTGCACGTTAAAGAACCCCAGGTGGTCGAAATATCCGGAGCCCTCCACTACGGCGTCTCTCATAGCCTCAGTCGCTTTGGGACGTTAAACCCCATAAACCAACTAAGCATCCACGGTCTACGCTCAGCTAGTGACCCGTCGTATGACCAAACGAGGGATAAAAAAAGCAAGTTGCAACTAGTCCATCACACCCGATGAAGGAACCGCGTAGGCTCTGAAACCTGTTTTTAGTTTTTTTTTTAATTTTATTGGCGTTTTTGATAACTTACATTCCTTTCCCAACAAGACAGGCCTCTGTCGAATGTTTTCTTTCTGTACATGGTGCATCGGAATGTATAAGTTCCAACGTTCGGGAGTTGCACATGGGCTCTGAGGGACGCGCCGTGGTGGAGGGTTCCGATTAATTTCGACCATTTGGAACCCTAGCAATATTTAACTGTTTATAGGCGCTTTTGCATTTCGCTTCTATCGAAACTGTGACAATTTGAAGCTATTTTAATAACACAATGACATTTTAGTTGAAGGGCGCAATGGCTATGCGTAAATTTAAGTCGGCGCGAAAAGTGCATTTTTCTCGGACATTTCACCACACAGAAAATACGAGCAAGAGGCCAGGGGAATTAGGCTTACACCCGTTGGAAAACAGTTGGATATACGGCATACCTGGCGGCAGCTCCATCGAAACGCGCAACAGCGCATCACGTATTCATTCTGGAATGAATCATCAAAACAAAGAATTACTCCGCAATGCAGACTCTGTACATGACGCGGCCAAGAGGGTCCTCCTGGAGGTGTCCTCTGGAGGATATGTGCCCAGCCATGGAAATAATGTCACCTCTGGATGTCATGGAGAACTCGCCGGCGAACAGCACTCTGTCGTGGGCAGCCCCAGATGTTCTGCCGGTTCGAGGTCATATGTCTTGCCTACATAAGGGTACGTTCGTGGCGAGCTGCGTTAAAACACATACACACAAAAAGGAAGCGCCCCTGCACACTTCATTGCCTACCCGAGAGAAGTACAATCCGGCCGACCTCTCTGCCATACTCTGCATCTCTCTATATAAATAAACCTCTCTATCTAGCCGTTCGTTCGCACACACTCGTTGCTGGCGCTCTTGGCTCATGTCATTTTTTTATTATTACTTGTTCCTTGGAAGAACTGTATAGGCTCAGCTTGACCTTTGGCCACGCGCTCTCCGGGTCGGCCAAGTCCGAGGACGCGCCCTCCGCCAGTGGTAAACAGTGTGTGGTGTCAGCTTCCGCTTTTCGCGCAACTGGCTGAAATAAACAGAGTGCTCTAAGTAGACGTAAAGAAAAGAACAGCAGAGGATTCATCAGTATCGCCGGCCAGCAGCTTCATGGCCTGGCGCTCCAGTCAAGACCCACGTGCCAACGCTCCCGCCGAGAGACGTCATATTTAGTTCAGTATATAGGAACATGACGCTTCTAAACTTTTATCTGAAATGAGTAGGGGTGTGCGAGTATTCGAAAATTTCGAATAGCGAATCGAATCAAATATTTTATTTTCAAAATTATTCGAAACGAATCGCATGTGAATTTTTAAACAGTACTGCACGTCCTATTTTGCCTCGACGACTGCTCCAATAAGGGACCACACCGACGCTATAGCTGGGCACCATCCTTCCGCGAAAAGCATGAACGGGATGAAGGGTTCAGCGCCACGACACGGTCCATTCGTGTGGCGGCGTTCATAACGTTTGTACATGGCCTCTAAGACTGGAGCCCGCGGCAGGACTCACGCAAATTTAGGAAAGCCCCGTCTTGGTGCTCTATCTCGGAGGCCATGGCTCGTATACGTATGGACCACCAGTCTCATTTCCCGCAGTGTGGCTCTAGTGCAGCCGGGTACCTATGGGTTTCCTAATGTGTGCAAGGTATCATCAGGTCTGTTGCTCGGTTTTTCTGGGGTGAAATGTTTGTTTAAAGGGGTTTTGACCAAACTCAGCAAGTGGTAATTTTTCTATACCTATAACTTTACGTTATTAAGAGTTATGGTGACTGTGTTGCGACCTGTTAGTGGAGATTAGTTTCGAGTCTTTTAACAGCAATAGTTTTAACTTCACAAATTTTAAACAATGTCAAGAACGTTTGTCTACAACACCGTACAGCAGTGCCACCACTGGCGCGGCAATGTTTCGCACTATTACTCATTTTGTACGAATAATCGCACGAGTAGCGAATATTCGTATTCGATTCGGTTTGTACCAACACTGTTCTTATTCGATTCGGTTCGGAAAAACTACTGTTCGCACACCCTAGAAACGAGGCTTCTATGCCTGGAAGCTGTACTGGAACATATAACTATACTGGGGGACGCTGTAATAAGGGGGTGCTTGGGATAAAGGCGGGAAAAAGGTAGGATTCCAGATGCCGGACACTGCCGGTGCGGAGCGTGGTGAATACTTTGCGAAACAAGAGACTTGATTTATTGGGGTTTAACGTCCCAGAGCGAGTCAGGCTATGAGGGACGCCGTAGTGAAGGGCTCCGGAAATTTTGACCACCTGGAGTTCTTTAACGAGCACTGACATCGCACGCTGCAAGGGCCTCTAGAATTTCGCCTCCATCGAAATTCGGCCGCCGCGGCCGGGATCTAACCCGCGTCTTTCGGGTCAGCAGCCGAGCGCCGTAAGCAATAAGCCACCGCGGCGGGGCGCGAAACAAGAGTGGACAGGCGTTCTTGTCTTCCCCCTACCTCAGCTGGCTCCTCGGGTAGACCGAGCGAAAACGATATGTGTACCGAGAGGCGGAAGCAAGCCGCAGGGCCAAGGTACGAGGATCAACGCGCTGTACAACGCACGAAAGACTGTGGAAGAGGGATCGCCAGACGGCCTCGCTCGGGAACGGAGTCCATCGTACACAATAGCCCCGATGCGCACGCGCAGAAAAGAGTGGCGCCGCGGCGCGTGGGCTTCCGGCGAGTATCTACTAACACGTTCGCGTTCTCACGGTACGAGCACAAGTAGGGCTAAGAACAAGGCCGGAAGACCGAACTATCAACTTTTATTTCAAAACGAAGCGAACCGATATTTATGGGGTATATTATAGAGCATTGCACGGGCCTGAATTTGAGGCCCGAGCCCGGCCCGAGCCCGGCCCAGGCCCGTGGCTTGAAGCCCGGGCCCGGCCCGGGCCCGCTAAATTATCGCTCTAGTGAGCCCGGCCCGGCCCGTGAATCCCGGAGCGAAGCCCAGCCCGGGCCCGGCCCGGCCCGTTTCACAGTAACTGAGCAAGTAGACTGCTACTACACCGATAGGGAACTGGCCGACAAAGGTTCTGAAACCGCAGTTTGGCTTAAAGAATGTTGGTTCTTTTTAACCCAGAAGGAAGTGATGAAGTGTAGTTCTCGCCAGGCCCGTCTTTTGGAGACTGGTCTCGTGTAGGTGGGCAAAGATAAACTCGGAAGTTCCGAGAGTCAAATAAAAAGGGATGCATACACGCGTACTAGTCTACTCTGCGTTCCCCCATGATTGTAATCAATTATGTTCTGCCGCCTGCGAAGTATAAATATTAAAGCTGCCTAGCAAGCAGTAGGATGACATTTTTTTTACTGAACGCGATCTCACAGGTTGAGCTCATAGCCGAACTGGTCACCTTTCAGCAGAAACGAAAAGCTAAAAGGCTTGAGTATTTCATGGTATGTGCTTGAAGACCATAAGCGTCCTAAACTAATATGTTCTTCCCTAATGCATTTCTAATAGCGTATAGGTATGTTTTGGGAACGCGAATGATCAATGGCCAATTAAGGCCGGTTGAATTTTACTCTTACTGCACCGCGGCGTGGAAATAAGGAAATAAATAAGTGAATGAATAAAGCTTAGTTTTTTTCTCAGCGCGTACTATAACTCATAGCTCAAACACGTCGCTGCTTCAAAGCCGCAGTTCTGCACTTCACTCTGCAATATTGAATGAAAAGTCGGACACCAGCCGTTTCTGTACGGACCGAAGCCTGGCTCGGGCCCGCAGCTTTAAGCCCGAGCCTGGCCCGGGCCCGCAACTTCAGGCCCGGCCCAGGCCCGGCAAAATAAATCATGTCCCGGCCCGGGCTTTCGGGCTGGCCCGAGCCCGTGCAGTGCACTAGTATATTACGATTATTGCATTCGTGTTTGTCACGCACCTTTCTGTCACGATTTCCCAGCAGCAGCGTATAAATTTTTTCGGTTATATATTTTCTCGGTTGTTCACGTTGTCTTGGTCATGCGCCCCTGATCATCTACCCCGTAATAATGGGTTCGCTCCCTAGCGAAATCAAAGCTGGTAGTTCTCTTTACACGCTGGTTTCTGTAGGAAATAACCGAACAGCGGAACGGAAAGTGGCATAAGCCCATTTAACTTTCTGCCGCCCGTGCTACGCGCTTTCCTTCTCTTGGGATCCACGCCGTTACACTTAAAAGGGCTCTCAATAATGTTGCGGTATGATTAGGATGACAAATGACACCGCGATGATAATATTCTCCAGAAAGAATTTTTTAACGAATTTTGTGGAAGCTGAGTTATCTGTAGTTAAAATTTGAATTTCTGCGTTTTCGTGCCTGCCTCTCACCACTTTTGCACACTGAAACGTCGGCATTCCTCTCCCGGCTGCCGACGCGCGCGGGAGTTCCCCTAGAGGGGCAAATGGGGGGGGGGGGGGGGGGGGGGGGGGGGGGGGGGGGGGCTTACGGCCGCGGCCATGGTTGCCACGTGACGTCAAAAGAGTTGGCACGGCAACGTAACGAGCGTTGTATTATGCGTTGCGCGCGGATTCGGGCGAAAGCCCGGCACCGCTGGTCGGCCCGAGGCGTAGAAGCGCGAATTAAAAAAAAATATATATTGTAAATGATCGGCTCGCTTTTGAGGCCTTGTACGCGGCGTGAACGCTCGGTGCCCTATACTCTACATAATGCAAGTGTATTATAGCCAACCTCCCCCTTTGCGGGAACCCTTTAAGGACCAGCGATTATCTTGCCTTTGTACTACATGCCCTGCCCAAGCTCACTTCTTGATTCCGACTAGGGCTCGGCTGTCACTAATCCACGTTGTGGAGCTAGGCTAAACAAGAGTACAGTGAACTAGAATGTCTAGTTCACTATAACGAGAGGAAGGGGCAACATGTGATCTGCGTATGGCGACATATAAATGGCACTGCTGCTTAGCCGTCTCAGTAGCAACGTTTACGCATGGTTTCAAGTGTCCTTAGATGCAGAGGAAACATCTTCTGTGCCTAAGCGGATAATTACAGTGAATTGTGCTATGCTAGCAGATGATGTTTGGTCACAGTTTGGAGCCTCCCAGACTGCAATGCACCTGAGAACGCACAACAGTGCTGCTTAATCCAGCGGAATGCCGCCTCAACGCTCCCTTGGCTTTTGCACTTTAATTTCCTCCTCGACTGAGCGTAGGTCCTCCTCAGTAGCCGGCGAATTGCGATGTGCACGCAACGATACTAACCTTTCCCGGTTGAAACAAAATTTGGAAAATTGAATTCGGCACACTTTTAATGTTTTCTCTTGATTCGGTATGAACCGAAATGTCCAACCTCTAATCACCCATTGAGCCAGGCTTGGCCCGCCCGCAGGTCCGTCCGTCCGTCCGTCCGTCCATCCATCCATCCATCCGTCCATCCATCCATCCATGGTATGTCTCACGAGGCCTGGGAGACACCCGTCAGATTCTGCACTTGCGGGAACCGCGAGTTTTTCGTTTGAGGGACCGAGTTTATGGTGCCTCCTCGTTCTCTCCAACCTGGTGGTGCATATCTATGTTGTTCGTTTTGTCTGAGACTCATTGCCATTGCTTTCATACACATTTAGATGGTAGCACTGCACTTGTTCGTAGTATGCAACTGTTCATTACAGGTGCGTCCATCATAAGTGATCTCAGTCACATGTGATAAATGATTAAATGCTTTTGTTATTTCTGTCAAAAAGCGTCCATAACCACTAACAGAATGCATCAAAGGCGTGCGCGAGATATTAGTCAGCCTTTTCTTGCAAGAAAGGAGTCAGATATCCAATAAAACTAATGTCTCTTTAATAAAGCAGCAGCAGGTACATCTTTTTAAAAATCTCTTTGCAACATTTAAGTCCAACTGCCTGAAAGACCTGTGCATAACTGTAAAACTACACTGTATATTTGAACAGAAACAACTTATATACATGAGGCCACTGAATTTATTATCCAACTTGGATATCAGTGTACAGCTAACAAGGCCACAACTTTGAAATCCCGATGAGCGAATGCTCATGTGATGCATGGCCATGTGATTTTCAATGACAAAATGCACAGTAGTTGCGAGGGTTTCAAAAGCCTGGCTCATCACTGAACACAATACTCTAGTATATTTTCAGTTCATGGTTACTCCTCTTTGCCAGGATGAGTAGTCTCGAACACTAGTTCATAAGGTTGTGACGCTGATGCTTGAGACTCCTCCTCAGTACCTTGACAGGACCTCTTGAACGTGGCTATCTGAGTGCAATGGCCAATCCCTTGATATTTCTCAGACGGAGCGTCCCCAACACCACTGTACTGAACCGTGTAACTAGGGTATCGGTCCAGGACTTTCGAGCACCACTGTTCAAACTCCGCTCTGCTCCACTCAAACTTGTGATCCCAGTGCCTCATTCCTTGCAGCTCTGGGAACACCACGTTGAAGTCACGGTTGGGCGTGGTGATCACGGCCACCTTTGGTCGGATGAAGCCGAATATGGTTTCCGGCATTCCCTCCAAGTCCTTCTCGTTGAGGTGTTCTATGAGCTCGATGCAAGTGACAGCATCAAATCCCACGAGTCTTGAGTCGTGGCTCGAGACGCTTCCCCGGAAAAGCTGTACGCTCAACTTTCGATCCCGCCTGTTGATGCACTCCCAGGCGAGTGGCCGTGCTATATAAAAAGCATCTTCTAAGACACCGTACTTGATGTCCACGCCAGCAAACTGCCTCAGATGCTGAATCTTCTTGATGTATTTGAAGAACTGTCCATACGAGCAACCAAAGTCAACAACCTTTTCAATCGTGACATCCTGCGACAAGATCTTGCACACTTCCTTGTAGCGCTGAATAGACACAGGTGGATCGAACTTAATGGCAGTGCGTTCTTCAATTTCCGCACTCATTTTCTGGCCCACTTCTCTTTTTCTGAAAGATGAGGGTATTCAGATATGTTTCGAAGAGTGCTCCAACAAGTTGACACAAATCATCAGCACTTACAATGTTGGAGTAAACAAAGCACACAAATGAAGAAGACTTCCCCAGTACAGTATACTGCTGTCAAGTGAACCTGTGTCAGCCCTAATGAGTGGTGGCTGTACAATGCGTATTACTTTACAGTTAACTGCATAAAAAAATCACTGCACAAATGTGCTTAATAACCCTAACCTACAGTTTTTGCCAGCTCTTTAAGCATTAATCTGACTAAACACATTTTCACTCTCTCGCAGTGCGCAATGGACAAAATAAAACTAACCTAAGCTGGTCGGAGAGAAATCATTTTTTTTTCTTCTCACAGTGACCGATTCATTACAGGACTGACACCAGCCAAAAAAAAAAACACTGCATTCTTGAAAACAAATGCGAGTCGGCAGCTTGCCTTCCCAGTTGTTAGACTACCAAAACAATTACATTATTATATTTTAAATGAAGTGGAATTACAAGGCATGGGTAGCGGTCGCACGAACACTGTACCAGGATGGATGGATGGATGATAATGGCTTTACCCTTTGTACCGGGCGGTAGCTTTCGCCACCTAGCCTATACTTCCCCCATTGTTGATTTATTTTTCTTTTCCCTTTCTTTCCCTTTCGCTCTTACAATGTCTAATCTGTCTATCCCTATATTAGAAGTACACAGTTGATCTCGCGAGTGACACAATGCAGCCCACCCTCCTACACAAAGTATCAGTAAGGGTTAGGCGAGTCGCCCTCGTTTTGAAGAGAAAAGCTTCACTAGGCTAGTCACCACCGGGGCTGCAGAAATGCAGCTTTTTCATGGCTCCCGTGTTCTGAAAACTTGTGCGGGCACCTATGAAGCGCAACTCTGCAGAATGTGCGTGCAAGCCGCGGCAACTTACCGGACAGAATGTGGAGGTATTCCTTTTAGCTGCCAAATGACGCAAGTATGCTAGAAAAACTATGTACGCGCCCGCAACGCACGCGAACGCACAAATCCAAACAAACCTTGAATGACAGGATCGTGCTTGACACGACACATGACAAGATATTTGAAGACGCGCACTTCTGTGATGATGATGACTAGCGTCAACGTACACTTGCGGTCTATTCAAAATAAGTAGTATTGCTTAAAGCTTCCAAAATTTCCAATAATTTCTTTTTTTAACTTACTTGAGCAGAAAAATAGTCGAAAAGTTAATTTTTTTTAATAACGCGAATGTGTGCGAAATTTAAATTGAAAGTCGCAAAGCTAAGCCAAGCCAAGGCAAGGTCGGTTGTTTCGTTTTGTGAAAATGGCGGACAGGCCTCGGCCTTCGCAGAGTGCGCGAGACGCGGAAAATGACGACAGTAGCAGCAGCAACAGCAGTACGGGACAGAGTGACAGCGGATCTAATTCTAATTCGCTGAACGCATTTGCCAACGATGGTGGCTTTCTCGAGAGGTTCAAGCAAATGCAGGAAGCCTGTAAGCAGCAAGCTGCCACTCAAGAATCCCAGTCACTGGGCGAGTTCGCTGTCCCTCAAGCCAACAGCACCGTTACTCCGGCCGTTAGCGTGAAAACCGAGCCCACGGAACCAGAAGCAGCTGCTGCGGCGAGGAAACGGGCACTCCCATTTGTAAGATACGCTCACGGCCGAGAGCACTTTTGCTGGCGGTTGCCAGCTTTGTAGAACGCGTCATGCGCTTTGCGTAAAGCTATGCCTACAGGAGCCATGTCGGTTTGCTGCTAGTGCCTGTGAAGTCGCTTGTGGTGAAAACCGAAAAAAAAAAAATTGTGCCAGGTGCATGTGTTACAATAATTTACACTCATCGTTCAGTCGATATCACAGATTAAGAGCGGGTGAGCTGCCGCTTGAAAATACAAGATGCGTGTCAGTGCAACAACTCGTAAATCTGGCGGGGGTGTGACTGCTTGAAGCACATGGTTGCATGTACACATAATCGGCATAACAGTCGTTAAATGGTACACTTGTAGCTATTGTAGGACGCAACTTTAAAAAAAAAAAACAGCAGCTGCTAACACTGGGTCGCGGTTCTTGCGTTCTGTATTACTCCGCTGGCCAATCGCAACAGTAAGCGAAATGAGCTCTTTAATGTTTCACTATATCAAACAATCCAGGTGTCAAAGTTATAGAGCTGATAATATTTTTATTGTGGTAACATTCTTATTTACGTGAGAAGAAACGTTTAACCAGTGTACTACTTTTTCGTCGTGGAGGGATTCTGTGCGCGGAGGCTAAACGTGGGCGGAGCTTCACTGCAGACTTAAGTTGTATCCTACTATATGCAAGCCACTTTCGATATCATTTTTGCTGCCAATCTGTGGCGTTTACACTGGCATTGAGAAGTGGAATCGCGTGTTGAGTGCCTTGTCTGTCTTTATTGTGCATGCCGCTGACTGTGAACAAGCAACTATTGTCGTTGCATTGTGTGTAATGCTAAGCGAGCACAGGAAGAAAGCTGCTCTCTTAAAGCGTGGATCGTTTCTTGATCCGCATGTGACTAATGTCCTAGTCCTTACTTCTTTTAGGTGGGTAAAAGAAGGGGTGGCAAAGTTCTAAAGACGGGCATTGTCCACAAGCCCAAGGTCGAAGATGAGGTAAGCCCTGGTTGGAGGTGGACCTACCTGTCTTTTCTTTGACCCTTTGTGGAATTTGGAAACCTGTCGCTGCTCACCCATTGATCTGAGTCTTTTATGTTGCTTAGCCACTTACATTGTACAGCATTTGCGTGAATTGTCGCTCAAAGACTGCAACTCTAGCTGGTGTCCTTTTCAGCTAACAGCCCTTTCTATATAACTGGTCTGACTATGGGTGGCAGGTGAAAGAGTTCTTACAATTTATCATGTTCGTGCATAGTGTTGAAGGGCGCCTAGCATAAGCAGTTTCTTTTGTGGAAAGTGAGCTTGGGACATTAATACAATGCCAGCAGCAATCTTAAGCAAAGATAAGATAAACATAAGATAAGATCGGCTATCCTTCGTTACTGCTGCTCATCATAGTGGAGCAGGCCGATGCTGTTCCTTCTTATGTCTTTAGAGCTGTCCATAGAATTGTTAGCCACCGCCTATTTAATCAGATTGCCGATATTTGAGAGACTCATTGCTTAAACTCTGCTTGACAGCACCAGTGAAACGTGGCAAAATAGTCTACATTTTTTAACTATCTTGCTCATACTTCCTCAGATTATGGTGCAGACGGAGTGATCTTGTGTCTCAGTGATAAAATTGGGAATTCAGTTTCTTGGTACTGGAGAAATTCTAATTTTAATTACGAACTGTAAATGCGTGAAGCAAGATGAATAGCAATACTGCAGTGAAAGATCGGCACTACCTTTGCATCTCTCTGGTCGTAACGGAGTAGATGCTGTCAGGGGCAGTTTTTGCCTTTTTTTAAGTATTTGCTTTATTTTTTCAGCTTACTCTGTTTTTAGAATGCTTGCTGATGTAAATTGGCATTGCCTTTGCATTAACGACGGGAATCGTATAACAGTGGTATTTGTCATGCCACATTAGCACACCTCAATGCTTTTATGTGTATGTGTATGTAAACAAGCCTACATTAGCATGGAAACAACAAACAGCCTCAACAGAATGTGTAAAGACTAACATCATATCATTTGACGTTTTGCTAGCTTTTTACAGACAGCGCCTAATTGGTTTTGGTTCCTCAACTTTGCTGGCGTCTGATTACCATTGCATACTTCACTGCTTCCAGTGTAGGGATACGGGAAAAGGAACATGTCCACTGATTAAAAAGCTCTGCTAAAGAATGCTTCATTCTGTTTCTAGCGTAACTGTTGCGAGATTGGACTTTTTGGACACCAAGATTTCCATTGCACAAAAAAAAAAAAAAATGTGACGGTCCTTGAAGATCAGTTGATACTCCCTTTAAGCCTGGCCCCAGTGCAAAAGGAAATGAAAAGTTTGTGGATATAAATAGTGCTAACAACTCTTAATTTGGTAACACCCATATGCATGCATTTACTTTATTCAGATCCTTTGTGGTCAGGCAAACGAATACTAGATGCCTGCATGCATAGCTGCGGAAAAACATTTTTTTTGCAAGGCACTGATAAGCTGCTGACACTGTGTTAGGCTTTTTTATGTATGTGGTGTTCATTTTGGCTGTTCAGGAATTTTTGTCACAAAGCCTGCCATGTACCAGCAGCCAGCTAATGTTTGTCTGTGTGTGCACGTGCACATTTCCAAATAATGGATTGTCAGCACCAATGTCTTTACTTGCTTGTTGTGCAGTTTTGTGTTGCTTCAAGCTTATCCTGTGGATCGCACTGCAGAGTTTGAGGGCAGGGACAACATGGTTTACCCTTTGCTTCTGTTTCGCATTGGCATCTTCTGTCAAGCTGCAGTTTGGTTGTGGCGTTCAAACAAAGCATGCACAAAGTGCCGCTGGAACTTTTTCTAAAACTGACCCGTCCAGTGATGCGTTACGTTCTTCCTCAAAACGAGCTGTGTTGAAAAGGTCAGCCCGTTGCGTGTGTGAGGCTGAATTCCTTCTTTCTAGTGTGTTACAGTTTTCCACCAAGCGTAACGCTTATCGTTGACTGGCTAGTTCTCCTCTGCCAGAGTGCTGTTAGTAAACTTGGTGAAAAAGCCCCCAAACAGTGATTTACAGCAGCAAAGACAGAGCAAGATGGTAAACTGCAACAGCAGTGACTAGGGACTTGCATGACTGTGCATCGTTGTTTCACTGGTGTTAGAACTCTGCTAGAGTTTCCATGCTGGCTAGTAATTGCGAGCTGCCCTGAATTGTTGCAGTGGGGTTGTCATTAAAACTTTCTTGCAGTGAATTCATTTTGAAGAAGAGTTTGCTAAGTACTATCGCGCTCAATATGACTTGCAACCTCAAGCAGCGTGGCCGGAGCGCTCCCCGGAAGCATGGTGGAGCCAACAAGCGACGCGCTTGAAAACTAAAGGGAAATGATTTTGCTGTTCCACCTGTCAGCCTTCTCCCCTGCGGTCTAGGCTGTACCATAACATTCGCATCGCCGGCGCTTGCGTGACGAATGCAAGGCGCATGTCACGGTTGATTTTGTTTCATTCCTTTCGCTTTCACCTGTCATGCCCGACAAACCCGTGGCCCAAATCGCTCTTCAGGCACAGTATGACTGGAGCGGTTTTGACGATTTGAAATCACGCATGTGCAAGGCTAGACACGCCGGTGCCTGTGAGAATCAACCAGCTATTTCGTTGAGCAGACGACGCGGGGGATGCACCTGGCTGCTGGAACAGCAAAATCCTTTCCCACTTAGTTTTCAGGCGCGCCGCTTGTCGGCTCCACCGTGCTTCCGAAAACGCTGCGGCCACACGCTCGTGGGTTGCAAGTCATATTGAGCGCGATAGTACACGAAAGTTTGAATGTAGCCTCAATGCACTTTAAATGTGCTATATCAGAAGTTAGCATAATGAACTTTTCACTGTAGATGCAGTACTTGATTGGTGCGGACTGGCTATTTTGTGTTATGGCTGGCGCTGGCAATACTGTGGACAGCTGTAGCAAAACGGACACGGTCGTTTGAACTTTCCATTTCTAGAGCACTAGACGCACAGGCTCAGCTTTCTAACCAGAGTTGGCGAGCCTCGAAAACGAGGCCGTGCCGCCCTAAACGATTGATAGCCGCTTCGTGTATGCTTTCCGTGGGTTAGCCGCAACCAGGACGCAAGGGGGATCCGTTTTCATGGAGGCACACAGGGCTCTACAGGGTGGCAGCCAATTTGGTTTGCAGGAGGAGCTTCCCAAGGACGCCTGGTCGCGCTACTTGGCCGAAGTGCGCAAATACCGAGAGCGCTCGTGCGACGACGAAGAGAAGACCCGGCCACTCGTCAAGTGATGAAACGGTTCGGCTGCAGTGAAGCGCGACAGAGCCGACAGCCTTGGACTCTGTTGTGACACCCGCGAAGAGCCACTCACCCGCAGACATTTGAAAGCTGGCTGCTAGGGGCTCCTCGGCACTGGTGCTGTCTTGCCGAGCAGCATGTTTACCATCAGCAGCGTGCTGGCGGCGTCATAATTATTTATGAAACACATATTACCCGGTAATAAATGTGGTTACACGCGGGGAAATGTCAGCAGGATAAGAAGTGACAGTCTTAACACCTTGATGTCGGGGAAGCAAGCGCGTCTCTAAAAGTGGTGGTGAGCGAGGGTGTTGCGGAGTGACAACAGCTGCATGTCAGTCGTCAATAAATGAAACTCGGTACATGGAGTGCATGGCCCCCGGTAAATTGTGCGTCGTTCTGAAGTGTACACCGCCTGAAAGACATTTATTATTGCGCAGTACTATTGGTGCTTTTTATTTGAAATGCTAGGTTCGGTGAAATCTTTCTCGTCAGGCGTCACCCGGTGAAAAACAACCTAGGGCCATGTGCGCCGAGCAGTGCTTTTTGTTCATTGGCAGCTGTACATTTGTTGTGTGCAGTTAGGCAGACCACCTGGTCTTAGCTTCCAGTAGTGGTGGTGCAATTAGCAGGGATTGTAAAAGGTAACCGAGTTTATAATGCTAAAAGCTTTTGTTGATCACAAAGTTAACAGGGGAGTGGAAAGCCTTAGGGTGCTTGCCGTTTCGACAAGTCGTCTTGTCGAAAGTTAGGCAAGCACCTTGAGGATTTCCCCTTCTTTGGTCACTTTGTGATTATCAAGAACCATCTGCCCGACCTCTACCATAAAAGCTTCTGTGTCGTTCGGGTATAAACAGCAGCTGAGTACTGAAGGTAGTGAAGACACTGCTCTACTGCTTTGTGTTGGAACTGTCCAGTCTTAGCTTAAGCGGTCTTTATCTTTTGAGAACACTTTTCAGCGTTTCAGCTAATTTAGCAGTGTTAATTATTCCTTTAGGCTCAGATTTTTCATCTAGGGATGTAGTTTATTTAACAGGTTGTCATTCCCAGGTTGAGGTTTTTGACTGCAATTAAAACTTATCCCAGTGACCGACACCTTTGCCTTGAAGGCAGTCCTAATTTGAGTGGCTTGCTGGAAACTGTGGCTCGGTACGTGCTTAACAGAGCAGTGATTTGTTCGTCTTGCCCATTTTGTTGACACTCTGAAGGGTCAGACTCTCTGTGTCATGTTATGTGGTCATGATACAGACTATCTGCTATGTCATTCGTGTTTGTGCCTTGTGTTGGCTTTGACCTTCTTGTGGCAAGAAAAGCACTTGCATAGACTTGCGGTTTTAACTGCTATTGAAGTCTGTGGCTCTTCATGTAAAACCTTACCCTGTGGTCCCGTAACACGAGGCCTTAAAATATGTTTTTAAGGCCTTACAATAATTTTGTAATGTGTGCATGTTTTACACTTTCTAAATTAAATTATGCAACTGAGGCCCCCCTCCCCACAGGGAACTAGGTTAATCCAGTTGAGGTGCATTCGATTTCGGTGCTCGGTTGTGATTTTTCCGAAGCGGCTTCATGATTTTGTACCATTTTGTGTATTGAAAGTGTACATGCGTGTCTACATTACCTAGCGCAGAAGTTTTGTGTGCTGTAGGAAAAATAAATAGCAGCGGTGAATATTGCCAATTTGGCTGATACAGCAGGACAATTGACTTGCTTGTCAATTCTCAGGGTTGGGACTGGCAGTCTGTGTTGAACTCAGCATTGAGAACTTGACAGTTGTCACCGCCATGTATACTTCCCGGTGTTTTCGGTTCGATGGCATTTGGAACTGCCTCTGTAGCAGAGCATCTTTCAGGCTTATTGGGAGTAATCGGTTGATTGATGCCTTTATCCATGGTCTTGGGCTTATCCATTAGCCCCAGTGGGGTGAGTGGGGGGGGGGGGGGGGGGGGGGGGGAGTACAGGTTAGCAAGTTGTGTTGTTTCATATTAAGCGTGCATAAAGTTAAGCTTTTTGTGTGGCAAGAAATATTACATTGCAGCTAATTGCACACTAATACCTGTGCCACACGCTCAAGAAATGGCAGGAAATGCTTAAGGCCTTAAGTTTGTTAATGCCATTATTTTCGGAGTTGGTGCTACACGTCCACATTTAATGCCGTTATCGAAAGTGTTGATGACGATAACGCTTGCGAGGTAATCAGAAGTTTCATCTGAATATAAACATTGCTAATGAGCACAATATATGGGGAATGTTGTTCAGATGTAATATAAAAATGATTTTCCAGAAAATACGGCTGTTCCAGGTTTACAAGTCGGAAAAGTAGCCATAAACTCGCATGTCAGCACCCAAGTCGAGAGTACCTGTCAATAAGGCTGGTTAAAGTGGCGCTCTTCGCATCGAAAATGCGGTATAGATGCCTCATCTGATTGAAAGTTAAGAATTAACCATTTCCTACTGGTTTGGAAGTTGTTACAAACAAATCTGCATGCTTTTCTGCACGTGCAATGGGAACGAGAGTACGCATTGCACGGGCGAATGAGTTGCGGCGAACTCAGTAGGTCGTGAATGGCAGTAAGGCTAATGCCATTAAATTTATGTGTGTGGCACTGCACGAATGCCATTAAAACTTAAGGCAGTAAGCACTTAATGGCATTAAATCTGTCCGTGTGGCACGGGTATAACATCGCTTTTTCCCCATTAGTTCAATTAGTTCGTGCTGTGCAATTCAAAACAACCTGTACCCATGCTGCGTTGGCTTGGTGTACATACTTGCGATGTATGAAAGATTACACGTGCCATCTGGGCAGGTAAAAGGTAACACCTCCATTATATGTCACTCATTAGCGTTCCTGTATGTTGTAGTGGGAAAGTACCTACAATCCAGTTGTACAGACTTCAATAAACGCCCTACTTATGAACCTGAGATTGCTTCTTTTTTTTCTGGATTCGATGCTGTTCCAACACCCATCACTGCACCTTTCTTACTTAAAGGTGCACTAAAGAAGAATCTGGAACAGGGTTTTTACCGCGGGAATTCAATCTACCCTCTCCCAAGTATTCTTCGAATTATTGTCCTGTGTGGCTGCTTTCCGTATTAAATTGAATTATGGGTCCTGGCTCCCGCCTTTTTTTTTTGGCTTCGGTTTCGCTTTTTGTTTTTTAGGTTTCCATGAATAAATAGTTTCAGTCACGGACTACATAGCCGCAAATTAGGCCTGCGGAAATAAAAATACGCGCGGACACTCTGCTTTCGTTGACCGCTACGTATCACTCCGCTGATGGCAGAGTGGCAAGCCACCACGGGACTGGCTGAACGGCACCCCATGTGTTGGCTGACTCCTCCTCTTTTGGAGGTTATTTTTAAGAAAAAGGCGGGAGTGGGGACGTTAATTTCATTTAACGGGGAAATTGGCTGCACAGGAGAATAATTGGGAGTTTCTAAAAATGCTGGGAGCGTGCAGATTGAGCTCCCGTGGTAAAAAAAGACTAGCTCAGAATCCTCTTTAAAGGGACAGTGAGGAGAGCACTATCAATATTTTTTTTATAGCAAAATCCGATAGTTCGGCATGTCATGGCTTCGTTGCCACTTGGCCGGCAGCGAAAGATGCATTTATTTCTAAGAAATTTGGATTCGAAGTTGAAAAAGTTTTTCCCGCCGCTCTGATTCAAACTTTGGATTCTCCTATGACGACACAGGACTAAGTGACGTGAAACATGACGTGAACATGACGTAACACAGACTCCGTGATTTCTGGCTGCCAGCAGTGCGGCCTAGCAGCAGCCGAAAAGAAAGCTACCGCCGGCAGCACGTTGAAGGCATCTATAGGCTATTGCGGCCGTCGCTACCGTCGCTTCGCTTACGTTTGCACTGCCGTTTTGCCAGCGTTACGATGGATCTCGTTCTCGAAGCCGTCAACGAAGTTCTCGCAAATAGACACCTTTAGCATACCGTGTACCTTGTTACCGCTAGCGGAATACCGGGAGCCCGCCTAACGCCGGTGACCAGGCGCTGATTGGTCCCGATGCTTCAGGCGCGCGCGTAGCTGCCGGGCAAGTGGCGCCATCTGGCGACGTCAAGGAGATTTGCGCGTTCATTGGCTGCGCCTCAGTGATTTGTGACTTCTCGGGTCCTAGAGTTGCTAGAACCATTGGTTCTAGCAACACTGCTTTGTCCTATGACGTCATAACGCTTGTACTTGCGAGTTTGGCCTGTGGCGGCGATACCTGTATTTTGGTTCTTGCTCTTTTCTACGTTACAAGAGCTTTGTTGTCAGTATGAGTGGCGTTTTTGTAATCAGGAGCTGGTATTCTGTCGATACAAGCCAACTTCAATTTCTCCTCAGTGTCCCTTTAATGCACCTTTAATACTTTACAGTCGAACGTCACTATAATGAAACGCTTTGTAGTGAAATAATGGACATAACGAAGGAATAATGATTCCTCTTAGAAGCTTGGTCAACACGGGCCATAACGAAGCTATTGCCGGGCTCCTTCAACTTCGTTATAACGAGGTTTAACTGTATAATGAAATAGCTAATGGGCACAGCATTACATTTCCTACCCATTACAGAACAGCACTGCAAAGCAATTTAACTGAACATAGGATTTTTGTGAGAATAGATATCGGCACAATTAAGAGACCATGGGCACCCAATTTTAGTTGCTTGTTTTCTTTGAAGTGATGCGTTAGATGTTGAATACATAGTTTACCATGTGGTGTTAACCTATGAGCACTAAATAATTTTATATATTTATTTATTTATTCATTTATTTGAAGATACTGCTAGCCTCACATTTGAGGCCATTGCAGGAAAGGGATACATTACACATTGAAAGCAACAAACTTCAAGTAGGCACGGTCGTAAGCAATTTGAACTGATGAGGCAGGAGATATGCATTCTATCTTCGTTTATAAAAATGCTAAAAATGGCCATAAAGAGGAGTAAGTGATAGGTTAGAATATTTAGCACATGAAAATAGAGACAAAAAGCTAAGTGAGTACATATTTGTCAAAAGATGCATCTTATCATTCGCTTCTCGAATAAGCAAATGATAAGACGCATCATCTTTTGACAAATATCAAGCAAACAAACAGACAGCGAAATCAAGAAGCAACATAGCGCGAATGCGTCTACTATACAGCATTGCTTGATATGTAAGCGATGAAAGCTTCGAGTGATGCGCAACTGACAGCATCGCTAGGCAAGCTGTTCCACTCACGGATCGCTTGTGGGAAAAATGAGTATCGGAATATGTCGTTGTGGAATCTGTATTCAGTTAAATGTTTAGCATGTTTTGTTCTGGTACTACGTGTATTTGATTCCAGTAAGTACTTACTTGTATTGATTTTCATGCAGCCTTTAAAAAGAAGGAAAAGAAACTTGAGGTGCAGTAGCCTGGCTCGACTTTGTATGGTAGGAAGGTTGGCTTGCCTTAATAGTTCTGTAGGTGAGTCATGACGGCGATATTTGTTAAAAATGAATCTAACTGCTTTCCTTTGAACACGCTCCAGTTTTATTATGTTCTCTTTGCGGAAGGGGAACCAACATATTATTCCATACTCCAGTATAGAGTGGACAACTGACGTGTATGCTAGGCGCTTAGTATCGACTGATGCAGATCTAAGCGAGCGCTTGAGCGAGTAGAGAGCTGCCATTGCCTTATTAGCGATATATATTACCTGTTTGTTCCATTTCAGATCTGATGAAATTATGATGCCTAGATATTTATACTCTTGCATGTTCCTTAGCATCTGTCCTTGTAGATAATATGGGAAGTTCATGGGTACTTTTTTATTCGTCACTGTCATACAAACCGTTTTTTCTACGTTAATTCCTATCTGCCATGCTTGACACCATTGTTATTATATTGTCAAGCGCAGTGTTTAAAGTTGTCTGGTCGTCACGGCAGGTTATTTCTTTGTAGATGATGCAGTCATCTGCAAACATTCTTACTGTTACGTCAGTGCTAACGTGCAGATCATTGATAAAAGAAGAAATAGGATTGGTGCTTGAACAGCACCTTGTGGGACGCCAGGCAACACATCGCCGCAATTCGAAGGATGTTCTTTGTAATGTACATGTTGCCGTCTACCTGTAAAATAACCTTTCAACCATTTGGTGATCATGTTGTCCCCAAGGTAATGGATAAGTTTCTGGAGGAGCTTAGGATGGAAAACACGATCGAACGCTTTGGACAGGTCTAAAAATATATCGATCTGGCCATTTTTATCCATTGTAAGCGCTAGGTCGTAAACTGTCTCAATCAGTTGAGTGGTCGTAGACAAACCTTTTCTAAATCCATGCTGGTTAGGAACAATTAAGCTATTTTCCTCAACAAATGATACAATGTGCTTGAGAATTAGATGTTCAAGGATTTTGCAGGCCGTACAAGTAAGGAAGATTGGTCGGTAATTTGATGCATTGTTGGGGTCACGTAATTTATGTATAGGAATAACTTTAGCAATTTTCCATTCTCCGGAACTTCGCCTGTTAGCAATGATTTTGCAAAAATTGGGAGCAAGAACTTTGACATCCATTCTGCGTAATGCCTGAAAAACGCATTTGGTATGTTGTCAGGGCCACTAGATTTCAAGTATGACGGAAAAAATGCCCGTTTCCATTAAGATTAAATCGTCCAGTTTTGTTGAGTTGCTCGGAAAAGATTTCAGGTTCGGTTTTTTTCCGTTGTCATGTGTAAATACCGGGATAAAGTAATCCTTGAATGCTGTAGCCTTAGCAATAGTTTCAGTCGGTAGTGGATTACTGGTTTGACTGGACTTAGAATTAAGGTATCACCAGAATTTAGAAGGAGATTCTTTGATTAATTTCCTTAAGGTAACATTCATGTATTCATCTTTGGCCTTTTTTACAGCTGACTTTAGCACATGGGAGAGTTCGCGCATTTCAACAATGTAGCCAGGTACCGGCATTTTATTTCTCAGTTTCCTAAGTCTTGCAGTCTTCCGTTTTAAATGTATTATTTTTCTTGTTATCCACGGATTTTTCTTGTGTACTGGCTTGATCTTTGTGGGGACATATTTTGATAAGCAGTGCTTGATGATTCTTTCAAAGGTTGACCATAATCCATCTACTGAAACTGCAGAATCATTGGCGTTAGAACTAAAAGTGGAATAAGATTCGTCCAGATAATCGAGAACGCTGACATCGTCGGCGTTTTCCCAGTCTAAAATTCGTGCACTCTGTTTTTCGGTGGGCGGTGGTGCGCCCAACAGTCATGAACATTTAGTCGCGCTGTGGTCCGATATGCCGTCGACAACTTCCCATGAAACACTGCCCTCTGGGATATTTTCACTCACAAACACCAAGTCCAGTACATTCCTGCTTTTTGCAGTAACACGTGTTGGCTCCCGAATGAGCTGTCTAAGGCCGGAATTAAAACTTAGGTCAAGCAGCACATTTGCATGAGCGGTACCAGCAAATTCATTATCAGGGGAGTCCCAAGCTATGCTAGCTGGTTAAAATCTCCCGTAAAGATTATTTTTGTTGTATGCGTGAAGTGGTTTTCCATATATTTTGCTATCATGTGTAAGGTGTCGTGGGTAGCATTAGGGGGTCGATACATTGTTCCTAAATAGAGGAAGGATTTTCCGGTCATGATTTTGCACCAAAGTGCTTCGGTGCCAACTATTTCCGGCGTAGGTGTGACGAAAATGCTTTCCCTGATCAAAATTGCTACGCCGCCACCGCGAGAGCATCTATCTTTGCGCAGGACAGTATAACCAGGAGGGAAGATATCGCTACTTGAAATGTCAGAGGACAGCCATGTTTTGGTGATTGTTATAATATCAGGAGAATGTTTGAGAAAGAGTGCTTCAAGTTCCGTGCTTTTGTTGACAACACTTCTAGTGTTTATGTTCAGTATGACTAAGGCAGGAGGCGTTTCATGGTTACTCAGTTTTTTCCCCTTCGGATGGCAGGTTTCTTTCCCACGGCTACTTTGGCTTCTTTATCCTCGTCCCAGATGTAAACGTGTTCATTGATCTTGATCTTGTCTGACAGAAGTGCAACTTTTTCACCATTATCTCAATTTACCTCGCTGCTGTCCCAAAGTTTTTTTCTTATGTTCCGTACACGTGAAGAAAAATCTTCGCCCACAGATACTTTGGTATTCTTAAGCTTGGAGCAGTTCTTCATTATATTCGCCTTGTCCCTGAAACTTTGAAGCGATAATTGAATAACTCTCATGCTGTTTCAGTTTCAACTGAACGATGGCTATGACTTGTATAGTCAGATACAACTCAAGTCTGCAGTGAAGCTCCGCCCACATTCAGCCTCCGCGCACAGAATTCCTCCACGATGAAAAATTAGTCCGCTGGTTAAATGTTTCTTATTACGTAAACAAGAAGCTTATCACAAAAAAAACATTATGAGCTCTAGGATTTTGATACGTGGATTGTTTGATATAGTCAAGCATTAAAAGGCTGGTTTCGTTTACAGTTGCGATTGGCCAGCGGAGTAATACAGGACGCCGCGGACCGCGGCCCAGGGTTAGCAACTGCTGTTTTTTTAAGTTGTATCCTACTATAGTTATGTGCAGATGACGTGACGCACTAGAAATACTGAAATATAATCGCTGGTACGTAGTTTTAATTCACTACAGCACCTAAGCCACTCTGCTCCAGGATTTCGAATATCAAAAAATGATGTATCAGCAATTAAATAGTTTTTTTTTTGTGTGTGTGTATGGCTCACGTGACCTAAACTCCAACTACATGTCACAGCTATCGTTAGGCTGAAACCGGAACCGAAACAGCATAAAGGAGAAATGCAGTTGTAAATTATTTAGCGGTTGTAGGCGAGTACCACGCGGTTATCTAGTTTTACTAGTGTCTAACGCATCATTTGATTGAAGGAAACTCAAACAAAAAATTTGGTGCCTATACTACTTAAAGGTATAACACCACTTTTAAAAAGCTGTATTTTTAATATAATTCCATTTTTCAAATTTTCTTTCATAAAAATTCAGAATGGTTCCTGAACGAATGGCAACAATAATGTTTCTAGCTGTCACCGTTGCAGATCTACAGCCAAAGTCACAATCCACTGTGCATCTGGTGAAACCAAAACGAACTGTTCCAGCCAAATAAAAACCTAATGTTTCATTATTAATTTTTCATCGTTTTTCAGTTTATGCTTATAAGTGTTTCATACCATCTGTGCCTATTTTTGCTTGTGTTTATTAACTACATGATCAGGACAACCTTAGACTTCAATCAGCCAAATGATCAGGCAGGCTTTCGTAAAGGATGCTTGACAATAGACCACATTCACGCTATCAATCAGGTGATAGAGAAATGCACAGAATAGAACCAGCCCCCAGTAATAGCGTTCATTGATTACGAGAAAGCATTTGACTCGGTGGAAACCTCAGCTGTCATGCAGGCATTGCGGAATCAGGGTGTGGAAGAGTGTTATGTGAAAATATTGGAAGATATTTATTACGATTGCACAGCTACTATAGCCCTCCATAAAGTCGGCAATAAAATTCTAATAAGGAAAGGTGTCGGGCAGGGAGACATGATCTCGCCAACGTTATTCATCGCCTGCTTACAGGAGGTATTCCGGGGACTGGAATGGGAAGAGTTGGGGATAAGAGTTAATGGAGAATACTTGAGTAATTTGCAATTCACTGATGACATTGCCTTGCTAAGCCACTCAGGACATGAAGTGCAAAACATGATCAATGAGCCAGACAGGCAGAGCAGAATGGTGGGGCTAAAAATTAACATGCAGAAAACCAAAGTAATGTTCAACAGCCTAGCAAGAGAACAGCAGTTCGCAGTTGGTAGCGAGGTGCTGGAAGTAGTAAGAGAATATGTATACTTAGGGCAGGTAGTGACCGCTGGTACGGATCATGAGAGGGAAATAGCTAGAAGAATAAGAATGAGGTGGAGCGCATATGGCAGGTTCTCTCGGATCATGAATTGCAGTTTGCCAATATCCCTCAAGAGAAAAGTCTACAACAGCTGTATCTTAGCGGTACTCACTTATGGGGCAGAAACGTGGAGGCTAACAAAGAGGGTTCAGCTTAAGTTAACGACAACGCAGTGAGCTATGGAAAGAAAAATGATAGGTGTAACATTCAGAGATCGGAAGCGGGCGGAGTGGGTGAGGGAACAAACGCAGGTTAACGACATCCTGGTTGAAATCAAGAGGAAGAAATGGGCTTGGGCAGGGCATGTAATGCGAAGGCAAGATGACCGGTGGTACTTAAGGGTAACGGAGTGGATTCCAAGGGAAGGCAAACGTAGCAGGAGGTGGCGGAAAGTTAGGTGGGCGGATGAGATTAAGTTTGCAGGGATACGGTGGCCGCAACTGGCAAAGGACAGGGTTAATTGGAGAGACATGGGAGAGGCCTTTGCCCTGCAGTGGCGTAGTCAGGCTGATGATGATTCAGAAAATGATGCAAGATGTCTGGAACACATTGCATGGTTATGTCAGGATACTAGCACTGAAGCTTGTTTCAACAATGGTCACAGATGTACGCAGGACATTTTGAAGCACATTGGGATTTAACCTGGTTCACACACGCAGTAAGCTTGCCTGACGGGTGACCAACAGCGTATCTGAAAATCTTCCTTTCGGTCTAATGATGCCATAAAAAGCAAGAAAAAAAAAGTGGGCTGTCACACGAGCAAAAGAGAGAAAATGTGACTAAGCAGGAGCTGAGCTTCAGATATGGGGGATTTTAACCATCTTAGACATTAGCTGATGGCATTCGTAGTTATTTCTAATCTAATCTTTTCTCGTTTTTCTCAAAACACTTCTTTGCTAGTTTTTCTTCCGAGAGAAATCCCCTCTTTATCCCTGTACAAAATTTTTGTTATTTTTTCTACCGTGAGAATTCCCCGCTTAATCTCTCTACAAGATTCTTTATTTAAACTTCGTGCACTTATTGCTTATATAACTGTGCAATGAACCACAATAAAAATTGGGCCATTTGTGAAATAACTGCTATGTTTTTTCTTAAGATGCCTATATGAGAACCATTGTTTTTGGTCATTCCCAAATTACACAGTGACATTTGATGGTATTATAATTATTTTGGTTCATTGTAAAGCTCCTGTCTTTGTGTGCATAACAGCAAAAGCAATTTGACGTGCGATGAACTAAAATGGAAAAAAATGAAAATTGGTCTTTGAGGAAAAGAAATGGCGCAGTAACCCGAACCCTGCCGTAAAGGATAAATGAGGGAGTTAAAGAAGAAATGAAGAAAGAGGTGTGTAGCGGAGGTCTCTGAAATTATTTGCAAAACAGGTAGTCACTGTCTGGCTATGTCCAATCCCCCTTGTGGGTATGTGCCATTGTACGAGGCAAACAACAACAAATTCTGACCACATGGGGTCTTTAAAGTGCAGCTGCAGCACTTTTTTGAGAGTTTCGCGATATTCAAGGATTCACATCTATGTAGGCTGTAGGTAAAGCATGCCAAGTGTTTTTGCACTAGCTTTTAAAATAGTGACGTAAAAGACGACTGAAATTTGCGCTTCTCCTCAATGCGCCGGAGGTGTGCAGGGAAACACAGCTTGACGTCACAGAAGGTACGATTTCAAATTACCGCTGTCGTCAGCCACACCCTGGCCTGGCTCGTTAGACGCTGCCAAACAACTCTCGGCACGGTTTGCCTTCGGTGGCGCAGGTTTTTTTTCCTTCAAAACAAGCGTTTGTGCGTTGGAAATGTACCGATACCTTCGATGATGTCATCATGCGGCCCCCACTTGGCGTTGTGCGCTGCGGAGAAGCTTGAAGGGTGTCCGGATTTTAATCGGCGATTACTTCACTATTTCAAGTGCAAGCCCAAAAAGACTTCGCATGCTTTACGTGCAAGTTTCACACATTCGACCCTCTTAAGCTCGTTGATTTCTAAAACCTATGCAGTTTCCCTTTAAGGGGGGACACCGGTCTTAGACCTATTTTCCTTATTTTTAGTCCAATCCTAATGAAATGGTACCACCTTGCTACGCTTTTTATGCTGATTTCAACAATGAAATTACCTTTCTCATAAATTAGTTGGTTCACAAGATAATTAATTTTAATTAGTCATTCATTAGTGCCTGGGTGCAAAAAAGACTCCTCAATAAAAAATAATTTTTAATCCATGGCTACATATGTTGGTGAGTAAGGAGTGCAATAATCAAAACCTTTTTTCCATTTTACCCTCATTACTAAATTTACAGCAGTTGGAATATCAACATTCAAAGGTGTGAATGTAATGCATCAATAAACTTTGCAAAATTATAAATTTGTGATTTGTGGTTGAACAAATCTGCTTCGATTATTGCACACACTGTGCCTTCAGCTTCCCTTAGCAAATGGTATGACATCTCTGTCTGTCCTAGATGTTGAGATATCGGCAGGTATACTAAGACAGCCAGATGTCCAAAATTTTCATGCAATTAAATTGTCTGCTCCTGCATAAATTCACCCCACACTATGATATGAATTTAATATTGTGGTCAAAATGCCGATTTCTTGAAGGGAAAAATTGTTACAGCTGGAAAATAACAGCTGTAGATTCCACAAATATCATTTTTTGAAAATCGATTTTTTGGTCTTTTTTTGAGTCCCGCCTTAAATTATACTGCTGGCATCATATGTATATTTAGTACATTATAAAAGATGAAAAAAAATTTTTGCACCTGTTTTGACATCTTGATTAGGATAAAACATCATCTTTCTTAAGACAGACTACTTTTCTAATCTTGTATTAAAACATTTTGTAAAGTGGTCGCATACCTTCAAAGCACCTGTTTCTGTTGGGTCAATGTATTACATGTTGTTTTTGAATGCACAAGATAGCAGTTAGAATGTTTTCTAGAAGTGAACAGTTTGGAGTGAAAGCTCTACTACTCAAGGTACGATTCATGACTTTCGTCTCGCTTTGCACGTTTGACCTTAAAGCCCAACCAAGATCAAACCAACAACCCCCAAGACTAACAATGCATGACTGAATGCCTTGCTGCGCACAGGCATGTGTATGGTACGGTCATAGCTAATGACCAGCAACCATGTGACCGATGACCAGTGGTCACTTGACCTCCGACTGACTTTTAGAGCAGAGTTTGCATCGCCTGATGTGACGTCATGTGATGAAGTAGCAATGACATCACACCATTCTTCTCTGTAAATACTGCCGCCTTTGCTTTTCTACTAGGTTCAGCCAGGATGAACCTCAGGTAATTTTTTTTTTAAACCAAGAATTAAGAGCAAAAAGTTTAGTATTTGCTCTGAGGGTGCTATTTTTAGGCTGCATACCGAGATGGTTTAGAGCTAAAATCATGCCGCGTGCACTTTACACTCAGCGGTGGCAATGAAAGTAAGGCTACAGGGTGGAACGTCCATTCTGTCTTTCCGCCAAATAGTTCTACTGCCTGGCACGTTGCTCTCCTCGTCATAACACTACTTCTAGAAAATAAGAAATGTATACTACATAGAAACATCGCAGAAGAAAGATTCTGCACCCACGCCCTCACACAGTGCTTCATTGTGCATGTGTGTGTTTGTCCTGTGCCAGTTAGCACTTTCCAGAACTTTATGAGTACCAACTAGCTCCCATAGTAGCATCGCTGGAGCAGTTGGCACCATCTGTTGAAGCTTCTTTTAACTAGATGTGCCTAGCAAGTTTATAATGAAGAGAACAGTTTTTTGCTTTATTTTTGATGTTGAAGGTTTGCAGGAGAGAGAGAAATATGCCTTAAGTGGGGGAAGCTGGTCTTAGAAAAAAATTTTTGTTAATGAAGTCACAATAGTGGCATCTTGAACAAACATGTATTGCAAGTCCTTGTGCACTTATATAATATGGTATGTAACTTTCTGCCAAGAGCTTTCAATTAGTTTTGCTGCAGGAAACTTGCTAGGACGCATGCCATTGGCTTGCCTTGATATCAAACTATGCAATAAGGGCAAAATTATTATCCTGCCTATTATATAAGCTGAATTACAGGGTTTTGAATTTGCCACTTCACAAACGAGAAGGAACTGATGATTTCAAAATCCCATAACTCACCTTCTATAACAGGCAGGATGATACTTTTACACTTATTGCATAGCTTGATGTCAAGGGAAACCAATGGCATGCAGTGTAACAAGTTCCCTGCTGTAGAATTTCTTTCAAACTCTCGGTAAAAGTTACCTAACATATTGCATAAGTGCACAAGGACTTGTTATACATAAAATTAAATTACATATTTGGAATCGGCACACAAAAATGCATGTTCCCCAAAGATTTCATAGTTGTGACTTCATTGTTAAAAATTTATTTCCAAGACCCTCTTCCCCCCTTAAATAACAAATATTGCCAAACTTGTTTTACGAGTAAACTATTAATGAAGTGGGAAGTACATTCCACTGGATAGAAAAAGGGGGCATGGTCCGGCTCTGTTGCCAGAAAAAGTCGTGGAGGAGTATGGGCGTCATGTGCTCCCATTGGCATGGGGTATAGTTTGGAAATGTGCAGCCTGGTTCAACACCCATAAATGGAAGAAAATAATGTTAAACTGAAATTTTATTTCCAGTCTTGACTTGCACACTGCAGCAAAACAACCGTTGCATATGTACAAATAAATATTCCTACATAGTATAACAATGCATTCACATCTACCATACTAGGGGGGAAAAAAAAAGTGCCGAGGTTCGGCACGCACTATAGACTGTAACAAGCGTATCATTCCGAAAGTGGCACAAAAAGCCCGATTTGCAATAGACACCAAAAAAGAAAGGAAAAAGAAGGTGTCCACTTTGCACACTGTAATGAGATGCTCACTGAAGCCCGACAGACTAGAGTAACGCATAGCAAAATAGTTGCAAAAACAAAAAAACGAAAAAAAAAAATGGCTTGACATCTTTACTGCAGAACATAGAAACAAGCGCACATGGGCACTGGAGGAACCGTTCTTGCGTAGCAGAATGTACAGTATGCGTCGAGACAACGGGAACCCTTTCTGGGGGAATGTAACATCCAAGACTAACAGCAGGACTGCGCGGGCAAAGAACAGTCTGGTGTGGTTACACGAAGAAAAGTAAAGAAAACAGAATGAACATGGTGTTTAAACAGATATGGACTCCTGAAACTCTGGCAGTCTTGCTTCTCGATCCGTCCAACATGTGTGCCGTCAGGCTGCCGCACGAAGTGTGCGACTTCCATCAGGACGGTGGTCCATAGGAGCACGGGGCGTGGGGAGCTGCAAAATTCAAGGCATGACACAAAAAAATTCAGGGGGCACTTTGGCTCTCTAAAGTGCTGCAAGGCGAAAACCTTTCCTGGCGCACTGTTTGACATTGACTGCGAGACTGTTTGTGCTGTACTAGTGCTCTATTTGACTACACACTTTGACTGCCAACTTTGACTGCTTCTTAAGCGCGACTCTCTCTCTGCTTCGATGAGTTCGGTTGTATCCATGGCTCTGTTCGCAGTAAACAGGGGTATGTAATGTGGTCACCCACGGACGCCTCACGCCCCCTGTCGGAGCAGACAGCTATTTTTTATTAGTTGTCGTCTGCTCCAAAAGAGGGAGCCAGGCATCCGTGGGTGACCTCATTACTTCGAATCCGCGCACTCTGACGTCATAACCATTTTCGACCAACCGAAAAGCGTGACACCTCTGCTGACAAACTTCTGTCCACAACGATGAGGCATTAAAGGCTTTAAAATGCTTAGCAAAGTGGCACACACCACTTATGCTGCTGTTACGTGCACCAAGAGCAGTATAGAGGGCCAGCATAATATACTGATTCTATAACTGATAACACTTATATATCTATAGCCTTCTGTCATTGGCTAAAGTGATGCCACACCATATGTTTGGTGTTTGTTACTGGCTCAAGTGCAGTGATGGTGGGAGGCAGGAGATGCAAAAAATGAGACTAAATCGTTATCGTATACTTGACCACGTGCCGCCACCCTTTAGATTTCACACCGTTAACGAGTTGACGGTCAAATTTGTTGACACAATGCTTTCGGCCATGATTCCCGTAACTTTAGCTTAATTGACTCAAGAATGCGATGCTTTGAAAGCCAATGTGTTTGATAATGACCAGACGTAATAGGCGTCAAATGTCGAATGCGCAGTGAACACCAATGCCCGGAGCTCACCCAACTAAGATTTCCTAAAAGTCGTGAACATTGCAAGTCGTGACGCTGTAGGAATAAGGATACCTCACCGAAGGCATTTTTCTCGCAAGGAAAATAAATATTCCTAAACATGCATAGCGGCAAGCATAGTTGTTAAGGCTGTGAACTGCAGTTTCTGGAAATTGTCTTCGGAGTCTCTTTAACCATTCCTATGCTCAACATGCCATAAGTGAGATTACTTGTGAAATTAGCATTGTACAATACTATGTAGGGGTTAACTTTTCGGTTTTTGGTTTTCGAAAATTCAACTGACCTTTCTTGGTGTTTATTTCAGAATGCCAGTTTTTTTTTTTTTCGCCGAACATTACTTTCTGCATATGAATTGTTGGTTTCTATCGGTAAATATGGTGATGTCCCTGGGCTGTCAAAAGTGACATATAGTTTACATTAACCTCATTTGTCTTTTAATCCAGCTACTCTTGAAGCTGTATTTACCACATAAATGGTCGTCTTAAGAGCTGTCTTTGCAGAAGAAAGGCTTACAGTTGTAAAAGTAAAAATGCCGAAGTTAAATGATTGGGCCGTGAGACAAAAACTTAAGTGAAAGTTTTGTTCTAAAAACTTGACTGTCCCATTGTGGTTCCACTCTGCTCTAAAGACAGTGCACCCTATATGCTCTGCGTGCTGAGGCAGCAATTGTACTGCCGTGGAAGCCAGAACATAACACCTCGTGCCGTTTACGCATGGTTTCGCATAGACGGTTGCTTGTTATGGTTCCAAAAGCTTCTAACGTCCTTGCATACAGCGGAAAAACCTACTTAATGAAGCGACGGCCCCAAGTCTGTGATAAGCCTGAGCTGACGGCACTACGCTAGCCAGTAACGCTTAGCTAAGTGATCGAGCCTTCCTATCTGCAACGGCGTGTCCGAGTTCGTGGATCAATGCTTCGTAACTCGCAGTCGATGTACCAAATTCCTAAGATACCTTTCCTCACCTCGTTCCTGGTTCCAGCACACTCTGAATTTTCTGCTGTGTCCTTGTAACTTGTTTGGTTTTGGTTTATGGGGGTTTAATGCGCCGAAGCGACTCAGGCTATGCGGAGCGCCGTGGTAAAGGGTTCCAGAAATTTCGGCCACCTGGGGTTCTTTAACGTGCACTGACACTGCATAGTACATGGGCCTCTAGAATTTTGCTTCCATCGAAACTCAACCGCTATGGCCAAGAATGAACCCGTGTCTTTCGTGTCAGCAGCCGAGTGCCATAACCACTGAGCCAACTTTGTAAATGATACTGAATACCCAGTTAGTTATGACATATGAGCCAGAAATACTGATCTTTTTCGGTTCAAACCAAATTTTTAAAAGCGCATTCGACGTACTTTTATCGGTGTTTTTTGGTTTAAACTGAAAAGTCCAACCCTTAACAATATGGTATGTGGGGTTAACTCTCCAAAGCTGCACAAGGCCATGAGAGATGCCACAGTGGATGGCTCCGGAATAATTTTGACAACATGGATCTTCTTTTAACCAGCACTCACATCATACTGCACACGGGAGATTTCCCATTATGCCTCCACTGAAATGCAGTTGCCGTGGCCGGGATTCGAACCCACAACCTTGGACTTGACACCCAAACACCGGAGGCGTTAAGCCACCAAGGCAGTAATAAGCATTGTGCAACCTCAATGCAGTCAAGGAGCTGTACTTACCTTTGGGGTCAACAGGATGCAAGATGCTTCTGCCACATCAGGCCTTGGTAGAGTCGCCCATGCTGATTTTGGCAGACTGAAACGGCAGAGAAAATACACCGTTACCAGCCGCAGCCAAACAATGTGCCACTGAAGGCAAAGGTGGGAAGGAAGCTTAAAGCACGCCCACAACGTAATATCCCGAAGTAGCACACAAACTACAAGAGGTGCCGCAATGGAGGACTTCGGACTAATTTCAACCAGCTAGGGTTCTTTCTTGTATCTTGTACATTGCCACTGCATACCAATCAGTGTTTTGCATTTTGCTTCCATCACAACGTAGCCGCTACAGATAAGATTCGATACAACATCCTAAGGTTCAGCAGTCGAACGACACTCACTAAGCCACCATGGTCGAGAGCTCAAGAATGAGCAGTTGTGAATTGGCTTTGCTTCACAAGAGAATGCTACGTATTGCAGGAGTGGCACAAAGCTTGAACTGAGGCAGCAATTTTGAGCAGTGCACTGAAATAATCACAAAACTGCAGAATAGTCACTCACAGTCCTACACGATGCTGTATAAAGGCATGTCCTCTCCCTGTTTGGCGCAATTGTTCTTTAGTCAAAGCTGTGGACCAACTAGCTCAGAAACATGTTCACTAAGCATGTAGTCGTAACAGAATCAATAACTACAAAACTCTGTACTGCATGGCGAAACAGAAGCGCAAAGGATAAGACACAGAGGAAAAAGTTGCAAGATGGGCTCGGTGCTTGTCTCATGTGCTTTTTGCCAGTCGTTGTTTTCAAGAACTAGTTGTCTCGTCATCCGCACCGTTATATCAGCGTAAACTTATTGTGCTTACCCATTCAGCGAGTGACGCAAAATACTAGGCCCATAGCTGTAAAATCAGAATCCATATGAAAGTGGTCACCTTGGAGCTAACCTACTCTTAAAAAACTGCTCTACCACAGTTCATTTTTGCAAGACTATAAAGAAAATACACAAGAATAGCTAGTTCCTTCATTTCTGTCTCTTTCACCGCCACTTTCTTTGGAAAACAAGTTTTGGTTGGATGGCGTGAAAGTGATCACCTTCATATCAACGCTGACTGCGCACTGCCTGGCATGGAGCGCGTTAATGCAATGAAAAATGGAGAGATGCAGTGTAAGAAGCACCCAGCTCACCATAATGACGGCCACAATGAGACCAAAGAGGCCGATGGCACTGGCAAAAATCTCCACAATGAGCAGCTTGACGAAGAGAGCTGGGTTGGCAGCATCCGCCAGAGCCGCTCCCGACCCCACCACGCCCACGGACATCCCGCAGAAGAGGTTGCCCAGGCCAACTACCAAGCCCGCTCCAAACATAATGTAACCTGGAAAGACAGTGTTAGGCAGAAGCCATGATAAGCTCATTCTGGCAAACAACCGGTTGTTTCGGCAGCACACTGTCATGATTTTTTGCTGTTGCACAAGGTATGCGACCACAATACCATGCAGTGTTACAAGCTTAATAAGGCAAATACTGGTCACAAGATAGCACATCGACAAGTTTCGAATTCTTCAACAAACCAGCGCTACACTCCTTTATGAAATGAGAAGTAATGAAAATAACAGGCCCTGGACGTCTATTCTACAGGATGGTCATGGTTGAATGAAGTGCTGCACTTTTAAATGCTTTCCAATTTGCATACTGTTGCAGTATGCTAGTGTTTACTCAGTCTCAGTTACGCCTAAGATAATCACAAACATATCAACACTTCATGTGCATATCTGGCCCCTGTATGATCAAAGCCTCATTAGTAAACTGTCCAGCAAACAGGCATCTGACAAAGTCTAGCATGTCCACTGACCCATTAACCTTCCCTTCCCTACCACAGTCGAGCCTGGATGCAGGATGTGTACACCGCAAACACTATAAGACAATGCTTTTTGTATTTAGACAACTTGATAGTTTAGCAATTACTTCTGAGCTATTACTCCGAGCGTATCAATGGACAAAAATGCAAGCAACTCCTGCAGTTGTAGCAGAGACAGCCACAAGCATACAGCAAGCCAGAAGGGTATAAAGATCACACCAATGAGAAGACGCTGAAAAGAGATTACTTATCAAGTAGCTTGATGTCGTGCGAACCACATGTAGTTCGTTAACTTAGTGCACCTATGCAGTGTGGGTAGTGGACACAAACTGTACAAGCACAGGAGATTAATGAACCCTGCAGTGGCAAAGGCAACTCTTGTGCCCTTGTTACATGGGCGTTTTCAGCAGCAGTTCACTTGACAGTCGGCTGAACTGAACAGCAGTTAGTGGTGTTATACAGCAGCCCCAAATGCCATTGACATGTCAATGGCAGTGCAGTTCAACTGATCAAAACCAACCAATAAGTGTTAACATTTTGTCCGTGAGGTCGGAACTGTAAGGACGCTACTCTGGAGGCAATGTCGCTTTGGCTCTATTCTGTGCTGTTATGGAAGTCTTTTAACCCTTTCAGGCACCATTTTTTGTTTTGACTGAAATCAATTATTTTTTTTTCACGTAAGTAGTATATTCAGGCCTCAAGAAAAGGAATTTGTTAGTTTTCGAGCGTGAAAGACCAGCAGGTCAGTTCTTACAACGATGTGGAGAATTCCGTACAAAGTGTCAGATTTGTTAGAAATAGTACCACCAAAATGTTCTCGTGTGTCAGGTAAACACCCCAGGGATCGTGGAATCACTTTATGTTTCGAAGATGCACATAATGCTCGAAATTGAGCAAAAATCATCGATGCTTTCACTCGCGGCAAAAACTGTCTGCACAAAAACGGCGGACAGAGTGCTACCTAGCTCACTCTTATATGAAATATTACTTACTGCGTTCGTTACATGGTACCAAAAACAACTTATTTGCAACAAGAAGGGTGCTCAATTTGACTGAAATAATGAAATCACTGTTAAAGGTGCACTGAAGAGGATTCTGAACTTGTCTTTTTGCCGCGGGAACTCGATCTACCCATTCCCAGCATTCTTAGAAACAGTGACTTATTGCCCTGTGTGGCCGATTTCCCAAATTAAATCGAATTAACGTGCGGCTCCCGCCTTTTTTTTTAATTCTGCCTCGTACGATGGGCGGAGTCGACCAACGCGTGGAGCGCCTTTCACCCAGTCCCGTGGCGGCTTGCCGCTCTGCCATCGGCGGAGTAATACGTAGTAGTCCGTAGTGGCAAATAGTCCGCGCGTATTTTTATTTCTTCGGGCTTATTTTGCGGCTATATTATCTGCGAATGAAACTATTTATTCATGGAAACCTAAAAAACAAAATAAAGCGAAAGCAAAGCCTCCACGGGACTGGGTGAAAGGCGCTCCACGCGTTGGTCGACTCCGCCCACCGTACGAGGCAGAATTAAAAAAAAAGGCGGAAGCCGGACGTTAATTCGATTTAATTGGGGAAATCGGCCACACAGGGCAATAAGTCACTGTTTCTAAGAATGCTAGGAACGTGTAGATCGAGTTCCCGCGGCAAAAAGACAAGTTCAGAATCCTCTTCAGTGCACCTTTAAGTGCTCCATTTTCTCAGAAAAAGCTGTAAGTTTTCCGCTTATGCAATTGTGTACAATGTGCCTGAAAGGGTTAAATAAGCGAAGATTGCGAGCTGGCAATAACACAGGAGCCGTCATCTCGCAACCGTACCAGACATGTAGTTCAACGCCTTCTGCTTGTAGTCGAGCGTGTCGTCGTTGAACCTGTTGATCTGGCCCTGAAGCACAATGGCCATGATGATGCCATAGATGGCCACCGCCTCGCAGAAGATGATGGAGACCAAGTTCTTGGTGCGAATCCGCGGGGCCTTCACACCTCCTCCCACGATGCTCACACCAGTTGTGAAAATGCCACTGCACGAGAAAGCTGGCGTTAGCCAACTTCACACACGCTTCCGCCACAGAAATGTCTGAGACAATCTGAACTGTGGCAGGAAACTTGTGAGCAGATACGACAACTTCAACAGAGCTGCGTGTGTTGTGTTGGATTTTATGGCACGTAAGCAGCTTAGGCCCCATCATGCGCCAAGCTCACGGTACAGAATAAGTTTCCTGTAGGATGTTTACAAATGTTAAATATCGATGGTGTAGGTGGACTAAAAGATTGTACTGTCTAGTAATAACAGAGAAGGAGGAATTTGGAAATGGCTAATTGTAAAAGCCTTACAAAAAAGTCAGGTAGCCTCAGCGGCTATCCTTGGTTGGGCAAGGATCCTGAGGCTCCCAACCAATCAAATAAAAAACCTCAGCCTTCTTCTCAGGGATGAGAAAGTGGCTGAGGTGTGTCATGCAATAAAGTGAGCCGGTGGTTCAACATTTACAGTTTTGCAAGTATGCCTGCTTCTTTTAAAAAGCTAAAAATAGAAGGTATGTTAACAATGGCATGGCATGGCGTGGTCCAAAACAGCTGAAATGCATTAATGTACAAGTTAAAGCCAAACACTAGAAACACAAAGGTGGTCACCATGAAATAATACAGACAGTTGCATACTTACGTATTTGAAAGAAAATTTTGCCATATGTGTTCTCATTGATGAATGAGCAGCATATAGAAAAGACTTAACAATGATGGGAGGAATCAACGTGGCCATAAGCAGGCAAAACAGAAGGAGCGGCCCCCGAAGCAAAGTGAAGCAAAAGTGTAAAACTGACGGGAACTCTTGCATGCATGAAACAACTTTCACTTGTTTGGAGCTCTGTCATGCTTAGAAAACCTGTACCTCGAGAATGGCGCAATGTGCAGATGTACCGGGTCACTGGTCACGTTTGACGACGGACGGTGCATGATGATTAGGGCCCGGAAATTTAGGCATTTGCCTAAACATGCCTATAAATGCCTAAACGGGGGATTTTGCACTTGCCTGCCTTTTTGTCATTATTTAGGAAATACTACCTATTTAACCGCATTTTTTGCCTATAAATGCCTAAATTTGGCACTTTGGTCCTCGGTGCCATTTTTCAATGTTGAGACATCTGTCTATGTATGGTGAGAGACGCGCGCTGATGCACGCACAAAAGGCGCGGGTCTCGCCGAACGTTTTTCTCGAATTGTAACTTGAACGCAGTGTAACGAAGTGTTTATCTCGAAGTGCAGCAAGAGAAGAGTTTGGAAAGAGACCTGACATACATTGGTGCAAACTTCTCAAAATTGACGGAAAGGATGACAAAGTTGGAAAAGGCTGGACTCTCAAAAGATGAATCATTGAAGGTAGTCGCAGAAGTACCAGCAGCACTTTGAGGACTGGAAGGAAAGGGCGCTACTGCTTCTACAAAGATGCAACAATTGGTAGAAATAAATAGATGCCTAGAAAGAATTTCCCAAATCAGAGACTTTCTATGCGGAGACGATACGGCCACATCACCTGAAGGCCTTACTAAGCCTTTACCAACTCTCATGTTTTAGGTTCGCGCCACTAACTTCATGTGATGTCAAAAGAAGCCTTTTAAAGTACAAAGCTATGCTTAGCGAAAACCGAAGGAGCTTCAAGTTCGAAAACCTTAGAATGCGATTTATTGCTTCAGTTGAGGACTGCGTACGCTCCGGGCTTGACTTACAGATCTTGTACATATGAATAAAGACTATTATTCAAAGCGCCTATTTTTGCTTTATAGTGCCTATTTCAATATTTTTTAAAGCCTAGATGCCTGCCTATTTCAGGGTTCTTTAGTGCCTAAATTTCCGGGCCCTAATGATGATTGACATCAGTGTCACGAATACTGAGGTAGGCCACTAGTGAAGGAAACCGGCATGTGGGTAGTTGGCGGAGTGCAAGTTAAGAGGGGGACTAGATATCGGTAAAAAATTTCCCATCGAGTTCAGGAACGGATACAGATGTGAAAACCTGAAGGAGGACTGCAGAGCGGTATGAATTCCAGCAAGGCAACAAACTGATTTCAGACTTTGGGTTAGATTCTGGGTAAGGCCATCATTGGGAGGAGTCCAGCAGTTAAAAAGTAGTCTTGGTCTTGAGTTTAAGGGCTAGCTGGGAGCTTGCCGTTTTAGGCTGGCCTGATGCTCTCTCCTGCCTCTTTCCAGGCATGTTAACTCAATGCCACTTTAATACGATGCACGTAGCAAGCATTTTTCCAGTGGAGCAATAAGCAGGCATGGGACCTTAGCCATATGACAAAGCAGAGTGCCTGCATCGTTGTAATTTACCAAGTGCTAGCATATGGCACCCATCTCCATCTATACTTCCCATTCTTTACTCGCTTCTGAAAGGAGGTTGGGATTGGAATTCTCTTTCATGCTTGAGCTTCTGAAATCACTTGACTGTCATTTGTTGCTCCCGTGCTGTCCCGTTCAAACTTACAACTAGAATATTTTGTGCTGCAGCTTCAAAGTCGTGTGGAACTCGGCTGCAGGCATTTAGAGATCATGAATGTGCTCACCAAAAGAAAAAAAAAGGAAGAATAAGTAATGATCGTACAAGTGGGTCAGGCGCGGCCATAAGTAAACGGAGCCCGCTATTGCGTTCGAAGTGCAATCACGCTTTCTCCATTGGTAATGAATAAGGTTGTTTGTCTACAAGAAAGCCCACCAACCTCCGCTACCATCATGCGCGCACCACTGCTAGAAATTTCAATTAGGTGACATGTGAAAAATATTCGAAGACAGTTGCGTGCTCCGTTTACTTTTGTCCGCGCCTGTACACCACAGAAAGACTTGGATGAAGAAGCAATTCATATTCAAGAACACTGTATCGACCCGACCCGTCAGCGCTTGCATAGATGATAGACACCCGAATCAAAGAACATGGGACAAAGGAAGGCAAAAAACAAAAAGTATGTGTGCACATGGATAGACATAAAATCATTTTCCAGACACAGCACAAACCAGAAATTAAAAAAAAATTATAGTACAATGCACCCACCTGGCTGCTCCGACTACAGACAGCGAGATGGAGAGACCAATCCCGAGACAGCACCACATATACGGCGAAATTCCTTCTAAGAACCTGAAACAGAACGACCACACGTTAATTAAGGAGACATACAAACACAGTATATCCAGGCTTATCTAGCAGACAAATAATGATCAACCGATGTTTTGTTCGTAACGTGTAATGACAGTCATGAGCAGCATTTTGAATGTATACACGACTTGCAGCCACTACGACGGGGTCGGTGCACAACACCTGGAATTAGTTTTACAAACTACCAGTGACGCCAAGGGGACGAAATGATCAGCCCACAAAAGCTGCTACGCCTCCATTCAATGCGCTGCCGCCTTTGAGCCGATTTGAACCAACTTCAAACCAGCGTCTGAACAGCCAAGTCTTCGAAAATTTGAAAACAGTCAATGGTAGATGTGACAAACTGCTCCATCTGAGTAACCATCATGCCTGGCATGAGCGAGTTGGACACGAAACCAAGATTTGTTCATTGCATTAAATATTATTTTCCGTCCCTGTTAGTGCAAGGAGGCTACCGCTTGAAATGGCTCTAGCAGAGTGCTCAAAGCTTTGATGAGAGAACCGATTAAGCGAATCTGCGATTCTAGCGGCGATCTTACTGGTACCGATTGACCCGGCAACCACAACTGCTATAAGGAGGGTATTCGCGTGCCCACGTTCAGGCGTACACGGTAAAACGAAATGCATGAAAAATATTACTCACCAGCCGAAGTCTAGCCTCGACCCTTTGCCCGATAGAATGTAGTACACCGCTAGAAAATGAAGATAAGCGTCGACATAAAGTAACGGCCAGAACCAACGATACCGACATTATGCACGCAGTGCTTACTGAATGGACGCCACCAAAAATGTGCTATGGTAATCAAGAATGATGATTCTAACGCACAGAGGTCGGCATATCATGCCTACGCATTAAATTCGAGGTCAGTATTAGCCAAAGCGCAACATCATAGGTTGTTTCAGATGTGCACTGATGAGAGCGCTGAGCACCGCCTTACCCACGCAAAGGATCAGGAAGCTGGATATGCTGTACACGGTGTACTGGGCGTTTGCTAAGAGACCCATTTTAGGTTGCTTGCTTCTCCACGCACGAATATATCAGAAAGAAACTTTCTGAGAGCTTCCAACGACGAAAAACCGCCGTTCACAACGCCGATCTGCCGCTGCAGCCGGGTCTCATGACATCCGCAACCGCAAAACCCGACGCACACTGAAACGGAAATGTGTTTTGTTTTTGTCGAGCTTTGCCTTGGTAATTCCGGGTTTGTGCGCTTCACTTCAGAGCACGTTGCGAGAACAGAATAAAGCCTTCTGTGTAGTTATTAACTTTAAAAATTATTAACAAATAAGTAAATTTAATACTGGAGATTCTGCGTTGCTCTGGGCCCCATCTCCCTTCCTCCAAGCCCATCTCGGTCCATGGCTGTGCCGGGCGAGCGCATCGCTTTGGTTTTGGGCGGCCATGATGGACAGTGCAAGCGAGTGTCCGGGCCAAGTTGTTAAACCACGGATATCATCCGTTTGGTTCAGTGAGCGCTTGTAGCGACAGCTAGGCGATATCAAGCCGAAGAACATCACCGACAAACGTGAGTCCGCGAAAGACCGACTCTCGCCGTCACTGTAGGCTAGCCCCTCGCGCGCAGCATGGTGAAGCGTAAGAACCGGGTAGTGTTGGAGTCCAGTAGCGGGGAAAGTGACAGCCCCGACGACCTGGACAGCGAGCTGCTTCTGCTCGCCAAGAAGAAAAGATCCGAGTCGGACAGCTCGCCGCAAAAGTCTCAGCCCGAGGAGAGCTCTAAGCCAGGCGCGGCCGCGTACAGTGACTCGGAGACGTCCGAGAGCGACGACGACTGGACCGTTGATGGCAAGGGAGGCGCCAAAGCCCGCAAAGGCAAGCTGTCGAAAAAGACTGTTCGGAAGAACCGCTCGTCAGGTAGCGAGGCCGAGAACAAAAGCAGCGCATCGTCCTCATCCGAGCCCGAGGAGGGCGAAGTCTCGGACTCTGGCGGCGGTTCCTCGGCGCCGGCCGGCGGCAGTGGCAGCGAGGACGACGATGACGACGATCCCGAAGATGAGGAATTTAACGATGGCTACGATGAGAACCTTATGGGCGACGAGGAGGACCAGGCGCGCCTGGCACAGATGACCGAGAAAGAGCGTGAGCAGGAGCTGTTCAACCGCATTGAGAAGAGAGAGGTGCTGAAGACGCGCTTCGAGATCGAGAAGAAGCTGAGACTCGCCAAACGCAACGAGCAAAAGCGGAAGGCTAAGAAGGAAGAAGGCAGTTCCAACAGCAGCAAAGGTGGGGAAGGTGTGTCGGCCAGCTCAAGGTGCAAAGAACGGCGTCGCATGGTCGAGGAGCGAAAGGACAGGCTCGATAAGAAAGCACAGGCCATTAAGGATCTCAAAGCCGAGCGCGAGAAGAAGCGGAAGCAGCTGCAGGAGCAGCTGCAGAAGGAGGAGGAAGAAAAGGAGAAACGGAAATCCCAGGAGGAAGAGGAGTCCCAAGCCCAGACATCCAGGAAGCTCAAGGCGAGTGACATTTACTCAGACGATGATGATGATGATGCCTCCGACAGGGATGACGACCAGGATGACGACCAGGCCGGAGGCGACACATCAGATCGTCGTCGCTCGTCCTCTTCATCCTCATCCTCTGACGAGGAGGAAGCCAAGCCGCAGATAGCTGCCACAAAAGAAGAAGTTGGTAAGATACGGCTGTCACGTCACAAGCTTGAGCGCTGGGTGCATGCTCCATTCTTTGCCAAAACGGTGATCGGCTGCTTTGTGCGTATCGGCATCGGCTCCAACAATGGTCGCGCTGTGTACAGGGTGGCACAAATCACGGACGTGGTCGAGACTGCAAAAGTGTACGCCCTGGGACGTGCCCGCACAAATAAGGGACTGCGCCTAAAGCATGGTAAACAGGAGAGGGTCTTTCGGCTCGAGTTTGTTTCCAACCAAGACTTCTCAGACTCCGAGTTCCAGAAGTGGAAGGAAGTGATGACGCTGGAAGGGGTATCATTTCCCACCACAGAAGAGGTGGTGAGGAAATCCAAGGATATCCAGGATGCTCTCAACTACCAGTACAAGGAGTCAGATGTGGAGAGCATTGTAAGTGAGAAACAGCGTTTCAAGCGAAACCCGCACAACTATGCTGTTCGAAAGACCCAGCTCATGAAGCAAAAAGAAATGGCGGAGCAGAAGGGAGACCACGAAGAAACGCAGAGGCTAGCTGGAGAGCTAGAACAGCTCGAGGAGCGTGCCCGGGAGCTGGACAAGCAGCGTACGAGCACAATAAGTGCCATCAGCTACATAAACGAGCGGAATCGACTGAAGAACATTGTGGAAATCGAGCGTGCCATCCTGGAAGAGGCCAAGTTAAACAAAGAAAAGGCTGATGACCCTTTCACAAGGCGAAAGTGCGCTCCAAGCCTGGTCACCAAGACGCGGACGGCGGATCCTAAGCCCGTAGCACCGCTGCCGGTCCCAGAGAAAAAACCCGAGCAACCGGTTGTCAGCGCAGCTCCAGTTGAACCGGTGCGTAAGCAGCAAGATCAGCAACCGCACCGAAGTGAGGAGGACATGTTTTCTGCACATGACTTTGACATCAAAATCGACCTGGACATCTCGGTCTCCTCTGCACCTTCAGCTGTGGCAAGACCATCATCAGGTGCAAGGCCAGCGCTTCCGAAACGCTCTCTGAACCTGGAAGAATACAAGAAGCTGCGGGGACTCATATGACCTCTCGCGTACAGTGTCTTTTGCAGGGGCAGTGACTTATTGCAAGCGTCATTTGTGCTGTCAGTCCTTTCATTCTCCACAGAGAGCAACGCTGAGTGATCACCTTGTTCTTAATCGCGGAGGTTTTTGTGGTGCATTTCGGCGTATGGTGCATTGCTTGCTCTCAGTGGACAAGGCTCTTAGCCATTTGATTATGAGTAGCGTTCACAGAGAATGAAATTGAGCAGAGGGTTGGTGCAGTTACTTCTAACATGCCGTGGTGGCTTTACAGTAGCGTCGTTGTGTGCAAACCCTCAAAAGAAAGAATGCTTACAATATTGCAAGAGTCCCAGAGCTGTTTTTTTTTTAGTTTTCTGCCCCTTTGGATTGTTACTGACAGCTGCTTGAAAACAATGTGTTTTTGCACTGGTTGCATAATGTGTCTTATTTTCGAACGTGACTGTGCGGGGAGTGTTTTCAAATGTACTTGACGGTTGACTGATTGCTTTTCTGAAGTTATTTTTTCTCACTGAGCTGCAGTTAACATGAAATAGTATTTAAACGCTCCTTCAGCCTGTGTAAAGAGCATGTGTTTTCAGGGGATTGGACGCAATCCGAGTGCTGTTGCTCGACGCAGCAGCCAATGCAAATATGTACAGTTACTGCAGTGTTGTGGAGACAGTGAACATGTGCGTCGCACCTTGTAAGGTTATAGGTGATCGTAGAGGGTCAGCGGCTGCATGGATCAGAAACCGGCCCCTGTGGGATTAAGGTGTAAAAGTAAGCATTAACGTGCATGCCACGAGCCCGCCGTCGGTGTAGGCGAAGCCCATGGCGAGCTCTGTACATACTCACTCTTTGAACTCTACGAGATGCGGCGTCTTGCCAGTACAGGCCAGCGTGGCAACTGGCTGTTTACACTTAGTGTCTTCTTTATTTTGGCATTTTCATCTGTCATCGGTGTTTAGAATAGGCTGAACACTCACTGCTGCAATAAAGCAAAACATGACCGATTCAGATTTGTGCTTGTCATGAATAATGACACTCTCAGATGTTGCTTGTTATGGCCATCACATTCATAACAGCCTTTGTACAGTCTTTGTCAAAAGTAACCAGGCTGCATGGTTTGCTTCTAGCTCGTACAGTGGAGCCCTTACAGCTCCCCTGAAGCTGAAATGGTCGTTAACGGCAAGGACTGATGGCCTTCTTACCTTCCAACACCTGTAGATCTTTAGGAAAGCCACAAGGGCTCCATTATGCAAGCTAGAAGCAAAACATGCAGCCTGGTTACTTTTGACAAAGACAGTACATGTGTGGGACCCCAAAACTAACCGAGTTGAAACATGAACACTTATTCAAGCCCCAGCTGAATATCGTCTTTTGTTTCAAAGTGTAGATGTGTTAACAGCACATGGCTTCAAGATTGTTGCATTACATCTGTGCTAACATGATGAACATGTACATGATATAATGCTTGCATGCGTGCAGATGCATTGATGTGCAGTGCTGTGTACACCAGATCCAATGCATCATTAAAGGAGTGTAAACACCTAAATTTTGGGTTTGTGTTTTCTTCTTTGTCATGATAAGGAAGGCATTATTCCACATGGATTAACACGTGGTATACTCCAAAGACTGCTAAATAATTTGTAATCAAGTTTCTCGTGCTGTTTCGGTTTCAACAGCTGAACGACGACTATGACGTCGGAGTGTGCTTACAGGCAATGCAAGAGATGAAAAAAACTGCGATAGAGTTTAAATTTAATTCACCAAAATGCTAAGACGGAATGAGAACAAATGTAGAAACTGATTTTATTTCAGTTTTTTCATGCCTCATGGAACCTACTAGCACACTTTGATGGCGCACTCTGTGTTCGGCTGTTGAAACCGAAACTGAAACAGTTCCCTTAAGGTGTGGTTCCAGAGTCCACCGAGATATGTGAGACAGTTATCATGCCATTCCCTTTCCTTAAAACCAATTTTCAGTTTTCTTTTTTTACAGGAAAATTCGATTCTAAATTATTTAGCAGTCATAGGCAAAAACCACGTGGTGATCCATACAATAGTCGTGTCTTCCGCATCATTACAGAGAAGAAAACATGCCAGTACAAGACGCCAAAATTAGGTGTCTATACCCCTTTAATAGCAAAAAAAATATGCTTATGAAGATAAGGACCAGCTCTGGAACTTGCCTTCTCATCACTATGCATTTCTTCGTTCTGTTAACTCGCATCTAAACTCTAGACTTCCTCACCATCTGGAATCTGTCTACCACTCTCTCCAGCTGAATGGTGTTCACAAGCAGCTTCCAATACCGCTTGGGTCAGCTGAAACAGTGCAGCGCAGTTTGTTAGAATGCCGAGCTTATGCAGATGAGTGAGCGTACTATGAAGCACAGAATGGAGACCCACATTCTAGTGCCACTATCGATGAATGGTGTTTCAGATCTCTCGGCCTGCTCTCCACTGCAGCTCTGTGCCATGAACTTTTTATTTGATTATCTGTAGAAAATTGAACTGATTTACGTAATTTTAAACTTCCTTGTGTCCTCTCTTGCTATGATTCGCCTTACACTGAGCTTCTTGTCTGCTCATCTGAAGGCTGCTGGACTTGTTAATTTTAAAGCATCTCTTGCATTGACCATCTCGATCTATTCACTGCGGTTAATGACCACATTATTTGTTCATATTTAATTCTTTCGTTTAAATTTTACGCGCCAGTCTTCTACCACCTGTCTATTCTAAAGCCCCTCCCCGACACATGAAAGCATGCCAGCACTTTTCAAATGCTGGCTAAATTCTGGCCATTAAAGAGCTTTTCTCTCGCTCCTGTGCTATGGTGTATGTTGCTGTTTGCCATTCTATTTTCAATTGACGCTTGCCGTTACAGTGGAAGACGCACTGACAAGCATAAACAGTAAAAATTCAAAGCTTTTTAAAAGGAAGACTCGACTGTCTGGTGTAGGCTATAGGTTATCTTTGAACATGGTGGAGTTCATCAATGGCGCCATACCTTCTCTATAAAGTTTTGTGTGCCAGATCAAAGCTGTAGTTTCTTGTTTAACTGGTAATGTTGTGATTGATTCTATCAATACCTAGCAAGATTCTTTTATTTCAACCAGCTGCTGGTGCCGTAGTTGTGTGTAAACAGGTGGAAATGCAGACCGGCGGAAGGAACTGGAATGCGTTTCAATGTTGCATGAAAATTTGGTTTATTGACAGCTTATGTAATTTATGTGGTAAAACGCAGAGTAATAGTTTTGAAGTGTCATTAATGGGGAAATGCGATGTAGTGTTTATAATTTTTCTACATAATACCGTGACAGACTTTTGTTTCTGGTATGGGCCTCCCTTGATAGCGAGCAAAAAGCGCGGTAACTCCGGATCCCGTTACACTGGGCTCGGCGATCGACTGCCAAAACCACTGAGCCATCGTGTTAGGTACCATACAGATAGAAGCAATGGGTGCGATGACAAATAAATATGCCACAAGTTGTACATTACTGATGGGCCAGTGCTGATCCATCATCCTAGCTGCTACCCAACATAATGGAGGATTTATTTATCTGTGAAAAAAAAAGAAAAAAGCAGTTGGAAGTGCATTTAGAAAGCGGTCTAATGCCAGCTTACAGAGGCAGAATAATTTTCCTATGGCTACAAAACAACTTTTAGCAATGAACAGAAATGGTAAATTCTTGCAGTGTTTCCAACGTGTAACTGACATCACATTACAGCATCTATTGAAAAAAAAAGGAGTAAAAAGAAATAAATGTAAGTAGCTAACACATCATACCCCTAGAGATAAAGGAAAGATTCAGGCTACTATGAAAAAACACATATTCTTGAAGAGGTAGACATTGTTTCTAGGTGGAACATATGATGCATACCACCTTTTTCAGAAGTTTAGAGCCCTAGGGGTTTGCTTCTAAGTCTTGTAGTGAGGCTGTTGTATGACTCACGGGAATCCTAACTTTCAGAGGGATGAGGACAACCATTCCTCTCGCATGCAAGATATTTGGTGTGCTGGCAATGCATAATCAACAATACAGCATACTTTAGAATTAAATCCCTTTGGCCTTAAACTTTTGACAAAGGCTGTGCATGTTTGAGTGATTTCTTTATTAATTGTTCTCAGATAGGGCCAGGATAGGTGAGCTCACTTATCCTGGCAAACTGGATGGCAATAATTGTGTCACATATACAGGGTGTTTCAGCGAACACTTTCAAAAATTTTAAAAAGTAGGCTTTTCAAGGTAAAAATATCCAGAAAACTGAATCATCTTAAGTAATAAGCTGGTTAACTAATTTTTAATAATTAGCATTTTAACTAGTAGAGTTAGGCACCTAGTTGCTTAGAGATGTGTAACCAGTTGCTAGTAATAGCCATATCAGCTTTTAGAATTCCGAAAATGCGGTTACCCTTGGCGCTGTGGCTCGACAAAATTTGGCTTTTTTGACTAGTTACATGCATCGGAGACGTTGCTTTGCCTGCATGCTTTCGAAAGCGTATGTATATTTGCACGATGCAGCCAAATTTTGTTGGTCCAGAGCGGCGAGGGTAATCGTGTTTTCAAGATTTTAGAAACTGATATGGCTATTTCTGACGGCTGGTTACAAATCTCTTAACTGCAACTAGGTGCCTAACTGTAGTAGTTAAAAAGTTCATTATTTGAAATTAGTTAACCAGCTTACTACTTAACACGATTCACCGGTTTTCTGGTGTCTGCCAACCCTGGTACTACTAGTCAAAAAGTTGATTCTTATAAATTAGTTAACCAGCTTACTACTTAAGATGATTCACCTGTTTTCTGGTGTCCACCAACACTGATCATGTTTCACCCATATGTTTTCTCACCCCCCCCCCAAAAAAAAAATTTTTTTTTGAAAGTTTTTGTTGAAACACTGGTATACGATATATCATCATCATCAGTCTGACTACACCCACTTCTGGACAAAGGCATCTCCCATATCCTGTCCTGTGCGACTGGCGAACAAACTGGTGTGCAGTGAGGTCATGTATAATATAAGGTATACATTTTGTTATTAGTCACTTATAGTTGCGTTTACGAATCTGATAATACAGAATAAAATCAGACCGGACCAGCACTGAAATATTAATATTATGGAGCACCATACCAACTTTACAGTGTGTGTGTGGTGGTGGGAGCGGAGTGGCAAGGGGGGGGGGGGAGGGGGGGAGAGGGAATCACAGCGAAAAATCAGGTCAAGCTTGGCGTGTACATACAATAATACTCAAAACAAGAGGTCGCTTTCCTCTGTGGAAACATTAAAATACACTTCAACAACGAACCGGGGAAAAAGAACATTCTGCACAAAAAAAAAATCCAGGAAACAAAAAGGGAAAATCACTTTCACATTCGTAAATAGCAAGGCTAGATGCATTGCAGCAACAATAAAAAAAGTCACGGTTTGCAATAGTGGTGGCGATATCTCGCGGCAACCGGCTTCTTTCGGAGATTTTCGGGGGCAAAACCACATTTCCAATCTCTCGGCTGTGCTCCTAATTTCTCTAATCTTTTTGACGCGGTGTCTCGTCGATCGTGATGAAACATAATCGGAAGGAAGGAAACAGCTGTCTCGCCGTATGCCTGGTCAATAATGAATAATACATTGCGCAAAAACTTCAACTTAATTCGTTTTTGCACTTCGCTAATGAATACCAGCCAAGGCTTTGCTTAACACATGTTACACCAAACTTTCCTCTGTAATTACCAAAAACAAATCCAGCTGCAAAATTTTTAAGATGCACGATCTTATAAATGACCTTCAGGGTATGGTTAACCACAGCGATGAATTTAGAAAGTGAGGCATTATTATGCCATTATTTACAGTAATTCGCAGAGAATGTCCTATCATGGCACTGGTCAATTTATTGGAGAATGGCGTAGAGATAAAAAACTAGTATCCTATAACCAGAGTTTTTCAGAAATGGAAAATAAAGTTGTGGAAATATTAAACAATTATTATATGTACAGACACGTAGAGGACGTTTCACTTTATTCTATATAGGTAAACAGGGTGGATTACTTAAAAAAAAAAGTTAATTACAGAGTAAAATGGAACACGTACACGTAGCAAGCTAATCTGCTGTAAAGGGAACCTCTCATGCGAGTTTGTCATCATTAATTAATTTTTTTTCATGAATAATTATGCACCGGTACTGGTTGCAACTGATTTTTCCTCCCCTAAATTCACGCCGACCGCTCAAGTGCACACTTCACTGTAGCAACAGGCGGACAGGCGCGCAGACTGAGTTGGAATTTGAATGATTCACAACAGCACTTCACTTCATCACTGCGACAATAAGGAACAAAGATGGCATGCGACGATCGGTGTCAAAAAGAGCGCTGAAACAAATGAAAAACAAAAACAGTACATCGTCGCGCCGTCGCGCTCGAAGCGCTCAAACGCGCGCGCCTGGCATAGCAGGCGAACAGGATGTGACGTCAAGCCGCAGCGGATGCGGCGTACGCCGGGCGAAAGCTGTCCGTCGCCTGGAGCGAAGCGGGATTACAGTGACCACGGCGGCGAGAGTGAACGGCTCGCTTTTGTAGCGGCGGCTGTGTGGAGTGGCGGCGTCGAGCGAAAACTTGCCGGCGCGTTTCTTCAAGGTGGTCTTTTCGAACGGGCGACCTGCACACGTTTTTGTGGAAGCCGTTGCTCGGCGTTCACTCCAAGCTCAGCGGAAAAGAAGTCGATCTGTGTGTGTCTGTGTGTGTGCGTGCGTGCGCGTTTTGTCGACAACACACCTGCGCTCATCGTCTGCTCAACGATCCGGACGGAGTGCGGTTGAAAGTGAGTATCATTTCTTTATCTCTGACGCCTGATGATGATGAAAGCAAAAAGAAATATTAAAAGCGTTGAGAGCCGCTTGTGAGGAAAATGGTTCTACCGCCTTGCTAATTTCATTGCGGCTGGAGAATTTGTTTCCGTGCGCCTTTTATAGACCACGGCGGGGTTCCCATGGTCGCGCTCACAGCTGCGTGCAAGTCGCCGGCTTCAAGGCTGAACCAGTTTTTTGCTCCTTTTCAGCGCTACCGTTCGGAGCTTTCATTGTCGAGGAGTTTTGCCAGAATATAGTGTTTGCGAAAACGCGAAGATACTTTATTCAATCCAGACGTTCTGCTTGCTTCTTTCGTCACACAACACTGCATGTTTGATTACTATCGGCAGGTTCGCCTGGTTCTGTATAGTTCTTTTGTAACTGCTCAATATGACGATGCCTTCATGTTGTTTGGCTCTTTCATTTTGACGAGAGACGACATGGATAAGTCTCTCAGAACATTCAATTTGGAAACTTCCGAACCGAAGCCGTTATTCCATTTAACGGACTTGAGTAGTCACGACCACATAATCCTTAGCACAACGCGGAAACGTCCCGAATACGTTCCCAAAATATACAGTTGAGATTTCAAAAATAAGCTGCTAACCTGTTCCATAGGGACCGGCGTGCATTTCTGTCCGATGCCTACGTAGGAAATGCTTTCGGTACAGCGTTTGCTGGTCTGTTCGGGGGGTTTTCACGTTGGAGTTTTGCCAACAGCGGTTTTATAACGTACAAGTGCTTTTACAGTGCCGCCATTTAACACCTGGCACGACGAATGCACTACAACTTATTGCGTGGACACTAAATATCAATCACGTTAGTCACAACGCTTAATGTAAGCTTTGTGACTAACTTGATTGATGATAGTTAATGTCGTTGGCCACCACTTTACGAGGGCACTTTCACCTTCAGTTGCTCTTAAAACACTAGCAATTCGCTTTGATCATTATTGGGTGCTAGTTTTGGAGAAGCGGAGCAGTGTATACGAGTATACATACGTAAAGGATCTCCTGCTTTTCTTTCACCCCCTCCCAAAGAAGGAAGAAAAAAAGAGACGTATGGTTAAGTTGCTAGCGGTGTATGCTTTGGTCAATGAGTACCGAGTACCCGTGGAACGTTTTCGGCTTGTTAAGTTAGGATTGGTAGACAGATGCATTTTGGATTCACTACCTGTGAAGACGGAGAATGTACGTGTGTGGGACTGGTTTGTGAATGTTAGTGCCCGAAGGTCTACCGATAATGGTTAACTTGTGCTTGGACCGTGCAGACAGTGCTCACACAGTTGTGGACAGAGTTATGCGGACCGTGCTTCGTCGGTGGAATTATCTGACGCGTTACCTACCAAAGAATTAATGGGTGTTTGATATGTATGCAACTTAACAAAATTGGAGAAGGTATACCTAAGAAGGATAGGGTTTGGGGCGGTCCTTACCCCGTCGGTCACGTGCCAACGGGGCTCTCAGGAAGTCGTAAAACCCACCACCTGCCCGAGGTGTTCCACACCGGCTGCAGAGGTGAGTTTTCGCCACCTGTTATGGACTTGTGCAAGGGACAAGGGCTTCAAGGACACGGATTTTACAGGAAGTGGGACTAACGGCCACAAAGAAGGAGCATTTCTCCAAGTGGCTGACCGACAGCAATAAGAGCAGGAGCCTTCGACGATTCTTGCACGAAAATACCTTGCATGATTCTAACATTAAATTTCCCAACCAGACAGACTTCTGTCCAATATTTTCTTTTGGGATGATTTCCAGTAGTATATAGTGAATCGAAGTTAGGACTTTATGGCTAGTGTGCGAAAAAAAATCTAAAAAAGAACTAAACTTCTGCCTTTCTATTTTTCTTATGGAACGCGGAAGGGCGGTCCATGTTATTCTGTCCGCGACTGTACATCAGTGCCATCAAACGAATGCCTTAATGAGGGGGAGAGAGAGAGGCTGATGTTTATTGAAGAGTACCAACCTCAGCATAGGTGTTTAAAACAGCTAGCACGCTATTCTTCAGAGGGTGGGGGGTTAGCGGAGAGATAGGCTCCATGGAAACCATGAGCAGGAAACGAAGTGTGCTTGAAGAATTATGCGGGATGATACACCATGAAATTTTTAGTGCACCATTTAGATTTTGACGTAGATGGTGCACTAGAAAATTTCATGGTGTATCATCCCGCATAATTTCCGGAGCCCTCCACTACGGCGTCTCTCATAGCCTTAGTCGCTTTGGGACGTTAAACCCCATAAACCAACCAACCAGATTTTGACGTAAAAGCGCTCGAGTTCAAAGGGCATGCAATGCGAACAGAAAATAACCAATTGATCATTTCAAGAGCAGGCAAGCGTAGCGGGGAGGGGGGGGGGGGGGGTGCGGCTGCCGTCAGACATTCAGGGGGGTGGCACGGGACAGAGGTAATACGGAGGTCGCTAGGGGAGGCTTTAGCCCTAGGGTGGGCGTGTTAGGCTGATGATGATGATGGGAAAAACTTTGCTCTGGTGTGAAGGGAAAGACAAGGACCCTTCACAATACCGGTGACACTTAACTATCTCTATTTTAAGCTCTTGCTAAGTCACTCAGGACATGAACTGCAAAGCATGATCAATGAATTAGACAGGCAGAGCAGAACGGTGGGGTTTAAAATTAACATGCAGAAAGCCAAAGTAATGTTCAGCGGTCTACCAAGGGAACAGCTGTTCACAGTTGGTAGCGAGGTGCTGGAATTGGTTAGAGAGAGGGCAGGTAGTGACCGCTGATCCGGATCATGAGAGGGAAATAGCTAGAAGAATAAGAATGGGGTGGAGCGCATCTGGCAGGTTCTCTCAGATCACGAATGGCAGTTTGCTAATATCCCTCAAGAGAAAAGTTTACAACAGCTGTATCCTACCGGTACTCACCTATGGGGCGGAAACATGGAGGCTAACAAAAAGGGTTCAGCTTAAGTTAATGTCGACGCATCGAGCTATGGAAAGAAAAATGATAGGTGTAACGTTAAGAGATCGGAAGCGGGCGGAGTGGGTGAAAGAACAAACGCGGGTTAATGACATCCTAGTCGAAATCAAGAGGAAGAAATGGGCTTGGGCAGGGCAAGTAATGCGAAGGCAAGATAACCGCTGGTCCTTAAGGGTACCGGAGTGGATTCCAAGAGAAGGCAGGCGTAGCAGGGGGCGGCAGAAAGTTAGGTGGGCGGATGAGATTAAGAAGTTTGCGGGGATACGGTGGCCGCAACTGGTAAAGGACAGGGTTAAATGGAAAGACATGGAAGAGGCATTTGCCCTGCAGTGGGCCTAGTCAGGCTGATGATGATGATGATTTTAAACCGGTAGTTCTGTCTTCCGTATAGGATGGGCATTCTAATAAAACTTGCTGCATTGTGGCAACGGAAGCACGCTTGTCACAGTGCAGACCGCTGGTCTCTCCCAAACTGCGCCGATAACTGTGTTATTCCTTCCATTGCTATGAGTATAGGCTTCAGTCTGAGGTGGGTCTCCACCATTACGAATATTTCCCCCCCCGGTGAAACGATTTCACAGTTTACAGCTACACTATGCTGCGTACCCAGGACAACGAGTCGTGGCGCGTATCCGTTTTCGCTTTCTTTGTCAGTTGCTGGCGTAACGCTCGTCCTCTTATAACTGACACAGTTTGGCTGCGAGAACGTCGCTGCCTACGCGTTTTTTTCTCACCACACCTGCATAAATAAGTCCGCAAGCTGTTCATATATGTAGGACGCAGTACACGTGCTTTGTGCAAGCCCCGGCGAGTCGCAGTGCTATATGCTGAGAGCACTGAGCGGGTTTCAAGGGTATTTTCTTATTCCAGGGCCGTCCTAAAAAAAGGCGCTTTCTCGCTATAGGGACGCTGCAGCTTTATTTCACCATGATTCAACAGCATCGATTTATAGCTCTTAAGAGTTGTCGCAGTTAGTTCTTTTACTGCAGTTGTTTGGTTTATTGGGTTTTAACGTCCCGAAGCGACTCAGGCTATGAGGGACGCCGTAGTGAAGGGCTCCGGAAATTTCGACCACCTGGGGTTCTTTCACGTGCACTGACATCGCACAGCACACGGGCCTCTAGAATTTCGCCTCCATCGATATTCGGCCGCCGCGGCCGGGATTTTCACTGCAGTTGTTTAGTCGATATTCTTTTATTCACTAGCGTGATGTTTCCAGTTGTTGGAGTCTGATTTGAACTTACTAGTTCGCCGTTAGCGTTGGCTACTGGGTCGCTAATTTTTCGACGCTCTGCTAACCAAGCCTTTTTGTCCCGTTTACTCTCGCCTGTGACTTTCAAAAGAAGAGTCAGAGACTCCTACTTCTTCGTGAGAAATCGCGATTTCACTCATATCCTAGTCCGGGGCATGGGTTTCGTAGCCTTGTTTGTAGAAATTTTTTGAGGGATGCATTAAAAGCAGTGTGAAACGATGAGGTAGTGTAGTCAGTGCAGTGGTCAAAAGGTGTATTTCCTTTTAGCATCAAATACTTACGTGCTCCAGCATTCAGGATTACAGCGGTTCTCGCTGTAGTTTCGACGGGAAGAGTTTGCGAGAAATTATCTTCGTCGTCACGTGATATCATTTTTCTTGCATGTACTGGCTTCACGCTCCGTCGTCCTGAAGATAGAGATAGCAACTATAGTCTGATACAACTCGAGAACGAAGCGGATTTTCCAGGTCAAAGGACCCCATTCCAGCCAATGGCGTCGGCCGAATCTCATGGACCTGCTGGAGTGACAGTGATGAGAAATAACTACCCCCGACTTTGGAGGGAGGGGCTATCCCATTTCGTCTGCCACTCCCTGCATCGTCACTCCAGCAGGCTCATGAGAATCAGTCGACGCCATTGGCTGGAAAGGGGGCCCTCTGAAGGGGAAAAGCCGCTTAGTTCTTGAGCTGTATCCGGCTGTAGCGTGCCTACACTGACAGGGCTGTCTGCAGGCTGATGTTCAGGCTGACGTTCAGGCTTACGTTCAGGCTTACGTTCAGGCTGACGTTCAGGCTGACGTTCAGGCTTACGTTCAGGCTGACGTTCAGGCTGACGTTCAGGCTTACGTTCAGGCTTAAGTTCAGGCTTACGTTCAGGCTGACGTTCAGGCTTACGTTCAGGCTGACGTTCAGGCTCACGTGCACCGTGCCTCAACGACGAAAGAGCGCGGAATGAATGCGAGCGAAAGGAATGCCACACACATCGGTCTAGCGTTTTTTTGTTTTTTCATGCAGTGACGTTAGCTTGATTTTACGTAACATTATAAAAGAGGTCTGTAGTTGCCGGAGGCATTAACGCTGGCGTTCCGTGCCTTCATAGTTGTTCGCTGTAGGAGCGTGTGTCCGGAATACCCAGAACTCTTAGTGCGCTCCTGTTCCGACCGTTGGCCAGAGACATTTGCTTATACAGTAGTGCCGCGTTAATGTGGGCACTTTGGTTCTCAAGCAGCGATTTCCGTAAAGCGAGTCGTTCGTAAAAACGAATCGTGAAGACAAAATGAATTGAGAGGAAAAAAAAATGTTTATGATTTTGTGCCAAATCTTGGAAGATCCAAGTGCATAAATGTATACGTCATTATTTGTAAAACAATGTGGTCCATGAGACGCGTGATGTTGCCTCATCGTGTGGTGACGTGTGACGTATACTATTTTACTCCCCCACTAACCGCTAATACATATATGTACTCTGTCGGCTGAATGCTGCTGAACGCGGCCTTCTGCGTAGCACAGCCCGTAAAGGCAGTTTTTTTTTCTTTGTTCAAAGCCATTTATGCAATACCGCAAAGGGTAATGGCGCGTCGACCGGGCACCTTGGCACTGCAAAAGATGAGAACACAGAGAGAGAAAAAAAAGGCCTTCACTCAGTCATTTGCCCTTTCACACTACCTTTTGCTGGTGTTCTTCGCTCAAAATACAGGAAAGTAAGGGTCTGGCTAGGGCAACGGAGATTTTTTTTTCATCGCTGTGCATACTAGCGCGACAAAAATACATGGGACCCAATGGGCTCTGTGCATTTTCACCGCGTCCATTGTCCGGACAGCGAGTTTCCGTATTAACGAAGCGCAAATGCTTTGAAAAAGTTTGGTTCCTGGAAAAAATTGCCCATGATTCAAGTCGTCCATGTAAACAGGGAATGAATGTATCGGCACCGAAGCTCCTCGAAATGCGCCAATCGGTTTAAAATTCGGAGGTTGACGCAGGCGTCGAAACCTGCACAGCAATTGGTTAAAAATTCGGAGGTTAGCTGATTGTCGCGACACTCGCGGCAGTCATGTTAACTGCTCATACCGGCCGCAAGCCGCTCAGAAGAACATGTATATGATGGAGAGAGAAATGTTGCGGTACTGTACTAATAGATATTTTACAATCCCGTAGGGGGCGCCACCATCTGCCATCAACTGGCCTCAGATCATGTCCGGAGTTTGGTTCAGTGTATCGCATCTATGTCGGATTAAAGATCGCTCTTGGTAGACATTATCGAGCACGCAATTTCGCGTGGCCGATCCTCCAGTGCGACATGCATGGTCGCGGGACGCGTTTATGTAAGCAGATAGCATCATGGGCGGGCTCTCGTCACGGCCAGCATGACGTCTTTTCCCACGGCCTACGTCACTGGGAGAAGCAACCAATGGCTGGAGAGCGAATGAAATGGAAAGGAAACGGATCGCTAGAAAAACACGGCCCGCGTACTCGACTTAAGATTTATATGATACAAGGATCATTCTCCTATGTCTGGCTTTGTGCGCCTTATCCCCCTTATCTTACGCAATGCTCATCTCCACTTTAAACAAAAAGAAGCAAAAAGGGAGTAACCTGTCCTCTAGAGCGCTCCGTTTTAAGGCGAAAGCCTTTATAGGCTCATACCATCGTCCGTTAACGAAGCGTGGCTCAAGCGTTTAACTCAGGAACTAAAAATATATAGAAGAAAAACAATGGTTGCTTGAGATAGAGGAGGAAAAAAATGAACCTAGAAGCCAAGTTTGATGACTCTAGATTAATTAGTTCATTAATTACAGGCAAAAATGTCGAAATTGCGTCGAAATAGCGCGGACGTCGATATAGCCACGGGAACGGTGTGATCACATCCACCGGAAGTGAAAACGGGGGTGTCGTTTGAACTTAGGGAATAAAGAGAAACGAATGAATGATTCGCCATAGGGACTGATGCTATTCCAATATGAGATTTTGTACGGCGGAGCAAACAACCCTGTGCTGGTGTCCAAGAGTTGTGACTGCAAAAGATAGCGAACAAGACTTCAACGGGACTGCAGCAGAACAGCAGGACTGCAAAAATTAACATCCCCGTCATAGTAATACCTCGACTGTAATATTGTTTTTTCGTAAACTTTGCTGTGCACTCTTAATTTTTCTTTCGTAATTTTATAGTGGGTGCTTTCCTCCCGTTCTAACCCTGTATAATGGTTGTTAAAGGGTATAAGGGTCGTATTATGCGTTATTTTCTCGATTCTAGAAAACTAAAAAAAAAAAAAACACTTTCTGTGTTTACTTCGTGTGTGCATACATTGTAGCTGTGGGCTCCTGCTCTGATGGCCTCTCGTTCTTGGGGTGCGTGCGATAAATAAATAAATATATATATAAATAAATAATGCGCAAGCTGGCGGAGCGGCCGTTTCAAGCCCTTGTAAGCTCACTGCACCTAATAACCATCTGCCTTTTCACTCTCGCCTTTTAGTCTCCCTTCTCCGCAATTAGTAAAGCCGGCCGCGGAGCGCGCGAACCCCTTCCCGGTCGACCTGTCCGCCTTTCCTCGCTGAAGACCCCACTCGACGCTCGAAGGCGCGATCTCAAAATGGCTCAGAGGAAGGCGGCTGTATCCGGCCACGGCGCTTGTAGCGGGAGTCCACCCGTTAAAAAAAAGAGAAAACAGTGATGGAGAGAGAGAAAGAGAGAGAGGGGGGTGGCTTGAAGGCTTGCAACTGTACGCTTCATCGACACCGCTGGCCGTTCGTCTTGACGAGCGTTTCGTCCCCGATCTTCGTACGCGATTCTCGCTGCGTTGTCGGCTTTGGAAGAAGGAAAGAAAAGAGGAGGAGGGGGACCGCCTTATTTCATTTTTCAAGCTTTTCAAGTATGCACCGCCCTCCACCGCGAAAAAAAGGGCACGGGCACTTATGCGTACCGCGTTTGTGCGAATGTAGCCAGCTGCCGCCAGGGCTGGATTGGTTTCCTGACTGAGAATACTCGCCACTTAGGCGAAGTGTTACTCACGGCCGTGACTCTGTCCGTCCGTCGTCCGTTACATCTGAAGTGAAAGTCGTAACTAGTCATTACTAGTCACAAGTCGTGACTAACTAGTCATTAACCAGCCATGACAGGTTAGGCGTGACTAGTTAGTCATTAATCAGTTATGACTAGTTAGTCACCAAATAATTAGTAATAGCTAACTAGTCATTAACCAGTCAACTAATTAGTCAGTAGTAGCTAGTCATTAATAAATCATGACTAGTTAGTCATGAGTCATGACTAATTAGCAATGACTAATTGGCCATCACTATAGCCAATCCAAGCCGCCCCGTAGCCGCCTCGTTTGTGCCTACGGCCGTGCAGCCAAAATTGCGTGGAAAGGCTTTCGCCTCGCGCGCTTTAGATTGTCAAAGTGCCCCCTGAATTTTTTTGGGTAGAGAATGCAGCTACGTGGTGAGATTTCGGCCTGTCGCAACCCCGCGCTTAGACGATACTGATGCAGTATTGCGTGTTGGGGTTAACGCCTTAACGTCCCGAACCTCCACGTGGGCTGTGAGGCGTGGCTTCGGACTAATTTCGACCACCTGGGATTCTTTGACGGGCACTGACGTCACGTACGCAGCACACGGGTGTCATATGGATTTCGCCTCCATCAAAATGCAGCCCGAGGCTGCTGGGATTCCATCCCACGACCTCGAGCCGAGCGCGACAGCCTCTGAGCCACCGCGGCGGGTGCTTAGCTGAATTTGATCCGGAGTAGCTGCGGACGGATTAAGCGCTTCGAATTGCGCTGAACGGCCTTTGAAGGTGCGTGGATTTCCATTGTTGCGTGGGTATTATTCGAGCGATAGGACACCTGGAGACGGTAATCCGGCCACCACAAAAGTCACCTGCAAATGATGTGGACTGGCATGAAACGTCGGAATGTGACATGATTAAAGTGGTCTGTTTTGGAATTGAGGCACTGGGAACTTTTTGTGGCTGGAATGTGAACGCTGTGGTGATGGCGTCAGGGCTGTTGCTGACGCTACAAAAGTTCGCTCATAGAACTGTAATGTATACGGCGAGGTTTGCGCGACATTTAAAACTACGTGATAATATTGGTCTGGAGCGAAAAGCTCTAACGAAAAACATTTAAATGTTCTTGGTCATTGGGGCGTTAGCGTTGCACACCAGCTAAACAGCTTTCAATCCAGCTCAGGCATGAACAGGGAAGTGTTATTTTTCGAAGAGTTTTGAGGTTAGCCCTCAGTTTTCCGCACGTTTAATTAGCATACGCCGGCAAGTAGCTGCATTATAGATATGTATGAGAGACGGCACCTCGTAGAGGAAAGTTGAGCATTAGGGTAAAAGAAACAAAAAGAAAAGCACATAGGTAAGTGAGAGGAAGGTTTTAACAATGGCCGCAACTGGCCAAAGGACAGGGTTAGTTGGAGAGACATGGGAGAGGCCTTTGCTTTGCTTTGCGCGACGCTCCTCCGAACTGACCCGAGCGTCCTCCCATTGGCTGCAGCTTGCGCGACGCTCCTCCGAACTAACCCGAACGTCCTCCCATTGGCTGCAGCTTGCGCGACGCTCCTCCGAACTAACCCGAGCGTCCTCCCATTGGCTGCAGCTTGGGCGACGCTCCTCCGAACTAACCCGAGTTTACCCGAGCTACTCCGATGCTTCACACAAGATTCTCGCTCGGGGTTGGTACGTCTGGAGTAGTGCAGCACTAAAAGGGTTGGAGGGGGGGGGGGGGGGGGGGGGGGGGGGCGTGAAGTGGTAGAGACAAAAGTACGCAGTCCCAAAAGGACCAGGAAGATAGTTTCAGGGCCCCCTTAGGGCGCATTCGGGTTAAGCGTGGCGTCGAGTGTGCATCACGCCTCGACCGGGGCCGTGGAAGAAGTTCAAGCCGGGGCGGGTCCACGTTACCGCTCGCTTCTCCCAACACGCGTCTCGGCGCTTTATTTGGTCGTGTCCGCGCTTTTTAAACGCTGGGGCAGGAAGAGTCGCTGCTAGAGAAGACGTGTGCCGCGGGCAACAGAGCCGCTCTTCCGCTTGCACGCTAACGAGTTTATCCAGACTCCGTTTCCGGAGTGAGCCAGAATAACGAGGGTGGTCTCCCTCGCGCTGTCTTGCGTGACACCCGATTGCCCCGAGTGTCACACTGACCCCTATACCGTTACGTCAGTAGGCAGGCAAGCAAGATGACGGAAAAGGGCGCTTACCACTTTCGCCGAGCTAAACTTGAGTGCGCTTGCTTAACTTAGTCATTCGGAGACAGTGTACAGAAAGGATTAAAGGCGCCTGCTTAACTTAGCCAGTCAACAGCAGTGTATGCAAAGTACCAAAAAGTGGCGATTAATTCTTTAAAGTCGCGGTTTCTGTGGAAGTGACAATCCCTTCCCTTCCGCGGCTTCATTTCCGCTCTTCAGAGAGCGCGAATCGTGCGACTCGTGGTTAGGTGGGATGTTTGAAACGCAACCGTGACCGTCACGAAGGCCCGTATTTTGCGAACACAAGCTTGTCAGATGTACAGCTTTCAAAAGTTGCACCTCTAACATCTTTTCTCAGGTAAAGTTTATCCATCTATCCATGTATGCCCCCCCCCCCCAAAAAAAAAAAAAAAAACGTAAAATAAACAAACTCCTAGACATCTCGTTCTTCTCTGGAGCGAAGGAGTCGTAGCAGCTGCTGACGGGCGTTCCTATGCAACCGGAAAACTTGCATTGCAGTTTCGCGAGTATACAGGGTGTTTCATCGAAGACGGCCGTAGTAATTTAAATTAGAAGGGCGTTTTCTTCGGTCTGACACCGGTGGGTGACATCAGAAAATAACTAAGATGGGTTAACTATCATCGCTCACGCAGCCACGCCGTATACAAGCGCTCGCCGCCAGTTGAGTAGCGCTTGTTAGCATTACCGCGTGCGTATCCGCAGCTGCATGCATAGTTTCGGTTTCGTCCGCTAGCGCAGGTCCGAAATTTCTTCCGCTGCAGTGCCGATGCGTATCGCACTTGCGAAGATTTAAAAAAACTGTTACAGCTATTTTTGATAGTGAGGTGCAAATCTCCAAGTAAATGAGGTGCCGCCACCTTTGGGCGCTGTGGCCAAATTGCACGCGGGAACACGTCGGAGATAAGCGGATAAGGAAAACGCCCAGGCTTTCCGCTGGACTTTCTCGGGCCAAAGATGGCGGTCGCTATGACGTCGGTGAAAACTATGAACAGTCTATGCCAAAAGTAACCATACAGACTGGTTACTCTTTATAAAGACGGTAGATGCTGGCTAACGCGTCCTAGCTTTTCTTTTTACGATATGCCCGCTGGTGACGATAATGTGCAGCCTTTGTCAGAAGTTTAGAGCCCACGGGGTTTGCTTCTGGGCGACACTGCTTTGCTCGTAATGCGTCCTCAGAGTCCCAAATCTCCTGAAGGTAAGAAGATTTTTGGCCCTGCTCCCTCCGATGCGTAGGACTTCCATGAGTGCTACAGGAGTGCCACAATAGTGCTTTGAAGCAAACCCCCTGGGCGCTAAACTTTTGACAAAGGCTGTACATATATCATCATCAGCATCATCATCGTCAGCCTGACTACGCCCACTGCAGGGCAAAGGCCTCTCCCATGTCTCTCCAATTAACCCTGTCCTTCGCCAGTTGCGGCCACCGTATCCCCGCAAACTTCTTAATCTCATTCCGCCCACCTAACTTTCTGCCGCCCCCCTACTACGCTTGCCTTCTCTTGGAATCCACTCCGTAACCCTCAAGGGCCAGCGGTTATTTTGTCTTCACATTACGTGCCCTGCCCAAGCCCATTTCTTCCTCTTGATTTCGACTTGGATGTCATTAACCCGCATTTGTTCCCTCGCCCACTCCGCCCGCTTCCGGTTTCTTAACGTTACACCTATCATTGTTTATGGTTTATTGGGGATTAACGTCCCGAAGCGACTTAGGCTATGAGGGACGCCGTAGTGAAGAACTCCGGAAATTTCGACCACCTGGGGTTCTTTAACGTGCCCTGCCGTCGCACAGTACACGTGCCTCTAGCATTTCGCCTCCATCGAAATGCGACCACCGCGGCCGGGATCGAACCCGCGTCTTTGTTTCCATAGCTCGCTGCGTTGTCCTTAACTTAAGCTCAACACTCTTCGTTAGCCTCCGCGTCTCTGCCCCGTAGGGGAGTGCTGGAAAATTCTAAAAAAAAAGATTTTTAAATATTACTAACAGTCTTCGGTGAAACACCCTGTATAAATGCCCTCATTCGCGCAGGCGCACAATAAGCCGCCTCGCGTGCGCGTGCGTGTGCCCGTTCAACTGTCGAGCGTGAGTATAACGTATAATACAAAAGGTGGCACGTTTCTGTCGCCGCGTCCCGTTTCGTGGCCCCGCCATGGGACGCGCGCTAATAGACCTCGCGCCGTGCTGCGACGGGCCGGTGAGCTCAGAGGCCGAGAACGCCGATATATGGCAGAGCCATTGTGTTGGCCGCCGCCCGGAACGCGATTAGCGGGTCCTAGATGGCCGGGAGGTATCTGACGTCATCGCTTGCGTGTATACTGTATGTGTCCTAGTGATCCTTTTTCACGAACTTTTGAATCCGCAGTTAGGTGCAGCCTGGAGACGTGTGCGAAGGTCTGAAGACTGCGTCAAGGGGAAAAAAAAATGGCTGAGGCTTAACTTGGTTAAGCCTGGAGAATGCGAAGCATCATCGTGTCGCGTAATTTGGAGGCGCACAACCACAGCGACGGCGCGAGGTGGGCCCCCGTTTCTCCACTGTCGTGACGTCATCGTGTCACGTGGTGTGACGTCATGTATCACGTGATTTGGAGGCGCACAACGCTCAGCGACGGCGCGAGGTGGGCCCCCGTTTCTCCACTGTCGTGACGTCATCGTGTCACGTGGTGTGACGTCATGTATCACGTGATTTGGAGGCGCACAACCACAGCGACGGCGCGAGGTGGGCCCCCGTTTCTCTACTGTCGTGACGTCATCGTGTCACGTGGTGTGACGTCATGTATCACGTGATTTGGAGGCGCATAACCACGGTGAAGGGCTGAAGTGGTAGCTAAAGTAGTATGCTTCGCATAAAAAAAAGAGCAAAACGCTGAGGCAGCGTACGAGTATCGAGCGTTAGCGATATAGAACGAATATGGCGTCATTAGCAATCTTCGCTACATCCGGTACAAGTTTTCGCCGCGCCGCGGTGGCTCAATGGTTACGGCGCTCGGCTGCTGGCCCGAAATACGCGGGTTCGATCCCGGCCGAGGCGGCCGAATTTCGATGAAGGCGAAATTGTAGATGCCGGTGTACTGTGTGATGTCAGTGCACGTTAAAGAACCCCAGGTGGTCGAAATTTCCGGAGCCCTCCACTACGGCGTCTCTCATAGCCTCAGTCGCTTTGGGACGTTAAACCCCTATAAAACCAAAAACCAAACAAGTTTTTCGTTATATCCGGATATCTTGATACCAGATATCTTGATACCAGCGTATACAGCGCAAGAAGACAAATCGTTTGACACCACCTCGAATGCCCTACGTAACATAGTTTGGCCGTAATGGACGTTTGCAGTTTCAAGAAGTCACGGTTTGGGGAACGAAATGTCGTCGGTGCGCATCCCTGTGACACGCTACGCTTTGATTCGACTAGTAATTTTATGTTCCGTAATGCGCTGAATTGTTTGATGCCACTCCGAACATTCTGCGCCAATTAGGTGGTCCACAGTCTGTGTACCAATGGTACCACCCACTGGTACTACTTCAACGACCTTGTGTTTCATGCTAACTCGACCTTGAGTAATGCGAGCATTAGAACTAAGGCTCTAAAGCGATTGAAGGTCAGTGCGCTGGCGTGGGAATTTACAGCAGTTTCGGAAGGCTCATCAGTCGATCGCACGGCGGCTCGCGAATGTACCAACGTGACCACTCACTGCTCAACTCCAACACTATGAACCTAGCGTAGTAAACACTCGGAACCAAAAAGGACTACACGTGTTGTAGCGGCTATCCTTTTTGGGGAGTAACTGCATCGCCATCACAACTAGTCCCTGAAAGAGCAACCGTTACACCAAGCCAAAACCTGGTAGAATGAGAGTAATTGCACCCCCTGCGACGAGCGGTTAATCCACACGAAGAATAACTGCGACTGACATCCCATCGTAATCGGTCTTCGAGGGAGTAACAGTTGGTCCTTTTTAGGGACTGTTCCTAACGTTAAGCAATTGGCATATTACACCGTGATTAGACCACATGCACTGTTTGGGATCCTCACACAAAGACTAACATTAATGCCCTTGAAAGATACAGCGCAAAGCAGTTCGGTTTATATTTTTTTAAATATCGCACCACTGACTCACCATCTGCTCTGTTGCTTCAACATAATATACAGTCCCTTGAAACTCGGCGTAGAATACTAAGGTTAAGATTTCTCTTCCTATTGAAAAATAACAAACTGTCAATGGCTCCCGATTTGTATCTCCAACCGATAACGTCCAGGTCAACAAGAAACAGGCACACTGAATCGTTAAAACCTTACTTTGCCAGAACTAACATATTCAAATTTTCTTTTTTTTCCCCGCACCATTACCGAGTGGAATCAGTTACCATCATCATCAACAGTTGACATTGATACCATTGAACAGGCCGTTCATTGATTTTTTTTACTTGCCTTGTACTTTGTTTTGTGCTTTTTGTAGTGTGTTTATTGTGCCCCTCCTGCCAGGGCCCTTCACTGGGCCTGCAGTGTGCCCTAAATAAATAAATAATTAAATAAATAATGGTTGTGGCAACGCAGTTACTCCCAAAGGGCTAACCCGTGTGGAACTTGTACTCCTTTTTGGCCATACTCGGTTAGACGTTACCTGCACAGGGCGTACCGTTGCATCTATAGATCCTCTAAGAAACTTGTATTCAGAGAAAATAAAAATCGTCACTAAGGAGATGTTATGTCCGCTTTAAATTTCGTTACTCTAGGGCAGCCTTTGATCAGACAAGGGAAGGGAAAAGAGGGACTCTTATGACAAACATGACAGAAGCCAGCAGTAAACGAAACCGAGGAGCACAGGGGCCGTTCTTTTTTTTTTTTGATCTGTGGTGTCAATAAATGGGAGATTAATAGAGGCAATTATTTAAAACATAATTGATAAGAGAGCAGAATCAATTATTTTTTAAAATAATTACTCCATTAATATTCCTATTATTAATATCCTATGTGTGGTTCACTATATATTGTTTTTCGTTTGCTTGAGTGTGTGCGTGTCGGCCGTTACGTTCCGCGATATGTTAGATGCCATGTTTTGCAACATCCGAAGGTGAGGTTTTGTTGTTTTGTTTTGTGTGATTTGCTATATGTGCATTTTTCCAAGTACCTGTTCCTAGCCATTTTTTCCCCTTTCTCTTATTAATTTGTACCTGTCTTTTTAACTTGTTTGTTTCTGTTTTCAGCCCTTTATGTTTTATGTCGTATATTTGTTAAGTTTGCTTTGATGAACACATACCCCCCCCCCCCTCCCCCTGTACGTAATGCCCGCATGGGCCTTTAGGGTATTAAAATAAATGAGTAAATAAATAAATAAACTCTACCGCTGCCGTGCATGTTTTACTAAAAAATTAGAGGCCTGTACATGTTACACGCCGGCTGCGTTCTATCATATAAACTCCTTTTCCTCTGGTCTCTTGCCTGATGTCAAAGCAGCGAACACAAATAGAAAATCAGTAATCGATCGCTTATCGTGGTTTTTCTCGCTTGCATGCCGTATCGAAAACGAGGTGCATATACATGTGTGTGCGCAGCGCCATTTCTAAACCCACGCATGCGGCAGCGCGCAGGCGTTCGTCCTCGCTCTCCAAGCCGCGAGGTGTTGCGCGACACAAGGTTGTCCGTACTCTGCCCACTGATTCTTTAGGTGCACTGTACTCTCCGCCTGTGGGCGTGCTCTACTGAGCTTGAAGGGCTGGATCATGATAATACGCGAATCCAGAGGTGGACGATTATCAAGCAACACTTTGGGAGGATTTGGTTCTCTGGAAAGTATGGACATGACTCATTTACTCCTTGGTTGCTATATAAGCCTTTGTTACAACAGGACCTTTTTTTCACCGGTACAAGTGTTTAACGAAATCCCTCAATAGGAAAGTATACAACAGCTGTATCTTACCGGTACTCACCTATGGGGCAGAAACATGGAGGCTAACAAAGAGGGTTCAGCTAGGTTCAGGACAACGCAGCGAGCTATGGAAAGAAAAATGATAGGTGTAACGTTAACAGACCGGAAGTGGGCAGAATGGGTGAGGGAACAAACGCGGGTTTTTGACATCCTAGTCGAAATCGAGAGGAAGAAATGGGCTTGGGCAGGGCATGTAATGCGAAGGCAAGATAACCGCTGGTCCTTAAGGCTAACGGAGTGAATTCCAAGAGAAGGCAGGCGTAGCAGCGGGCGGCAGAAAGTTAGGTGGGCGGATGAGATTAAGAAGTTTGCGGGTATAGGGTGGCCGCAACTGGTGAAGCACAGGGCTAATTGGAGAGACATGGGAGAGGCCCTTGCCCTGCAGTGGGCGCAGTCAGGCTGATGATGATGACAAGTGTTCCTTTTTTTTTTCTACCGTTGCCTGAAATTGGATCAGAATAACTTTTACCATCGAGGCGGCTGACTACGACGTTTCGCTTAAATGGTAGAATTTGTTCTGGTGAAAACATTCTCTTTGCATCCTTGCAAAAAAAGTCCCCATATGTTCACCGGCAGATCGTGGCTTGATGTGCAAGTATCTACCAGGAGGGGGTTCAGACACACGGTCCGCGGTCCTGCCGTTGGCGTTGTTGATCACCGTTAGCACACTACATGATGACACTCTGCACGCTCAGAGACCAAATCATGTTGCCCGTAGCGTCCATCGTAAAGCCTAATAGTCGCGTGTAGCCGTTCTCAGTGCCGTTCTCTGGCGAAATAATTTTTGTGCTTTTATAGCGACAAATATGACTCCTGTTTTATACTGACGCGACAGCGCTGCCACCGTGGCTGCTGGGCAGTTTTCTCATTATCCGGTAGGCAAGTTGTGATGCCGCCTCAAGGTCACGTGACAAAGGTGTCCCACCTGCCTCCTAGATTGCTCTCTGGGCACCACCTGAAAGATCCATGCTAGCGATTTTTCGCTCACAACGCCGACATCGGATGTTCTGGTCAACCGGGTTGTTTAATGATTGGTCGCTCGGGAAGAGTAATCTGTGTCGCACAGGGCCCACCGCTGGGAGCACCTACCATCGCAGGGCAGTGGCGCATCGCTTAACCGCTGCACCACTGCGCCAGGAGAGATGTGTGAGTACTGCCATGGATATATGAATGTAGAGAATGATCTTCTGCATATATGAGAATGAACTCATTATGCCATCGCGTCGTGCCCTTAAGGCGGAGATTATGTGTCCCCTCTAATTTCCATAACTGTTTTTTCTACCTTCTGTGGTCTTTCCCAGGGTTTCAGTAAGAGCGCACATGCCACCTTAGCAGCTTCGGCTTCCATCCAAGTCGTCCTCACATTTCAGAGATTTGTATGCATGGTGCTCAGCATCGAGCACGGATGGAATTTCCTGTATGAAACGGGCGTGTGGCGTTTTCCTTAACCTATGCTGTGTGTTCTAAAAATAAAAATACCAAATGCAAATCGCGTGCCGCGTAATTTCGCAAACAAAAGAAAGAGCTATTTTGTTACCGTTTATTCCGCTGCGATTCTTTTCGTTTTTTTTTTTTTGACCGTTTCCTGTGCCGTCTCCGCGCCTCCTTTGCGGTCGCGAATTTAAAGGTAAAAAAACAAGATCGGTACAGTACGAGTATACCGGTTCAGGCGACTGCGGTGACGTCAGCAGCACACTAAAGGAACAAGACCATTCAGTTCCCCCTCTTCCATCTGGCACTCCTACCGTTCGAAGGGATTTGATTCCACAATCAGTTCGAAATCCAGGAGGGGGGGGGGGGGGGGGGGGGGGGGGGGGGGGGGGGGGGGGCGCTGACAGAGTGTACGAATATTGATCTCTCTTTCAGCTGGCAAAGTCGAGTCGTTCACGGAACGCGTTTCACGCAGCAATAGTTAGTTTCGGTAACGTTTAGGTAGTCTTTCCTATGGTTTGGTTTGGTTTATGGGGTTTAACGTCCCAAAGCGACTGAGGCTATGAGGGACGCCGTAGTGGAGGGCTCCGGGAATTTCGACCACCTGGGGTTCTTTAACGTGCACTGACATCGCACAGCACACGGGCCTCTAGAATTTCTCCTCCAAAGAAATTCAACCGCCGCGGCCGGGATCGAACCCGCGTCTTTCGGGTCAGCAGCCGAGCACCATAACCACTGAGCCTCCGCGGCGGCTAGTCTTTCCTATCCGTCGTCCTTCTGTTCCAAGCACGAAGACGGTTGTTGCACTGCTCGGACGGAGCCTCAAGATTTACAGATGCATTCTTATTCCACTGTTAATGCCTGTACTACACGGAACTCGGTGTTAGCCGTAATTACGCTTTAGTGCGCAACTGTCTCGAACACAGGTCCCGTTTTGTTTTCATCCTTCTTTATTTTCTGCCGTTCCGAGGTTAATTGGTGCGCAAACGGCGCATATGGTACGCGACGGAAATTGCGCAGGCGCGCTATGCGCTTTCGTGCGCGGCTGATCTGAATACAAGCCAGCGCGTTTCTTTCGCCCCTTTTTCGTCCGCTTTCTCCACCGGCATATATTCTTACCCTGTGAGCTTTAGCGCGATGGAAACGAGCTCGTTCCATGCAGGACACACGCTTTGTACGCGTGTACGCCTTTCTTTCCTGCTTTCTTTCGTTGTTTTCTCTTTCGTTTATCTTTCTTTCTTTCTTTCTTCTTTCTTTCTTTCTTTCTTTCTTTCTTTCTTTCTTTCTTTCTTCTTTCTTCTTTCTTTCTTTCTTCTTCTTTCTTCTTTCTTCTTTCTTTCTTTCTTTCTATCTTTGGCTATTTCTTTTTCATTATTATTTCCTTTCTTTCTTTCTTTCTTCTTTCTTTCTTTCTTTCTTTCTTTCTTTCTTTCTTTCTCTTCTCTTTCTCTCTTTCTTTCTTTCTTTCTTTCTTCCTTTCCTTCTGTCTTTCTTCCTTTCTTTTTTCTTTCTTTTCTTACTTTCCTTTCTTTCCTTCCTTCCTTCCTTCTTTCTTTCTTTCTTTCTTTCTTTCTATTATTCCTCATTTCTTTCTTTCTCTTTTTCTTCCTTTCTTTGGCTATTTCTTTTTGCACTCCTCTTTCCTTTCTTTCTTTCTTTCTTTCTTTCTTTCTTTCCTTCTGTCTTTCTTTCACACTCCTCCCTTCGTGTACGCAAATCCTCAAACGCTCGCTCTCCATTCTTCGTCTTCTCCGCCAAGGAGGCACCACCTCGAATGGCTCGCGTGCAGGTTTGTCCTCTTTTACACTTGTTTTCTTTTCGTTGCTGCCGTACTCGCGGTGACGTCACCGCTAATCGACGGCCGGCAGCTTTATGATATTCCGACCAAGCCTGCCTGCCTGCCTGTCCGCGTGCAACTCGGCGCACCGTCGCCGTCCGATGTCCTTGAAGCTGCCCTGCTCTCTATATGCTCTGCCCCGCTCCGAAATGCGAGTCTCGTCGCACTGCTCCGCTCCTTATCCCTTTTGGCGTCTTTTGTCTCTCTCTCTCTTTTATTCCTGTAGCCAATTCTTTTTTCTTTTCTTTCTTCTTCATCTCTCACTCTCTTTCAGCCTCTCTTTCTCTCAGACTTCGTCGTCGTCGCCGTTTTCAAGGCGCATTTTCTTTTTCCCTCTTCCCTCTCTGCGTGCAGCCGTGATTCTTTAGTCGCCAAAGCGGCGGCGGCGGTCCGCCACCTAAGAGAGAGCGAAGAAAAGAAAAAAAAAAGAAAGAGGGAACAGTGAAAGACATAAACCTTGCCGGGGCGTAAAAAGAGATCGACCCAGATTGGGGGATCGCCCCAGGGTGTTTCTGGCGTTCTCCGCGCCTGAGCTGGGCCGATCTTTCTCTCCCCCCCCCCCCCCCCCCCCCCCCCCCTCTTCCACCGCCACCTCCGCCGGACTTGGGTTCCCTGTCTGGTATTTTGCTCTGGCAATTGCCGTCGAATCTCGCCTGTTACGTGACTTAGTCAGCCGGCCCTACCGCTTGACCGCTTGGCGCGGTCGGCTGGCACTCGGACCAGATGCGGAGTAGTGTAGGAGGTGTATCTATTATCTACGTCTCGTTTCTTTAAATAGCATTTTTCTTTAAAACATTGAGCTTTTGCGTGCCAGATGCTGCACCCGCGGGATTTGAGGCACGCCGTATAGGGGAGAGGGCGGTGTATTAATTTTTACCCGCTGCGGTTCGTTGGCGCCCTCTTTAAAAGAATACGCGGATGTTTTGCACAGGGAGAATCGGTGAAGTTTTTCGTTGCAGCAGCTTGGTTTGTGTTTGTATTGTAGCAATCGATGCAGTTCGGTCTAATTGCAGTCTAAATATAATCTAAATCTTTAAATAAAGTTTTCTGAGCGCATCGCAGCGAGCTGTGGAAAGAAGGCTGGTGGAAGAGGGCAGTATTGATCAGAGAACAAACTTGTGTTACTGATATCCTTCCGGAAATCTAGAGTAGGAAATGGATCACGGCAGGGCGCGCGTACTATGGAGAAGACAGAACTGATAAGTAATCAGCGCTTGTTCAGATAAAAGAGAGCATTCCAAGGAACTTAGTGGGGCTGGCAGAGAATCGGGTTCTGAGGTGAGGTCGGTGAATTTGCTGGGAAAGAGTTGCCGCGCCTGGAGTAAGGACAGTGATGATTGGAGGTGAGTAAGAGGATGGCTTTTACTAGCAGGGGGCGCAAACCGGCTAATAGTGATGGCGCATAGTTGTAGCAGAAAACTAGTGACGTCATCATACGGGGATCACGTAATCGGCCTCTTCTTACCAATGGGAGGTTGCTGCGCTCGCGACCTGGAGAATAAGAATGGGTTGACTGTGTGTCGTTTGACCCATCCTTGTAGTCGGGTGGCCTGAAAGGGGGGAGGCGAGTTTTAGACAAAGGGAGGGCGGTGGGGTGTGGTATACAGTATAGCTATCGCTGTCAGCTTTTTTTTCTTATATTGTGAAAGCAATACTAGTTGCACTTTCAGCCCGTCGCGTAGCGAGGCCATATTAGCATATTGGATTGGATTGGATTGAAATGGATTGTATTGGATTGGATTGTATAACCGATGCATCACCACAAGTCTATCCACAAGCACCACCACCAGCTACACTACCAGCTGAACCATGGCGTAGCTACGGATATTGCTTTCGCAATTACCGGGCTTAACCAAGCTAAGCCAGAGCCATTTTTTTTTTCAGCGGAAAGCACGAAAGATCTTTGAGGTCTTTCTTAGGGGTATGCGAATGTTCGATACCTGTCGGATTGGATAGGGAATCGAATATCCTGTTATTCGATACGCTTAACGAACCAAGTAATGCAATTTTCAGAATTAATCGAAAGGAATCGCATGTTTTCCAGTTTTCGAGTAATTGCCACGAAGTGTGAATAAAAGGCTCGACGCTGTTTTCTTATGCGAATGTTTAGAAAAAGAAAAGAGAGGGGGCCCCCTATGATGCCGCACTGTATACTGCCGCGATTGCTATGCGCGGGAACGCATGGTCTCTAAGATTGGGCGATATGCGGCGGGGCTCAGACAGGTTTAGCAGACACTGTCTTGATTCCCGATATCAGAATCCATGACTCACACGTAGCTTTCGCCTCTGTCGCCTGCTGAGATTTGGCGCTAAACTTAGTTCTGGTTTGGTTTGGTTTATTTGGGTTTAACGTCCCAAAGCAACTCAGGCTATGAGGGACGCCGTAGTGAAGGGCTCTGGAAATTTCGACCACCTGGGGATCTTTAACGTCCACTGACATCGTACAGTACACGGGCCTCTAGAATTTCGCCTTCATCGAAATTCAGCCGCCGCTGCCGGGATCGAACCCGCGTCTTTCGGGTCAGCAGCCGAGCGCCGTAACCACTGAGCCACCGCGGCGGGGCTAAACTTAGTTCTCTGTCGTCACCAGAGTGTCATGTCAGCGATTTTTAAACTCCGGCTAAATTCTCTGTTTTTCATTAAAGGGTTTCTCTTTATCTTTGTGGGGTCTCCATAAGCGAAATGCAATAGACGATATGCGAAATTGCTTGGCGGTCTGGCAACACCGCGCCCACAACTTCCGGTTTCCATCTTGGCGCGGTCGAGCTCGTCGAGCTGGTGCATCGTTTGCTATGCGTACTTTCTTCTTGCGAGTGGAATTTCAACAGGCAAGCTTCAGCTGCAGCGTTGTTTTCACAGCTGATCTTCGACCAAATGTAGGTGCTTTCAATAAGCGCCAGCTTACTCCTACCGCATCCTCAGCTTCGTTTGAAGTCTGGCGCTGATGATCGCAATAATCCGCACTCGAAAATGGGTTGGAAAGTCGAACCGTGACCGTGTGCTGCTGTCGTTTTAATGCTCGCATTAAAGCACCAGTTCAAGCATCACGCATTATCATGGCTATTTTATTCCCAGGTGGACGCGAATTCATCTGGTAGGGTAGCGAGCGGTTATTTTGCGGTGAGTGCGCACGTGTGTTGACAAACTTCTGTGACAGTGCGAACTTTCGTTCTCGCCGACGCCAGGAGCTTCGTGCATTGCAGTATAATCACACAAGACCCTCGACCAGCTGCGTAATTCGATTACTTTACTGCAATGTGCAATGCGCATCCGCGGTTTTCAACGTCACCGTTTCAGAGGCCGGCGTCGGTTGATTTTCGCCACAATTCGTTGAAACCGCGTCCTGCTTAAGACGCAGTCAGTCGACATTAACAAGAGGAAAGTAAGCATGCACATATAATTCAAAATATTGTAAGCAAAGACGCAGCTTTTTTTTTTTTTTTTTTTTTCAGAGCCACCGTGGTGGCTTGATTAGAGAAAGATGTTACAGCTGTAGGTGCATGCACGGACTCGATACGCTGGTCAAGCTGTGTGTGCAGGGGCGAAATTACTTCCGAAACTTAATTAGCTTACTCCCAAACTTGGACAAATGGCTTTGTTGCGAAGCAAGCTGTTGGAGCTTGCCACAACGATAATAAAATCTGATGGCCTGAAGCGTTTTCAGAACACTGTTGCACGTACTTTCTAGCTTAGACATGCGTCCCTCCTTCATAATAAAGTAGCTATATTATTCGCTTCTTTTTTTTTAGATTTTCGTCGCCGCAGATATCGAAGGTATAAGAATCCTCAAGAAATAAACCATTCGCACCTCAGTTTTTATACGTAGGGTGTATTGCTTCACAAAGACTCCTTAACGCGTATAACATATGCGTATATGGTCCAGAGAGTTTGCTCGCCCTTCTAAAACTAATTGATCACGGGAAAAACTTAACTGAACACGTAGCAAACTAAGCAGTAATCGGCATATGGTTCTTCGAGTGAACTTATTTCGCCACGGCACAAGCGATTGGCCCGCTCAAAAAAATTACCTTCTCTATTACGTTGTTCAAGTATGCGTCTATATATATTCGCGCCCGACCGGAGAGTTGATATATGCACGAAATCGGCTTCTAATTTTGATCAGAGACAACAAAGGCTGTGGTCCTTATCTTAATTAGAGACAACAAAGGCTGTGGTCCTTATCTTAATTTAAACGCAAATCACCTCGAGAGATTTGTCAAAAATCAGCGCAGAAAGCGAAAGCTGCGCACTGATCCGCGTGCTGACACATGATACCTCGCATGGCGTTTTGTGTTACTAAAACGTTGGGACGGAGTAAAAAAATAGAAAAGTGAAAAGCTTGAACGCACCTAGTTCTGGCACGCATCGTAGTGTTTTTTCACAGTGGAGAGGGTAGCGCAACACTGCATCGGCATTTTACTTTTCAAACGAAGCGCAGCCGTTTTAACCCAACGCTGGGCAGCGGTTTCGTTTTCTGTACCGTGCCAACATGGAGGACTTAGTTCTCGGAGCGCCGAGAGATGGCGCTGCGCATTTCGCATATCGTCTATTCCTCGTCCGTATGACGTGTTGGTCGTGGAAGTAATATACTACTGGCTTCGTGGAGACCGAGATCAGCGTTGCGTCTATTGCAGCTATGGTTATAACTCGAGCCACAAGTTATAGCGTCGTATCGTAGCGCCGCCGCTAATGCGCTTAGCGATATCGCAGTGTCGCACGATCATTCATTTTATACGAATATCCGCGAAGTACCGAATATTCGTTAAAGAACGTTCGATTCGTATTCCGAGTCGTATTCAATTCGCCTCTGTCAGTTATCGATTTGCATTCGTTTCCGTTTTTTTTTCTACACACTAGTCACATTCGATTCGGATGCGGAAAAAATTGTAATTAATAATCTTCCCGCCGGCCGATTCAAACTCGGGTCGCTTTCAGAGAAAAGGACGGGTTACCACAGTTTTGAAGTCAGTAGTAATTTAGCGTAGCCTCTGTGATCAGCGCACAAAAAACGGTGTCGATGCACGCAATTTAGTTGCGAAACTGGCCGGTAGAGGCGACACCTGCATTTTATTATTCGTTCTTTTCTATCTTATAAAAGCTCCGTTTTCGGTGAAAGTCGTCTTTTTCTGATTGGAGCGCAGTACACTATAAACACGAATGCACCTATATGCATAGAGTTTCTTACTATTACCTAGAGGGAAAGCTGGCGGCGCTGCACTTCAGCCACCATGGACGCTCAAAGCATCATGGGGCGGTGAGCTACTTGTTGCGGAACAGTCGTAGTTTTTCGGGAACACGGAGTGGCACTACTAAGATGTTTCATTCCGAAAACGCTGTTCGTGTGTGCGCAGACGACTTTCGCGCGAACGCAGTGTGCAAAACCCATAGTAGTGAAAACGCGACGACACACGACGCCAATAAAAGGTTTCACTTTTCTGAAATGCCATTAAAAACCTCTTATAGTGTTTAAGCAACAACATTTTTTTGAACACATATTTACTTTTAAAAGTGCGCCTGTTAATTACGAAATATTAGTTCTTATAGTGTTCTTTACTTGGCCAATAGGAGAGCGAGTCGTCTCTTATTTTGGGCAAACTTTGCACTTAAATGCTTTTCTGCTCGTTTGTTGCAATCATTAGACAAAATATTGAATGTTAGGACGTTTGTAGTTATCAAACAGCTTTATTTTTCTATTATTTTTTGGCCAAAAGTTGTAGTTCTGCAGTCGGTAGCTCACCGCCCCATGATGCTTTGAGCGCCCATGGTGGCTGAAGTGGTCTCTAGGGGGTCGCCATGCAAACTCCCATAGACGGGCTGCCAGCTTTCCCTCTAGGTAATAGTAAGAAACTCTATGCCTATATGGGAGTAAACAGGGGATAAGGTGTCCTCTAGCGCACTCCCATTTCTGAAAGGGGTGTTACACCCTTTTTACTGCTTTCTGTTTAGAGTGTACCCTATCGATAGATTCCAGCTTCTGTTTGTCCTCAGCGTTCTTTTAAGAATTTTTTTTTTTTTTGCTGAAATCGTGGAAAAGAAATGTACTCGGAAGTGTTGATTGTTGGGAGAGTTGGTGATCTATAATTGGTGATCCATAATTGGTGATCCGTAGTTGGTGATCCATAGCGCTCGTGTCGTTCTGTGTTCCTCCTTTTGTCCTGCCCTGTTAACGCGCTTCTCTATTATTATAGACGCGGAAATGACACGTGCAATGCGCGATTATGCTTGCTCTTGCAATAAGCTGAGTGAATAATGTTTTCTCGCAAAGGACTTGACTTAATCGGCTGATGAAGAAGGAGAGATTAAGAAGAGGACGCAGAAGCAGACGATAACGACGAGATACAGACAGACGAACAAAAACTATATTTCGCAAGAGAAATCGAGCCACGCAGCCCCTCCCTGGATCTCCGCACGGCGATGATGTCACAGACGCAGTTGCGAAGGGCTTCAAGTTTGCGACTTTTTTTCGTTTTCTTTTACCTGCTTTCAAGCTTATCTGGGGTGGATACCTGCCAACGTCAGTCACAGATAGGTGCTATCAGTGACTTAAGTGCTCAAGACGTGAGAGCGCTCTCAAGAAACGTATCGCTGCAGCAGCGGTATATGCATATTGTTTTATCGTTGCGTCCATTCCTGCAAGAAGGGGTGGTCATCCAAGAATGCTTCCCGGAACGGTGTTCCAATCTTTCATCTCGATACGCGAAACAATGCTCGGGCAGCCCGCAGCAGCGAGCTACTGGTGAAACCCAAAAAGAAATGCAGGTTGCCGGCGTCAGCTTGTGGACTCATCGCGCTGACTGCTTCTCGTATACCAATCCTGAAAGCAGACTCTTCCAGACGAGCACCCCTTGGCGCGAAAAGTGGACTCGTCCTTCGCGGGCTACTAGACTCTGGTGACGCAGCGACGCGATGCATTCGAGGCCCTTTTTACCCTTTTAATACTCCTCTCAGAAAATGTAAAAAAAAAGACAGCATAAACGAAAGTGAGAAAGAGAGGGAAAGAGCCCGGACCAGCAACGCTTTGCCAGGCTTAACGCCAATTCGAGATAAATGAAAAGGAGGTAAATGCCACAAAGAAAAAAATTCAAAGGGAAAATCAGTGCTGTGAAAAACAAAAACAAAACTCAAAAGAAGAGCAAACAAAAAGCGCATCACAGTCGAAGTCACAGGCACAGGCAGACAAACAAAGCACATCCTGCAGTCCGCGAAAGAAAAAAAAAAGAGAAAACTGAAGTTGCAGTATAGTCATGGTTTCAGTGACAATCAAGACAAAGCGCAAAGTGTCGGACACGACGAAAATCAGGGAAATAAAATCATAATCAAAACAAAAGAAGACTAACACAAACTCAAGGTCACACTCAAGGTCATGGTCACGCAGTCAAAGCTCAGTATACAGGCCATTACTAAAGAACCCATGCCCAACAAAGGAGCACGGAGCCCTCCTCTGTGTAGAACTTGGTGAAGGGAAATGAGAGGAGAGATAGAAATCAACATGAATATTTAGAAAGTGTGTTACTTATGAGGTGAATCATTTTAAGGAGAAGAGCACAAGCAGCAGGGTCTCGGAGAAAGGAAGAGTAAGCAGATGGTGTAGTGTCTGGTGAGCAAAGAAATTTTAAACGAGAGACTAAAGGAGCAGTAAAGGAACAATCGGCCGCCGCGGTGGCTCAGTGGTTATGGTGCTCGGCTGCTGACCCGAAAGACGCGGGTTCGATCCCGGCAGCGGAGGTTGAATTTCTTTGGAGGAGAAATTCTAGAGGCCCGTGTGCTGTGCGATGCCAGTGCACGTTTAAGAGCCCCAGGTGGTCGAAATTTCCGGAGCCCTCCGCTACGGCGTCTCTCATAACCTTAGTCGCTTTGGGACGTTAAACCCCATAAACCAACCAAAGGAACAATCATGGAAGTAATGACGTAGGTCTTCACATGACATTCCACAGGAACAAGTTGAGGATTGAGAGAGGCCAAATTATTTAAAATAGAAAGAAAATGTACCATGCCCCAGTAAGTAAAGTAGTAAGAGGATTCCTGGGTAGACAGATGGGGGAATATTAAGTGTATCGGGGATCCAATTGAATAATGATGTGCAGCCATTGTTCTCGCGCCAACAAGTGCGCCGTAACAGAAGTGGAGAACGATGTAAACTGGAGGTAAACTGCCATATTGCCCGGCACTACCAACAGCTTGATCAGCTGACTCGTTACCGAAAATTCCGGAATGACCCCGGATATGAAATAAAAGCAACGGGCCGAGAGAAGACAAACGATTGAGATCTTTCTTAATGGAAATGATTGTCGGGCTGTAAGACATAACTGAATTCAGGGCAGGAAGCAGAGATAGAGAATCAGTATAAAAATGAGCAGGCGTAGAGGGAGGGTTATGCATGACATAAGCAATGGTAGAATGAAAGGCTACAAGCTCAGAGGCATAGGCACTAGAGGGTGGTTCTAAAGAGAGACGATGAACGTATGAAATATTTTGTGTTGAGCTAAGAACAACAAAATCGCACCAGCTGTGCGATGAGTGAAATACCCATCAGTGCAAATATGCAGTACACGTTGACGAGAAAAGAATAGGGCTTCCTGAGAACTAAGCTGAACAAAAGAAAAATTCGAATTTCAATGAGGGATGATCGAAGCAGGGATTCAATTCGACCGAGCGGTGGTGTGGCTTCCACGCCCCAGTGTAGTGCGCGCCGGTGGGTTTCAGTGGCGATTGCTACACGTCGCTGGCTGTTCGCCAAGCCGTCCTTGATCCGCTCGGGGTAACTTAAGCGGCTCATTTGGAAAACCGTGAAACGCTAATTGAAATCGTTGCCGGGCTGCGTCATGCCGCACTTTGGGGGAGTTTTATCTTTCTGTGGAGCACGTGAGCTTGACATATATTCTCGGGGTACTAAGGTGGGTTGTTTCGCCATACGTAGAGGTAAGAAAGGCGCGGGAGTACAAGCACCGTGACCACACTGCAAGCGCACACCGTAACAGCCTTTGTTTTCTTCGGAACTTATACAATGCAAACAGGTAGACTCGAACACATAAGATGCTGTGAATGGTCTAAGTGGTGTAAAGTTGAAGGTAATGTACTGAGGTAAGAAGTTCGGTTGGTTGGTGCACACTTCCTAACGCGAACACAGCGCCGTTACGCGCAGTCAGTTATTCTCCTTTGTTTGCTACACATTTCGTGGGGATGTGGGGCCAAACCGAACAATTTGCAGACGGAAAACAGGTGTTTTTGAGCGCTGGGAGGCGCTTCTGACCAGCGGTAACGTGGAGGACCCACGGGCCCTCATTCAACAGGTCCGCAGGGCAGTTCAAGCCAGTGGAGCCCTGGAATGAGAACCTCACCCATAAGCTCGCACAACTCGCCTTCTATTTAATGAAAATTTTCCTCCTCCTCTAAGCCTGCAGTTCTGCTTTTCCGCGGTAGAAGTAAGCGATAAAGGTAGGAAAAAATGGCTGTGGCTTAGCTTGGTTAAGCCCGGTAATTGCGAAAGCAATATCCGTACCTACGCCATGGTTCAGCTGGTAGTGTAGCTGGTGGTGGTGCTTGTGGTTAGACTTGTGGTGATGCATCGGTTATGCAATCCAATCCAATCAAATACAATTCAATTCAATCCAAACCAATCCAATATGCTAATATGGTAGCTACCGGCCTCGCTACGCGACGGGCTGAAAGTGCAACTAGTATTGCTTTCGCAATAAAATGACTTGCTTTATTTGTTGTTTTTTTCTTCTTTTGCGGTGTTTTCTGATGGAAAATAAAAAGAAAACGGAAGGGCTTCTGCTGTCTTGAATGAAAAGAAATAAATATTAGTAGAAGTAGAGTTATGAAATTAGGGTTCAGTTTTGGTCACTGTCAGCGTCCAGGATTTTGCTAAATTGATAGTTTATTTCTTTTCCCATTTGTATGCATCTTATGAGCGCTTTGTTCTCGGTAAACCTTGCTCTTATATCGCATTACTTCGTGACACGGTTGTGAACTGTGTTTCCCTTTGCATAGTCTTATTTTCATCTTATTATTCTGGCCTTCCTCGCAAGACGTTCACTCTTGAAACTCTTTCGAGGATACGCAGTGAATTGAGGACAGAAGTTGTTAAGAACATTTTTTTTTATTCAGGTATTCTCCAGAGGGTATTTCCCCCTAAATGTGGTTTATCGCGTTTGCTCAACTGCCGCTGCAAATAAAACCCCAACTCGCTTGATTACTCATCCGGACATCAAGTAAAGCGAAAACGTTTTCGTTACTGTAATTATATGTATCGCCGCGGCTGGGACTGCTTTGCATATCGGCCTTCACTCGAACGAGAGAAGCGGGATTGGGTCGACCTTGCGGGGGCGTGAGGGGGGGGGGGGGGGGGTGCGGAACTAAAGCCCCTCAATAAAAACTCAACAGCTTCTTGTCTTCGCGGCTGCCTTGCAAAGCGCCCACCCTCACAGGCGTGTGTCGTCACGGCGATATTATGTGCTGCTCCGCCCGCCCACTGACCGCTGACCGGATGAGGGGCGCGAATAGACGTTATAGCTGCTGTATCCGGAGCATAACTGGTGGACCGTAGCATACTCAGGACGAGAAAAAGGAAAAATAATGGTAGGGTTTTAACGTCGTTAAACCGAACAGATGATCGAAAGCATGTGTTTAACCTTGTTGGCTCATGGTTTTGCTTTGCTGGGTCGCCGACAAGTCTGGCTACGATATTAGAATTGAGTTAAGCTCTGATCGAGGTTAAGCTGATGTGTTCGCGCCGCAGGTGGAAGTTGATGAAGACGACGATATGCAACCCACAGTGCGAGTGTGTGTTGCACTTTAGTTTAGTTTATTGCCGTTTAACGTCCCAAAGTGACTCAGGCTGTGGGGGACGCCGTAGTGAAGGGCTCCGGAAATTTCGACCACCTGGTGTTCTTTACAGTGCACTGACATCGCACAGCACACGGGCCTCTAGAATTTCGCCTCCATTGAAATTCAACCGCCGCGGCCGGGATCGCACCCGCGTCTTTCGGGCCAGCAGCCGAGCACCATAAACAGTGAGCCACCGCGGCGGCACGAGTTGCACTTTAACACGAGGCGTGATCGGCTACGGCGATAGCACAGTGCTCTCGTGCAGTGACCAGCGAAGTTGATGTGATCGAGCCGCCGTGGGTTCGAACCCCATTCGCGACAATATGTATTTAATTATTCATTCATTCAAGGTCAAGGCTTCAGCAATGAATCGATTTTTGCAGCTTTGTTCGTGAAAGCAGAACTTTCGCTCTAAAAAAACAAACTCAGCGCTGTCATAACAGTGAATCAAAGGAAATCGAAATACAGAAAATGTTCGGCTGCATCAAACAATAAAAAGCATAATCATCTTCCATCAGTACAAGGTGACGGAAGAGGTCAGAACAAAATTTCACACTGACACAATTCCATGTTTGTCAGCAATGCGAGAGAATTGGCAGCCGTTTACCGGAAGTGATGTCACTTCCGGTCTGACAGCGTCACGTCTGGCGTGTGACGTCACTTACATCCAGCCGATATGGAAATGTTCTGGTCTGATGACTTCACTTCCATTCAGTCGATTGTAATGTTCCGGTCTGATGACGTCACTCTCCTTCAGCCAATGGGAATGTCCCGGTGTGATGACGTCACGTCCATCCAGCCAATGGGAATGTTCCGGTCTGATGACGTCACTTTCATCCAGTCGATTGTAATGTTCCGGTCTGATGACGTCACTCCCCTTCAGCCAATGGGTGAACTTTATGACCGACGACGCATTTTGGTCCCATGAGACCTCTAATGCGTTTGCATTAAAAGGTGCGTTCTTACTGCTTTACAGTATTCCGCGGCAGGGGTCATCTTATTTCAGAGATTTTAGACGTGTGTGCTAAGAAGCAACCCATTCGCGAAAGTAGGGATAATTGAAGAAGCGATAATAGTAGCCGTGTCGGTCTCGCACTTCGTGAGAGTGCTCATTTTAAGGCTTACGTGAGCCAGACCACCCTGGGAGAGATGGCCTTGAATCTATAGTGCGTGTGGTGCGTGAGTGAGTCAGTGAGTGGAAAAAAACAAAACGTGCCGAGTTTAGTGCGACGCGAAACTTGGCTATGATACTGTTTCGTGTCCAGCCACTTTTCACCGCCCTAGTCTTGCGGACGACCCGGAAGCCCCCATTCGGATTCCGTGTGAGAGCATGGCAAGGGGCGCAGGTATTCCGTGTTCGTGGTGCATATAATGACTTCCGCTGACGGAATTAAGCCTTTAATATGGACCCTTTTTGTTGAAGGGGAAGTGGTAATAGGGAAGGGGGGGGAGGGGGGGATGGAGGGGGGTTGCTGCTCCGAGGCCTCCGCGGGTGGTTTTTAATCGGCGATGGGAAAGTCGGTCACTCCGTTCCTCTGCTGGTGTTTTTTTTTTTTTTTTGCTGTGAAATAACCCGGCCGCAGGAAAAAGGCGTTGAAGGTATTCATACAGGGAACTCGAGAAACGACTAAACCACACTCTACTCGTATCGCGTACTATGCATGCACAGGTTTGGAGTTTGGACTCCTGTGAGAGATCAGGATGTCCATGATGTCCTCGGTGATTAACCACAGTGAACATCGTTAAGGCACCTCTATGTTCCAGTATGTTCCGGCCTCTACATATGTATATCTACGTCATCTTTATGTACGTGAGAACTCCTGGCCTTCTGGTCTTCAGACAGCTGGCGGAACAAAGAGTTGAGCTTCGGTCGATGGATATAAGCTGATCGAGAACGCTGGGCTGTTAACATACACAAAAAATTCCTAATTGCTGCGCACATCTGCGCTAACTTACAGTGCCAATCACTCAGGCCCACAGGACACTGTTGCTGCTACTGTTTAACTTTAACACCACTCATCGAGAGTCACTATCACGAGAGGCGTCTTGGTTCTGATAGTTAGCGCCATTACACAACGGACCAAGGGGGACAGGACATGTAACAATATATTATCACCGTCTCTATGGTCCTTTATCATTTTGCACTACTTAAAGGACCATAAGCACCTAATTTTAGTTGCGTGTTTTCTCCATTAAGAAGATGCCTCGAACATTAGAAATTAGAATACACGAGTCACCACGTGGTATTCGCCTGTGAGCGCTAAATAATTTGTAATTGAATTTCCTTTGGTGCTATTTCGGTTTCACCGTCCGAACGATGGTGGATGTGTTTAGGTCTCGTGAGACACGAAAAAAAAAAAAAACTGCGATGTCACTGCTGAAACATCGTTTGTTGCCATTCCAGCACTTGAAGCAGGCTGTCCTAAGCGTTCTAGTAAATTAAAACTATGTATCAGCGGTTTTATTGCAATTTTTTTCCTGCCTCACGTGACCTGAACACTCACAACGCATCACAGCCATCGTCCGGTTGATGACATCGAAACCGAAACAGCCTCAAGAATCGAAGTTTAATTGTGAACTCTTTAATGGTCGTAGGCGAGCACCGCGTGGTCAGCAATGTTTTCTTTTGTCTAACTCATCATTTGAAAGATGAACCCGTGCAACTAAAATCAGTTGCGTATGGTTCTTTAATATTCCTCACTAAAGCGTCAAAACCCACCTCGTCCCGTCTTGACCTCTCCCTTTGTTTAACTCATTCTGCCACCAATACTGCCATGACTGGAGTCGGCACGAATCTGCGGAGCGTGACCTGTCTGCCTCTTTCACCAGTTAATTAATAAATGCACCAAACGTAAGTTCACCACATAGCGTCACTAAACGCCTGAGCGCGAGCAGAAAGGGTCTGTGGGCGGTGGCTTGGAATCAACCCGCGATCGCTCCGAAAACCGCACCGTCCGTTTCCCCTTCTTCGAGACTTCGTGGTCTGCGTAGCTAAGTTAAAGCACCGTCGAACGTGTTTTAAGCGCGCACGTATGCTAGAGCACAGGCAAGCCGTGCGTTCGACTTGCGGACCGACTTTCGTCGCCTCTTATAGGCGAATAAATATATATGAACCTCGTTATAACGAAGTTGAAGGGGCCTGGCGATTACTTCGTTATAGCCGTAACTTCGTTATAGCCCGTGTCGACCGAGCTTCCGAGGGGAAAGTTCATTCATTCGTTATATCCATTATTTCGTTATAAACCGTTTCGTTATAACGAGGTTCGACTAGTCGAATAGCGGCGGGGGATGCAGGCTAGGTACTGCGACTTTTGAAGCTTTAACGGCACACTGACAATGGATTGATGTTGACTTCCATCAATGGATTGCTGCATTCTAAAGTCAAAGACGCTACTTCTACAGGATACCGAGCTTTTATAAGGTGTGAAAGGTGTAAAAAAAATTAAAATAAAATGCAGGTATCGCCATCACCGGCCGCTTTTAAAACAAAAGAGGGTTGCGTCAGGACAACATGTTACTTCTGCGCTTAAATATAGTCTGCGCAAAAAAACAAAAAAAAAACAAAATCGACCATTTTTAGATTTAATATTTTTTTCAGCAATAACTGCATATTTTCCTGCCCGACAGCAATCAACCTTCATCTAGGGGGAGCCACAGAGTTAGTCCTTGAGCGACAGTAACCGCAGCTCACGCGGACACACTGGAACAACGGGCGGGACACAAACACTCGGTCCTCGTCCTCTGCGTCTTGTTAGTTGCGCAAGCTCTTCAAGCTTCGAATACGCGCATAAGTTCGGTACACACTATGTAGCGACATGGTCGACTGGACGCCGTCGTCTTGGCGGCCATACTCGATAATTATCGCGGCCATGCAACTCGCAACGCGTTCCCGTTGCAAGCGTCCGTTCCGCAGTTGTCCGGCGGCGTATCGCGGACGACCACTCGGTCGCACTCTGTCGCCGCTGGTCTAGAACGTCCCGCTGATCCCTGGCTCCCGATAGCGATCGACTGCCCCCTGAGCGTGGTTTTGTTTTCTCTGCCGCAATGTCAACAGGGTTTTTGTGTCGAAACGTCCCCCCGGCGCGTGCCCGGCGTAGGAGGGTGTCGAAAGTCTGGCAACCGGGAAAATTGGTTTGCCCCGTGCACTTGTACGTACGAGTACAGTGGGTCCGTTTGTGTTGGTTGCATTGTACGCGTTCCACAATGCAACAGTAAGCGTGCTTGTCAGGAATGGAGGAGCGAGCAAGGAAACAACGAAGGGAAGGCAGGAAAGGCGGAAAGTGACAAGGAAGGAAAGAAGGGAAAGGATTTGTCAGGCATTGGAGCCTTTAGCTTTTGCTCCGCTTTCCGTATAATGGAAAGGAACAAATAATGACGGAGACAAAACCCATGATGAAGCAAGGAAAGAATGAAAGAACGAATAAAGGACGGATAGGGAGAAGGAAAGAAGAGAATACAGAGGAATGAAAAGGTAAGAAGGAAATAAAAAAAACGAAGAAGCGAAAGAAAGAAAGAAGGAAATAAAGAAAGAGAGAAAGAAAGAAAGAAGGAAATAAAGAAAGAGAGAAAGAAAGGAAGAGAGAAAGAAAGGAAGAAAGGAAGAGAGAAAGAAAGCAAAATACACAGGGACACCTAATTCCACTGTGTGTTGGCAATGTGATAGCATTTGCAGCTGTTGGTGCCTTTACGTCACTTCCGGTCTGTTGTCGTCGCTTTTCTCCAGCCAATGGGAATGGTCCGGTATGGTGACGTCATTTCCGTCCAGCCACTGGGAATGTTCCGGTCTCGTGACGTCGCTTTCCTGCAGACAGTGGGCGAATTTTGCGACCGACGACTCGTTTTGGCCCCATGGGCCTTCTAATGTCACCGTATTAAAAAGGAAAACTCCGCGCCAGACGCACGACACACATTGATCGGCGTTTGTTAACAAGACGCCATCAGGTATCGCATTACCGATTTTTTTTCCTGCCCGACGTGGATAAAACACGGCGGCCAGTGCGGTCGCTATCCAGCACACCGTAGGTGAGTGCCGTGTTTTAATAAGAACACATTCGTAAGTGGACAGATCTGCAGCTCCGCTAAATACTACATTGATAAAGAACGGCCTGAAAGAACGACACCTTTCGACGGCGTATCCTGGGAAGGACTTGCCGATTGCGCAAGTGTGATGTGTTGGTTTTTACGGCGCGCAGTCGGTTGCGGTATGTATCGGCACTTCCGCATTCCGCGGGACCTACTTTGGCGCAGCCCCGTTCGTTCTCGATCGTTTGAGCCTAGGAGCGCGCGCTTTCGAGTTACCAAATCGAGCAAAACGTGTTTTGATCCCGCCTCCCGATCGAACTCCCCCATTGTGAACGTTGTTCCGCGAGATTTGTCTTCACTGGAGCCCAAAGACACGGTGTGCGCGCTGACAAATTGCCTCTAAATGTTGGGAACCTTAACAAGCGTTGCACTCGAATACCTTACATTAGTGATCTGCTCGACTATCATTCGGTATTTAAGCAGTGGTTTGTGCCCAGTCGACTATACGATTAGTGGTTGTTTTGTGTCCCTAGTTCTCTACGCGTGGTATGGCACCTTTACTAACGCCTTCTAAGTTGGTTCAGCTCTAAAATAAAACTGCGTTATGGCTGCGCACCAGTACGCTTCGGCGTGAAGCAGGCAGGAAAGTTTTCCTCTTTAATGGACGGTTATGGCATTGGTCGATCTAGAGGCGCCTTATTCCGTTTTAGACCGCGTTCTCGCGAAATACGACGAAGTAGCTTACGTTTGTAGGTTCATTTCTTCCTCCTCTATCTGAAGCAACCATTGGTTTTCTTCTATTATTTTTTAGTTCCCGAGTTAAACGCGTGTGACACGCTTTGTTAACGGACGACAGTATGAGCCATTAAAGGCTTTCAATGGCTCATGCTGTCGTCCGTTACCAAAGCGTGTCACACGCTCTTAACTAGGGAACTAAAAAAGATGGAAGAAAACGAATAGTTGCTTCAGATAGAGGAGGAAAAAATGAACCTAGAAGCCAAGTTTGATAACTGTAGATAAATTAATTAATTATAGGCAAAAATGTCGAAATAACGCGGACGTCGATATAGCCACGGGAACGGTGTGACGTCATATCCACAGGAAGTCGTCACGGCATAGTGAAAATTGTCACAGAATGGTCGGAAAAAACGTCGGATTTGTGTTAAATTAGATGAAAAAATATGTAATTAAGCTAATTAACACTTAAGATCCCCGAAAGATGTATGATTTGGGTATCGGGAACAATGTGACGTCACATCCGCCGGAAGTCGTCACGGCATAGTGTCCTCGGCTTTCGCCTCTCAACACTTTAGTCGCCAGAGTGTCTTCGCAATTTTTTGATCCCTGTTTAAAATGTGTAGCTCGCTTAGTAAAGAACACTTAGCAAGTATGAACGCAGTACCGTCATTTCCGGTGACCAGATGCGCTTTGAAAGGGCGTGGATGAGCGTCTGGCTTGTGCTACACTGTGAACACGAATACGCCTATATGGGAGTAAAAAGGGTGTAAGGTGTACTCCAGCGAACACTCTTGTGCTCTAGAGGACAGATTACTCTCATTTCACTCCTTTCTGTCCAGATTGTATGGGGCCGCCATTTTCGAAAGCGGCGAGGCAAAAGAAAGTGTATGCCGAGGTATTGATTGTAAACCATTTTATTCGCCGGAAAGAGCTTGGTAAAAGGTCGCGTTAAGTGGTCGAGAGTACGCAGCCCTCGACGACTTTGTCAGCCCGCTCCACCGCCAAAACTTGCGTTCTGGGGTTAGAGCTAGCCAGCACGGTCTCCCACCGCTCGAGAGAAGGAGCAGTAACTAGATCACCCGGAGGTGGCTCTATTTTGCAGTCCCACAGGATGTGATCGTAGGTAGCACGTTGGCCACAGTGTTTGCAGTTTGGGTTGTAAAGATCTGGATAAATGTGCGCGAGGAGTGATGGGGTGCGTATCGATCTCGTCTGTAGACGACGCCACGTAACCTCTTGTTCTTTAGTCAGGCTTTTGTCAGGAGGGGGGAAAATTCTCCTCTCTAGTTTAAAATGATTGGTGAGATCATGATATGTGATCATTGAGTCCTTCGTGAAATTCAGAGAGCCAGACTCATCCACTGCCCGGTCGACGAAACCTCGGCCTTTATTGTGGGCTGCCTCGTTCCCCGGATTCCCCGAATGGGCTGGGACCCATATCAATTTGGAATAATTTGGTGAGAATTTGGTTGCGTTATGAATTCTAAGGGAGGTGTTTGTAATTCGCCCTTTTGCGAAATTATTGATACCCAATTTGGAGTCACTGAGGATGATGCTCGCTTGGGTATGCGCTAGGGCGAGGGCTATAGCCGCCTCTTCTGCCGTTTACGAGGATTTCGTTTTGATTGTTGCCGAGACGATGTGGCCACCATTCTCGCTCACAGCCACAATTGCAAAGGCATTTTTATGTTTGTATTCTGCCGCATCTACATAAAGTGTTCCAGCGCAGTGTCCGTATTTATTATGTAAGGCTTTGGCTCGTGCTTGTCTTCTACCCTCATGGTGTAAGGGGTGCATGTTTTTGGGGAGTGGTTTGATTAGTAGGGCCGTCCTACAGTCGCGGGGTAACTCTACTGTAGCATTTTTATTCATAGGTTCGAACAGGCAGTTCGAATTTGGCGCCGTCGGCACTGCAGCGTGTCACCAGGGGCCGGTGTGTTTGCACAAGCCGAGCATGGTGGCAACTGCGACGACCCCGTTTCAAAGGGGACGCTCTTGCGTCCACCATCCATCCAGTGCCTGCGCGCTCAGTTTCGGCTTTTGTGCGGAAAAAAGCACGGGACTTGCTCGCGCTGTCGAGAACTAATTTTCCCTGGTTTCAAAAACTGATATGGCATCGTCTTGTTCGTGGCTGCGAACTGACTATAATCTCCAGCCACGAGAATGTTCTCTTGACATCCTAGCTGAAATCAAGAAGAAATGAGTATATATGCAGGACATGTGATGCGAAGGCAAGGTAACCGCTGGTCCTTAAGGGCGACAGCGTAGGTTAAGGACAACGCAGTGAGCTCTGGAAAGAAAAATGATAGGTGCAATGTTAAGAAACCGGAAGCGGGCGGAGTGGGCGAGGGAAGAACTGCGGGTTAATGTCATCCTGGTCGAAATCAAGATGAAGCAATGGGCTTGGGCAGGGCGTGTAATGCGAAGGCAAGATAACCGCTGTTCCTTAAGGGTAACGCAGCGGATTCCAAGAGAAGGCAAACGTCGCAGGGGGTGGCAGAAATTTAGGTGGGCGGATGAGATTAAGAAGTTTGCGGGAATACGGTGGCAAGGACAGGTTCAGTTGGAGAGACATGGCAGAGGCCTTTGCCCTGCAGTGGGCGTAGTCAGACTAATGATGATGAGATGCCAAAACATCCGCTTTTTGGTCTGTCGCGTTACCGCTTCCACCGTGACTGCCGCAAGGTTCGCACAACAGTCCGGCAAGCAAAAATCCACAGGGACACCTAATACCATTATGACCTAATACCATTATGTGTTAGCAATGAGATAGCATTAGAAGTCGTTGATGCCTTTACCGGAAGTGACGTCACCTTATACCCGGTAACGTCACTTCCCTTCAGCCATTGAGAGTGTTCCCGTCAGGTGACATCATTTCCATCCAGCCAATGGGAATGCTCGTCTAGCGACATCACTGCTCTCGAGCCAATGGGCGATCTCTTTCCTCCAACCAATGGGAGTGTTCCCGTCCGATGACATCATTTCCCTCCAGCCAATGGGAATCATCCGGTATGGTGACGTCACTTCCTTCCAGCCAATGGGTGAACTTGATGACCGACAACGCATTTCGGCCCCATGGGGCTTCTAACGCTATCGCATTAATATGGCGGCGTATCGGGCGTGCTCGTTGGGAAGGTCTGCAGTGAAGGAATTCCGCGTAGATGGCCGAACGGCTGGTATCGTCATGCGCTGCCTGTTCTCGCATCCGCTTCGCAAGAACTCTAAACGCGGCGTGAAGGCCCTCTCCTCTGGGTTCGACTGCGTTTTTGGCACAGCCGAAAAAGGCGTCTGTAAGCTCTCACGTGCGACCGGAATCACACTAGAGAAACGGCCCGGCGTACGACAGTGGACTCATTTAGCAATTAGGGTATTCCGTTGTCGAAAGCTGTAGCTGGCTGCGATGCGAACATCGTCTAGCTGTCCGAACTCATTCCCCGGCGCCCGGCTTCAGGGCTCAAATTGAGGGGATGTGTTCGCGACGCGACTAGCCGCGCGCCTCTGGCTCGGTGCCGGGGCAGCCTTGTATCCTTACCGGCGTCGACACGCGATCGTTCCCGAAGGTCCCAGTGGCTGTACTACGCTCGCCATCGTACACGCATTACGAAGTCGGCGTACAGGCGCGATATATAATGGGAGCCAAACTGCACGCCGAGAGATATACGCCCGCTAATTAACGTACGTGATCCATATAACGCGTGACGGATCTGAAATGAGTTTTGTGTTTGTGCACACCAATTCGGCCAGCCCGAATGGAAAGGCGAGATGGGGTAAATAGACGCAGCAGCAGGCGGGGCAGGCCGAGGCATTTTGCTGTGCTCTTGGTATAGCGCTAGCCAGCTATGAGGCACTCCCTTCTGTTGAGAAGCCTCAAGAAACTTCCGTTTCTTTCTTTCTTTCTTTCTTTCTTTCTTTCTTTCTTTCTTTCTTTCTTTCTTTCTTTCTTTCTTTCTTTCTTTCTTTCTTTCTTTCTTTCTTTCTTTCTTTCTTTCTTTCTTTCTTTCTTTCTTTCTTTCTTTCTTTCTTTCTTTCTTTCTTTCTTTCTTTCTTTCTTTCTTCCTCTCTTTCTTTCTTTCTTTCTTTCTTTATTCCTTCCCTTCTCTCTTTCCTTCTTTCTCTCTTTCTTTCTTTCTTTCTTTCTTCGAAGCAACAGTCAGGCGATTTCGGTGGATTTTTATTGCACGCTTCTAAGCTAACAGTGTGTGGGTGCACGTTGCAATAACAGAAGCCTTTTTTTCGTCGCTCCTTTCTTTCTTTTCTTGGTTCTTTCTTCACTTATTCAATCCTTTCTTTCCTTCTTCATTCATTTCTGTCCTTCCTGTGTGTGTGACTATGTGCGGAAGAGGGGTGATTACAGCAACGGGCAAGGGGAGAACAGGCGCTGCTTCCCGCAGCCCTTAAAAAGAACAACAGCTTAGAGTCTGGGGGTGGGAGTTGGGAGAGCTCCTCTGTCTTCCATTACTTCATTATTATTTTTTCCATTTACTACTTTCTTCCTTCATTATTTTTCTTCTTTCTTCATTTCTTTCGTGCGTCTTTTCACGCCTTCTCCTGCGTGCAAGATTTACACTCGCGATATGGGTATGCACCACTTCGTCGACGTATCATCGCACGCCGCGCGTTGGTCACGCGCACGTGGTCAGGCGCCATCAGCCGTGTTCGCTGATACGTGGCGATTAATTGATTTCGTGTCCAACTTATCCTTCGTTCCAGTATTTGAGATGCTGTGCGCCGACATACTCCGTCCGGCATAGGAACTCAGTACGAACCGGATGCCTAATGCCATATACCCCGCCACAGTTCCTTACGATGGTTGATGGATCGTTGCCTGCACAGGGGTGCCGTTAAGCATCCCACTGTCCTAGCACTTTAGTTGTACTGATTACGCTGGGAATACAAACTTTGCCTGTATTCCCGACGCGGTTGCGAATAACCATATGTAAAGAAGGGTGGGCTAGTAGTAGTTATCGTATTTTTGGTTATAATTATTACTTTATTATCATTTTGCTGCTGCAGTTGGCGTCGGTGTTTGCTCCTTGTACCCTGCGCCGCTTCCCCCTAACCTGACGGGTGCTACGGTTTTGAAAGTTGGACAGTTCTGTACCGTAATAGTATTCGCAGGTCGCCGCAGTTGGTAGCACGAACTTGAACCTCGTCTGAAGCAACAGAGTAACGGAGTTCTGTTCTTGAAACCACCTTCTGGGCCACTAAAGGCAGTGACGGTGCCGTGCAAGATGCCATAGAAATTGGAACCGGTACTGTCCAGGAGTACACACGCAGAGGGGGGCTCGGCTGCTCCGCAGCCAAATCAGAGCTCTTTCTATTGCGCCGCAATAGACGAGGCCACACTGTCCCTGGAATTGAGTGTCCAACTTTCTCTGGACAGCACTCCTATCCATACGGCACCTCGCTGACGCATCCTCGGCCTCCACCTCCACATACAGCAATACGGTACCATACACATCCATAACGGGGCCAGGGAGCTAATACAAGCCCACCTTGCGAGCCAAATTGAGCGCCTGACCCTCTCAGCACGCCTCGGCTATACCATATCCACAGGCCACAACAACCCCCCGACAGCACTCTCAACAGTCATCTAGGATCACGAGAAAATCGCACCCATTCCCAGAAACACGCACCCTATATATCACACTGCAAGAAAGAAGGCGCGAGCCGAGGCACTGGGGGTCGCGAAGGACAGCGCTTGTCCTTCTTCTTCCTTCAGTCTTGTCCATCGTCGCTGCGCTGTTTTTTACATCTTCAATATGCACCAACTCGCTCAGTTTTCGGTTCTTCTGCGTCTACAGCAAATAACCGCAAGTCCGCTGCACGGACGAAGCTCATTGCCCCGATTGCAAATACACTTTCATCAGCGTAATGGATCAAGCGCTAGATACGGTCGTGGCAGCATCCATCCCATTCAGCACCATCTTGGAAGCGGAGGAAGCATCCATAGCACCAGCCGTTGCCTTCAGCCGCCTGACTAGCCCCACATACGTCATCACAGACTGACGAGCAGCATGTCGAAACTACCGCAATGGCCTTCTGTTCCCGTACGCGGTCGATATACTCAGATCCTATGCCACCACCTGACTCAAGGTCTTACTGGTATGAATATCTGGCCGTGAGTAAGTGCACACCTGACTCGCTACCGCGTGCACACTCTGCCGCCGGAGCAGGCGTCATCCGGGCACCGGAAACCGATGCCGACCGCAGTCCCTTGCAGGGGCCGATACCGAACCAGTACGCACACGTGCTCCTGCATCATCAATGTTTGCGCAGGCACAGATATCCAAGACACCACAAACGATTCAAGTAAGGCGAGGGCGTCATCTGGCGAAAGCCACAATCCGAAACATATATACTCGTCTGAGCTTCGTGCACAAACTACACCCTACACTCTGTCATAACATATGCCCTTGCACTGTAATGAATGTCTTTCCTTACACCGTATCATGACCGTATGACTTGGGCGAGGCGATGCAGTCCAGCTCGGACTTGGACAACCAGCGCGAGGAGCCCTGGACTGACGGCCCCTCCCAGACAGTGCAAACTTCTAACTGAATCTCATCATCATCACAGTCATCATCATTATCGTTTTCTTTTTCGGGGCAGTGACTGGTTTATCATCGCGTACACACCACCAGTGTTCAAGTAGCTGATACGGCGTGTTTAGGGCAGACAGTCTCTGCGAGCATAACGGACCAGGGAGAGGTAAAGAAAAGCTAGCTGACTCAATGAAATTTTTTTAGGTGCAAATGCAACACCGCCGCTCGTAAATATGTAGTACAAAATGTCACCATGGTTAACTTTGACTAAGAAAGGTCTTTGAACGAGTGCCGACATCTAAATATGCGATTTTTTTTTCTTTCCGCCTACTCTGCAATTTTGTCTCCACGGCCAGATTGAATCTCAACCGCGAGATGGTACTCAACAGCAGCAGAGCCAAGGTGGTGCATACTGACATTCGAAGTTCGCGAGCAAAATTTCGCCAGACAGGAAACGACGGATCAGAGGGAACAACGAGGGCCATCTGTTGTATTCCTCCTAGATCCGTGACCCCTCGTCCCTGATCTGTGCAGTCGCAGTTTGTAATTCACCTTAATTAACTCCTCAGAAAAAAAAAGCACTTTTCCACGCGCGATTGTCAGCAGTCTCGCGCACACAAAGCCACACGTATACCCCGTCGCGTATTAATTGTCTCCGTCTCGGTCGAAGAGACGCTGGCCGCTTTCCGCAGTCGCACGCGGACGCGCAACGCTGCACCAATTTTTTTCCCGGACGCCGCATAGTGACCGCATATCGCGGTCAAGCGAATTCGCTCTCCCGCGCGTGGTATGTACCCGATCGCGTGGGGGTTATCGGCGCCAGCCGCTAGTGCCCCGTGGCGCACCTTACCCCCCTCCCTGTAAGCCTCCGTCCACCTTCCTCCATTCGAAACCCCTCTCCCGTGCACGCTAGGTATACGTTGTTGCTTGCAACATGCCAGCCTCCATTAGGGCTCGCACCCTCACCCTCTGTGTGTCGCGAGCGACACCAGACTCTGCCTGAATCCGCCGGCGACAGAACCACGCGAAAAACAACGGAGCTCCAACAGCGGCAGCACGCTATAGCAGATCGCGTGCCGCCTCTTCATCATGCCATAATCGGGAACACGATCTCTCCAGTTGCTTACGGAACCGTGTAGTACTTTCTCGAAAGGGGGGGAAGGGGGGGGGGGGGGGGGGGCACGCGCTGTTTGAGGAAGAAAGGAGCGCCGATCGTCTTCCGTGACCTCCCGCCCCCCCTCCTCCCCTCCTCCGCTGACTTACGGCTGCCCCGGATCCGATTGTATAGTTAACGCTGAGCGACTGGTATACCAGAACCTTGACCGGTGTTGTAGTCTTTTGATCAGGAGATGGTTTACTTACGTCGTCCTTGAGTTAACTGGAAGAAAAGGGATGGGGGGGGGGGGAAGACGCATCGCGAGTCGTGGAACTAGCACATTGCAGGTCTGTGACAAATATTAGTTCGATTGGGTCCCTACAGGCGCTACTGGTTTCTCGTTATCTTGATATATCGTGCTGCATCCGTTAAGCCTGGTTTACAGCGTCAAGGTTTGAAGATGAGGTCGCCCGCTCCATGAAAAAGTAGATGTACGGTACGCATACCAGTGAAGAAAAAAAAGTTTCGTATTTCAGTTTTTCTTAATTTTGAAACTAATATCACACTTTTTACACAGTAATGACCAATATTTATCTCCATGTTGGCCCAGAGCAAATATGTTGAAGAACTATTTCTTTGCGGTTCGTGGAGGTGTCGGCGTAATATGGGTTTTTATGCCGTCAGCAGTGCGAAATATTGGAAATAAAGTTGAGCTGAATTATAAATTAGGTACCGATTTCAAGAATACCTTTTCACGATAACTTAAAACTCTCAGTTGTCGCTGGTAAACCTTTTGCGTTGACACCGCTTGACACCGTCGAGGCATGTAGTCCAAGAAGCTATCAATGACCGTGGAGTCTGTGTTTCCCCACTATTTGAATAGAATAGAAAATTGCGAGGACACTTTGGCAACTAAAGTGTTGAGAGGCGAAAGCCAAGGACACTATGCCGAATTAATAAAGCAGAATTTATTTGAGTAGAATTGGAGTAAGTATATACAATTAAAGTTTTCATTTTATGGTTATATCTGCTGACGTATCTGAGGCAAAGGCGCCCGTTTGGCGCCTGACAAGGCCTCGGACCTTCACGCGCGCTGCACGGCAAAGAACACGGCCATCTTTTGGTGAGCGCAACTCTTGAACATGGTTAGAATCATTAACCGTGTAAGGATGCAAACACGGCACGACAACACATCAATACGTAAATATAGAGATAATGGTTTGGTTTGGTTTAGGTTTAGGGGGTTTAACGTCCCAAGCGACTCAGGCTATGAGGGGACACCGTAGTGATAGGCTCCGGAAATTTCGACCACCTGGGGTTCTTTAACGTGCACTGAGATCGCACAGTACACGGGCCTTTAGAATTTCGCCTCCATCGAAATTCGACCGCCGCGGCCAGGATCGAACCCGCGTCTTTCGGGTCAGCAGCCGAGCGCCATAACCACTGAGCCACCGCGGCAGCCAAGATAGAGATAACGAAAATATCCACATCAAACTACCGACACGCAAACAGAGTACATTGTTTGAACAAAGACATAGAGCACGGGAGTAATGTAAATTAAGCAGAACGCGTACAGGATACTGCGAACAACCAAACAGTACACATTGACATGCTCTTCGACATCACTACAAATTTCTACTTGGTGCTATTGGATTTTTTGTTCTTCATACGACGCGAGAACGGCTTAGCCTCGGTTTAAGGTAATCCTACTCTTCTTCAACAAATGTTTAACATGCGTAGAAGAGTGTTTTGGGTCGTCGTTCTCTCGAAACACATATCCAAAGCCAAATTTGTTGCGTCCTTAACGAAGCGTAACCTTTTCAAGAATTTCCCGGTAAAGCTCTTCGATCGGGATATCTTTAATTCTGTGAAGGAGACCGCCTTCACGGACGAAAAATCATCGCGGGGATTTTACGTTCCTGTTCCGCCTGTCGTTAAGTTGATAACGAGGTACATATCAAGTACTTTTGGGGCAACGTATGCAACGAATCCCATCACTCCCACGCGACTAGAACTGCTATTCATCTACCGAAATCATTGTTTCATTGGTTTATCCCGTCCACACCAGGTGTTCCTTTGCATACCTCATCCTGGCAGTCCAATTCTTTTACCTGATGCGCGAGTTCTTTGCTAAACTCCTGTTGTTTAGCTTAGCACATTGCGCACGTCGTCTCGCAGTGCAGGTGGGCGGATGAGATTAAGAAGTTTGCGGGGATACGGTGGCCGCAGCTGGCGAAGGACAGGGTTAATTGGAGAGAGAGAGAGAGAGAGAGAAAGGAATTTTAATGAGGGAAAGGTGGAGAGGTCGGCCGGTGGTAACATGGCCCTGGCCTGCTACTCCACACAGGGGAAAAGGAAGAGGAGGAAAAGGAAAGTGCGAATGAAGGCTGATGATGGCATAATACAATGAGTTTCTCGGGTGATGTCTACACATACACACACACACACACACACACCACACTGGCTGGCACTCGATGCGCGGTTAGTACACGCACATAAAACTCATAAAACTGGTGTCTGCAATACAAACACCGACACATGTCATTAACCATGTAGGTTGTGCACAGGCAGTCACAGACGAGTATCCAGGCCTGTTTCACACAAAAAGTTGAGCAGGGCCTTTATCACACGCCACCAATCAGAACGTCTCGTCCTGGCGCCCAGAAGAGTTTCCTCGGAGAGAGGGCGAGAGTCCAGTTGTTTCACGGTCGCCTCCAATGTTCTTCTTGCAGCAGTATAGTTCGGGCACTCGCTAAGAAGGTGTCCAATAGTCTCTGGAGTGTGGCACTGTGCGCAATTTGGGTTACTTTCGATGCCGATCTTGTGAAGATAGTGTTTGGTGTAGGCAACGCCAAGCCGTAGCCGGTGGAGTAAACTCCCATGACGTCGCACCACCATAGATGGCAAATGTAATCGTGAGCCAGCGTCAAGCTTACAGACGCGGTCCTGTTGACTCGAATCATGCCAGTGCGACTGCATTGCCGCTTGCATTAAATGCGCCAACAAGGCTCCAATGTCTGATCTAGAAAAGGCTATCTCAATGAAAGCACCATCACTATGTGCCATCCGAGCCTCGGCGTCAGCACGCTCGTTTCCCGCTATGCCGCAATGGCTCGGTATCCATTGAAACTTTATGATATGGCCGCGGTGGAAAGCTTCGGCTAACAAAAGCACAATCTGTTGAACCAGCTGCTCGCATGCCCTTGGTTTTAGATAAGTTTGTACGACCTGCAATGCCGATCTCGAGTCGCAGAATATAGTCCATTGCTGCGCTGGCTGGTGACCAATATAAAGGACGGCTTCTCGTATGGCTGCCAATTCGGTTGCCGTAGAGGATGTTTTGTGCATGAGCCTGAAACGATGACATGAGGCATTTCCTGGCACTATCACCGCTGCAGCTGAAGAAGTGGTCGTCCCGGATCCGTCCACGAAAACATGCTGGGTGTTAGTATACATAGATGTAATGTATGACAGCGCCAGCAGTTTCAGTCCGACTGTTGGAATGTGCGTCTTCTTTGTTATCCCTGGGATTGTTGTCCGTATAGATGGTTTTGGTACTGCCCAAAGTGGCACCTCCGCAATCTGGTGTGGCGCGTAGTTCGAAGGCACCGCATTGCGCTGCATCCAAAGGGCTCTGGAAAAGGCTGCATCTGGACGCAACGCACTAATGTTGGTCAGGGGGTGATGACGATGCCTGGTCAGATGCCGCAAATTGGAGACATGGGAGAGGCCTTTGACTTGTAGTGGGCGCAGTTAGGCTGCTGATGATGATGATACCAAGGCGAAATCTTTGGAAATGTCGATAAGAGGCATTCGAGAGTTTTTTTCGGCTTGCGCGAAAAATCGGAAAATTGAAAATTGGTTTTTGAGGAAATGAAATGGCGCAGTATCTGTCTCACATATCTCGGCGGACGAGGGGAGAGGCCTTTGACCTGCAGTGGGCGCAGTCAGGCTGATGATGATGATGATACCAAGGCGAAATCTTTGGAAATGTCGATAAGAGGCATTCGAGAGTTTTTTTCGGCTTGCGCGAAAAATCGTAAAATTGAAAATTGGTTTTTGAGGAAATTAAATGGCGCAGTATCTGTCTCACATATCTCGGCGGACACCCCAACTGCGCCGTAGGGGAAGAGAGGAAAGCGGGAGTGAAAGAAGAAAGAGAGAAAGAGGTGCCGTAGTAGAGGTCTCCGGAATAATTTCGACCACTTGGGGATCTTTAACGTGCACTGACGTCGGCACAGCACACGGGCGCCTTTTTGCGTCGTTGTATGTCCTTGAATTTGGTTTGTCGATCTGCGGTGTCCCGCCTCAGATCGAATAACCAAACTTCCTCTGCATTTATATATTTTCAAAACTTACGCATCCGAGGACTGCGCTGCTCTGAACTGCATGCAAATCTGGTAGTGTTTTATTCCAGACTAGTGGCCGTAGATTATTGCCATTTGAAGAATCTTGGTGCTGCTATAGTGCACAAGGTACAGCTGCAGTGTACTATTACACTGTAGTACAGTCTTTGTGAAAAATAGGCAGTCCTCCGGGTGTCGCGCGGTGCATTTGCGTTGCCATCCATCACGTTCGCTCGAAGGTCGCACAAACTCTCGCCCTCATTCTTCAGCAGCTTAGGACTTCCATTGGCGCTACAAAGCCCGACTACGCGGCTCAGACATTTGTATTGTGCCTTTTGACTGCATCGTTATATTCCCTAGTCCAAGGCCAAGTCTGAGCGTGAGTATGAGCCCATCTATTTCAGTGGGGCACCTATACCAAGGCTTACGCAACGTTATCGCAACAAGTTCACGCGAAGACCTAGGGCGCCTTCTCAATAGTAGCCACTGGCAGGTACTGGCATTTTCCACCTGGTGAGCTAGGAAATTTTAAATCGCTGGGCATTACCAAAAAAATTACATGATTGCACATTAGCCTGCTGAAGAGCGGTAATGCGAGAGCCTTTCCCTGTCCTCTTTTTCTCCCTCCATTCATTTTATTTTAGTTTTTTTCCTTTCTCCCTTTTTCATTTTTATTTTTAATTTTTCTTTTCACATCACTGCGGCGACCCGCATTGGAGCAATGTGAAAGCAAAACATCCACATGCTATATCGACGCCATGGCTATTCTGACGTCCAAGCGCTGTATCGACGCCATGGCTATTCTGACGTCCAAGCGCTGTATCGACGTTCATGGCTATTACGACGTCCACGTATGTTTTCGGCGTTTAATTGATTAACTAATTGCTCCATATCAACCAAAATTTCAATATAGCGAGATTTTTTTCACCCACTACCTAATAAAATCGAACTTTTTTTCATATATCTTTACAGAATAACATGAACGTGCGGAGAAAAATCGCGGACACTTTTTGATGACGCGCACATACCCATATAATGTTCTCGGATTAATAATGCCGCTTACTACGAATAAAAAAAAGTCCAACTCAAAGTTCTCGTTTTAAAGACGTTCCATTTAAAGATGTTAACACACGAGACAACAACCACTTAGTTAGATAACGAAGTTAAAATCTCCGTAGACGAGCTCGCAGCTTGCAACGCAGACGCATCCGCCGTTAGCCCGCAGCGGTTTGCCGTTGGCAAGAGAAAACCCACTCCGCGGGTTGGGGGGGAGCGACTGTTCCTGCGCAGAAAAATAAAAGGTTCCGCCTTTCTCGCGCGCTCATATCGCACGCTAGTCGCGTTCGAATATAACGGTGCAGCGCGCCTCCCCCACGCCTTGTAGTCGTTGTCGCGAGGCAACTCGTATACGTCCTTGCCTGACGGTCGCCCCGAGGCGTCAGCACGCGTGGGCATGCATGTTCGCGGCGCACACTCGCGCCTTGGAGGAGCCTGGCGGGCGAAGTTTTGAAGCGGCGGCGATGTTTGGGAGAGATCTGGCGCGCGCCCGCGGGCTTTCGAAGTCGCGTATCGCGGGCAATGCGGGGACCTTCACCCGAACCGGAGACAATAAAATGCCATTCACTGTCCCGGCAAGTCGGCGTGTAGAGAGAGTCAGGGCTGCGTGAGTGCGAAGAAGAGGCTGCGATGAATCTTCTGCGGCGCCGTCGTGGTACTGCTAAGAATGCTTTCACAGAATTAATTAATTCATTTATTCGTACCTCAGAAGCCCACTAGGGGCACTACATGAGGACTGGACTAACATATCGTTTAATTAAATCAGTGATGAATGATTTGAAGTATTCTAGGCCAGGACGGATGAAAGCTTCAGCGGGCAGGTCGTCCCAGTCTCTTGCGGTATGGGCGAAGAATGATTTGAGATGCGCAGAAGTGGATGCTCGAGGTGTATGAACAGCTTTGAGATGACTGATGCGAAGTGAAAGGCGGTGTGCAGGGGTGATAACGGAATGACTCAAAGACGAATGATAAAACCTGTGGAAAAGGCAGAGTCTGGCTATTTTCCGACGGGATTAGAGGCCGGGGAGGGTATAGCTTTTGTTTTCAGTGCTGTTACGCTCGTATGATATGAATAATCGGAATATACGAATCTTATCGCGCGGCTCTGGACGGACTCAAGGGTTTTGGCTATAGGTTAATTTGTTGGGGGTCGCAGATTGAACTTGAAGATTCAAGTTTAGGACGGACAAGAATTAAACAGGCGGACAGTTTTACGGACGCAGGCGCCAAACGCAAGTTACGTTTTAGATAACCAAGGACACGGTTAGCTTCGTTGGTTATGTTCATTATGTGGGTGGTACAAGAGAAATCCTGTGTTACGCTGATTTCTAAATATTAATATGCAGATGTGTGGGATATTGACCCTCTCAGTCATACGGGCCTCGTGTGAGGAGTCATATTTATCCTAGTGCCCTCCTATTTCCTCGGGCCCACTTAGGCCTCAGACCATCCTTCTCAATGAGGATTTTATAAATGAATGAATGAATGAATGAATGAATGAATGAATGAATGAATGAATGAATGAATGAATGAATGAATGAATGAATGAATGAATGAATGAATGAATGCGGCTAGTGACACTCTTCAAGCGACTGGAAGAATTTTGTAGCAGAATAAATGTACCTGTCCTCATACGGGGCCCGTATGCATGAGATGGTTAAATACTCACCGCGGCTACAAGCGTTGAGATGTTCTTGAAAATAATACTTTTAAGGCGAACGCCTTAAATGGCTCATCCTGTCGTCCATTAGCAGAGGGTGTCACACCTTTGGCAGCGTGTTAACTCGGGAACTCAGAAAGATAGGACAAAACGAATGGTTGCTTCAGATAGAGGAGGAAAAAATGAACCTAGATGCCTCGTTTGATCACTTCAGAACAATTAGTTAATTATAGGCAAAAATGTCGACATTGCGTCGAAATAACGCAGACGTCGATATAGCCACGGGAACGGTGTGACGTCACATCCACCGGAAGTCGTCACGGCATAGTACTTTCGGCTTTGGCCTCTCAACACTTGCCAAAGTGTCCTCGCAATTTTTTTTTATTTCATCTGGGCGTGCGGAGGTTGTAAATGTTACATCAATACTGCCTGAAAGTTTCGTTTTCAGTGTAACTGCGGCCACGGTTATGGCACACAGGTATCAGAACCGTGTTTTGTGAAAGGCATACATAGCGTTGACAGCTGACTTCATTCGTCGGTTGCTCTTTCCAGCGCTTGGCCCTGCAAGTGTGTCAGCGGGCTTCATGCGCCTCATTTGTGTGCTAAGGCATAGCATATGCGCATGCGCCACCTCAATTAGAGCACGAAGCCTTGCTTCCTTTTCACTTTCAACTCAGCTCGTTCGCACCGTAGGTCATCGAAGATTCGTGCAAATTTCACTGACCTCAAATCAAAACTCCCACACCGGCATACCTCGTTACCTGTAAATTTACTCTCGGCCATCGGCTTCGTCCTGACGCTGCATCTGCGAAAAGTTGTCGTTGCCGCTCGGGATCAAGCCACCACTCTGCCCTGTGACAGACGTAGTTCAGTTAAAGTTGTGGAGCGCATTTTTTTTTTAATGCCGAACTTCTACAGACGGGTGCTCCTCCTTTGCAGTTTATTGTACTCGTCGCAGCCTCTTTTTTTCTAATCCTTGTTCTGTCCCAGTTGGCAAACTCAACACAAAAGTTTCTGTCATCACAGCAGATTTTCTGTAATGTTCTTTATCAAAAACTTGCAGTAACGACAGAAATTTTTGTAGTAACAACAGAATTTGCAGTATTTTCTGCGGAAAAGTACTACAGAACTACAAAGGACTGCGGAAAAGAAGCTACAGTGCCACAGAAAAAATTGGTGGGGATGCCTAAGCTCCGCCTTATTAAGGATATGACTAGATCGAGTTAATGAGTTAATGCCCATATATGTGGAATTGGTCATTCCCTACTTTACATTCATATGTCCCTAGGAGTCCTCACTCCTTGCGCAGTGGTGCAGCGGTTAAGCGATGCGCCACTGCCCTGCGATGGCAGGTGCTCCCATCGGTGGGTCTTGTGCGACCCAAGCTGCTTTTCGCGAGCAACCTCTCGCTAACAACCATTAATTTAACTGCCACTTGCTAGTGTGGTTAGTTTTCTTACCATCCAGTGGGCATACGTTGTAATGACTCCACAGGGTCACGCGACCCACCTAGGTTGCTTCTCCGGATGTGGTTGCCTGGGTCGCCCTACTCCACCCTATTTATCGCTCTCAACATCGACGCGGGATTTTCTGCTTAACAGGGTCTTTAACGCTATCATGTTAAAAATCTGTTGTTACGTCAAAACTACTAAACATCTTTTCGGATTTTTGACGCGGTTTTGTCGTTTTTTTTTTCTCGACTGGGCTACGGAGAGTATAATGCGACGGGATAATAGTGCTGGCTGAAATATCCGCACCTTCACTGAGGAACTTTCTGTCTTATCTTTGTCTCGCACACTCACCTCCATATCCCGCATGAAATCGAACACCCTATTCCGCTAAACTTCATCGCAGACTCGGTAGATTCTCCTCATAGAGTTCACGAGCGCCAGCGCCTATAAGCGACCGTACACACCACCCGAAGTCACGTTTGAGACCCTCACGTGGTGCAACAGATCTGTACGTGCTGCTCAGTCACGAAAAGAAGGTCATGCAAACACATGACGAAGCTGCGGCACGCGTATGGTATTGACCGTGTTTGTAATGATCGTGGCCGAACAGCCGGGCTCGACCGCGAACGGTATACACCGATGCCTCTCGACGATAACGACTGGATGCACGAATCTATAGCTCTGCTCGGGCATCTATGGAGCTGCCGCAAGGTTGAAAGTGCTGGCGCAGCGCACCTGTATACGCCGCTATAGCACGTGCTCTGCGAACCACCGCCTCCTTCCTCTAAGAGTATACGTTGGCACACGCGGGAAGTTTATAGCACGTGTACTATCCGGACTCGATCCACAACGCGCGGAAAGCGAGATAGACGCTAAGGTGCCACGGCTCACCAGCGATAACCTAACTTGACCTCCACGCATGAGAGCACGTGAGTCGGAATTCTGACGAAGAAGTACTTGCAGCTGGGCTTGTTGGTGCGTATTCGTGAAAAACATCAGAGCGCAAAAATGGCAACACGGACGAGTAAGGGAACAGGACGAGCGCTGCACTTTCAGCAGGATTTATTCAAGGAAGAACGTTTGTATAGCCTTCGTCCTTATACATGGAATTCTGACGTTCCGAGCGCGGTCTCCAGCCAGAGGCTATTAATAGACGTATCGAATTGTGCAGCCGCTCACGCTTCGTGGGGACTTTTCCTCCTATGGAACCTGGTCGGTACAGGACGTCCGTATGCTAAAGAGTGCATAGCGATAACGAAGACCGGGATAACGGCGGCAACAACGAAAGTAACAGCAACAACAGCGACACCTGCAAGGGCGACCGGAAGAAAAGCTGCAGCGACGTCAAGAAACAACAACAATAGCAACTACAAAAACGACAGTGCCTAGAAAAGCTATAAACAACGCGAACACTTACTGTGCTTTTCGACGCTCGTGTTAACGCCTGGCGCATTCAGACAGGCTGGTGTAGTAAGACCTTTGGTGAGACTGTTGCAGTGTTGACAATCGTAGCGGACAGGGTTTGAATTGAATTAACAGTTGAACCTTGTTATAACGAATTGAAGGCGCCCGGTGATTACCTTGTTAAATCCGTAGATTCGTTATAGCCCATGTTGACCGCGCTTCCGAGGGGAATCGTCATTCATTCGTTATATCAGTTCTTTCGTTAGAAACCGTTTCGTTATAACGAGGTTTGATTGTAATACATTTCATCACGCAGGTGTTTTCACGGTTTGCCTCTGCGAAAATTGGGCCGCCGAGGTGAGTCCCGCGAATCTGGGCTCAGACGCCAGGCGCTCAGTATCTTCTCCGCCCACGGACAACACTGGAAGTTTAGTGGGCCGGGCTAGTACCTGTAGTATACCGTTCCCCAGTCAACGTTGTTTCACGCTATGTGGGGCAGCCTCGTCTCGCTAAAGCCTTTCGTTCTTTCAGACTTTATCGCATGATTCTAAATAAGACGAGAATATTGAACACAACTGCAGTTTGTCTTACGAAGACATGAAAGGGTACGTTTCTGTTTGAAATGTTTTTTTGAAGGACTTTTCTGTCGAGGACTTTCCTCAATGAATATTGCGCCCCGTTTCTTCTTACTGTCGTTTTCCTTTCTCTGGACGACGTTGGCGGAGGGCACATTAAGACGTTGCTGTCAGAGTTTTGCTGTGAAAGTATTTCTTGGAAGGGCTGCTACGTGGTCGTCTTCAAGATAAAGAGATACAAGAGCTGTTCAGGGTCATTGCTTGAAATTTCCGGTGCCGGCAATGTAGATAAGCACGAGAAGAGGGGATTTCCCCGCGGCAGTGAAGCACTCGCACGACAATGGCAGCTCATTGCTTATCAGGCATACCGTACACTTATCTCATAAAGATGATTTGCCTGGGCTAGAAGTGCCAGCGTAAATACAAGGCGCTATATGTTAGAAAAAAGCATCGCCGAGAAAACGCGACATTTCAAGAGCCGGAAAGTTTTGAGCCAAACTGTATCTGCACCGGAGTCGTTATTTCGGCGTGCGTGTACGGGACATGGGGCTTTCTTATCTACTAAGGGGATGATATAATAATATCATTCGTTTTTTTATCTCATTGTGATCGATTTATGGTGAAAGCTGTATATAGCCCATTGGCAACAAAACCCGCCGTCGTCCTCGTCGGCGTCCAGGGAAGATGGTCTACAAAACCTCCAATGACGTCATCAGCAATTAAAAAAAATTCAGGGGGGCACTTTGTTGACCTAAAGTGCGGTGAGGAGAAAGCCTTAAGCGCGGTGTTGCTGCTTGTGTCACTGATGTGGGGTTAAGATGTTGATTAAGTACATAATTGTTTGTGAATCCTAAATGCTTGAGACACTGGAGGGCGTTTGGAAGGCATCCGTGTGATTCGATGCCTTTCTGCTAACACTTTCCAGCGTCTAACGGTACCTTTTGCTGGGCTAGTTGGTGTGACATTATGTTCAGGAAAGAAAAAACAGCGCTAAATTCTACACAAACCACACAGAAAGACGGACAGGACGGGCGCTGGATCAGGACAGGATCAGCGCCCGTCCTGTCCGTCTTTCTGTGTGGTTTGTGTAGAATTTAGCGCTGTTTTTTTCTTTCCTGAACTTTCCAGCGTCCTATACGAGCCTTTTTTGTCGGAATACAGCATTATTGTTAGCCACGCGAGAGGCTTATCCGGAGGTTGTATGCTATTCCTGGCGAACACGCTAGAGATGACAGCCATGTCTTATTGCATAGATGACGAGGGGCGACTTATATGCTGTGATCTCACAATTTCAGGTGTACAGTGGCGGATTATTTGTGTTTACGCCCCCATAAAGCAGCGCGATAGAAGGCTTTTCTTTCTGTCATTAGTTGAACATTTGTGCACGGACCGCAAAATTATATTGTTGGGAGATTTTTTAATTGCGTTTGTAGGGATGAGGACCGATCAGTGGTATGTAAGAGATACGACCCTAATGCTGTATTACTTGCCGATTTGGTTTCTGAATATAATCTTGTGGATGTGGGACAGGAAAAAGGCGACAGTATACATTTCACTCATTTTCAGTTTTCCTCTAATGCTCGCCTTGACAGAATTTACGTTTCTGTAGACGCGTTAGCAAGTGTGTTTGGCTACTGGGTGCGGCCCATCTTCTTCAGTGACCACTGTATGGTGTCTCTTCAGATAGGGAGGTACACTCGGCATGTACTTCACCCTCGATGGGAGCTGTGGAAGATGAATAACTGTCTGCTCTCAGACGAAATCTTTCAGCGTGCTGTACCTACTTGTTTGAAAGACGTATGGTCACGCCGTGATCTGTCCGTTTTTCAAAAGTGGGACTTGTTTAAACAGGAGATCAAAAACTTGGCAATTGAGGCCTCAGCAAGAATCGCTTTCCTGAAGAGACACCACCTTCGTGAGCTTGGGCGCACCCTAACGGAGCTACATGAGCTAGAGAGGGTTAGCCCGGGTGCCTATCTCGAAGAGATTAATAACGTAAAAGCAGAGCTTCAACAATTTGCGACAGAAAAATATAAGGGGGCCTTGATAATATCTAGATCCCGAAGGTTCCTTGACGAGCAACCTTCTCGTCGGGCCCTGAGTGATGAAAGAGAGAATGCTCTTGCGAAGGAAATATTGGAAATTCAGTATGGTGATTGCACATACAGCGATGCGCCTGGTATTCTTGCTGCTTTCTTCGACTATTATCGAAAGCTGTTTGGTAGTTGCGATGATCCAAATCAGGGTTTCGATTACAGTTCCTTACTCGGAAACTTCCCTCGACTTGACGATGAGAAGTGTGCTATAATGAAGGGACCTATCAGTTTGGATGAAATTCAATCAGCCATTTCTGCCCTGCAGAGCCAGAAATCTCCTGGGCCAGATGGTATTACTAGCGAATTCTATAAAACATTTTCGCCTTGCCTAGTGCCTGTTTTGATGGAAGTTTTCCAAGCATCTTATGATGTGGGTGTCCTGCCTCCCAGTTTCTATTCTGGGCACACAATATTAATTCCCAAAAGCAAAGATACTAATCGGTTGAAAACTGTTGAGGGATATCGTACAATTTCCCTCTGCAATGTTGATTACAAAATTTTTGCCAAAGTTCTTTCCAGTCGTCTGCAGCTCGTCATTATGGACTTGATAGATTCGCATCAGGTCTGTGGTATTAGAGGCCGCAGTATTCAAACACATATCCATATTGCACGTTCAGTATTAGAGACAGTATCAGATGAGACAGGCCAAGTAGCCCTGATTCAAATGGACTTGGCGAAGGCGTTTGATAAAGTTCGGCATGATTTCTTGTTCGCGGTCTTGGAGTATGCAAATATTGGTGACGTCTTGCTCAAAGGCATAAGGCTGTGCTATAAGAACTCCTATACAAGGGTAATTGTTAATCAGGAGCTAACGAAACCAATACCACTAGAAGCATCTGTTCGTCAAGGATGTCCACTGTCTCCATTGTTGTTTGCCCTATATCTGGAACCCCTCTGTCTCAGTATAATTAACAGCGCAGCTATCCGCGGTTTCTCTCTGGCTCAATGTGAAGTTAAAGTTTTAGCCTACGCTGATGATGTCGCCCTTTTTTGTTCTGACAAAAAGAGTGTACTTGAGGCTTTACACTTGACTAAACAGTTCTGCGATGTATCGCGCGGCTCTTAATTTAGAGAATTCCAAAGGTTTTTGGTTGGGTCATTGGGGAACTAGGCCAAGCCAGTTCGGTGGCATATGCTGGGACTGTAGTCCTCTTGAGTACCTAGGCGTTCCGCTGCACCAAGTTCGCAACAGTACAGCCTACTGGGATTCACAAATTGTAACTCTACGGCGGCAAACACAGGCTTGCATGGGTAGGGAACTCTCAGTGTTTGCGAGGGCACAGGTCTGTAACATATTTTTGTTTGCAAAGCTCGCGTATGTCCTTCAAGTCCTGCATTGTGCGAGGAGGAAGGTGCAAGCAATACACAGAATATTTGCAACATTCGTGTGGCGCTCTCAGTGGGAGTCCATGAGGCGTGACAACTTGTTCCTTCCCTTAGAGGGTGGTGGAGTGGGCCTTGTTCACCTGTTCGTGCATCAACTTGTTTCCCTTTTTTTGTTTTTTCAAATCGGCAAACCACCCGTTTCTGGTAGCTGTGCTCATTAGGCGGCTTAGTTTTCATTTGCCTTACTTATTCGCACCGACTGTGCAGGCTCGTGAGGGGACTTTATGGGGATTCCTTGTGGAGGTTGCTGACACTTTCAATTTCCTCACTGTGCGCTTCTCTTTAGATTACCTCTATAGCCTCTCGAGAAAACAGATGACTCAGGCTCTCACTGAGTCTTTGTTCCCTACACCATTGTATCGGCAGCCTTATCTGGGGTCTTTGGACATCAGTGTTCTAAAGCTTGTTAGGCGGATGTGCATTCAGGCAGTCGCTAAAACGTTCTTTTTCAAACTACACACAGCGACGCTGCCTGTGAAGACATTTCTTAATGACAAGGGGATGTTTGTACCCTGGAATGTGAATTGCCGTCTGTGTAAAGTGCCTGAGACAATTGATCATTGCTTCATCCTGTGCCGTGATGCCATGTTCTTTTGGGACATACTACAACGAACTCTTAAGAAGGACATTGAAATTACACCATACACTATTAGATTTCTGCCTGTTGGCGAAAACTCTGTTGTGCCTTATGATCTGTTTGTTTTGATGGGACTATTCAGTCTTTGGAAAAGCCGTATGATGGACAGACATGCCGAGCCACCAAGATCGTCCAAATCTGTGTTTCGTGAACAGTGTACTTTGGTGAGGAGTGTATATGCTGCACGCGAAGAACCTCCAAGCTGGCTGCCGTGCCTAGATGCATGTGTGTGCCTCCCTGAATATTGATGGGGATGCAGTGTTGAGTTAGGGCTATGGCGGGCTCCCTGCTAACTTGAGACGCGAACCAGTTTGATTGAAGTTTTCCTCCTTTTTACGGAAGTTCTTCCATTCAATAAAGAAAAAAAAAAGGCAGGAAGTAGCGTAGCCGTTAGCACGCTCGGCTGCGGAACGGAAGGATGGTGGTTCGAATCCCATCGTTCACGACGATTTTTTTTTTTCTGGTCTGACTAGAAAAAACGTGACACCTCTGCTGACAACCTTCTGTCGACAACGATGAGGCAATACAGGCTTTCACCGTAAAAGAAAGTTCTTCCGAATGCGCCGGGTATTGAACCAAGGATCCTGAGATTAGGAGGCCAGCATGCAACTCTTTGACCACGAAACCGCGTTGCTTCCAGGCCGATAAAGGCGAACCTTGTGTAAGCGTTGCCTTACGACTGCATGCCAATGAGTAGGTGTGTCATTAGAAGAGGTGGAAAAAATTATAAACTAAAAAATTAATGGTTTCGCTTTCAGAGCACGTAAGCAGTCTCAAGTGCTGTCCGTAATTTTTGCGCTCTGATTGCCAAATGCAGTCGGTGTCGCTGGTATAAGTCAGGCGGACGGGCGGTTTACAAGAATCGAAACGAATCTAACGAAATTAATTGCATCATAATCGCTTCACATTCATTACATGCCTTCCATCATCTGCATGCGAACAAACTGCGGGCACACAGCGCGGTTAACTGCTCCATGAAGACATTGCGCCCGCAAAAATGTGACCTGAGTGATCTCGTTTTCGTCTTGTCCATACGATGCGAAATATACGCTGATTTAATCTAGCACACGATTAACAAATTTCATGAGCATTGAGCATGAAGAAACTCAAAAAAGGCTGCACCTTTATCAGTTAGAACCCAGGCGACAGTGATTGCCAAACTTGTCTAGCGTGTTTTTTTAGGCAAGGCAGCGCGGGAAATTGACAGCCGCTGGACTCTTGGTTGCCTCATCTCCTGGTTTTGTCAACCTTCCGCCATACAAAATTATTCGTCGTCGATGTCGCTGATTTTACATTCCCTCCTATGCGCGCGTCGACTCTCTATACTACCGGGCGTTTTGAAAGGCCATACAGCGATTTCTTCGTTGTTTCTCGTTTATTCCTTTACGCCATCGAGGAATGAGACCCTTTAACTCACACGAGAGAGAGAGAGAGACAACTTTATTGCCATAGATTGGCGGGATTTAGGGCAGGTGGGCTTGGTGTGGCCCCCAGGCGGGGGCGACTTCCTGGGCCCACGAAATGAGTGCCAGTTGGATGCTCTTGTCTGGCCTTCTGAGGAGTTGGTTCCATCCGTCTTCGGAGGGAGCTGGAAATAAGGTTCGAGGGGGCGGATTTCCCGCGCAACCCCAGAGGATGTGAGCCTGGGTGCCGATTTTTCCCTGGTAACAATTTTGGCAGACGGGTTCGTATTCCCCGTCTGTGATGAGTGAAAGTCTAGAATGGCTAAGGATGGAGTGTGTCTGCAACCTGCGGAGCAAGGTGGCTTGCGCTCGATTCAAGTCGGGGTGTGGAGGCGGGAATTGGCGTCTCATCTCTCTGTAGAGGTTGGTAATTTCGGCAAAGGTCTGGGGAGCCTCGGCAAGAGCGTCTGGGTCCGTGGGGCCGGCCGCCCGGTTGGTTAGTCCTCGGGCTAGTCGGTCGACCCCTTCGTTTCCAGAGTTTCCCGCGTGGGCGGGTACCCAGACCAGGTTGATCTTATGGTCGGGAGAGCAGCCGCGAAGGATGCGTGCAGCGGGGTGGCAGATAAAACCTGCCGAGTAATTTTGCATTGCTCTTTTGGAGTCGCTGAGGACTGTGCGCGTACGTGGGTCAGCGATGGCCAGCGCGATGGCGGTTTCTTCTGCCGCTGTCGGAGAGTGAGCTACTACTGTGGCGGCGGTGACGAGAGTAGACTGTGGCGTGGTTGCACAAGCCACGTATGTGTTTGCACTTTGCCGTGCAGCATCTACGTATATTGCGTGTTCGTCGGCAAGGTATGTGGCATCTAGTGCTTGGGCTTTCAGCTGACGCCGCGTATCATGGCGGCCAGGTAGCATGTTTTTGGGGATTGGTTTTATAACTAGGCGGCTATAGACCCCTATCGGAATGGGCGTCGTGGGGTGGACGTCGCCTATGGGGTTGATGTTGAGACGGTCAAGTATGAGCCGCCCGTGTTTAGTGCGGGAGAGGCGGTGGATTTGGGCGGTCTTGTGTGCCTCTATGAGTTCTGTGAGCGTGTTGTAGATGCCGAGTTGGAGGAGGTGCTGTGTGCTGGCGTACTGAGGTAGCCCCAGTGCCGCTTTGTACGCTGAACGTATAATGCTGTTCACAGCTTCCTCGTCCTTCCGGCGGAGGTGATAGTAGGGGTAGGAGTAGACTATCCTGCTAATGAGGAAAGCTTGCGTGAGCCGACAGAGGTCATCCTCCTTCATACCTCTGCGGCGGGTGCTGATGCGGCGGATAAGGCCGTTGATTAGAACAACACGCAAAACTCGGAGGCCATTCAGCGCCTCCGCACCACAGCCAACTCACACGAGGTTGCTTTCGTATAAAAACAAGCGCGAGCGTATGGTGAAATTTTAAACCAAGCGTGATTCCACATAGGCTGACCCCTGGAGCAGTCTTTTGTACTGCCGCCATTATGGATCGGTTGAGGCGCCCCCTATAGTTCTTGCAAATCACCAATACGAGTCAGGTCACGCGTGAACACTCTCACAACGTTGTGTACTCTCTCGCAGGGAAAATACCCGCCGCGGTGGCTGAGTGGTTGCGGCGCTAGGCTCCTAAGCACAAGGTCGTAGGTTGGAACCCTGGCCGCGGCGGCCGCATTTCGATCGAGGCGAAATGCAATGACGCTCGCGTTCTCTGCAATGTCAGCGCACACGTCGAAGAAGCCCAGGGAATCGAAATTAATACGGAGCCGTGTCCACTTTGGCGCCTCTTTCTCTCTTCCCTCTTTCACCCCTTCCTTCATCGCTTCCCTCGTTGCGCGGTCGAGAATTCCACCCAGAGTGCCTCCCCAAGTTGCACAGGTAATCTGGCAAATATTGTGAATACAAAATACAAAATACAATACAAGATACAAAATAATTCCTGTTCCTAGGTTGTTTGAGTACGGGTTTGCCTGTTTTTACAAAAAGCAGACTGCAAAAGATGACCCCTTTTTGTCCCGTATTGTGCAGCTGGTGCCACACAACACGCCGTATACCACTAGAAACGCTGAACTGTTTTCGGTACCCAGGTGCAGAACGAGCTATGGTTTTGCTATGCTGAAATATATACTACCAAGATGTTTGAACTCTTCTCTTTATAACAATATAAACACAATGTCTTTTCGTGCACTTCGTGAAACTTTTATTGATTAGGCTGTATTAATACTGAAATACATATGTCGACCGTTATTTTTTCTTCCCTTGTCATTGTTTAACATATCTACCCCCCTACCTGCATTATAGCACAGTCGGTTTTGTTTGAGATGTGAATTGTTATTTGTATGCTGCAAGAACTGCCGCTGCTGTCATCGTCGACTTTTTCGGGTGACGAAGCCCGTCAAGCGGTTATTGCGAACCGCTTTTTTTTCGTCACCCACGCTTTCTGTTAGGCAATAAGCGAAATAAACATTCATTCATTCATTCATTCATTCATTCATTCATTCATTCATTCATTCATTCATTCATTCATTCATTCATTCATTCATTCATTCATTCATTCATTCATTGTATTGGAAAATGCAGGTCCTACAAAGGACGAGAGTCAAACCATCCATTTGCAGTATTGGGCCGATTACATCTGCTGCTTGAGACAGTTACTGCGCCGTTACTTTTCCTTATAACCACGGTGAGGCTTACGAGTCAGTATACCCGCGAAATGGTGAAGTCGAGTCGGGTACTTTCCCAGCAACGGCAAAAAAAGTGCGACGACAGAAAACGACTGAGTGGCGAGACTTGCTGAGTGCATGACAGCGTCGTGGGAACTCTGACTCACCGTTACTATTATCGTGCTGTGTACGCCAGTGCGAAAAAGCCGTGCTTTCCTTGGCACGTAATAACGAGACGACGACAACAACTCTCTCTGACGTTGAACGAACTTCGAGGAAAGTTTCGTAGATAAGAGCAATGACTGCGCGAACATTTCACAAAGAGTCAGTGACGAGCGAGCAGCTATACTTCTTAAAAGTGCACTGAAGAGGAATCTGAACTCGTCTTTTTGCCGCGGGAACTCGATCTGCATGTTCCCAGCATTCTTAGAAGCTTCGATTTATTGCGCTGTGCGGCCGATTTCCCTGATTAAACTGGATTACCGTCCGGCTCCCGTCTTTTTTTTTTTGAATTCCCGGCATACGGTGGGAGTAGTCGACCAACGCATGGAGTGCCTTTCAGGCAGTCGCGTGGCGACTTTGCTTTCGCTTTTATTTTGTTTCTTTTAGGTTTCCGTGAATAAATAGGTCTAGTCAGAGACTACATAGCTGCAAACTAGGCCCACAGAAATGAAAATACGCGTGAACTCTTTGCTTTCGCCGGTCGCTACGTAACACTCCGCCGATGGCAGCGCGGCAAGCCGCCACGAGACTGGATGAAAGGTTGGTAGACTTCTCCCACCGTTAGCGGGGAATTCAAAAAAAAGAAAAGAAAAGGGAGCCCGATGTTAATCCGATTTAAATTAGGGAAATCGGCCGCACAGGGCAATAATCCGAAGTTTCCAAGAACGCTCGGAAGGCGTAGATCGAGTTCCTGCGGTAAAAATACGAGTTCAGATTCTTCTTCAGTGCACCTTTAAGAACTTAGTTGTTACACTACCGGCTCTCGAGCAAGCAAGAGACTTTAATGAACACAGGAGAGAGGTCTGCCTGGTTGTTAGCCTAGCATGCTACTCCAGGTGAGGGTGAAAGAAGAAAAGAAGATAAGATAAGAAGAGGGTGAAAAAAGAGAGGAAAAGGGAAAAAAGAAAGGGTGAAAGGTGACATCAAGCCTACTCAACACTCACAAACGCTCATAATTATCAGACACATAATTATCAAACACACATAATTATAACGTCCAGGCGAATTCGGTGCAGGAAATTGCGATCACGTTTATCTAAATTGCATTGCTCGCGGAAGTCACAAGTGGGGCCGATACGAATAAGATACACCAAAGAAATCAATGACTATCGGATAGACAGGAAAAAAATAAAAACTACAAAGATCAGAATAAAATGGCGGTGACGTGGACTAAAAACACGAGGCGAATAGCTCCTTCAGTACTTTTCAGAAGCCACTCTGGTGTATTGGGGTAATTGATTTCATCGTATAGGTCTGCTGTATTGGAATTATTCCGAGTAACCAAACTCCAAATTTTTTTTTTGGGGGGGGGAGGGGGAGGCTCTATCTTTGAGAATGAACGGCCTTTTCTTTTCCTTTTTGGGTATTAGGCGTCGCAGGCGCGCGTTCAACAAAAGAGCATGGGAGCTACATGTGATGCTTTTCTGAGGGATTAATTTAGCATTTGAAAAAGTCACTTTTTCTTGAGCAAAGTCCAGCTTTCTTCAACAGATCGAGTTTTGCTACTGGGAGTTCAGTCAGTGACGAAATTCATCAGCTCACGGTTTATAGAGTCGCCGTCTTCATTTTCTTAGTCGCGAATAACTTTTAAGTATCTTGTAGCGGCAACGAAAACACATAGATCGGTCTGAATGAAGCAATGATCGCTTAAGCGAGACATATATTTTTAAACAGGAAAAAAGCTGAGGTGCGGTTGTCAGGATGAGGTCTGAAGTATTAGCAGATTGGGGTGTAGATTGCGAAAGCTGAAGAAAGAGTTAGAGGGTGATGAACAAAGAGCACTCGGATGAGGCATCAGATGTGGGAAGAGAGAAATTTAAGCTATAGCTCTTGGGAAGTTAAAATCAGCATGGAGAAAGAGTGGATAAGAAGAATGCCAGATGGTTAACTCATTTAATTACGAATAAACGGTAATGTTAAACGTTGATCTCTTTTAATATCACGGGAATGACATGGATAGGACATGTAATCCGAGTAACAAACTGCTATCCTTCTGGGGTGTTGCTTTTTTTTTTATTGAAGCGAAAAGCTTCACTAGGCTCGTCAGCACCGCGCTTCGCGTGAGCCGGAGGCCAGATTTGCCACTTCTGCGCATGCGTGAAACCGAGTGACGTCACGCGCAGCGCAGGTGGCCGCCGACTCCGCAATAAAACAAAAAGAATAGAAACAAGCACAGAAACGAGAATAAAAAGAAATGAAAGAAATAAAATATCAGAAATAAAAGACAAACAGTGCGCCAGGAAACTGATGTCTCGTTGGATACCCGAGCAGCGCCGTAAGGGCCTTAAGGAAAATGAAATGAAAATTGGTTTTAAGGAAAGGAAATGCCTGTGTCTGATATCTTGGTGCACATCCGAAAGGAATGGACACCCCAGTACATGTCTCTAAAGCGACCTTCCAAGACAGCACCATATTCACTACACGCGCGTCTCCTCCTCCGCCTCCGTACAGGCAGTGGGTGGAAGGCCGAACGCCTTTACCGTTATCGTGGTGCTCCCAGTGCATTGTGCGCGAACTGCGACAGCCATGACGTCAAACCAAGCGTAACTGAACCTTTTCGCTTGTATATCCAGGCTTAACCACAGCTAAGCCACTGCCATTTTTTTCTTTTTGTGGGACTTGGCAAAGAGTAATGAACAAAGGCGACTGCCGATCCCGTCAAAAATGGGTCTCCACCCATGAAAACCACGCAACCGCCTCGACCGTGAATCGAACCCGTGACCTCTACACGTACTCGCATGCGGCGACCCAACGCCCTCCAAGCGCTGCTCACTCGAGGCGAGCAATTAAGACCGCCGGAGCCAGCCCGGAATGCAATCGCTACCGCGAAAAACCGCCTGACAAACAATCGGCGCCCACGAATTAGCTGGAAGGAATCGCAGCAGTAGCTGCAGATCATTCCGAGTGACCTAGCCGGAGCTCAAGGTTGCATTGCGGGTATGTAGCAGGGAAGGCCGTGCTGTTGTCTTCAACGTTTCCGCATTCGCCACTGATATACATACATAGCTAAACTGGCCTGCTATTGTGACCTGTCTTGAAAGCCGAAACGTCGCTTGCGGCGGCTAAAACCACCTTGGATGGCGGTCTATAGCCATGAACGCCGCCTAAGCACTGTGTGTTTTGTTTTTAATTCTCCTGTCTCCCAGAAAACAAAGCGATTCCGTATACGCGTCGCCGCTCCTGGCGTTAGCCGCGCTGCCAACTAATTCTGGAGCCCTAATTGCCGGCAATGGTTTGCGCTATAAGGCTCGGTCTTCGCGCCGATACAAGATGTGGGGTGTGTGTATACAGGGCGTGCTCTAGTTTCTGACCGCGCGCGACTCTTAACGCCGATCGATCACGCCAGGAAAATCAGTCGAGCACGACACAGCGGCGCCGCGTTTTATCGGGCGCAACGCTTATTAACCAGCGCCGCTTGACGCTAATTCGCGTCGCGCTGGACGGTAAAGAGAACAAAAAAAGAAACGCGCTGACGGGAACGTACAATAATGCGTTGGTCGTACATAGATGGCGGTGAGTGGGGGCGGGACAGCTGTCGGCTATAACAGGGCGTTTCCCTTTTGTCCGCTGGATACGCGAAACGCGTGAACCTTGCGCATGGGTTGTTCGCAAGCGTTGGTGCGCACCCGTGAAGGACTCGCAGCGGCACATAACTGCGCACTCCGTCCGTTCTTTGTATTGAAACAATGCTTTTACGGTGCAATTGCCTCGCTGCAGCGTTTGCTCTTGGCTGAGACGAGTGCGGAAAGCTCCGTGACCTGACAAGAAATTATTTTTTTCCTCAGCGAGGTCGTTTTGTTTTTGCGTAAAAGCACACTGTAGACGCACTTTCAGTTTTGGAGAACGTGAGTAATGAACGTAAGAACAGCCATACTGGCGCATATTGCGTCATACCGCGACTGTTTTGTCGAGGTCCTGTAGATATAAACGCTTGCACAAACTGTTGTAGACACAGCGTTACGCTTTCAACAAAGTGGTTTTCATAGTATCGATTTTTCACGCGGCCACTGTGTACTATCAGCGTCAATTGAAACGCGAACAAGCCAATTGAAACGCGAACAGCACAACTCGCAGGTATTATACTAGGGAGGCAAAATACATGAGCAGTTGATTTTACCATCGAAGCCGAAAAGACCGCTCTTCTGAAATGTTAATAGCCCACGCCTGTATTTCACCTCCAGCCTCTAATATGCTTGATTTTTTGTGCTCGCGTTTCAGGTGTTTTGTTCGCATTTCATTTGACGCTGATAGTACATGTAGTAGCGGAGCGGTTAAGACGTTATCGGAGATCAAGGTTTCGATTTGGCCACATGGGCGTCTCGCTGGTAAAGGGAAGGGATAACTATTGTCCGTGCGTTACACGGTTCGCGTTAAGTTATGGTTATTGTTTTAGATAAATACTATAATTTAAGCATTTTACCATAGCCCCGAGTTGCTGGCTTTGTGCTTAAACTCTGCTAATTAGGAATGCTGCTATCTCTCAACTCTTTCTTTGCTGCCTTTTTGTTATTGTCACTTTGTTAGCCCACTTTAAAGGAACGCTTAAGACAACGCCGTTGAAATATTATACTCAGTGAAAATTGCTCCTCTGGCGCTTTCTCGCTATGTTGACGTTTTTCCGGCAGCAAAAGACGCATATTTATCGCTCAGAAAAATTAAATTTATAAATTTTCCCGCCACTCAATTCAAACTTGTGAGTCGACACCGCGAATGCATCCGTGATAGCCGTTTTGAAGTGAATGGCGTCTTAGCATAGCCTCCGGGATCTGCGCGCGAGATTTGGTGTCAGCGCACGCATTTTACTTGCAAAATCGGCCGGTGATGGCAACACCTGCATTTCGTTAATTTTTTTTTTTTCAGGTTGTCAAAGCTCCGTTTTCGGTGAGAGTGGGCTCTTTGTCGTTATAATTCTGCAATGTGTCGATACTACTTCGATTTTTCGTCAATGTCCCTCTAAAAGTTTACTCTCGACTGCACTCAGTCGAGCTGAACCAGGATGCTTAGCAGGCGCTTTCTGGTGCTTCACACTGGCGAATCGCGGAGATCTTGCGACCGTTTTGTGCGAAAAGGGACGATCGCAAATGGTCACCCTAGTCGAAAACAACTTTAACGACTTCGACAGAAAACGAAAGGGACAGTCACCTGCTGCTTGAGTTTTCAGCCCCACGACTCGAGTCGTGAGGAGGCTGAACCGGTCAGCGGCACCTCGGAAGTGACGCGGAGCTATCTCCATATACACCCGACTTTTCGTTGTCGACAGAGTTAATAACGATTTTTCTCGTCCGGAACGAGATATTTCGGGATGGCGGCTTGCCGATGTGAACATCGGCAGCGGCGAGCTGCTTTTTTGGTCACGCGATCTGTGCGACTCGCCAGTCCGTATACACATGTCGACTTTACCTGTGAGGCGAGGTAGACAGCATTAGCCTTTTAAACATGTGTTTAGAGATTCCGAATGTTTCACTCCAACCGTGATAGAGGGAAGAAATAACGAACGCATCGTGGGCAAATGATGTACGGCAAATACAGTGACGTTTGGAGAAAAGCCACTATATTGTAGCTTTAGTGACAATGCGGCTGCTCTTCCGCAGAAATATATTCCTTCCATCGGAATGGTTAGACGCGGTCACTAGTCAGATGACGCTTTGAGGCAATGTGAAACCAAGATTGGGGCTTACGGAGTGGTTACATGTCTGTTAGCGCTGATGTTCGAGAGTTGAAAACAAAAGAAGGGAGTTTAAAGACGTGGCGACAGGACGAACTGTTCAAAAAGTTGTTGGTGCAATATGATTAGATGCCTCATGTGGCGAAAACGTCGCCAGTCATGAAATTCGTCCATTGGCTGGAGGAAAGTGATGTCACCAGACCGGGTAACTCGTATTGGCTGGAAGGCAGTGACGCCATCATACTGCAGTTGACGTCATTTCCGGTATGAAGCCGTCAACAGATTTTAATGCGATCGCATTGCCAACACATAATGTGATTGGGTGTCACGGTGAACTTTAGTGCGGTAGTACTACTATAGGCGCATTTTCCGATTTCGGGCATACGTACAGTCGGGGACAAAAGTCTCCGGACCACGTGTTCCTCTAACGAAGCCGATAGCTCTGCTATTAGTCGGTGGCTGGAGACCACACTTATGGAGGTAAAAGTTAAATTTTTTTTCTTTCATCTCCACTAGTGCGGTCTCCAGCCGCTGTCTGATAGTAGAGCTATAAGCTTCGTTAGAGGAACATGTGGTCCGGATACTTTTGTCCCCGACTGTACGTACGTACATTCGTCCTCACACCAGTCTAGAACGCTCGAACGGCGCACCGGGGAGTACACTTACGTGAATTACGAGTGACCTAGGGTTTCGAAACAAGACATTATCGTGCATGCACATTTACATCGACGGTGCTTAACTCCTGACGTCTTTAAAAACCTATCGGGCCTGCCAGGCAGCAGTGATTGTCATAAATGCGCAACAGAGCATGTCTCATAGCGAGAGAATATAGCGCAGAGTAGGACAGGACACAAGACGACACGAACAACACGAACAACACGAACGCTACATAGCGATCGTGTTGTTCACGTCTTCTTGGGTCCTGTCCTACTCTGCGCTACATTCTCGCGCTATGATCATGCACCAACAAGCCCAAAAAGCTACGCTTTAGAGCATGTCTGTCGAGTGCTCTAGATAAGTGTGTGGACGACTGTACGTCCCTGAAGCCCGGTTTGTGTCAGGCGCCCCACCTCCCCGCCGGGTTGTGGGCAACTGGCAGACCTGCACCTGGACAAAGCCTTAGGCCTTTATCCAGGTCTTTACCCAAATACCTTTAGGGTCAAAGCCTTCATGGTAAATGCCTGGTTTGTTCTGCAGTAGACGTGACGTCACTGATGATGACGATCATGATGCGAGCTGCTGTTCACCCTACTCATGCTGAACGCCTTTCTCGTGCAGGGGAACGTGCGAAGCGTATGGGCCCGGCCTGCGGCTCACCGCAGTCGCCGCTGTGAGGTTTGCGCAGCAGCAGCAGCAGGAGCCTGGAGAGCCGCGAGCACCTGCGCTTCCAGCGGAGGCAGCCGCCGCACCACCATCGGCGGCGCCAGGCCTCGTCATCACCCCTCTTCCACTCCAGCGTAGGGGGAGGAGCGTATAGGGACCGCAGCAGCGGGGGAGAGGGCCTGCTGCGTCGCGTCTGGCGCGCAGCGCTATTGGCCACCACTCAGCACCGCAGCAGCCGCGCCACCATGGACGACGACTTCTCCCTCGACGAGTTCGAGCAGCAGCAGCTCGAGCTCGAGAGGCGCCGCATCATACTCAACCAGGTGCGGCTTTTCGCTTGCCTGCCTCCGGTCTGAGGAGTAGCGTACAGTCGTGGTCGGTGTAACGTGCAACACGTAGACGCTGTCCGTACTGCATGGAACAGCATACAAGGAGAATTGGCTGTGCCGACTGGTATATACTCCGCGACAACTTTTTCTGGCAGTGGAGCGGAGGCTATAGAGCCGAAACACGCCCTTGTTTCCCTACGAAACGGAATATAAAACTCGCTTGCAGTTATTAGTTTTGGCCTTAAATAATGGTATAATGCCAATATTTGTTGCTTAAGACATATATCTAACGCAATTGCCAGTTTTCAATGTTAGAAAATGAAGGAACAGTTTTCTTAATTGCCACGAATTTCCTAGGCAAGTCTTGTTTCAAGAGCCTTCCATAGATGGCGCGAGCTCACTGGCGACGGAGTGAAGATATCTCGGAGAGAACAACGCCCCAGGCAGCCATGGGCGCGCTGTTGTGAGGCCCAACTAGTTGTCGAAATGATACAGTTCCGGATGCTCCGCCCTGTAGCCTCGGGTGATTCCCGAGGAAAGCTGTCGCCGAATATAGGAACTGCACCGTCCTCATACAGGCGCAGGTGCCTGAGGAGGGGGTCTATAATCGCGCTTAGCATAACCTTCATAAGGGCATCGGTGACTGTATCTGCACTTATGTACTAATAGAATGTGCCGTGGTCGAGAACATGAAACGCGCAAGCTATACAATGCGTGTAGATAATTACTAAATCGCGAAGGACGCAGGACTGAGCAGAGAAGTGACGACACCATCGCTTTGTTGCCCCTTATGCGCACAGTGCTCGCGTCGTACTCCCTGTGACGAGTCCCGTCTCTCTTTTATAGTACGTTGTCTGCTCCTGTCATTTGCGTGGAGCTCTAATCTTTCGATTCAGAGCTGATTGCTTGTGGGGAAATTCAACAGTTTTGAAGGGTTCGAATGCATGAACGTTATAGGTAAAACATCCGACGTTTTGTTTCGCGCTATCGCTCAAATGCGGACGGACGTAATCGCCGATTAAAGCTGAATGAATGTTCAAGCTTCTCCTCATAGTATTCTGTTGCGCGGAAAAGCCAACTTAAGGCTCGTTGAGGATAAGTCAGCTTCTCCTCAAGACGTTGTGGTGTGAGGAGAAGCTGACTTGTCATGTTTTGAGGAGAAGCCTAATGATGACAATTTCCTATTTCCTCTGCTACCGCCCTGCTCGAAACGACGCTTCGCAGGCTTTACCTTTGTATGACTCTTTTTTTCATTTGAAGTCGCGTTTCTGCGTTGGAACTGTATCACAACCGTAGATGGCATCATTATGGAGTTTTCTACACGGTTATTTGCAGTACCGAGACGCTTGAACGCAATTTAGGGTTTAAAGGACAACTGCGCCACTTTTTCAGAATTTCGCGATACTCAAGGATTCAAATCTATATAGGCTGTAGGTAAAGCATGCTGTTCTTTTTGCACTACCATTTAAAATAGTGACGTAATCGACGATCAAATTTTGCACTTCTCCTCAGAGCAACGGAGTAGTGCGGGGAAGTTCAGTGTCACGTCACGAAAGGTATAATTTCAAAATACCGCTGCCGTCAGCCACGCCCTGCCGTGCCTCGTTGGACGCTGCCAAACAACATTCGGCGGGCTTTGCCTTCGGTGGCGTTGGGTTTTTTTTTTCTTTCACAGCTGCCGTTTATGCGTTGGAAATGTACCGATACCTTCAATGACGTCATCATGCGTCCCCCACTTAGCGTTGTGCGCTGCGGAGAAGCTTGAAGGGCGTCGCAATTTATTTGGTGATTACGTCACCGTTTCAAATGCTGGGCTAAAAGGACTTAGCATACTTTACCTGGGAGTTTCACAGGTTCGACCCTTTTAAGCTCGTCGATTTCTAAAACCTATGCAGTTGCCCTTTAATGACGATTACGTCATCATTTCAGTCGATGGCAAATAGAAAAAAAAATTGCTGCTCTTTGCCTATGTGGTTCGCGCATGCGAGCCGTTTACGTTCGTCAAATTCTAAAACCTGTTCAGTTGTTCTTTGGCTCTTGAAACCGGCTTCGTCTCGCTGTCTCTTCTTGAAGTGTGCTCCGATAATAAATTGCGAGAATATATTGCAAGATAAATAAAAAAAATGCCGCCGATTTAGCTTGCTGATTCAAATGCGAAGTATGTGTGCTAGCATGTCGCGTTTGATTTATATTTAGGTTCGAGGCTTCAGACTTTCAAGGTCAACCTTCAGGCAAAGGCCGGCGAAATCGCGGATTTGGGACCTTAGTTGTAGCGCGCCTTAAAATTTGGAACCGCTTAGCGCGCGTTAAGAGGGCACCGCGATAGCTGTGTGCTCTGGATACATTGCTCACGGATGGAGGTTGATAAAGACGACGACATGCAATGCACAGCGCGAGAGAGTGGTAGTTACACGAGGGGTGATCGGTTGTGGCGATAGCATTGATCGATCGCGCTTGACTGTAAATGGCTGTCTCACAACCGGTCTGCATTCAGTACTCTGTGAAACAAGGTTGACCACTGTCCTTACTCCTGTTCACACTATACTTGGAGCCACTTTGCATAAGTTATAAACAGTAGTGCCGTCAGTGGTTTCTATATTATGAGACACGAACGGAAGGTATTAGCTTATGCAGATGACTTCAGTTTTTCTGCGCTGATAAGGCAATCATCATTGAGCTTATTCGTTTATCGGCGGACTTTTGTTCAGTGTCAGGAGCTGGAATTAATCGTTCTAAGAGTTGAGGTCTCTGGTTTGGAATGCGGGAATCGACACCTGCTGAACACCATCGTCGTCATCATCATCATCATCATCAGCCTGACTACACCCACCGCAGGGCAAAGGCCTCTCCTATGTCTCTCCAATTAACCCTGTCATTTGTCAGTTGCCGCCACTGTATCCCCGCAAACTTCGTAATCTCATCCGCCCACCTAACTTTCTGCCGTCCCCTGCTACGTTTGCTTCCTCTTGGAATCCACTCCGTTACCCTTAAGGACCAGCAGTTATCTTGCCTTCGCATTACATGCCCTGCCCAAGCCCATTTGTTCCTCTTGATTTCAACTAAGATGTCATTAACCCGCCTTTGTTCCCTCACCCACTCCGCCCTCTTCCGATCTCTTAACGTTACACCTATCATTTTCCTTTCCATAGCTCGCTGCGTTGTTCTTAACTTAAGCTGAACCCTCTTTGTTAGCCTCCACGTTTCTGCCCCATAGGTGAGTACCGGTAGGATACAGCTGTTGTATACTTTTCTCTTCAGGGATATTGGTAAGCTACCATTCATGATCTGAGCGAACCTGCCATATGCGCTCCATCCCATTCTTATTCTTCTAGTCTTACCAGCTGAACACGCTGGTATGCAATGTGCGCGTAGGCCACTGAAGTATACCTTGGCGTTCCTTTGAGTGCCTATAAACATTGTGCACATTACTGGGAAGACCGCGCGCCAGCTCTTCGGCGCTATGGTCAGACTTTTGTTTCCCATGGTCTCTTCCTTTCTGGCGGGGCGGCCGCATGCAATCTGTTTCTCGCCACTAAAATTTGTTGTAATCAGGTATTAATTACTCATTCACATCAACCCAAACGCAGCCATACGGCTACAAAGGAAAGTTATACAGCTTTCTCAGAAACTTCGCAGTTAAAGAAAAATTCGTCCTGGTCCGGGGTTCGAACCCGGGACCACCGCTTCACCGGAGCAGTCGCTCTACCAACCAAAATTTGTTATGCCTCTAAATTATCCATTTGCACAAGACTTTGTCTGGCGTTTTCGCAGAGATTTAGCCACTTTTGTACGGGATTCTTCTTTTGAGTCTCTGAGGCGTGATAACCTCTCTTTTTTGATGACCTTTTCCGGCATGTCAGCGCTGCGCGGCCTTGGTTCAGTCCACCTGTATATGTCGGACAGATAGTTTCATGTTTTTCGGTGACACTACATGCCCAATAGTGCGTGAGGTCTTGCAAGCAAATTAGTTCGTGTTTTGCCAAAGCCGAAACAACTGCGGCGCAATGACGACAACTCCAGAAAGAAAAGGACAGCCCATGCGCACTCTTCCAACTGTTTATTAAAAGAAAAGAGGCATATTTAAAACCCTCACTCACCATGTAACGGCTCTCTATCACTCTCAACCAGTCAGTAACAAGTAATCTGTTAATGAAAAGACTAAACACAAATCGCAGAACGCTTCTTCTACCCTACACTTCCAGGGCTAGCTTACAACAAATGTTAGAAAAATAACCAAACAAACCTTAGCAATAGCAGCGTCAGTCAAACGTAGCAAAAGCAGTGTTATGCATTCGAAGCAAAAGCGATCAATACCTTAAGCATAAAAGCAAAACAAGAACAAAGTAAAATAATGATAAAAGCGCCACAGCAACAACACCCAGGCTTGGGCGTCGGACACCAGAAAAGGAAGAGAGAATTCTTGGCAGTGCAGGTCTTCAGAAAACTTTTCGAGATGGCACATTTTCGTTTCTTCGAAGAGCTACAGACCTGTCACTAATACATGTGCTCCCCTTCTTTTTAATAATAAAGGCTTCAAAAATTTCACGTGCCACCTGATCGCGACTTCTGCATAGAGTCCTAATGCTGCTAAACACTGGCTCACACTGGCATACTTTACAGTAGGGAGGCCGATTTGATCCCCCTTCGTTCTATAGCGATTTTTCATGCTCCCGTGCCTTGTTACTGATGCAACGTCCCGTCTGGCCTATGTAGACCCTTCCACATATCAGTAGGATTTCATACACTGAATCTCACTGACACCTGGAAGTGTCTACATAGGCCAGTCGGGACGTTGCATCAATAACAAGGCATGGGAGCATGAAAAATCGCTAAGTAACGGAGGGGGATCAAATTTGCCTCCTCCCAATGGGCTCTAGAACTATCTTGGACGTCCCTTGGACGTCCGTAGGACGTCAATGGGAGTTTTGATGTCCGTTGGGTGGGCACTGTGAAGATTGCGAGTGTGAACCTTCGATTGCGAGGATACTTTTATTGTACGCGTCCTCTATATATCGAGGTTACCTTAGTGACAGAGGAAGGGTTGTTTAAAATATTGCCGCACCAGCTCCACAGTAAAACAAAGCCTGCTCCGGAGCCTGGCGCTTTGGGATAACTAAACAACCGCGAGATGCCGCCACTTACTTGCCTAGCAGCGCAAGTGCCTTCTGGGCTCTTCACTGCAGTACACATATGTTGTGCAGCGAAGCTCAGATATATGGCTGCAGGGGCGGGCGATTTGGCTCTTTATTTACTCTTTTTCAGTTGTGGATTACACCCCCCTTTTCTTCCCCATAGGACGTGAAGGCTTCATGTTCAGTGAAAGCGTTATTTCTTAAAAGGGGCTGCAGTTAGATTGAATAGGACATAATTATGGAATAATCACAACAATGGAAACACCGTCAATAGAGCTAGGAGAAGTCCTAAATCGAACACCTAACAACAAGAAAAGTTCGAAGTTACATAACGAAATATCATTTAAGCGAGCGAGAGAGAGAATTTTAATCTGCTCAGTTTTGAAAAGTAACCGGAGCACGATTGTTCCTAATTTTCAGCCTCTTTTTTTTTCTTGCTCTGCCCTTCAAACGCATTTCTCTGTTTTTGTTGTTGACTAATTTGCGTGACTTTGGTAGAATAACCTTTCAGTCATTATTTATACAATAATAACTAAAAAATAACACCAAGCACGCAGGGGCAAAGCTAGAGGCTACCAAATCTCTACAAAAGAAAGGATTGCTGGTGGTTTAGCAATGCTAATCACGAAATACTGCGCGAAAGCAGGTTTTTGTTTTCAGGTGGACACCAACGTCATGTACCTCAAAGCGCGATTGAAAGCGCTTTTCCTTTCGTTTCTTGACTTGCGCACAGATGGAAGTTGATGGAGACGACGGCGGGGCATTGCACAACGCGAGAGCGTGTCGCAGTTTAACACGAAGTGTGATCGGCTGCGGCGATAGCGAACTGCTCTCGTGCAGTGTCCAGCGAAGCTGATATGTTCACACTGCCCCTGGTTCGCAACCCAGTGACGACAATATTTATTTCTCCGGGTTGGCCAATGCCACCATAATTCAAAGTCTCGTTTATTTCCCGCAATTTCTCGCACGACGTGATTAACTTGAGAGGCTTCACCACACACAAGCATTTTCCAGGTTAGGAGGTCAATAGTGCTTTCGCATTAAAAAAAAAAAAAAGATGCCCAGGCTTAGCTTGGTTAAGCCAAGAATGCGTTGCATATTGCGCGGTCTTTTTGCGCGAGGTATTGCTTGGCGGCACTCGATTGTCTCAGCAGCTTTTCCTCCGTGACGTATGGATGGATGGATAGGAGCGCCCCCTTTGAAACGGGGCGGTGGCAACCGCCACCATGCTCAGCCGTCCTTTTTTTTTTACTTTTTATTTTTTGTTTCCTTTTTTACGTGGTTTGGTGACGTCACGTCACGTGGTTTAGTGGCTGCCCGGCCGCGCTCAAGGGCTGAACTGAGTGATTGCAGTATGCTACGCATAAAAGGTGCTCCTCCTACACGCTCGGTTAAGCCCACTGCGGGACCGTGAATTGTCAAAGTAAAATATATCTGAAACTCTAGTCCTCCAGCCCGAGCGACTACCGCGAGCTTATTGTAGATTATACGAGTCTTAAAGGGCAATTGAAGTGGTTATAAAATTTGATGAGGTTAAACGAGCCGAATTTATGGAACATGCAGGTAAAGCCAGCGAAGTCATTTTGCGCTACCGTTTGAAGTGGTGGCGTAATCGCCGAATAAAGTGATGTCGGCGCTCAGGCTTCTCTGCAGTGCACAGCCACGGGAACAGGCCCCCATAATGACGTCACGTATGGCTGCGTTACGTTTCCAGTGAAGAAACAGTTGTGTAATGAAAGAAAACTAATGTCATCGGAGGTGAAGCTGACGAAGCGTTGTTTGGTGGTATCAGACGACCAGCACGCAGGCGAAGGCAGCTGTCGTCTGAAATTTCGGTGATAATGACGTCACTACGAGTTTCCCCGCATTCTCCGACGCAGTGAGGAGAAGCTTGAACATCGCCATGATTTTTAATCTACGTTTATTTCACCAGTGCAGAAATGCTTTGCATGTTTACCTAGAAGCTTCATAGATTCGAATTCTTGAATAACCTCGAATTCTAAAAAAAAAAAAACTTTAGCTTTTCTTTAAAGAGGTCTTTAAAAAAAAAATTCAGGGGGCTCATCGGCTCTCTGAAGTGTGGCAAGGCGAAGAAAGCCTTTCCTGGCGCAATGTTTAGCATTGATTTCTTTGTCTTTATTATTTTTAATTTTTTTTTGTTTATTTTGATTTGTAATGTCTGTTTTTAACGTTATCTTCTTTTTATTTCTTTATTATTTTTAAATTCCTTTACATTTATACTTTTTAATTTTTGTTGTTGTCTCGTTCCATTTTTGTTTATTCTTATTTTTATTTTTGTACTTTTTAAATTGTTCTTTTTATTTTTCTTATTTTTTAATTTGCGTGGGTGACCTCATTACTTCAAATCCGCGCACTCTGACGTCACAACCATTTCGACCAACCGAAACGCGTGACACCTCTGCTGACAGCCTTCTGTCGACAACGATGAGGCATTAAAGGTTATCGCCTTAATACGCCTTCTACCCTTCTTTCCCAGGCTGTCCGGCGGAAGACCATCGACAGTTGGGTCTCCTCCGGTCTGAGCGTGTTCCCCAAGCCCCTGGGAGAGGAGGAGGTGGCGTACGACGACACCGAGGTTCCGGCCCCTCCGCTTCCTCCCCGCAACCCGGGCTGGCAGCGGATAAGCTGGCCCCTGGAGCGCAACGCGCGGGAGACGCAGCAGGAGGAGGACGACGACTCGCCACCGTCGTCGCCGCCTCCGCCGCTGCCGACGTCGCCTGTGCCCACCGGTGAGTTATCCTTCGAGTTATCCTTCGGCCCGGTCTCTTTACGGATGCCTCTGCTCACGAGTCCTGCCGTTCTCCATCGACGAGTCCTATTCCGCAGCATCTGGGATACGTTCTCCGGGATCCTCTCTTCCTCTAACGCGCGCTACTCCGTCGAAAAACACAACAGAAAAGTTGCTGTCATAGAAACAGATTTTCTGTAATGTTTTCTTATACGAAAACGGCATATAGGTGTCCGTGGAAAAAACTTTGTTCGTCTGTGGCCTTTTGTTAACACACCCGAAGTGGTGCTTATCGCCACCTATTGTAAAATATATGCTACTACAGCTATAGCTATGGAACCATACAATTGGTTTTAGCTGTCTATAGAAAAGTATATCGGCTTGAAACAACAGCTGTAGACGGCCACAGGAAAGTTTTATAGCTATTTGGGCCATAGCCGGCCATAGGACATTTATAGCCGGCCATAGGACATTTTTATATGGGATATTTGACCAGGCACATTACAAAATTGTGTTTGTATAAAATTACTGCAGAACTACAGTCTACGGAAAAGTGCTGCAGCAAAAAAACTGCAGTACTATAGAAAAGTACTACTAAACAACAGAAAAATCTGTGATTACGACAAAACTATAAAATATTTTGTCGTATTTTGACACGGTTTTGTCGTTCCTCTCGACGAAATATCCGCGTTCCAGTGTGTCGCGAATTTTTGATGCGCAAACTCTGAAGGGATTGAAGGCGTGTGCGTATTGTGCAGGGTTTCTCATTTTATTAGATACTGATAGATTGGTAGTTTTGGAGTTCGGCTGCTGATCCCGAAGTGACGGGGTCGAATCCCGGCTGGATTTCGATGGAGGCAAAATGCCAAAACGACTGTGCACTGTGCGATGCCAGTGCATGTTAAAGAAGTCCAGGTGAAATATATTAATCAGCAACCCGGCATTATTACGCCGTGCCCTAAACCCGTTGTCAGTTTCGGATCGTAAAACCCGAAACGATAATTTAATTCAATACAGAATAATTACTTTGGACCACGTTACGAAACATGCTAGGATGATCAGAGCATGTTAGGTAAGTTATAAATTAATATTCAGGTACAGGTATGGACAAAATACGCATGACCACGTAACTCAAATTCAGAAGCTTTTCCGTGTAGCTATTATAGCACCCTAATGAACATTTTGTATCGAATAAACTGAAACACCGTGTACATAAACGACTTAGGAACGGATAGAAACGGAAAACATGAAAAGTAAATGTCAACGGAAGCCAACGCCACGTTCTTACGAGAGGATTTCCAGAATCGGCGAATAGAAGAAACGTCTTTTTGATGTGGCATAAAAATTGCATTTTTTAATTACTATTCTAATGACACCTCTGGGCCCCACAAAATGTTTCTAGGAGGAAGAACGAGATCTCTGCACATAATATGATTACTGCATCGTATGTTAATTTCTTATGTTAATGTTTCCACAGTTCGTATGTTACTGCGGTAAGGCAAAATTGACGCTTGTTTGGACCGAGCATTCTGCTTGAATTCATTCGCGTCAAATCGCTTTTCAGTTGAGAAGCTTTGTGAGTTTTTTTTTTGTCTTTTTATTCTGACGTCGCCGTGATTGTTTCGCAAGGGTAGACGCGGGTATTCGTCTATTTTTGTATTCGAAGAGAGTCTACTGCGGAATTCGAATAACATTCTCCTGTCTCCCCGCCATACAACGCCACGTTAGTATGCATAGTTCTTTCTTTAATCAAGTCATGGGCCAGAATTCCACATCAGTGTCCGGCTTTCAAGGATAACCGGTTTGTGGACGTTTCTGGACACTATACACGGCTCTAACGACGAAACGCTTGTGATGTCACCCATCGGCGACGTAACACACTTTAGCCCAGCTGCTTTTGAACAGTTGAAATATCTGCACACAGGTGGCGCGACCTTTCGTATGTTCTCAGTTTTGAGGTACCGGCGTGCCACTGATTTCAATAACTCTGCGTTGCACATCTTATCGCTCACCTTTACCGCGTTCCTGTTTGAAATTCTTTCAAGAGAAGGGTTATTCTTTGCGCTGCTTGTGAATTCTTTGGACGTGCAGTTGAACGCACGTTTTCTGCGAGCCTGCCATTCTAGAGTGCAGTGCCGGCCTGTTAAAAAAAGTAATGAGCCAATTTAGACACATGCAGAACCCTGGAAGGGTGCTTCTCCACAGTTGTACCCTTTATGCGGGGAAGGCCACCCCGTTCCAAGGCGTTGTCGGTGGCCGTACACACGATGTGCGAATAAGAGAAATTAAGCAGAAAGACTAGTAAAGAATTTCGATTATTTTCTTAAGTAAAGTACCTGGCTTAGCAGCGGCGCTTGTGTGCATTTGCAACTGTTAGTGGTTACGTTTGGTGTAATGCGTTAGCGGAACAAACTTAAAGGGCAGCTGCAGCACTTTTTTGAGAATTTCGCGATATTCAAGGATTCAAATCTATGTAGGCTGTAGGTAAAGCATGCCAAGTGTTTTTGCACTAGCGTTTAAAATAGTGACGTAATCGACGATTGAATTTTGCGCTTTTCCTCAATGCACCAGAGGAGTGCAGGAAAACTTAGCGTGACGTCAAAGAAGGTATGATTTCAAATTACCGCTGTCGTCCGCCACATCCTGCCCTGACGCTTTATACGCTGCCAAACAACTTTCGGCAGGGTTCGCCTTCGGTGACGTAAGTTTTTTCCCTTCAAAGCAGGCGTTTGTGCGTTGGGAATGAAGCGATACCTTCGATGACGTCATTATGCGCTCCCCACTTGGCGTTGTGCGCTGCGGAGAAGCTTGAAAGGCGTCAGGATTTTAATCGGCGATTACTTCACTATTTTAAGTGCTAGCCCAAAAAGATTTCGCATGCTTTACCTGCAAGTTTCACACATTCGACCCTCTTAAGATCGTTGATTTCTAAAACCTATGCAGTTTCCCTTTAAACAAAAATGTCTGCAGCGAAGTAGCACGGCGGAGCTCTGGAATTCACGCTTGTGAAAAGATTGATTCAGTAACCGTTTATTAAGTAACGGCCCTAGTTTTGAAATGGAGTGTAGATATTGACGTTCCAACGCATCGATGAGCTGGTTTGCTATGCATTCTGTGCCTTCGCTTGATTGTGCATTAGGGCGCATCTTGATATTCACTTGCCACTTGTCACACTACAAGCTGCACCTACAGCGCTTTAATATGCGTCCTCAGTGTATCATGCTCTTGTATTGCGGAATAGAGCAGAAATGTTAGGGTAACAAGTCTCTACATGCATCGCAAGAGTACACAATCGAGAATGTCTGGACATAGCAACACGTCTCGACTGATGGCGTGACTACTGTGGGCGTGACTGTAACATTCGCACATTCTTCCGCATAGCTCTTGCAAGGTCTATTCTCTGCATTTTCAAATCCTGCGCCCAGCTATGCAGCACATCTACGGTTTCATAACTACGCGCAAACCACAACAATGTGCTAACTATAGCGACTGCGGGGCTCGCACAGTGAGCTCTAGTTAGATGAAATTGTTCTTTCGATGCTTTTCTTAACTAGTTAAGAGGCGACTGCCTCAGGTTAGACTCAAATGTACCGAATAAGTGACGAAACAGACCTGCGCATGTCCAATTTTCGCTGGTCATTTTTTTACTAATGATGATCTAATTAAAGAAAAAGCAGGTTCTTGCTATTCTCATTGGCGTCTGTTTTCCAGAGAGATGACGTCTGCTCTGTGACTTCATGCTTTTGTGAGGTTGGTGGTTATCTGAAAGTCCCGCCAGCAGGCGAAGTAGTCCGCACTGTTATCAGATGGCGCTGCTTTCTATTGTCCGTGCAGCCCGCTTAGTTCGAAGCTGCCGCGGTGCGCGCTGCCGACTACTGCGCCGTTGACCTTATTTCGGAGCGCGCTTCTCACATGAGCGACTGGATGGCGCCACTGTACAACTGTCTCTCTGTTTCTCCCTTTTAGATTTTTTTTTTGTCACACTTGGCTCTGCTCTGACCATGGCTCTGACCAAATTGTTCGTATGGTTTCTCTCTCACCCGAGAGATGGCGTTCGTTCTGTGTTCTGAGAATTCTGAACTCTCCATCTGCTAGTGGCGATTCTCGTGACTGTATAAGTTTATTATACGGGCTGCGCTCTCTTTATAAAAGCGATTGAAGCAAGCCAGGCGAGTGAGTTTGATCATCTCGCGCCAAGAACGATGCAAAAAGGATTATTTAAGGCGACTATTGGTTTATTGGGGTTTAACGTCCCGAAGCAACTCAGGTTATGAGGGACGCCGTAGTGAAGGGCTCCAGAAACCTGGGGTTCTTTAACGTGCACTGACATCGCACAGCACACGGGCCTCTAGAGCGACTTTTGGTGGTGGGGGGTGAACGAGCGTCTCATAGCCCTGTCTGGTTCCTTAGGGAAAGGGCAGATATGGTTCAGACATACACTCGGTAGCATAAACTTATTTTATGTCAATATTTACGGTTTGGTTGGTTTAGTTTATTGGCGTTTAACATCCCAAAGCGACTCGGGCTATGAGGGACGCCGTAGTGGAGTACTCCGGATCATATCGACCACCTCAGGTTCTTTAACGTGCACTGACATCGCACAGTACACGGGCCTCTAGAATTTCGCCTCCATCGAAAAAATATTTACGGTCATATGTATGGTTATGTACGAAAGTTATCCCGGAGAATCAGAGATGTCCTCAGAACGTCCACAAATGACCTCAATATCAAACAGAAATTTGAGACATTCATGGTATATCCTGACAACCATCCTCAGCAGCACGTATGTTGGTCGACATCCAAGCGACATGAATTTCGCGCTTCAAGCGCAACATTGTTCAGATGTCAGTGGGTAGATATTTTATTCTGGGTTTTCGATAAGGTCTAACGGAATCGTCTAATTCTCAGCCCGAAACATTCTGCAACTGCCAATGCTGTTCGAGTGGTCTTGGGAGACGCAAAGTTCACTCGTGAAATTACTGACACCTAGCTTAACATTTCTAATGTTCACCTGTAGTCCCCTTTTCTCCTCTTGAAAGTAGGAATATGTAATTTTAAAGGTACAAGAACATGTTTAACAGTTTGTGCTTTGCACAGCTGGAGTCCCTCGCTGTCCGATGATTGCAGACCCAGACATCAAAGTGAACGTGCAGAATGTCCAGAATGCAGTTCGGTGATATGTTGCAGATGTCAGAATAAGTGACGGTTGTTAGGAAAACGCGTTTTTGTCATCGCATGCATAAAAAGTGGCAAGGTTTTAACGTAGCTAAACTGAGCATACGTGCGAAAGCATGTGTTTAGCCTGGTTGGCTAATAGTTTTGCATTGCTGGGTCGTCGGCACGTCTGGCGACGGTATTAGGCCCAGGTTCAGCTCTGATCGAGGTTAAGCTGATGGAAGACGACGATGTGCAATGCCCAGCGTGAAAGTGTGTTGCAGTTTACTTCTGCATGGGCTGTTGCTGTGCTAGGTTTTGCCAAGGTCACCTTGAAGGTCAAGCTTCACACAAACTCGACGAGCCGGTTAGACCTCGTGAAGCAGTGTTTTCACATTAAAGCTGGTACGGACGGACTCTCTTAAGCGGTTCACAAGATTGCCAAATAGTCATGCTGCGTTAAATAAATGTGTACTCACCTACAACGGTCTCTTAACGACCGTGTGCTCATTTGTAACGGGACTTTTAAGGGCTGTTTCGGTAGAGATCCCTTATCCGAGCACATAAACAATATTGATTTAGAAATGTACATTCATCTTATTTCAGAATGTGAACGTTAACCAAGGCCGGTGTTTCTTCCCAGCTCATTGCATGGTCGTTCTGACGAAAAGTGAAAAATCCGTGAGAAATAGATGTCGGAACATTACATTAATTCGCTTTTCTGGATTTGCAGTCATGGACTGGAACAGATTACCCGCAGGCCTATTTTATGCTCCATTGAAGACAAGTTCCGTGCCTGGCTGTTATGTATGACGTAGCGAGCAGTTCTCATGTTCTGTATATTTTCTTTATGTTTTTCATTGCATTTTCTCTTTCTGGCTTTACTATAGTGCATAGAAATTTGTAAATTGGGGGATTTAACGTCCCGAAGCGACACGCAGGCTTGGAGGGACGCCGTACTGAAGTGTTCTGGGTTAATTTAGACCACCTGAGGATTTTTTTTTTACTATGTACTAACTTCGTACGGCACCCTGCCGCTTTTGCATTTATCCTCCATCGAAGTGCGGCCACCGCTGCCGGTATTCGAACCCGTGACGTTTGAGTCAGTAGGCGAACGCCAAAGCCCGTGAGCCTCTGCCGAGGGTACTAGTGCATGATATGCCTCTGTCGCGCTCACCATAATTAAATGGCTTGGGACGCTGCAGGAAAGTAAAGTAAATAAATAACGAAATAATGTCGCTTGGAATATTTCGCGATGGGTCCCAGAAAGGCAATTCAAGCAAGATGGAGAGGTGGGCTACTTTTTATCGGTTAATTCTAGAAGGAACGACGCTAAAGGACGTGGAACTAGGTGAAGACAGGCACAGCGGGAGCCCTGAAAGCAAGTTTTCTTTGAACACGTTCACGTAAGTGTAAAGGCCTCGAAGATTCGCTCCCAAAACGCCACAGCATAGCGCTCAGGTCCAACTGGAGCGCTCCTATTAATCTCGTATTGAGCACGGACTCGGATTAACGGGCGCTCGTCCATTCAGTTTTCCTTTGGAAGCTTTGCCTTCTTCTACGCGTGCAGCTCAGCGGGGTAGAAAGGGGGGGGGGGGGGGGGGCGAGCGTGACAAATCGGCTACTCGTTTGTACGGTGGCTGTAGCGTCGGTGGCAGCACGCGCGGAGTCGGCAGCAAGCGCATCTCTTCCATGCCATATAGCTACTCACTGCACTAAGCCGTTACGCGTGCCCGATGGACGCTTCTTGGCTGGCAAGGGAAAAAAGTAATAACAAGAGCGCAGGAACGTCATAACAAGAGCAACAGCGCATCAACAAGGTATGACCGAACGGCAGCTATATAGCAAGCAGTTCCCGGTGTTAGACACGCTCCCCGCGTACTGCGGCACGCCGCCGCACCCGAACCACTTCCATAATATCTGGGCCAGCAGACAGAGGGCGCTGGCGTAACTATTAATCGCAGCGCCGTCTGGCGGCCGCCGGCGGCGGTGTTGGATGCGCGGCCGCGGCGATCATCGCTGATGAGTGGGTACACAGCGTTTGGGGGGGGGGGTCTCGCTGTTGGTTCGTTCTTTTAAAAGCCCGCCCCATCCTTTGTTGGCGACGCGCGCCCCTGCAGGTGCTGGCGGCTTCGGCGATCATCGTCATTCTTCGGCGCGCGCACAACTGGGCAACGGTCAGACGGAGGCGTGTTTACAACGACTCGACGAACACGGACGGGCTTGCCTTGGCTCGGTTTTGGCTTTGTTCGCTTTTCTTTTTGTATTTTGTTCTGTTCGCAGCGCGCCCGGCAGATTCCCGTTACATAATGAGCGGCCGCTCCTCCCCCCCCCCCCCCCCCCCCCCCCGCTTCTTTCCACGACCGACCGACAGAGGGGCCTGGGCTGACCTACATTTGAAGCGGAGAGGCGAGTCCTCGGTAAAGTCGCCGTAGCTCTGTGTGTTGGTGTAAGCGCGGGATTGGAATTTATTAACGGCGTGGCGTTATATTAATCATCGGTGTGACTGATGATGCTGATCCCTCCTCGCGAGCCGTGAGATGGATACTCGGGGTTCGCGGGTGCTCAAGCAGAGGGCGCTACCGGTCACGTACGCGAGGCAGAATTTTAAACGGCGTGGCCGAGGTGATTAGCCTTGAAAAGAGAGGAGTGTGTGTTGTCTTTGGAGTTGATTCGAAGTCGAACGGAACTGTAGCAGAACTGACTCGAACGGGGACGTCGTCGTTTATAGGGGCGCTATGTCGAAGCAGCATGGCTGGCACACGAAATGACATATTGTACTTCGTGACTAGAATGACACCCATACTGCACATGGTTAGGTATGCGGAGCCGGATTGGCATTTGCGATTGCGCGATTAGCATGCTCGTCTCGGTTCTCGAAAGCCCGCAGTCTGTTTCGAAGCTGTTCCTTTTCCAAGTTGTTAGTCGGCGAACTGCGAATCGAGGACATATTCACTTCTGTTGCCGCGCTTGTCGTCCTGACAGCGAAAAACTTCCCGCGTAATAAATATACGATGAGCGTCTTGATATCGCAGCGAGCGAGCGGCTTGATGGAGTGCCATGCTGGTCTGTGCGCCCACCCCAATGCAGTTTTATGTAAGCTACGGCAGATGGCGTCTCATGTGCTGTCGTCTGCGAATTGTGGTGCTGCAAGTTTTCGGACAAAGAAATGATACCTCACATTTAAAATTATGTCGAGTGACAGTCACCAAATTTCTCCGAATTCTTTGGTTTATGGTTTATGGGGGTTTAACGTCCCAAAGCGACTCAGGCTATGAGGGTGTGAGGGACACCTTAGCGAAGGGCTCCGGAAATTTAAACCACCTGGGGTTCTTTAACATGCACTCTAGAATACCGCCTCCATCGAAATTCGACAGCCGCGGCCGGGATCGAACCCGCGTCTTTCGGGTCAGCAGCCGAGCGCCATAACCACTGAGCCACGGCGGCGGTTGACATTCGACTTTCTGGAGAGACGTCTTCTTATTTTTTGCGTGGGTTTTAATCACTATCTCTTACAATCCCTAGCCCTGGGGTAAATAAATGAATAAGTACTTAAATAGATTATCGTTCCTCAGAACAGCAAGGCGGATGCAAGGTAAAGTTGAGAAGTTCTTTGGCAAGTTAACGATTCTTCCCAGTCCCAAGCTGCAACTTTAAAAGGTCACAGGGACACGGAAGAGACAACTTCATCAGGTACTTGCCCTAAGCAAAATACGTTAGCCACGGACTTCTCGTAACCCCGCCGACATTTTTGCGGCAGCGTAATACGCTTTCATCACTTAGAAAAGTCGTTTTTTTTTTTTTTTAGAGCTGGAACATTTTTTTCCCCACCGCTCCGAAGGAAGCTCGTGACGTTGACAACGACGTCGAGTGCGTCGCAAGCTTGCTTCGTTAAATTTCCCACGTTTATCTTTTCTTTCTGTCTCTCTTAGGAAGTTAAGGAGATAACTAGTTAAGAAATGCTTGCTCTCTAACTGCTTAACTACCACATCACTACTGAAGCCGAGGCGACCGTCCTTTGTTCACACGCACGCACGCACGCACGCACGCACGCACGCACGCACGCACGCACGCACGCACGCAACGGAAGGCCAGCTTCTGGCCGGAGCGTTGACTGTCTCCCCAAGAAGCGTTTTTAAACTTTCCTGTATATGTGCGTGTGTGTGTGTACGTAGCATGCACGTACTGGCACACACGCGCGGACCCAGCTGACCGCAGCCTATTTCGCAGTCCCTCTGCACCGTCCTTCTACAACACAGCGGCAATTAAACTGCCATTACCGGACACTTCGCGCGGCACTATCTTTCCCCCTTGCGCAGCCCGAGACGCCCCGCCGAGAGAAAAAGCTCCCGAGAGGACCATCATGACCACCAGAGGGAGAGAAGGGTGTTCAGCCGGCCGGGTGCGTGTTTATATATATATATATATATATATATATATATATATATATATATATATATATATAAAGCGAACGCCCGTGCGTCTTGGTATACCCTGGTCCTTCCTTTTTCTTCATTCTTTCTTTCCTCCTTTCTTCTGTCGTTCTCCGTTAGCGCACGTGGCATCTGCGTCGCAAAAGCACACGATGGGTGTTGCTGCAACGACCGCCATCTTTCCGGCACTGGCCAGTATTCTCTGCGCGTGACCGATGTGGGGACTTTGCGGCCATAGCTGAGCGACCATAGCCATAGCTGTGTGACTATGTCACGCTACTGGTCCGATTGGATTTAAACAGACGTACGACGGCCGCGTTTCGATGGATGTGATGCGCGAAACCGTCCGTGTGCTGTGCGATGTCGGTGCACGTTAAGGAATGTTACGGGGTGGAAATCACATCCGGAGCCCTCCACTGCGACGTCTCTTTCTCTCTCCCTTCTTTCACTCCCTCTTTCATCCTTTCCCTGCCGGCGCAGTTGAGGTGTCTGCCGGAAAGTGAGACAGTTACTGCACCTTGCCTTCTTTTTGAGATCCGCAGTGGCTCTGTGGTTAGGGCGCTCGGCTACTGAGCCTGAGTTTCCGGGTTCTAACCCGGCCGCGGCGGCCGCGTTTCTATGCAGGCGGAACGCAAAAGGCGCCCGTGTTCTGGGCCGATGTCAGTGCATGGTAAAGATCCCCAGGTGGTCGAAATTATTCCGGAGACCTCCACTACGGCACTTTTTTCTCTCTCTCTTATCCTTTATCCCTTCCGCCTCCGCGGTGGCTCAGTGGCTATGGTGCTCGGCTGCTGGCCCGAAAGACGCGGGTTCCATCCCGGCCGCGGCGGCTGAATTTCTTTGGAGGAGAAATTCGAGGCCCGTGTACTGTGCGATGTCAGTGCACGTTAAAGAACCCCAGGTGATCGAAATTTCCGGAGCCCTCCACTACGGCGTCTCTCATAGCCTTAGTCGCTTTGGGACGTTAAACCCCATAAACCAAACAAACCTTTATCCCTTCCCTTACGGCGCGGTTCAGGTGTCCATCGAGATGTGAGACAATTACTGCGCACTTGGAATGAGGAGTCATCATTGCTTTGCATTACCCCAATGCGGGTTACCGCAGTGATCTCGAATTTTTTCAAGACAGAACATATACCCGGCAAGGACACTGAAAACCAATTTCCTGAGCTCAGATGTCGGGTATTTAAACTGCAATGATTGTCTCGTTAGAAATCTATTACTTCTGGGAGAACAGTTGGAAGCACCTTGGGATAACATGTCTTGTTTTAAGTTGCTGAATTATTTTGTCTCACCGTACGCCAGTAAATTGCCAGCCACGATTTCACCTTGTGGAACAACCGCACAATGCGGTGTGGTCATGGTCCTGCGTTCGACTACGTCACCAAGGCCATTTTTCTTCAGCTGGGTAGGTTAGGGAAACATGTGTATCTTTCTATCGGATTTTCTCAGCTGCCTTCTAGAGTGTGTTAACTGCGATTTTCCCTGCCGACTTCTGAATAATTTTTATTCTCGTTTCGCTTAGCACAGGGAGCACCGTAGAACGATGCTCGCGTACTGCATACTCCCGTCGGCGTTGTGACGTCATCGGAGGCTGTTAACCTTATTGTTCCTCTTTTCATGCGTGGCCTCGTACACGCCACAAGTGGCGCCCAGCGCCTCGCTTCGCGGGTTTTAAGTGAAAGAGTATTATACTCCTCGAGGAAGGGAACAAATTTATGCGCCTGTCAAGTTGCCGCGGTTTCGCAAGCTTTCGAGTCGCGTTGCACTTTTCGCGCCATTTTTTTCCCGCTCTTCTTCCTTTTGTGGCGCCTGCCCCCCCCCCCCCCCCCCCCACCCTTTTTTTTTTCTTTAAATTTCCCAGCTTCTTGAAACACGTTGTTTATCGCCCCCTCTAGGAGGAAGCTGGTAGTTATTCCACCATGTCTGTACGGACACTGAAAAGCGAAGCGCGAGGCGTGAACTGCTTGTTTATTTTCGTCATGTATACGAAGGCGTCTCAATAAAGCCAGAGGCGAGAGAAACACCGTCGCTTCGAGTCCTATTTGTGGCCGCTTTCCCAAAGGCCTATTTTGGGAAGTGTGTACGGGAAAGTGAGCGAGTGGGAAATGTACAGAAACACGAGCTATAGACGCTGCCGTGTTAATTACGTGTAAGAATTGTAGCGCCTGCTCTTTTGTCTTCGCTTCTTTTTCTTTTTTTTAAACAGGAGCTTCGCGAAGAACATCCGCGCGCCCGTACTTTCCCTGGCGTCAGCTTTGGCACTTAATAACAAGTTCACCTGGTTTTTTCTGAACTGAAGTGCTTAGGCTAGCGAGAGATGCCCTTTTGTCAACTTTTCTTGAACATGAGAGACGCAAATTGTGGTTTGTTTGTTAAAAGAACTGTTACAATGTTAGTAAGAACAGTTAAAAGCTACAGAACAAAATAATTTACGAAGCACGACTCGTTTTACTTTGGCGCGGCTTCTATTGCAGCTCAGCTGCACTATCAATACTTGAATGTCCGACCCGTGCTTAGGCACCAGACAGGCCACGTGTTCGTTGTAACCTGACTTCAGAACTGCTCTGGGTAAATTCTAAAAAAACTCGTCCAATTTTCGACATTTCGGGGACTCGACATTAGGCGACGACTTGACGTGTGACCCCGTGACTTTTAAATACAAGACAGCTTAGAACCACAGAGTTCGCGGCTCACTTGGTGCAATATAGTACACAATAGTCGGTCTCCATGGCGTAAGTTAGTTCGTCGAAGTAGGGCTTGGACACACGTGTCTGCGTGTTTATTTCGCCTATGCAGGACGCAGAGTGCGGTCATCAGATGGCCGATGGTCTCTAAGCGTAATTGACGGTGTGCCAGGGGAAAGGGAAACGCAGGTGAGAGAGGGTAGTTATGGCTTGCAAATTGGCTGCGATAGAATATCATTCCTGCGCATTGCATGCTGGGATCGCCTCATTTTCTCATCACCCTCATCATCCTCATCACCCGACCGAGTGTTTCGCCTACTTAACAATGCAGCCGCCTGAGCCGGATTCCAACCCGCGACCTCGGGCTCAACAATCGAACGTCGTAGTCACTGAGTCACAACGGTGGTACTGGAGAGAAGAGATGCGCGTGACTTGTAATTATTGCCGATAAGGATGATGCAATATGCACGCAGCATTGCAATTATAGCAGTCTTATTGCGTCATATTTAGTCTTAAAGGGAAACTGCATAGGTTTTAGAAACCAACGAGCTTAAGAGGGTCGAATGTGTGAAACTTGCAGGTAAAGCTTGCGAAGTCTTTTTGGGCTAGCACTTGAAATAGTGAAGTAATCGCCGATTAAAATCCGGATGCCCTTCAAGCTTCTCCGCAGCGCACAAGTCCAAGTGGGAGGCGCATGATGACGTCATCGAAGGTATCGGTACATTTCCATCGCACAAACTCCGGTTTTCAAGGAAAAAACTAACGCCACCGAAGGCAAACCCTGTCGAGATTTGTTTGACAGCGTCTAACGAGTCAGGGCAGGGTGTGGCTGACGACAGTGGTAATTTGAAATCATACCTTCCGTGACGTCACGCTGAGTTTCCCTGCACTCCTCCGGTGCATTGAGGAGAAGCGCAAAATTCAATCGTCGATTACGTCACTATTTTAAAATGCTGGTGCAAGAACTCTTGGCATGCTTTACCTACAGCCTACGTAGATTTGAATCCTTGAATATCGCGAAATTCTCGAAAAAGTGCTGGAGTTTCCCTTTAACTGAATGGGTCTAGAAGGTGGGCTCCTAGAGGCACTGGGTCAATATGAAAGAGTCAGTGGGCCAATGCACGATTCTTATTTACCGCTTCCTTCCAAGAGGGTGAAAAAAACGGAGGATCGTAAAACGGTGCCAGACGCAGCACTAACCTCGTTATTATCCGCGCGTTAGGCGACGTTCACGCCCCCGTGCGGCAGAATTGCGAGGCTCCTCTTTTTTTCGCATCCGCGCCGCTCGTCAGCGCATATGGCGAAGCGCGGCGGCTAAGTAAGTGGACGGCGCGGCCAACCCCCAATCTCGCTCCATTTCTCACGAACGCGGAAAAAATAACACCCGTCTCGGCGGCGGCGGCGATGGGGCTCAGTATATCGCTTCGGCGCGGGAGTTCCCACGTGACCGCAGGCCTGTATACCGAAGGCGTGCGGTTCTGTTTTGTTTTTTAATTTTATTTATTTATTTTTTTTTTTTTTTGGGGGGGGGGGCTTTATTTTCATTGTGCGCCTCTCATTCATATACAGTCGAACCCCGTTATAACGAAGCTGAAGGGGCCCGGCGATTACTTCGTTATAGCCGTAGCTTCGTTGTAACCCGTGTTGACCCAGCTTCGAAGGGGAACCGTGAGTCCTTTGTCATATCTATTATTTTGCTACAAACCGCTTCGCTATAAAGCGGCTCGACTGTACATATAAATGCACACTGGCATCTAGAAAGGATAGTCCACCGGGAATCTTTGTTAAATTTTACAGTCGTCTAGCGTGTCTAAAATATTTAACTGCGCGCGACTGTGTCGTTTCGAGAAGGTGTTACACAACAGAGCTGGGGCAGGACAGTTGGAGAGGGGAGGATTCTAGTGGTGCGGTGATATCGGCCAATCGGTCAGTTTGAAACAATGATTTTATACGATACAGATGTGGCCTAAAAGCAAGACGTAAACAGTTTAATTACAACGGGTTAAACAATCATTACGTAAATAAATCGTCAAATATTTTGGAACAGCTTATCCACCCTGTAGGTAACCGAACTTAAAAAATGTGTTGCCTGGTAGATGTTATTGCATGTTTACAAAGCACAAAGTTGAAGCGAATGATGCTAGAAACATGCTGCATATAGTTTTTGTAGTGAATGGATGTATATGTTTAGGAAATGTATACTTGAAGCTCTTCACTTCCGCTGCGTCCTTTTTCTTGATGGCTTGTGTTCGTCGTCGCTCGTGAGGGCTATTTCGGCAAAGTGATGTGCTTCTGAAACAAACGAACAAGAAAAACACTCCGAAACTTTCATATGAATGTTTGAATCATACGAATCCTTAGAAAGTCAGAGCCTAAGAGGCCGATCTTTATGAAGACCCTTCTTATTATTAATGAATTCTTTGGATCAGACTTACCAGGACGAAGCTGTACTGTTCATTTCTGCCTTCTGGTATGCATACTCGGTAACCAATTCGCTTGCGTTTGTAGAAGTCAAGCGTATGAGGCAGGAAAGACCGGATTCGCTCCTCGCAAAGAACCCCAGGTGGTCTAAATTATTCCGGAGCCCTCCACTAGGGCGTCCCTCATAGCCTGAATCGCTTTGGGACGCTAAACCTTATAAACCAACCAATGAACCTTTCGCACCTCTTAGTGACATACTTGCCTCCCTCCAAAAGCAGATCGCTCCTTGTTATCTCTGCGCATCCTACTTCGTCGCTCTCTGCGCCGAATAGCCGCCCGGCTTATCTTACAAAATCTAGGACTGCCTATAAATAGCTCCCACGTAAGTGTCATTGTCTTTCACCATAACGCTGGAAACGCAACAAACACGCGCTCAAAGAAAAAAGAAGTGACTCGCAGTACAACGGGAAAAGAGGACATGTGCTGATTCGTACTTCCGCCAATAATTACACTTGTCTTTCATACCCGTGTTTTTTTTTTTTTGCTTTGTGTCACTTTTAGTGCAAGGCGGTATGATATTGATCAGGGCCTGGACTGGCCCTACCTAGTGCCTTAAGCTGCACTGAACAAATGACGAGGGGGGGGGGGGGGGGGGGGGGACTGGTTAGCAAGGCAGAGTAAGTGAGTGTTATAGCAGTGAGATTTCGCGCTGAGACCCGGATTGAGGAGACCATTCGCACGTGATTTATACGGTCGCGATAATAGCACTTCCGACGAGACAATGCTGAGATCTGTATCCACTCACGCTATCGAAGAGAGTGACGTCAGAGTCGGTGGCGAAACATACAAAGCACTTCCCCTTTCGATACGGGCAAACCTCTTGGTAAGAAACGGCATTCGTTGATGTAGTGGACAGAACGAAGTAGACCTCCTTATTCATGTCCAGCATTCTTCTATAAAAGTTTTGGATATTGGAATATTAAGGTACTGTTATGGAAATATTGAAGGTAGTATGCGCAGCAAAATTTTTCCTTTAAAATTTTTCCATCGCTCGCGTCGAGCTGTTAAGAGTGACATAAAAATCAACGGGGAACGGTTTTGACGATAGCGAAAGCGTTAATGGCAAAAAAAATTAAAGCCTGCCGACGGGAGATCTGCGGATATATTGATTGTGATAGTGAAATCTTTCAAAAAATTGCGTTCATAGACTCTTTCTCGTTGAAAAATGCTTTTGTCCAGAATTGATTGCTGGATATATGTCATCCTGGTAGCTGTCGTAAATACATGTGTGTGGTTCTTTCTTTCTTTCTTTCTTTCTTTCTTTCTTTCTTTCTTTCTTTCTTTCTTTCTTTCTTTCTTTCTTTCTTTCTTTCTTTCTTTCTTTCTTTCTTTCTTTCTTCTTTCTTTCTTTCTTTCTTTCTTTCTTCTTTCTTTCTTTCTCTTCTTTCTTTCTTTCTTTCTTTCTTCTTTCTTTCTTTCTTCCTTTTCTTTCTTTCTTCCTTTCTTTCTTTCTTTCTTTCTTTTGCCTTTCTTTCTTTGTCTCTTTTTCTTTAAACGTCATCATCATGAATCTCATCCGTGCACTGTATACCCTCCCTGCACCAGTCATGGGGCCTCGTCATCAGGGGCTATTCAGTGGGTGATCATGAGACCTAAATCGTCAGCAATATAATTAAGCCGTCACCGGATTTCGCTGACAAGCCCATGGAGGACGCAAGTCTGTCCAATTCCTCCCTTGCGGATTTCTGTTCCCAGATGGCAGCACACACCGAACCACGCAAAGCGAAACTTTTGCGCGCTGCTTCTCTCCACTAACGCTCTCTCTCTCTCTCTATCATAGGTGTTTACATTCGCGACTGCGGCGTAGTGAATTCGGTGACTTCTCTTTCATCTTCCTTTCCGGTTTTGTTCGCGAATAAAGAGAGAGAAAAATTAAGATAAATAAAAGAACTAGTGAATGGACGAAGCGCGGTCGTAATGCGAAAAACGTGCTCGTCGCGTCCAAGGTCTTTTAGCCCTGTGAGGAAGGCGTGAAAAATCAGTCGCGCCCAGAAGAACCATAGAGAACGCATGCAGAGGCGCTGCTTCTGCGGAGCTATAGGAAGAGCGCGAGAATGCTCAGAAATGATCTCTGTGCCTTATCGTCAGGCGAGAGGAAGTGAGTGAAAAAAAGATGAAAAAGTAAACAAATATGTATAGCCCGCAACTTTCTTAGGCCTTTTCCGTAGCAGTATGTGGCCCCGGCACCGCGGCGGCTTGCATACAGAGAGGGTTCCCACGATCTCTACCGTGAACTTGGACGATCGCCGAGCACTGCTCGTTGTTGGAATAGGGAGTGCTTTGGCAGGGCGGTCCTGAGTGCGGTGAGCTGGTCGCTCATACGGAATGCGGAATAAAAAAGGAGATGTTGATTGCGCCAGTGAGTTATACAGGGCCCCGCTATATGCGCAATGGCAAAATTGAAATGGAGAACAGTTCGTCTTCTTAGAGACGGCGATTCTAATTAACCGAGCTGCGCCACCGCACCAGTTTCCTAGCAGGGGAAGCAAGAATTATTTCTAGTTCGTGATTCGAACCGGAGACCACCGCCTGCTTACAGAGGCAGCGGTTGGAGCAGTAGGGTTTATCAGTTTGGAGAGTGTGTGGCAGAGCTAGGCCGAATGCGTCAACAGATCGGTGCGATGTGTTTAGTGGACCAATTTCTTCGGGAGAATTCCCCTGGGTGGGGTGAAGTTGAAACAAGGAAGTAGATATGGGGGCTCGGGGATTCCCTTTGTATGTAGGTAATATGCGTTGTATGGTTCCGAGTGATCCAGTGCGCTTATTACTTTATATGCGGTGTGTCCCAGCTAAATGTAGCCAATTTTTTAGTAGGAAAACGGAGTGTTCTAGGCGAGTGAAACCAAAATTTTGAATACTGTTGAGAGGCGTTTGACCTAGTCTTCAGCATTTTGTCCGTTATGAAAAGTTAGCTCATTTGTAAGAACTAACAGGCTAACTTTTTAATTATTGGCATCGGGTAGAAAGTGTCAATCCGGAACTCGTACACCGTGTCGAGAAGTAGCCGAACGAGGTGCATACAACAAGGTGTCATTTGCGTAAGTTTTTGGGCCGGTCCGAAAACCAAGCCCGCCAAAGGTCAGCAGTTGCTGGCGGACATCTTGGGGCCACTTAAAGGTGCACTGAAGAGGATTCTGAACATGTCTTTTTGCCGCGGGAACTCGGATCCACACGTTCCTAGCATTCTTAGAAACAGTGACTTATTGCCCTGTGTGGCCGATTTCCCCAATTAAAACGAATTAACGTCCGGCTCCCGCCTTTTTTTTTAAATTCTGCCTCGTACGGTGGGCGGAGTCGAGCAACGCGTGGAGCGCCTTTCACCCAGTCCCGTGGAGGCTTTGCTTTCGCTTTATTTTGTTTTTTAGGTTTCCATGAATAAATAGTTTCATTCGCAGATAATATAGCCGCAAAATAAGCCCGAAGAAATAAAAATACGCGCGGACTATTTGCTACTACAGACTACTACGTATTACTCCGCCGATGGCAGAGCGGCAAGCCGCCACGGGACTGGGTGAAAGGCGCTCCACGCGTTGGTCGACTCCGCCCACCGTGCGAGGCAGAATTCAAAAAGAAAGGCGGGAGCCGGACGTTAATTCGATTTAATTGGGGAAATCGGCCACACAGGGGAGTAAATCGCAGTTTCTAAGAAAGCTCGGAACGTGTAGATCGAGTTCCCGCGGCAAAAAGACAAGTTCAAATTCCTCTTCAGTGCACCTTTAAGACTCAGAGCCAAGTCGGGAACAGCGTTCCAGAGATGAGCGGGTTTTGTTCTCAGAGGGCACGTCTTCGGGCACTGAAGCGAAATTTCCGGGACCCTTCACTGCGGCGTCCCTCACAGCCTGAGTCGCTGTGGGACGTTAAACCCCAATAAACCAAACTAAACCAAATCGGTGTATTGCGGTAGTTTTCGCATTTCACGGGATTTCTTTTCGCATTTTCTCCCGTTCCCACGGGTTGACTCTGCAACGAGTGACTCCGCGCGCTACAGTGCTGTGCGAGTGTGATTGGTGCCCATCTTGGGAAAATGTGCCTCGTGTTTGATGGGACCCACCTGATGGAGGGGCGGAACCTTAGGAGATTTGAGGACGTTGCTGAGTGCGAAAGGACGCTCTGGGCCTTGCCGAAAAGGCTCATCCAGTCCAGACGCTCGACGTTATGAACACTTAATTTTGGTTCTTTGCTCTTCTAATCATCAGTATGTAAATAAGTTTCTTAAAAGCGCAAATAAACCCGCTTGTCTTTCGTTTCCCAAACTCCGAAGCTTCAGGCTTTCCTCAGCCCGACGACTCAACACGCCACCAAACGGAGCCCGGGTTCGAGCTATCCTGTGAGCCACGACAACTGGTGGCAGCGGTGGTATGCTCCTACCCGGCTCGTAACAAATGGTGCAGGCGGTGGGATGCTGCTACACGGCCTTTAACACTGTATACAGTATGAATAAATAAATAGGCAGTACAAACTCTATAGGCAGTCTTTAGACAATCTATATATTTATGGCCATACGCTTTCAGTGGACTTTTTTCTACAGACAGTCTATAGACTGAACAAAGGTCTACTAAATGTGCGTGGCCATAAATCTATAGATTGTCTATAGACTGCCTACAGGGTTTGTATAGCCTGTAGACTAGACTACATGATTTTTTTTATAGAATTTCATAGACCCTATTGACAAAAGTATGGCCACCTGTACTGCACACGACTGCGACGCTGTAACCGTTAGATAACAAGGTTCCGCCACGCTACTGGCGTGCGGGGAAAGCAGTGAAAGCGGTTGTTCGCTCAGTCGCGCAGGCTGCGTTGGCACGCGCCAAAAGAACCGGGAGAAAAACAAAAAACAAAGGACAGCAGTGACAGAAAAGGTGTCTTCCCTCCCCCCCCGTTACCTGTCGGCGGCCGCATTGTTCCAAGGAGCGAAGCCGTGGTGTGTGTATACCCTGACGGGGACGCTTGACACCCTTTTCTTTTTTTCTTCCCGTCGCGGACTTTTGCCACGCTTTTTCCTGCTGCTGGCAGGCTCGCTCGCTTGGCGGGGCAGCATTGTCTCGGGGGCGACTCGCCCGCCTGGCTCGCCACCACGCCGGTGAAAGTGACCGGGCCGCGGCGGAAGTCCGCGCCGGTGTCGCGCTGGCCAGATGGCGCTTGCGTTGTGGGACGCTGTTCCGCGCATGCTGCTCGCTCTACTGGAGTGGGTTCTTCGTCTTCTTTTTCGTCCTCCTATAGTCACGTGTCAGCCAGTGCGTATTGTGTTCGCCCCTGCTGTCGGAGAACCGATCAGTGTCCTTGTGCGCGGTCCAACGGCGATGACCAATCATGACTTCCATTGAGCGCGCGCTGTTCTTTCCCTCTCTCACTTTCTTCCTCTTTCCCTTTCTTCCTGTCATTCTGCCTGCTCAATTTGTTTTCTTTCTCTCTTTATTAATACTTTTCTATTTGAGTGCGAAAGCGCTACCTAACGAGGTTCCAACCCAGAATCTTGTGTGAAGCCTCGGAGTAACTCGGGTAAGCTCGGGTGAGTTCGGAGGAGCGTCGCGCAAGGTGCAGCCAATAGGAGGAAACTCGGGTAAGGTCGGGTGAGTTCGGACGAGCGTCGCGCAAGCAGCAGCCAATTTGAGGAAGCTCGGGAAAGTTTGGAGGAGCATCGTGCCAGCTGTAACCAATAGGAGGAAACTCGGGTAAGATCGGGTTTGTTCGGAGGAGCGTCGCGCAAGCAGCAGCCAATGGGAGGAAGCTCGGGAAAGTTTGGAGGAGCATCGTGCCAGCTGTAGCCAATAGGAGGAAACTCGGGTAAGATCGGGTTTGTTCGGAGGAGCGTCGCGCAAGCAGCAGCCAATGGGAGCAAGCTCGGGTAACATCGGAGGAGCGTCGCTCCAGCTGTAGCCAATGGGAAGCTGTGAAGATGAAGGTGTGAAGGGTGTAAAGAGAGGGTGTGAAGATGGAGAGCGAGAAATTTGGTTCTGTGTAATTGCAGATGCCAGAATGAAGTGGCGAAGAATGAACGCATGCTTTCGCACGTCTACTCGGTTGAACGCGTTAAAGCCCTACCGCTTTTTTTTCTGACTTTGTTTATTTATTTTGTGTTTGTTTATGGGGTGTCGTTTCTCCAGTCTTTAGTTGTTTATTCAAGGATAATCGAGATTAGCCCGAAGGAAGTAGTGCAGAGAGGGGGGGGGGGGGGGGGTATAGTTTTGAAAAAGAAAACGCACGTTCATTCACACTGCACATTTGTTTTTCTAAAATGAAATTGCATTCCTTGAAGGTGCGAGCAGAAAAAAAAAGGAATGGTGGATGTATTGGTTTTGAAGGTTGAAGGTTTATTTCTGCAACTGGGTTTTGCGAGGTGAAGCGCGGTGTTCTAGAATTTGAAAATCAGCGATCGATACTTTTCAAAACGCAATGAGGCTTTTTTTGTGTATACTTATGTATTAAAGTAGATTGATGAACGGAAAGGACTAATGTAGTTCACATAATCAAGCGGCTACGTATTGCAACATTTGAGGTCAGCTGTTATTCGGGAAAAGAGCATGCAACAGTAACAAGTCAGTAACACGATGTTTTCACATGGGGGTAGAAGCATGTCGTTCTTATTGCTCTCAAGGCCAGTTGATAGTTTGGTAGGAATGTACCAGCAAACACTGGTATTCTTTTCTCCGTTGATACTACGTGAAGTTCTTTAACGGCTATTTCATAAAGACGTCTTAATCACGAGGCCAGTCGTATTGCTTGGTATTGAAAATCGGAGTACTGTTTGGCTCCACACTATGACATTTTCGGCGGGACGCCAAGGTTTGATACTTTTGACGAGTTAAATGCTCAGCTGGCCACAGAAAAGGCTGCAGCAGCAATGAATTACGCGTACCCATCTTCCTGTCGCTTCTTAATTGCAGTTCTTATTTTTCAGTAGCGTTCGATGGCTCGTGAATGTGTAACTACTAAAAACTCTTCTGTCTCGTGACACGTTCGTAACCGCGCTATCGTTCCGGTAATGTTTCTCGATCGTTTACTTCGCCCAACCAAGATGGTGATGAGTTGTGCTGCGGCTTCATCCACACGGTGACGTCACGTCCGGCTGAGTGTTGAATGTGACGTCATGTCCTGCTACGGTCCTTGTTCAATGTAAAGAGGTCCTCGCGCTATGCATTCTCAGCAGCGCGAAAAAGACGGCACAGAAGCAAGGGACAAACAACAACAACAATGACGACGACAACAGCAACAACAACACTAGCAGCAACAACAACAATACAGCAATAATAACAACAACAACAGCAACGACAGCGACAACAACACACAGTCGCTGGCTATCAACTGACTTAGGCCTCTGTCCGAAGCTGGTTTCTCTTTGTCAGCGCCCTCTACAAATCAGTCCCTGCGTTTCAAAGCGTTCAGTGCTGAGGAGAGTTCTCTTCACCGGCTAAGACATTAAGAGCGCTAGGAATGTCATGAAAGCCTCATAGCGTTAGACTGCGCCAGGTCAAGTAACAGGTACAATAACCTTTCTTTTTTCCTCTTTCAGTTTGCCGCAGACTCCATCGCAGCTATGATAGTCTATAAAGCGGCGAACTTACCACTGCGGCGTTGTATAGTGGTCTTCAGTGCTTCACCTCGCCTGGGCATAAAGATGGCTGACCAAGCGACAACCTGTCCGCACTCGAATGTACCGTCATTATACAGATATACGTAGATAGTGAGACCGAGGGGAAATCCTTTTGTCGAAGTGCTGAGCGTCGTGCATTGTAGTGTAACGACTGCGCGAACTGAATGGAATGCCCTTGTTTTGACCGCTCTCACGTCTTGCTCTCTTGTGTCGCTGGCTCCATTATGTACGGCCGTGCTGTGTTGCATTGCCACTATGGTTATAACGGCACAAGTCTGGTCAGTGCACGAGTGAAAAAGAAGGCGGGGTTTGATATTGGCCATAACAGGGTTGAGGAAAAGGAAATAGATAAAAGATATGACTATGCGCGGCTGGGCGGAATTGAAATAAAGAAGATAAAGAACGGGTGAAAAAGAAAGCAGGTTGGCTGTTCCGCACTGGCGACAGGACCTGAATAGTTTGCGGCGGGTCGGAGGACTGGTGAAGTACTGGAGGCTGGGAGCGCTGGCAGCGAGCTTTAAGCACTCTCTGTCACGAGAGGGCATTGTAACAAACTAAGTCGTATAGTAGTTAGCGAATGCCCTGGGGCGTGCGATTATCTTTTCCTTGCGTGCTTGTGTCGCTGCGAGTTCTACTGCTTCGCTGTTTGAATGGGGCGGCATAATGAAAAATAGGAACAAACCAGTTGGGGCCACTTCGCAACAGGAACTTTAGTAGACGTAGCAGTAGTGGTAGCGGTAATATAGTAGTAGTAGTAGTGGTAGTAGTAGTAGTAGTAGCAGTAGTAGTAGTAGTAGTAGCAGTAGTAGTAGTACAAGTGGTAGTATTAGTAATAGTAGTATGTAGTAGTAGTAGTAGTGGTAGCAGTATTAGTAGCAGCAGTAGTAAAAGTAGTAGTAGGAGCAGTAGTAGCGGTAGCAGTAAAGGTAGTAGTACTAGTGGTAGTAGTAGTAGGGTAGTAGTAGTAGTAGTAGTAGTAGTAGTAGTAGTAGTAGTAGTAGTAGTAGTAGTTGTAGTAGTAGTAGGAGCAGCAGCAGCAGCAGTAGTAGTAGCAGTAGTAGTAGTAGTAGTAGTAGTAGCAGTAGTAGTAGTAGGGTAGTAGTAGTAGGGTAGTAGTAGTAGGGTAGTAGTAGTAGTAGTAGTAGTAGGAGCAGCAGCAGCAGCAGTAGTAGTAGTAGTAGTAGTAGTAGTAGTAGTAGTAGTAGTAGTAGTAGTAGTAGTAGTAGGGTAGTAGTAGTAGGAGGAGGAGGAGGAGCAGCAGTAGTAGTAAAAGTAGTAGTACTAGTGGTAGTAATAGTAGTAATGGTAGTAGTAGGGTAGTAGTAGCAGTAGTAGGAGCAGTAGTAGCAGTAGTAGTAAAAGTAGTAGTAGGAGCAGTAGTAGCAGTAGTAGTAAAAGTAGCAGTAGTAGTAGAGTAGTCGTAGTAGTAATAGTAATAGTAACCGTAGTAGTAGTAGTAACAGTAGTAGCAGTAGTAATAGTAGAAGTAGTTGTTGTGGTGGTAGTAGTAAACAACAGTGATGAAAATTTCCATGATTAAATGCAAGATAATCCAATTCTCTAAATAAACGAAAGTGCACTGAAGGCACGAAATGCCGTCTTTCAGTTATTGAGGCGGCGGTCAGAATTCTGGTTCATACACAGAGTAATTAAAGCGTATCTACTTTTCCCACTAGCATGCAATTCGTCGAATGTTCGCGGCTGGCTCGCTAATCGTCGAGTGTGCAGCACGTTAGCAGTCGTTTCTTCAAATAATGTACGGCGTCAGTCCATTGCCACGCGCAGAAACGTTTGCGGAAATAGCTTACACGCCTTTTTACCGCCCAAATGCACTTATTCAATAGGCGCCTGTGAGGAAACACTGAGTAATTCCGGCGCTCTTCGCATTTCTTCGTCGTCTTTCTTTCCGAGGCAGTTACGTCTAGCTTAACTTTCCCCATAGCCTTGATTGGTCTCGGCGTATTTCCTTTCCCATACCTCTCCTCCCCTGCCCCGCTCAGCACTTCTGCCTCCCACATCTGTTTGCTCAGCTGATCGAAAGTCATTTCCTTCTACATTCGACAGCCGTTCACGGAGTCGTCAAAATGGCGACCTTCCGCCAGCTGTTCTATGACGCAGGTTTATGGCTGGCGAGCTCCGCGGAGCTACGACGAAATGTTCAGATTCTTATTTTGCAGATATATCTGTTCTCGTTAAAGGAATAAACAGTGATTCGTACCTGCCCTCCTGGTTCATTCTGCTCCGTTTATTTGTTTATTGGGGTTTAACGTCCCAAAGCGACTCAGGCTATCAGGGACGCCGTAGTGAAGGGCTCCGGAAATTTCGACCAGCTGGGGTTCTTTAACGTGCACTAACATCGCACAGTACACGGGCCTCTAGAATTTTGTCTCCATCGAAATTCGGCCCCCGCGGCCAAGTCTGAACCCGCGTCTTTCGCGTCAGCAGCCGCGGGTTTTGATTGAACGAAAGCCGGGGCTTTGATTTAACAAATAGTCTGCGAACTAAACTCCGCCAACGGCGCACAGTGCTTTGGTCTCTAACCACACTGCCTTAACCTCGCGAACCTTGTCTCCTGATCTTCTGCGGCACAATTAACGAGACTCGTACTCCAGAGGTTGCATGGACTCGTTATTTAACCGTCACCATCAACGTAACTACGTCCACTGCAGGGCAAAGGCCTTTCCCATTTACCTCCAATTAACCCGGTCTTGCGCAGCTTGGACCACCTTGTACCCTCAAAACTTCCTGCTCTCAACCACCCACCCGGCTCCGGTACGCATGATGGTACGTTAGCCTTCTCTCAGAGTCCACTCCGTTAACGTAAGGGGCCATTGCTTATATTCCATTCGCATTACGTGCGATGATCATCCCCATTTCTTCTTAATGGGCATGATCAGCGCCAACAGCGCCAACTGGCATTAAAGTTGAGGAAGGAATACGAAAAAAGGAAACATGATATAATTAGATATATATACAACACGATCTTCTTGATTTCTACGAGGATATCACTAATTCGCGTTTGTTTCCTGGTCCATCTTGCCTTATTTATTCATTTATTTATTTTCACATACTATCGGTACTAACTCGGTCCCTTACATGTATATCGTTTTCGTTTCCGTAGCTCCCTGCGTCGTCCTAAACTTAATCTGGACCCTTTTCGTTAGCCTCCAAGTTTTCACCCCATACATGAGTACCGGCAAGAGTGTTGTATACTTTCTTCAACTGAGGGGAACTGATATGCTGTTATTCATGACCTGAGAGTACCCACCAAGACACACTCCACCCCATTCTTATTCTCCTAGCTATTTCATTCTCGCGGTCCGGGTCTGCAGTCACTACCTGCCCAAGATGGTGCACTTCCTTACTACTTTCAATGCTTCGCTACCTGTCGTAAACTGTTCTTCCCTTTCTTGACTGTTGTACATTACTTTAGTTTTCGTCCTATAAATTTTGGATTCACAGTTATGCTTTGCCTGTAGAGGTCCTCACTGCTTTTAATTCGTCTCCTGGGTTATTCGGTTATAGACAAGGACATTAGTTAATTGGAGAATGCTAGTGCATTCTCCATTAACTTTTATCTCCACTATAAACAGGTCACTCAGGGAATCGAACACTATGAGACGCATATCTTTTAAAGACAGCTCTCATGCAAGAATACTTAAGTACTCCCAAGTCTGTACTTCAGCGGGGTCCTAGTGCTGTGAGAATCCGCATAGTGTGCGGAGGAGGGGGGAGTCGATCCCATTTGCCATTTGTTGATAGGCTCCCAGGAGTGAAAATGTATGTCTGTCACTCGTACGCGCGAAACTGCGCGGTCGGAGATTTCTGCGCACTCATTTTTGGGAGATTCTGCGCAACTATAACTCGCGGTAAACTTTCTGTGGCAGTGCAGCAGAGACTACGCGGGAAAGGTAAGCACACGGGCCTTTGTCCCCGTGACGTGGGGAGCTGGTAGCTCGATGTTCTGGACAAGAAGGTTGCGGAGGGGTGGAGAGGGTAGTAGCGGAGCCAGGGCGCGGTTCCTAGGACTTAGGTAGTGCACGCCCCACGGCACTGGGACAAAGGCCCGTCTCCTTCTCCTTCCCACCTAGCCTCTGCTGCAGTGCCACAGAAAGTTGACGGCGCGTATAGGGGCAGGGTTAGATGGAGAAGGTCACGACCGGACAGTAGCAGATTCCGTGAGCACTTGTCCCGCTTAATTATTATTATTCGGTCTTTTGTTGTTAGTTGTGTTGAATCTTGCAAAGTAGTGCAAGAAGTAGCTGCTTCTCCAACAGTTCAATCTTGTTATCGCCGCACACCTCAATAGCCACATACCGGCGACGGGAACAAGCAGCCGATTCCCATCTTCACATCCTCCTGTGAAAGTCCAATCTTTAAGTCAATTTCTTCCCCGGTGCACACACGTGTTTTCCTTTTGTCTTCCTCGTACGCACCGACAGCCCCCATGTCGACGAAGCTGCTACACTTTCCTGTGAGCGGCAGCTTCTCTCTTTTTTTTTCCTGCCTCGTATTTCTAGTTACGGTTTTCGTTCTCTCCCAACCTAGGAAAGCCTGCCCAAGCGTGGACTGCTGCGTTCGCAGCTACTTTTCCTCGTGTGCACCTCGTTCGTGTGTAATGGTGCTCCGATCACTCCAGTCCTCCCATCCGATTCTCGGTGCTGTACCGACTCGAGACAAACAACTCCGAAGACACGTATCCAGAAAGTTCGCCGCGCGCGCGCGACTTGTTTTGGCGGGGAAAAAAAAAAATGTCATCCAGGAAACGTTGCGGAAGCGGCGGAGTCAAGAAGCTCTCTCGGAACATCCTCATTTCGAAAACCCGATAAGGAGCTTTCTTTCTTTTTTTGAACTCTTGGAGGTAGACGTTTCGGCACTTTATTTTCCTCTTCGTCCCGGGATTTCTTTCTATCGCTCGCGTCGCGTCGCTGCCCGTCTCGACGCCGTTCCCGATCTCAGCGCAGCAGTCGGGGAGCAGTCAGCTGATACACAGACACACCCGGAGAGGCAACTTTCGCCGTCGGTAGAAGAGGGTATACGCAGCCTGAATCGGGAACGAGCTGCTCGCCGATCCTGCCTGCCCTCGCACTCTGCCCTTGCTTGGCCGGCCGGGTCTAGGAAGGTGCGTGTCTATTATACCGGCGTACGCTCGCACGCACACACAAACCACCGCTCTCCTCCAGAGCCGCCGGGGAACGCGTCACAGCACCGCGGCTCGCCCCGCCATCCGACGCGCGCGCCCCAAGCGGACGCGGAGAGAAGTAGGCCGGCGGCCGCCGCCGGCTTAGAATCAGCGTCTCTCGCGCTGCTCTCAGCTCACCGACGCTGCCCTGGCGTCGCGTACCACCACCTCGCCTCCTCTTGAGTCGTGAACCGCACGTGGAAAAAAGCGTCGCTCCGTGGTGGCTCTGTGTTTGGTTGTGCGTGTTTGTTTTTGAGTGCGCGTGTCTAGTGCTGTGTCCTTCGTCGACCGCAGATAGAAGTCCTGTAAAACTCCGGCGAGCGCAACGTCGCTGTTGGCGATGCGTCAATAACAAGCTGGAAGGTTGACCGTTCCGGTTTTCCGTCGTGGTTCACAGCGCGCGGCGTTTTATTTTGCGGGGATAGCCGGAATTTCGCGGCGTCCACTTTTGCTGCCGGATTCTCGACGACAGTACTTCGGACAACGCAAGCGTTTTCGCGGGCTTTCGGATGTGGTGCTGTTGACATAGCTGAGGAACTGCCCGTTCACATCCTCAGTGCGTGGTTCTACGGTGTGGACACCGGCCTCTCCAGTGTTCAGCTGAACATCTTCGGTACTCGTTTCCCCGAACAGAAACCGTCGCTTGGCGCAAGTGATTGTTTCCGGTGCTCGATGATACGCCGCTGACAGGCGTAAACCGGAAAAAAGAGGTCTCGAGTTTTTGCTCCCTGTCGGCGTCGCTTCAGCAGTTTCGCGCGCGAAACGTGCGTGGTTTCGCTTGTGGTTTCGGATTCGCCGCTGGCGATTTGAAAACGACGTCTTCGCCTCTCCGAAGTCTGGCTGAAGAATACGAAGCTGGATTTAGATTCCCGCGGGGTTATACCTCGCATGAATCTTCTGCGAATCTGTGCCTACTTTTGAAGAGACTGTTTTCTGGCCCTCACTGCTATCGAAGCGATAGTGGGTCAGTAAGTGATAGTTCTCCGCAGTTGTTCTTGGTTGGCGTGGCTCTGCAGTTGATGCAATTCAGCGTGACGTTGTGAATACTGTCGTTACATCTGCACTGTTCTTCAAGAAGATTGAGACAGTGTCGACGTTCGAAGTGTGTTCCTCTGATCTTCGCCTACCCATTTTCGTGTGACCCGGTCTTAAGCCATGGGTGCCTACTACGCCACGCCGGAGCTGACGCCCGAACACGAGTTCGCCCCCGAGGTGGTCGGGGTCGAGCACCAGGACGGCACGCGAGTCGACCTGGGTGAGTGAATTGAATGGCTCCGGTGACCGGGGAGGTTGTTCGTGCATGAAGTGTCGTGCGGTGTCGTGGAGTCGGTATAGGGGAAGCACTTCGTTTCCGCCTGGACATCTAAACGTTATGCTAGTTAGATGACCGACAAAAATATGGAGAGGTGGGTGAAGAACGCTGCGCTACAGAGGAAGGGTATCTTCGACTTAAGTGCACGCTGCAGGAAGTCAGTGACTCGTTTGGAGGACATGGAATTAGGTGGGACATCTAAAGCTTTAGACCGATCACTGGTCATCCCGTGTCCAATTTGTATACCAGTGATAGGGTGGCTTGTGGGTTTCTGGGGGAAAGGAGACATTATTTGCTGGGACAGGGGCGCATCGTGGTGGTGGTGAAATTAAGCTGGGAAGATTTTTGTTCCGAATTGGGGTTAACTGGGCATCGGCAGGCGGGCCTGCAGGCGACGGCAGGATAGCTGGGTTTCACGGTTAGTGCAGTCAAATGAAGAATGCTTTAATGGCCAGCAATAACCTGTAGGTTACGGAAGGTATCGGGTGTCATCATCCTCTTCTCTGATATATAAAGGAATCCAGTACTATGTGAGAGAAGCTGGAACTTTAAGATCGCCAGTTATTGCCTAAATAGATCGCCACCGCCAGGGCAGATCAAATAACTGCGACCAAAAACCTTTAACAAGTTTGTTAAGACAGTTGTTAAGGAGAATCGTAAATGAGCCGCGGTTCAGCCAGCAGTACTGAATCATTCCCGGCGATTTGAAAAGACAATGGATGGGAACGTTAATGGGCTGGAGTCAAAGGGCAGGCTTGAAAAACACGCGGCTGAACAATGCGGTCCCGTACGAGATTAAAGCAGCAGGGCAGCCAGGCAGCGGTCTAGAATGCGAACACGTGTGGAAGCAGCTGCCGGAGGCTGCTGTAATGCGCAATAACTTATCAGCCATTTCTGCATGCTCAATCTCGGCAATTTGTTGCGCTGTAGGCAGACTAACATGACGGCCTCAAACAGGCATTCTGCCAAATTTTTTTTATGCATTTCTCGCTTTCTCTCCCTGCCGCTTATGAGGCTGTTCGTGGACTAAATTTCCTTGTGATACTCGGGCAAAACATTGCGGATATAAGCAAACCGCGAATGGTCCCTGTCTCAGATTGTATACAGTCGTGAGTAGTATTAAAGGGAACGAGAATTTCCTGGTTGTTTCTGTGCTAAATTTGAGATTGACTTTCGGATGTGATACGTGCAGAGGAAAACTAGTTAGGAAATAAAAAAATTGGTGTTGTTTCACGCATAATTATGGAGTAATGAATGAATGAATGAATGAATGCTCACATTGTTCCCGCTAATATTTCTCACGACTGTACGCCAATCGGAAATTTCTGACAGATTGAGAACTGAAGCTGCCTAAAATTCCTTTAGACAGTCTATAGACTTTCCAAACATTTTTGATTATAAAGTCTCAAGACTTTTTATAGACAAATCATATAGTCTAGTTTACAGGCAAAACAAATCTTATAGACAGTCTACAGGTTTATGGCCATACTCTTTCATTAGAATTGTTTTCTGTAGAGAGCCTGTAGACTGTACATAGACAAAATGAATTATCTCTATGAAAGCAACAGAGTCTATAAGAAGTTTACAAACAGTCTGTGTACCATTTTTATAAGGGGCATTCAGAGTCAGACTTCGTCTGGAGTTCTAGCTTGGTTACAACGTGATAAAGCTTCCGTACAAACCGATCAGTATACAGACAGTTCCTGTGCCAAGTCTAACATGACTCTGGGCAGAGCGCCGAGCCTGAAATAGCAGAAGAGATTTTTATTTTTATTCCTAATCTCTCGCCTAATCTTTCCGCCCTCGTACTAAGGAAGCCGAAGTGGAAGACGCTGTGAGCTGTTTCTTTTAGTTTTTTTTCTTCCTCTCTCGTCTTTTATGCGTTATCTCACTTATTTCCTTTCGAGGATTAGAACAAGAGCGGCTGAAAGGAAGGTTGTGTATACGTGCTTAGGAAGTGAATGGAAGAAAGACGAGCCTCTGAAACCTCGAATGCATTAAGCGCCAGATAGGACATAAAATTAATCTGCGTGCATGCTCGTATGTAGGTGGCGAGGGAGGGAGCACGTCGGGATGATATTACGCGGAGTGTTGGGGCACATTATGCGGAGTGCATTGTAACCGTAGTATTGGGGCTCAGAGGTTTTCGGGAACTGTACCGGAAACACAAAGAGGAAACCTAGCAGACTGTTCCTAAAACCTATATAATGTACTCATGCAAGTCCGGGGCACAGTCGTTTAGCCTTTGTCTAGTATTACGCGGACTGTTGGATGTACAGTCTTTGCTAAAAGTAACCAGGCTGCATGGTTTGCTTCTCATCCCTATAGCAGAGCCCTCACGGCTTCCCTAAAGATCAAAAAGTTCTCTGAAGGTGGGGACAGGGGTTCTCCCTACCATACAGAGATCTAGAGCTTGAGGGCTGTCATAATAGCTTTAATATAGGACTGAGAAGAAAAACGTGCAGCCTGGTTACTTTTGGCAATGACTGTACATTATACCGAGTACAGTGTCCCCTGAAGAACTGGATAAAACAGCGCAACGGAAGACCAGACAAGAGAAGGACAAACACCAGAGAGAAGGACAAACACCAGCGCTAGTGTTTGTCCTTCTCTTGTCTCGTCTTTCGTTGCGCTGTTTCATCCAGTTCTTCAAAAATGTACCAACCAGCCCGTATTTGCACTATTCTGGAATACATTGTCCCCTCACTACTATTGGGGATTCAGAAGTTTTGCGAACTACACAGGGGATACAGAGGCTTCGGGAACCGCATATGGAAGAAAAAGGGGGAATTAAGCACAGTATTCCCAAAATTTCTGTAACGATCTCGTAAAAGTCCTGGGAAAAAGTTGTTTGAGGCTCCCTACTTTCATTCGATCAACACTGGCTGCTTTTCTCTCACTATTATGGCGTAGCCTGAATTAGGGGTCTGACTGTGAACCATCTCTGTTTTTTTTTTTTTTGCTGTTGATCTTAAGTATTGCTTAACTTTAGGCCGTTATGTGAGGGATACGCTTGAGGACATCTTTTATCTAGTTCTTTTACGTTGATGCACTTCCTAATTTTTTTTCCACCGCTCGCATAGGTGTGAGGTCTGCTCGCACTGTGTTGAACGTTTCCGTTCGACGCTGTTCGACTTGTACCTCCAATTTTCCTATCCGTATTTAGTTATTTACTTTATTTGCTTAGCTTCATCATAAATCTTCTCTTCGAACATGCCGCAGTGTCTCTGAAGAGTGTCCGTAAATTTATTTTTTTCCTGGACGACACGCCGCACTGTCTGTGAAGGGCGCCTGTAATTTTTTTTTTCCCGGACGCCCGTACATCTTTTTGTGTCGGATGTCGTTCGAGGATGTTTATTGCGTCGCGGTGGCGTTCTTTGCTGTATTTTTGTTGTCGTGTTTCCCCGTTCTTGCTCGTTTGCTTGCGGGCTTATACGCGTCTATTTCATCATTCATATTATTTTAGTCGTTTAATGCGTATTTCTTTTACACAACTAAATGTTGTAAATGTAACCTTTGTCATATCTTACAAATTGTGGTATGATCTATTGTCTTCGCTTGGGGACGAATGTCGCGGTCGCGCCTTACGGAGTATAAAGTGCTGCACCAAATCTAATGTGTAAAGCATGCATTGGTTTAATGCTGTATTCACTATGCTACCGATGTACCACTCAGTTGCTGTTTTATTTTGTATCGTCACTAATGTTTCTAGTGCCGTGTCATTCTGACAGGAAATAGCCGCCTTTTGTTTTCCCATTGACTGGTCCTAGGACTACTGCTTGACCGAGCTTTGTTATGATAGTTTTGTTTTCTGTACATTGTGCAAGGGGGCCGGGGCCCTTGTCAGGCGCTCCGTCGCCTCTAGCCTCGGCCCCCTCTTGGACTGTGTCTGAGGAAACAAGAACGAAAGAAAGAAAGAAAGAAAGAAAGAAAGAAAGAAAGAAGGAAGGAAAGAAAGAAAGAAAGAAAGGAATAAAGAAAGAAAGAAAGGAAGAAAGAAAGAGAGAAAGAAAGGAAGGTAGGAAAGAAAGAAAGAAGGAAGGAAGAAGGAAAGGAAGGAAGGAAGGAAGGAAGGAAGGAAGGAAGGAAGGAAGGAAGGAAGGAAGGAAGGAAGGAAGGAAGGAAGGAAGGAATGTAGAAGGCGAGAAACGGAAAGCCATTCCCCGGTGGAGCTTCAGTGCCTTCTAAACACGAATAAGCCTATACGGGGGTAAAAAAAAGTAGTAAGCTGTCCTCTCTCTTTATTTACTCCCCTACTCCTTTGCTAACTCCCTTTTTATTCCTTTAATGTTTAAAGCGTAGTGTTTGGCCTTTAAAAGAGAGAGCGCGAAGAGATGGTTCCATGATGTTTCGAATAGGAAGGAAAGAAGATCGATAGTGCGCGATTAAGAGTCTTCGCACGATCCGCCGTAAATTCTCGATATTCACGAAGTTCGAATCCTCGCTGTCCTTTTGAATTCTTGCGTGCTTCGTCGGTACTGTCACTCTGCCCCGTTCTTAAACGCGTATAAATTTTCGCTGCTATTTAAATTTGTCACGTATAACGAGGCTAATATAATCGAGAGTTTCATAAAACGCCGTTTAACGAGGATCGAACACTTTGAAGGCCGTTATCGGAAGCCAGTGCTTGGGCTGGGCGTAAAGGATCAACAGGAGATGCTGTTGATTGGGTCGATGGGTCTAGCATAGCCGCAGAAGAAAAAAAAGTTCATCACGTGTTCTGTTAGAGCCAGCCCTTATAAAAATGGCGTATTGAATGTCTGTAGAGCTCTTATAGGCGTTATTGCCTTCCTATGGATATTTCTTTTTATCTATTCATAGTCTATAGGCTGTCTATAGACAGAAGTCTACGAAAAGTGTATGGCTATAAATATATAGATGGTATATCGGCTGTCTATAGCATTTGTATTGCCTATAGACTGCTCTCTAGGATTTGTCTATAGACTGTCTAAAAAATGTAAGGGAGTGCAGTTGCAAACCGCAACGCGTGCTTGTAAGCGGGAGCGTTAAAACTTTCCGGAAGTTTACGGTGCTCGGTCCATAATTTCGCCTATGCAGGTATAGTCATCCTTCCATCGCTCACTGTACGAACCAGTCCAATATGCGTCCCTATTTATATTAATGTGTCTAATGCAGTGTTCATTACTTCACCCCCGCCGCGGTGGCTGAGTGGTTACGGCGCTCGGCTGCTGACCGGAAAGACGCGGGTTCGATCCTGGCCGCGGCGGCCGAATTTCGATGAAGGCGAAATTCTAGAGGCCCGTGTACTGTGCGATGTCAGTGCACGTTAAAGAACCCCGGGTGGTCGAAATTTCCGGAGCCCTTCACTACGGCGTCCCTCATAGCCTGAGTTGCTTTGGGACGTTAAACCCCATTAAACCATTACTTCCGCTGTGTAACAAGGGTGTGCCGTAGTTGACGCTCCGACTTTCTCCGCCAGCAGGGAAGCAATACACATAGCTACGTGCACAAGGTGATTGCGCGCATGAACTGAACGTGGTGGACGGCTTGCGCAGGTGTTTACGCACAACCACCTCCGAGCGACTGAAATAATAGGTCGCTCGTGCACCAACATTCGCCTCACCAATCACGCCCAGCGACCGACAGGCCGACCAACCACCTCGGAAAAAAGAGAAGCCAATCGTTTGCCGCGCTTTCCACCCAGAAAATTTTCGCCCGATCACGTAGTGTATGGCGAGCAGCGAATTTCTCCCGCCGCCTCGTAGACACTTCTTGCGCGGAGTAGGTCAGCACGCGGCCAGCGCGCTGGTCTTCCGTAGGGCTTGGTCCTCGGAGGCCCCCCCGCGGCGTCTCGCTATGGTCAGCCGCGAAAGCGGCCTCCTTGTGTTTCGGCAAAACCGTGCAGTTTCGTGGGAGCTGTGGAGGACTCCGCCAAACTCCACCTATACTCGGGACAGCGAGCATACGCGGATGTCAAGTGCCTGTCCGTGACTTACACGTGCAAACGGTATGAACGGAAGCACCTTTTTAACTGGTCGATATTTAGTTAAAATTGGCTGGGACTCTAAAAATTTTAAGCGTTTCCTGCAGTTGTTTCTTCGTGCTATGCTATACTGTGTACCACTGTGTGCAGTCTGTATAATGTGCGTGTGTACGCACTATGCCTCTCTACAGTGTACGGATACGTGCAGCGTAAGGGGGAACGGCTTTGTTGAATTTTGAACAGTGTCTAAATTATACGACACTTTTTGACAATTGTTAGGTCCATACCGTTGCATTTTTATACTTCGTTACGGTATCTTATGCGTACTCAATGTAGTGTGTCTGTGTGTGGATGCTTTTCCGCAACAGACAGATGTAAGCAACATAAAAGAGACGGCCTCCTTGAACGTTAGATTTCAGGTTAAGTTAAGTGCAAGTTAGCACGTGTCGTTGGGTTCAAGCTGTTATTTATCTTGCACACTGACGGTGTGTGTGTGGCCTTCGCTAACGTCGCCCTGTGGATTACTACGAGTCAGGAGAATAATTTCTCTTTTCTCTTTGTGTCCCGTTGATCGGAGTGCGTGTCACATACATAGCGCTTTCCCTTGTTCCGTTGCGAAGTAAAAATGTACGTTGATTTTTTTTTGTGTGTGTGTGAATAAAGTGGTCCAGATTTTGAGCTAGGGTTTCACAAACGTATGATTTAGGAAGTCATGCTTCTAAAGGACAGAAGCTCCATCTGAAAGTTCTCGTGGAAATGGCGAAAGAAATGACGACTAACAGAAGAGAAGGGGTCGCAGTCAGAAGTTGTGACGTTATTCTTCATCTGTAGTCGTTTTTGCGCGGCTTCCGCCAGAATCTTTAGTAGGTACTAAACCCGCACAACTCTGTTCTGACAAAGCTTTGATTCTTTTCTTCTGTTCCTCAGACAATGTCCAGTCCTATCCAAGTATTTCAACATGCACTGACAGTGTTGTTGTGGACAGTATAAAAAGCCTTGAAACAGTGCATGACAGCATCCACTGACCAATCTACTTGACAGACAGAAATACAGCGGTGCAAATAAGCATCGTTTACAACGAGAATATCCGGTAAACAGGTGTCCGACAGGTGGCCAACGCTAAAGAGCCTGAAAGCCTCAAGAACTGAACAGATTTTTCTTTTACTAACATTTTCTTCACAAACCGTCAGATGTTTTAAGAACCCTCTTAACTCTTAAGACTTTCAGGCTTGTTTACATTGAAATTCGCGAAAGAGGTGTGTTCAAATACCTCTCCTGTTCCTCGGTTGAAATTTACAAGTTTTTCGGCCTTAAGCAGTAGCCGGAAAAACGGAAGAATTTGTTTCGACGCGTACTATCCCTTACAAAATTTTTTTAGACATTCTACAGGCAGTCTATAGACTTCTGTTTATAAAGTCTATAGACTCTCAATAGACAAATACTAGAGAACAGTCTATAGGCTCTATAAATGCTGTAGACAAGTCTGTAGACAATCTATAGATTTATGGCCAAACACTTTTAGTATACTTTTGTCGATAGAGATTCTATAACTTATGAATGGACAAAAAGAAATATCTGTAGGAAGGCAGCTGAGTCTATTAAGAAGTCTATAGACTTCTTATAGACTTGTTTTTATAGACTTTTTATAGACCATTTTTGTAAGGGCTGCGTGTATAGCGAGCAACCCCGGCTACTCAGAGCTTCGACTGCACTGCACGCCTTGTTTTGTGGGCCAGGTTCTCGAACAACGCCGGCACGGCTGGCTGGCTTCGGTCGGCGGGTTCAGTTGTTCGGCCGCGGCGAGATAGCACTGCCCCAGGTGCCGCCGTTGCTGTTGTTGTCGTCATCATCTCGCCGGCGCGGTGCGTTGATTGAGAGCTGCCCGCGGCGAACATAACGGGCGGGCTTCTTCGCAGTAGCGGCGAGTGCTCCGTGAGAGGCCGTGGCTGGTTGTACATACGTGCTCTGCTCGTAGTACGTGTATACGTGAACTGGGACGCCGGTCTGTTCGGTCCATTGGAATGCGGCTGGCAGGAACGAGGCGCGCGCGCGCGAGGGCGATGCGGTTCCGGCGGCGTTTGTGCGCGCGTATAGAGCGACGCGATGATTGACCGATTCACTCCGGAAGGAGATTTTGGGATAAGTCGGCTCTTTGTCGTCCGGCCTGGTTGTGAGGAGGTTGCTTCGGAATTGAAGATCGGTGATACTGGACGGTTTCAGGGAAGAGTCGAAGTAGATTTCAAAAATAGACTTTCTGGGATAAAAATATGGGTTTTGCGGTATAGTTAAACCAATGTTGGCGAACATCGGAAAGACGGTGAATTACCTTAATTAGTAGAATGGCTTTCTAACTTCTGATAATTAACTTTTAACTGTCACCGCTTAGCAACTGGTCGCAATTCGAGGTTTGTAGCCGGTCGTTAGTAATAGCCATATAATTTTTTTTTGAATTTCTAAAACGCGATTATCCTCGGCGTTGTGGCTCGGCAAAGTTTGGCTGTGTCGGGCCAAAATACATACGCTTTTTAAAAGCATGCAGGCAAAGCAACCTTTCCAGTGCAGGTAACTGGGAAAAAAAGCTGAATTTTGTCGAGCCATAGCGCCAAGGGTAATCGCGTTTTCTAAATTCTAAAAACTGATATGGCTATTACTCACGGCCGGCTACAAATCTCTAATTGCCACTAGGCGTGTAACTCTAGCAGTTAAGGAGTTAAATATTAAAAATTAGTTAACCAGCTTACTGCTTCAGACGATTCGCCGCTTTTCTGGTGCCCGCCAATACTAGTAATGCTATGCTGAAAAAGCCATTATTTTACCCCCCCCCCCCCCCCAAAAAAAAAAATTGTTTTTGAGAATTTCTTAGTATTCTGTGAAACACCTGGTATACGAATAAGATGAAGCAACGAGTATGTGTAAGCTCTTACTGCGCGAATTATTTCGCTTTGTAGTTTGTATTGAGTGTGTATGCGGCAAAACTTCACGCAGTTGTCTGGAAGAGCCATTTATTTGTTGCCACATTTCAAATATTACATCGGCCTGAGAAGTGATTACGAAATTTAGGAACCAGTTTGAAAGAGGTCTGGTTGTGGTTGCAATAGCGCTGTTGCCTTCACTTTAGCCACATTTTTTTAGAACCCTTTTTTGTTTCGCACCGTAGGTAATTACCTACGGCGCAAAAGTATCTTAGTAGCGTAGTCGGCATGACATTGTTGGCATTCATCACTAACGAAATTTACTAATTTAGCCATAGTAATACTATATCGTGATTAATTTGTTACGCGTACACTGGGCGAATGCTAAATTTCCTCGACTTTCAGTGGGAAAAAATGTACAGAGACGTTGAAGTGCATTATTGAGACGTCGATAAGATTTCCTTCGAACCCCGTTAAGGAAATCGAATGCATTGGACGTTAGTTACTGTCCCCGCAGCTTTTTCTCTCGTTCTGCCAGATACACATACAGATATCAGAATAGAATGAAAGGGTTCAGAACGATAATTATTTTTAGCTCCGCACTGCAACGAACGAAAACGACTGTGAATCCGGACTAAAACCACAAAAAGAAAACTGTTGTTCTCAGCCATGCTTCATGGGTGATCGTTGACTTCTTGGTTACATTTACGTACAGCCGTCGTCAAAAGTAAAGAGCCCAGGGGAGTTCGGCTCTGTTCAGTGCTGTGTGCCCTTGCAAATTTTTTTTTACATAGTCTATAGACTGTCCACAGACTTCTGTCCATAAAGTCTGTAGACTCTGTAGAGACAAATCCTACAGAACAGTCTAAGGCAATACAAATGCTATAGACAGTCTATAGACAATCTATAGATTTATGGCCATACACGTTTAGTAGACTTCTGTGTATAGACAGTCTATAGTCTGGAATAGACAATGAGAAATATCTATAGGAAGGCAACAGAGTTCATAAGAAGTCTATAGATTGTCTATAGACCATTTTTATAAGGGTCTCGTTGTACATTACCAGCTTTCCGAATTTCTTCAAGGGGAGATTAACTCTCGTCCCCACTCCTCCGAGAGTTATAGGACTTCCACGGAGCCTTTAAGAGCCCTACCGCACGTCTTGAAGTTATATTCCTTGGCTTCTTTACTTCTGACAAAGGCTGCGCGTACGTATATACAAGCACAAAGACACACGCACACAGATTAAAGAACACAAACACGCACATAAACACAAGCACACAAACACAAGCACGCAAACACACCCACATAAACACAAGCACACAAACACAAGTACAAGCACACGCCAATAAACACACGCACACGAACACATGGGCACAAACACATAAACATGGTTAGGCGCATATAAACATAAGGGCACAGGCGCTCGCACATAAACAGACGCACATAAACACAAGCGCGCACAAGCACAACGACACATACGCACACACGCGTGCACAGCGTACACAGGGGCGCACACAACACGTGTTCCTCTAGCGTGCCGGCCACGCTGACGACCTGGCTTGTTTATACACCGGCTCACGGTGTTGCGCGCCCGTTCCCAGCGCCATGGGATCGCCGGGTCACGACCTCACGATGGCCGCATCGCTGCTCTCGCTATGCGAGCACGTACTGCACGCGTCGAGCGAGCTTGCACGAATGAGGAACTTGTCCGGACGAACATTTCCCAATGTCTCTATTTATAAAAGGACAACTCAGAATCCCCCCCCCCCCCCCCCAAGTTGATTGTACCTTTGTTACTGGCAGAGTCCCTTCAGTTCTTTGCTACTATATATATTCTTTTCTTGTTCTGAGTAAAAGTTTCTTAGAGTCCCAAACGAAGAGCAAAAGTTTGGTTTTTGTTGTATATTTGATATTTAGAGATTGCTCTTGCGGATATTGAGCCCACATGATGTCATCGCAATGTTCAAACGGCACAACGAACTCCGAATTTCGCAGTTATCAAGTTTGATGAACATTATATTACTCACTCATATTCATCGTGCGTGTCATGTGACTTCCCTGTTTTAGGATTGACACGTTTATTCCATACTGAGGGGAACAGAGGGGGAATGAATGAGTGACTTGTTTATATTTCTGTACGAAAATATTGCAACAAATTTTGAAGTGTTGCTACTCGCTTATCGATCTTGCATATACACTGCGGCCGTGTTCGCACACGTTCATGTTTACACGAGAAAGCGAAGAGACTAACCGGTGCCCCTTAGTGCGCAGGTTTTCCTGCAATGCATTGAATTCGGACCAAAATCTTTCAAAACGCTCCCTGCAAACACGCGTGTTTCAGACCGAATGCAACTGTACGGAGAACACGGTCTTAGGAACGGAAACACATGCCTCAACGAACCCGAACGTCACACGTGCGGCAATACATCGATACCCTCATAGCCTTAGTCGCTTTGGATTGTTAAACCGATAAACCGAACCAAACCAAGCCAGTCACATCGATACGAGAGCGCCGCAGTAGCCAATGGGTCGGACAGGGTTACCGTTCGCTGTCGGCAGCTAAATACAACGCGTACCGATCGTCATACCCAAGACCTTATTACTCTCACCCTAACGCGACGGTTCGGAGAACAGCGGTCTTAGAAGCGGAAACACATGCCTAAACGAGCCTGAACGCCACACGTGCGGCAATATACCGATACCCTCATAGCCTGAGTCGCTTTGGAACGTTAAACCTATAAACAGAACCAAACGAAATAAAACCAAACCAACCATATCGATACGAGGGCGCCGCAGTAACCAATGGTTTGGACAGGGTTACCGTTCGCTGTCGGCATCTGAGGACAACGCGTACCGACCGTCACACCCAAGACCTTATTATAATCTCTCACCCGAATGCGATGGTATGGAGAACAGCGGTCTTAGAAGCGGAAACACATGCCTAAATGAACCTGGACACCACACGTGTAGCTATACATCGATATCCTGATAGCCTGAGTCGCTGTGGAACGTTAAACCTATATACAGAACCAAACGAAACGAAAACCACATCGATATCAGAGCGCCTCAGTAACCAATGGGTTGGACAGGGTTACAATTCGCTTTCGGCAGCTAAGTACAACGCGTACCAATCGTCACACCCAAGACCTTAGTTACTCTCGCCTGTCCTTTCCCGAATAGGTGCGCCCGAGAAACCCTTGTAACGCCAGCACCGGCAGTGCGAACTCGCGCGGTTAATAGTGATGGATCACGCTTTCTCTGTCAGGTGGTATGGTGGGTGCAGCGAAGGCTATAGGTAGCCCGGCTACTCTCCCATGCCCAGGGGGGTTAGCCCGGGCCCCCTGCTGCTCACACGCTGCTCGCTGCCGGCAGCGCGTATTAAACGCGCGCATGCAGGGGGGAAGGTGCGCTGGCGGCCGCCACCGTGGGATCCGGCGTGCAGCCGGGTCGTGGCCTTGCGCCGTCCGACGTGAACCGGACGGCGCTGGCTTTTCCTGACGGCGGCCTCGCGGTGTACCGCGTTTTCCGCTGTACAACTCTACGCCTCCTTTCGCCTAGGGAAGAGACCGTGTCGGCTCCTGTCGTCCGTTTGGCTGTACGTCTCGCTTGTCCAGCGCGGATATTCCTTTCGTGACTTACAGTCATGAGTAGTATGAAAGGGAACGAAGTTTCAGCTTTAATTTATTGATTTCTCCATAAATATGAGTGACAGGAACAGTCTTATTTTGTTTTTCTAATTACTTGCCCTCTTGGCGTGTAATGTCCAAAACGTGTTCTCCAATTCAGTGGAGAAATAACGAAAAAAATCGCAATTTTTTGGGAGAAGTTTGTTTCCTTTCATATTGTTCACGACTGTACCATCTTGCGTTATGAGCCGTGGACATTTAAGTTGTCAGCTCTGCAGTGTTATAATTTATTTTTATTTCGGAAGAACTTTCAGGCCTTGGCAAAGGGGCTTGTTAGGAAGAGTAGGACGGACATAGTGAAACAACGAAGAAAAAAAAGAGCTTAACAGGACAGTTCTAAAGCAGGAAAACGGATGCCGTCGACCCTCTTAGGCAGATAGTCTGAAAAAAAGAGACAGGCTAAATGATTTGCACTTGATTACACTGTTCCTTCAGCAGATGAGAGGAGTAGATATGAAAGAAAAAAACGATGGAAAAGTGAAGAAAACTGACATCTGAAGTCGCAAACGTGCGAACCGCCAAGGAATAGTTAGATTAAGACGCGTGTTTCAGCTTTGGTGCGAGAGATTCGACTGTCGGGCATCCCACAGCATCAGGAGGAAGTGAGTTCAAACATTGCAAAGTTTGAAAAACTGAGACATTTCGTGCTTGCCAAAGGAAAAATCCGCCTGAATCGCTCGAGATGCTGTAGTTCTGGCTGGCGTGGTCCGTACAATGATTGCTTGAAAACGGCTGCGGCTAGCCGTCTTTAGAAAGCAGCTAGCTGTCTGTATATGAATATAACAACAGCAACTACAGCAAGAAGAAAACGTGGTGTTGGGGATGGGCATCGTCAATAGTAACAATTGATTAATTAATTAGGAATAACTTCGCTCTTAATGCGACAGCATTATGTCTTGTCGAGAAAAAATTGTGTCTCGGATCATAAAATTCGCCCATTAGCTGGAGTGAATGACATCACCAGGCCGCCTAATTCCCATTGGCTGGAGGGAATTAATGACGTCACCGAACCCTGCAGTGACGTCACTTCCGGGTAAAGGCATCAACAGCTCCTGATTTTGTCGCATTGTAAACACAGAATGTAATTAGATGTCCCTGGGAAATTTTTTTATTCAACGCGTTCCGCAACAACAGCCTGGGCTTAGTGCTGGAAAGAAAGAGGCAAACAGAGTGAGTGAAAACAAGTAGGAACAAATGGAACAACGTAGAACGGCCTAAGGGAAGATTGAGTTAAAAAAAAGTAGAATAGTAGAACAAATAATTGAACAACCACATACAGGAAAGCACTTCACGCGAATTGTATTGAGACCATGGGGAGGAGTCGTAATAAGGTTTATCAAAAAATAAACGCAGCATCAATGCTGCTCATGTACAAGGACTATTGCATAACAAAAGGGAAAAACAAACGTTGCAAAGTGGTGGTTTTGCAGCAGCTATAGCCTATAGAGCGCTTTTCACCTCTCTGAAAACATGGACTAAGCGCTTTCTGAGATGTCAGGGTTGGAAGAATGGCGCATAAATTCTGCAGCCTGTGTAAATTAGAAAGCAATTCTTGAGAAACAGGTTAACGAAATGGCCAGTGTGCTCTCGTGGACTTAGCGAAAACGCGAAGATCGATGAGGTGCAGATGGGAAAGTAACAGCTTTTTGAAGCAAGCGGCTATATGCTAGTATGCTTTTCAACTCTGAAAAAAAACGAGGGCAGCAACGAGTTTTGAAACATGTCAAGGTTACATAAGCGAGTTCCCTAAGTTACGGAGCATGTGTTGAATTAAAGAAAGAATGATTGCTTAAAGAAAAAAAGAAAACGAGGCAAATGGAACCGACGATGTGCTCTCGTTTATTTAGCATAAACACGTCGAAGATCGATGAGCAATGAAAAGGAAGTGGCGATTAACATTGCCATGAGGGACAGTTGCACGTGGAGACGAGGTCATCACGCGCTCGTCCGCAGCTCTGAGATGCCGGCAGTGACAAGCTTGAGCTGCCTTCAAGGGCAGTGTTTAAAAAAGATGTTAACTACAAGGAGCTAAAAAGTCGGTTGTCGGAGATGGCGTATACTTCCGCTTGTATTTGTACTTTCTAGTTCGCTGTGTTGCGAGCGGATTTTTGGGCACGAAGCTTGGACTAAACGAGACCGGCTGCAAATTTACTTTAAATTTACTTTATTTGTTTATTTATTTATTCTTCACCTAATACTTTTCACAATATTTAGAAATAGCCTTTTTGAGTTTAGAAGAGCGCTTTTTTGGACATAGCACTGTCATTGCTGTAGTAGACCAGAACACAGCAAAGACGTGCTAACTAGCTGGCGTGTTAACTAATATTGAGTAGTTAACTTTTTAAGCATTACCGTTAGGCTCCTAAATTACTTAGAGGCGTGCAGCTCACTGTAAAAAATGTACGTATCAGTTTTTAGAATTTCGAAAACGCGGTTGCCGTCGGCGCTTTGGCTCGACAAATTTTATCTACATCGCGCCAAAACGCCTCTCTAGTGCAGGTTGCTCGTTGAAATATCCAACTTTTTTTTTCGGCCACAGCGCCGAGGGTAATAAAACGCGGTTAACCGCGTTTTCGCAATTCTAAAAACTATTATGAAAATTACTTACGGTGGGCTACACGGCTCTCAGCAACTAAGGAGCTTAACAGTAATAGTTAAAATTTAATAGAACAATATTAGTTAACCCGCCTGCTAATTAGCACGTCTTATCTGTATTCTGACCTGCTACATCGCTGACAATGCTATGCCGAAAAAAAAAGCGTTCTTGTATAACTCAAAAAGCCTATATTTAAAAATTATACAAAACCTTAGGTGAAACACTACGTATAAGACATGAAAGCCGCCGCAAGGATATCGAACCGGTGACCTAAAAAACTTGAATAACGCCTGGAGGGGGTATATCGCTGGTCGTGGCTTTACTCGCCGAGTCAAGGAAGTATACAGCGACCGCGCCGCCAGACGAGTGGCCGCGGAGTCGCAAACAGCGTCGTTGAGCGTTGCGTCACTCTGCGTGCTCCTGTGTTTCTTTTTTTTTTTCTCCTTTTCTAGGCACGGAATCGGCACGGCTTCGTAAAAGGCCGTCGCGCCGCGGATCTAGGGACTGGTTTTGGAAAGTGGCGCTGACGCGGTTTCGCCCTTGCGTGAGACGGAGGTTACCGTGTGTGCTGTGGGGGTTGCCGTTTTATTTAATGCGCTTAGACGAAACTCGGCGCACGTCGTGCGCTTTTAACGAATGGAATTCGTTATCAGATTCGTTATCGATTTCGTTGTCGAATTTCTAATCGAATTTGTTGGCGAATTTGTTATCGAATTTTGCCATCGAATGCGTTATCGAATGCGTTATCGAATGCGTTATCGAGTTTGTCATCGAATTCGTAATCGAAATAAAATCGAATCATCGAATTCGTAATCGAAATAAAATCGAATTCGACCCCGGGCGGAACCACGTGAACGGATGTTCTCAAGATTCGCTCTGAAGGTTCGTTTACACTACACCTAAATACCCCCGAAAGCAGAAGATTGGACAGCCGCCGCCATAGCTCAGTTGGTAGAGCACCGGACGTGAAAATAGGTTATCGTGGGTTCGGATCCCTCCGGTTTGGTGTGGTTGTTTTTTCATCTGCTTTTATTAATCTTCCATTGATAAAAACTACAAAAATTAATGAAAAAAAAAACATCCCCTGAGCTCCTTGGTTTCGGTGACTGTTAGTTTCCGTTATTTATGTCGTATCGAGCACCTCATTCCATTTCCCTTGTCTGCTAAATGTATGAGGTGAAAGCTTGTGAGCTTTTCTCAAAGATTTGCATACGTCAAGAGGAATTCATGCTCTAGCCGGGTGGCGTGAAGTGTCTGGAGATAAGGGCAGATAAAGAAGGCATTTGGACATACGCACTCTGCTGCCGTTGCCACCCCCTGTTTATTTCGTACTAAAGCGGGTGTGTCGACAGACTCGTGTTAAACCGACTCTCGAGCCGACATTGAGCCGACGTTAAGCCGACGTCGGGCTAAAGTGTCTCCTATCGAATCACTGAATATCGTTGGCAGAAGAAAAAAAAAAACAGGAAAGGAAGTCGAACTAGTTTGTAGAAACCCACTCCCTTGGCACAAGGACAGTGACAGTTAGTGGCAGAAAAAAATCAATAAATAAAAACAGCGAGAACTAGTTAGTGTAGGAGCTCGTTCTATTGGCACAGGCTGGGCCTCTGAAGCGGGCCTGCGCAAGCATTTATGCCTACAGCGGCATGAGCTGGCAGTGGAAAGTAGGTGCGGCAGTGTTGTTACTTCGCGCTCGAGCACTTCGTCGTGCTCTGTAACTGGAAAAAAATAATAATAAAAAAGGTGGCCCGCGTAGTACATATGATGCCCAGCAAGAGCATGGCGTCGTGCCAGGCGGCCAGGCAGACTCCGCACGCTTTCCTCACGTGATTTTTCTTGCTTTCGGTTTCTTTTCGTCGCGTCGCCGTGTTTAGAAGAAGCCAGCCAGGCTCGTGTGGCTGGCTGGGTCCGCTAGTTTGTGCGTGACGGTGGTGAGCCGGATCTCTCTCTCTCATTCTCTGTTGGTCTTGCTGCTGTTGTCGTCGTCATTCCTGTCGTTTGTGAGTGAAAAAAAGACAGTAAGCGAAGTGCAATTAACGTCGCAAAGATTTGTCTCCTCTGTTCAGATCCGTACATCTTGTAACGTCGTTTCAGAGCTCCGCGCTAGCCTCTTTCGAATCGAGGTTGCGTAAGTAATTTTGGGGCTTGCTGCATAGCTGGCGCAGTTTTATCCGGGCTTCGCGTAATTATCCCGGTCGGCTTGCTCGGACTAAAAGGGCCGTCGTGGTCGCACGAAATATGACGAAAACGTTTGTGAGGAATTGTGTAAGCATAAAGAAACTCACTGTACGATCACGATGCTCGCTAATGCGTTATTAAATGTTGTGAATGATTTCTTCGACTGAACAGCGAAGATAATTTTTTCGTGCGAACGGAAACGACAAATGCCGTCTTATATATACCCTTAGTGGTGACGTCATGAATTCTGAGTACCAATAAGAGGTGGCGGAGAGGTCACTTGAGTAACGACGTCACGAAGCCGAGAACCAGTCAGAAGGCTTGTCGTGCCGTGTGATCGGTTGCAGCTCAGGACAGATTCACAGCGTGTCGTGGATGACTGTTTTTTTTTTGCGGCGGCAAAAGCACGCAAGGGACACCACGCAAAACGTTGAGTGGGGCTAGTTGGTATGGATTCATGAATGAGAGGTAAATGGATCTAGAAAGTGTGCCCTATTAGGAACGACAGCAGTATTTAGCACTCGGAGGCAATTGGGATATGCGGATTTCGAGTTCAGCTAGTTGGCAAAAAAAAAGCCCGTTGCTTCGTATGAACCGAAAGTTCGAATTACGCGGTTTAGATTTGACGAGGATACTCTTTAGCAGTGTGCGTACTGCACGTGGTACACACGGCTAATACGGGGGCACATTTATCGCCTCCCCCCCCCCCCCCCACACACACACGAACTTTGTCGCACGTAAGCGCCACTTCGTGTCAACCGAAAGTTCGAATAAAGCGGGTTCGAATTGACGAGGATACTCTTTAGCAGTGTGTGTACCGCACTTGATACACAGGGCTATTACGGGGGCACATTTATACCCCCCCCCTTCCCACTCACCCCACACACACACACGAACTTTGTCGCACGTAAGCGCCACTTCGTGTGAAACGAAAGTTCGAATGAAGCGGGTTCGAATTGATAAGGATACTCTTTAGCAGTGTGTGTATCGCACGTGATACACAGGGCTGTTACGAGGCCACATTTATAACTCCCCCCCCCCCCCACACACACACACGCACGCACTTTGTCGCACGTAAGCGCCACTTCGTGTGAACCGAAAGTTCGAATGAAGCGAGTTCAGAGCGACGAGAATCCACTTTAGGAATGTCTGCATCGCACGTAACTTACAGGGCTATTGTGGGCACAGATCTATCCCCATCCCCCCTCCTCCTACGTCGGGGCAGCCCGTCGGACGCGACGTTTTTCCTCCCGCGCCGGTCTCACCCTCGGAGAGAGCGCGCGCTGACAAAGGAGTCAAGTGCGCTGTCACCGCAATGGTCGGTCGCGTTCGTGGGCCGCCGTCTCCGACTCACGCGTCGCGGAAAGAACCGGCGTGACGCGCGCGGTAGACGGCGCGCTGACCGCTGAGCAAACCGGCCTCGTTGTGCGGAGGGGGAGAGGGGGGTGGCCGGCCGGCCGGCCGGCCTGCGCTGCAGCAGGTCAGGAAAGCGGCGCTGGAGCAGTCCACACGCGAAGGACTCCGCGGGCCGACCTTGTCAGGAATGCCGCTGCGTGCGATTCCTCCCCCCCCTTGATCGATGGGGCACCGGGGCTGTGCAAACTAGCACGGCACGCGGGCGCGTGCTGTGTGTGTGGTGCGCTGTGCCGCGTTCGGGACGTCCTGGGGACGTCCGTAGGATGTTTCGTTCGCTGATCACTTGGCCGACCCCTTTTTGCTGCTTGAATTCGTCGGACAGCTTGGAAACATGTTTACTTGCGTTCAGTTGCTTTGCCTTAGCGGTAGTCATAATAGCACGCTAAGGACAGGTTGAAGCTGGCTTGTAATGGTTGATTAACCTAGCCAAAACCCTTGAGTACGTCGGGAGCCGTGCGATAGGATTCGTATTTTCTGATTATTGATATCATACGAGCGTAACAGCATTGAAAAAAACCAAAAAAAACCTAACCTCCGCAGCCTTGAATCCCGTCGAAAAATAGGCAGAATCTGCCTCTTCCACAGATTGTATCACTCCCCTTTGAGTCATTCCGTTATCAGCCCTGCACACCGCCTTTCACCTCGCGTCAGTCATCCGAAAGCTGTTCATACACCTCGAGCATCCACTTCTGCGCACCTAAAATCATTCTTCGCCCAGACCGCAAGAGATTGGAACGACCTGCCCGCTGAAGCTTTCATCCAGCCTGGCCTGGAATCCTTTGAATCATTCATCACTGATTTAATTAAATATGTTTGCCCACCCCTCATGTGGTGCCCGTAGTGGGCCTATGAGGTGCTAATAAATAAATAAATCGATAAATTACCGTGTTCTAACGATAAAGACTCTGCTCTTACATCAAATGGAGCTGATTTGATAAGCTAACGACGACGCCCCCTCCCCCTCTTCTCCCTATCAAAAAAAAAAATCTGTAGGCAGGTATCGCCAGCATCAGCCATTTTTCGAGTAAAGCATACGGTGCGTCATTGGAGTTTTTTTGCTTTTCTTTTTTGCGCTGATTCTTGAGGCCAGTATGCGCTGCCGTACACTCACGTGCGGCGATCACGGAGTCCTCTTCGCTGTTGACGTCCCGAGCTTGAATTGAGCGACGGAGACAAGAATTTTTAATTTTTAAGCCCGTATTTCTCAATAAAAAATTCGTTTTTTTTTTTGCTTCCTGACGAGCATCAGCATAAACCAGAATGAACCACTCAATCAATTTTTTACTAAGAGAAAAAAACGTTCGATGGGGTTTGAACGAATGTCCTTTTATGGTAAGGCCTTATGAAGTTCGTCATATCATTCTGACAACAATCTCTCCAGTGGATAAGTTGTTTTCGGGGTAAACGCCGTCGGCGTCGTCAAGCGTTGTTACCGAAAACTTCCCGTTCTCCTGCCATCAAAAGGAGGAAGCTATCCAGGGTGACCGTGGGAGTAGTGGTATCCAGACTGCTAAGCATACAGTCATGTGATGCGAGTGGGCTTGGGGGTCATCGCTCTCGTTCTAAAAAGGAGGGGGGGGGGGGGGGGGGGGGGTGCGAGGCGGTGGTGTGTGAGGTGTGAGGAGCAATGCATAACACTCTGGTTGTCAGTTATTCGCTTCAGGGACGGTGAAAACTATGAAAGCTATGTTTCCTAGAACTGTCTCGAATTGTCCCCAGCTTATTGCAGTTGGTTGCTGCTAAACGAGCGTGGTCATACACGGCCGCTTACTCTTGCGTCGTGTTTTCCTTCTTCCTGTTGTTGCTGTTGCTTCTGCTGATGGCAACGTGACGCCTTCGGCCGTTCGCTGATGCTGTTGTTCTCAGCCGAGCTCCTTCATCTGCGCATGCGCGTGCTCTTTACTTGACGGTGCTATGTTGGCCGCAGTATGGTTCTGTGTGCTACACATCTCGCTCTAAAGCATTCAATGGTAGCATTTCAAGCTGGGCTAGTGGGTTTTTTTTTTTGCATGATCTTGCGTCTTTACGCTATTCAGATAACATGGATAGGGCTGGAATGTAAACAAGTGCAGGATACTGATGCGCGAATATGAATGGAAAGTTTGTAGCTGGAGACATTTCACGCGGTGAAAAGAAATTATCGAAATTTGAAGCCGAGCCAGTATCTTGCTTACTGTGTAAAAAAAACAATAAACATTACGCGACGATCACAAATCTGACGTGCTGATCCTTCGAAAGCAGTTAGATTTACTCTCGATGTTTGGTTCGATGCTTTTATTGTTTTTATGGTTGGGGGGGGGGGGGGGGGGTGGAGGTAGGTGGGTTGGCGGTGGGCGACGCTGATTGGCTGTAGTGTTGGGTAGATGGGTGAAGGTTGGGGTGGGGAGGTGGATCGAAGGTGGAGGTGGATGGATAAGTAGCCCCCTAGCTTGGAGGGTGTGGTGGCGAGATGGCTACGGGTAGTCGCCCTAGAACGGAGAGGCTTGACTCTTTCGTGCTATACAGCGTTATTTTTCGCTTATGACACTATTCGTTCTTTTTTTTTTTTGCTGATACTTTATCCAGAATCAAAGAAAAAAAGTTCGGCATCTATAAGGATACGGGCACTTTCATGTTTTTATTTTTTTTACGCGGCAAGCGCAAATATGCAAGGCGAAGGCATTCACTGCTTTCGGCTTCAATGAGGCAGTGGTTTCACTGCCGCAACAAGCTGCTCTTAGTTTATCAGGAAAATAACATCGTTATCTAGAATACTGATGTTCTAGAATAAATGCTGCTTGGAACTGCCTTTGGCTCTGTACTTCAACAACACATGGGTTTACAAGTGTTAGAAATATGTTCCAGGTTCGTGTGATGCCATAACCTGCCTGCTGCTGTCTTTCCGTCACGTTTCTGACTACTAAGGCGAAAGCCTTTAATGCATCATCGTTGTCGATAGAAGGTTGTCAGCAGAGGTGTCACGCTTTTTCTAATCAGACAAGAAAAAAAATCTTTGCGCACGATGGGATTCGAACCAGCATCCTTCCGTTTCGCAGCCGAGCGCGCTAATGGCTACGCTACTTCCTGCCAACGCATATGTAGTTCTCCTTGTCTAGGACGCTGGAGAGTGTTTGCAGAAAGGCGTCGAATCAGACGGATGCCTCCCAAACGCCCTCCATTGTCTTCAGCACTTAAGCTTCACAAACAATTGTGTACCTAATTAACATATTAACCACACATCAGGGACACAAGCAGCAACACCGCGCTAAAGGCTTTCGCCTCACCGCACTTTATGTCAACAAAGTGTCCCCCTGAATTTTTCCCACGTTCGTGTGATGCCATAACCTGCCTGCTGCTATGTCGTTCTTTCCGTCACGTTTCTCACTATTCGGTAGCATTGCTACGCGTTCTGTTTTCTGCTGCCATCGTGTGAATCGCGGTTTGCGAGGGTTCTGGCGAAATGTGCCCGCGAAACCATATCTGCTCTCATTTCATTGTTCTATGTTTCTAAATCGCTATCCTCTTCCTGTCCACTGCGTCTGCCCTTATACGGAGCTAAACCGGATCGGGATCGAGTGTTTCAAACTGGACAATATTTATTCAAGGCGCGCGCGGGGTAGCTTAACCCAGTGACCCGATTGCCCATTCCTGCCAACCCGCCTGTCAGCTGACGCGTCCACCTTCCTGGTCACATGTCTCTGTCCGTTTGCTTATTGCGTGTTATACATTTTATAAATGCACGTAGTCGGTATGCACTGTAGCGATTGTACATCGTGACCCGAAAGACACGGGTTCGATCCCAGCCGCGGTGGTCGAATTTTGATGGAGGCGAAATTCTAGAGGCCCGTGTACTGTTCGATGCCAGTGCACGTTAAAGAACCCCGGGTGGTCGAAATTTCCGGAGCCCTCCACTACGGCGCCTGTCATAGTCTGAGTCGCTTTGGGACGTTAAAACCCATGAAGCAACCAAACCAAACCGAGTGTACATCGCAAGGCCTAAGTTAACCAGAATGACAACCGATGAGAAGATGGTTGGTTGGTTTATGGGGTTTAACGTCCCAAAGCGACCAAGGCTATGAGGGACGCCGTAGTGGCGGGCTCCGGAAATTTCGACCACCTGGTGTTCTTTAACGTGCACTGACATCGCACAGTACACGGGCCTCGAATTTCTCCTCCAAAGAAATTCAGCCGCCGCGGCCGGGATCGAACCCGCGTCTTTCGGGTCAGCATCCCGGCATAACTTGCTTAAATTAACTTGCCAGAATTAAGGGATGCAAGCAAAGGTATGCCTCGTTATATCTCCGTCAGCTGCTGTAGTCTCGGTGACCAAAGGTCGTCGTGCTTATAAGAGAAGGAATAAGGAGGTCCGAGCTTTGAATTTCAATATTGAGGCACCCAGTAAGTGTTCAGAAGCATGCGCAAGATTGAAGCCTTTGCTGTACGTTTCATGAATCCGATTTTTCCTCGAAGATCCAGGGTTTTACGTAGTTTTGCTCTTGATCCTTCTCCTTTCTTAATCTTCCTTACCCAGTCACTTTTCTCTTTCTTTTTCTCATGCTGAAAGGGGAACTACTCGTTGAAAGAGATTAGGGTCAAAGATAGTATTTAGGTTTTTATTTTTTATTTTTACTTGGCGCGGGTATTGGGCTTTTAAGTTTTGCGACGAGGGATACAAACTTGCGCTTCGTGCGATTATCGAGAGAATGGGGTGAAGAAAAAAAAAACTGAAGTACTATAGGAGTTGAGAAGCAACGGTTTTAGTCACAGTAATGGAGACGCGGTCGTTTCGGCGCTGCGAAAGGACAAAATTTGGGCCACTTTTCTATAGTTTTCGAATCGTTTTTTTTTTTTTCCTTGCACGGCGCAAGAGTACTGCTTTGCATTTCATTGCCCTTAGTTACGTGGAGACCACACAGGCTGAATTGCAGTTGCGTGCTGTAATGTTAGTTACCGAGGTGGCTAAGAGTGGGTTCTTGCCAGCCATGACGAGGAACTTCATGTCGAAGAAGCCTAATATTTTGTCCGGACTTTTATCATTTCGCGAGCTGTGGTTATTCCGTGTTCTTGGTTTCGGGCTGGTCAGCCCAAGTATACCTGGGACCAAATCCTCTACAGATTAAGAAACTCCTGGATGGTCGAAACTAACCAGAAGCCCCTGCACTTGCATATATATTTATATATATATAAGCTCCTTTCAGATATACGAAACGACAAAATTTGTGCCACTTTTCGAGTTTTATAATCGATTGCTGTTTTTTTTCTCCCTAGGGGCAAGGGTGCTTAAATTTAGTAAGTAAGCAGCGTAACGTACTAATTGCGCTTAATTTTATGCTTCAAAGTCGACCGGTGACGGGGCGTTTCGAAAACTAAACTTTTTCGCTGTCTGTACGCGATAGCGCGACGTTGGGAATCAATTAATGGAGGACGTTGGTGATAATGACGCAATAATCGTGAAACTTAGAGGAGGATCGACATTGGATTTATAGGCTGATGCAGAGAGAACGTTTCCGTCATAGAACGTGTCGAACTTGCAAGGAAACATAAGGACACAGCATCACGCGTCTCCGTAAAGTTGGTCGAAAATGTAATTTTGATTGTCAGTATGGAATCGTAATCGACATTGTCAAGAAACATGCATACTTGTTTATCAACAAACATGTATACCACCCTCTAGGACCGTTCTTCTGTATACTTAGTTTTTTTTTTTTTTTGGCTTCGGCAATTCCGTCACAACAGCTCTACAGATAGTGAATCCTTTTTAACCGGATGTACGCCGGAAGCCCGGCTAGCAAATACACCGGAAGTGAAAGCGGAAGCGATCTCGAAGGAAACCAACAGGCCGCGTCGGCATTCCCTGCTTGCGTGTTGCCGCAGCGGCTTTTAGTCTAGCAGGAACTACGCTTCCGCGAGTCTTCGTCTCTCTCTTCCGTAACCAAACTCAGTTACGTACTATCTTCTTCGCAAAGTAGTACCCCCTGTACACGCAGCTAAATTTTCTCTCTCTCTCTCTCTTTTCTGAGCGTTTTCCTCCGCTGCGAACTCTGTTTGGCTTCGCGCTGATACCACGTGCGCTCGATGTTTTGGGGCGGAGAAGCAAACGAGATTAAAGGGTGCGCCAACCTGGGCAGCCTAATAAGATCATCGTGTTCCGTGGGTCGTCGTTGTTGTTGCGTCTGTCGTTCGTCTATTCGGACGCGTCTCGTCTTGAGAACACGGCCCGCTGGAAAAAAAAAAAAAAGTGTGGTATAGAGTTCTGTGGGACCCACAGGGAATTTGCTCGAGCAGGTCGCTTGGCTCCACACGGAAGCCGTTTGCTGCTGCGTTAGCGCGTGTACGGGTACGAGCCGCCGAAGAAAAGTTACGCGTTGCGTTTCCTTGTGCGAGGACCGTGGCTGTGACGGTCAGGGCGCTGTATGTAGGCGCCGACTTGGTGAATCTGCCTCCGAGATTTCTTTCCAGATTGAAGATGTATGTCGAGTTGTAAACAAGCGAGCCGTTTCACGCAAAGAAGGCCAACCGATGGGCGCAGGGGTATGTCGAACGGAATCGAGATGGTACAGGAAAAAAATTAAGTTTACAGAGGTTTTAACGTCCCAAAGCGACTCAGGTTATCAGGGATGCCGTAGTGGAGGGCTCTGGAAATTTCGACCACCTGGGGTTCTTTAACGTGCACCGACATCGCACAGTACATGGGTCTCTAGAATTTCTCCTCCATCAAAATTCGACCGCCGCGGCCTGGATCGAACCCGCGTCTTTCGGGTCAGCAGCCGAGAGCCATAACCACTTAGCCACTGCGGCGGGTACTTGGAGGTCTAGTGAAGTTTCTAAAGGCATTCAAGTAAGAAAGACGCCAAGCAAAAACTACCGTGCGTGTCGCCCTCCCTCGAAGCCAAGGAAGCCACATCGATGCCGCTATAGCACGCCACCACAAGGCATGGGAGGTGCGCAAAACCCTTAGCGGGCACTACGGACAGGCAGCTTTCGCCTTTTAACGACCACGCATTCCTTGTTTTTTCTTTCCTTCACCCATTTCCCACGAATCACGAGTTACTGCTCCGAGAATTGGCGGGAGCGTTGCCTTTTTTCCAAGGGCGCCTCTAGGGCCAGTTGGGTGATGCCTTGGCCCGGCACCTTTCCTGTGCGTACGGCGCCTCCCGGTATTCTTTGTTACCTATCACTACTACCATGCGGCGGTGACGGGCCTCATTAAATGACGTAGACGGCGTGCGAAAGGACTTGACGCGTGTTGAAACACAAGCTAATTACATCTACGCCTATCTTGTTTTTACCCTCCTAGCAGCATTCATTATAGTTTTCGTGTGACAATGTGATAATAGCGGCAGATACTCATTTAAGGCTATGTTATCTGGCCAGGCTAATACTTCCTTCGAGCGAATTTGTGAATTCTAATGGACGAATTACCAATATTCTCATAAATCGTTCGTCGCCCTTATCTGGAGTTGCCTGCCAGGTGTATTATCAGGCTTACGTATTTATTTCCACGTACCAAATGGAGACTGTATTTGTTCCTCTCAAACACTGAAGTGTATCTGCTGAAGCGGCAATCGCAACGGTGCTCATAAGCGTGCATCATGTACACGAAGCTTCATGTACGTAATACATGATGCACAGGACATGATGGACAGGTCAAAAGTTGTAAGAAAAAAAATTCTGTGCCTTAGCTCAGCTAGGCTAGGGTATGCATAGTGAAAGGTACGTTAGGCGCTCGCCTAAAAACCATGGCGACCCGTTTTCATGGTTGCCATGGTTACGGCACATGCTCAGTACTGTTCTCCGACGACCGCCCGAAACGCACCGCTAACTAGCCTAGCGTAGCTTTCGGTACAAAAAAACGAAATGAGAAAACGAAAAGCAGATGAAGAGGAGTATCTGGTCTAAGATGAAGATGGCGCCAACAATCGTTGCCGCCAGGTCAGTAGGAAATGGTTCTTCTGTGACGTAACGTCTTGACGGGCCGTTTGAACAGATTTAGGCCAGTGTCTGTGTTGGAGAAACCGGAGGTCCTTATTAGAGAAGGCCCTTCTTTCGTTTCCTTAGAGTCCGGCTGCTGTATAGCTGATCCATATCGGCAGCCGTGCAAGTATAGTGTGTAGCGTACGAGCGAAGAGTCGAACAAACGAACGAACGAACGAACGAACAAGCAAACAAACGAACAAACGAGCAAATAAACAAGCAAACAAACAGACAGGTAAAGAAACAAAGAAACAAACAAACAAAAATACAAAGAAGCAGACAAACAGTTGGTTGCTCTGTCCGAACGAGGTCTCCAGGTTCATCATCTCGCATCTCTTACCCTCGGGATGATTTTTCGTAAAGTGACTTCTCCGCGAATCATTGAGGTTGCTCGAATTCTCGTCCTCTTTCGTAGAAAGAAAAAGGGGGGGGGGGGGGGGGGGTGAGGAGGAGCACTATTTTTTCCCCATTCTTTCTCACTCAACAGCGGCGCCTTGAAATGCCCGATTTTTCGGCAATCGCTCGCCGGCGTTGCTTTTCTTCTTTTTTTTTTTTCGTTGCATCTTTTTTCCCTTCGCTCGACCGACATCTCACGCTCTCGGTGTTGGCGCTGGGCGGGCGGGCTTCGAAACTCCACTTTGGTCGCGGGAAAAAACTTTCGGCCGCCGCCGCCGCTCCAATTTGGCCGTGAAGCGGTGCGTGAGACCCCCCCCCCCCCCCCCCCTTCCCTTTAATACAGCACGCGCTGTTTGCTCAGTGTCTTCTAGGCGGGCCGCGTTCTTCTTTCCTTCTCTCGTGGTTCTCTCCATCCACTTGTGTGTGCCTTTCGCGGAGTCAGTCGCGCGTCTCCAGAAAGCGGAGAACACGTTGAGTGAAAGAGGATAGGGGAAGGGGGAGGGGGGAATGGTGGTATTGCGAGAGTTTTGCAGGACTTTCATTCCATTTTTATTTCCTTATGACCCGGTGACAGCTGTTGCGGGTGTCCTCTAGTGTTGTTTAGTGAGCACCCAAGCAGGCATTGTGCCCCGTAGAGAGAGAGGATTTATTGATATTGGAAGTATGATCGGTCGGCCTGAGTCATGTGATCTGGGCTCAGAACTGGCACCGTAGCCAACTGCGCGGGGGATGTCCTACAACAGCAGCCTTTTTCTAATCCGTCTGGACTAAGTTTATTGTCTTTCAGCCATTTAAGATTCATTCATTCATTCATTCAAAGCCGCCGCGGTGGCTCAGTTGTTACGGGGCTCGGCTGCATGATCCGAAAGACGCAGGTTCGATCCTGGCTGAGGTGTTCGCGTTTCGATGGAGGGGAAACGGTAGAGGCCCGTTTACTGTGCCATGTCAGCGCAAGTTAAAGAACTCTAGGTGGTCGAAATTGCCGGAGCCCTCCACTACGGCAACCCTGATAGCCTGAGTAGCTTTCATTCATTCATTCATTCATTCATTCATTCATTCATTCATTCATTCAAAGCCGCCGCGGTGGCTCAGTTGTTACGGGGCTCGGCTGCATGATCCGAAAGACGCAGGTTCGATCCTGGCTGAGGTGTTCGCGTTTCGATGGAGGGGAAACGGTAGAGGCCCGTTTACTGTGCCATGTCAGCGCAAGTTAAAGAACTCTAGGTGGTCGAAATTGCCGGAGCCCTCCACTACGGCAACCCTGATAGCCTGAGTAGCTTTCATTCATTCATTCATTCATTCATTCATTCATTCATTCATTCATTCATTCATTCATTCATTCATTCATTCATTCATTCATTGTTGCAGGTGGGCTTCCTCTGCGCTGGGGAAAATGGAACATGTAATGGAAATGGGTAATAACGCATGATAACGTTGACAAATGAGAGATGTGCGAGTACACAATTGCATCAATTGCGAGTTTAGGCCCTGTGCTACGTAAAGAAAGAAATAAAGAATGAATGAATGAATGAATGAATGAAAGCAGGAAGGAAGGAAGGAAGGAAGGAAGGAAGGAAGGAAGGAAGGAAGGAAGGAAGGAAATAAAGAGAGGGAAGTACAGGTACATGGAGAAAATAAAAAACTAAGAAACTCCGAACGGCTTGACACAGCACATTATCAGCTGAGCTGAACGCCTTGATTGTGCCGTGAACTGCCGTAGTCCGCCGTCCTGAGTGCATGGCTAAATGGCGCTCCGCATCTTTATTTATATAGGTCGCGAGTTCGGTCTCCATCAAGGACCTAGTGCGCACATTTCGATGTGAGCAAAGTACGAAAAAAAAAAAAAACACCGAATGATTTGTGATTTCGGCGTTGGATATGGTAACGTTGGGCTGTTGAAAACAGTTCGCACACCCGTCCATCACACCCTGTCCTTCAAAATCCAGAGCGTGTGTAGTGCTTTAGAGCGCTGAAACACATTGATATAAGGTCTCCACAGATTCGAATTATGCGCGGAAAGCAGTCCGCAGTGAAATGTGATCGCCTTTTCTTCTCCTTCCGTGGATTAGATTAGATTAGAGACAGCGGCGCCGTCCGCTGTGTTCTCACTTCATCCTGTCGACTTGTCTAATGGCCTCGTTTATATAGCCCTTATCGTTGCAGTTCTCCAATTCGAAATTGTACAGTATAAACGGCTCGCTACAGGTTCAGCCTGTGCCTCTGTGGCCCGTATTGAAGCGGGACAAGTGGAAAGCACTTGAGATTCGATTTCTTTCCCACTTTGCTTATCTAATCTGGTACGTCCACCGTCCATTGGGTATTTATACACGTATGTAGTCCAAAATATGCGGAACAAAGCTAGCGAGGGGCCGGGTTTCCACATTGTTCGCATTATAATATTGGCGTATCCAGAAAAAAAAACAAACAAACACGCAAAACAGCTCCAAACCGAAGCGAATCGTCGACACAGTACCCCATTTATCAGCCTTCAATACGCGCGCGAGGATTTCTGTATCCCGTATGCGAAGTATACATGACGAAAGAAAAAGGCTATACGTCTCACGTTTAATTGCATCTCCCCCGCCTTCATGTTCTCGAACGCCCGATCGGCCGTTCACTTATCTCCCCTCACGAGTCGTCGTCGTCGTTGTTATTCCAGTTTCCGGCATCACGCACCCGCGGCTTGCTGTCGGGACAAAACGTATAATAATGCGTCCTCCAATCCCCCCTCTCCCTTTCCTATACCTTCTAATCGAAAGAGGTGTACAGGGTAACGCCCTCAACCCAAGCAGAAGCAGTAATCCCCCCTTTCGATTCAATCTTTCGCCTCTCGCGAAACAAGGCCTACGATCGAAAGGCACGAAAAAAAAAAAATCAACGGCAGAAAATGGATTTCCACGGCCGACAGTTGGAGTAGAGCCGGTATAGAAGGAGTTTAGTTGGTGGAAAGGCGCTCGCAACCAGCTCGCCTTGGCTAATCAGCCTCCGGCGTCTCCCCTGCTAAACGCTCGCGCCAGCGTTGTCGCCGTCAGCGAACTTAGCTGTATACGCTATCCGCAGAGCTGCTAAAAGGAAGGAAGAAACCGGGCCTCGGGCCGGTACTGTTGTCGTTGTTGCGTATCGAGACGGCGACGTCGGGTCGGCGAACGTCTCGTCGTCGACGGCGGAACTAAGTAGCGTCCTCTTGTGCTAAACCCGCCGCCGCCGCGGTTTCGTTTTGTTGTGTGGTTTCTGTCTCCTGTGTTGGCTGCGGAGCGAGGCGAACGCGCCTGGAGAGTCCTTATCGTCTCTCCTTATCGTCGATCAGCGAGCGAGCGCGCGCGCGCCGCCGTGCGGCGGGGGGAACAATCGGAGCGCGGCGGTTGGAAGAAAGTGATCGCTACTCCCGATGCATTCTCGATGAGGCTCCTGCGGCCCGTACTGTTGTTGGTGTTCTCGTTTTTTTTTTCTTTATCTGGCTTTTGTCGTTTGTTGTCGGAGCGTGTGGTTCGGTGAAGGCTTGCGGAAGTGTGTTGCTGCTATGATCGCGCTAGGGAATGCCGGTGACGAGAACCGAGTGTGGTTCAGCTGGCGAACTGTGTGGATGCCGGTTGGGGGAACAATGGCGGCGAGGACGCTGGTGACGTCACGCGAGTGAGAGGCGTCGTGCCGAAGAGGAGGGTTAGGAAGTGATTGCCACGGGCAGTTCCTTGGGGGGAGACAGTGTTGCTAACTTTTAGTCGGGCAGTTTAATGAGAGCAAGGCTTATTATACCAGGTATACGGAAACTGGTTATATTTCTCGACGTTCGATTGCGTGCCTAGATTTCTTGAAAGATCAGTGGCCACGATGGGGCGCTTCTTTGTAATCTGAGGATGTATCTGTAAATTCCGGGCCATACACCCCCCCCCCCCCCCGCCCCACACACACACACACACACACGACCACCGCCAATATGCAAGGCGGTTCATTTTATTGAGTACTAACTTAATTGGATACATTGTCAAGGAAGGTGATTCCAACTTGTTACTCTCTGAGCGAAAACCTGTTGAAAGAGGAGTAACTGCACCGTTTAGTCCCTGCGACGAACAGTTCTTCCTTGAAGACCAACTCTGGCAGACACCCCTTTGTAATTAGTTTCTGAGGGAATAACGGTTCACCTTTTCAAGGACTAATGGTTGTGACAACGCAGTTGGTCCAAGAGAAATAATCCCTATGACAGTTTTAGTCCATTTCTGGCTTGTAGTGCAGGTAAACAGTCAAATAAAATTCGCAAATATACCTGAGCGGGATTGTAGGCTTGGTCAGGCAGCTTAACCTCCAAAATGCCTCTTTGCAGCTTATTGCAGCATTCTTATATTTCATCGAATAAAACGAAACACCCCCTGTATATACGACTTGCCTTCCAGCGAGCATGACAGAGCTAAAATAAAAGCCGGATTAGGAGAGGATCGAATCGAACCGACCTGTTTTAAAGATTAGAGCAATCATCGGATCAGTGCGGTGCTCCGTCATCCGTGCATTTAGAACTGGGCGGTCTACTGCGGCAACGTATTCATTTTAACGACGAAAGCGGGATCCATGATTCCTCGGCGCACGTAAAGAACTACCTGCTCCCGATTTCGGGGAGGCCATCGTTAGAAACGATCTTAACTGCCAGCCACTTCGGCGTCAGAAATTTGCCCGAAAATTCTGCCTCTGGATGCCCGCCCAGGAGATTATTGGGGAGCACCACTTGAAATGGTACACTCCGCAGATGACCGTGGGCGATATATAGCGGGCGTTTGGAGGTACAGACGAAGGCACGGCTGTGCTCGCCTTCGAAGACCGGTGGCGCGTGCCGTAATTAGGGGAAACGCCGTGATCACGAGGCAACCCGTAATGAGCCATTAGTGGACAGGAGTCGTTTCGGCCCTTGCGAGAACCCTGTCCCACTTCTGTGACGGCTGTTTCAACAACTGGACTGTGACGTTGCCGCCCTTTTAGGGCTAACGAGCCCGGGAACACACACACGTATATATATATATATATATATATATATATATATATATATATATATATATATATATATATATATATATATATATATATATATATATATATATATATATATATATATAAAACGTACTTGGGTTGACACACGGTAGAAAAACAACTTTATTTTAACGTTTCGACCAGGGTCTGGCCTTCGTCAGAGTGATGGGGTACAGGCAAAAGACAGCTTATAAGGGAATGTACGCGGGGAGGGAACATATATATATATATATATATATATATATATATATATATATATATATATATATAGCAAATAAGGGAAGGGGAATGAGGGGCTCGTTATAAATATGACAGAAGCCAACAGCCACAGAAACCAAGGGGCACAGGGGATTTTTTTAAAATTATTTATTTTATTTGTGGTGTTGATAAATTTAGAATATTACTGAATATGTTATCGCTTAATGCTAATTGATTAGAAAAGCAGAAGAAAAAACAACCACATCCCACCGGCGGCATGTGCTTGTTTTTTCTTCTGCTTTTCTAATCAATTAGCATTAAGCGATAACATATTCAGTAATATTCTAAATTTATCAACACCACAAATAAAATAAATAATGAAAAAAAATCCCCTGTGCCCCTTGGTTTCTATATATAATATATATATATAGGCTGCTTAAAAGAGTATATAGCGAGCGAAGTATACGCTTTCTTAAAGGAAACATTTATTTGACTCGACGTTTCGATCGGAGGACCGATCTTTTTCAAGAGTCGGTCTTGAAAAAGATCGATCGATCGAGGTCGATCTTTTGATCGAAATGTCGAGTGCCACATAATGGCAGTATGTTGCCCTCGTCTCCTCGCCTAATCATATAATCCCTGTCCAATCTCTAATCCCCGCCATATGGAACAAATGCGAGTTACTGATATTGCAGCGGAAATCGAGGGGACGAAATGGAATCGCAGGAAATGGAATGAAAGGACGACATTATATAAAAGCGCATTTAAGTTCAGTTGTGCTCAACTGTGTGGATGTATTCTTGTGAATGGGCTCTAAGTGCACCAGAAGTCTTTCACCGTTTAGTTTTGACCAGTTTCCCATCAGGACAGGGGATTCCAAAACGGGGGAGGTCGTCTGCATGTCCCGTACGCGACTTTCTGTCGATTATCTGGTTTTAGTCGTACCAGTTCTGCTGCGATAAGAACTCCTTAGTTTTGCAGTCGCATTACCGTCTCGTGCTTAGAAGCGAAAAATAGAGTGAAGACGTGGCCAGGATGCCTTAGCCTGTGCGCAGTTACACATACACGTGTACTGCGCTTATGTGCGCTAGCGTAGTGCCGACGCCATCTCTCATGAACCTGGCGAGAGAGCTGAATTTTTTTGCGAGTTCGTGATAAATGCATTTGAATCTTGAAAAACATGTGTCCATCACCGTTCTTTCCACATGTACAGTATGTGCCATACTTAGCGGGAACACAAGGAATGGTTACCCCGGGTCTTAACTCGAGAGAGGTAGGTTTGGCCGCGAAACGAAAGAGGGGCACAGAGATCATGAGAGGATTAACCTGAAGTCGCTGTCCTGCTTTACGGTGAAACCTAGTTTTCTCCATGTTAAGAGCCGGTATACCCGCTCCTATAGTATTCCCTCTAGATATGACACATATACTGTAACTACTTATGTGCAGTCGCAGAGTCGCCCACATCCAACCAAGCCTGGGCCACCCGCCCGTTTATAGATAACTCATGAGTTTCTGATTCCCGAGGCTGCAACCTGTCTTCAGCTTTATGTCCCTTTATTGGCTTACAGAGTCCGCTGTATGAACTGCAGTTTAGTTTCTTTTTTTGCTTTCTTTCCCGTTCTTTTCCGTTCGTCCTTGGAAAGTCCTTCGACAGATGATGTGATGCGTATAGCGTCGCTCGTAAGTATACGCTATACACATCACCCCCCCCCCCCCCCCCCCCCCCCCCCCGCTCATTCCCCTCAATATACTTCATGTACTTCCGCGGGACATCCGCTGGAACCTGAAAGCGCAGTTTTTACGCCTCTCTCTCTTAAGCTTCCGTGATTCCTACTGTTCTCCTCTGGCGGAGCTCGTGCGAAAACGCTTCCTACCCTACGAACTCGCTAGCTGACTCAACAACCTCTTCCGCGGATCGTCACCAACCGCCGCGACGACCTCCGCTAGAGAAACGCCGGGTACCATCCACGTGGAGGTCGAGCGCGCGGTGGGGGTGAAATGGGGGGGGGGGGGGGGGGGGCAAGCCAGCGGTGGTGGTGACCAGCGGGCGCTAATGACGTTCATCCGAACCGTCACCGTCTTTGTTGGTCTCCGCCGTCTCTCGGCTGGGTTCATCAACGCGGAGGAGGGGGATTAGGAGAGGCAGAGAGGAGGTTCTCTTATTTCTCTTCTCGCCTTTCCTTTACCTCCTCCTCCCCCGTCTGCAGTGTCCGAAGCGGGAAGCGACTGGGTAATGCGGGGGCTCGCTCCACTGATTCCGCCGCGACTGCGTACAGGAGTCCGGCGGGGAAGGAAATCACAGAAGAACGCGCCGCCGCGGAATGGTTGTTGGTCACTCCGAGGCTCGGTTGGTCACCGCCGCTACGAAGGAAAGTAAACAGGCGGTAGAGGGCGCACTGGTCCGTGACCACCACGAATGGCCGCGGGGACAACTTAGCAGCCCCAAGGCTTTTTCTGCCTTCACTGCGTCGGAATCGCGGCAGTAACCCGCGCAGTCGTCCTCACCCTCTTTCTCGCGGAAATCGGCGCTTTTTTTGCATTTTTTTTGTTTTTCGGGTGCCGAAGGACGCTTACATGTATAGTGCTTGCTCGCTGCTCACGCACATGTTGTTGCCTCTATGCCGATTACGCTGGGGGAGAAAAATAAAATAATAGAAAGTAGGAAATCTGGAGGACAGCTTGTGACGACGTAGCTGCTCGTCGTGGTTGCATGCAGGAAGGAGCGCATTATTCGAAGCGCGTTGGCTTTTCATCGTTATAGCACGGTGCGAGACATTAGAGAGTGTGTATTTTCATTCGCTAGTTTCTCAGGCTAGCTCGCCGTTCTTCTCTTTCCTTTTTTTTTTTGTCTTTCGTCGTCCTTATGTGGTTGGTTAAATTGTTTGAAATGTATAGCGTATTTTCCCAGATATAATTCGGTCCCTCTTTGTTACCAGTTATGGAGTTTACTCTTGATAGTTGCAACTCGAAGGGGACCGAAATTTTGTTCGAATTGTGCAGAATTCGAAATAAAGCATTTTAGAGTGTCAACAGCTAAAGCCGGATTCCCCCCTGCGCATAGCTGAAATTGCCTGAATGACATTCCCATTAAATGAGGTCATAATATACGAAGACCAAACAAGCATTTCATCAAATTAACGGGTGAGGTGACTGAACACCTCGAGCCATTTTCTTCTCAGATCCTTCTTTCGGATACCCCGCTCTCTGTCTTTCTCTCTTACACACACGCTCGCACGCACGCGCATGCACGCAGGCAGGCAGATGATTGTAAAACTTGTTTCACTACATGTCGAATGTTCTTGAAGGAAGGAAGGAAGGGAAAACTTTATTTACACTAATGGCTTTTCCTGCGGTTTGGGGGCATCTTCAGAGACGTCTTGGTTCTACCCCCAGGAGCCTTCTCTGTCGAAGTCGTCCGCCTCTAATCAGTGGTCGGTTGCCCTCAGTCCAGGGCTCCGCTGGCCACTGCCGCCCGTTGAGCTCGCTGTACCAGACCTTGTTGGTCTTCGCAGCGGTCGCTGGACAGCAGAGTCTCCCACTGCTCCGCACTCGGGTTTTGTATTTTGGGGACCACGTCTATGTTTTGGCAGGCCCATGTGATGTGGTATAGTGTAGGTTTTTCGTCGCACCAGGGACATTTGTTCGTGTAAATCGTAGGGTGCATTTTGTTTAGTATATGTAGGTTTGGGAAAGAGCCTGTTTGTAATTGTCTCCAAGTGACAGCTTCCTCTCTGCTGAGAGATTTGTGCGGTGGGGGATATCGCATTCTTCTGCCTCTATAGTTTTGTAGTATGGCCGAGTATTCCCTGGGTGCTGGCGCGAGTTCCGCGGCCTCGTCGGAAGCTCGGAAAGTAATGTATCCTCGAGCTATCCTGTCGGCCTCTCGGTTCCCTGCCACCCCCGTGTGCCCCGGTACCCACACAATTTTGTGTCGGATCTTGTCGTTTTGTTCTTCCCGGTTTTTAATTCTGTCACTCGCTGCGAGGAGTATACGGAGCGCGTGACGACCTATCCTGCCATTCATGTAATTTCGGCAGGCTGTTTGAGAGTCCGATTGTTCTTGAAAAAAATTTTTGAATATTGGAAAATTGTAAGGTACAGTTGTGGAAATATTCAAGGTAATGGTCCATTCTTCTGATATGTAGCAAAATATTTCTTTTAAAGTTTTTCCATCGCTCCCACCGGCCAGCTAAGACTGCCATAGAAAACCGGGGTGGGACGGTTTTGACCATAGCGAAAGCGCTAATAGCCCTCCCAGAAATGCAAGCCTTCTGACGGGAGCTCTGCGGATACATTTATTGTTATAGTGAAATCTTGCAATATATGTAAAACTTGCGTTCCTAAACTCTTTCCCGTTGAAAAATGACTTTGTGTGCAGAATTGTTCGTTTCTTTTTTTTAAACGCCTCTACATCTTTCTTATGCACTGGATGTTGAAGAGACCGAAGACTAAATTCGAATAAACCGATAGTTCGAATTAAGCGAGTTGGAGTTAGCAACGCTGTAACGGTTGCGAAGAATGGAAAGCAGACTTATTCACGGCGAAAACCAATTCGCGCCAGGGTTCAGGTGCCCAACGACCGCAGTCCGGTGTCCACCTACCGCAATTTTAAGGCGAAAGCCTTTAAGCGCTCATACTCGTGGCCATGACTCCGTCCGTCCGATACCTCTGAAGTGAGAGCCGTAACTAGTCATTACTGGTCACAAGTCATAACTAGTCATGACTAGTTAGTCATTAACCAGTTATAGCTAGTTAGTAATTAACCAATAATGACTAGTTAGTCATTAATGGTTAGTCATGACTAGTTAGTCGTTGGCCAGTTACGCGCCATGACTAACTATTCATTAACCAGTCATGACTGATTAGTCATTAACGAATCATGACTGGTTAGTCATTGACCAATCATGACTAGTTAGTCATTAATGGTTAGTCATGACTAGTTAGTCAATAACCAGTCTTGACCACTTAGTCATTAATCAATCATGACTAGTTAGTCATGACCAGTTAGTCATGGGTCATAACTAATTAGTCATGACTAGTCAATCCAAGTCGCCCGATAGCCGCCTCGTGTGTGCCGACGGCCGTACAGGCAAAGTTGTGTGGAAAGGCCTTAGATCGTCAAAGTGCGCCCTGCATTTTCCAGAACTTTCTTCATTATTTGTGAAGGTCCCTTCAGCTTCACCGGCAGCGATTTTCAAGCACATGTGGCGCCGCGGGCAGCAAATACGTGCACTGCGCGCCACCTAGCAGCGAGTGGTCCACTAAGGCGAAGCGTGTTCAGGCGTGTCGGCGAGTGAATGCCAGATACCCCGAGTAAATAACGGCCGTCCACCCACACATCGTCACTCTTCATGTGGGCCACATAGCTGGCCTCCTTGATCCGTGACAGGCCGCACCTCCTCTTTCTCACTGAACGCTGTCTTCCGCGCCCGTACCTGTCGGATGAGAATGAAAAAAAAAAAGCGAAGTGGGGGCGGAAAGTAGGGGGGGGGGGGTGAGGTAACGAAAGGATAGGACCTACCACCGTTTGTCCTCTTTCGCGGTGGTAGTTCGCACGATCGTGTTCGCTTAGTGGGGACGAGTAAACATCTTGCGGAAACCAGAGAGAACGTTTAACGTTGTAAGAAGCCGTGTTGGCGCACTCATATTGACGGATTGCGAGCGAGGATGTTGCGGCGTGCGCGATATGCTTGGTAAACACTGAGGTGTTTAGGTTCTTCCCCGGGGTCTCTGCTACGGAAACGCTCGGGACGGCTGTGGTCTATAGGATGGTTTTGTGACTTTTAAACGGTGCCATTTCGGGGCTAGCCGTGTTGATGACTGTAGCCAGATACAACTCAAGAAGGAAGCATCTTTTCCCCGTCAGATGACTTCCTTCCAGCCAATGGCGTCGGCCGATTAACATGAGCGTGCTAGAGCGATAATGCAGGAAGTGGCAGGGTTAGTCGCCTTCCTGCGTTGTTCCACCGCTACCTGCATAGTCACGCTAGCAGGTTCATGGGAATCGGCCGACGCCATTGGCTGGAATTGGGCCCTTCGACGAGGAAAAAGCAGCTTTGTTCTTGAGTTGTATCCGACTGTAGTAACATACAGGCGTCGGCCGCGCTGACTGTTGCGGTTGTGGTCAGGAGAAACGCAAATCAGCTTGTAGCGTGAGCGACCGTTGATTTAAAAAGAAGAGCGTGGAGGCTTGTGTAAAAACTTCACCTTACGCTAATGCCAAAAGTGTTTTGACGCGAATAGGGAGACAGGAATCTAACATTATTATATCCTTAGCAAGATTAATAAGAGCGAAGGAATAAATCAGAGTGTGAGACTAATAAATTCGTTTGTAGTTCAGATGTGCCGTGTTTGGCGAATGACAAATGCAATGATAGGCAGACATCAGGGGGGGGGGGGGGCAATTTGGCCTGAAGGAGTTCTTCACTAATGGCGGGGTTAATGAGAGTAGCAGCAACGCGCTTTTTTCCCCTACAGTTCTCACAGCTGTGCCATACTCGATGGTTGCAACCTAGTCGCTGGATTGCTAAACGTAACGAAACCAGCTTCTGGAGGATGGTGATGGGTGGGTGAGGACCCTCGCCGTTTTACGGACTCTGCTTTATCGGTGGTTCAGGGAGGCTCCCAATAACGGCTCTCTTCCGGTCAGGTGTTACAACGGGACGAGGAACTGATTCACTGACGAAGTCAAATACTGAGTGGCCCACGCGGGTTAGCAGGTTCACAGTGGACTCCGAAACGCCAATTCCATCTTCGTTGACTTGGCCAGTGAGTGCATCACTTCTCCCTTTCCACCGAGCTCCCCCTCTCATTCGGATCACTCCCCCCTCCCCCCTCCTCAGTGGTACCTGCTTCCACTGACAACCCTGATGCTTCCTCCTATCATGCAGAGCTCAGCGCATTGCTTCAAAAGCATGTCACTATACTGCAGGAAAGTTTGCTCTCTGTGATATAGCTAAAGATAGGCAGTTCTCTTCGCGCACAAACACGTCCAAGAAATGAGGTTCGAGATACGCACCGCGTGTAATAAAACACTTCCCGAGCGCCGTTGCCAGCATAGCACGACTCGCTCGCCTCGCCAGTTGCAGACGAGGCGCAACAATACCCCAGTATGTAGTCGAGCAGTTATCATTCAAGGCTGTTTGTCTTGCAAGCAGCATTGTACGCAGTCCGGAATGCACTGTGTCTACCGAACGGGGCGCTGTTGTGCCTGCGTTATTCGGTGGCTTTCGTGGCCCTCCAGTGTCGATCGGAGTGGAGAAGGTGCGCGCGCTATTAAGGCGAAAGCCTTCAATGGCTCATACTGTCGTCCGTCCATTAAAAAAGCGTGTCACACGCCTTTAACTCGGGAACTAAAAAAGATAGAAGAAAACCAATGGTTGCTTCAGATAGAGGATGAAGAAGTAGCCAAGTTTGATGACTGTAGAGTAATTAGTTAATTATAGGCAAAAATGTCAAAATTGCGTCAAAATAGCGCGGACGTCGATATAGCCACGGGAACGGTGTGACGTCACATCCACCGGAAGTCGTCACGGCATAGTGAAAATTGTCACAGAATGGTCGCAAAAACGCCGGACTTGTGTCAAATTAGATGGAAAATTGTGTAATTAAGCGTAATTAACGCTTAAGATCCCCGAAAGATGTATAATTTGGGTATCGATATAGCCACGGGGAACGGTGTGACGTCACATCCACCGGAAGTCGTCACGGCAGAGTGAAAATTGTCAGAGAATGGTCGGAAAAACGTCGGATTTGTGTCAAATCAGATGGAGAAATGTATCATTAAGCGTATATGACACTTAAGATCCCCGAAAGATGTACAATTTGGGTATCGATATAGCCACGGGAACGGTGTGACGTCACATCCACCGAGAGTCGTCACGGCATTGTGTTCTCGGCTTTCGCCTCTCAACACTTTAGTTGCCAAGTGTCCATGCAATTTTTTTTTATATATATACACGCAGGATGCACAAGTGGCCTCCCTGCTGCGACAGGCGGCGCCACGGTCGTTATAGCGCCTGCTGCGCGTATATACTGTGGTTTGTAAACACACTCACCCGGTCAAGGCGAATCGCGGGGCCTTCTTCCCGGCTCTTTAAGTCCCCTCTCCACCGCAAGGGGGCCGCCGATTGTTTTCGAGGCGGTCATCCGACCGCTGCGCCACATGTAAAGGGGCGCCCCGCTGTGGAATGCTCCGTGGACCATGCTCCTGTCGGTCGGTCCGGGCCGGCGTGGCGTTCCTCCGTAATTACCACTCTGCTGCTGCAGTATAACACACGCCGTCTTTGCACCCTTAGAGATACAAAGAGGAAAGGGGGGGGGGGGGGGGGGAGGTGCCCGCATCTGGGCCATCGGATCAATTTAGTAGGCCGCGTGAAGCAAGAACTGTTGCCAGGCTATAGTTGGGCCTCATGGTGCGTTGTTATGAAAACAACGGTTGCGAAACAAACGCCCAGTGGACCGTGTGTACGGAAATCCGGCACTGTGACAGACCCGATGTTGCGAGATTAGCAGATTATCGCGCCATCTGTGGCAATCACACGAACTGCTGTGTGTCATTCGAAATACGGTTGTGGCTCGCGAAGGAAGAGTTGCAGAGTGCCTGCGATAGCTCGCTGCGAAGCTGTGAGACGGCGCCACCTCTGATAAGCCTCCAACGAACTGGCCATATGTGAAGCGGGGATTTGGGTTTCGAATTTCTTAACTGGCTGAAATGAAGTACCCTGAGGGCAGTAATTCACGAGTTTGTCAGACTGTGGGCAAGCACGGGAAGGGTGAAAGCAAGCTCGTCTTGAAGCACTACCGCACAATAGATGGCACCAAACTTTGAAAGACTATAATGACAGCTGTCACAAGGGCATTAGGCTGGGAGATTTTTATGTTTATTTTTCCTCGCTATCCACCATCTAACGAACGTTATCACAAACATCACATCTGGATTATAGGTTGTCAGATATACGTACAATGTCAGCTGCGGTTTGTTTGGAACAGTACGTTGCAAGTAATTGGAATGTCCAGTCTACATGCATGAACGAACTTCTTTTTACTGGTTCTAAAAGAGAAGCGCATGCTCAACACAGACAAACAAGTTGGGCTGTCTTCCTTGTATTTGGCTGTAGCGCACTTCGAGCTTTTTGTTTTTCTAATTCAATGACGGTTACCTCCTTGACGAACTTTAAGCTCTTTGGATGCCGCTGCCTCTGATGTTTATTTTATTTCATTTGTTTGCTTCTTTCATTCCATGACCATCTCTATTTTAATTATGTTTATACACTTTTGTTTCAATTTAGTTTTACTGTGGTTCCCCACCCTCCCCTTCTCGAGATGTCTCTACCCCTGAACCGCTTCTCCTACACTCTTTAACAGAAAGGAGTACAAAGGGAGTAAGATATCCTTTAGAGCATGTCTCTTTTAAGTAAGGAGGTTCGCTGGAGTATAGCGTACTCCCTGTTCGCTCCCATATATTCATATTCGTGTTTAGAGTGTATACACAGCGTATAGCACGTCAGGAAAGAATACGCGCTGTCGAAAACAGCTGCTTTCGATGGAAGAACGTCTCTGTATATGTATTAAGCGGCTGCTTCATACAGAGTGAAGCAGCGTGAAACGGCACTTTGGTCTTGCTTCCTCTGATGAAGGGCTCATCCCTGCATTTGGCTGGCTGCAGTGAACGATGCGTTCTGCACATGCCTCGACTGCGCTGGTTGTCGCAGCGGCGTGCGGAGTTTCCTCTCAGCAGAGCTGGATATTTCGCAGTCGGGAGAACAGGCTACACATCTGAAAGCGCCGGCGTGCAAGGCACATGTGTAGGTATTGTTTCTCTCAACCAAAAAGTGCTGCGACATCTTGGCTGCCGACAGTCATGAGTGGGCTTATAGTTTTTAACCAATTCTCCATGTTCGCTGGTACATTCAAGGCACCAAACTGTATACAGCAGGCGGTGCTAGTTCTCATTAAGTAGTTCCTTTTCGAGTCAGAGCACCTGAACGTTTCGGTAGGTGCACAGATAAGCAGTTTCAGGACACAGGACTTTACCACGAATAGGGACGGTGTCCGTCAGAAAGTTATACCTAAAGCTTCGGTATGGCGCCGGAAGTGTGGGTAACGCAAAGTCGGTCCAGCCTGTAACCATGCAACATCATCAGCCTCCTCAACCTCCGTGAATGGTCCCTCGTGTATCTCGACAGGACCGAGAGCATTCGTATTCGCTCATTTTGTTGCTACACTATGTTTATTAAACAAGCAAACAGTACTGTCACATCATAGCATGTGGTCATTAGTGTGCGTTGGAAGCCAGCGTCCCGCCCCCTTTGGCAGCCGCTGCGGCGTAACTTGGCAGCCATTGGCACCAAATGAAATATTTACACATACGCGTTCACTTACTCGCCTCACTGTGCGCCTTAATGTCCTGAGCGAAGTTGTTGCCAAAACGCGGGGGCCGTGTCGTCGTCGTGCCAATTATTTCATCGACCTACCACTTTAGGGTTCTTGTCCTCTTGTCTCTGGCAGACGAATATGCCCTCCTCGTTACAGCGGTGTCCTTTGTTGCATTAGTTATTCTTCGCTTTGACAGTTTTCCGGGTAGCTCCAGTTTCTTTTTTTTCTTTACAGCGAGAGCTGTTATATGAGGCTTCCCCGCGGACGTTGCCGGACAACGCGTCACGTGACCAGCGCCAGGCGCGTGGCCGCGCGCCCGTTGCGATTGTTGTCTTAGCCCATGGTTGCCCACATAGGTCTAATACTTCAAAGTTGGTCTTTGGCGTTGAAAAAGAACAGCCAGCGACAGGGCGGTAGCTGTCGCAGAGTTAGCGCGTTCGGCATCTGGCGGAGCACTAACACTTCGATTTTTTTTTTACGCATTCGCCTCAGTTTGTTCCTCGAGTTTGCCGACTACATTTCAGGGCTGGATAAATTTAGAACCTTCTCAAACCTGGGCAGCTGCGGCAGGTTGTCGCTTTGTTTGTAAGGTCGATGCACCTCTCGAGTATTGCATACATTCGTCGCCGACTGTTTTTCAATCTGCCTACAAGTGCCAGTCGAGTAACACGGTCGAATCTAGTTCGAGTGTAGCCGCGTGTCGATGGCCCATCCCTGCTGCTTGTCGTCAGCCCGAATGTAGTCCAAGGACTCGCGCCCGTCAGACTCGCTTCTCATCGCGTGTACAGTACGTATACACTATGCGGCAGGTGTTGGCGGCTCTGCTCGTCGAAGCCTGCTTTGCGCGCCTGACTCGGCGCTTCTTCCGAGGGTCACCGCGGACACGCGTTTGAGGCGTCCCCTTGAGGCTATACGGCGGCTGGGTCGTGGCGCGTTTGGACAACCTACTTCCTTACACGGCGTGCCTTGGCTTACACGACGGCCTGCCTGCCTGCCTGCCTTCCCAATCGTGGGAACGGAACGCGTCGCTCCGAGCGCTGCCCAGCGGCGGGCAATGTGTGCTCTGCTATATGCGGCTTACTTGTGATGTACGTTTAGCGGCCTGCTTTCTGGTTTTTGTTCTTTGCGATTTGAAGGGTGTCGAATCATTAATCTGAGGACGAACCTATATTGAACCTTTGCGCCTCGTAAATATCGGCTGTGTGGTTCTTCGTGGGTATGCCGATGTATCTTCGGCAGTGAAATAGTCATTTATTTGCTGAGAACGTTTTGGCGCCCAGTGTGTGCTCCTGTATATACGGCTTACTTGTGATTTACATTTAGGGTCTTGCTTTCTGGTTTTTGTTCTTTCCGATTTGAGGGTGTCGCATCATTGTAGGGAAACTGAGGACGAACCTATTCAACCTTCGCTGCAAGTGAATATCGGCTGCGTATATAGTTCTTCGTGGCTAGGCCGATGTATCTTCGGCAGTGAAAGAGTAATTTATTGCTGAGAGCATTTTGTGTAAAGTTTCCTCGCCTGTCGATTAGAACTCGTGACGTCAGGACCGGAAACGACTTTGTAGTCACCGAGAGCTCGTAACGAGAGCTCACAGTAGCGGCTTCAGTTGAGCGAAAAAAAAAAACCGAGTGGACACTTATACTCCGTTTCATACATAGCTGTCAACGCAGCCAAGGCTACGGCGCCTGTTCGCGCTCCTCGTCCGCATCGTAATGTAGTGCGTCAAAAGTGAAAAGAGTAAAGAACTCAAAATTAAAGTTATTATTGGTTAATATTGCAGTATAATGATAATGGTGTTTTATTTTGCAGAAAGATTGCTTTTTCTTTAATGTTCTTCAAAACAGAGTGCCTTAGTTTTCTGGGTTTTTTTTCGGCTCCTCCTGTATCAGGTTTTCGCAGCTAGGCCGGCCGGCGATGTCGTCTGCTTTCGTCTTTCGGTTTCCGAGAATGCGAAAATGGCACCGCTATCTCCTACTCGCTTGTTTTCTTCGCCCACTGCGGCTTTAAAAACATCTCCTGCTCGCATATTCTCCAAGCTGAAGCCTCCGAAAATTTCGAAAGACTGCAAGCAGGTGATCGTCAACGTTTACTGTAGCGTAAGGAAGCGCTTCCCGGAGAAGACTGCGCGTGATGTTCTCGAAACTGTGGGCGAGGTGACCGGGGTGAGCCCTCGGACAGTTGCGAGGTTCAAGAAAGAAGGTCTCTCTGCTGGAATAAGATCACCTTGTGTGCCGCATGCTAAAAAGTCGCTCATTGCTCGAGAAAAGCACTTCGCAATCGCGTCCGTCGCCAATACAATACAGTGCCTTTTCCCTTCGAAGCAAGTAAAGAGCGCTGTGTTTTTCAAGGTAGGCATTAGAGTTTGACACTTTCGACTTTCTACCTAATGATTACTTTAATAAAAATAAAAAAAGAAGTGAAAAAAAAAACAGCAAAAGCCGGGAGTCGAACCTTGGCATCGTGTAAAATGAACACACAGGCGCGCGCTTCGTACCACTCAGCCACGACGCGAGGGGGACGGATACATTTTGTTTGTTTTTTGCAGAGGACTACTTTCGTACCTTTGGCTGCGTTGACAGCTATGTATGAAACGGAGTATAAGTTCCGCCCTAAGGGTATGACGCGATCGCGTAATGGGTTAATTCCCACACATGCAAAACGTCATTCTATACTTTACCCTGCGATGGCAGGTGCTCCCAGCGGTGCGCCTTGCGCGGCCCAGGTTGGTCTTCCCGAGCGACCAATCATTTAGTGGGCAGTTTGCTCATTATCCGGTGGCAAGGTAGTGATGACGCTGCAAGGTCACATGACCTAGGTGGCCTATACCTTTCTCCTAGGTTGCTCTGTGAGGACGAGCTGCTAGAGTCATGCCCTTGATTTGTCGCTCACAACGCCGACCACGCCGACACCGTATTTTCTGGACAACATTGCCTTTAACCCTATCGCGTTAGCAGCGGCCGTGATCGGTGAGAACGTTCCTATTGTGGATTGAAATAGTGGGGAATACACGGACGTGAGGGTGATTTTCTTCTGTAGACTGACTGGTTAATTACACTTTTTACGTGCTAGATCAGCACTGTGGCCTGTGAGGATATATAGTCAGGTACAACTCAAGAACGAAGCGGAAAATGTCCTTCAGAGGAGGCCTCTCAGCCAATGGCATTTCATGACATTTTCACTTCTAGCGTGTGTGTATGCGATTTAGAAAGCGCATTTATTCATATAATTTCTCACTTTTTCGAGTCACAATGAATCCACCATTTTAATACAACGTTATTTGATTCGGTCTTCGAAAGACACGAGCTATTCCTGAAGCCCCGTCACTTAATCGCACTCCGTCTCCTAAACGGGGAGCTGCTAGCAGTGGCGTCACCTATCGGCTGCGTCCTGCATATAACAAGCGCATAGAGTAGTTTTATTTTATTCCTGCAGGTGGGGCGACACTCCGTGAATTGCTATTTATATTAGTTGCCGTGCCTGTATTTAAAGCTGGAGTATAGAGGAGTGTCTGAACAGGTATGATTTAAACAGCCCTCTTTGTGGCGCGTGTGGGTCAGCTCGCGGCGCGGCGCTGCTGGCGCACGTGACAGATCCTAGATAAACTACACGCTCGCGGCTAATTTGCATGCGAGAGCGGGTACTCCGCGTGCCCGGTACGTGGCGGAGTCACCGCGCGGTTTTTTAATGCGAGCGCTAATACGAATTCGAAGGCCTTCAGAGCGGGCTGTCTGTAATTTAACGTTCGGTGTTCTTTCCTTTTTGGCTTTGTTTTTCCAGGAGCCTTACATGGCGCAGTGAAGGTCGCCGTGCTTTCAGTTTTGACCTTCAAGCGAAAGAAAGTGAAAAAAAAAAAAGATACTCCCCGTCGGGGAATCGAACCCCGGTCTCCCGCGTGACAGGCGGGGATACTGACCACTATACTAACGAGGAGAACGTTTGCCATATCGATTAAAACCGAAAACATCCATGACAGCATATTTTGTGCTTAGTTTCTTGATTAATTTTGCGTATTTTGAATCGATATAGCTTCACTGGGTCATGTAAAGCCAAGATCACCGTGCTTTCCGTTTAAGTTTTCAGTTTTGCTTAATCAAGAGATCTACCAAGCTTAACATGCGAAGCTATCGCGTCTTGCTAGGTTTAACCGGAGCTAAACCACTAGCAGTATTTAAGGGAGTGGCAGCGTGTGCCGGATAGAAGTAAGGAAAATGAGATCGCATTACGTTTACCGTAACATTGACCACCATGCCGATGGACGGCATAGTTATGAGTGGGGAGTTAAGTAACCGATTCCAGATTACAAATTGCCGTTTTGTCGTGGGTGTCACCAGTTGTTAGTCATCTGAGGTGATTTCATCGCGAGTGCTGGTTATTTTGTTAAAGCCCCGCCGCACGATGTAGCGTGACGATAGGTTTCCATCTCTGAGGCTTCCTTTCACGATCTCAGTAAAAGGAAAGGTGGGCACTCTCTCTGGAGAGACTAAATAAATAAAAATTAAGCAAATATGGCTTATCTCAGGAACACATTTATGCGACCGGCTACAAGACTGTGCACTAAATGCACAACACAAACGAGACGGTGTCAGATCGAAGTTAATTTCTGCTTTGAGATAAGTTGCAAAGATGGGCAATTGAAGTTCATTGGTTTATTTAATCTTTCATTAATGGTGGACAGTCTTATCGCAGTAATGAACGATGTTTCCATCATCAACATACCTCCCCCCCCCCCGGATTGTCTCTGACCACTAGCGTCTCTGATCTGCTTTTGGTACCAGCTAGTGGATACTTAAGCAGCTTTAATTCCGGATCGAGAATAGCGAGATTTTCATCCCGTGCCAATACTGCCCTTACTCTTTTGTGTGTATCACTGACGCCTCAAGGAATCACATGAATGTACAGCGTGAGCGCTGCGCACCTAATACTGCGAACTCGCATATCCACTGCTCCGCAAATCTGAGTTTATTACGAAGTAACTACGCGAACATAAAATGAAAGCATCTGCGCTTGCCTTGGAAAGTTGTCTTCACCGTGAGCAGCAGAGTACTGCAGTGAAACACACAATTTCAATCAGGGTGAGTGAGATGAGGCAAGTATTAATCACACCGCCAGGCCCGTTGCTCGTAAGTGCACACCATGTTTCGCTGAGCACGTCATAGTAGACTTCCTAGACCGGGAGCCAAAAAAGAATAATTGAGTGCTGTTTGAATGGGCCAGTCATTCCGTAACTGAAACCGGACTCGTGGTGTGTGAAGAACGCTTAATAATCTTGGGAGAAAGCGGGAAGAGCTGTCGCGTTGAACGTCACATTTTCTGCTCCTTTTTTGGGGAATGTTGACAGTTCTTTTTATGTAAGGGGTGGTGGCACTTCTCTGGGGTTTCCGTATCGAAGAATATAGCACACCTGAACTTCCTCGAGTAAGTCAGTATATCTGGGAATGAATAGATTAATGAGTGCGCAAATGCCCTACCCTACAGCGTCTACGCTGTACCTGACGTTTCGGCTTCTACCGTATGTCCACGTTGTGCAAGAATTCTGAGCCGAGACGTCGTCTTCGCAATGTGGTCCCACACGTGTCCGTTCCCCGGCGCTTTCGACAAAAACGGCGTACCGCCGCCTCGTCTCTCGTTGTCATGCTTATTGGCCTGCATCCTTGGGCCCGCTGTTCCGCCAATCTCTCTCCTCGGTCGGTTGAGTTATACGGTCGCGATCCGTGCCAGTCCGTCTCTGCACAGTTTACCCCACATCGGTTGTCCGTCTGGGGGCGCTATTGTCGCGCGATTCGAGCCGTCATTGTATGGTCCACCAGACAGTAGCCGTTGTGTGCTGGCCGGTGATGGGGACAAAAGGGCTTTAAGACATTGGCTTGACCGCCGCTGACTCTCGCACGCTGTCTCAATGGAGCGGCCCTTCGTTGGGACTATACGAAACGCGTTCGAGAGAACCCAGCTGACGAAAGCGCGTCGTGATGGTCCCCTTGCGACGGACTATAGAGAGACGGCCTGGGAATTTGCGTACGGATTGTGGTCGGGTGGGTCTCGGTGCGTTGCTCCATTATGTCGTCAAGGTCGGGCAAGCGCTCTGGGGAACGCTTCTGTGGTGGGCGTTGCGCTTTTCGCGCGTTAATTGATATGTCGCAACCTTGGGAAGACCAGCGCGGTCTCCGTGAAGGTGACAGTGACGATGAGCATGCTGAAGGAGGCCGCTGATGACCTGTTTAGAAGAATCGACCGCTCACTCGGTGCGCGGTAGGTAAGTTTGTGCATTTCGACAAGCATTGAAGTAGCGCTGACCTCGGACAAATTAAAGATTGTTGAGAAGACGGAAAGCGGTCATCAGCGTTCTTAAACCTGGAAGATTATTTTTTTTTTGTTCTAAAAGCAATTGTATGATATGGGACTTTAACGCCTACGAAAACGCCTACAAACTAATTCTAGGTGGAGACTTGAACATTGACCTCCTACACTCGTCCCCACAAAGTGAAGAATTGTGCTGCACTTTAGAAACTAATGCTTTTATTAATCTCATAGAACAACCAACTCGTATGGAGCGGGATACATCTACACTCATTGACATTTTTATCACCAATGCTACAAATGTGCCCATCAGTTCAGGTGTTCTTCAAACACACATTAGTGACCATTTACGTATATATTTAGTGCTTAGTCATAAAAAGTTCCAATTAAAAGACGCGAGACCGACTGTAAGTACATTCCGGGAGATAAATGAAGATACCCTGGGGTCTTTTTATAATTTAGTTTTAGGGATATCATGGGAGAGTGTTCTTTCAAGCGCTGATGCGGAGGAGGCTTATAACATCTTCAGAGACAAATTTATAAAGGTATATAATGATTGCTTTCCCTTCAAAACTCGTAAGCGGCCACGCAAAGCACGCAAACCTTGGATTACAGCTGAATGTGTCAAAGCTATAAAGCTGAAAAATGTTCTTTATCAAAAGTTTTTAAAATCCAGAAACGAAAACGATTTAGGTGACTTCAAAAAACACAGAAACAGGACAAACAGCCTATTACGGAGAATTAAAAAAGAGTACTTTGAAAACCTTTTCATGCAGGACACGAAGCAAACTCCGGAAATAATTTGGAAAAGATTAAACACACTCCTAAATCGGCAGACTGGTGCAATTGATAGCCCGATGGAGATAAGTATGAATGGCACAACTCTTGCAGGAGAAGAATTAGCTAAAGCTTTCAATGATTTCTTCACATCTGTGGGAAATAGTCATCATGACCCAAGCTGCATGAACTTTATGCACCAACCAACAGAAGAGACTGCATTTTTATTCCCAGTAACTGCAGATGACGTTGTGTCTACAATCTTATCTCTAAACAATACTACCAGTACTGATGTAGATGGTTTGGAGATTCGGCCACTTAAACATGTTGCTGCTATTATAACCCCTGTTTTAGAGTACATCATTAATCAAATATTTTCATGCGGCCAATTTCCTCGCCGGCTCCAAGTGGCCAAAGTTACTGCCATATTTAAAGGTGGTGAGAAATGTAACATGTCTAACTACAGGCCAATTTCAATACTCCCTGTATTCTCCAAGGTCGTTGAGAAGCTAATACACGTACGAATGAGCTCATTTTTAACCAAGCATCAGATTATGACACCGTATCAGTTTGGGTTCACCAAAAAACGCTCTACAGAAAGCGCCTTGCTAGTGCAAAAAGAAATCATTCTTAACGCCTTTGAACACCAATTGTATTCACTTGGAATTTTCATAGACTATTCAAAGGCATTTGACAAAATAAATCACGTTACACTATTAACAAAATTGGAATATTATGGTTTCAGAGGCTGTTTCCTTTCTCTTATTAAATCCTACCTACAATACCGCCAACAAAGGGTGCACATAAGTAACTCTTGCTCCAGCTTCAAACCATTGCTACATGGCGTTCCGCCGGGAAGTATTCTCCGGCCACTACTTTTCAACCTATATATTAATGACCTTGTTAACATGGATTTAAATACATCATTTATTATTTATGCCGATGACACAAGCTTATTTTTCTCCCATCACAGTTTACCCCTGCTTGTAAAGAAAGCGAATGCAGTGCTTGATGTATTGAACACTTGGTGTCTAAATAATTCCTTAACTATAAACGTCTCGAAGACAAAATCAGTTCTTTTTCGCCCTAAAAATAAACCAGTTAATTCAAATATTGTCCTGCAACTTGGTCTTTCAGTCATAGAGGTGGTACCAGTAATAAAAACCTTAGGTGTCCTTTTTCATGAGAATATGCACTGGAACGCACATACTGACCTCGTTCACTCCAAACTATCCCGAATAGTTGGTATTCTTGCACGTTTTCGTAACTTTCTTCCTAAGCACATTAAATTACTTTTGTATAACTCCCTTTTCACATCCACATTATCGTATTGCTACTTGATATGGGGCACAACAACGTACACAAACTTGTCCAAAATCTATCGACTGCAGAAAAAAGCTGTAAGAATTATTTCAAATGAACCCAATGACGCCCACACAAAACCTCTTTTTGATGACCTTAGATTACAACCATTACCAAACCTGTTCAATGCACTTCTGTTAAAACGTCATCATGCCTTTCATCTAAATAATGACCCTTTCCTTGAAAACCTTGCGACCCTGTCTCCGTTTGCGAAAGCATATAGCACACGAAGCAGTCAGACATGGAAGATTCCTCACACCCGTACTAACTATGGCCGCCAAATGCTGATGTACACACTACCACATGCTCTTAACTCTTCTGATAACACCTCCAAGTCACCTCCAAGACATTAACACTTACAATTATGAACCCGCAATGTTAGCCCTATCACTTAACATGTTTTTATGATTATGTAAAGCCGACGCCATATATATATTGCTTTTCTTTATATCGCTATCACTTTTTGTCCACTGCTGTATTGCTTTGTGAACGGGGTGCTAGCCTTTGCCAAGCCGTTACAGGCTTTTTGCTAGCACCCCGTTGCATCACGAGTTCTGTAACATCATTGTTGATGCTAAATAAATTTGAATTTGAATTTGAATTTGAATTTGAACTGTGGAAAACGGCTTCGGAGTCACCAGTACCTCCATGTACCAGCTATGGCGTGTGTCAAGTACCAACTCTGTCACGCACAGATATCCACGTCATTCTGTCATGTACCAACTAGCCGACATCTCCACACTATACTGTAATGTGCCAACTAGCTCACGTCTCCGCATTGTTGCATTTCGCCGTGCTAGTATGTCTGTGCCGTTACTGATATTTACCACGTTGGCCTGCTCGCTGGTTAGGGTGGGCTAGAAAGTGACTGCAGCTTTCGAAAACGTGCTTTATAAAATCACGTGACCCATGTGAACCTGCCCTGTCATTTCTTTGACTCTGAACGTTGGCAAGAGGTCTGGGAGTATTTTTACAGACAGATAGCTGTTTAGAACACGTTTCCCGGTTCGACGGCGTCGACGTTGGCATAACACTGCACCGCGCTGACTGGTCAGCATAGAGTGACGTCACGCATGACGTCACTGCAATACGCCATGGCAACGCGCCACGCTGAGTGGTAAATGTTTGTTGGCACCTAAATTGGGCAGTGCGGGGCAAGAAATAAAGAAGCTTCACTAGTCTCGACTTCTTTTGAAATCAATCAATCAATCAATCAGTCAATCAATCAATCAATCAATCAATCAATCAATCAAAGTTTTTTTGCAGAGAGGAACTAGGTGTATATCTACAGAAAAAAGTACACTCAGAAAAAGGTCCCAAGGTCATAAACTGAGGGATAACCTCGTGTGACTGGTAACATAACCTAACGAATTAGGCAGCAGAAGTGATACAACGGGTCTTACTTAAGTTTTGACGACCATTACAGGAAGGGATTAAAAATATGGACTTGAGTTTTGAAGCGTCGTTAATGGCAAGTAACGTTATGCTATAGAAAGAGAGCCGGAACCATTGTGAGTCTAGTCACATGACCAAGCTTGAGCTGTCTTGACGTCACCGTCTGCGATTAAGGCACCGATTTGCAATTCGCGTCACCCTGCATACAGACTGAAGAGGTCTGCTATTCGTCATTTAGTTCTCATCGGCGCTATCTCGACTAACGTGACATACTCCATCGAGCCGTTTTGTTGTTGGCTGACAAGTAGGTTTCCTGCGCATTTGATAGAAGACGCGTGAACGTTTTCCTTTCGTACGCGAGCAGTGCTGAGCTCCGCGGCGCAATCACTGCGTGACTCAACGGGAAAAACAGAGCTCGCCGATGGGTGGAGGATGTGTCTGCGATCAAGGAAGTCGCTCCTGAGAATCGCCTGACCGTGATCGACAACCCTGTCCGCTTACAGCTGCTACGTTTGAGGACAGCGAAAGCGGTGTCTGGGGCGTAATTTGTGACAATGGGAAAGGACAAGGACGAACATATAACAGGGACAACACAAGCGCTGACTAGCGACTCATTATTACTGACACGCACCAAAAAAAAAAAAAAAAAGCGAGGGGAAGACCGCCCTACGCACAGCAAAGCATTGTCAAGATCATAACCAGAAATTTTGGACAAGCGCATTTTTCGAGCTTTAGCTCTAATATCGCATTACTCAAGGTTGTGTTAGTCTAGGCCACGCAACCTCTATAGGCCACAAAACCGCGTTGCTTATTCAAGTTCAAGTTTATTTTCCTTTCTTACAAAGGAGGAGCCGGGACTAAAAGCTGTGGTAACAGCTTGACTGAAGGTCCCGACTCCTTGAGACAGTGGCAGTACAGAAGGAAGGCGAGGGTCACATCATTTACGTCAATTAGTAATGCCATGGGTATGCGATGCAAATCCACATTTACGCTAAGCGCGAACACACATGCAAAAAAAAAATCGCAATACACACATGTACTCAAAGCAAATGTTATACATAACTAGAATATACAGGATAGATGTCCCAAACTTTGGACAAGGAAATTCATGTCTGCTTCTTTCACAGACTGAAATTGTCTCGGCAGTAGTCTCGGATATTGTGTTTTGAATTTCTAGTAATATTAAAATTGTCATGGATTAGTTTATTTAGCAAGACGGAAAGGTTGTAACTTGGCGAACAAGGGTGAACCTAGTATACACGTTGCCTTACTACTGTATGCTAATGATTTGGCGTGTCGTTATAAAGGAGGAGAAAAAATAAAGAAATAAATGAAAAGAAATACTTTTTAATTCAAAGCACGTGAGTAGCCATAAGTTCCCCGCGTGTTTTTTGTTCATTCTTCTTCAGCGGTTCGGATAAGAACGTCTGAAACGTTTAGCGGGACTTCTGCTGGAGACCATAAGGGTCTAGCTTGTCTGCGTAGTGTATGTAGTCTACGGTTTTAAGCCTTTGTGAGTCTTGACATTTTTATGCCGCACACGAATATAAATAGTAAGATTTAGCTCAGAATGTCTCTAGATATAGAATGGCATCACTTACCAGTCGTTTCGATGGCTGGTTTTACAAAAACAGCCGGTATACATATTTACCACTGCATTCGTAGCGAGACGTCTAATATTTGCACTAAACCGTACCGCTGTCTTTTAGACGTATAAAAATTAATATTACGACTGAAAATTGCTTCAAGAACTAGTATTAAGGATTTGGGTGATGGAAGGGGCTCGAGGGCTTATTTTTATTTTTTTTCTTTTGCGCCAATATGGTCCGCATCGAACTATTCGTGAGTAAAAATGCACAGAACACCATGGCCGCCTATTATCGAAAGATAAAAACTATCAGAATGGTTTGTTTCTTCGTTTGGCAGTCTTTAAAAGGCAAAATTATGGTACTACGAGCGCCGCTTTGCGCTTGCCGGAACTTGAAGCGAGTGGTAGACATGTGTACGGCTGTCCTACAAAGGAGAGACAACAAAGTCTCATAGGTAACGTGGAATCTTTGTTTCGCTTTATCTGTGTGGCATGGGAGGAGAGAATTTACCGCTCTGTCCCCCCCCCCTCCCCCCCTCTCAGATTTTGTTTTTCACGGTTTAACTTATATATGCGCCGCTGTGTGCAATCAGTTTAATGATAGACTTTCAAATAAAATATTCGCAGTGTTAACTCGTGGCTGAACTTCTCAGGTCTCGAACACGGTATCACACCGTGGCGTCATTATCTATAGAACGTGTGATTGTAAGGAAACAGTACTACAGCAACCGAGTGACGTTTAAGGCAGGAAAGGTTCGACCCTGTGATCTTACTGAATGCGTTTTTCGGTGGAGATGATAAACGTATATGTAAGAAATTAAGGACAATGTATTCATATAATTTAGCGCTTTAATGAAGCCAATAGGACCAAGACTTTTTTTCGCGCTTCAGAAAAGGTTGCCAGAAGCGTTGTTTTCATCAAAATGAACGAATTTGTCCAAAATGACGTGTTACTTGCGAGGAATAAGCTGTGCGCACATGAAACGACCGCATGAACCAACTACGCTAGGGTGCCTCGATTCCCAGCGCCGAAAAGCCGCGCTGCATCGAGGGACCCTAAACTACGCACGCCGCGAAGGCCATCTCTCGGCGGCGCTCGCAGATTCGAGTGCGCCGCCACCTATTCAAAATGGCCGCTTCCATCCGGCGCGCGCGGTGGTAGCGCCTTTTCGAGCATCTAGCGGCCAGCCGCCAAACTACACAGAGCAACAGGTGTCCGCGCGCAGTTCGACGCCCGCCGCTGCCGCAAGAGACGATAAACCGCGCCAGCAGGTTTGGCTCGCACGGCCGGCATCACGCTGCAGCACGACTGGTCCTCGCTCTTGACTGCGTTACGATCTACGCCCCCCCTCCTTCCCTCTTCCTTCGTCGCTCAGCCGTCGCGTCTTCGCTTTGTGGCTGCCATCATCTCCGCAAGCGTCCGTCCTGGAACAGTGGAAGGCGAGCCGTACTTAGGCTGCTACGCGTCGTCGTTGTCGGCTGTGCTGAGAACCCGCTGTGTCGGCGTCATCGCAGTTCAGTTCCCGTATAACTGAGTGGAGACTCCTTCGTCAACAAGGTTTTGCAAGTTCAACTTCCTGACGTTTCTCCGGTGAGTGGCTGCACTCGCTCGCTTAATTAGTTTCGATGTTTTCTCCTGAGCTTCCTTGCGAGACATCTTCACGAAGGACGAATGAGGAATTCGAGATGCAAGAGAAAACTTATGTTGCGTTAAAATCCGGTAGTGATCTTTCGGTGTACTGATACAGTGTGACAATCCTGGAGGACTGCTGTCACGTTCTTTCGGTCTTCGCGTGCAGTTGTATGCTTGATCCATCTCCGGAGCGCTTCTGTGGGGGACTATTTCGGTTTGGAAACGAAGTTTTCGCCCCACATAATGGGCAAAATGAAGATGCTGGCCGGGTGTAGCATGTCTGTTTACGAAACTGATTCGCGACAGTTAGGTGCTTAAGCCTCCCTGACGTCAGCGTTCTCATGGAGTTTGTCCGGGACACGAGAGCCGTCTTATTAAACGTCTAGCTGAGGTGTGTGCTTTATACTCGCCGGTATAAAGCCAAAGTGTTGCCGCAGAACAGTGTTCCGAAGGCAAGAGTGCTAAGGTTCTGCCCAATGCTTTCAGTAAGTGCCCTCTGGAAGCTTTGGTTCTATAGTCGGGCATGCACCTGTAGTCAAGCAGAATGTGTTAATAGGCTGCAGCGGAGGCAGCCTTCAGCCTCGCTTGGAACTGGGCCGGCGATCAAGAGAAATGTGCTTATCATGCTTCGTAAGCATTGGGATTGACACGTGCGCGTCTGGCTGGCTGTCTTGTTCGCTCAGCAAATCGCGTTCGCTGTCATCTAACTATATTGCTCGCGCGGTTTGTTCGTTTTGTTTTTATCCGAGAAGTGTGCCATGCGGCATAAGTTGAGAAAGATGGAATGGAATGAATTCTCGAGAGAATATTCCCACATGAAACATTCGTGGGGAGCAGACCGAAGGGTAAAAGTTGTGTTCACTCGTGTAAAACCAGGCGATCAAAAAACAAAACAAAAACTTGAATGTGTCTTCATACTAAAGGGTGCAAACTGTGATCGTCTAATTGCGCTGGTGTAGCGTTCTCGGCGGTGACACCGTCCTAAAGGTCGCAGAGACGAAAACAACAATGTATTCCTATCAGGTCTAACTGGCATTTTCAAGCTTTCAAACTCGCTTCCTGGTATTCACATGCGCGCGCCTTGTTTGGCGCGCTCGCAGTGAAAGCCGCGCAGCTGCGTTCCGCGGGAAGCGGTGTGACGCTTTCTCCGCGTCACACGTCACCCCCCCCCCCCCCGAGCCGGGCCGGCGAGTTGTCACGGCTCTCAGGGTCACGTGGCAGATGTCAAATCTCGGTCACAGGACGTGAACTCGTGTTATTCCCGCCTGTGTTGTAGCTTTGTTTTTTTTTTCATCTTCCATTATCATCGCAGGTCGTCGGGGAAAAACAATAGGCTTATTGAAATTGAGGGTTCGGTGGAAACTAGTCTCGTTGGAAGTAGTCGTGGTGGAAAGTCATCAAGCGCCGACCATTGTTTACTAATTTATTTACCATACCCTAATGACCAGAGAGGGCATTACGTAGGGGGGTATGTTGAAAAAAAAAAGCTCTTAACAGTACAAGCCAAAATACATTAATACAATAAAAACCGGAAAAGATGCCATATATGCGAGGAAAAAACAGTACAGACACTGACAGTTCAATAAAATCATTAATTGTTGATTAATGTCCTGACCTGGTAAGTCTTTGCAGGAGCTCATTTACAAAGTCGATCCAAGGGCATGCATTTAAACTAATAAAGTAAAAATAAAACATATAGTGACATCTAACTGTACATTATGCGTTGTCAGTTCGTTAGCAATGACAGCTGTTGATTCCTTCATAGAAAGTGACGTCACTTCCGGTCTGGTGACGTCACACCCCTCCGGCCAATGAGCGAGTTTTATGAACGACGGCGCATTTTGGCCTCGTGGGGTTTCTAATGCTGCCGCATTAAGATTTGTAGACAGACTAATGTGTGTCAGGTGAAATTTTTTTGAAGTCATGTTCTCACTGTTTGTGAATAAACACAAACAGTGATGTTTCCCGCTTCCGTAGAGGGAAGTATTTAGCTGTGAACGTATGGTCGGCGCTGGATGACTTTCCGCCCATGTATGCATGCGCACAACGAGTGCCATGTACCCAAAATATCTTGCCTCTGAGAGAGGCACATAGCGCGCGCTTTTTTTTCGTGCTTGCAATATATGTATGCTGACCTCACGGCCTTTGTGACTGACGGGACGTTGATGAAATATGCATTTCCCTCAGTTCGCGACCGGAGGCTGTCACAAGCTGCCGGACCTGTCCGAATCTCGTTCCTCGTGATGTAATTTTTAGACGTGACGTCTCCAGTGTGACGACTCCTGACGTGGCCCGCGTATGTGCTCCGTGTGTACAGGAGTTGAGTGAGCCGCGGGTTGTCCGGTTTGTTCGTCCACGTTACCTCCGTGGCAAGTGCGAAGAATGTGATTGACGTCATATCCTCAACCTGGATTTCTGGAATTAAGACCGAAGTTCCAGTGCAATAATTAGGCTGTAGATGACTCGTTGATGCGTTGGCCCGTAGGTTCATTTCTGTCTTTGGTGTGTCTGTCCCGGATTAATATTCCAGAATTTCAGTACTAGCCGCGAGGTCGTGGGTTCGATATTTCCACTTGATTCCTTAGTTTTATCCGACTATATATTCTCTAATAATCCGGAATTTCGATGCTAACCATGAGGTCGTGGGTTCGATACAAAGCCGCTTACTTTGGTAAACAGGGGGATGAGTTTTTGACGAAAGGAAATGCGCGGTAACTGTTACTCTGGGTGGACACCCTCGCCGTCACATAAGGGGGTTGTAGGCGGTGAAAGAGATGCAACTACTTTTGCAAAACGTTTCCGGCCTACAGAGCTCGTTGTCGAACTGTATAGGGAGACATTTACAACCCCTTTGAAGTTAGAGAGCTCTTCAGGGTTTCTAGCAGCAGCTTCTAGCTGCACCCAGGGCTGTAAATGCCCTCCCTGCTTGAGACGACTCTGCAGCGACCTCCGCTAGTCGGACACTTGTGACAAAGGCTCATCGTACCACGGACGATCTATTGCTTGCCTCAGTGGACAGGTTTAATTCTTTGGGAATACAGGTACGAACGCCGATGTTCAGGAGTATCTTTGTTCATGTGTATCTGTGTTGGGATGTGTCGTGTGTTGGGATATGTCGTGTGTTGGGATATGTCGTGTGTTGGGATGTGTCGTGTGTTGGGATATGTCGTGTGTTGGGATGTGTCATGTGTTGGGATGTGTCGTGTGTTGGGATGTGTCGTGTGTTGTGATGTGTCGTGTGTTTGGATGCGTCGTGTGTTGGGATGTATCGGTGTTCATCAAAATGCCCCTGGGGGGCGTTTGGAAATATTCCGGAGCTCTTCAGTTACAAATTCAGCGTTCACAGCAAACCCGATGAAATGCGGATTTTGTAGTAAAACAAAAACTCATTATTTCGCTTTCCTCAGAAGCTTTACGCAGGGGATACCGAACGGCCGGTATCGCAAGGACGAGGAAATCGACGCCGGCGCTCTCGTTTTAATTCATTTGAGTAGACTGTTTACTTGACTCGCGACCGACTCACTTCGAACTGGTGGACCATTAAAAACTGCATGCGAACAAAAAATAATACCCAGCGCACGAGACCCTGTCGGAAGTTCTGAGCATACCGAAGCTACGCAGCCGCATCTCGAAACCAGTTCATGCGTATCCAAAGCACACACAAATCGAATACGTTGTACCTCTCTCTCTCGCAGTGTGTGTTCCCGGTTCAACAATCCGCTGCCCTGCATGTACATCTTCGAGACTCCCGTCTTTACGCCGTCCGCGCGCCGCTTCCCTTTATCTACGCCTACTTTTTTTTTTATTTATTTCGCCCGTTTCGCGACCTCTTCCGCCCTCCCTCTTTCCTTCATTCCCTGCCTGCACCCTTCTGTCTTTCCGCTGCGTGCAGTAGTGGCCATCGAAAATTCGTGTTTCGCGAGTTTTTCTTCGTCCTTCTTCATTCTTTTCATTTCTTCTTCTCTCTCTCTCTCTTTCTCTTCAGTTTGGCGGCGGCGGTGCTTCCTCCGCCCCTGTGCACCGTTTCGTTCCGTTCCCTTTCCCCTTTTTCTGGATCGCCGCGTCCGGTCAAGCGGCGGCGAGGGACGACCCGGCGCGCGTAACATAAGAAAGAAATGCCCCGAAAGAATAAACGAAGCGAAGAGAAAGAAAAGAAAGATTAAGTGGAACGGAGGGACAACAATGAGAAGAAAGGCGGAATGAAGTAAATAAATAAAAAAAGTGGCGCGCCGGCGGCGCGAACGATTCGGCTCGAATTTCCCGAAGCATTCGCCGCTTCTTCCGCGTGTGCGAAGGAGTTGGCAAAAGAAAAGATGTTGTAGGTCGGGCGAGATAGATGGAGGAGAAGAGAAAACAGTAGGAAGAAGTACTGCTTGATACTATCGCCTCTCGCTTTAAAAAACAAACAAAAAAACATGCACCGTTGTTGACGCCGTAGAGCTGGAGTCAATCTGTCAGGTAGGGGCCGAGCCACCCAAGTCGTTTCTTAGCGTTTGAACGCTCTCTGATTAAACTAGTCAAATGTGATTGGTTAAGAAGCTCCGCGATCTGATCACCTGAGCTCTGCAGTCGAGCGGAGAGTTCTTTACGCTCGAAAAAGAACCCCGCAAATTCGATCTCCTATTGGCTGGTGACCTGTAAGTACAGAGCCGAATAGCAGCGTTGTAGAATCGCTGTACATAGCTTCTGCGACGGTGCACGGTTTTAGTGGTGAAAGAGGATACACATGGACGAGCGCCGCCAGTCGTCTTGCTTCTACATTCAGGTACAACCTGTGTGTATTCGCGTACATACACTGTGTATTAGAGAGTTACTGCGTGTGTGGCGACTGTAAGCGTCGGCGTCTCCGGGAATGGCCGACCAGCACTTCCGCCGACTCGCGATTTCGCAGGTAGCCTACGTGTACAATGGGTGTACCTGAGAGACTAGGATAGGAGGGGGGGGGGGGGGGGGGAGGAACGAGCAGGACGTCACGCTTGGGTTAGATGGACGCGAGATCGTGCCGTGACGAACCGGAACAGAGAGAACGCGCTGGCGACAGCTGTGAGCACGAAAGTGTCCTTTTTTTCCCCCTCTCTCTTTTTCTTTGTAGCGTCGCGAGCAAGTCGGGGTGGTGTTCGACGCCCCTCTCTAGGCGAACTTTCTTGTGCTGTCTTTGGGACGGAATGTTTCAACGTTAATGGGGCCGGCGTTGTTTGGCTTGCTACGTCTCGCGCGGGAGTTCGGCTAGTCAGTGTTTTTCGGTGCGGTGATCGAACTCAAACATTCTTCGTTTCTTTAAGAGAGAAAAAGGCGACCTGGGAAAAAAGCTACTTGCAAAGTATAGCCTCACTGGGCGACCCGCATTGGAGCAGTGCGAAAGCAAAACGTCCACGCACTATATCGACGTCCGCTGCTGTTCTGACGACCATGTACTATATCGACGTCCGTCACTATTGTGACGTCTAAATGTATTTTTTTCGCGTTTAATTATTAAACTAATTGCACCTAATTAACCCAATTTTTCCCACGGCAACATTTTATCACACACTATCTGTCAGAATCACACTTTGAGAGAACGACATTATAGCGCGGACAAAATTTGTGGACACTTTTTGCTGACGCGACAGAGCCACATAATGCTGTCGCATTAATGAATCATTGGCTGAAACTGCATAAATAAGAACTTCAGTGCGTATCAAGATAAAATATGCGAAACATTTTTATCGACGAAATCAAACTGAAATGGGATAATATATGTAAGAGAAAAAAGCACAACATCGATATCAGAAGTGAAGATTACAGTGCGACTGAGCATTTGTTCATTTGGTGAAAACCTGGATACGAAATATATTAGCAAATAAAATAAGTTGTCTGTGAGATAACACAGATAACTCCGTTAGATTTGCCCGAAATTCTGGCGTTTATTGGACAGCAACCTTTTGATCTGTATGGTGGTGAACGAACTGACTGATTCAAGGCTTGAGCCTTTAACACTTTTTTTTTTTGTAGCAGCAACGCGTTTTCTGAACATTGTCAATTGTGTCCCCGTTGCCTAGTCTGTGCGAGAGACCGGCTTGATCAGTCTTTAAACTAAGCGGTTTCAAATGAGAGCTCAGGTTGCTGGTGTCCAGTTATCGGACAGTGAAACACTCTGCTCATGCGAGGTTATCTCTTTGCATTCACATGAGTATGAAAAGGAGGTTTTAGCGACTGTTAGTGGCGCCTTCTCTCACTGACAACCCTGATGCCCCCGTCCTGTCATGCAGAGCTCAGCGCATTGCTTCAAAAACATGTCACTACACTGCAGGAAAGTTTGCTCTGTGTGATATAGCTAAAGATAGGCAGTTCTCTTCGCGCACAAACACGCCCCAGAAATGAGTCTCGAGATACGCACCGCGTATAATAAAACACTTCCCGAGCGACGCCGTTGCCAGCATAGCACACCTCGCACTCGCCAGTTCCAGACGAGGCGTAACAATACCGCAGTATGTAGTCGAGCAGTTATCATTCAAGGCTGTTTGTCTTGAGAGCAGCATTGTATACGCAGACCGAAATACACTGTGTGTACCGAACGGGGCGTTGTTGCGCCCCGTTCGGTGGTGTCCGTGGTCCGCCATCGTCGATCGGATCGGAGAAGTGGGGCGCGCTATTGTAGTGAGTCTGCCCCCATGTTGCAACGCAGTAAAATCATACTACAGCCTCTCAAGACCCGTGCGTTTCTGGTCTAGTTCCGCTGGCCCGCGCTTCAAGCGGGATCTCTGTAGCTGGCGAGTGGAAGGTTAGAGAGATTACGTTGGGCGCGATCGCTCATCTCACCCTTCCTGGCATTAAATATCTCGCTGTCGGGACCACGTTCCTGCCGAGATAAGTCCACGCATAAGAGAAATTCGGCCATAAGCTTCGCCTCGAACCACGGGAAGGTGTTACTCCGGGGTAGGCCAGAACGGAAGGCATACTCTGTGGTCCTTGTCACACGTCCCCTATTTACTGTGCGAACAACATTGGTGACTCGTAGAAAAGCCATTTGCTGGGATCTTGCCTGACCTGATAGCTTTTGGTGTTGTACGTCTTTCAGTTATTTAGTGTGCTGCTATGAGTTTCTGGGCGGCAATGAGGCCGGTAACAGTTCCGACCATAGTTTTTTTATTGTCGATGTTTTACTTTTCATCCGTGGATACGCACCGGAGACCGAAGCGCTGATTACGCTTCTGGACGGCGTGTCACGTGATGGCACGTCATGGGTGCGTGGCAACCGGCTCGCTTCCGTGTTCAATGCGGGTGGTAAAAGGAGGGCTGCGGTGTCCTCGAGCTAGGCAAACACGGGTTGGGAACAAATGGAAGCTCGGCATCCGGCAACCGAGGTGTCATAAACAATTGTCGCGGTGTTTATGGCCATGGTTATAAGCATTTCGCGTATGCAAGGGGTGATTCGTACTTGTTCTGCTCTAGTCTCTGGCAGTGGTGTTTGTTTGCTCCCAGCACACTGTCGAAAGTTTGTGCGTTCTCTTTTCTCTCGTTGTCATCCGTGGTGTGAACGCCTTCAGCAAGCGTGTACAGTCAGTCGCGTGTGTGTGATGTCATAGGTTCGCCAGCAAACACCATTTTTGGAAGTCAATGGAGGGTGGAAAAGTGTATTTAGTTGGCCGCGCGCTCTATCAAAAACACAGGGTCGCTTTATTTATTTTTTCAACTGTCATCCTTGCGGGTTATACTGGCTCGGTCAGAATAATACGAAGAATACTTATGCGTTTCAACTTTTCTGACCTATTACGTAAAGATAATGCCAATTTTTCTTGAGCCTGTATGCTGCACGTTAATAACAGCGGCTAGTATATATGTTAGGTACAGTCTTGGTCAAAAGTCTTCAGGCCGTGGGCTGTTCGTTCGTGCCGCTATTGGAACCTCCACGGCACCATTGAAGGCCAAAGGGCTTTCAAATTCTGGTAGAAGATTTCGTCTCGCGACAGAGAAGCTCACTGCTTGACCTGTGCTTTGAATGCTCCGTTACACGAAGAATTCAATGAACATTCAATTCACTACTAGTGAGCGTAGTGGCCTGAGTACTTTTGGCGTGCGGTGTACAGCCTTTGTCAAAAGTTTAGAGCCCAGGGGGTTTGCTTCTGAACACTATTGTGGCGCTCCTGTAGGACTCATGGAAGTCCTACGCATTGGAAGGAGCAGGACCAAAAATCTTCTTACCTTCAGGAGATTTGGGACGCTGAGGACGCATTACGAGCAAAGCAGTGTGGTCCAGAAGCAAACGCCCTGGGCTCTAAACTTTTGACGAAGGCTGTACCTCCTAATTCTCGCTAGGTAAGGCGATAAAGGAGTTTGATCGCCTACACATGTTCCGTATTATAATGGTCGTGACTGTATGCAGGAAACCTGGCTCATTGCGTTGGTAACAAAGGCATGCTTATTGCATGCCTGTTGAAGAAAAGGCGTGGACAACTGGGGTGAACAAAGGGTTTAACACACAAGATGGGAGGTTATGCGTCATGAACCTTATGCCAGCCAGGCGAATGAGCCGCTTGCGCTAAGCTTGCTGCGTTTTGCGAGCCACCGTTTATAGTTCTTCGTGAGTGTTCTTACCTATGGACGCTCGTTTTACTACAGGTTCCTGCCTGGAAATGATATATTACGGCGCAGGTGTATATTGAGTCGGCTTTCAGGTGTGGCCTTTTTTCACGTTACAGCTTTTGTCTCAGAAAGAAGCCGTTATAATCGGCGTGGCTGAACATGGCAACGATCCGTGTGTGCGAAGCTTCACGGCCCAAAAGTTGTTCCCTAGTTAAGTAACAAAAGAGAATTGCGATGTGTGTGTAGTTATGAAACAAAGTATGTTAGACATCGCCACAATTCCTGAAGTCATAGGATATGTGTGCGCGCTTCCACTTGTCACTGAAAATTATTAGTGTTATCTCTAAACGGTTCTCTTAATCGAGGGAGGTAATCTGGTCTTAATGGGTCCGTTTTCCAAGTTCCGTTCTTCAGTCGATGCCGACGGCATCGGGGCATTCGCCGAACATTGTTGGAATGTCGATTCGCAGCTGATACGACATGCTTAGCGCCCAGGAACTACACTTGTGACGCTTGGACGGAGATCTCCGATCTGTAGCGCGCCAGAAACCCGCGAACATATTGCGCAAAACGTTGCATTCGCTGGCGGGCATATATATGTACGTAAGTTGACTGTCGCCACGTCCTTATCTGCACTATAGCGCGCAGTTAACCTGACAAGTGCGTAATTATGGGTAGCAGAGTTTATTAAGACGTACGAACGAAACGCCATGTTTTTTTTTTCCTACATCACCTCATCGCATACGCACTAGCGCGCACGCATTCAAAATCATTGCCGGCAGCTTTGTGTTTGTTGCGCCCCTATAGTGCAGCGATGGTTTTGTCACGGACGTGAACTGGAAGAATGTAACATACTTCGTGATTTCCTTGGCCTGTAACAGATAAGCGGAAAATGGCGGTGGAAAGAGCGAATAAGCCAGTGATTCCCTCCGTATTACGTATGATAGTTTGCAGATGCCAATAGTTCTTGTTTTATCTGGAAAGATGACAATTTCTCGCAGCGTTGCACAAACATAAACCGGTTGCCAGCTCCTTTCTGAAAGCGAAGTTAGAATGTGATCTTCCAGAATTCAGAAGCATGCTGTAAGACCACGAACTACAAAAGTTGTAGACTTCCAAGGAAAACCGCTTAAATTTAGAACGGCCGTACTGTCACACCACCAGGAGATAATAATAATAATAATAATAATAATAATAATAATAATAATAATAATAATAATAATAATAATAATAACTTGTTTATTTCCATCAGTGATGGGGGAGACCGCGGATAAAAGCCGCTTGACAACAAGCGACTTGACTGAAGCCCGCAGCCTCCCTACAATGCAGGCAGCGATAGAACAACAACAACAACAACAAAAAAAATTCACAGAAAGCACAACATTCAAAATTAATGCACGCACACTTGATAGTCACGAGAGGTAAACGTAACAAAAGGCAAGATAACACTTTTAGTTGTTATTGTAAGCAAGGATTGTTAATGAAATGTTTGTGTAGGGTTCGTACACAAATCGTATGTAAATTTATATCTGATTTGTGGAATGAATTTAGAAGGGTTGGCAGTGTGTGACACCTTTTGCCTAGAATAATTTGCTAATTTGTCCAAATTAGAATAATATGGAGTGGACTTAAAGTTTAGTTTTTAGACGTCGTGAAAAATGGCCTCTACTACCTTTAATTACACGCTAATAATTGTTAGAATAATATGGAGTGGACTTAAAGTTTAGTTTTTAGACGTCATGAAAAATGGCCTCTACTACCTTTAATGACACGCTAATAATTGTTTTAGAAAGCTACCGTTATTTTTTTAACATTCCTGCAATGTTGGGCCGATTCCGGAAGTTCAGAAGCTCCCCACAGTCGCTGCAGGGTTAAGCGTTGTGCGGCGCGGAGCGTATTACCTAATTTTATTTGGGCACCAAGAGCGGAGGTCTCTGGCGTTTCATATTGGAAGCGCGTGATATCAGCCTACCGCGTGACTCCCGTAATCGCGCGCACGGAAATAAGCCCTTACCAACGCAGGCCAGCTGCGCGCAGCTTTCGTGCATGATGCCTTATCTCAAGCACTGCATGCGAAAAACTGAAGCAGAGGCACGAGCAGCAGCAGTGTCGGGGAGGGAGCCAGTCGAGCCACCGTCCGGTTCGGACGGTGATTAATCGACCGGTGCCGGGTGGCGGCAAAGCCGGCGAGCTGCTCTCGGCCGCTGCTGGGGAAATCTATCAGTGTTGCGTCGTGATCTGCGTAGTAGACGGCGTCGAGGTCGTTTACAGGCTGGCTGTGCATGGACCGCGCAAGAGAGCGACTTCTGAGAAACCGCAGTCATCGGTGGGAGGCGGCCTCGCCTTGTTCGTGATATCGTTCGGCGATGGAAGAGGCGTACGACAGTTGCGGAAGTGGTCGACTGTTGCAGTATTGTGCGGCTTTGGGGCTGTTGGGGTGCTCTTGGGGTGTGTACGGCTGTTGGGGGGTTGTACGTCTGTTGGGGGTTGTACGTCTGTTGGGGGTTGTATGGCTGTTGGGGGTTGTATGGCTGTTGGGGGTTGTATGGCTGTTGGGGGCTTGTACGGCTGTTGGGGGCTTGTATGGCTGTTGGGGGCTTGTACGGCTGTTGGGGGCTTGTACGGCTGTTGGGGGCTTGTACGGCTGTTGGGGGATTGTGCGGCTGTTGGAGGATTGTGCGGCTGTTGGGGGCTTGTACGGCTGTTGGGGGATTGTGCGGCAGTTCAGAAGAATCGATTTGTGGGCGAGTTGGTACATGACTAGATGATACAAAGCGCAAAAAAGATTACAGTTGCAGTAAGTGCCTTGTCCGTGTGGTTTCTTCGTTCGTCCTGTTCCCTTTTGCGCTTTGTATCATCTAACTGGGCGGCTGTTGGGGGGGAGGGGGGGATGGGGGTTGTACGGCTGCTGGGGGGGTTGTACGGCTGTTAGTGGAAGAGGGGGGGGGGGTTGTACGGCTGTTGGGGAGGGGGGTTGTGCGGCTGTAGGGGTGGTTCGCGACACGACAGCTTAGAGGTGCACAACGTAGATATGCAGGACTGCTGCATAGATGAGCGACTTCTGGAGCGGTGTGTTGCGCAGGTGTACAGCTGTTGCGGAAGTGGCGAATGTGCTGTAGCACCTCAGATACGCTAAGGATGCGGCGAACGGTGCGTAGGAGTGCGGACCTCGTACTGCGAACGAGTCACTGCAGTTCCCAGCAAATAACATTGGCAACGTCAATATATTTTTCAAAACGGCCGCTCAGTTGGGCAAAAGGGGCCTAGATGAGAAACTAACCGAAGCGCTGCTAGGGATGTTCTCGGCTGGTTCCTTGGTTCTTCACCCTGTAAACTAAAAGCCTATACCGTGTACGCAGCTGAATCACCAGAATTCCCGCGTGTCGAATCGTGTGCCACGCTGACGGAGGCAACCATTATGAACGCTTCGCTGTTTTCGCAAGTGGTTCGAAAATTGCCGCCACGCGAAAAAAAAAAAGACAAAATGCGCAGATAGTTGAGCTGCAGTTTACTACACTTCAAGGAAGATCGCGCAGCGTGATCAAGAACGGCGCGGAAGCATTTGAAATAAACGTTCGCATCCATCGTTAGCTGGCTAACGATGGGAAACGGCCACGGTACGGGAATAGTCTATTCCTCCATGGAGAATTTGCCAGGACGCGTCCAGCTGAGGCCTTGAGCAAACTCTTGAACGGAACGCGCAGCGCATCAAGCACTACACAGGACCTCGCGTTGTCGACGAAGTTGCCTGCGATGTTTGAGAAGATGCACTTTGCCTCTCCCGCCTTTAACGGTGCTCTGGCTAATGTGGAGCCGTCGAGCAGTGCATTTGAGTACAGGTGCGAGCAATATTAAAGGGAACAAGCGAGCAGCAAGTGCTGATGTAGACCTGCTGCGCGCATGTGGCTGTACTGGATATCACAGGTATACGGCGCCTCTTCGTGGTGGTGGGCATGTTACCTACAGGTTTATGAAGACTAACATTTCCAAGAACAGTGCAGGCGCTTGATTTAGCCGGCCGGGCATGTGTTTTTATGTTCCCTTTTATGTTGCCCTCATCCGTACGTCGTGCCCTTACAAAAAAATGGTCTATATATTGTCTGGAGGTTTCTTATGGACTCTGTTGCCTTCCTATAGATATTTCATTTTGTCTGTTGGTAATCTATAGACTGCCTATAGACAAAAGTCTACCAGAAGTGTATGGTCATAAATCTATAGATTGTTTATAGACTGTCTATAGTGTTTGTATTGCCTATAGACAAGGCTGTAAGATTTGTCTACAGAGTCTGCAGACTTTGTAGACAAGAGTCTATTGACAGTCTACAGGCTGTCCAAAGAAATTCTTATAAGGGTCGTTAATGGAGGAAGACCGGGTGTTTGAGCGTCAGATGGTCATGTCGCGGTTTCGAACCGCCTTCGACCCGGAAATTGTTGACATTTTGTCACAATGAGTTTCGAGAACAGCGGTATTGAGTGAAACACGTAATCAAAAGCACTCTGGAATCCTTGTATTCCACCTCCCGTTTCCACTCTTCCCATCAGTGAAATGTTGCTGACGACGATGCTTTTGATTTGGCGTGTGTGCCGGACCAACCCGCGCCATACCCTGCACAGCGGCTGTATCCATCTCCCAGTCAGGCTCCCCCTCCCCAAAATTCAGCACAATCAGAACCATTCACGGTTATGGGTGATATCGTTTAGTAGATGCCAATGTTCGCGGGAATGCTTGTTTTTATCGCTGTACTATTACTAGCCGTCTCTAATAACAGTTTCTCGTGCAAGATATGTTTTCTCGTTCACGTGCACGAATAGGAAACAAGTATTCGACTTTCGTGCGCATGTATCTGCCTCGTGTCATTACCGAGAATGTTTTAACTAGTACGTTGTGAAGTGTTTGTCTTATTAATGACAGAATTGTTCATTTCGTTTTCAGTCATGACTTTTTATGTTCTGAATTACAAATTTGCAACTGACGATGCCAACTATCATTTGTACATGCCAGTACGCACGTGAATTGTTAAGGGGCACAGACCCCGTCAAGCTGTCTTCTTCAGCTTTTTGTCTGTGCTCCAGACCTCTGTAAAGACGTCGAATAAAGATGAATGAATGAATGAATGAATGAATGAATGAATGAATGAATGAATGAATGAATGAATGAATGAATGAATGAATGAATGAATGAATGAATTCACTCGCAATGGTTAAGAGCGCTAACTTATCCACCAAGGCGCTAGCAGGACGGTACAGAGCTTTCGCTTTATTGGTTAACTACACGACAGAAGCAATAACCTTGTCGCCATCCTCTATTTAATGCCTGCAATTAAGCTTATCATTATGCGGAATCTTTCGTTTTGCAGTAGCGAGAGAGCGCCTTGGGAATTAGAGGTTTTTTTTTTGCTGTTCTATAGGTTCGCAGCAGCAGAAGCTAACTATTTAAACGCGTCAGTAGATTCGTAATTTGCATAATAGTTCCGCCTCGTGCGTTCTGCGTACGTTAGAGGCGTAACTGGGTATGTAGGTGTGTTGTCTATAGGTGTGGTTCCTCTATCTCGGCTCCTTTGTGTACAGGAAAGCAGCGTTGTGGCCCGGCGGTTGACGGGATATATGCCGCTGCGGGGAGATAGTGGCATCGATACCTGGCCAACGGTGACCTCATTCCGGTGGGGATCATACCCGAAAACGCCTCTGAGCCGAGGAAATATCGATATGCACGATAAAGATGTTCATACGTCGTATAGTAAACCGAGGCCCTGCCCCTGATACGACGTCGCTCATAGCTCATTTGGTGCGTATGCTGCCCTTGAGACGTAAACGTATTAATATTTAAGCCTGTCGATGCAGTATCCGCTGTCAGGTTTTGCATAACGACATTGCTATAGGAGCTTGACGCCGGACAACCGCAACGCTACCGGGGAATATCTTAGCTGCTTTTTCAAGGTCTTGAAATGTATTGTTTTCACGGCAGAGGAAACAAAGGGGAGAATGCATTGTAGTTTGAAAGGAGCGACTCATGCTGGTACGATATGGGGCGTTACCTTTGCTCGAACGTCGAATGGCCCCATTACGACTTCGCGGTGTGTATGTGTACCGGACGTAGATTCATTAATATTAAGGCGAAAGCCTTTAATGGCTCATACTGTCGTCCGTTAACAAAGCGTGTCACACGCGTTTAATTCGGGAACTAAAGAAGATGGAAGAAAACCTATGGTTTCTTCAGATAGAGGAGGAAAAAATGAACCTAGAAGCAAAGCTTTATGACTGTAGAGTCGTCAGTTAATTACAGGAAAAATGTCGAAATTGCGTCGAAATAGCGCGGATGTCGATATAGCCACGGGAACGGTGTGACGTCACATCCGCCGAAAGTCGTCGCGGATAATGAAAATTGCCACAGAATGGTCGGGAAAACGTCGTATTTGTGTCAAATTGGATGAAAAAATGTGTAATTAAGCGTAATTAACACTTAAGATTCCCGAAAGATGTATAATTTGGATATCGATTTAGCCACGGGAACGGTGTGACGTCACATACACCGGTAGTCGTCACAGCATAGTGTCCTCGGCTTTCGCCTCTCAACACTTTAGTTGCCAAAGTGTCCTCACAATTTTTTATACCCTGCTCCACATTCCCTCTATACTCATCATAGAGGTAGTCTACACTCCGTCTGTGCTGTTTATAGGGGTACTTTATAGGGTACAGACGTTGAATTAAAACAGCATTGCTAGCGGATTAACATGTGACAGCGGGGCCGAGAAATATCCCGCCTGTTGTTGTTTCAAGGTTTTTGTTCAAATGCATCGCGTTTCGGTCAGAAGAGAAAAAGAAAATCTGGTGAACGGATGCTGTAAATAGAGCGATGCATGCCGGGGCGATACGCCACGTTATCTTCGTCGACCCGGAAGCCATAAGTCAGCCTGGCGCGCTTCATCGCGTGAGCTATATCACTCTCTTTCGCGAGCGGAGGCAAACGATTTGTTTTGTTTTTCATTGTTGTTTGTCGATGCTCTTCGCTCTCTCTCACATTCGCCGCTGCATCAGACAGGGGGTGTTGGATTGAGGCCGAAGCGGCGGCGGCGGCGGCGACTCCGTTTGTCCTCCGATGTCTCAAGGCCTGCCTCCGGGCTGATCGCGTCGACCGGTCGCCTCCCCCCTCCCACCTTGTCTCGCATTATACTATGCGCGCCGCCGCGCCTTTAAATAGCCTGGCACCGCATACGGTGTGCCTGCGTGCTCCGTCTTCGCCAGTTCGGTGCAGCGCTGGGATATCAGCGAGGCGTGGCCGGCTTTGCGTTAACTAGGTCCACCGGCAGTTCACTGCTGTGCGTTAATTTAAATTTTTATGCAGCGATTTATATATGTATATGAAGGGAGCCATAGCCGCCGAAAGCAAGGAAAACATATTGGAATGTTTCTTTCTTTAGTTTGTCGGGTTGGTCAGTGGAAAGTTAATAGAGTAATGATTCTATTGCTGAGAGATTATTGATTAGAAAGTAGGGGAAAAAACAACGACGCAGATGGGATACGTACCTGCGGCCTCCGAATTCCGTGTACGGTGCTCTACCGACTGAGCTCTAAGCAGTACAGGTAATTGGCCCAATATTGGAAATGGCTGACGTCACCCTGGTCCTTTGTTGGGCCGTCATTTGCCAGTACATTTCCAATATTTATCCTACTTGTCCTGCTGGGGCGAGTTTTTCGACGCTCAAGGTTCTTCCTCTGTGTGTGCGTGTGTGTGTGTGTGTGCGTGTGCGTGCGTGCGTGCGTGCGTGCGTGTGTGTGTGTGTGTGTGTGTGTGTGCGCGCGCGCGCGCGAGTTTTGAAACTAGTTCAAACTGCAATGCGTTTCCTGCTGCCCGTGTTCGAGAGCTAGCATATGGACGCGCCGCTTATGTCCTCTAGCATCACTTACTGGAATCCGGTGAAACTTTTAAGTACGTCTTGCGTAGTTCGTATTATTCCGACAGGTGACGGGACAATCTGTACAACCTGAGATTTTGGACCCAACGTTCGTGCTTTGTTTTCAGGCGTGGGGTAGTCGAGGAGGTTTGAGGCTAAAGAGCTCTTTCTGCTATAGGAGATCGTTCGCGCTGCCTGTTGGTTATGAACGCCTTTAAACAGCTTTGACCGTGCTGCATGGAACAATTGAGGTGGAGGGTAGACGCCCGCTGTGATCAAAGTCGAAGACAATGCACAACGCAGCCGCCATTCGCTCTGCCAATGTCTGCGCCTGTTTCAGAGGCTGTAGCGCGCGCGCTCCACGACTGCTCTGATCGCGTTCTTTCACTCGGCTTGGCACTGACTCGCTGGCACGGACGTTGCGGGCAAAGGAAAGTTCTTTGATCGTACCAGTTCGCGAAGCTTCCCTTGAGGCCCATGCATCGAAATCTGGCACCCTCGTCGTCCCTACCGCTCGAAGGTTAGCAGACTGTCACGCCATCTTGAGTCATCCAGACGAACCGCTCAATGCTGCTCAAGGCAAGGTTAAATACGGTTGTGGGGAACGTATAGAAAAGTTCGGAGGCACCATTCATTTCATTTCGGAGGCCATGTTTTGTAACGACTTTTTTTTTTCCCCCGGATCTTCTGTTTTTCCTTCTTTAGTTAGGAGTTAAGACTTATGAGGCCATGACTGACAGATAGCTAAGCAATGGGAGTTCATGTATAAGGAGAATTTCAACGTAGTCATAATGAGAGAAATACCCTCGTAATGCTTGGCGTATCACCTGTGATACAGAGCGTGAAAATGTGATTAATTTCCAATTGTGGTCGCAGAACTCCATGAATTGCTAATTTATATAGATTTTCCTTTTGCAACATATTTGTCAGATCAAGCCTAAATTTGTGTTTACAGTGTTGCAATCGCAGGTTATGGAGCAGTTGTGAATTTGTCGCTGTTTACTGTATGCGCCTGTGCAGTTCCGCCCAATATTATCGTCTTCAGGTGTTCAGAAATCCTTAAAATTAGCTCAGTTTATGTATATTGTGATCTCTTTTTTTTGTGTATAAATTTTCGTGTTTTATTTTTTTGCGTTCCTGCAATGAAAGGACCACGCATTTGTGATGTAATCCTGGAAGTGGCACGTCGTTTGTCCGACGTTTCCAATACCCGAGTCTATGGACTGTCCATAGACTTCTGTATATAAAGACTATAGACTCTCTATGGACAAATCTTACAGAACAGTCTTTAGGCAATACAAAGGCTATAGACATTCTATAGACAATCTATAGATTTATGGCCATACACTTCTAGTAGATTGTTGTCTATAGACTATGACTAGACAAAAATAGAAATATGCATGGAAGGCAGTAGAGCCTATGAGAACTGTCTGAGACTGTCTATAGATCATTTTTATTAGGGTGTTATAAGGGCGGTCGCCCGTATACCCCTTCCCGCACGTAATCAATCCATAGCTCACATTGTACCGGGCTTGGCAACACGCGCGACCTGTTCGAGCGGCAAAAAATGCGGACCTAGCTGCTCCGGCTTTTCAGCCAGGTAGTACATTATATAGCGCGTTACAACAGCTCTATACGCAGTGCTTCCGCAACGCCACTGAGACCGAAAGGCGGCCGCGCCAGCGGTTGCGGATCTCGGAGCCGCTATACACAGCAGCAGCGCTACGTAACGCCCGCAAACATTCGCAATGACAGCCCCTTTCCGGGATCGGCGGCGGCGGTATAGCTCGTAAGAAAATGCGCCCGAGAGAGGTCGTTTCTCCCAGCTTGCCATATACTCGAGCAGCCCTGTAGTATCTGCCACTGACCAGCTTCCGCCGGCAAAACAAACGCTAGCACAGGCAGCAGCCGATGCAAGGCTCGGCGTCTCAAGGCATTCCTCGCGCAGAAAAGCCATTGTTCCGTCGGCGGCGACGCACTTCGGTTCGAAGTCTGCTTGTGTGTGCGTGTGTGTGTTATGGGTCTGGTGTGTAACTCTGTATAAGGCCCTATGCGAACTCGGCAGAGGCTGTTTCTTTTCTTTTCTTTTTTGAAGAAACGGAAAGGCAAGGAAGGAAAGGAACGGAGGCGCAGCTGTATTTCATGCGCGCCGCGGTTCGAAGCCGCGCGCTGAAGGAACCGGAAAACGCTCGTTGTAAGAAAAAAAAAAATAAAACGAAAGATCGGAATACGGTGAGGAAACTGGGTCGGCGCCGTTCCGTTTCGCGCGTGAGCGATGGGTCTTCTCTCCACGGCGCGCACCCGACTTTGGTGGCTCTGCAGCTTGTCTGACTCCGCTCTCGACGAATCCGTATTGTTGACGAGTCTGCTCGGCTCCTCCAAGCCTCTATGCCTTTGCCGCTGGGTATTTTTTCTTTGTTCTTTTTTTTGCAGGCGTATGTGTAATACGCGCCGAGTCTCACATGTGCGCTTGTGTGTAGGCACTTCCTGTTGGGCATGGACCCGTCTCTACGCCCCTGTCTCTGTTGACGGAGCCGAGTGTAACAACAATCGGGTACGGGTGCGCTGCTGTTGGTCGTATGCCTTCCTTGTTGCACCGGGCGCTGGCTGATACAGTCGCGCACGATTTGAAGTTGCGTATTGCCCGAGCAATCGTTGCACGGCTTCGGCGGTGTTACGTGTGTTGTGGCGCGAACGCCTCGCTGAATAGAGTCAGTGTGTTTCTTAAGCTGTGCGCGATCCGTGTTTCCATTGTACACCCGGTCGGCTCCGCATTCCGGGACACTTTGTTCTCTTTTTCGGTGCGCGAACGCGGGAGGAATGGGAAATTAAGTTGGAGTGCAATTGGAAATAAAGTAGGGAGCGAAATTGGAAGTCGCTGACCGGGTCAGTAGGTGAAAATGATTTTGCGGGACCACTCTGTAGCGACTTCCCTGTTCACGTCAGGTGGGAATAGGGTGCCCGTTGGATTTGCGCAATGTCATCTTTATGACTTGGCCGGGTCGGGGACTGAAATTTTGCTGGCTTGTGACCTGTGTCGTGACTGAGAGAATTCCATCGAACCGTCGATTATGGAAATAAGGTAGTCGAGGGTCATTTGCGCAGGATTCACCCACACCGCCGTGCGTCGCCCGACACTTTTATGCAGACGTGGAGGAGGTTTTCAAGACAATTGGGAAATTGGTTTTTGAGGAAAGGAAATGGCGCAGTATCTGTCTCACATATCTCGGCGGACACCTAAACCGCGCCGTAAGGGAAGGGAGGAATGTGGGAGTGAAAGAAGAAAGAGAGAAAGAGGTGCCGTAGTGGAGGTCTCCGGAATAATTTCGACCACCTGTTGATCTTTAACGTGCACTGACATCGCGCAGCACACGGGCGCCTCTTGCGTTTCGCGTCCATCGAAACGCGGCCGCCGCGGTCGGGTTCGAACCCGGGTACTCTTGTTTTCATATATCGATTGCAAATACGTAATATATTGAGGTGAAGCCTTGGCAAGAAATTTTAATGGACATCGGTGACTAGTCACGTTTGAGACGGTTGAATGCCTCTGCATACTTCGCTCTGTGCGGTTACAAGTCGGTCGACTCGAAGACACTGTATAGTGTTGATTAATACCAAAGTGTCGTCAGTTTTACCGGTGCTCACTTTATCGAGCTGTTATTTATGTGTCACAAGAAACTTCAGCGTCAACAGCGGCATTTGTAGTGGGCAATCTGTTAACATCGAATCGCACCCAAAATAATTCGGTTGAAAGCAGTGGCACAGTGCGCACATTACGTGAGCACAGTGTTCATAGAAAAAAGATTACTGAAAGTCACCTTGAACCAATTGGAAGGGGTGTGACACCAAAGCCTTCGTCCCCCCCCCCCCCCCCTCCCCCGCTCGCACTTTTTGCCGAAAAAAAAAAGAACAGAGAAAAGCAGGATACAATAGTCGCAGAGCACGTTGAACAGGACATAGCGTTGGAAAAGGTGGTAATTGGGCGACCAATATGTTATCGGCTTCGGCCTCTCCGGACTGGGTTGCATTGAGCCGCGCCGCAGCGACGTCGCGTGCGCGCTTGTCCTTTCTATTTCTTTTTTTTTCTTTTTTACGGTTGAAGCGAGCGCGGGGTTTCAATGCGCTTTCCAACGTCCTCGGTGTTTTTATTTTGTTGTTTTTGTTGTTGCTTGTGCGGCGTGATTTTTGCTCGCCTCAGCACAAATGGAAGCGCCCAAAGTCGCCACCGTTGACAACGGCAACCGCCGGCGTCAGCTATTCAGAACGCTCTCCCGCTGTTCTTTTTCTTTCCTTTTTTTTTTTTGCTGCCCGCTCCGGAAGGACACACACGGCAGCAAGTGAAAGGGCGGATGGAAATTCAGGAACCTTGCCGCTGTGCCGTACTGCGGCCTTGAGCTGAAATAAACAAAGAGAAAGGAAGAGTGAAAGAGCAGTGGAACTGGGACGAAAGTGAAATGAAAGTGAGCTCGCGAATCGGTCGAGCAATTGCAATTGTAAAAAGGGCGTGTCTCGATCCTGGGAATATCTGGCGTAGCCTTTGACTACGCTGTAGTGCGTCCTGCATCTGAGTAGGAAATCGCGGGTTCTAACCCGTATACAAGCGGCCTCGTTTCGATGGTGGCGAAAGGAGAACGCGCCTGTATGTAACGCGGGTTTCGATGGACGTTGAAGGAAGTCCAAGCAAAATAAAGTAGATAAAAAAATTACCCGTTGCGAGTTCGCTGCGTGGGCTAAATGCTTTCCGTCGACGTCCACACCCCGGTTAAAAAAAAAATGTGTTTATTGTTTTTGACCTTTTGAGTCTGAACGGTTCTAACACCTGGCTGTTTCATGCTCTTATGCCTTCGAACATGTATGGTTGACTCGAGCGAAAGCTTTAGGACACCAGCTAATTTTAGCAGTCATACAAGCGAGATATTGCAACTACAGAACTGAGGCAAAACCAAAACTATGAGGCAAATTTGGGCGTAAAGTTTCTGGTAGTGCCATTTTTCAAATCAGATATTTTTCTTCTTTTTCTTGCGCCATGCAGGCATTTCTGAGGCTGTGGTCTGTAGTGATGTAGTATTGATTGATTGATTGATTGATTGATTGATTGATTGATTGATTGATTGATTGATTGATTGATTGATTGATTGATTGATTGATTGATTGATTGATTAAAAAGGGCGGTAGCTGTCTACCGCGACGGCTTAGGCGCTGTGGGATTCGCCTGCGCAGGTCGCGGGTTCCATCCGCTCATGTACTGAAATACCGAAGAACCGCGCCTGCTTTTGAAATTAGCCCGACGCACTGGGCTCTCTTTTTTTTTTGGCCCGTAGCTCGCGGTGTAGATTTAATCCGTTTAGTAAATTAAACGCCTGAATTAAAAAAAAAAAAAGCAGCGGCCTCCAGAAACCTGTTAGTTTGAGGCGCTGAACTTCATCGCACGTTGATGACCTTGCACTCTGAACAAAATAGAAGAACTAACCAAAATAACAAAAAAATAACTAGAACTAAACAAAACAAAAGTGACCTGTTTCTGGCGCGTCATACACGTGCCGTCAAAGCTGCTTGGCCCGTAAGCTCGGGAGTTAATTGAGCGTCAGTTAAGGATGCTGGTGTACATTAGGCCGTAAGGAGTTCTGACGTGCTTGGAGTAAAATGCGAAGCGATTACGCGTAGTCTGCTTTATAAAAAAAAAAAAAAAGACGGTAAACCTCGTCAAAAAACAGTTGAGGCCTGGCCGTCCTGAGTGGTTCTCGTTGAGCACCCATGACTGCGACTATGTATTCACCGCGTATTCTTCGTCCCCAAGTGGACGCAGCGTTTTTAGCTACGCTGTGCTAACACCATAGTCAGTTCGGGATGATTTAGTGCGCTAACCATTACCGCCTCTCGGCGGGACTTAAATGGTCTTTGTATAGCGTGCTTCGCTGCACTTTGCTTGGGAAGCAGCGATGCGCACTGCATGTAACAGCGCATACAACTAAGCGCAAGTGGAGACGCGGGTAGGTATACACCGTAAATTGCGGTATAGAGGCCGCGGGTATTCTTTTTTAAAATCTGTACCTCTGTTAACTCTCTAGAGGTGAGAGAGAGAGACTAATAAATAATGTCTAGAGGTGGGGCCCGTACATTATTCCTTTTCAATATCGCTCACTACAGCTTGAAGTGTCCAACGCTATTCTGTCTGGCCGCCGCGGTGGCTCAGTGGCTATGGTGCTCGGCTGCTGGCCCGAAAGACGCGGGTTCGATCCCGGCCACGGCGGCTGAATTTCTTTGGAGGAGAAATTCGAGGCCCGTGTACTGTGCGATGTCAGTGCACGTTAAAGAACCCCAGGTGGTCGAAATTTCCGGAGCCCTCCACTACGGCGTCTCTCATAGCCTGAATCGCTTTGCGACGTTAAACCCCATGAACCAAACCAAACCAAACCTATTCTGTCTGCCGAGCGCGGACAGTTTAAGAAAAAAAAATCCACCTAAAATTGAACTCTTCGGACTTTGTACCGGAAATTACGGGACATCGTCTCGCTAAAGCCGTGCAGCGTTGCGGAAGCTTTCTTTGCAGGCGGGATGGAGGAGCTAGAAAAGTGTCTGCACGTATAAGAACAGCGTAATTGAGCGTGCAGTGGTTAGTCACACTACGCCAGTAAGCGCCTGTATTTATACTGCGAGCAGCTTTGAAAGCGTCCCTGAATCGCTCTGTACCAGGTTTTCAAGCTATAGTGTTCCGTAATTCTTTCTTTTTTTTTTTCGCCGAGATAGTAAATGGTGCGACAGTTTTCACGTGCGTGCCTGTCCGCACGCGATCGCTACTCAACCACGTACTCATGGAAGCCTTTAGCGCTCCACTGTACAACTAGCCCCGAGGTCGCGCACACACTGGCCTCTCAACGGAGCAGATAACTAGCAGGGACGCCGAGCAGCCTACCGTGTCGCGTTGCGTTTGTTCTGAATCGTCGTCTAGCCGTGTATAATAGACTACGAGGCCTCATCTTCGTCTCCACGTGACCCATGACGTCGTGGCCCACCCCTGCGTCCACTAACCACCGCTACTACCGCCGCCGGCGAGCCGAGGTCAAGCGAGGACTCTTTCTCACCGCACCGTCGTGGAAAGGCTATACGAGATGGGGGGGGGGGGGGGGGGGGGGGGAAACAAGCCAGACGTTTTTGACCACCGGCTGCGCGTGCGAAGGGGACGGTCAAGTAAACAACGAAGCGCGGAATGGATCTGGGGTGGGATCAGAGGGACCTCCGAGGGGGTCAGCGCGAAAGGGGAGCGCCGACACGTGACCCCTCCTCTCCTACTTTGGTGCATGTGCGGGACTGGAGTTGTGGTGGAGCATTCGTGCACGGAGGACTGGGTGCGCACTGCGGGCTTTACTGTGACGAGAACCTTTGCGCGCTTGTTTATTTGAAAAAAAAGAAAGAAACTGGAAAGAGCAAAACGCTGAGGCAGCGTATGAGTATGGAGAGTTAGCAGTATCGATGAATATTGCGTCATTAGCCATATTCGCTGTATCCAGTACAAATTTTTCGTTATATCCGGATATCTACTTTTTTGGTGCCAGCGTATACAGCGCAAGAAGACAATTCGCTTGACACCACTTCGAATGTCCTACGTCAATTTGTTTGGCCGTACTGGACGTTTGAAGTTTCGGGAATTGGTTTGGGCAACCAATGGTCGTCTTTGAGAATCCGTATGATGCGCTACTCTTTTATTCGGCTAGTAATCTTATGCTCCGTAACACGCTGAGTCGTTTGGTACCACTCCGAACATTCTACGCCAATTAGGTGGCCCACAATCAGTGTACAAATGGTACCACCAATACTAACGCGACGTTGAGTGATCTAACGATCTGTAATGCTAAATGGCCGCTTTGTTGCGTTTGGTCTGGAAGTCGCGAACTGTACTCTTGTATTTTTTGAGGGACTCTGGTCCCTTATCCTGTAACCATGGGGTCCAATAAAATTCTCTTGGTTTGGATGTGCGTGTGCGTGTGTCAGGAGTTCTAGAAGAAAACACACCGTGCGCGAACAGCAGAGTAAAGTTCACAGGTTCTTCTTCTTTGCACCAGAGGTGCCCCGCCAGAGACGGTTGGTAACTCGAAGACTGAAGCTTATTTCTTCGCACCAGGGGTGCCCCGTCAGAGACGGTCTTGTGATGAGTTGACACGCAGGGGTAAGGCGAACACTTGAAGTTTATGTACAATAATTTACAGAATATACAAGTTAAACACAACGGCAAAAAGACAAACAACCAAAAGGCGGAACTGGCTAATACTAGGGGAGGCCCCTACTCGGCGTAGCCGAAGATGCGTAGCATCTCACCTTAGCGCAGAACCCTGCTTCCAGCTCCGGGGCCCGGTTTTAAAGCCCTAAAGGCCCGGCCCACATTTCGTAGCTTCCAATCATGTTGTGCTCTTAACATGATTGATTCTTCAAGGGCATGGCCAGCCCTCCGGCTTCAACAAGGTAAAGCACTCTCTCCACCACAAAATAAAAACAAACACAAATAGACATTCGTGCCAGCACGTGCGCGAATCGGTACCGCGGGCCGGGGGACACCCGTTCTTCCCAGCGCGTTCGCGAGCGGGCGCGTTCCAAGAAAGGACGCTTCGCTTTGAGCGCCCCCAGCCGCGTTCCGATGACCCCGCGTACACTACCGATCCCTTACAAGCAGAAAAAAAAACAGGCTTGTGAAAGAATGTCTGCGCAACCCCGTACTTGATGTTGCCTTCTAACGCTCTTCACTACAAGATAGTTTCCATTTTTTTTTCTTCAGAAATTGAATTTGTTATGCTACAGGGAACCATCCAAACGTAGACACGGATAGTTTGCTTAGGGTGCTGAGCGCCCACTACGGCATTCCCTTACCTTTCCCTCTCCCCCTGTCCTCAACGCCTTTTCGATAAACAGTGTGGTGTCGTGGGGACCCTGTGAGGCCGTCCACTAGCATCAGCTGAGCGCTCTAACCCGGCGTGAGACGGCGGCGAGGAGCCAGTCGTCGCTGTCTCCTCCACGGTGTCCGTCTACTCGCCCACTCGACGCGCTTATCACCGCTCTATACCGCGCTGCCGAGTTACGCGGCGACCAGTTGCGCTCTCTGTAATTAGCTCCCGGCTGGACTCCAAGTGGGTCGCGCATGCGCACGATGCGCTCTGCCGGCGACGCGCGTATCCCGCACCGTCTGCCTGCCTTCTGCTTGGAAAACTGACACTTTGCGCGCGGCCGCATATTCGTATTTTCCTCCTTGTCTCACCAGTGCTGTCCCTTGCGTAGGGGTCCGAGCGCTGGCGGGATTAAATGACAGTTATCTGTGCTTTCCCTTATAAAAATGGTCTATAGACACGCTATAGACTTCTTATTGACTCTATTGACTTCCTATAGATACTGCTTTTTGTCTGTACATAGTCTATAGACTGTCTATAGGTAGGTCTACTTAGAATGTATGGCCATAAATCTATAGATTGTCTATAGACTGTCTGTGGCATTTGTATTGCCTATAGACTGTTCTCTAGGATTTGCCTATAGACAGTGTATAGGCTTTATAAGAGAGAAGTCTATAGACACTCTATGGACTGTCTAAAACGTTTCTTGTAAGGGTTGTTCCATACCTAGTAGTGAAAGGAAAATCAGAGGTCTCTGATGCGTTACCCTTCACCTTCGCACCTTATTTTGCCTTAAAGGAAGCAACAACTTCGCTGTTACGGAGCGGTCACAGCGGCAAGTTAACTGGACACTTCCATCATTGTTTAAATGAGCTACAGTTTTTCACTTGTTCTTTCTCGGACTAAGGGAGTTGGGGAAATTATTAGTCTTTAATTAACGTGAAAGTATTTTAGTACGTTCACGATACTGCCTCACATTTGGCGTGCTGTATTGTAGTGTCGTTGCTTGTTTTCTGTCGTGACCAGTGGATCACTTACTTTTTCGCGTGGTCTGCGAGAAACGTCCGTAACGCCGCATGTTACGGCTGTGGCGAATCACACTTTCAACTGAAGGGAGTAAAAAGGGAGTAAGCTGTGCTCTAGCGCACATATCCCTTTTATTCCTTTTTCACTCCCACATAAGGGTAATTGTGTTCAACGGCGTAAGCACGGCGAAAACAGGAAACACGTACGAAGCCGCCACGACACAAGTCGCTGTCGTGCGACAGACCACACAACAGGACTCTCTGTCGCGCGACAGAAGAATCTGTCGTGCGACAGAAACTTCTGTCGCACGACAGAAGTTTCGATCGGGCGTGCTTAACTGAGACAAGAATAGGAATTTCTTATGAACATTTCTAGCTGTTTGTCAGCACTTTTCCATTCTTTCAATTATGTTGTCGTGGGGCCTTTCACTTCATTTCGTTTATTAATAATCGAATACAAAAATAAAACACGAATAATGTATTACTGGTATGATTCTGGAAGTATCGTACTTCTGTGGGGCCTATGATCATATAAAACAGACTGGGCAAGAGCACAGGATAAAATTTAGCATAACAGAGTTAAAATGCAAAGGAAACACTACATGTAAGAAGTAAATGATCGAAAAGAATTAAGTGGGTGAGTCTAAACTAGCATTTTCTGAAAGCTGCATGTAGACAAATTAAGGAAGGAAGCTAATGAGTGCAGGAGAAACAGGAGGAATAATAAACCGGTTTGCTACCCTGCACGGGGAGAAAGGAATGAAGGGATATAAAGATGAAGGAGAAAACAGAGTAACAAGAAAATGAAGTGAGTAACCTAGAAAATAAGCGCAATCCAGATGGCTACACAACAGCTTGTTCAATAAACAATAATACCAATAAGCAAGAAATAAGAGCTAGAAGGCAAGGTGATAAAAATAAAACTCAACAAGCGATATTAACTCGCTCAGTTTGCCACCCTTCTAAGTCGCATCATGTGTCCATCTCAGCTCACGTGCGCGTGGCATATCTGTGAGTTTTGTCCAATGCTTTGAAGGACGGTGCCCTGTGGTCATCAAAAAAGCGAACCGTTATGGGAGGGGGGAGGTTAGGTCTTTCTTTTGCATTTATGTCGCACGAAGAATGGGCCACAAACAACGTAGCATCTGCGGAAGAAGGTTGCACTGTTGTTTGCCGCTAGAGTCATCCCCCTTTTCTTACAATGGGACTCCGGCACTGATAAGCGAATGCACGATAACATCAGTGAAAGGGTACGACGTGTAGCCCTTCAACGAAGTCTATGCGCTCGCCCTTATCTGGAGTGGCGACTGCTTCGGACTGACCTCTTTAGCTCTGTAAATAGAGTATGTAAGTGCTTGCGCTGTGGTCCCGCCAAAAAGGCGGCAGGGAGGGGCATAGGATCCCGGGGTGGTAATATTTATTGCACTTCAGACGCTTTTATTCTGAGCCCTTTAGCACACTGGAACATTACTGGGAGCGGAGGAGGGCTGGCATCTATCCACAATATCATCATCATCATCATCAGCCTGGCTATACCCACTGCAGGGCAAAGGCCTCTCCCATGTCTCTCCATTAACCCTGTCATTTGCCAGTTGCGGCAACTGTATCCCCGCAAACTTCTTAATCTCATCCGCCCACCTAACTTTCTGCCGCCCCCTGCTACATTTGCCTTCTCTTGGAATCCACTCCGTTACCCTTAAGGACCAGCGGTTATCTTGCCTTCGCATTGCATGCCCTGCCCAAGCCCATTTCTTCCTCTTGATTTCAACTAGGATGTCATTAAACCGCGTTTGTTCTCTCACCCACTCCGCCCTCTTCCGATCTCTTAACGTTACACCTATCATTTTCATTTCCATAGCTCGCTGCGTTGTTCTTAACTTAAGCTGAACCCTCTTTGTTAGCCTCCACGTTTCTGCCCCATAGGTTAGTACCGGTAAGATACAGCTGTTGTATACTATATATAACGATATATAGCAAGCTATTACAAATTGGAAAGACACAAATTTCTACCACCTGACAAGGCGTTGGAGGAGACTCCGAACGAGGTCTTTTCTTAGCACCTGTCTATTGGCAAATATATACCCGGATGACTTTAACCGGAGTGCAGGTTATGTGACGCAACAGCCACGTATTGTGACATACAATGACAATGTAAAGAAGAGCCTCAACCGGAGGATCTAGTACAAATTCCTTCTCTCGAACAATCGGAGGCCGTTCTGGTCAGCTCAAACCCGGGCATTCAAGCCTTGGCCACCGTTGGCCACTAAGGTCGCCGCTAGCCATGGGCTGGCGGCCATCTAGCGCGGAACATCTGCGTCCAGATTTTCACGAAATAAGCGTTTTCTAATCCAATCCAATCCAATTGAAGGGAGAAGCAGAATTCATTAACCCTTTAAGGCGCTTTGTGCATGATTGTGTAGAAAGCGACCCTCAGCTTTTGACGAGTGCTACACCTAGTACTGATTTCTTTTGTTATGCCACCATATAGCGAACAGAATAAATAATCTTTCACAAAATACTGAGCATGGTAGCGAGTCACCCGCCATTGTCGTGCATACAAGTTTTGCCAGCAGTAATAATTTAAATTTTTGTCCCCGAATTTCTAGCGTAGTGTACATCTCTGAAACTGAAAGTGATTCCACCTGCCCTGGTATATTTTTCCTGACCAATCCGGGCATTTCGAAGTTTCAGTATACAAAGATGGCGGCCCACTTGTGCAAAATTTTTTACGGACCTGAAAAAAAAATGAAAACATTGGAAAATTGACGGATTCGGTTTCCGCAATCCCGGATCTCCTATTCTGATGGGAAAATGCGAGCGGCTTCTGGAAGGATTAAAATGCGTTGCCTGTTTTGATGTCCACTGACCCAGCGAACCAATTACACTTGCTAGGCAGGGACCTCACACATCATCATAAGCCTGACTACGCCCACTGCCGTGCAAAGGCCTCTCCCATATCTCTCCAATTAACCCTATCCTTTGCCAGTTGCGGCCACCGTATCCCCGCAAACTTCTTAATCTCAGGGGGCTTCACACAGACACCGCTGAAAGCGCAAAGGGGGGGGGGGGGGGGGGTTCCAGGTAGAAGTGCTTTAGCACTCAAAAGTAACGCGTCCGAGATATAACGCTACCTGTAGCATGTTCACAGACGTTCGAACACTCGTGCCAGTGTACTATCGATAACCCATTGTATAGATGCGGAACTTCGTTATCTCACACCTAGTCCGAGCGACCCGTACTTTCCGCTCAGTGTTAATGAATCATGCCGCTCGCGTTAGCGTTCTCCCACGGCCCGATGGCAATTTGCGCGCGACACGTTTTCCTTTCTTGCTCATTTCCGATGTTTCGAACTTTGTGCTTTCTGAATAACGAAATACTTCCGTGCCGGCTTTCGTATCGCGTGCTTCCTCGTTCCTATTCCGTACCTTTCGCCGTTTCTAACACGTTAGCTCCAAAGCCCGGAGCGAGGCACTGTGAAAAGAGGTATCGCCGTTCGTTCTCTTTGGTACTGCAACTATGGAGCGCACAAGTAAGGAAATAATTTTCACCCTACCCGATGAGGCATTTATTTCACGTGGAGTGTTTCCGCACAAGTTACATGTATCGGAGTTGTACGTATTATTCTCCCTTAAACGATTTGCTTAAACACCTCGGTTTTCTTTATTGAACTCTTAGTCGTACTTTTTCAAAGGCGCACCGATCTGTGGCGTAAGCAAGATGCAGTGGCTATGCTGTCACCGGTTGGGGATAACGGCTGAGTTTACGGCTCATTAGAATGCATGCAAACTGAAAATTTTAAAGTCCTTTTTATTTCCTATGCACATAAGAGGTCGTCTCTTGTTTATCAAAAGCAGAGTACATTCCAGCACACCTCGTGCTAGTATGAACGTCAATTCAGCGCCGATGGGCTTTTTAAAACACCACATTATGTGCTTGCCGGAGCTACCCCGGGTGGGTGTATTGCGGCAAAAGCACGTCTCATAGGAACAGATATGAACAAAACATTTCAAAATTATTTTTCCATTTTACAGTGTACCTGCGAAGGCGGCCGAACGTTCGTTAACCGCTGGGAAATGCTTTTAAGAATAGCATCAAAAAGTGCGCAGCGTCATTTCAGAGCTGTTATATGCGTAAAACCGCACGATAAACTTGTGTTGCGACATCGTACATGCGCCCATCAGGCGCTATATCAGCTGGGTGTTTCTCCCAACGCATAAGCTCCTGGTGTAGTCCGACATGCTTCTGAGTGCGCTACATTTTCTCACTAATACAGCAGTCGAAACCAGGTAGTCTGACAGCTCTACGTGAAAAGCTGCGCTCTAACGTCATAGGAATGAAAGCGAGCCACGCCCTGTAGTAGACGACGGCATAAATGGTGCTGCCGTCCGCGAGACCCCCTGTATTCGTAAACACGGTGTTGATCTGTTCGGAGGCTTACGTGGTAAACGGGTTTGTTTTCTCGGTATCCGAAAACTGACGTTCACCTGCTGATCAGTCGGTGTTATTCAGGACTCTGTACTCTAAGGGACTTGTTATCCTTGCAGTGAGTGGTCTTGAGAATGTGCAATTGCTGTTCATGTTGGGACCACATCACAGCAGCGACGCAGTAAGGACATAGTAGCGACGCAGTCAGCACAGAGTAGCGACGCAGTAAGTACAGAGTAGCGACGCAGTAAGTACAGAGTAGCGACGCAGTAAGTACAGAGTAGCGACGCAGTAAGTACAGAGTAGCGACGCAGTAAGGACAGAATAGCGACTAAGTAAGGACAGGTAGCGACACAGTGAGAACGGAGTAGCGACACAGTGAGAACAGAGTAGCGACACTGTAAGAACAGAGTAAAGACACAGTGAGGACAGAGTAGCGACGCAGTAAGGACGGAGTAGCGACGCAGTAAGGACAGAGTAGCGACACAGTACGAACCGAGTAGCGACACAGTACGAACCGAGTAGCGACACAGTACGAACCGAGTAGCGACAGAGTACAAACCGAGTAGCGACAGAGTACAAACAGAGTAGCGACAGAGTACAAACAGAGTAGCGACAGAGTAAGGACAGAGTAGTGACAGAGTACGAACAGAGTAGTGACAGAGTACGAACAGAGTAGCGACAGAGTAAGGACAGAGTAGCCACGCTGCAAGGACAGAGTAGCGACGCAGCAAGGACAGAGTAGCGACGCAGCAAGGACAGAGTAGCGACACAGTAAGGACAGAGTAGCGACACAGTAAGGACAGAGTAGCGACACAGTAAGGACAGAGTAGCGACACAGTAAGGACATGGCAGCGACACAGTAAGGACATGGTAGCGCACAGTAAGGACAGAGTAGCGACACAGTAAGAACAGAGTAGCGACACAGTAAGAACCATAGAGTTTCTTACTATTACCTAGAGGGAAAGCTGGCAGCCCGTCTATGGGAGTTTGCATGGCGACCCCTCGAGACCACTTCAGCCACCATGGGCGCTCAAAGCATCATGGGGCGGTGAGCTACTTGTTGCGGAACTACAACTTTTGGCCAAAAAATAATAAAAAATTAAGCTGTTTGATAACTACAAATGTCCTAATATTCAATATCTTGTCTAATGATTGCAACAAACGAGCAGAAAAGCATTTAAGTGCAAAGTTTGCCCAAAATAAGAGACGCCTCGCTCTCCTATTGGGCTAGTAATGAACGCTATAAAAACTAATATTTCGCAATTAACAGGCGCACTTTTAAAAGTAAATATGGTTTGGTTTGGTTTATGGGGTTTAAGAAAAGAAAATTTCTTAAAATTTCCAAGAAAATTTGTCTTGGAACACCCACATTGATAATCTTGCTCTGGAGCTCAGTAGATCGCTCGGCTGCTTGTATAGAATAAGTTCACTTATACCTTTGTGGCTTAAAGTTTCTCTTTATTATACTCTCTTTTATTCCAGACTTTCCTACTGCATTTTGGTTTGGGGTACAACCTCTAGTAGAAACTACCTCCGAATACTAAAGTTTCAGAAGCGTGTACTTCGCTTACTTGAACGATATGCAGGACACCCACAAGACTTACCAACAGGTCCACTGTTTGTAAAGTATTCTCTGCTAAGAGCTGATGAAATTTATTGCTTCAAGTTATTGCAGTATGTACAAAAACATAAACTACACGCATTTAGCAGTCCCGCTGAAACACACACGCTCGCCCTTCGAAGGCAAGAGCGCAGAAAGCCTCAAACACGCACGAATTATGGAAAACAACATTTAAATTACCAAATTCCGGTGCTTCTAAATAAACTTCCAGATGATGTCGACCTCAACAAATCGATTAAGAAAAAAACGTTCAAAACAATGGTTATCGAGAAAGGAATCCGCTACCAGTGACTTCTCTCTTAAAGCCATATGTAGCGTTTGTATGTAAAACAGTGCTCTTTTACTGTGTGTTGGATGTCGCCTTTTTCTGTTTTTTTCCTCCTTTTCACATGTACATATGTTCGCCACGATGATTGACCTTTGCATTTGTGTTTATATGTTTTTTTTTTCCCGTTCTGTCACATCTACGACAAGAAATCTGTTTTACATATTTGTGTGCAGTGATATGTACTAGATGCTCTATGACATAGAACTGTGTAGAGTGTAACTACAAATGTGTGTGCTGTTTTCTTAAATTTCTTTTGTAATGTTGTCGAAACTGTATGCGGAGGGAGGGCCTCGTCAGGCTAGTAGCCTTTAGCTCTCCCTTCGCTTTTTCCTTGTATTGGAAAGAAACCAATAAACAAACAAACGTCCCAAAGCGACTGAGGCTATGAGAGACGCCGTAGTGAAGGGCTCCGGAAATTTCGACCACCTGGGGTTCTTTGACGTGCACTGACATCGCACAGTACACGGGCCTCTAGAATTTCTCCTCCAAAGAAATTCCAGCCGCCGCGGCCGGGATCGAACCCGCGTCTTTCGGGTCAGCAGCCGAGCACCATAACCGCTGAGCCACCGCGGCGGCTTAAAAGTAAATATGTTTCCAGAAAAGATGCTGTTGCTTAAATACTATAAGAGGTTTTTTAATGGCATTTCGGAAAAGTGCAACCTTTTATTGGCGTCGTGTGTCGTCGCGTTTTCACTACTATGAGTTTTGCACACTGCGTTCGCGCGAAAGTCGTCTGCGCACACACGGACAGCGTTTTTGGAATGAAACGTCTTAGTAATGACGCTCCGTGTTCCTGAAAAACTACGACTGTGCCGCAACAAGTAGCTCACCGCCCCATGATGCCTTGGGCGTCCATGGTGGCTGAAGTGCAGCGCCGCCAGCTTTCCCTGTAGGTAATAGTAAGAAACTCTATGGTAAGAACAGAGTAGCGACACAGTAAGAACAGAGTAGCGACACAGTACGAACAGAGTAGCGACACAGTAAGAATAGAGTAGCGACACAGTACGAATAGAGTAACGATACAGTACGAACAGAGTAGCGACACAGTACGAACAGAGTAGCGACAGAGTAAGGACAGAGTAAGGACAGAGTAGCGCGACAGAGTAAAGACAGAGTAGCGACGCAGCGAGGACAGAGTAGCCACGCTGCAAGGACAGAGTAGCGACGCAGCAAGGACAGAGTAGCGACGCAGCAAGGACAGAGGGTGCGTTCCAATTCTCTAGACGTCCAACAAGACGTCTAGTGTGACGTCTAGGAAGCCGTCTACATGTCTACATATTGGAACGTGTCTACTTCACGCGCCGCCTTGCGGCATATAAACTGAACTAACATTTGCAAATAGTTGCACCCCTATGTTCTTTAAAATTCTTAATAAAACAAGTTAAAAACGCGCTGTTAGTAGTTTGCTAGTTCTTATGTTATTTTTTTCTGCAATAATGGTGCGTTCATCGCTACCGCTTCAGCACACGATCTCACCCGCACGATTTCCTCTCGTGCGATTCACAAATATAATCGTACGTCCACAAAGACGGCTTTATTTGCCGCCAGTTCCTATAAAAATCAACTTAACGGAATGACTGACACTCGAAAGATGGTGTGTCTCCGGGCCTCCAGTGCCCGCCAAGAGCACGGCTCACTCAGCTCTGACTGCACCAAATGCTCCGCCATCTTTAGACAGGAAGTTAGTCTGCATCGATGTGGACTTCGGCGAAGCAGTCTTCTTGGACGGCTTCGTGAAAAATGGAACGCGTCTCAAAATGGCGGCTGTCCGGCAAGACGTCTAAGTAGACGTCTACTCGGGAGTATTGGAACGCACCCAGAGTAGCGACGCAGCAAGGACAGAGTAGCGACACAGTAAGGACATGGCAGCGACACAGTAAGGACATGGCAGCGACACAGTAAGGACAGAGTAGTGACACAGTAAGGACATGGCAGCGACACAGTAAGGACAGAGTAGCGACACATTAAGGACACGGCAGCGATACAGTAATGACATGGTAGCGACACAGTAAGGACAGAGTAGCGACACAGTAAGAACAGAGTTTGCGAAACAGTAAGGGCACGGCAGGGACACATTAAGGACGTGGTAGCGACGCATTAAGGACATGGTTCCAGCGTAGCAGTTTCCGGCATAGGAACTGCGCACTGGAGTCGCCAAGCACTGTTCTTCGACAGCGCTGCTTCTTTTGACCCTCGCCTTTATTCCTTGTTCTATGCGGTGTCGCTAGCATGCTCGGGGCACAGGGGTGGGCCCGGTGCAGGACTGGCCGCACTGTCGGCTGCTTGGCTTGTATTGTACGTCACCGTGCTGCGTCTTCGCTCTCTTTTGGGCAAGGAACACCGCAAACGCGCTGTTTCTAAAATCGAGAGGCTGCAAGGATTTGAAAGAAAAGTGGGAAAGGGTTGTACAGATTTCCCCCGGCTGCGTAGTCTTTGCACACGACGCCTTCGACGGGTGAAATGGAACACACCCTACTGTTGTGGCTTGCTGTTAGCATAACGTATTGTCGACAGCGCAGCCCACAGTGCACCGTGGCTAAATTTACGGCAATGTGTTTAACGCGGTAGTCGCTGCTTCGTACTTCGTAGTCCAGTCGCGCGCATACTCCTTGCAACGACGGTCAGTCTCTACTCACTTCACGTTTAACGAATGACGCTTTATTTTTTTCGTTAAACGCTGCTTCTTTAGCGGGAGCGGCGCCTTCTGTTCTCGCTCACGTCGACGACGCGAAAGTAGGGCCTCCACTTCGGCGAGTGGTAGGAGGTGCACGCGTGCCGTATTCGTACATACGCGGACCGAGCCCGAGGGGCGTTTCTCCTGCGCGCGGCGAACAACAAAACTTTCGACGCATAATAGCGTTGCACGTCGCGCGAGCAGAGCTTGGGTGTGTGTGTGTAGCGGTCGCTCGTGGCCTTGGTGCCTAAACGGCCGATCGTTCAGACGATACGGGCAGCGGTTAGTTCTCCCCTCACCCCGCCGACGACGACCAATTACTTTTTTTTTTAAGCGCGGCACAAAAGAGGGCAGAGCAGGCCCATTTGAGCACCGCGCCGTGTCGGCTATACGCGGGTGCAACGGGCTGCCTGTTATTCCCGTCTCCGTTCCTTTATCTTTCTCACTGGAGGCCTCCTTTAAGTCCAGGCGGTTGCTATACTTACTTCCCCAGTTCAATTACTGTCTGCTGTTCTTAATCTATAGCCGCGGTAGTGTGGTAGCTCTTCGCTGCTTGTGTTCGTGACCGATGGGCTAAGAAGCTGCGCACGGTGAAGGATGCTCGCTGGTTTAACAAACAGCCGACGATCGTGGCGGGTCATCGTACACGTGACACCAGGAAGTTACTCCGAAAACAGCGTATTCAGTTTGGCTACCACACGCGGGTATTAGGAGCCTCTGAATATATTGCGCCGAGGTGTCTGGTTCGCGGGCAGCTTGATCACCTGGGAATCGAAATGGAGCTAATTTTGAGCTACTGGACTCAAATTGAGTCTAAACTGGGCTGAGAGCCGCTGGCATACAAATTTGAAATACGAAGGGTGCATTATACTAAAAGGCCCAAAGGTGTGGGACTGCATACTTGGACCTTTTGTGACGCCATCCACGGTGACTTTGTGAGCTCTTCTGGCTTCATGCGACCTCCACACGGCATCCTTTTTTTGAGCAATTTTATGGGGCAGTCTTATGGGACAGTCTTATGGGACAGTCTTGTGGGGCAATCGAGGGGTAACCTTGAGGGTAGCCTTGAGGGTAGCCTTGAAGGAAAGTCCTGGGGGACAGTCTTGAGGACTAATCTTGAGGGACAGTCTTGAGGGACAGTCTTGAGGACTACTCTTGAGGGACAGTCTTGAGGACTAGTATTGAGGGACAGTCTTGAGGGACAGTCTTGGGGACTAATCTTGAGGTCTTGAGGACTAGTCTTGAGGGACAGTCTTGAGGGACAGTCTTGAGGACTAGTCTTGAGGGACAGTCTTGAGGACTAGTCTTGAGGACTAATTTTGATGGACAGTCTTGAGGACTAGTCTTGAAGGACAGTCTTGAGGGACAGTCTTGTGTGTCCCCATGTCAGCCCTTTTGTAGGTCTCTTTTAGTCCTTTCGGAGGTCCTCTTCTTGGTCTCCTGTAGGCCCTCTTCTCTTGCAGACCATCTTGCAGACCATCTAGCAGACCCTCTTGGAGACCCTCTTGCAGGCAGAGGCAGATTAATGGGCCACTTTTGAAGGGGAGAGGGGAGGGGGGTGTTGATCGACTTCTCTTAAATGCGCTCCTTGCAAGTCGTCTTGCAGGTCCAGTTGCGGGACATGCATTGGTCCCGCTTATTTTTTATTGTTCGGAAATATACGAAGGGCGTCTGCGTCAGTGCTCGCAGCTGTGCATTGGGTTTCACGAACAAAATGAACACCAGAACTGCTCACATGAGCTTATCTACGTCGAGTTTTCTCCAGACGTATTAGCTTCCGAGGTCCAGACACATTTGATCGGAGACCGATTCTTCGTCTCGCGCCCAGCGATAACGCCCGAAACAAAAGCCCAATCGCAACGGTGCGAACGCTCCCATAAATCAGTATCCTGCCTACTTGACGCTCCACGCCGATCAGATTGATGCAGTGTACCGGACAGACTGACGGTGTTGTACGAGCGGGCGCCGCGACTGCACCTACGTCCTTGCCACCGTTCGGGAGTATCAGAATCTGGTTGTACCAGCGTGCGATTATATAAAAAACGCTTAGGCCCAGCACACGCGCGCTGCGGACTGAAAGAGAAAAGGGAACAGCTCAAATGCGTTCGTAACCTCGTCACCGTTCTGAGGCCGGCTCTACTGTTTTCTCAATAGTGCAGCGCTCCAAATGTATACAGCTACAGCCTTGTCGTATACAGCTGACGCGGAGCAACGGGGGATTTCCGGAACCATCCGAACAGCTCTTTTGTTGGGGCCGGTCACAGTTCGAGCCAATCATTGTTTACGTCGATGACTGCAACGGCTTAGGCGCTGACCACTCAGGAAGCGTTGTTTCACCTGCGGACAGCTCTTGAAGGTGCGCTTCTATTTGAATGTTAGCTCTAGCGAGCTGTGTAGCTTTCAGAACGTTGCACGCAACTTGCCTGTGGAAGTGCAGCTCTTCGATACGTGCTCCGATCGCTTTCTCCCGATCGCCTTGGTTCGTCCGTGTGCAGCGGCGGCACTCTGGGCGGCCTGCTTTTCGCCTGGGCATTGCGCCTGCGTGTGTGTGTGTCTAATCCGTCCGCGCGCGCTCCGATAATCTCTCCCCGACCGTGCGCGAGTGCGTGTTACGAGTGACTCCAACTGCAGCACGAGCGGCGCACGCGAGTTCCTGCGTTTTCGCGCTTTCTACTGTCGCACTTAACGCGAATTCTGTAGGGACAGTGGGGGGGAGGCAGGTTTTCCGAGCGTCTCGCCTTTAGAAAGTCGGGCCGCTGGGCGCAAATGCTTGTACTCATTATAAGATCGTTAGGTCGGTCGAGCAGTCAGTAATGACGCTTTTGTTGTACCTTTCGCCTACCTTGGTTGCGCCGCTGCCTGTACTATTGTGACCGAGTAAAACAGGGGAGTGTGTGGTGGCACTGGTGTCTGAACCGAGCACCTCTCGCTCATAGAAGGCACAGGCTGCACTGACGGGCGTTAGCGTACGCTTTTTATGCAATGGGATTTCGGTGGATTGCTGGAGGAAGACCGTTTGAAACGGAACTTAAAAATGGTGATGCCCTGTTAACCACGACGGTTGATATCCCGTGGTTATTCTGAGGACTGGCTCATCAGCATTGTTTGACAAGTTTTAGGATAAGTGGCTTATTTGAAGGGAGCTTTTCTTGTGTACGCAATAAGCGCAATACTCTTGCTGAAGGACACCTTCTTCGTTTTTGTAGTTTTTCGCGCGATACAGTTAATTTCTCCTGCTAGAATCTACAGGTAGAATGTCTCTTGTAGCACATGTTCTGGGTAGTCACTTGTATGCATCTCCCCTTGTCTTATGCCTGTGCGGTCACTTCCATTATAATGTCGGTATTATTAAAGGCATGGAACGCAAGAAAGACGGAAGCTCGACAATGCTGGCAGAGCCGGGGTCGAAACCCCCTTGAAGCAGTAAACCAACGGCATCAGCCAGGACCAACTTGTTCATGTGTCAGTAGTGTCGAGTTTGTAGTGTCGCGTCAGTAGTGTCGCGTCAGTAGTGTCGAGTCAGTAGTGTCGAGTCAGTAGTGTCGAGTCAGTAGTGTCGAGTCAGTAGTGTCGAGTCAGTAGTGTCGAGTCAGTAGTGTAGAGTCAGTAGTGTCGCGTCAGTATGTAGAGTCAGTAGCGTAGAGTCAGTAGCGTAGAGTCAGTAGCGTAGAGTCAGTAGTGTCGAGTCAGTAGTGTCGAGTCAGTAGTGTCGAGTCAGTAGTGTCGAGTCAGTAGTGTAGTGTCAATAGTGTAGAGTCAGTAGTGTCGAGTCAGTAGTGTCGAGTCAGTAGTGTCGCGTCAGTAGTGTCGCGTCAGTAGTGTCGAGTCAGTAGTGTCGAGTCAGTAGTGTCGAGTCAGTAGTGTCGAGTCAGTAGTGTCGAGTCAGTAGTGTCGAGTCAGTAGGGTAGAGTCAGTAGGGTAGAGTCAGTAGGGTAGAGTCAGTAGGGTAGAGTCAGTAGTGTAGACTCAGTAGTGTCGCGTCAGTAGTGTCGAATCTTTAGGGCCGAGTCGGTAAGTGTCGGGTCGGTAAGTGTCGAGTTATTAAGTGTCGGGTCGGTAAGTGTTGAGTCGGTAAGTGTCGTGTCAGTAGCGTCAAGTCGGTACTGTCGAGTCAATAGCGCCAAGGAAAAGGACGCGGCTTACGTGGCGAGAAACTCGACACGCGCAGCCTCCGGCCCTGTGCGTGTCGTCACGACTCCTTCGGCCGAGCCTCCGAGCGAGCCCGCGGGCGTCGCGTTCTGGAGCGCCGCCGTCGCGGCTCAACACGCTCGTGCGGGTGCCGTTTTCTCCGGCCGGCGGTTTTCGCCGTGGCCGATGAACCGCGAAGCCGACGCGCCGCCGCCGCTGTCGATACTGCGCGAAAAAGCGCGAAAACCAGGACTCGCTGCTTATCTTCGCCGCGCATACAGGGGCAGCTGCGTGCATGCATGCGCGTGTTCCTCCAGTGAAGGACTTCACTTTCTTTTTATCTGTAATTTTTTTCTCTCTCTTTAAGCCAAGCCGATACATGAAGAAACGCCTGTGTCGAGGAAAGTGGTGTATGCCTTTGCCAGGCAGTCACGTATATCTGACGCAACCCACAGCACCCGAATCGAAGCACTCTGCCGAATCGGTGGTGAACAAGATAGAGAGAGGAGGGTTTGGTCTGGCAAGCAGTCTCCGAGAGCCGTCGTGCTCTTTCGGAAAGGTCAGGCCAAGTCCCAGTCGACTTCTCACTCGACAACTATCGAATCTCATTCTGTCGCATGGTTGACTTTCCCGAAGACGCATCGAGGGTCCTCCGTATGCTAGCCAACGCGTTGGCTTCAAATCATCACTGAGTGTGCTCGAGACAGAGGCCCGTAGGCGACGATAGTGCGGCTCATTGAATCGGAGGCGTGTGATAATTTCGCTTATAGTACCAGTACATTAACGCGTTGTTGCGTCATCATTGCGCGTCATGCATTCGCGCGTGGTTGCATCATCATTGCATCATCGTTCGGTGGCACGCAGTTCAGTGCCGCTTCAGCGACGTCACTACCACGAAGGAACTTGGTGAAGTACAAAGCACGTAAGATGCACGGAAACCAAAAAAACACAAACATAAAATGCCGTCGTTGCTTTTGCTGCGTTTGTCTGTGATGTGCCTTATGTCTTGTCGGTGTACATGCACGCTGCGGTGCGGCATTAATATGGTTCTCGGGCGGCTCTTGTAGCCTGCCTGTTCGCGCCGTTTTCCGTGTGCGCTGACGCTGCTTAGCTGAGCACAGGCAACAGCAGACAAGAGCAGTGCTCGAAACTCTAGACGAATGCAGGCCTTTTTGCGGAAATTATATGTTCGGACTCTGGAGGAACCTTCCGCCGATGGTGCTGTCGAACGACCGACGATAAGTGAAAGCGAATCACTCCGAAAAAGGGTAAACGGGAGTTCTGGGGGGGGGGGGGGGGGGGGGGGGTGCTCGGGTCTGCCCTGACCCCGTCTTCGCGCTCGCATGTGTAAACACGCGACCACCGCGCGATGGTCGCTGCATCGCGCGATGGTGCGGAAGTGTCGCTTCAGCGACGGATCAACTCCTCCTCTTCCGTAGGTGGACACATAATGGGGCACCCGACGACCAGCTCTTCCTCCGCGCGGCGCTGTGTGTCGTGTCTCGTTCTTTTTCCCGGCCGCCCCATCCTTGACGTGGAGGAAAAACAAGCAGCGGCGGATGCTTTACAGTCTCCTTCCTTCTCCTCCTCCTCATTGTCCTCCTCACCCTCTTCTTTCTTTTCCTTATCCAGCAGCGCTGCCTCGCTCGGCGGCAATTTGATGGCGACGCTCTCTGCCGCCCCGCGAACACCCCCCTCCCTCTCGCGTGAGGCCTCCGTGAGAGAGTCCGGTCAAACAACGGCGCGCCAAGTGGCGCAAGATGAAAGGTCGCCACCCCTACAGAGACGGAGAGAGACACATGGGAAGCGGGCGTCGCAATGGAGCCCCAGTCTCTCTTCTTCCGCCGTGAGAATGACGCCTGCAATGTCCGTCCACTTCCTGGCGCCGAACTCAGTGGTGGTGCTTCATCGCCTTGCGTGCTCTGAGCGCGGTTGTTACGTAGCCGGCGTCGGTGTATACTGTCCTCGTGTCCGAACGAGCGTAACCGGCAAAGAAACGCGGGAAAGGGAAATGAAGTAAACGGGGCAACGCTGGACTGACAGTCCGGGGTTGCCCTGTTTATTTCAACACGCATCCCTGTGTTTCCATGGAAACACCTGTGTCCATGCGCTCGCACTGTGGAAACGTGACAGTAGCAAAGAAAAACTGCACAGTAGAAGCTCCTAAACGCAAGAAACACACTTGCGGCGCAGGGTTCGATCCCCAGTGCCACCGGGTACCTACCGGTGGTACAATGGGTACAAGCTTTCCCCTGGCCTGGTGCTTGGCTTCTTTGGGGTGAAGTGGTTGGTTGGTTGGCTGCAAATAAAATGGCACGTACCCACCACGGGGGAGTGAAGTGCTCGGGAAATTGGGGCCTTTTTTTTCCTCTTCTTCTGGTTTTTTTTTTTTACTTCTCTGTGTCTTTTATTTATTGTTTTTCTTCTTCTTTGGAACATTTACTTCGTTTTCATTTATCTTGAATTGGCGTTAAGCCTGGCAAAGCTTTACTGGTCCGGGAACCCTGTGTCTCTTTCTTTTGTTCTTTTTTTACCTTTTCTGAGAGAACCAATAAAAGCTTTAAAAGAATCTTTGACCCCACCTTCAGTGGAAGAAAAATCCTTGTGCCATGGCGCTGTGTGGCCACAGGTGCCCTCGTGCCATAAAAATTCATCATCCTAAACACGCTGTCCTGTCTACAGGGTGTTTCACTATATTCAGCACGGAATGAATAGATAAGAATAATGGGAATGTTAACGAGAAAGAGTTGGATAATTGTTCAAGAATATTTCACAAATGTCCCTGAACGGGGGTACCCGTCTCACTGCATACCCTAAGCTCAAAAGCGCTGCTCGGTAGCTTTTATTGAATATTTATTGAAGAAATTTGTACTCTGTCTCGAGCTCATCGACCCTCGCTCGTGAGGAATGTACGCAGTAGTGTATTCACACCGCATTTCTTAACCAGCGAAAATGCAAATGAAACGACGTAGCTGATTCACGCATGCTGCGTCGTTCGCTGAACCGAGTATCGCTTTCTGATGACGTGGCAGTTTGGACGGTCACGTACTACATGGAGTTCGGGAGACTTCGCTCGCCACCCGCTGCTTCAGCAACGATGCCGTCGACATCGCAGGCTGTGTCAGCGAACAGGAACGCCTGAGTCAGCTTTTCTTCGGTGTGATTCGCGGTGCTGGAAATAGCCGCAGCTCGGATGCCGACCGACTAGCAGGAACCCTGTACGGTTGACGTTACAGACTGCGAGCTATACCGAAATTATAGGAACGATGGCAAAGGACTCGTTGAAATGTAGTGTGGGGCAGAAACGTGGAGGCTCACAAAGGGGGTCCAGCTTAAATTAAGGACAACGCAGCGAGCTATGGAAAGAAAAATAATAGGGCAACGTTAAGAGATCGGAAGTGGGCGGAGTGGGTGAGGGAACAAACGCGCGTTAATGATATCCTAGTCGAAATCAAGAGGAAGAAATGGGCTTGGGCAGGGCATGTGATGCGAAGGCATGGCAACCGCTAGTCCTTAATGGTAACGGAGTGAATGTCAAGAAAAGGCAAGCGTAGCAGGGGGCGGCAGAAAGTTAGGTGGGCGGATGAGATTAAGAAGTTTGCGGGGATACGGTGGCCGCAACTGACAAAGGACAGGGTTAATTGGAGAGACATGCGAGAGGCCTTTGCCCGGCAGTGGGTGTAGTCAGACTGATGACGATGATGATTATGCAGTGTAGTACAAAGGAGCCAGGAGGTTTTTTTTTTTAAAAGCCAGGAGTTTGGAGCACTGTTTTAGTGCAGTATTTAATTATAATGGGACAACAGAAACAGAGTAGACACGTTCTGGGCCGAAAAAAAGAAACAGATCACTGTGGCGACCCGCATTGGATCAATGCGAAAGCGAAACATCCACGTAATATATCGACGTACGTGGCTGTTCTGACGTCCATGTACTATATCGATGTTCATGGCTATTTTGACGGCTAAGTGTTATTTTTTTACTTTTTATTAACTAATTGCACCTCATCCACCGAATGTTTTTTCCCACGGCAACATTTCATGACACACTGTCTGTCACAATCACACCTTCACGCATTTATCTTCGGAGAACGACGTAATCGTGCCGACAAAATTGCGGACACTTTTTGCTGATGCGACATAGCCATATTAATGCTCTCGCATTAATAATAAAACGCCTCTAATCGTAGCTAAGAGCTAGAAAAAAACGTGCGTGTACTATAGAATCAGGATAGGAGCGTCGCGTAATCCTGGCACGCCACACGTTTCAACAACAACAAAAAAATCTAAGATGTGAGTTGGCAACGGAAAACGAACCGAAACTAGCGCACGCGCGCACGCGCAGTCGGAACTGGCATCTTTTTGCAGCATCAAATAACGGGGTCGCTCATAATCACTGCGCCACATTCTTTTTCTTATCTACCCGCTCCCCTTCAGCTTTCCTCCTCCTCTTTTCTTCTTCCTTCACCACCGCATCCTCTTCTTCGAGCGAAGAAGATGGCACGGCGCGCGCTTTTGTGTAATGAACGGAGCGGTCACTCGAGCTCACACACACACTCATACTCGGGTGAAAGAGGACGGGGGGGGGGGGGGGGGGGGGGGGGGGGGGGGGGGGGGGGGGGGGGGATGGCGGTCATTAAAGCGCGCGCCAGACGATCGCGGCCGGGCTATTATCCAACGCACTTGGAACCTGCCGCCTTTTCTTCTCTATACTGCGGCTGCTGCTACGTGGTCTGGCTCCGTTCCACGGTGATGAAGCCGCTCGAAGAAGCGGTCCGCGCTCATAATGCCGCGGCCTGTGTCCACCACTGCACCGACCGAAAGATAAACCGCTCCCGATGACTGGCGACTGCACTGCTTTTCTCAACACACGCCCCCCGGTCGTAGTCTTCGGCGTGTGTGTGCTCACGTGTGTGCTCGTATGCGCATATTTGTAGCGCGTATATATTTATGCACGTGCGGGTGCTGTCTGGAGAGTATTACGTGAAAAGAATGAACAAAAAAAGTAATAACGAAACCAAGAAAGGGGGGGGTGGGGGGAGGGTTCCGCGCGCTGTTTTAGTAATGGCTTCTTCTTCGCTGGCACGGCATCGTCCCAAAGAGTCCTGGGAGGGTGCGAATTGTACTTTGCTCCAGATCTCGCCCGCGTATCTGTGCCGAGGGGAGAAAAAAAATTGCCCGGCAGGGGGCGTATAGCGTCTGTGGGGGAAAAAAAATGGTTGTGTCGCTTTATAAAATGCTTTGCCGCTTATGCGCCACTCGTGTGGGTGTGTTAGGGTGCGAAACGTTAAGAAGGTGAGCCTGTGGCGTATGCTATGTGAAGAGACGCGAAAATACGAATAGAGAAAAGAAAGTAGACTTCAGCGGGCGTTTACATGTAAGACGGGCACAGTCACTTCTCATCACTATGCTGCCGTATCGCTTTGTAATTTTCATATGCGGTCTGAGATGGAATCATTGCGCGAAGCTTAATCGTATTTTAATCGTGTTAAAATTAATTCAGTCCAGTTATGTATGTGTAATTTTTTTTTGAAGCGATGTCTATTGCCTCAGGGCATAAAAGGGTATGTAATGATGGATGACGAGGATGCTTAAATAGATGAAAACAGGTTCGCTGATATAACGAAGGAGCGAACGATGATGTGGTTCCTGTGTCAACGCAATACAGTATGCTTATACACAGTTGAACCTTATTATCACGAATATAAGGGGACCCGGCGGTTTCTTTGTTGTAGGCGTAACTTCGTTATAGGCCGTGTTGACCGAGCTTCCAATGGGGTATCGTCGTTCCTTCGTTATATTCATTATTTCCCTGTAAACCGTTTCGCTATGACGAGATTCGACTCTATAAAGTTGCTTGTTTCTAGCAGTGTTGGCATTTACGTCAGAGGGAAAGTAAGGCTCGCTTCTTTCAGTGTTGACAACACTGACCGTGATAAATGTTAAGTAAAATCTTTAATCGAATTGGGAGAATAATTTTACGCGCCCTAACGGAGACGATGGGCCTCACGAATGTTAATCGAGTTTTAGTCATAGCGGAGTGAAGTTAGCAGGCTGGAAGTATGCCCGACAAGGCTAGTGCGTACTGCGGATGCCCAGGTTGGTTTAGGCGAAGTGGCAGATGCGATGCCGCACCTGCCCCATCGGGGCAGCGGAGCGGCGATGACACCGGATTGCCGTCGGGCCAGCTGGCTGTACTAAACGTTTTCAACCGAACGCTGATTTATATGCTTATTCACTCGGCCGTTCCGAACCGGGCCTTCAGAGACGCATGCAGCAGTAAACACAACGGCTCAATTTTTTCCTCTACCCTTGCTGCTTACATGCACAGAAGTACGTGATATCTTTCGCAGCGTTTGCTTTGCAATGGGTACTCTATGTATTCTTAATTGGAGCGACGCGATTTGTTTGCTGACGAAATATGGCGACCATTCTTGCCTCATTTGTTCTTTGCTTGTGATAGAAGGGAAATCTTCCGAACCCAGCTGTTTAGAATGACGTCAGGAGCTTTGTCGTAGACAGGGTCGGGCTGAAGTTCGGTGTTATGTGGAGCTTTCGATTGGGAAATAAATGAAAAAAATATCAGACGCACGAGAATATGAACAAGAACTGGACTTTTGCGTCTGCATAACGTATTCGGTGTGCTGGCAACTACGTACAGTCAGGATGGAATTAAATGCGAACAGCCGTACTTTTCTACTGTGCACCGAGGTATTTCTTTGCATCCGGTTGATGAATGCGTACTTCGGAAGGACCTTTACACAGACGCATGAATCATGTCAGTTGCACACATGCAGCAGGAAGTTGGGCTGGTAAAATATATTGTTTTGTTCACAGGCGCTGTTCGTGTTTCATTCTGGCCTGACTGTCACAGGTGCACCAAAAGTAAAATTGAGCATGCGAGCGGTGGCCTAAATGGGAAAAGCTGCATGCCAGTGCGCTCTATCAGCAGATGCGCCGCGAAGAGCCAAGGTGCGTCGGCACATCCGGCTGACCCATCTCGATGATCTGATGCCTGCCTTATCGCCGGCACCAGCGAAGCCGCGCCGCTACAGTCACTGCTCGCCGGAAGCGCTTGCAGAGCTTCAAGCAAGTTTCTTGAATAAACAGCGCGAACGAAGACAAGGAAACGGACGACACAGCGCTGACTAACAACTGAGGGTTTATTGGTGATCATACAAGTATAAATACACAGATGTCGGCGGAGAGGGAAAGGTATACAAAATGCAAAAAAAAAAAAAAAAACCGTAAATGTGACAACAGCAACAGAAGCACGCTAGAAATCAGCAGAGATTATCAGCCCCAGGAGTGACAGCTCTTTTTGCAGTGGTGTTAGCGAAGGAGTGCTGATACATGCATTTCCCTGCTTCAGTATGTTGTAGGCCTCGATAATTTCCCTTGCAGTTGTTTCCTAGTTTTTGGCAATGACTGTAGTTTCACGATATAGCGGTACGCACTGTTTTTTCTCTTTCTTTGCTCATTGCGTACACAGCAGTGCGTATCGTGAAATTACAGTCACTGCCAAAAACCGGGAAAAAACTGCAAGGGAAATTATCGAGGCCTACAACATATTGAAGCAGGGAAACCCATGTATCCGCACTCCTACGCTAACACTACTGCAAAAAGAGCTGTCACTCCTGGGGGCTGATAATCTCTGCTGATTTCTAGCGTGCTTCTGTTGCTGTTGTCACATTTACGTTTTTTTTTTTGCGCTTTGTACATCTTTCCACTCTGGCGACATCTATGTATTGATACCTGTATGATCAGCAATAAACCCTCGGTTGTTAGTCAGCGCTGTGTCGTCCGTTTCCTTGTATTTTGTGCTTGTCGTCGTTCGCGCTGTTTATTCAAGATGCTTAACCAACTAGCCCGCCAAAACGTGTTAATTCAAGCAAGGGTTTATTCCTTGCCCGCATCATGCTTAGGAAAGCTTGCCTTCGGCTGCGCGCGCTTTCTGCGTCGTCAGGAATGGCGCCATTTTCAGTCTCGCGACCGCCGTGGTTTGCGCTTGACTTGGCGGCGAGTTTGTTTGGCAAATGCGGTCAAAATTTTGCATGAATCCAGGGAACGCATGAAAAAAGAGAATAGCATGCATGTATTGGCTGCGTTGTCTTTGTGATATACGAGGGGGGACCCAAAAGAAACCGGACTGAGAGCGCGCCGCCATTCGTAGACGTAGTAGAGAGTTCTACCGCTAGATGGGGTTAGTAGAGACCTTCACGAAACAACTGTGCAGACGGCATGAATTTTCAGGCAAAAATATGAGCGTAGTGTTGTCTTTCGCTTGCAGTTATTTTGTTCCGCCTGCGAAATCTTTATGGCAAATTTAAAAGAACAGAGAGTGTGTTTGAAGTTTTGTTTCCTGGTTGAAAAATCGGCAACGGAAGCTTACCAAATGTTGCAACACGCTTTTAAAGAGGATGCTATGAGCCGCACACAAGTTTTCGAGTGGTTTAGGCGCTTGAAATTTGGTGAGATGAGTGTCTAAGACCATGCTCGTTCTGGGCGTCCTTCAACGTCTCGAAACGATGAAAACGTTGCAAATCCTGTAAAAAAATGAACAAAGATAGTCGTTTCACGATCGACCAGATTTCAAAAGAGACAGGGGTGAGTTGAAGCTCCCGTCAGCGAATTTTGACTGAGCAGTTGCAAATGAGACGTGTTTCTGCTAAATTTCTTCCTCGCATTCTCAGACAGGATCAAAAGAACATTCGATTAAATTTGAGTAGGGATTTAAAAAAAGAGATTGAAAGTGATCCAAACTTCTTGACTAAAGTCATTACAGGTGATGAGAGTTGGTGTTAGGGGTATGACCCAGAAACTAAGCAAGCGTCAAGCCAGTGGAAGTCTCCCAACTCTCCGAGACCAAAAAAAAAGCAAGGCAGTTGAAGTCGAATTTGAAGGCAATGATCACTGTCTTTTGTGATGTTCGTGGAATTGTGCACCAAGAATTTGTCCCCCCTGGCCAGACTGTTAACCAGCACTTTTATTTCGAAGCTTTAAGACGTCTGCGAGAGGATGTGCGGAGGAAACGCAAGGAACGTTGGCGATCAGGTGACTGGTTCCTTCATCACGACAACGCCCCCGCACACACGGCCTTACTAGTGACCCACTATTTGGCCTCTCGTGGATCGACTGTCGTTCCGCACCCTCCCTATTCAGCAGACCTAGCCCCGTGCGACTTTTTCTCTTTCCGAGAATGAAGAAAAGTCTAAAAGGGAAGCGTTTTGGTGATGTGGAGGCCGTACAAACAGCTTCGCAAAGGGCACTGGACGATATCAGAGTTGAAGAGTTCCAGAGATGCTTCAAACAGTGGGAAAAAAGACTTGACAAGTACATCGCATTTTATGGAGAGTACTTTGAAGGTGACTGAAGGAATTTTGTGCAAGAGTTAATAAATAACGTTTTTATACAAAAAATCCGGTTTCTTTTGGGTCCCCCCTCGTAAATAGGTGCTCAAAATATAACCCATCGAGGACGACTCAAGCAGAGACAACCTTCTTTTCTATGAATATTTGATTGACTTAAAATTTGTTTTCTCCAGTTTAAGAAAGCCAATTTGTGCTGAAACAAGCGGTCTTCAATTACCTCTCTTGCTATGGTGTTGAGCATCTATTTATATCATAACCCGCCGCGGTGGCTCAATGGTTACGGCGCTCGGCTGCTGACCCGAAAGACGCGGGTTCGATCCCGGCCGCGGCAGATGGATTTCGGTGAAGGCGAAATTCTAGAGGCCCGTGTTCTGTACGATGTCAGTGCACGTTAAAGAACCCCAGGTGGTCGAGATTTCCGGAGCTCTTCACTACGGCGTCCCTCATAGCCGAGTTGCTTCGGGACGTTAGACCCCAATAAAAAGATATATCATAAAGACAGCGGAGCTAATATATACATGCTATTATTTTCTTCATGCGTTTCCTTTAGGCAAGTAAAATTTTGATCACACTTGTGAATCCGACGCAGAAGCGTTTATGCTCCATAGCGCAACAAACTCGCTACCAAGTGAAGCGCGAACCACGGCGGTCACGCTGATTGAAAATGGTGCTATTCCTGACGAAGCACTGAAAGCGCCCCTGGCGAGCAGTGATGGTAGCGACGCGGCTTCGCTCGACCCGACGATTAGGCGGGCATGAGATCATCGAGATTGGTCAGCCGGATGTGCCGACGCACCCTGCTGGGCATCTGCTGATAGAGCGCGCTGGCATGCAGTTCTGGCAAGTTTGGTGTCCTCTGTACGCGCCGTTAGCTGAGTGTGGTGTCCTTTTACGGGCATATATGTTTACGACGTGCGGTTTATAAACAGTCGGATGACGGAAACGGCAACGCTGCCTTTACCGTTTCCACCTCTCTACTACATATTTGTTTTTTTTTTTTTTGCTTTGTGTACTAGGCGTAATTCTGCATTCGTGTTTGGTTTCCATTCTCAGCGTCTTCTGTATGTATCAGCAGCGCGAACACAAAACAGGAAGAAGCGTTCCACATTTTTTCAGCTCTCTGTACTATCTTCTCCTTCTTCCTGTTTTGTGTTCTCACTGCTGATACATATGAATCGCAACCAACTAGCCCGGCAGATGGTGCTAATCAAGCGTCATATACTACGATTCGCACTCCGTGTAGCGTTACAGGGGCTTCGTGCTTCGTACCTGCTTTTTTTTCTTCCGTTTTCAACACTTCTAGATTGTTCTGTGCGTCTTGTTCGCCTTGCTTTTTCCTCTTCTGAGTTGTTGTCAATGTTGTGCTTTACACTTCGTTCAGCAAGAGAAACGAAGAGTATACTTTTCTCGGAGATTGTAGGACTGGTGGGGGCCGGTTCTGAACGCCGTCGCCTAGCTTCTTGTACTCTTTTTCTCTCTCTCTCTCTATTTCACCCTTTCTCTCTTCTCCTTTCTGGAGCATGCGGGCGCTGTGGCTTCTGGTGTAAATTGCCAGCCTTTTCCCGTATTTCTATTGTGTCCGTCTTCATGTTATCACACCCAATAATAACAATAATGTACGCTGGACGCGTTCGTCCTTATACATGGGCGAAAGCGGCTCCGACGCCCGTCTAACATTACACACTCTGAGCTGCACCCGAGCGCGACTGTGCGAGCAACAATGAACCGATTTGTTTTCCTCCGTGAAAGTCCGGATTTTTCCTCGAACTCTGGGAAGAAAGAACGCTGGGAAAAATAAAGAAAGGAGGCTGCTTCGTTTTTTTTTGTCTTTTTTTATTGCGTCAGTGTGCTCGCACCTTTAATGCAGGGGGCGCAGTACGGTATGGAATACAGTTCGCGTCGTGGGACAGGGAACTTGAGTGTGCGCTAGAGTTATATTAAAAACGAGGCCAATATTTACGGACGCGTGTTTCCTTTTCGAACTCGGTACAACATACAGCGAGGCATTTGCCCTGCGCTGGACTCTGCTGGGATGATTGTCAGCGCGTTATCGTTCCAAATATACCGATATATATAAATCGATGATGTACCACGGCGGATGTTTTCCACCGACTGTGGTTGTGACCCCGGAACAAGGTGCTCGGAGCGACCGGATGCCGATACTATAGTGCCTAGAATACTGGCCAGTATATTCTAATACTTTTCAATCAATCATACAACAGTCACTCGCAAGGTCTTTTCCCAAAAGCAAACATAATACCATAATTCAATCTATACAATTATAAGCTAACACTTGCATTCCAGCGCGAATTAAAAAGTCATCTTGAATCTTTGCATGAGTTGTCTTTACTGGAAAAAAGAACTGTTTGTTACCCTACACGTCATAAAGAGGAGTGGATTGTACCAACTCCTATAACCAACTATGCAATGGAAAAATTATCCTTCACCCTTCCAACACTATTAAATAACTATAAAAAATCCGGGACTGACCTGTTTAATATATCTAAACGCGAATTACGACAGCTTCACTGCATACACTCCTAAAAATTGTACCTTTATTCCTATGATATGTATATTTAATCTTTTGTTTATTGTACCTCTTTGTGCCCTCTGTATTTATTGCATTGTTGTTGTTTTTTCTTCTTTTTTCTTTCTACTGTATTTTATTTTGGCTCTGCTAAATCGCGAAGAGTTTAGATGTGTATATTTATGTTGTTCCATGCCTTGCTGCTGTTGCCCTGTACAGGGGGGTTGTGGGCCTTTGTCAAGCTGCCGTTTACGAGCAGCTTTTACCCACAACCTCCTCCATCATACCGATGGAAATAAAGATTATTATTATTATTATTATTACTATACCGATACTATAATACCGATACAGATACTAAGGGCCGGAGCCCGCTCAAGTTTCTGAATGAAAATAGTCTCCACGACATACTGTAGGATATCGACAGCCCCGTATTATTCGACACGGCAAGCCGTCGAAATAAAATAAGGTACCGATCGCCCTTAACAACCAGAAAAATGTGCACCATGGTGATACTCTAAGCAGAATGGAGTGGATAGGGAGAAAGCTCTCCCCTAGTGCACACCCTTCTATAAAAGGGAATGCGCTAGAATTAAGCTTCCTCCTTTTTAACTCCCATGCAGGCGTATTCCTGTTTGGAGTAGGAGACGGGAGCAGAAAGCAATGGTTCATTTTTCTCTACGTTTTCTCTTTCCTGCGTTCAGGTAATGCATTTTAAGGCGAAAGCATTTAATGGCTCATACTGTCGTCCGTTAGCAGAGGGTGTCACACCTTTGGCAGAGTTTAACTCGCGTTAACTCGGGAACTAAAAGAGATAGGAGAAAACGAACGGTTGCTTCAGATAGAGGAGGAAAAAATGAACCTAGAAGCCACGTTTGATGACTGTAGAGTAATTAGTTAATTAATTACAGTCAAAATGTAAAGATTGCGTCGAAATAGCACGGACGTCTATATAACCACGGGAACGTTGTGACGTCACATCCACCGGAAGTCGTCACGGCATAGCGAAAATTGTCACAGAATGGTCGGGAAAACTTCGGATTTGTGTCAAATTAGATGGGAAAATGTGCAATTAAGCGTAATATACTCTTAAGATCTCCGTAAGATGTATAATTTGGGTATCGATACAGCCACGGCAACGGTGTGACGTCATATCTACCGGAAGTCGTCGCGGCATAGTGTCCTCGGCTTTCGTCTCTCAACACTTTAGTTGCCAAAGTGTAGCAATTTTTTTCGCTCCCTTCTTCCTTTCATGTCACTTCTTTATAGAAACAAAACAAAATGGCAGTCTCGCAAGGCGCAAATAGACCACCCCAATTATCCGAGTAGGCGAGACCGCCTTGGAGCGCGACGCGAACACCTGAACACCATGCATAACCAGAACCCCCGAAAACAAGTAACATAAAAACAAACTGCGTTGGTAGAGTGTGTGACAGCAAACCATTAATGACATTTATTATTCTTGATATCGCCGCTGTATTTTGTTCGTATAATCGACCAACCCGCGATGTATCATTGCGGAGACAGCATTCGCTTTTGCGACCGCGTTTCTTTGTGTACTTTTTTTTTTCGTAAGCCTTTCTTCCTTATGCGCATGTGCGCCCTTGGTTTGTGGTGACCGTGGCAGTTGACAATGACAACCTTTTCTGTTGTCGCTGCCCGCCCGCAGCGTGTGGGCTCCTCCGGGAAGGTTAGAGGCGTGACCGCCTCGCTCGCATTGTCGATCACGGTCGGCTCGCTAATTGCCGCCGCGGCCGCACTTGACATAACTCGCGATGCCAGTGCGCCGCACGTGTGTGTGTGCGTGCGTGAGCAAAGTGTAACGCGGCCGCCTTATTACATGTATGTATACGTGAGTATTAAAGGCGCTGGATCTGTTACAGAACGAGGCGTGGCATCGCGCTGCGGAACGCAAGGGCGACCTGCGTTGTTGTAGGGTGGAGTTGCCGGCTTATACGACGCTTCGGGGCGTTATTGTACTTCTTGTAGTGTACATTGGATAGAGGCTGATGTTACCGGAGCAAGAAAGTTTGCTTGGTTTTTTGGGGTTTAACGTCCCAAAGCAACTCAGGCTATGAGGGACGCCGTAGTGAAGGGCTCCGGAAACTTCGACCACCCGAGGCTCTTTAACGTGCACTGACATCGCACAGTACACGGGCCTCTAGTATTTCGCCTTCATCGAAATTCAGCCGCCACGGCCGGGATCGATCCCGCGTCTTTTGGGTCAGCAGCCGAACGCCGTAACCACTGAACCACCGCGGCAGGGCTGAGCAAGAGAGTGCACAATGTATACAGAGACAAGTTTATATATCGAACAGCCAGAAGGGGGAAAAATGCTATAATAACTAAACGTAATACATTATGTGCCATTCGAGGAGATTCGCGGGTGGCTTATGGTTTTTAAGCATGAAATGCTTTTAGCCCCCGTTGTCGGCAGTGTGGTGACGTCACGCCGAGACCTAGAGCCATCATCCGGGCACTGAAATCCACTCATCCGGGCACTGAAATCCACTCATCCGGGCACTGAATTCCCGTCATCCGGGCACTGAATTCCCGTCATCCGGGCACTGAATTCCCGTCATCCGGGCACTGAAATCCACTCATCCGGGCACTGAAATCCACTCATCCGGGCACTGAAATCCACTCATCCGGGCACTGAATTCCAGTCATCCGGGCTCTGAAACGAGAACATCCGGGCACCGTACGAGACTTAACGAGATTTAACGAGACTCTCTAAGCCCTCCTACGCGACCGGCATGCAAGCACCGGTTGGTCTCCAAACGAGACAAAAAATAACTGCTGCCAGTGCCTTCTCAGTGTTTATCAAGATATCAGTGGAGCTGTGGGTTTGATAATGCACGGAATTATAAATTCCGATTTCTAATAAGGCGTGCAAAAAGCACATAAATGCCACGTTACACTTCGTTGTCATACGGGATCCGGGGGAGAAGCGCTGCGTTCAAAGGGCAAGGCATCGCGCCGAGCGGGTGGTGGCGTTCCTCCCTTCCTTTACGGTGCGGTTCGGGTGTCCACCGAGATGGCAGAGAATTACTGCGCCATTTCCTTTCCTCAAAAAACCTTGCGTTCAAATGGCAAGGCATCGCGCTGAACGGGTGGTGGCGTTCCTCCCTTCCTGTACGGTGCGGTTCGGGTATCCACCGAGATGACATTATATAGGCCCGTAAACATTTCATGCTTACTCTACTCTCGTTTACGGGAGAGGCAGAGATTTTTGGTTTATGGGGTTTAATTTCCGAGAGCTATTAAGACTGCGACGGTCGCGATAGTGAATGGCTGCGGATTATTTCGACCACCTGGTGTTCATTAACGTGCGCTTCCATCGTACACTACACGGGCCTCTAGAATTTCGCCTCCATCCAAATTCGACTGCCGCGGCCGGGATCGAACCTGCGTGATTCTGGTCACCAACCGAACGCCATAACCACCGAGTCACCGTGGCGGCTGATTCTCTGGGGGTGTTTGAGCATTTCATCTTTATGGGAGCGGGCTCCATGCGACACATCCTGTATTGATTTTTTACAGCACTGTAAGCTCTCGTAACCTATTATGTTTTTATTCTGTGCCTGCTGATATATAAGAACGCTTGGGCTCGTTGAATGTCGCGTCCCGTTTGGTGGAGATAACGCGACACCAGGAAAAACCAAACAAAAAAACTTGGCATCTCTTTTGCCTTTGGATAATAAGCGGGCAGTTAATCTGAAGTGGCTGGGAAAGCCTTGACACAGTTAAGAATAGCAATCATACTATATTAGCAGACCATAACGGTTATCGTACTGGGCATATTTAGTACAAGTCTCTTGATTATTTGTCCCTAAGCCTCTAAACATCCCTTAGGATGCGTGGGATGCTGTGGGCAGCCGACTGAAATTGCGTTCCTAACGCGACAGCCAAGGCGTAACCCACATTTTCTCGTTCGAGTCGCAACTCACGCACTTCTTTAGCGTGCGTGTCCCCCCCCCCCCCCCCCTCCTCCTCTACCCTACAGCTGTACGCTCAGAGTACGCTTATACTCCTCGACAACCTCCTCTCGCAATGATTCTAAATCTGTACAGCCCCGTCCAACGAGTCAGCGCAGCCCAATTACCCGTTGTTCACTCCGTCTCTGACTAAAACCAGCACTGCTCCCGCGCGTCGTCCCTGACTCAAGTCACGACTGTGAGTGCCAGATTGAGTCGCCAGGTGGCGGTGCCGGCGTCGGGACGAGGCAGTGAAAAACAGGCAACGCGCTCACAGGGCTATGAGTACCTCAAAACTGCGGGACGCATCGCACGTCACGTATAGCGCATGGCATGCGAGTAGCGTATACGCTTCGCGCCGTCCATATCGTCGCGACTCTGCCGCTATATACGTGTCCTCGCGCGCGCTCCCCGTCGGGCAAGTTTCGGGGCAGCTCGGGGTTCATTCGGCTTGAGCAGCGCACCACACGAGTGCGTAATTGGTGCACTTGGCCCGCGTGGCCCCGTTTTCCTTGACCCCTCATCCAACTCGCCGAGTGCCTCGTCTTCGAGGTGGCGGTGCGCGCGTTATATTTAAGCAGTTTCGTGCACTGCAACCCCCCCCCCCCCCCCCCCCCCGCCCCCCGTTCCTTCCTTGCCTTGCTTTACTGCGTGGGACAGGTGCCCACTATCGAACCCCCTGTCTTCTAAGGCGGGTCTAATGACACTCCGATTAGCGAGGGGGGGGGGGGGGGGGGGGGTGCGACGCCCTCCTGAGAATGCGTGCACGCTGGGAACGGCGACTCAGGGGCTAGATATAACGTAGTACACTGTTGTGACCAGCAGGAAGAACGACGGCAGCTTGCCGTGTCAAGTTCATTGGGGCTGGGGGTCAGCTCGTAAAGGTGTGCGCGCTGGAGTTTTCTCAGGATGCCCTTGAATGCTGATTAAGCTGGGAACAAAACCACTAAAAACAAAGGTCATATGACACCTGTATCTGCGCGTGTGCTGGGGCACGGTGGGTCGGTGTATAGCTCGATCACTTCGGCATGGCTTGCTGCTTTTAGATAGCAGGAAGAGAAGGTACGGCTAGCTTACGAAATTCAGTCTACAAAGAGAGAGTCGATTAAGCAGCGCAGAGATCGATGTGCGGCTACTATCACATTGAACAGCGGATTGGATGGACGCTGTATAGTACCGTCAAACATAAGCACAGTTCACCTCATTCCGTATATTGTGAAGCGTGTGTGTGACTTTTGTTTATGAGGACATAGAACTGTCGTCCAGACAGCATCACAGACCAAGCGAAGCGAATGATTGCCCTCTAAACCCAGATAAGTAAAAATGTAGGAAGTATTCCTCTAGCGGTCACTTTTTTATGAAGGGCGTGTGCTAGAGGACAACTTATTCCCTTTTTACTACCTTATAGGCGTATTCCTCTTCAGAATATGCGGAAGCGTTCCAATAGAGTGATAGATGTGGTAAAGGTGTTTACCATTGCTCGATTAGTTTGACTACCTATGAAACAGCCCTGATTTGCTTCAGAAGGTAATTGCGGAATACAAGAAGGATAGGAGAAAAAAAAGATGGGGGTGGGATGCGTGTTCATGTTGGTGTGCGTTCAATTTCTTTGCCATCATATCTCTTTTAGCCTTGGGACGTCACTGCCCGAGTCTTGGCCAGTGTTCTTCAGTATTTACGCGTCAGTTCGCTTTTGGGGACAACGTCAACGTGTTAAGAAATTTGCACTCTAAATACGAATACACCTATATGGGAGTAAAAAAGGGAGTATGCAGTCCTCTAGCGCACTTTACTCCCTTTTTACTCCTTTTTGTTTAGAGCGTAGGCCTACTTTTTAGGCATCGCTTTGGGAGTGTGACTCGCGCTGTGTGTCAAGGTGCAATAGTATGCCCACCAGACTACAATGAATCGCCCTGAAAGCCACGAGGAACCACGACGTCGCCGAACCCGAGGTTGGCGAACGGGAGCCGAAGGCGAGGTAGCAGTTTGAAATAGCGGCTTCTTGGCCACCTGGCCCCTTGCAGGCCATCGACTCAGTTCGTGAGCCGACTGACCGCCGACAGTGCCGCCCACCGGCGCGATGGAAGCAGTGCCTTGGGCGAAAACAATGGGGGGGCTCGCGCGCTGGCGGCCGCCACCCAGGCAGCAGCAGCAGCAACAGCACATCGGCGGGCGTGAGTCCAAGCGCGCTGGCCCCGTTTCACTCTCGAAGCGTCGCCGCCGCCGAAGTACCGTACATACTCGGTTATAACTGCAACCCATAGAGTGACAATTGACCAGACGTCTACTATTGTCACCCCGCCGCGGTGGCTCAGTGGCTACGGCGCTCGGCTGCTGACCCGAAAGACGCGGGTTCGATCCCGGCCGCGGCGGCTGAATTTCGATGAAGGCGAAATTCTAGAGGCCCGTGTGCTGTGCGATGTCAGTGCACGTTGGAGAACCCCAGGTGTTCGAAATTTCCGGAGCCCTTCACTACGGCGTCCCTCATAGCCTGAGTTGCTTTGGGACGTTAAACCCCAATAAACCAAACCAAACCTACCATTGTCGTAATGCGAAGCTGGCAAAGGACAGGGTTAATTGGAGAGACAAGGAAGAGACCTTCGCCCTGCAGGGGACGTAGTAAGGCTGGTGATGGTGGTGAGGATCATGATGATGATGATGAATGTAGGCGAAAGTTGGGATGGTGCGAGTTACCCTGGGTACAGAGCGTAATATATCTGTTGCGTTTATACCACTACACTCGCATTAGCGGCACGGGTAAGTTGAAGCGAATGCCTTGTGACGTCACTGGGTTAGGAACAATGATTGGCACTCTGGCCAGTCGGCGCTGCGCGCTGTCAAACGTCGTGCCGGACGTCACACCATTGTGACCAATCTGCGTGGTGTGGTGACTTGGGGTGATGTCAGACCTGACGTCACTTCTTTCTGGTGTGTGGTGGCAATGACACCGACGCCCTCATAAATGGGAAACGTGGTCTTAAAAGCTATTGCCCTGGGAAATCAAAGAGGGGAGCCTGGATTACGGAACAAAGAGTAATATATAATGGCGGATCGAGTGTGATAGACACGGCAGCGACCGGAGTGCGTTTCCGGGAACTGTACAAGCAATGCATTGACTCGTCACTATGAACTCTTGCATCTGATTCACTGATTCCATTAACAAAAACATTCCATTTCTTAGGAAATTTTTTATTACATTCCGCCTCATTAAGTTGGTTTATCGAGGTTCTCGTTTGGGGAGACGAGGTTCTCGTTTGGGGAGACGAGGTTCTCGTTTGGGGAGACGAGGTTCTCGTTTGGGGAGACGAGGTTCTTGTTTGGGGAGACGAGAAATTTTCTGATAAGCGAACACAAGTGGCGTTGCACAGGGCTGTCTTGAAATCAGTGGGAAAGACCTTTCTTTGTTCTACAGGGGGCGTAATCTATCTGAAGGTGATAATCTTGATTACTCGGCCCAACTAGAGAGAAGTTTCTGGTGTAGCAAGCTCCTTTTTTGGCAATAAATAGGGAATGAAATGTGTGATGTCTCTGGAACATTAGGCAAGTTTGAAAATATACAAAAAGTATTGTCTAACCCTGTGTTTGGCGCAGAATAGTATTAATTGCTCGAATGCTAATAAACCAAACAGCTGTTTGCGTGCTGACTTTAGGTGACACAAAAAACCCTGCGCGTACAAAGTACTCTGGGCAGATAAAGGCTTGCTTACGTTCGTGTGAATACGGTACCGGCGTCGTCCAGCTGAAGCTGGCTCGCTCCCTGGGTTCTTGTGGCAACCGCCAACGCGGACAAGCGCACGCATTGTTGTTTCGAGATCGGTTGCGTCAAACTCTCGCGGGTGGCGCTGCCCGCGGACGTTTCGCACGATCTCTCTTGTTTGGGATCGGCAGTGAACAGGGACCGCGTTGCAACTCGACTTTGTTGGGGGCGTTGTTGAAAAGCATTGAGAACGAGGCTCTACGCAACGAGAGGAACTGCGCGGTTCGAAAGTTGGTCGCCTGCAACTGCTGACTCAAGGTCGGATTTATGGGGGCGGGCGATGGTCGTCCTCCCCCCTCCCCCCCCCCCCCCCCCCACACACACACACACACTTCCTGCCTCCGAACGAGAATTTTTGCATAGAAAAACCATGCTGAACCCCTTTTTTGAACAAAATTGAGGAAATCCATGGTTCAAATAGGACCGCCCCCACCAACGGTGACCCGTAAATCCCTCGCTGTGTTTGGTTTTCATCTCTGTATTTGAACCGGGTCTGAGCATGCGTCTCCAATACAGCTAAAAAAAAAAAAATGATGACGATGACGAAAGTCATACTAGAGACGAAATGATGAGCTCAGCTTATTTCTGCTTTATTGTAGTTTGCTTTGTTTCTCTGTTGACGACTCTCTCGCCAAGTATTGGACGCTTCTTGCTCAAAACGGTTAGGATGTGTTAAGTTGCATGATACGGCTTTTAACTCCCTATTTATGCCTCGGGCATGTCTTGCTTGCTTCCTTGGAAGGAAAGAAAGAAGGAAGGAAGGAAGAAAGAAGGAAAGAGAGAGAAAGAAAGAAAGAAAGAACGGAAGAAAGAAAGAGAGAGAAAGAAAGAAAGAACGGAAGAAAGAAAGAGAGAGAAAGAAAGAACGGAAGAAAGGAAGAAAGAAAGAAGAACAGAAAGAAAGAAAGAAAGAAAGAAAGAAAGAAAGAAAGAAAGAAAGAAAGAAAGAAAGAAAGAAAGAAAGAAAGAAAGAAAGAAAGAAAGAAAGAAAGAAAGAAAGAAAGGTTATGGTCGAGGTGGGTAGCAGTTTGAATGTGGAAGATACAACCTAACCAAGCTGGCCATTTGTATTGTTTCCTCGAAGCTGCCTGTAGTGGTGGCGAATTCTTCTTCGCATTTTTATAATTATGAACGCGTCCGGTAAATCTCAGAATAGCATATACGCCGTCTTTTCGTAAAGACTGTGTCCGCTTGTTCTTCAGGGCCAAGGTGACTCACTGAGCTTTATGCGGGGAATGTATGGATTTTCTTTACTGGAGATGGGCAGGTGGAGAACGTGCTCGTCTAGTTATGCAGGTGTAAACAAGGTATATTTGTTTGCACTACGTACGCATCCACAAAAACAAAAACAAAAATAAACTCTACCATCGGTGAAGAAGCCGTTTTCGTGCATAAGCGCCTTAATTGGTTTTGTTTTTCTAATTTCTTTTTTCTTTCCCCAACAATTGTGGGAACGAGACATAGCTGTAGTTCCCAGCCGGGCCCTGGCACTGTGGACTTTAACTCAAGTGATTTCTTTTGTTCTCTAAAAAAGCAAAATGCGCCTTAAAGACTTGTTTCGCAAATGAGAAACTTCACAGATATATTCGCGTGCGAAGTTCTCGTGGCTCTTTTGCTCTCGAGTAAGCCGCACACTGGGAAGTTCGGGACCCGCCTTCCATTGTTTGCATGTAGCTCTCTTTGGGAAACATATTTTTCGTGCGGGATTAAAAGAATAAAGAAAATGCGTGAGAAAAAGGCGCATGTGTTAAGTTTTTGTTGAGTTACCAAACAGGCATGCTGTCTCCTCTTTTTTCCTTCGCCAAATTGTGATTTAACCGACCGAAGCATTACAGTTTAACCTGGTTATAACGACTTTAAAGGGGCACGGCGATTGCTTCGTTATAGCCGCAGCTTCGTTATAGCCTGTGTTGGCCGAGCTTCCAAGGGGAATCGTCATTTCTTCGTTATATCCGTTATTTCGTTACAAACAGTTCCGTTATAACGAGGTTCTACTGTATTCATTTCAAACGAAAATACCTTTTGTAACAGCCTTTATTTCCCAAAGAGAGCTATATGCAAAAGGTATTTTGAAAATACCTTTTGTATCACCTGCTGGGAAACCCTGATATGACTACAACCCCTTTTGCGTTTGTTTGTATGTTTGTTCTTTTTATTGTTATGCATGTTCCCATGATCGCCGTTGTAAACCAATATGCCCCCCCTTATGTAATGCCTTCGGGCCTTTAAGGGATCAATAAATGAAATGAAATGTATTCGCAAAAAGTTTATTGGGTTCTCGGTTGTACGGGCTTCTGCTGCGTTTTCTTTAAATGCTGTTTCGAGTGCTAACAATGTGCTCTTTGTTTTCGCAGAGCGGGTCGAATATTAAAAAGGATCGTCTTAATTTCCTTTTTTGTGTCAGCAACGCGCGGATAAGGTGTGCTACTGCGTAATGGATGCAAAAAAAAAAGAAAAGGTTCACGTCCAGTCAAACGGATTGCCCCACTGTGGCCGACGATGGCGGCCATAACTTGTAGTTATGCGGGGCAGAAATCTTCCCCTGACAGCCGTACTAATATGTAGCACAGTTGGCGTAACGCGGCAACTTCAGGGCGCGGTCACAGGGCGGCCACTTCACTATGCAAGAAGCTTGCAGCGGGTCTGTCTGCTTGGTTTGGTTTGGTTTGGTTTATTGGGCTTCAGCGTCCCAGAGCGACTCAGGCTGTGAGAGACGCCGTAGTGGAGGGCTCCGGAAATTTCGACCACCTGGGGTTCTTTGACGTGCACTGGGTTTTGTCTGCTCTTAACCAGGCCGCACTAACTTTGGCAAAGCGTTTCGTACAGCTGGGCTGTGCTAAACCACGACTCCGTGCGTGGTGCGTATACCGGATCCTTTTTTTCCCTCTGCCCTCTCCCTCGATGCATCCTTTTCCTCATGGTGTGGTTGAGGTGTCCAATCAGGGTCGAGGCAGTTGCCGCGTCTTTCATTTCCTCATAATTTTCTCCCACTTCTCCGCTTCGCTCAAGCCGTACTATCTACTTGATACTTCGCAATTTCCTCTTCCCAAAAACCACTCACTCTTGATACCCGCCGCAGTGGCTCAGTGGTTAAAGCCCTCGGCTCTGAGCCGGAGTACCCGGGTTCGAACCCGACCGCGGCAGCCGCGTTTCCATGGAGGCGGAACGCAAAATGCGCCCGTGTGCTGTGCGGTGTCAGTGCGAGTTAAAGACCCCTAGGGGGTCGAAATTATTCCGGAGCCCTCCACTCCTTCGCCCTTCATTCATTCCCACCTTCCTCCCTTCCCTTACAGCGCGGTTGAGGTGTCCACCCAGAAGGGAGGCAGTTACTGCGCCATTTCCGTCTGTAAAAAACCACAATTTTTTTTATCTGCTTGATAAGACAGAGGAAGTGGTTTGGTTTAGTTTGGTTTATGGGAGTTTTACATCCCAAAGCGACTCAGGCTATGAGAGACTCCGTAGTGAAGGGCTTCGGAAATTTCGACCACCTGGGGTTCTTTAACGTGCACTGACGACGCACAGTAAGAGGAAATATGTGTCGAAACATGCTGAATTCATGATATGTATTGGCGATGCGGCTGCACCTTTGCATATGTTAAGTAACTACGGCCTTTATATGGACTGCGGAGACTCCAATTGCTCACAGCGGTGTGCACACGCAAACACAAGACAACCAGAAAACACGCGGACTCTATAGTGACCCCCGGCTGTTTTAAATTACGCGGCCACACAGGCTTTGTTTTTTATCTACCTTCATGGCTTAAGTGTCTAGTGGCCAAAGTCTATATACTTGACCAACTCTTTTCCAGCCGTCCATGCTACGCACGCTTCCACAAGTCTTCGTCCAGATCACTTCGTTCCCACGCTGCGTAATAAACCTCGCCGATTAGCTGGGAGCCAAAGATGCTCCTCTGCGTCGCCAGCGGCAAAGCGTCGCCTCATTCTCAAGCGGTCATGTGACATCGACACTTTGTCCGATCGGTGTACGACACGAATGGACCTACCGGGTAGAAAGAGGGCGAACTTGGCAGCATTGCAATGAGCATTCATTCATTCATTCATTCATTCATTCATTCATTCATTCATTCATTCATTCATTCATTCATTCATTCATTCATTCATTCATTCGCTCATTAATTCATTCATTCATTCGCTCATTGATTCATTCATTCGCTCATTGATTCATTTATTGTTCTCTAAGAAGAACGATTTTAGTTAAAATTTCGCATTTCTTACTGCCCGACCTATGCATATTTTAACTCAATTATACCGAAGACGGCCAGCGATTCGAACCACCTGCCCACCTTGGTTGCCGATATTTCTGACACGTGTTATTTTAAAACAGTTACCTCGTTACCTAATGCGATCTTCTATCTTGTGTAAGCTTACGGTTTTCTTTGGTGTGTTACATTTTGTTTTTGTTTTGCAGCGTTACGACTACTTTCCTTCTGTTTTTCGCACTCCCTTCTCTAACGCACCCTGGGGTCTTGAAGGTATTGTAATAAGTAATAAATACGTAAATAAATAAATAAATGATGGCCGTATGGTTAACTTTGTGCGGCAGAAAATATATCAGCCCAATTACGCGGATATTGCGATGCATCGGCATTCCTAAAATAGCTCGAGGGACGAAGGAAATGGGAGTTTCTTGTCCGGTAAAGTCGAAGCTAGCTCCGGCTTTAGGTTCCAACCGCAACGCTGTTTCCCTCGCGCCGCAGTGAAGCCGGCTACGTCAGCGCGCGTTCCTTCAATACGACTCTCTCACAGACCGGCTTTCATAAACACCAGACCCGTTCCCGACTTCCAGAGTTCACTGCACCCGGGATTGTTTCACGCGTGGACTGGCGTTCGCAGAAAGTGCAGCCTTTGTCAAAAGTAACCAGGCTGCATGGTTTGCTTCTAGCTCCTACAGTGGAGCCCTTACAGCTTCGCTGAAGCTGAATTGGTCGTTAAAGGTAAGGACTGGGGGTCTTCTTACCTTTCAACACCTTTTGATCTTTAGGAAAGCCACAAGGGCTCCACTATACAAGCTAAAAGAAAACCATGCAGCCTTCTGACAAAGACGGTACGTCAGGCGTGTTCCCCGCATTCGGTGTTCACCGCATCCACGGTTGCTCCGAATTCGCCTAATTGTCTGCCCGCGGTCGGCATCTCATTTCGCTCGCATAGCGACGCGATATCATTGCGGCCACAGAGAACACACGTGCGTCCTCGCACTCCCAAGAAAAACCGCCTTGCAAAGCCACACTACGCACTAAGCGCTGCGTGCTTTCCCGCCTCGCTTTCCGAACCACCTTTCGCCTCGCTGGTGGCCCATTTCTTTTTTTCCCTCCCCTTCGAGCTGGCAGCGAACCGACCTTTCCGCTTCGAAAATGGCAAATTGGTTTGAATTCTTATCGGCGCAGAAACAAACGGGCATCTGTTCTGCATGCGGAGCGCGGCAGCCGCGGGGGGCCAGAGATGCAAAAAAAGGGAGTCCGTCTCGGAGGCTGACCCAGATGTCTGAATCGCGTGAGAGAAAAACGTTCAGATGATGAGGCACAGTCTGTGTGTGTATACGCCTCGAGGCGTTCAACGGCGCTGACGGAGTGAGCTCATTAAAGGAACTCTTGATAGCTGAGTTAGGTTGCGCTCGTTAGCGATGGAAATTGCGTAGATGCAGAGTATAGACGCGAGGCGCACAGAGCAGCCTGGTTGAGTTAGGCTTAGCTATGCTCCAGAAGAGTGCGTTAGCTGGTGTATTATTCTAAGGCGCGGTAGCGTCGAGATCTCACTCGGAAAGCCGTCCCAGCGGTCGGGAGGCGTCTTACTAGCGAGGCTGAAGTCATTCGTGTCCAGTCGTACACTATGGTAGCTCCATTCTCCGGAAAGTTGAAAACAAATTAACAAAATACAATCCCACGTAATAGTTGCATCATGTTCAAAGTTCATCCACTATAACAGCTCAGCCAGCCTTTTCGTAGAGAGAGAGAGAGAGAGCCGCTGTGGCTCAGTGGTTATGTTGCTCGGCTGCTTGCTGACCCCCGAAAGACGTAAGTTCGATCCCGGCCGCAGCGGTTGAATTTCGATGGAGGCGAAATTCTAGAGGCCCGTGTATTGTGCGATGTCAGTGCACGTTAAAGAACCTCAGGTGGCCGAAATTTCCGGAGCCCTTCCAAATCCCATAAAGCAACGAACCATATATATATATATATATATATATATATATATATATATATATATATATATATATATATATATATATATATTCTAATTGTGCTTGCAGGCTCTGCAGTGAACCGCATATTTCTAAACCACATGTAGATGCTGCCTGGAGTATTGATTTTACAACGGGGAGTAGTTCTTAGGGTATTCTAGGAAATTTCTTTTGTGACCCGGAGTCTACGTTAAGCTCAGCCTGGAACTATCACGTAGCCTTTGTCTGTCTGTCGTAATGTTCAAAACGACCACTGAAATTGTGCTCCCGCATTCAGGGACGGTGACATAAGATGCCAACGTTTAAACCATACATGAATGAGGGTAAAACGGGGGGGGGGGGGGGGGGGGGCAAGCCTTCACTGCTCGTCTCAAAAAGAATAAAGGTACGAAAGGAGAGGAAGGAACTGAAGTGGCAGTAAAAGGCGACCCCCCCCCCCTCTCCTTGTAATAGGTTTGGGTTGATGACATGCAGGTAAGCCAGGTAAACTCTTACTAAGTGACGCTGCTTTCCAGGTCGCTTTCTTTTATGCTACGTTTGCTTTCTTTTTTCCATCGCTCTCTCTCTCCCGATCTCTTGCTTGCGTCTTTACCTTCCTTCTTCCTCTTTCCGAACCTTCTTTCCATCTTTCCTCAACAGTTGTAAGCCTCCCTTACCATTTCCTTTCCATCTTACGGCAGGCAAAAGCGTCTTCACAGTCCTGTACGCGCGACGAGCGGCGACGCGCTCACGATTCCGCCGATCCGCTGCGGCTTTCGTCGCGCCGCGTACTCGCGTGCTGCTGCTGGCTCTCTGACATCCTTGCGGCCGACAAAAATCTCGAAAGCGTGCATTTTGCGGCACCGAGATTGCGAGAGTCTGCGGCGCGACCAGCAAGAAAAAAAAAAGGAACGCGTAGCGCGCGCACTGTTTCCTTTTTTTTTTTGTGACAGCATACTGCCTTGTCTCGACGTTTCGCTTGACTTTTTTACCCTTCAGTCGTACAGGGAAAAGAGTAAAAAAAGAAAGCCTCGATCTCCCTTTCCATCACCGTCAGAAAACATAGAAGGGTGCGTGTAAGACGGGTGGCCAGATCTGATGGCGCCGCCGCCGATGCGTCTGGGTTGATTTCGGGTAACTAGGACGGTCCCGAACTGTGTACGGTTTTCGCGAGATGACCCGACGAGGAACAATCGCCGAACGAGAAAGGAATAAAAAAAAAACGGCAAAATTTGGGGGTTGAGGCAGCTAACGCCACCCAGTTGGCCCTTGATAAAGAGCAGAAAAAAAATGAGGTGCCCCCCCCCGAAATTTTACATCCGAGCTACCGTCTTCAATGCGGCGTGCGCGAAACATCCTTCTCTCTTCTGGCAGCAGCAGCTTCGCGTGAAAGCGTCGTTTTGCAGTGCGCAAAAAAAAAAAATACCCCGCTTCGGGGTCGACCTAGCGAAGACGAAACTAAAGTGAGTACAAGAAAAATGCTATCACGCACTCCGCGATAAAAACAGTGGTCCCGTAACACGTCTTTTTCCCCCCGCATTCTGGTTTCTCTTCTTTCACTCAAAATGAGGAAAGACAGAAGGGTAGAGGACGGGGAGGTGTGGAGCGTTGAGAATCTCGGGACGACGTTTTGTGCTGCGCACGTGTGGTGGCGCCGCCGTTCTTGTTTCTTTTTTTTTTTTTTTTGTCTAGGCGCTCCGCCCCGAAACGAGCAGTGGCGTTGGCGCGGAACTCGGCGGCCCGAGAACGGGCCAGACGCGGCGGCGTTGGTGGGAGGCAGTCCTCTTTTATGGCGCTCCCTGCGCGAATCTGGGGCGGTCATCGGCGCCTATTCTATTGATGGGCCTCTGCCACGTGGCCGGTTGGGAGGGGGGGGGGGACGTGCCGATAGACAAAAGGCGCGAGGCGTGTGTTCTAGAATATGGGTGCGGGTTATGCTGGAGACGTCGTTGCTGTTCTCCAGCTTGCCTCATGAGCCCGGTGTTATAGGGAAACTGAAGACCACATGAAGTTTGCCTGTGTCAACAGAGGTCCCCAGTCTAATGACAAAGATCAGTCGCTGTGAAAGTGAGCTTGTGTAAGCCTGCGTCAGCGAACACGCGCTCTTATTCCTCCGTGTTCGTACCCTCTCCCCCGGAGTCTCACTCGGGAGGAGGAGGTATCTGTGCGCCGGATTCGGGCAGGGGCGGCTCTGACTCCTTCTGTGCATCATCGGTGGCGTGACAAACGTTTCGAAGTGACTGACAAGTGTCCTCATTGTGGTGCTGCGCCAGACCAGTGTGACGAAAAACACTTGCTGTGGACTTGCCGGGCTACAGCTTCCGTGAGGCGACGCTCCCTAAAAAAGATAGGCCTGCGATGGGACATGGCAGGCGACTATCGCGAGTGGACTCGACTCATGATAATCGCTTTATCGTGAACTTTTGCCTTGTTTTTAAGCGAGGCTCGTTTACAGTCCTTCTTATAACTTTCTTTCCCTTTTACATTATGCCTAATGGCAAACACCTCGAATAAAAAAAAGAAAAAGCAAAACAAAAAGGGACGATTTCGCGATAGATGGATGGGAAAACTTTATTGTCTATAAATTTAAAGTGTTCTTGACCCTTACGGGTCACTGGGCGCCGTGGTCGATCCTTGGTCCAGGATGCCGCACTTGACTGCTGCCATCGTGGCTAGGCGCACGAGAAATCGTTGCGCTTCCTCGTCCTCGCTGGCCAGCAAGTGCTCCCACTGCATCACACTCGGGTGGTCTATTCTGGGCTCTAAGTCTGCCTCAGGGCAGGTCCATGTGACATGCTCTAGTGTCGGTTTACCCTGACTCCACACGGACATTCGTCTGCATATTGTGTAGGGAAAATCTTGTGTAGGATTTCGCGAGTAAACTTCGATGGCGTCAGGACAACGTTTTTGTCTGCGGATCCTTGAGGCTTGCGTGCACCACCGTTCGCTTGGAAACTGTGATCACGGAGTGCGTTTTGGAGTTGTCGTCACGAGGTTTGATCGGATGCCGGGAAGAAAATATAAATTTTTAAGGCCGATTTCATGGGCAACAAATTCGTCGTTGGCCCCGAACGAACACAGCGCAGTCGGAAACGGTTGTGCAGTCGATTTTTACCGATAAGAAATCTTGGATTCTTTTTTTTTGTAGGGCAGTATCTTTAAAGCACCCTGCTCTTCACAAGCGCAGCTATATTATTTCGATGTTGGTATTGTAGAAAAGTTTGTGTAGGTCTAGAAAAAATTAGTACTGTACTTGATATGCAGTGCCAGTAAATAGGTAGTTTTTTAAATTTTCTTTTGAAGCGTGTTTTCTTTTCCACCCTCCGTGATGGCTCAGTGCTTATAATTTTGCTGCTGATTCTCATGGTCGTAGGATCGAATCCCAGCCGCCAAGGTCGCATAGCCTGCTTGGAGCTTCTGGTCGTCGAAACCCACATACCATACCTAACTATTTTGTCGGATTGTCCCATACCTCTCATCTCATGTGTAGTTTTGTCGCGTCTTAGTTTTTTTTTGTGGTTGTTGTAGAAGTTCAGGCGGGTACTGTTCTCTACAATTTTCGCCACGGTAGTTTTTGTGAGCCATTTTCCTCTTTTTATTTGCAGCCTGATGTTTTTCCTAGCGCATTGAATCAGTTTTTTTTCTGTTTCCGAGACCACTGTTTCTGTTGTTACGCAGTTTTGCCGCCTTTATATCGTTTTGTTTTTACTGCCGTTTTTTCCACTCCCATCTGCAGTGAAAGTGTTTGAAGGTATATATTGTTACAGTGTATATATGGTAATATAATAAGCAAACAAACTCCCGCAGAAGGGACAGTGATATGTAAGGGGCCTCTATTCTCCCTTTCCCAACTCGTGCGATGAAAGCACGTACAAAGGGCGTATCTCTGAGAGCTGTTTCCCATTTTCGATGCCCACATGGACAACTATACTAAACAAAAGAATTTCAGTTTCAAAACAGTGTTATAGTGTAGTTTAAGGTATAGTCCTTGCCATAAGGAACAATAAAATTTACCAACACAAAAAGAGGCTAATTGAACGTATTCAAAATGCAGTCGTGGAAAGCTGACTTAGCCTACATACTGCTGCAAAACTTCGGTGCTTGAACTTATGCAAACGTATAGCCCACATTAGTCGCTGGAGAAAAAAAAACTGCCACTATTGATATAGACGCCAGGTCTGCGGTACGCCTCCGCCATAGGTATCGGCCACGCAAAGTGTAGCAGTGGCCTACAGCTGTCAGCCGGCAGGAGGGTAGTAGTAGCGCTTGAGACCCAAATGAGATCGCTGAGTGACGATTGTGGAGCGAGCTCGATGGCCAGGAACGCGGTACAGTGAAACGTAACGCAACATATCTCAACAGCACATAACCGTTTCTTTCATTATAATGACCTAACCTATGCATGTCTCATAAAGTGCACCATACAGCGCCAGGAGTTGTCTGTGGGAGATATTGCACCCAGATGCATGCGCAATAAGTACACGCCCCCGCCGCACCTTATACAGCCTAGTGTGGCAGTAGCCTGTCCGTTATCATTTTTATATGCGAAGAAATCGAGAGCAACAGGCTAGGGAACGTCGACGGATCAGCCTGGGACTTAAGTTGGATTGCAAAATGGGCACGTGAAATTAGTTATGCCCGAGATCAATCTTAGACAAAGCTAGGTAAGAGACAATGGCAAGAATGTCTTATTTACTTCTTGTTTGCCTTTCCCGAACAGCGGGGATCGGGTACACGAGTTACAGGGCACACTAGTTACAGGGCACACTAGTTACAGGGGTGCACGAGTTACAGGGGTACACGAGTTACATGGGTACACGAGTTACATGGGTACACGAGTTACATGGGTACACGAGTTAAAGGGCACACGAGTAACAGTGTACACGACTTACAGGGTACACGACTTAGAGGGTACACGACTTAGAGGGTACAAGACTTAGAGGGTACAAGACTTAGAGGGTACAAGACTTAGAGGGTACAAGACTTAGAGGGTACAAGACTTAGAGGGTACACGACTTAGAGGGTACACGACTTAGAGCGTACACGACTTAGAGGGTACACGACTTAGAGGGTACACGACTTAGAGGGTACACGACTTAGAGGGTACACGACTTACAGGGTACACGAGTGATCGCCGGGTTCGCCATTGGCTGCGCACGCGAACGGCTGGAAACTCCACAGGCTGACAGCTGGGGCACCGGCGGGGAACACCCACGTCAGTATGGGTGTCTCAATGGTATGATGGGATCCCCTTAATGGCATAGTGGGTGCATCGTAACGGCATTGTGGGGAGACCGTAACGGCATGGTGTCGTCCCTAGCAGTTTGGTGCGCTCCTCAACGCAGGGAGACACCAAGCGGTGGTCTTACGGTGATTTCCACGTGTAGAAAAGTTTCCAGCCCTTAAAAAAGACATTGTCCGCAGTGGAGCACTCAGTCTTATCTTTAGCGCGAGCACTACACACATCTGCTTCGCTTATCGGTCTAGGCTGGCTGCAGCGTGATCTCGTTCCTAACGGTCGTCCACACCAAGTGGTTAACATCTTAGAAATTAATCAAGATAGTCAGGGAGCGTGGAGTGTAGTCAACTGAAGCCGGGCGGCAAGACACGGCAAGACCAGCTACTGGCTTTAGCCGTTATATGCATGCCGCGTGCGTTCGTGCTCCGATATCGGCGCGCGATCTACCACACCATGCTCCATTCTGTTATGCTAATTAATGCGTGCCTGCTCATCCGTGTCGAACTCGTCAAAAATTTATCGGCCCATCAAGCGTGCCACTTGCTAAGCTGGTTCTTCGGCGCCGCGTGAGTGCGTGCCGTTTATGACCCTGTCCGTTCTTGCTTTTTCTTCTTTACTGCGACGCAAAGCAAAACAAAGTCATCGCTCTTCGCAATAGCGGGGTGCCTGCCGAGCTCGATTTTGTTATTTCGAAGTCGGCGCACGAAGTGTCGGAAGCTCACGCTTTGCTGGCCGCGCTCGGCGCGGGTACACAAGTCTTAGACTTCCCTCGAGTCTATAGATGTGGGTCAGTCGCGTGCATATCGCGGAAATCGCTTTTTTCCGATTCCCGTTGTTATTATTCCGGATGGCCGCTCCCCCCCCCTTTTCACCATTCGCCTGGAGCGAAGTTTGTTGTACCGCGATGAAGGAAGCGGCAAGCTTTGTATCGCGGTGTTCACGCATGCATACGCACTAGTCAGTGGATCTCCTTCGGAGGCATTCAGTTTATCCCTTGTATATGCACCGGGATTGAAAAGCTCGTGCACCGCTAGGCGTATTAAGGCAGTCAGTCGGGCGTGCGCGCGGAGTTACAGGAACCAGCTGACTCTCTCTCGCGCGCGCGCATGCGCACTCACCGAAGGGCCCGAGATACGAACACTGCGGCCACGCCTATCGATACGCTCCTCTTTGGTGTGGAGGGGAGAGAGCGACGCGCGTTGGTGTTGAAGCGAGTGTCTCGAGGAGGGTTCTGTAGCTCGCGCTAATGTTGCCGCCGCTGCTGCCGCTGTTCGGGATCTTATCTTTCTCACCGTGCATGTGCGTGTTGTGTATGTGCGACGGACTGCTGAGCGGTTAGGTTCGTAGCCCGAAGAAAATCGTGCCGCGAGTCGGAAAGCTCGTGCTCTTGTATTGAATAGAGATTAGGCGCTCGTTCTATTTGACGAGGAGTCGTCCGTGCTAAGGGCTTCTCGTCCATCAAGTTTCTTTATTTTTTTGAGGAGGGGGGGGGGGGGAGGCTGCCTGGCTGACAGAACTAGGCTGCTCTCGGTTTAACAATTAAGAATCGCAATCCGCTTCTTTCAACAAGCAAGTGGGAGACGGCCTTTATAGTGGCGAGCGAGGAAAAAAAAAACTTTGCCAGCGGCACCTCGGGGTATCGCAAATCACGGACATAATGGAGTGTGCTGTGTATATCCTCGTACGTTTGTTCACTGGAAGAACAGATTTTTTTTTTTTTACTGTTTCTCGAGTTGTTAGTTGTTGCACTCCTTATGCGTTTTTCGAGCCCATATGGACAAGGACATGAAAAAGTGGGGCGTCACAGGCCCTGTTGGGAGCGCGATTCTATCGAGAAAAAGAAATGCACTCCGCAAAGCCAAGCAAACCAGAAAAAAAAAACAGGAAGCAAGGACAGGCCGAGCGTGCTCAATTGCGAGCGACGCGGAGTGAAATTGGTGGCGTGTTGAAAGTGGTGCATGTTTCACGAGTTCGTATCGCATGGGAATGCATGGTGCTGCTCTTAAAATGCAGCAGCACATTAGTCCGTGTGGTTCGAAAAAGTACTCCGTTATAGAGGTAGTAAGTGTTTGTATGTTGAGCCTTGTCAGTCGTCGGACCGCATGGTTTACTTTTCAGTCGTCTAGTGGGAAACACTTGTGGCAGCCTTGAAACTTTAAATCGCTGGGAGTAAAAAGGGAGTAGTAATATTTCCTCTAGCGTACTCCCTTTTATACAAAGGAGTGCGTTGGAGGACAGCTTAATCCCTTTTTTAGTCTTTTCTGTTTACAGTGTAGGGTGATGAGAACCACATTCGTCACCTTTACCGCATGCAGCGGTGGCGTAGTGGTTTGAGTATCCGCCTCATATGCGGGAGGAACAGGGTTCGATCCCCACTGCCGTCTGGTATCTACCGTTTTCCAATATTTGGGGAGAAGTGCTTGGTTAATGGGTATTCCACCCCACTTTCTGTAGACAGAAATACCTTGTGCCATGGCGCTCATTGGCCATAGCTGCCCTTACGCAGGCAAAATTCGTCATCTTCATCATTCCGTCCACCTTTAAATATACTTTGGTCTTTTTATGGGTGCCGAGTCATGCTCGAACAACGCGGCAGTTCTGTGGACGGTTCTTCGTCGCAGTATCCTGGGGTCGCCGATTGGGATATCGCGACTGTGCCTACATATACGAGTCTTCATGTGACGTTCGGGATAGTCGTATATCACCCGCTCAGCCCGCAGTTTTCCAGTGCTCGCTTTAATGCACAAATCGTCCAAGTGTGCGTGGACTGTCTTCGCTTGATTGTCGAACGAGCTCCAAAGTTACTCATCGTTAGATAGCGAGGTTGATTCGCAGAGACACCTTATTCCATTGTGTGTGTTGGTGACGCGGCGGTTGATGCCACTTCCGGTCTGATGACTTACTTTCACTCCAACCTGTGAGAATGCTCCACTCTCACATCATTTCCCTCCAGTCACTGGAAATGTTCTCATCCAGTGACGCCATTTCCCGCAGGTTGGAGTGAAAGTAGGTCACCAGACCGGAAGTGACGTAATTTCCGGTCTGACGTCATTTCCGGAAGTGACGTCATTACTTTCACTCCAGCCTGTGAGAATGCTCTGGTCTGAAGACGACATTTCCCTCCAATCAGTGGGAATGTTCTCGTCTGGTGACGCCATTTCCCTCCGAGCAGTGGATGAATTTTTTGACCGATTACGCGTTTTCGCCCCCTTACGGTATATTAATAAGTTCACAATGTGTACAATCATTTCACTTCTATCGAACCGCTGCTTGTATCGCGAACAGCGCGCAATGTGTCGTTAAATGTATCCTAACGAAGACAAAAAGGCACTTCCGGGGAAGCATGACATTACGCGTAAATAATCGAGAAGTTGTATACACGAAAACGTAGCGGTTGGTATTAGACGCATTAAACAGGTCAGAGCGACCAGCGTTCATTTAACGAGCGAAGGCAAATAGATAATCTAAATGGTGTTATATATTGTCGACGAAGGCGCGTTACGTTATCGGCGCGCCTCCTAATGAAGATCGAATGCGCGAAAAGCGATTGCAGTCAGTTTGACAAAGACAAGAAATGCGGCACAACCGCGTGGCGGCCCGGAAGTCTTGAAACGTTATAGCATGCATGTGCTCTGGGGCCCACCACAGGCGTGGTCTTATCGTCTCGCTGTAGATTGAAACACGGGCGACAAACGGTGTACGGAGTGCAGGAGGACATGTTGGTAGTGCAAGCGGCCAGTTTTGCGCTATAAAACTGCCTTAACCAGAACTCGACAGAACACCGGAGTAGAACCAATCGGCCATTGGAAACGAGGGAAAATTGGGGCTGTAGATTTCGCGAAGCCCTGCTGTAATTCTTCCGCTGATACGCTCGTTCGCTGTTTTCAGCTCGGCGCGATACAGACGCTTTGATTCAGTTCAAGCTGGCGAAACAGTCCTTGTCCACTGAGACAAAAGAGCTTGCTATTACTGCTTTCTACAGGGAAGTACGCCCGTTCAAACCGGTCACTGATAGTGCGACTGCGCCTTACGTCGGTGGCTCTTGCTCGAGTTCCCGCAAAAAAAAAAAAAAAAATCAAGTCGTATTGCAGTCGTTTTCGAAGCGAGCAACCTGAGTTTTCACTTTTGTTTTCGTGAGTTACAAACGCTTTGGAAATCGGGACGGCAGTTATTTAACGAGACCACTTATTCTTTCCCCGCGCGCTTATGTAATCTATAGGAAACTTCCTCCTATGCAAATGCAAGCGCTGCCAGCCAGCAGTTTGGGTAAAGGCAGCGCTGTTGCCCTGACTTCTGTGACTGAGGCGTATCGACGCTGGCATCGGGCTATAAATTTTCACGTCCTTGCTTTATAGGACGATTTCTTTAACCGGCTTTTACTAAGTAGTGTTTTGGACTATGTGTGTGGAAGCTATAGCTGCCGCTCGTTTTATGTTTCCCGGTTGCCTTTATCACTTTGGATGGCGTCGATTCAGCTTTGACGTAAAGTTGCACTCGAGCCTTCTCGTTGCGTTTCCGTGACGTAAGATTATCATCATCATCAGCCTGACTACGCCCACTGCAGGGCAAAAGCCTCTCCCTTTTCTCTATAATTAACCATGTCATTTGCCAGTTGCGGCTACCGTATCCCCGCAAACTTCTTAATCTCATTCGGTCACCTGATTTTCTGCCGCCCCCTGCTACGATTGCCTTCTTTTGGAATCCACTCCCTTACCCTTAAGGACCAGCGGTTATCTTGCCTTCGCATTACATGCCCTGCCCAAGCCCATTTCTTCCTCTTGACTTCGACTAGGATGTCATTAACCCGCGTTTCTTCCCTCACCCACAGCGCCCGCTTCCGATCTCTTAATGTTACACCTATCATTTTTCTTTCCATAGCTGTGACATAACAGAGACCCGTATATTCGACGGAGTTGTCTCTCTTGGTGAACTGTGGGCACTTTCTCCATTAAAATCAGATCTTCCCAGAATTCAGCCCATGAGGGTGTACTGGACAGTGACAGAGCCAATGTTTTTTCGACCGTTCCACGTTAGTCGGTACCGTCAGGCTATCTATATTCAGCGAACCGGGAAGATGAGTTAAGTTTTATTATCATGTTAGCATCCGTAACGCATGAGCGAAAATAGAACTTAAGTCGACGTTTTGCAAGCGCTACCGTTTCACGATTGCAGCTTGCGCTCTCGCGATGTCGATAGTACGACGTAAGGGAGAGACGCTCGAATTTAGCCACGCTGTAAATACCAACTCGTCGCAACGACGCAGGTATACGGGGCGTCTCGAAACCCCTTCTACAGAGTTTCCCACGCGCCCGTTTTTACGCGTCGAAACCGGCCGGACCCACACCGTGTGTGTGTAAATATACGTACGCACGCTCACACTACGCGCGAGAAGCTCGAAACGGCGGCTCGCTCGTCGCCTTCCCGAACGCGGGCGCTGTTTTTTCGCAGGTGAATTCGCCGGCATTGTTCTTCGAAGGGGCGTAGGGAGGGGTAGGCTTGGCTCGTGCGCAAACATCGTTGAGCGCATTATCGCGGCGCGCGCCTCGGACGCACTAAAAATGCCCAGTGGGCCGTTTGCCGCATCGCGCCCCGCTCTAGGCAGGCCTGCCGTGGTAAAGAAACGGGCCAGAGCGATGGCGGACCGTTCTGCTTCGCCTAGAAGAAGAAGAAGAATGGAAAGTCGCGCGCGAACGGACCGCTTAAGCACCGCTGCTGGTTCGGTCGTCGGCGAACGCGATCCCCACGCAGGCTGGCAACCAGTCGGCCTGCCGGACGAGAGAGACTGCGACGATTAGGGTGGAGAAGCAGAGACTGCAGTCTTAAGTACACAAGGGTGCACATTCTCTCATGACGTGGCCACCCCGAAGAGAAGGCACCCACCACTCACTTTGTACACAGGCTTTGGGATATGCTTCGCGCTCGAAGTCGAGCGTCGAGCCAAAACGGAGACTGGTATCCCGTGTGTATGTGTCTAGGCCGTTGTGTCGTCGAGGGTCGTTAGCGCGACTGGGTTTCCCGCTCGCATCCCGCAAGCCGCATGCTGTGCAGCTGCCCTTGGCGCCACTTTCGCGTTCAGAACTGGGTCGGTCGGTCCGCTTTGTTTTGTTCTACCCCCCCCCCCCCCTATTCTGCCTTCGAGTGTGTTTCACTGGCTGACCAGAAGGCCGGTCGCAGGAGCGGCGCATGCGCTCAAGCACAAAGAAAAGCTCGTGGCGCCATCATTCTTGTTTTTTCCCCCGCTAGGGTCCGGTCCGAGCCGACCACGATTCGTCTTCGGTCCCTGCCCTTTGTTTTGTCGGCCGCGTGTGGTCAGTCCTGCGCGCAGTCCAACTCCGGTGTGGCGAGCGCTGCCTTACTTTGGTTGTGTATTCAGCAGCTGGGGTCAATGCAAGCAGCTGAGTTGGTGGTGGTTGCGTTAAGGAGCAGCGGGTTAACTGAGGATGCTTCACGCCGCCGCGATGGCTCAGGGGTTATGGCGCTCGGCAGCTGCCCTGTAAGACGCGGGTTCGATCCGGGCCAGCGCGTTAACTGTTTTACGCCGCCGCGGTGGCTCAGTGGTTATGGAGTTCGGCTGCTGACCCGAAAGACGCGGGTTCGATCCCGGCCGCGGCAGTCGAATTTCGAAATTCTAGAGGCCCGTGTACTGTGCGATGTCAGTGCACGTTAAAGAACCCCAGGTGGTCGAAATTTCCGGAGCCCTTCACTACGACGTCCCTCATGGCCTGAGTCGCTTTGGGACGTTGAACCCCCATGGATAAACTATACCAATCTAGGGGCCTGTGTACTGTGCGATGTCAGTGCACGTTAAAGAACCCCAGGTGGTCGAAATTTCCGGAACCCTTCTCTATGGCGTCCCTCATAGCCTGAGTCGCTTTGGGACGTTAAACCCCAGTAAACTAAACTAAAATTGCCATGCACTTAAGAGAAAGTTAATAAGTGTGGTCATCCTAAAATTGGGTTTAGAAATAAAAAAAATTAATTGTAAGGCAAGTTACAATACCAGAAAACGAACTGAGAGGCCCGCACAGTATTCGAAGTTGTCTCCAAAATGTCAAAAAGAAGTGCTAATGCACTACTGAGCAGGGAAGTTAGAGCCGTTTCTAATGTTTTATTGCCGATAATTGTTCCTATCTGCATCCGGCCGCTGGTGCAAGCCCGGGGCGACAGCGCATCTCAGTAACGAAACGAACTTTGATATGAGATTGTATTGTGGCCGCACTGAAGGAAAACGTGGGCTTATGAAGTTAGGGGCAGTTCACATGAAAACGTAATTGCTCGGGCAAGGAAGGCCGGGGTCAAGGGACTGCGCCGGCCATATCAATAATCAAGTTGATGTGGCTATGTAGGTGTAGTCGTGCAGATGTCCCCAAATAGATGCGCACAAATAGACATGGACAAGTGCATGTGGCCAGTTGGATCTGGATAGTTTGATGTGACCAGTTGGATGTGTGACCAAGTAGATGTGGCCAAATAGACGCGGCCAAATTCTGCCGAAGGGGCTATGCCTAGACAGGTGTGCTCAAGTAGCTGTGCCCAAACTAGTGTGCTCAAGCAGCTATTCCCAGACTAGTGTGCCCAAGCACCTGTGCCCAGACTATTGCGCCCAAGCAGCTGTGCCCAGACTAGTGCGCTCAAGCAGCTATGCCCACTGTAGTGCGCTCAAGCAGCTATGCCCACTGTAGTGCGCTCAAGCAGCTATGCCCAGACAGTGTGGTCAAGTAGCTGTTCCCAGACTAGTGTGGTCAAGTAGCTGTGCCCAGACTAATGTGGTCAAGTAGCTGTGCCCAGACTAGTGCGACCAATAGCTGTACCCATAATAGTGTGGTCAAGCAGCTGTGCCCAGACTAGTGTGGTCAAGTAGCTGTGCCCAGACTAGTGTGGTCAAGCAGCTGTGCCCAGGCTAGTGTGATCGAGTAGCTGTGCCCAGGCTAGTACGCCCAAGTAGCTGTGCCCAGACTAGTCCGTCCAAGCAGCTGTGCCCAGTTAGCTGTGTCTAAAAAGGCTTGTCCTAACAGGTGTCTCTAAACAGGCGTGCCCGATTAGATGTGTGGCTAGCTGATGCAGCCATAGTACGCTGCCCGGCGCCACTGTTCGGGCCACGCGCAAACAGTGACTCTTTAGTATTGATAGAGGCTGCACATGAATCCATCCTGCTGTTGCGGACCATGAATCGCATTCGAAGCGTCAAAGAACACGACCAAGACATTCCGGCGCTCTCTCCTTTTGATATTGCTGACCGCCGGAATAAGCTCTTTTCCCGCCGTATTCCGCTCAGTTTCCTTTCTTTATTTTCTGTCTCTCTTGGTCTGTCTATCTCCCTGGTCCGCGTTACGACTGCAGTAAAAAATACGCGTCCGTTTTCCGCGTTCTTTCGCCCCGCATCCGCGGTGGGGCGGGCTCTCTCCCCTTCCTTAATTTTATTTTTTCTCCCGTCGAAAGCAGTATACCGCCTAAGATTCGACCACTCGACTCGCTTAGCCCTCGCTTGTGCTCCGGGGTAGATAAATTCGTCGAAGGAAGGAGAGGGATGGTCGACGAAAGCACCAACAAAAGCGGCCACCGAGAGTCCAGTTTTATGTCCGACCAGCCGGTCGCTTTATCCGCTGTTCCCTGCTACAGCCGGTTTACCTTTGCCGAAACTGCGTGATCGAAACGGAGAATCAGAGCCACCGGCCGCTGCGGTACCGCTTCTTACGTTTCCTTCCTTGTTTATTTCGCCTTTCGTTTACCAGGCATGCGGCGGTACGTGATGTGAGACAGCGGGGCCGACGCATTTCCGCACGTTTCGTATACCGGCGTGTCCATCGCTGCATGCCCGCATTCCCCCCGCGGCAGTTCACGGAAACCGCCTGGTGTTCGCCGTAATGTATAGCCTTTTCTCGAAAGGTTAAAGGCCGCCGCACTGGCTCGTGGAGCTCGCGGGCAGCCTTGTATGACTGCGCTCCAGATCTCTGAAGGGATAGTCGAACTTTTTCTTTACACCGCTCAAGGGTTTTGGAGCTTCAGTCGGGCTACTATATAGCTCCTCTGCACTACTCAGCAGGAAACTCGCTGGCCGCTGAACTTTCGGCAGAAGGTGTACTTTCGAAATGTGCTCTCGTAGCTAGGAAGGCTGAGATGTACTGAGAGTTTCTACTCGGTTTTATGGCTTTTTTCGGTCAAAGCTTTAGGACATCCAATGTGCTTCTAAGAAGCGTAGTGTTTCTAGCATTCGAAATGTTTAGATTGATTGATTCATTCATTCATTCATTCATTCATTCATTCATTCATTCATTCATTCATTCATTCATTCATTCATTGCGTTACGTAAAAAAATATTCTCTTGTTCGGAAAGGTATGCCTGTGAGAAGTCCATAAAAATCACGAATACATAGGAGCGTATGCTGTGCTAGCCGATGAAATGCATGGCCTCCTCTGACAGGCTGTAGACAAGCTTCCCGAACTTTCACATACGTCTTTCCTAAATTGAAAAACTCTTTTATATAGCATGCTGAAATGGAAAAAAAGCGACGCAAACAGAAAGCTATACCTCGAATGCATTCTGGATGTCTTCTTGTGTTGTCTGTCCCTATTTCCACTCCAAGAAGAAAAATTGTTTTTATAATCTTTTGTTTCGCCTCTGTGGGATCGGTTTCACGATGCTTTCTATTATAAAGACGGTTGCGTGCTCGATATTACGCAAGGCAAGCGACCTTGAAGAAGAAAAAAAAACGGGCGAGTTATTTCCTGCTCGGCGGGTGGGTTGGGAGGCGCTCGGAGATTATCCAGGGAAAAGAAGAGAACGAAGAGCTCCGCTTACGTAATGAGCTCGCATGTAACAAGCGTCTCTGCACGCTTGGTCTGTCATTCAAAACGCGCGAGCGGATAGGAAAGAACGGCGCTCCCTAGCTGCGCTCGTTTTGTTTTTTTATATCATTCTTTTCGGCCGTTTTGTTCCTTTTTCTATTTACCTTGTTATTTTCAGGCCGGGCACTGGCGCCGTCGGCTTCAGGAGAATGCTGCAAACTGCTGGGAAGCGTAGGAAAGAAGAATAAAAAGAAAACAACAAAATGGATAGGACGCGGAGATGAATTCCTACGAGGAAAAAGAGGCGGTACCGCCCTTTCGGGCGAGTTGTGTTTAGCGTGTTTCGTTTTCTTTTTCAAATCCTGAAAATAGAACACGAGCGCACAGGCAAGTGTACACGCGAGCTTGCTCGTCCAAAACAACAAAAGAAAGAAAAAAAGAGAAGGAAATAACGGAGAACAACGTTGAGAAGAGACGGGCAGGGGGCAGAAGGGGGGGGCTCGTCGGCCAAACAAAAACGGTTCCAAGCGCGAAACAAGCCTCAGACATTTTGTCCCTACTGTCCGCTCCCACGTGCTTCTTTTTGCTTCTATACAGACAGACCAACAGACAGACAGGCTGACCGTCATTGCAGCATCTCTGCTGTCTTGGAACAAAAAAAGTAAAAGGGAAGGGAAAACTCCGGCGGCGACCGGAGAGAGAGAGAGAGAGAGAGAGAGAGAGGGGGGGGGGGGGGGGGCGTCCTGCTCCAGTAACGAATAAGGCAACGCGATCGGCTACCACGCCGAGATGGATGCTGCGCCGCAACGCCACTGCTCCTTCTGGGCGCCTGGAGCCCTCCACGGTCGCCGACGTTTCGGGCTCGTTGTAACGCTGGTCAGCGCCGCGTCGAGCGCGCTCGTGCGGGTGCCGGGGCAGCGGGCGAGCGAGCAGGAATGCAAAGCTAGGCGGACCTGACCTCGAACGAAACGCCGAGGAGCGGCAGAGGCGTTGAACCCGTTGAGACTTCTCCGCGGAGGGTAGCTGGCTGCGCTGCGCTGTTTTGTGTTGTTTTGGTTGTGTTGTGCTTCGCTGCGTGGGCTGTGCGCGTGTATGAGATGGAGCGAAAAGAAAGAGGGGAATAGAGGATCGTGTTGATACTGCCGCTTGCGCGGCTGTTTTCTCTGTTCCGTATGGTTGGTTTGGTTTGGTTTATGGGGGTTTAACGTCCCAAGGCGACCCGAGCTATGAGGGACGCCGTAGTGGAGGGCTCCGGAAGTCTTAGTTGTGTTGTGCTTTGCTGCGTTGTGCTGTGCGCGTGCATGAGGTAGAGAGAAACGAAAGAGGGGAATACAGGATCGTGTTGATACTGCCGCTTGCGCGGCTGTTTTCTCCGTTCCGTATGGTTGGTTTGGTTTATGGGGTTTAACGTCCCAAAGCGACTAAGGCTATGAGAGACGCAATAGTGGAGGGCTCCGGAAATTTCGACCACCTGGGGTTCTTTAACGTGCTCTGACATCGCACAGCCGCCGCGGTGGCTCAGTGGTTATGGTGCTCGGCTGCTGACCCGAAAGACGCGGGTTCGATCCCGGCCGCGGCGGTTGAATTTCTTCGGAGGAGATATTCTAGAGGCCCGTGTACTGTTCCGTATGGTATAATATGCAATAGTGTATGGTGCGGATTGGTATGGTGCGGTGTGTGCGGTGTGGTACGTGGGTATGAGTGTTTTAACATCTCTAATCAGCCCCTGAAGTCAGTAGTGGAGCTGTATAGATGAAGGCAGGGCAAGTAATGCAGTCTCGCAAGGAAACAGCAGTTCACAATTGGTAGCGAGGTGCTGGAAATGGTGAGGGAGTACGTCTACTCAGGTCAAGTAGTGACCGTATATGCGAATCACGGGAGCGAGATAGTTATAGAATAAGAATGGGGTGGATGGAGTATATATGTCAGGTCCTCTCAGATCATGAATGGCAGTTTGCCATTCATGATCATGGGAGGGTGGTGGTGTACGCAACAGCTGTAACGTGCCGATACTCACCTGTGGGGCAGAAACGCGGAGACTAGGAAAACGGGTTCAGCTTAGCTTAATGACAACTCAGCGAGTTATGGAAAGAAAAATGATAGATATAACGTTAAGAGACCGGAGGTGGGCAGAGTGGGTGAGGTAACAAACGCGGGTTAATGACATCCTAGTCGAAATCAGGGGCAAAAAATGGGCGTGGACAGGGCATGTAATGCGAAGGCAAGATAACCGCTGGTTTTTAAGGCGAACGGAGTGAATTCCAAGAGAAGGCAAGGCAGGCGTAGCAGCGGGCGGCAGAAAGTTAGGTGGGCGGATGAGATGAAGTTTGCGGGGATATGGGGGCCGCAACTGGCAAAAGACAGGGTTAATTGGAGAGACATGGGAGAGGCCTTTGCCCTGCAGTGGGCGTAGTCAGGCTGATGATGATGATGAAAGTTGATGATTTGAAGCTCAGTTAAATAATTTTATGATTGATCTTGACGCGAGAGTAGGTTTCGTACTAGAAATGCAGCACCGGCGACTGCAACACCTGCGCGACTGCAGCACCTGCGTGGCTGCAACCGTGACGCCTGCAACCGCAGCACCTGCAACAGCTATGCACCTTTTAAAATTTATCTTTCAAGGCTCAGCCATATTGCCTCTGGGCTGTTGCAGCCCCGTTCCGATCGTGGGGTTTCACAGAGACAGCTTACTGCTCATGCGCGGCACAATCCAGGAAGCACTTGTTCTAAGATACGTCGTAAACAATGGAAAAGCATATACCAGCAGCAGCTACAACAGCAGAAGCCACAAAGGCGCAATAACAGCAAGACCGGCAGCACGCAGCAGTATGAATCAGTATTCTGTCGACTCGCCTACAGACGAGGCACAAACGAAAGGAGCGGAAATTTTTGGATCGGCGAAACCCTAAACGCACTTTTATCAGACTAGAAGCGGGGATCTAACAAACGAAAACCGCGATAGAGTCGCTTGACTTCTGCAGATGTGCACAGCACTATAGGGCAGCCGGCGCGATTCGCCGCGCGGCTGCGGCGTCCTTGGGTAGGTTTTTTTGAAGCCCTCTATTGAGTCGGGCTGCGTATCGCTTTGCGTGCCATCTCGTGCTCGGTCCGCGGCGCGCTTCGGGACTCTGCGACTTCGCTGAACATGAAAAGGAAAAATTACGTGACGCTGCCTCGGCGGCCGCCCGCACCCGGATGTCGTCGGTCAGCTGTCCGCGCGGCCGCCGAAGCGCACACACGGCTTTGCCGACCACTCGCGCGTCTCTTGTGTGTCCGTGGTCGGTCGAGAAAAGAAAAATAGAAACGGGGTGCTTTTTCCGTGCATCTGGTATTCGTGGCCAGCGGTTGTTTACGATATGGAGAGCTACTAGAAAAATGCCTGGGTAACTCCACCTCTATCGCAGCATTGCCTCTCGTAAACAATATCTCTTAGGTAAACGTCATAGGAGGCGCAAACCTTATCTTGCTCCGTACGTTTTGTATGGTATCGTATGTATATATAGCGGTACAAATCGCCGACCCGTCGAAACTGCGGTTTAATGCTTACATCCCGCATGCGACGAGGATGCTCAAAGCACTAGGCCACAGCGGTACGTTAAGGTACGGTACGACACGGTTCGGTACGGTGCTGTTAGGTACGGTACGGTTCGGTACGATATTGTTAGGTACGGCACGGGTCGGTATGGTGCTGTTAGGTACAGTACGGCATGGTTCGTTGCGGTGCTTTTAGGTACGGTACGGTTTTGTTCGATGCTGTTAGGTACGGTACGGCATGGTTCGGTATGGTGCTGTTAGGTACAGTACGGCACTGTTCGGTACGGTGCTGTTAGGTACGATACGGCACGGTTCGGTACGGTGCTGTTAGGTACGATACGGCAGGGTTGGGTACGGTGCTGTTAGGTAGGGTTTGGTGCGGTACGGTTTGGTACGGTATGGTATGTTATGCTCTGATTTAGTACGGTGTTGTATGGTACAGTACGGTATGTTACGCTATCATATGGTAGAGTACAGCGTGGTACGGTATATTATGTAGAGTACGAAGACCACCTGGCGCACAGGCTCGCTTTTACAGCTCGGTTTCCACCGAAATGGAGTCACAGGGGCTTGGATTCTCTCCCTCTACCTTGGGCTCTGCAACCGAACGCCATTGCCACCGAACCACCGCTGCAGGAACCGCGCACTGCTACGACCGCCTGCGCACAACCTGTGTAGCTTCTGAAGCGCTGCACGCATTTGGCATGACGGAGCCTGCTCGCTTTTATTCCTTCATTCTTTCCTCGCGTGCCCTTCGTTGCGGTGAATGGAGGAACGGTTGCGTTTAGAGGTATCATCCGCGGCAACAGCGGGCCGGCTTGCCCTGAAAAGAGGGCATGCGGTGCGGAGAGGCAGAAACGGAGAAAAACCGCGCGCGCGTGGCGGTCCGTCCTTTTTCCCCTTTTGTGTCCATCCACTGACCGGCAAGGTCACAGGTCGATACTTGCCTGATATATTTCGGGCCGCGTGCTAATGCGTTTCGGTCGGGGAATGGGTGCCGCTGTGTGCGCTGTTGCGAGAACCGGGAAGAGGTGGGGGTCAACCTCGGGAATGCGGGTCTGCGCGGATGGTGGCGGAGTTTTCTGTGCATCGCATTGCAGGGGCTGGTTGGTGTGACCCCCGAGGATTTGTTTGCTTGCGGTGTCGCTAGCACAAAAATTGGGTTAGTTTCAGCGGAGTGGGTTTTAGGTGAACACAAATTGACAGATAGGACAAATCGGTGAGAGAAAGAAAACGCAGGTTGAAACAAAAAGCGTTCTCCCGAAAGAATGAAATGTGGAACAACATGATTCGCAAATGTATCAAAAAGCAGCTCACAGTGGTTCGCAATATAATCCGGAAATAAATCCTACAAGTTGATAAATTCAGCAGAAGAGAAACGCATGCCGTTACGAACACAAACTATGAGGGAATTACATGAAACAATGCACTTCGTACCATGTCACAGAAGGGGCTAATTTGCATAATATTATCAATTTTTTACACATTTCATTCATCCAGTTCATACATTGGTCACTCGTGGATTCTCCCTTGAATTTTGCGGCACAGGAATAAGTTTATTTAATGGAGTCGAGACCTGTAAATTGGTGTTCGTCGTGACTGGTGGTCGCGTGTCATCATCGTCATGGTTTGTGCAGTCCAGATAAGACGCATCCCAAGATACGAATCGGTCGCGCTTTCAGACATTTTAATCAATGGCATAGCGCCACGCAGCGCTTTGTCCAAAAGAAACGTGCTCCTTCTTTTTTATAGACTTAATTTTATGACTTCCCGGGGGTATCTAATCCCTGAACCGCGTTGCTGCGCACATGTTAACCCAGTTTTCACTTTAAAGGGGCCAACGAAACAAATTCACCCCCCCCCCCCTCTTCCTTTTTCTCCCGCTCTGGCATGGGCATACATGCGCTGGGGCTGTGGATAATATGCCATTGAATGCGAAGACCCGAGCCCAATAAGCCCCTGGTATGCCCACATGATAGACAAGGTGCATATCAAGTTCCCTGGATTTATACGTCTGTTATCTACCCGCCTCGACTTCGGGAGGTGGTGGGTTCGACTCCCGCCGCCGACCGGGTACCCACCGGTTTTCTCAAAATGGGTACAAGCTATGCCCTGGTGCCACATGTAATTATAGAGCGTAATTACGTGTGGCGGTCACAATTTTACTTCTTTAATTTTTCTTTTTGGCGTGTAATATCAAAACGCCATTTTGAACTGTACTAGGGAAATAACCGAAAAATTGCGCGTTTCTTCCCTTATCATATTGGAGGAACTTGTACACCGCGCCATTGGGGCAGGGCTTTAAACCTCGCTACATGAAAGGCCCTGGTCCCACTCGGCAGCCGAACGCCAACAGCCACTGAGCCACCGTGGCGGGGGTTGCGCACGAGGGGGGGGGAGTAAGTTATACAGGGTGTTTCGGAGGCCCTTTAAAAAAAGCGAGCGGCCAAACCGTACCTACCGGCAGTCAAGTCTAGCACGCACCAAACACTGCGTTCGCGGCCCCTCCTCCTCTCTCTCTCTTTCTTTCTTCACTCTCTCTCCCTCGCCGGCCTCGGGCGCAGCCAATGGCGAACTCTCGGCGAGCGGGCAACAGGTCTCCGTGGCGAACCTGTTTGCGCCCTGCCGAGAGCAGCGACGGTCCCTCCTCAGTGGTGCAGTAGCCGTGCGCGCTGGCCACGTCTCTCTCGGCCGCCCTCGCTCTACCTGGGTGCTCCTAGCAGCGGACGCCGGCGGTGTTCTTGTGCGGAGGGCTTTTCGGTCGAGGAGTGGATTTGAGCATCCGTCGTATTGCCGCTGCTCCCCCCCCCCTGGGTATACCCTGTGCTGGAATATACGCGTTCGGCGGTGATATTCGCCTCGCTACCGTTTCCCTCTTCGACTTGTCACCTGCCAGAGGATGCATCGGTGGCTTGCCTGAGAGCCCGGCGGATTCCGGATTTGCTCTTGAGATCACCCTGAGCTGAGGAGGTAAGGTATGATCTGCACCGTGAACTACTACTGCTACTATTTGCGTCGGGGAATTGACGATCGCGTGTATGGGAGCTAGAGTTTGACCGTGAGCTACATTTTGGAGTCATTTTCCTTCGCCTGGTGCCTTGTGCTAAGCTGCGGAGGAGTTCGTATGCCATAGGGACCTTATGAACGGAATCTGATAACCATGTCTATTTGACGCTATGGAAGTTCTTGTCATGAGTGATGCGTGAGTGATCCTTGAACTGCACCGAGGCGTATGTTGGCGAGTGTTAGACATTGCATGCGCGTTTTGTGTACGCATGTCATCGCATGTGGCCATGGAGGAAATAACAGCGTACAAACTTATTCGCGTCCCCCCTTACGACGAGCGCCTTCTGCATGAAAAGCCCCGTTGCGGGGATTTCCTTCAAAGGAGCGGGCGCAGAAATGTGTGCACGTCAGTATGTTTTTCGCACTGTCCAGTGCAACCAACCGTCCTTGGCAGCCAGGGTGGTGCTCTCTTGAGCTGATCTGGTGGAAAGAATGAACTTCTATGGGCATGAAAGCGATGGCAGGGGATGTCTTAAGGGCTAGTTCGCTCGCCGTTGTTTAATCATTTCATCATTTCTGTGGAAACGGAGTGAATGCCTGCACCCTACAAAGCAGTGACAAGAACGCGTACGAAGCCCCGAGCAGCCTTGACCGATTTGATTTACTTTTTACGCGCCGGGCGTACACTGAGCGCTATTAGGCATTCCGTGTAGTGTAGGGTTTCAGATTGGTTTGGAGCACCTGGGGTTCTTTGACGTCCACTGACGTCGCACAGCGCACGGCTTCTTTTGAATTTCGCTTGCACCGAACGAAATAAATGTATACCCTCGCCCCGGGAATCGAACCCCCCCTCACTTTCAGTAGCCGACGACCCACCGCCAGGGGCGCTTTCTACTTTTAAAAGTGCCACAATCGGGCTTCGCCGCACAGAACTCAGATCTGTCGAAGGTAGGTGTTGGACAGGTGTCATCGCCCCAGAAAACAGAGTACCAGGTCGAGGGAAAGCTTGTGCCCAATAGAAAGCCAGCAAGTACCCGGTGGCGCCGGGGATCGAACCCAGCACCTACCCGACATGCGAGGCGAGTGCTTGAAACCATTAGGCCGTCACAGTGTTTTTAACGCGTCACAGCCGAGTCCACCTATACAGTAGCTCCTCCTTTGCTCCTGTCCCCCCAACACACGCACGTTTTTTTTTTGTTTCCCTTAAAGTCGCTGCGTCTATATATATATATATATATATATATATATATATATATATATATATATATATATATATATATAACCTCTGCCTTCGTAGCCATCGGGGTGCCTTTCGGTTATGTCTATTCAGCGTTTAATCTCACGATTGATCAGTCTCGGTCGACTGCACGCCGGACGGAGTCTACTCGATGAATATGCGCAGAAAAAAGGAGCGGATTTTTTTTTCTTCATTTTACGTTTCTCCTTTCTTATTTAATTTCCACGACCTCGTGATTTCGATCACGCTTTCAGACTATTATGAGAAATGAGATGTTTTGCGGAGTAAAATTCGATCAGCGCGATCTTTTCGTACAGTGGCGTCCGTGCCCGAAGAAGATCTTTGTCTCGAGTTAATTTATTCTGCGTCCCTGAAGAAGACAAGATCGCTTTTATAGGGGAAGAGGGGCAACGGGGGTGTTGGTGACTATGCAGCCGCATACTTTTAAGATTTTAAGTCATTCGAGCGATACGTGTATTTATGCTATGTGGGCGTACTTCGAAACTGCTAATTGTGCCACCTACGCGGCCGCGACACTCGCGACCTTGTCTCGTACTGATATGCGTCTCTGGGGGATTTTCGGCGTTTTTAGAATGGGCTCTACGGGCCTATCTGACGCGCACCAAGGCCTCCGGTATTGCACGACCTTGTATAGAGGCTTCGTGGAAGTGAAATGAGAAGCTGTGTAGCGTACGCAAAATTGAGACGTTTAACGGCCGTTACTTTAAAGAAAGAACGCTTAGAAAGAAGGGAGAGGCGTTGCAGTGTTAATTACAGTAAGATTGAATGCCTGATGACTTGAATACGCAGTCGTTTTACCGTCGTGTAGGCGTAGGAAGGACCCTCTGGAAAGGGGGGGGGGGGGGGGGGTGGGGGGGTAGCAGTGTCTCCGTCGGCGTACTACAGCGGAATCTCGTTAAAACGAAGGAATGGTGATTCTCCTTCTAAGCTCGGTCAACACGGGCTACAACGAAGCTACGGCTATAACTAAGTAATCGCAAGACCTCTTCAACTTCGTTATAAAGAAGACCAACTGTAGGTCATGAGCACTGTCGTTAGGTGCTGTCCAATGGGAAGAAATTATTTTAATAAAAATAAATTAGGATTGCTGCGGGTGGGCCGTAAGGCGAGTATGCACCGGACAGTGGATACTGTAAAGTTGACGTCATTGTGGTCACGTGATCGAATTAGGTGATCGCGTGCTTTGAGTGTTCTCAAGAACTCTTTAGTCAGTGGGTGGGGCTAGTGGAGGTCCGGTAGAGAACCGCGCTGCTGCCACAACTTTCTGCGGAGTTCCCTCTTCGCGAAGGAGGTGTTTCAGCTCCTCGACAGCGAATATGCGGCTGGGGACGAGGTGGTGGGTTCGAATCCCTGCACCGGCGCCTGAATTCCACTGAAGGTGAAAGCGCAAACCCATATGCGCAGCTTGTCGATCCGTTTACTATTTTGTTTCATATACACGCTTTCAGAGTTGGAAGGTACTGCAGGGCAGCGGCGTTTCTTTCGAAATAAATCTTGTTAACGCTAAGCAGTGGTAGCAACGCCGTAACGGCGTGCCGAGACGTTTCTGAAGTTAAGTTAGTTTCGGGGAAGCCAGAAAGGCTAGCGCCGGTTAGGAGCGGGAAGCAGCTCGGCGCTACGAGGCAAAACAGCTGACAGCGGCGACACGTACCACGTCGTGGTCGGCGGGTCGCAACTTGGGACACTGGGGCGTCATGACGTCTTCGTGAAACGCGGCTTCTGTGTTCTACGAAGGGAAAAGTTGCCGACATGCGTGCTGCTATAAGGCGTCACGAGCAGGGACGCAGGGACGAGTCGCGCCGAGTTCTCGCCGTCGCCGCTTTCCTCGGGACGCGCGTTTTTGTTTTTTGTTTTCTTTGTATGCGCGCAAAGTGCTCTGGGCTGCCCGTGTGCAGGGCTTGCTTTTCGTTTTGCTTTTTCTGTTGTTTTTACTTGTGAAGTCCCGTGTTGATTAGAGCAAAAAATGTGGGGCTAATTTTAGCATGCGCTGCGCGGCAGGCAACGGGAACAGGAAGTGGACTGTGCATAAGGCCAACCGCCGCTTTGGACAAGATTCACTGGGGTACACCACTCCCCCCCCCCCCCCCCCCCCCCTCGTATCTCTGCCACCCGTTCTACTAAAGCTTGAACGGAAAGCAGTGTCACTGAATTTTGATTGTTTTTCTTCTTCTTTCAGTCTAGATCGGAGAGATTCTTGTTCCTTTAAAACGTTTTCCTTACTTCGTTCGGCGAAAGCCCAACCATCTATGTACACGAGCCTTTGATCGAACTCGAAGCGCTGGTTGCGGCGACAAACACGCTCTACTTCGGGTTGTTACTTCTTCGTGACGGTGATAAGCTGGTTGTCTCGCGCGAGAAAGTGCCGCTGGGCGACTGTGTTTTCAAAGTGCGGAAGTTGTTTTACAACTCTCCTGCCCGTTTGTGCCACTTCCGGTTCGCGACTTTCATTTCCTCGGTCTCTGCAGTGCTACTTCCTCGCATATGAGCGGGAGCGAAAAGTAGAAAAAGGGGAAAAAAAGTTCTTGTTAGCTTCTTTATCTTTATCGCTTGTGTCTTTGGTTACGAGCATTATTATTATCCATATCTCCAATTTCACCATAAAAAAAATATTTCTGTGTCCTTATACTAAGCAGACAGGATATGAACGATCGACTAATGGATGATTCCCGAAGTTATCTCGACTTCACACTGAAAACTGCGCAAAAAACGAAGACACAGAACGAGAAGGCATGACACGGGCGCAGTGTGCCTTCTCGTTCTGTGTCTTCGTTCTTTGCGCAGTTTTCAGTATGCATTCCTACCAACTAGCCCAGTTTACTGTTCTTATTATCTCGACTGCCCGGGTTTAGGCGACTGAAAGCTTTATTGTGGGGGAGGGTGGAAAAGCCAATCGGAGGAACATGTCTCTGGCGTTCTACTGCAAACTGAGGAAGGGGAACGGCTGAAAGGGAAAGAGTAAAAATGGAAAGTGATGTCATAATCAAGTCAGCTGCCATTAGCGTGTCCTCGGTAGCTTTCCTATTCATCTGTTCAAATCAAAGAAGCCAAAGAACGATTAACTGCGCTAAGCGCCAGTCGCTTCCGTTATGACCTTTAGTATTTCTTGAATAGCTAATGACAGCAGAAATGACTGCGTGCAGTACTGTAACGAGGATTTGAAGTAACGGCACTTTTTTGTCTGTGGGTCTAACTGCGGTTGCTCGCTGGCGAATACGAAACCCGGCTTGGGAGCTCTGTTTGTGAGAAGTTCTGCGGAAAGTTGCCTGCCTGCTTGAGAGGAGCTGCTTGTTTCCGGATGCTATGGGCTCTCTGTGGGGCCCAAGGCCGCGCCTTCCGAGAGCCTCGTGGCGTATCTGCCGTCCTTGCCAGTCCCATAAATGCCTCCGTTTGCGGATTTCCCACGGACCGCTACAAAGTGCCCGTTTGCCGAGCGCGGTCTGCCTCCGTAATGAGGCCGACGGAAAGCCTAATGCGCGCGATTGCTGGGAGGGTATTTGCAGGGAAGGCTGTTTTTTTCTTAGCGAAAGAACGACTGCGGTAAAGGAAAATGCGAGAGACGTTAGAGGGACCTGTTTAAGACGATTGTTGTTAGAGCGTTCTTGTGGGTCCTGTTATGGGATTTCTGCTCTTCTGACTTTCATGAGTACAAAAAAAAAATCGTACTGTCGCAGCCTGTGTCGAGATGTACAGTCTTTGTCAAAAGTATACAGTCCAAGGGATCTCCTTCTGAGTACCGCAGCGCAGCTGCTATTGCGTGCTCAGGGACTATAATCTCACGAATGCGGGAGGAAGTCCTCAACCCTCCCAAGACTATTGGACAGTGAATTCTTCTTAAAAACACCGCTAGACGGCTTAGAAGCAAACCCCTTGGCCTGTATATTTTTGACAAAGACCGTACCTTTCATTTTATAACCCGCTGCGGTGTTCAGTGGTTACGGCGCTCGGCTGCTGACCCGAAAGACGCTGGTTCGATCCCTTCCACGGCGGTCGAATTTCGACGAAGGCGCAATTCTAGAGGCCCGTGTACTGTGCGATGTTAGTGCACGTTAGAGAACCACAGGCGGTCGAAATTTCCGGATCCCTTCACTACGGCGTCCCTCATAGCCTGAGTTGCTTTGGGACGTTAAACCCCAATAAACCAAACCAAACCTTTCATTTTATAATGGGCTGCCATTTATTGCCAACTGTTCCCGTGCGCTTCGTTCAAAATTAACTTTACCTGACAGGTGATGAATCGCAGGTTGTAATACATCCGCTAAGGTTTAGGGTGTCTGCACTTCGTTTTTTTGAGCTAAAAAGTTTGTTTTTTTTCTGTCAAGAAAGTTGCAGTCCTCTCATCCCGGCATCTGCATGTTTTGGGTCACGTAAATTGGCAACAGGGCAGCTGTAGCTTTTTGAAAACGTTATGATCTTAGAAAAAATTATTCTGCTGATACGCCTCTCGCGGCATTGAGTAATTCAAACGGGCTTCGTCTCACACGCACCGTCGGAGTTTTCTACGACTATTCAAGCATGCCTTGAGGCTGGAGCGCCCGCTATGAGTGTCCGGGCACTGTGCTCGATTTGTGACCGAACACTTGAAGACGAGTGCGTTTTTTTTAACGTTAGCAAAAATCCCATCGACACTGCCAGTGAAAGCTGACACACACTGGCCTGTTGTCTTACACTAGTGTCACCGTAGCTAGTACTCCGTCGCTCCAGTGTAAACCTACCGATGTTTTCTCGGTCCATAAGAAGGAACAAATTGTATTCCTAGCCGCTACTAACTTAAGGGCCTTGACAACAACCACACCCCATTGCGTGCGAATGACGTCTTTTCATTTTCTGTTCTGACATTTCCCCTTTCTCAGTAGCGGTTTTCCGCTAGATCATATGATATGATGTTGGCGCTTATTTAGCATTGTCTAGCTATTACACCCCAGGCATAGCCAGGCTATGATCCAGGACATGCAGGAGGCATGAGTCAGTGCAGTTCATTAGCTGATCGTCGGGCTTTTCTCAGGCCTGGTCGGTTAATTTTTTTGAGCAGGTGTCGCTCAGAACAATCCAAAGCTGCTGGATTTTAATACTGCTTTTCGCCTCTCAACAACGCGTTATGACGTTGCAGCAAAGTCTTGCTATTTTGCGTTGAGGGGCCTCGCGTATGCAGTCTTGTCATAGAAATGCAGGGTGTCTGGCGAACGGTGCCGTTAGCTTGCACAGAAGCGCGCAGGGGCTTTCTGTTAGGTGGTACGCACCCCCCGAGCTCCCCCGCTCTCAAGCGGTTAAAACGGCGGCAACAAAAGCCGTCGACGCCGCCTCACCGGAACTGGCAGCTGGCCGTCGGTGTTAGTCTGTCTGTGCCTTCTCCCGACCGACGCGACTTTTCCACCTGTGGCGGCGGCAGCAGCGCCCCTCGGTGGGAACCCGCCGGCCCGAGCAGATCTTTCCATTTGTTTACTTCATGTTTTTGCAAAGATGGAAACGGGGGAGGAGGGGGGAGCAAAGAAAGGTTGAGGGAGGTCGAGTGGCTGCCTGCTTTCGCCTCGCTCGCTGTTTGCTTGGAAGGCATCCGGACATCCGGAGGTTGGAATCTCGTCGCCGGCAGTACGTGTGTGTGCCGTAACGCGCGTCGGTGCCGGCCGTTTTACCTTCTTTTTCTTTTTGACAGGCTGCGCGACTTCCTCTGCGGTTTGAGTTTTGCTTTATTCTTTAACGACTGGGGCCGCGCTGAAACAATTCGCTGCGTTTCCTCCTTTCCCCCCTGTCAACTGTCCGTTGTTTTCTCTTTCTCTCTCTCAGTGCACTTTTTTAATGAGGCGTGGGTGGATGGTGAGGGCGCTAGCGTCCAGCCGCCACCCACCACAGCGTGGCGCGACGTCTTTTGTGCTTATAGCTGTTGCCGTGCCGGCGGCATGTGCAACGCTCGCGCGAGGGCGACCTCGACTGCGGCACTGACAGCGTAAGCGGTGCCCCTGAAGTCTGTCTGCAGCACCTGAGCCTCGGCAGGATGCATGCAGCGTGTGTGTGCTAGCCAGGTGCATGACAGGCAGCCGAGATGGCCTTGTACCGCGCTGACTTGTAGAGCGTGAGAATGCAGTGCGCTGCTCAGCAGGGAATACAGATGTGGGCGCCGGGTCTGTTTTGCCCCCGTTCTTGAAGCGCTGCGCTAAATGGCGGATGCCCTTAGCAAAGTCGCAGAATTCCTGCACTTTAAAGCGAACATCCTCAGCAACATTGCGGAGGTATTGCACTAAGTACTGAAGACCTGTAAGCAACGCCTCACAAGTGCTGTCAAACAGTGCATACCCTGAACCCTTGAACAACTCTGCGGAGGAATGCACTGAATAGTAGATAACCACCGCAACGTTGCAGAGGTGCTGTACTGAATGGTACATACATTCAGCAACATTGCGAAGGCGTTGCACTGAATGGTGAAGACCCGTCAGCAACGTTACACAGGTGCTGTGTAAACAGCGCATACCCTCAACAACGCTGCGGAGGAGAACATACCCTCAAGAATTCTGCGGAGGAGTACATGCCCTCAACAACTCTGTGGAGGAGTACATATCCTCAACAACTCTGCGGAGGAGTACATACCCTCAACAACTCTGCGGAGGAGTACATACCCTCAACAACTCTGCGGAGCAGTACATACCCTCAACAACTCTGCGGAACAGTACATACCCTCAACAACTCTGCGGAGGAGAACATACCCTCAACAACTCTGGGGAGCAGTACATACCCTCAACAACTCTACGGAGGACTACATACCCTCAACAACGCTGCGGAGGAGTACAAACCCTCAACAACTCTGCGGAGGAGTGCACTGAATAGAGGATACCCACCTCAACGTTGATGAGTTGCTGCCCTGAATGGTGAACACCCTCAGCAGCACTGCGGAGGTGCTTAAGTGAAAACTGTGTGCAGGTGCAGTGCTAAATAGTGGATACCCTCTGCAATGCCACAATGGTTACGTTCTCCTTAGCACAAGCTCTTCAAGAGATCCCGCGCGGTTGCCGCGTTTCGGCAGAGCCGAAATGCAGAAACGATCGCGCCTATACTGGTAGTTCAAAAGCGTAGCTTTTTGAGCTTGTTGGTGCATGATCATAGCGATATAATAGCGCAGAGTAGGACAGGACACGCGAAGAAGACACGAACAACACGAGCGCTAACTTCCAACAAAATTTTTTATTTCACACATGCAACATATTTAACACCAAAACCACGTCATCACCTGCTATCAGTAACGTTGTCTGAGAAACGATAGTTCTTTATCCGATAAAAAGATAGAAGGAGAGACATGTGTGAGCACTCCTTCTATCTTTTTATCGGATAAAGAACTATCGTTTCTCAGACAACGTTACTGATAGCACAGGTGATGACGTGGTTTTGGTGTTAAATATGTTGCATGTGTGAAATAAAAAATTTTGTTGGAAGTTAGCGCTCGTGTTGTTCGTGTCTTCTTCGTGTGTCCTGTCCTACTCTGCGCTATTATATCGCTATACTGGTAGTTCGACACGCGTCAAGGAACTCTAGCAATGGGCCGAATTCACCGAGAGCCCTGCCCTTCGGTGCGCTTCACATAATGGTTGTGTAGCTACATCACGCCAAAATACGTTGGTTATCGATTACCGACGTTGGATTCCGCGGCAGGTTAAACAAGCGAAGAAAAGCTGCGCCGTAATTATCTAGCTGGACTGGTGTGACTGGCTTCTCAACAAGTTGATTCCCGAAATTTATCAGTTGAATGCAGTTGAGACCACTCTACGTGCAATTAATGCGCTGTTTTTGCGTGGCCTGCGCAGGGAAAATTGTGCTCCTTTAACGCGTTGCCAATAAGTACGGTTGTCAACTGCTCCGTGTAACTATTGCCCCATCCCCCTCCCCGCCCTATGCGCTGAGAATACTAGTCTTTGTTCGCACTTAATTTCATTCATTTATGTAAAAAAGTGGGTGGTGGGCTCCTGTAGAATGAGGGATAATCGTAAAGAATGACCGTGCAGAATAATCATATGCCTTCTATGCATTCATTCAGGAAGATACTGAGTAAGGGGGAGACTAGTGCGCGTTCCAGTGAAGCTCAATGCCTTCGCGTCGTCCAAATTGTGATGCAACGCGCTGTCACTGATCCCACAATGGCGCTGCGCCACCGTCGGACGAACGCAGTCGTGACGCGCGCGCCATTTCGCATGCTCGCGTCCCGAAGAATGGGAATCATCTGCCCCGCCGCCAACTGGGCCACCGTTTCTCGCGTCCGCTCGCTCGTAGCCGTAACGTCATAATTCAGCGTACGACGAAGCGCCACCCCTCCCTGCATATATATACGTATACACGGCTGTCCCGCGGCGTTTACTGCATGCATGCATGTCGTTGCCGTCCACGAATGCGCGTCTCGTGTTGTATACTACGGAGAGAAGTGCTCGTGCTCTGGGAGCATACACTTATACGCTTATGTGCGGGGATGCAAGGTGGGAGGGGGGGGGGGACGCGTTGCATTTGAGACGCACTGCTGTGATCTTCGAAGCCGGTCACGCTGTCTCTCCGGGGCCGCTCCCTGTGCTAATCCTCCGTGAGTGCAGCACACCGTTTCGACTTTGGCTGGCGTGGTCTTTGGGGCTCCGCCACCTTCATTTCCATCGCTCTGATTTCTGGGGGACGAGTTATGCGGGCCCCTTTTTTGTGCGCGCCGACTGCGCTTCGCGTGTGAATGTTTTGTATGCGCGTGGGCGGGACATCTGGGAGTGCTTGGCGCAGGTGTTTTGCAGAGCGACCGCGCGGTGTTCCAGATTGCCGTGCGCGTACCGACGGTGACGCGGAACGGTTATTTATAAACCGAATTAACAAGAGACAGCCAGAGAGCCCCAAGAGAGAAGGGGCAGGTCCGTATGTGTTATAGGAGCGCGCAGGTTGTCGAATTCAGCGCTCGCAAAAGGTACGCCCGTCTCACGGGCACAGTAGTTTTGTGAGGGCGACGCCCTTGAACGCTCCTTAGCCGTTAGATAAGACCAAGCCTCTGATACTCTTAATAAGACGAAAGCTGATAAAGCTGATGCTGATAGGACGAAAGCCTTTAATCGCTCATGAGTGGCGTGGACAGGTGTGTCGCGCTTTCACCAATCCATAGACAATCCAATCCATAGCCTCACATAGACAGCGTGACTGTACTACCGTGCGTCATACTATGTGTAACACTACCTAGACAATTTTAAAGCGCGCCTGCTGGGCCTTCTGTCTGCAGCGGTTGCTGCGCGATCCCAAACTACTTGCTCAAGTGTTCCCGTTAAGTGTGGTTCACTTTGTACTTGTCGGGCGAGAAAAAAAAAATCTCATATCGAGAGAGAGAGAGAGAGATAAATAGGGAGAGGGAAGGAAGACAGGGATGCTAACCAGAAGGGTGTTTTGATTGGCTACCCTGCACTAGAGAAGAGGAATGATGGAATGATGGGATGGGATAGTCATTACTTTTCCGCGTACATGCTAGTTGGAACATTTTCGAAGGCCCCACTAACAGTGAAACTGAACAAAGGTGACCTTTCAAAACGGACACTGCTCGAGACTCGGCGGTAGCTCTTCTCCCTGGCAAGCGCGCTGCTGTAGTTGGCCTCGGAAGCTGCGGTACCTACGCCGCGACTTCTGAATGAAGCCAACAAATGCGCATACGTAGAGCTGCTTCCCGGCGTCAGCTGACCACTGTCCACATCCAAGCCGGTCGCCGATTCATTCGCCGTTCCTAAACTACTGGACAGCCAGGCCTTCGATGTGGCCGCGTACCTGGCATTACAAGGAAAACACGTGGGTACGTGATGCTTCCGCACAAAATCACAAAACAGAGTTCCAGTCTGAGAAGAAAATTTTCGCATCCACGTCACGCCTAGGGTAACAGACGCGGTCTCGCTTTGTGAGCACTCTGCTTATGCCATGCGCATAGCTGCCCTCCTGGCACGAGTCCCAAGAGAACGCTTCTTCAGGCCGCCTTTCGGCTAGGCCAAGAGGAAATAAGGTCGCCGAGTTAGAGAAGGGTATCGATCGTGCGCGGAAGTCTGTGCAAAGCTTACCTCTCCTCCGGCCTCTCGCCCAAATGCGCTTACCTGTGACCTTCGTTCGTGTCCGGTGGACCGTGACTCGGGGAAATTAGTGCCGAAACCGCGGGCCTCGTTCTTCTGCTTCCGCTGGCCTCTGCAGCCGTACCCTGGGCATCGCCGTCTTTGTTGTGCCGACTTTGCACGGTGCTTTTCGACGCTGAAGCCTTGAAACGACGTTCAGCGCCGGAATGTACCCTTAAAAAAGCTTTAGACAGTCTATAGAGTGCCTATAGACTTCTGTCTATAAAGTTTGTTGACTGTCTATGGACAAATCCTGGAGAACAGTCTACAGGCAATACAAATGCCATAGACAGTCAACAGACAATCGATAGATTTATGGCCATACACTTTTAGTAGACTTTTGTCTACAGACAGTCTATAGACTATGACTAGACAGAAAGCAATATCCATAGGAAGTCAATAAAGTCAATAAGAAGTCTATAGACTGTCTATAGACCATTTTTATCATATTGGTTCGAACGTAATAACTACGAGGTACAGTCTTTGTCAAAAATATACAACCCAAAGAGTTTGCTTCCAAGCCGTGTAGCCGGGCTCTTAAGTACATTTGACAGTGCTAAGCTTGGGAGGGTTGAGAACTTAGGTATCACCCGCCTTCGTGAGATTAGGGTCACTGAGTATGCAAGAGAAGCCGCGCTGAAGGGCGCAAAAGTAAACCCTTTGGGCTGTATACTTTTGGCAAAGAGTGCACATGTTTGACGGTAGTTAGAAGCTTCAAAACTGCGCGCCTCCAAACGTTTCGCTGTGTAGCCTGGCCCGTTCAAAGCGCAGAAATTTGGAATTATTCTCTCCTTCTCTTTGGCGTGCGCGACCGGCTGGCTTTGTGACGTTGAGCTTATTTGAAATATAGTGCACTGTAACTTTACTTGTCAGTATCTCGTAGATAAGCTATGCGCTGGCGCTATTACGTCAAGTCAGTGCTGGTACAAGGCCAGAGTCAAGTTCTCTGGGTAGAGGCTTATCCAGGATATAGGACGTACACTTTAAACACGAATCAACCCAGATGGGAGTAGGCTTGGCCTCTACCGTCCTCCTAATCGAGGTTCTGTATGCTCCACTATTTCTGGCACAGATTTGCACCCCCTCCCCCCTCCTCCAAGAAAAAAAAAAGAGTACTTACGGTTGGCTACGGGAGCAGCCCTGAGGTAGATTTTTGACCTGAAAAAGTGCGAACTACTTAGTACTTAGGTGGGTACTCCGTAATTTTAAGAGATCTAGCGTCCTCCTAATAGAGGTTCTATATACTCAACTAGCTCTGGCATAGAATTGCACCCCGGCCCTCCACCCCCTAGAAAAAAAAAAAACGGGTACTAACGGTTGACTACGGGAGCAGGCTTGAGGTATAGATTTGCAGCTTAAAAAGTGCGAAGTACTTAGGTAAGTACTCCGTATTTTTAGGGGGTGAATATCAACCCTATACCTGCTCTCCTTGCCAGCCGTAAGAACTCCGTATTTTTGGGGGAGAAAATCTACCCCATGTCTGCTCCCGTTGCCAATCACAAGTACTCCTTTTTTCTGGGGGTGAAAATGTACCTCAACACTAGCGCAGTATATCGAACCTCGATTATGATGACGCTAAAGGGCAAATATACTCCTATATAGGTTGATTCGTGTTAAGTGAGGCGTACATTTTCATCGATTCTCTAGTTTCGTCATGTAAACTGCTGGCACTGTGAACGATTGCCCTGATCCCTCGGTGTTAGTGCTCACAGCATCCCTGTGAGCTTTTTCATGTTGCTTTTTCTTCGTGTTTCGTGGCCCCTGAACTACGACATGTACACGCGTGTCGAAACATTGATAACATACTGAGCACGAACGCGAGCCAAGCCCGCATACGTTCTCAGGCGGACCACCCTCGGGAATTCGATCACATCCCGTCCCAATGATGCGGGCAGCAACGTACTGCTTGCCGCTTATACGAATCATTCTGCGATTCTCCGAAGCTACCAAGGCGGACCGCTCTTATAGCGGCGCACATCACTTGTCTCACAAACAACAGCCAGGAAACACAGGCTTCAGTCATGGGCGGGGCTGGAAGAATGGTACTAGATGGAACGGCGGTGGCCATCTTCGTCCCGTATGGACCTGGCGCTGCCCTCAATGCCGCCCTTATATTTATACACACACCGCCCCCGAAGAAGCCACGGCTTCCATCTGCCATTTGCTTCGGGTCGGCACTCCACACAATTAGGCCCAGGTCAGCGGCGGGGTTACGAAGTGGGCTGGCGGCCGTGGAAGAAGCTCGAGGAAGAAGCCTTTCTCGGGGCGAAGAAGCTCGGCTTTCTCCGAACGCTGCCGGCACGCAGCGGCCACGTTCCAGACGGCCACGTTCCAGACGGTCACTTCCACTCCAGATGGATTTCCCTCGCTCGTCGCCGTCGTCGAAGACGACGCTGTTCGAGCACGTACACGTGTGCACAGCCGCTCTATTCGGTCGGAATAAATGAAACGTAATGCGGAGCCCTCCTCGTCCTGCTAAAAATACGTTGCTCGTCCCCGTTTCTCTTCTCACGGCTCCTCTTTGTGGAGAAGGGGACACGCTTAACACTGCGCTCACGCACGCGCACGCTTCTTCATCCAAGGGGCGTGCGTAGCCGCTCCGCCGCGGTCCAGCTCCTCCACTCCGTGGTTCGGAAGCGTTCGTCTTCGTGAGTGGCCCAGAAAGGGAGCTCCTATTTGGCGGGGCTTCTGGAAGAGGAGATGGTGGTGGTCGTTGCTTCGGTCTATGGTGTGTCTGTGTGCGTAGATAGCCGCGGACGCCTGTTCTTGGCCACACGACCCGATGACGCCGATAAGCGGTGGTAGACCCGCGGTGGCTTTTTCGGCGCCAGCGTCTTCTCCTGCTTTGGAAGAAAACAAACTCGTGTGCCGCCGCCGCTGTTGTTGAGCGCCTCGCTAAGCGTCTGGCTGGAGGATGGCGGGGAGCGTTGCTCGGTCGTGACTCGTTAAAAGGGAGAAGAGGAAGAGGAACTTTACAGAGATACTGGTCGCCGATATCGCTGGCTGAACAATTGAGGAAGGGGGGGGGGGGGCGCTCTGTTTGCTACCGGATGTACGGCGAGCTTTAGCAAACCTTTTTCTCCTTCTATACGGTGGCGTTCGTTGTCTCCGAGGCCCTTGTTTCGTTGAAAGAAATGCTAAAGACAGTACTGTTCTTAAACGCCAATAGTATAGAATAGAATAGATACAGAGATGGGGGAAAGGCAGGGATGTTAGCCAGAAAGGTTTATGGTTGGCTACCCTGCACTGGGGAACGCCAAAAAATTGATTACAGAGCTGACGCTGTAGTTTTCAGGAAGCGGTGTGTTGTTTGTTAGTTCAGAGAATGATGAGCTGCATGATCTAAAAACCGAGCAGGAGGAAGTGAAAGAAGGTGAATGGACATCAGATAAGATGTGAATGAGAAGATCTAGCGCCATGCACGCCAGCGCGCGTGAAGCAATGGAATTGGAACCTGCTGCTTGATGTATCTATCGTTTATGTGCTCCGCACTGCCTTCATGATATAAATTTGATATTTTGGCGTAGGTCCCTTGAAAGTCAGTGTTTCTTATCTGAAGGCGTTGTGTGCACCTTCGAAGCACTGCTACTGTGATTAAACTGGGTTCCAGAAAGTTCATGCCTTTATACAGTCTGATAACGGTATAATGGATTTGGTCGCTCTTGGCCTTGCGAGAACCTTTGTCGGTACTTCCTCCACCTCTATATATTCTTTAAGCGAGCCCTGCCGACCTCCACAGTTGGCCGAGATCCCTGCCGCCGTGTGGAGGAAAATTCAGATGGAATAGTTGTAGGCTGCCGAGAACAATCCTGCTGAAAGTATAATTCCTATGCTTGCGGGCCGCCACGTTGCTTCTCATAAGCAGAGGCCTTCGCCCTGGAATTTTGGCATGCAGCGGATAAGGCCTTCCGCTCTGTCTAGCTCTCGGTTAAATTGCGAAAAAAAGAAACAATGACCTGGATGATTACAATATTAAAAAAGAATAAGAAGACTGAATGACTTGGGTGAACTGCCTTCAAGAGCACGCGTCATACAGACATTCTTGAAATCCACAATGGGTGCGAAGTATTTGACATCATTGCTGTCTCTTTTCGTGCAGCCCTCCTCTTCTCCCGTCTCACACTTGTCTTCGAGGATAGAGATGCCTTGTACAACAATAATTAACGCCTCTGAACCCTCTATATGCTTGTCGGTGAATGTCTAAGCACATACAGAAGTCAAGTTTCTGTAGTGGTCTACTACCCCTGTAACTTCCATCTCCGCCGATTTCCGGTCGATCAGCCGGCGTACAGCACGCGCTCTTCCAAGTCTTCCTTCTCGTGTGTATAGCACAACGTCCAGGCCACTTACAATCTTGGAATGTCATTATCAACGTTTCAAACATTCCCAGAGCACGCATCCTTTGTCCTTTCACAGCACCATTCCAGACCTCTGCAGTTTCGTGTTGATGTCTGCGAAGATACTCCGAGGAATTTGACGTATTACAACAGCCTAAACTACGAGCCTTCATCTCTCCAGATTCTCCCTTAGTCCACGGTTCGGCCTTGGGAACTATAGGGCATGACCTGTTGACATCTGTTACGAGACATTGACGAATGCGACGTGGTAGCAGCGTAACCAGGCTCTGAACCTTCCCCCAAGCAGAGTTTCCCATGGTCTGTCGTAGAGCGTCTCCTTGAGAGGCAAACTAAAAGCAGAGCCAATTCCAGGCAGTCCAGTAATGAACCTCTGGGCTCTGGAGAAGCGAACGACCCCCTCCTCGGACCGTAGATGGCGAAAGAGTCGTGCTTTCACCTCACGCCGACGCATCGGGTCTGGCCGCGACGACGTCGGTCGTCGGCGGGTGCGGCGGCCGCCAATGTCGGTGGCTCCCCGGCCTCTCCCCGGCGGGGCGCCCCTGCCTTTCGCCAGCCAGAGGTCATCGTCGCCGCTGCCGTCGGAAGGGAACCGGTTCCTTCGCGCCCCCCCTGCGCGCCTTGTCTTCTTCCCGGCCGCGTGCGCGCACCGTGTTGAAAGCCTCGCCGCAGCGGGATCCCGTCTCCGGCTGACTGTGCCGCTGCAGTCTCGGCGGCGGACTTGCATTCCACGCCGCGGCAGATGCAGTCGTTGTGGTCCCCCCACGGACCATGGGTCGCTGCCAGTCGCCGTCGAGTACGGCGCCCCTAGCTGGCGATTGGAATTGGCGTTGCAGGGGCGACCAGTCACGAACTCGCTGACGGCCGTTCTCAGCACCCGGTTCCGATTCTGACTGAGCCTGCGTGTGGCATATGCCTTCCCTGGTGCGGTCTCTTGCGTGTGTCTTTGACAATAAGGAGGGAGGGGGCTGCAGATGCTAACATAAGACACCACTGTATGATTATCTCTACTGCACATGCTCCCTGTTCAGCCCACCGCAGTTCATTATCAATCAGAACAAAGTACGGTGTATTTGCACAAACAGTTTCTGGGGTTTACGGGTGGATAAGGTGCCGTCTTTAACCACTGGAGTTTCCTGTTAAGTGTCATCTCTACTTTATCGGTTTTGGGTGGTTCTCAGCAGTTCATTTCAGAGCAACAAGTATCTTTATAGTGAGATGGCCTCCACATGTGCGATTTGTCTTCTCTTCAGGTTTTGAAGCTCGGACCTTATAGAAAGTCTTCAGCCTGGTGTGAATTAGGGGCCTTGAGTACGCCCACTAACTAAAAGCCAACGTGGTACTGTCGCAGTTCAACAACCGTGCCATATATGTAGGGTCAGGTCTGTGATCTTAGCTGTGGACGCTTCAACTCTACCGCGACGTTGTGACTGCTGCGCTCGGCAAAAAATAACGAAACTTTATTTAAGAACTTTTCCCCACGGATGAGTAGGTGTAGGCACTCCTTAATGGGCATAGGCGAGGTTAATCTGGCAGTCTACCTGGCAGGTTACTCCAGACGAGGGTGATGACGATGAAGCGAAACACACTCACGCTAAACTCTCGCACATACACACACACAGGAATGCCACAGTGTGCGTATAAGACCCGTGTCCTTAAGAAATATTAAGAAGGCTTTCGTAGCGTGTAGTGCCGAGGCTGCGTCACGCCAGGGTCCCAAAACATTAGCCAGGGCTTGGGTGGTGTGTTGCATACGTATATTGGGTACTTGAACTACTAGGCTTTGAAGTAGTAGTGATTTTCCCGCTACTTTTTGTAATCTAGCTGCAGGCTGAGGCTGGAGACGTATCGAGAGTTCTTTTCAGAGCGAATAGGGATGTCCTGGGATCTTAGCGATGCTCTCATCGAGTTAGCTGTTCTGCTGTACTGCAATGGAGCAAGCTGCAAAATACTTCATGTGTTCGTGGAAGCTCAAGTAATAGCGGCTCTCGATTTATTTTATTTTGTCGCCACGACAGTAGTGAGACTTTCAGAAAATAATAACGTCCATTGTCGCAATATGTCGTAACCTTTCCCCTGCCCCCCCCCCAATGAGAATTTGACCCAAGCTGGCATAACCTACATGGGTGAATTGATGCTCTTTAGGGGCCTTGCCTCCATCTATGTCTGGTACTGAGGGGCGTTGAGATGAGGAATAGAGGAGCTTTAAGAAGACGGGGGGGGGGGGGGGGGGGGGGGGGGGTCTATGAACATAGAACCATTGCTTTCACTTCTATGCCTCTATGGAGTGCGGGACGTCTGAGAGTTCATTGTTTACATTGTTTTTCATGCATCCGGCCCGCCGCCATAGGAACGCATGCCAACGACACGCAGTGAGGATTTTCCGCTAGTCAGCTGGTAGCCGCAAGAAGTGGTTAGAACGTGCACGCAGTCGACCGCTGCATTCGAATTGATTACACCGCCCCTGCTGGCGTCCGGACAAGAGAACAGTCAGCGACGCCTTGTGGGCTTCTGCCCGCTACGGCGCGTGATTTACTCGCGCTCGGTTCAGTTGGGGGCCGTCTACGAAGGTGAAGTGTGCGGGGAAGGGGAAAGCGGTGCAATCTTTTCCCTGGGCGTCGGCCAGTGCATGCCACCAGTTTGCCGCGCAAGCCCCCAGACGGAGCTGCTGCTGCTGCTGCTGCTGCTGCTGCCGCCGTTGTTCCGCGCGCCAGTGTGTATGGATCTTGGGATGGCCGAACCCGGTTGGGTAGCGCGCAGGCCAGGCTGAAGCAAGTACGTGACCACGGAACGCCCGAGAAAGGATGCTGGCCTGGCACGGCGAGCTATGAGACGCATTGAGGGGGAAGTGCTAATGTTACGCCGGGCCGCCTTTTTGTCTCGGTGTTTACTCTTGAGACAGACACGTCAGCGTTCAAAGTTCACGCTATGTATATTTCAAGACTTTCGCGCGTTTGACTCTCCCCATCTTTCTTTCTTTCTTTCTTTCTTTCTTTCTTTCTTTCTTTCTTTCTTTCTTTCTTTCTTTCTTTCTTTCTTTCTTTCTTTCTTTCTTTCTTTCTTTCTCTCTTTCTTTCTCTCTTTCTTTCTTTCTTTCTTTCCCTTACAAAAAAAGTTTGAGACACTCTATAGTGTGTCTATAGACTTCTGCCTGTAAATTCTATAGACTGTCTGTAGACAAATCCTAAAGAACAGTCTATAGACAATACAAATGCCATGGACAGTCTATAGACAATCTATAGATTTATGGATATACACTTTCAGTAGACTTATCTATGGACACCTATAGACTATGACTATACAAAAAGAAATATCTATAGGAAGTCAATAGATTCAATAAGAAGTCTATAGACTGTCTATAGACCATTTTTATAAGGGATTCTTTCTTTCTTTCCTTCATTCCTTCTTCCTTTCTTTCTTCATGCCATCTGCTACTGCATACAACCGTCTTGTGGGGGTCTGGGAAAGCTACGCAGGACGTTCACCAGATTTTCATAGCTGCAAAGCAAACAATGGGGTGAGGAAAGGTGCGTGCCCTGTACAGGTTCGTTTGTTGGACCTTCAGCGCTGGCTGGACGGCGTCGGCATGGTTACCTCAGGTGACACTCCCGTTCTTGCGTACGCTAGCCTCATTGTTTACATGGCTTCGCCATCTGGGGTCTTAACTGCCCTCTCTGCAATCTCGCTGTCGTCAGTCGAGGCAGTGAGCCGAGGAGAGTGAACCGACCTGATTCTCTTACATTTCTCCTTATGATTTCGAATATGAGATCACTGGAGGTGGACACACTAACAGGAAGTTTGCTGCAATCACTGCGGAACATCAGCAAATCGGACGTCAAGGTGCAGGGTCGCAATTCGTGTGCGCGAACTGAAAAAGCTCACCAATTAAAAGATCTCAATACCAGATAGTTTAGGGGGAGTCACTGTCACATATTCGACATTTTGCTTTCGCGCCAGCCTGCGATGAAATTGAGAGGACATAGTAGTAGCGCTAAAAAACAAGGACGACAGGGTAGAGAGAGACGACAGGGTAGATTACTATGTCCTCTCAATCCAAACACCAACTGGCCCAGCTTTCTGCCTTAACTGCGATGAAAATTTTCTGATGTACAGGGTCCTTCAAAATATGTGCGAACACGGCGAAGCGTGCCCGCGCTCCGCGGAGCGTCAGCGCATCCGGCGTGGTCGCGCATCGAAACAATGTGGCGCATGCGCACAGCAGACTGGAGGCGGTGCTTCGTGTCGTCTGCTACAGCACGGAAGCGCGCCGTGCTGTAGCAGACGACACGAAGCACCGCCTCCAGTCTGCTGTGCGCATGCGCCACATTGTTTCGATGCGCGACCACGCCGGATGCGCTGACGCTCCGCGGAGCGCGGGCACGCTTCGCCGTGTTCGCACATATTTTGAAGGACCCTGTACAAGGCATCGAAATCTGTCGCCGGTCTGAGCTGATTGATAGTCAGGAGAAGACTTTGCCATGCGGTGAACGTACTCTGGCTGATCATGATGGTTACTGTAATAATGGTTGTGATGCTTACCATAACGGCGATGGTGCAGCAGTCGGCCGGATCGGAAAGAAATGACCACAGCACCGCCGGCCTAGTTAGCGCGTCCGCCTTGCGGGAGGTGCGGGGTTCGATCCCCAGTGCCGTCGGGTACCCACCGGTGGTACAGTGGGAACAAGCTTTCCCTTGACGTGGTGGCTTACCTGGGGTGAAATGCTTGTGGAATGCGTCTCTGGCCCTACCTTCCTTTACAAAAGTTTTATAGACTGTCCATAGACTTCTGTCTATAAAATCTATAGACTCTCTGTAGACAAATCCTAGAGAACAACCTATAGGCAATACAAATGCTATATACAGTCTATAGAAAATCGATAGATTTATGGCAGTATTCTTTTAGTGGCCTTTCGTCTATAGACAGTCTATGAACTATGCATAGACAAAAAGAAATATTTATAGGAATGCAGTAGAGTCTATAAGAAGTCTATAGACTGTCTATAGATCATTTTATAAGGGTTGACTAGAACGACTTACCTTGTGGCAAGGCGCTCTTTATCCGGAGCTTCCCTCCTGCCATAAAATTAACCGTTATCAAGATTGCGTTGTCCATGTTGCTTCCGGCGGCTCGACTTCCGGGCACCTCTGACATGGTACGCTAACGAGCAAAATTCACGGGGACACGTAATTACCTTATGTGTTTGCATTGCGATCGAACTATAGAAGCCGATGATGCCTTTACCGGAAGTCGAAGCCACTTCCTGTTTAGTGACGTCACTTCCGGCCGGCCAATTGGAACTACTCGGTCTGGTGACGCGTCACTTCCCTCCAGCCAATGGGCGAATTTTATGACTGATGACACATTTTTTTCCATCCCGATGAGGCTTTTAATGCTCTAGAATTTATACACTAATAAACCAACTAGTTACTAGACTAAACTTAAAAGCTGGGACCAAGCGTGTGTCGAGTGTACTACCCTTATAAAAATTGTCTATAGACAGTCTATAGACTTCTTATTGACTCTATTGACTTCTTATAGATATTGATTTTTTCTATTCATAGTCTATAGACTTTTTATACAGAAAAGTCTACTCAAAGTGAGTGTATGGCCATAAATCTATAGATTGTCTATAGACTGTCTATGGCATTTGTATTGCCTATAGAGTTTTGTCTATAGGCAGTCTATAGACTTTATAGACAGAATTCTATAAACACTCTATAGACTGTCTAAAACTTGTTTTGTGTGGGTACGTGCTGCGCAGCGCCTTACCCCGGTCCGGCGCGCGCACTACTGAGGCGTCTCTTTGTTCCTAGGCCGTAGTGAAGTGGGCCGGCGTGAATCGCACTTCGTGTCCAACTCCTGTGCCGCGTCCCACTTGGCTGATGGCTTCCGCGTCTCGCCGCAGAGCGCACGGCGCGTGTAAAAACGCCTCGGAGGCACGCTTCGAACGAGTGTGATTGTTGTTCGCTCACACAGACGCACATCACGGTGGCGCTGTTGTTCCGCCTCAAGCTCGCCGCTGTTTCCAGTATTATACAAGCGGTAATGTGGGCGCGAAGCTAAGGCATCGCGCTCCGTCGTGAGTGACGTGATAGTGCCTTAGTTTTGGTCTTTTTTTTTCTTTTCAGTGACTCGTGTGCAGGGCCGTATCTCGAATTTTGCGCGCTGTACGGCTGTAGCGTGGAGTATTGTTCAGTGTTGTTAACGCGACCACGCGTTGTTCCGTTCTATTTATTCATTCAAATTAGGTTATACTTCTGCTACGTGGCCCGCAGCTACCTTAGTCTTGTGGCTTGTCAAAGCATGTAATTTATTATCTCGTTTCGCGGCTTTTTCTGCAGCAACCGGTCGACCTTTATGCACTATGGCTACGTTTGCATGGCCATTCATAACTTTTTGACTGATAGTTGGACCTGCGAGATAATAAGAAGTGATAAGCACTGACCGCAAACACACGCTGTCGCTAAGTCCTAAATGATGATGATCATTACGGTCGTGATAAATTTTAATTGGCAAGGGCAGCTCTGACCGAACAGCGCCATGACACAAGGAAGGTATTTTCGTCTGTTGAAGATGGGGTCGAAGACCCATTTCCTAGCATATCGGGCCAGAGAAGCCGAACACCAAGCGAATGAAATGCTTCTTATCAACTCTTCTTATCACCGGTGGGTACCCGGCATCAATGGGGGTCGTACCCCGCACCTCTCGCATGCGCTGAGGATGCTCAGACCACTAGGCCATCGCTGCGATTCAAAGCGCCGAATACACGAACACTTATTTGCTATTGTCTATCTTTGTCTCCGCTTTTATGTCGATCAAGGCGCTTTTACAGCCGTACCCTAATATCTCCTGGATGTCGCTATGTCGTGTTGCTTCGTGTTCACATTTGTCTATGGCTATCCGGGCGTATATGATTGCGGATTCCTATTTCTTTCTTTTGCTGGATCTTACTGGCGACCACTTGAATCGTACTCAAATGGTGTAGGTCGAACGTTTTGTCTTTTCTTCACTAGACCACCAGGAAACTGTAGAAGAACTGCAGATTGGGTTAGTTGGAGTTGATTCATAATGATGGTTCAACAGCGCAAACACACACAGACCAAGAAAGAGACAAGACACACACAAGACACACTTTGGTGTGTGTGTCTTGTCTCTTTCTTGGTCTGTGTGTGTTTGCACTGTTGGACTATCATCAGGAAACAACGGCTATCAACTTGGAATGCGTTGGACCGTGTACTGCCGCCCGTCGCACTGCATATCTTACTCACTGTGGTAACTCTTCTGGAGGCGATGATGTGATAGTGACGTTATGATGGGAATGGTGTTTAATCCCTTCACCTTTCACATAGGGCGGAGTAGCAGGCCGGGGGCACATGCCTCCGACCAATCTCTCCGCTTGTCCTATCATTGAACTTTCTCTCCTTCTCTATTTGGCTTGCAAGAGCAGGGACTGGTTCGTAACCTCTTTCTCCACAATTCCTTTGCGCAGATTCGGGGCCCAGCGCTGCTAGGCTGGACCTTCGGCAGAAGCGCGGCGCCAACATGGCCGACCAGGATGACCAGCAGCTGATCGGCTTCGACGACAGTCCCGTGGTGCTGCCGGAGCCGAAGAAGGGCGCCGCGGCCGCCGTGGCCGCGAGCCAGTCCGAGCGCATCCTCAACTCCCTGAACGCCGAGAAGAGCCAGATGGCGGCCAACGGCCACAAGGTCGAGGAGACCACCAACGGACACCACCACGAAAACGAGCCGGCGACCGGCAAGGCGGCGGTCAACGGTCATACGCCGAAGACCGCCGAGCACCACACTGAAGCCGGCGAGCCGGTCTACACTGAGGTGCCCGAGGACAACATCTACGAGGAGGTGATACCCGTGCAGGACCAGAAGCCGGACGTCGTCGTGTCGCCACCCGCCCAGGTCAGTGTCGGCAACACTGAAAGTCGTGCGCCCTCTATTGCTCCTTTTCTATGCTTCTTACAATGCGCAGTTCAGCTCCATTCGTAGTTTGGTTAGTAACTGTTTAAGTTATTTACCTTATCGCCACCCGCCCAGGTCAGTGTCGGTAACATGGAGAGTTGTGCACCCTCTATTCTTTCTTTTCTATGATTCTTACCATGCGCAGTTCAGCTCCATTCGTATTTTGGTTAGTAACTGTTTAGCTTATTTACCTATGCTGTAGATGGCTGCTGATCAGTCATGATGGGGCTACTGTAGTTACGTAAGGCACGCGACATTTTATTCGCAACATGCGCGCTTTATCATTTGACTACGCAGTCTTAGATTTGTCGGGGCAATATTTATAGTAGGATAAAACTTAAGAAAAAAACAGCTGCTAACGCGGTCCGCGGCGTCCTCTATTACTCCGCTGGTCAATCGCAACAGCATATGAAATCAGCTTTTTGATGTTTGACTATATCAGACAATCCACGTATCAAAATTCTAGAACTCATAATTTTTTCTTGTTATAAGTTTCTTGTTTAGGTAATACGAAACTACTTTTTCGTCTTTGAGAAATTCTGTGCGCGGAGGCTCAATGTGGGCGGAACTTCACTGCAGACTTAAGTTGGGTTATACCATTGGCTGGGAACCTTTCTTATTTGTCTGCTCGTGCAGAACTCACTCCCTTGCCTTTGCTCGTAAAGATGTTCAACCTTCTTTGTTACGTCCGGGGGGGGGGGGGGGGGGGGGGGGGGGGGGGGGTTGCTGGTGTACATTCCAAAAGTGCCTTGGGAAGGATGGGGTTTATGAATTACGACCACTGCACATTGAAAAAAAGAAAAAGAGCAAATTCTGCGAGACCTTCACACTTTTGCCTGTTTTAACACAGATGTTGCCATGTTATCTCGCAGACTGCCACGACCGAGAACGGCGGCGCGACAGTTCTTTACGACGACTCTTCGCTGTCCAGCGAAGTGTCCGCCGAACTGTCTCCTCCCCCATCCAACATCGGGGATTGCGGCTCTAACGGCACAACGTTGTCCGACCCCGAATGTGACGCCGCCATGGCCGAGGCTTCTTCGCCAGAGTCCCACGCCGACATACCTTTCGTGGTCGTCCAGGAGTCCACGCCCGTCGATTCGGAGCAGTCCAACGATGAACGGGCCTCTGAAGGTACTCCGGAGCCAGCCGCCGAAGAGACGTGCAAAGGCGAGCCTACAGCCACGGTTGAAGCGGCGACCAAAGTCATTTCCAAAGCCGAAGCCATAGTCGAACCCTTGGTAGAGCCCGTCGTCTTGCCCGTCAAGAAGAACGACGTCTCGGCGACTCCGCGTGACACGCCGTCCGAGGTGCCTCGCTGCACCGTTGAGCCGACGGTGCTGGCTGCGGGCCTAGAGTCGGCTCGACTCGTGCAAGTGGAAGCAGAGTTCACGAGAGTGGATGATGTTCAGTTTGTGGAGCCCGAAGACGCGGCGCGCTGCGCCGTCGTGGCGACCGAGTCGGCGCCGGAACAGGAGGTCTTCGAGGATTGTCAGGGCGATGCGGACGACACTGCATCGTCCATCCTCACGGCCACGACTTCCTCTCATGATGAAGCTTTTGCCGGGGAACAAGAAACGGAACAGGAGTCCTTGTCCGTCGATGACCATCCATGTCACGAGATTGCCGAGGAGTCGGCGCCTGTAAGTTTTGCCCTTTCGCATGTCATGTATTGCTACCATTATGCTTATCAAGGGAGCAACGGTCTCACCGGTGTCGAGTTGAGCATCTTAAATAGTGAAGCGCTAACCGTTTCCTCTTTTATGATGTCACCAAATCAGCTAGACATTGTGTACGTTAACTTCGCGAGCACTGACCTCACCGAACGTAAGACAAGCTGTTTTATGACATTGTTTATGTTTTGAAGTCTCTGGCAACTACAGGACAAAAGACGTTGTGGGGCTAGTTGGTGAAGCATGGTTTCTTGAAGAAGCTTTTTTAGCACTACAAAAAACGAGGACACAGAAAGAAAGAGGTACACAGGACGGGCACTGACTCCAACTAACTTTAATGAAGCTGACACATTCAGCATTTTGTTCACAATGAAGGACCAGAGCGCATGCGGGGGGGAGGGGGGGAGGGGTAATTTCCGGTAGATTCATGCATCCGCAGTTAAATTTCGACCAAATGCGTAGATTGTTTAGGACTGTTGGGAAATCGACCGATATCGCCGCGGTTTTTGCGTCACCTTCGCTGTCTCAGGTATTTGTATTACTTCAAAGCCATCCACCTTATACGCAGGCGTTTTAATTATTAGGAGCCCCGTGGGGCCAGAATCCGTCGTCGGTCACAAAAGTCGCCAATTGGCTGCGGGGTAGTGACATCATCAGACCGGAGTATTCAATCCATTAGCTGGAAGGAGGTGATGTCACCAGACGGAGAGCATTCCTATTGGCCGGAGTGAAGTTACGTCACTTACGGTAAACGCAACAAAACCTGCTAATACAATCGCATTACGAACAGTAATAGAATTAGGTGTGCCTATGATATGTTTCGCAGCGTCTTCGCTTGAGGACTGAACGTGAAAGGAACTTTTTGCATGCTGGTGATTTCTGCCCAGGCTTCTCCTTCCCGGGAGCCAACGCTGGTGGCCGCGCAGCCTCCCGCCGACTCCTCCGCGTCTCCGAGGCACGAGACACGCCACCTGAAGCAGAGTACCGAGGACAGCATTGTCGCCCGCGAGATCCGAGCCCAGAAGGAACGCGAGGAGATGATCGCGCGGGAAAGGAAGCTCGCCCAGGAGGCCGCCAGACTGAGCTCGGGACCCGAGAAGCCGCCGTGCGAGAAGGCGCCGCCGGCCGAGCCGCCCAAGCCTGCGCGGCTGACCACCCCGCAGCTGTCCATCCCGTCGGCGCCGTCGCCCCACAGCTCGGTTCCCAGCCCGGCGCCGTTCCCGGCTCCCATTGAGAAGCGCTTCACGTGCCCGTCTGACTCGAAGATCGCCGACGAGATCCGGGAGCTCCAGGAACGCGAGGAGGAGCTGCGGGAACTGCGGGAGCGCCTCCACATTCAGGTATGGAATTTCACCTCTTGCAGCTCCCTACGAGCCACCGCGAACAAGAACATAGATGACAGGCTGGATTCTGAACTAGAAGCCGGTAGGCTGATCACCGCTTGTTGCGAGACGGGTATTAATGCGTTAGCATTAGAACCCACATGTTCGGAGAATGTGTCCGTCCGTCTGTCCGAAGCCGCAGTCTGTAGGTGGAAGAGTGGAGAGAGGGAAATCGTCGACTTTCTGGGGAGGTGGATTGAGGTGAAAGTGGTAGAGGCGAAACGAAGAGAGGGTGGGAGGTGACGGGTGGTGGAGATTGGGGAGGGGGTATGGCGTATTACACTGCGATTGCTAGATTGGATCGGGGGAGCAAAGCGGGCGTACATGTCATACAGTAATTGACAGACTAAATCACGCCACCCGCACGCACCTTATGAACCCATCAGCGGCAGCGATTGCTCCGTCCGGAGGGTACACTAATGCTAGCGCATGCTCTGTCACATCAATGGCATTGATCATCTAATTTTCCGACAGCAGGTCCATGATCTGCTTGTCCTTCTAGTTTTTTTGTCTCCACACGGCACATTTTGAGAGTGATTGGTTAGCATCTGTAAGCAACTACACCAGTTCAGTAGCGTACTTTTCACTTTCGCTTATCCTTGACACGGACGATATTAGAACATTTCGACGCTTCACGTGCAGGGCACTGACGGTGGGCACAGAACTAACAGCGCCAGCAGCAGCAACAGCACCACCACCACCGACGATGGCGCCATCGCCAACGGCGTCACTAGTCCCATCGCCTCATTATCGTCTGGCAGCGGCCTGTCGAGGACCGTGAGCGTCGAGTCGCTTCCCCCGAACGGCTCCGCCATCCACACACCCTTCGGACCGCGCAGGAAGGACAAGATAACGGTGCGGCCTCTCTCGGACGGCACCGAAGACTGCGCTCCGTCGCCGACCTTCGTCTCGCACGGTGGCGAGTCCCCCATCGAGCGCGAGATCAGGCTTGCGCGAGACCGGGAAGAGGCGCTCAGGAAGGAGAAGGGACTCCTCGGACAGCTTCAGGCAGAAGGGTTCGTCAAGAAGGGCGAGTTGGCGGCGTCGCCTTCTTCCGCGACCTGCAAGAGCGCCAAGGTCGTCGCCACCACCGCCACACCTGTCGTGGGCAACGGAGTGCGCGGAAGCACGCAGAAGATTCTGGCCACCTCTCGCATCCAGCAGGAGATCGAAGAGCAGACTCAGCGCGAGATGGCCCTCAGAGAGTCTGGCCACATCCAGACCATCTCCCAGGAGAGGACCGACTCCAAGGTGACCAGGATAGGGAACGAGACGGCGTCTGTCCAGGCCGTCGTGGCTCCGTCGACGCACACGCCTAGCCCCAGGAGAGTGTCCCCGTACGAGTCGTCGCTCCCCAACGTCGAGATATTCGAGAAGACGCCGGCCGTCGTTAGTCCCGCCCGGGTGTCCTCTCCGACGACGGCGGCGACTCCTTCCGGAGTAGCCACGGCGGTTGCCAAGGCAACCAACGGCCACGTTACCAATGGTCACGCGGGAGTGAAGACGCCGCCCGTGGCCAACGGCCGCGGAGTGAGCATGCAGAAGTTCCTGGCCAGCCGGGGAAAAGAGCTCGCCTTCACCAGTCCTCCGCAGAATGGCGCCGGAAGCGTGGACAAGGTCGCCTTCGAGTATCGGGAGTTGAAGCCTCCGCAGCTGCAGAAGGGAGCCAGCGACGCAGTGCGCAAGGGCCTGGTCACGGCGGAGACCAAGATCCAGGAGGAGATGCGTGCCATGAAGGAACGCGAGGAAGAGCTCAGGTTAGTATGGCCTAAATGGCTGTACTATTGATGTCATTGTGGTCTCGCACCGGCTCCCTACACGCAGCAGAGAACCCACAATCACGCGCGAAAGTTAGTGAGCCCTTCCCGGCGACTTTTCATGCTCGCACCTTCATCGGTTCCTCGCACCTGCGTATACAAGTTGAGAGGTGCCTATTGGTGAGGTTCTTTCAAGCGTCACGCGGGTACCATGACCGCGGCCAATAAGCGGCTCAGCTCCGGCCGGTCAGGCAGCTCTGCCCCCAGAGCTGGGGCCGGCGGAGGAGCGCGACTTTTCAGTGTGCAAAAAGTGGCGAGAGGAGAGGGAAAGGCGCGAAGACGCTGAAATTCAAATTTTGACGACAAATGACTCAGCTTCTAAAAAGCGCATTAAAAAATTTCTTGCTGGACAATATTACATGCGAGTCATACTGTAACTTTAGAGCCCCTTTGAGCAGAACTGCCTTACTGAGCTTCTTGATAGCGACTTTGCTTGGCGCGAAAAAGGTGCCTTAGGCGACGCAGGTGACCGTTATCGGATTTGACTAGCTTACTGATAACTTTTCGTGCACACTTGTGTACCATCTTGCAGAAAATAGCAATAAATTCAATCGTGTGTTTTATTTTCGCGTCATCTGTCTCGGTGCCATCCTTTTGCCTCTGGAGAGATTAGCCGTAAACAAAGCAGAAAGCGAAGCTCATTAACCGAGCTTTCGAGCTCTTCCTTGCATGTGCTTCCTGCTGTTCCAGTATTGAGAGTGTCAGATTCCTCGGATCAGTTGTTACATTGCGAACGGCGCAGCGGCTGGTGTGCGTCTGGTGCTGCATATCACATTAATCACAAGGCATCTTGCTGAGCTTGCCCAGGGATTCTCCCACGATCCTCTGCCCATTTGCACTGTATTGTGTTTCTCCGCACTGTGACAGCACATACGAGGATATTCTGTGGGTGGGACGCTTCTACAAGCATTGCCGTTGCTAATAGCGTGCTCATCATCAGCCTGACTACACCCACTCCAGGGCAAATTCCTCTCCCATGTCCCTCCAATGAACCCTGCCCTTTGCCAGCTGCGGCCACTGTATCCCCCCAAACTTCTTAATCTCATCCACCCACCTTATTTTCTGTCGCTCCCTGCTGCGTTTGCCTTCTCCTATAGAATCCACTCCGTTACCCTTAAGGACCACCGGTTGTCTTGCCTTCGCATTACACGGCCTGCCCAAGCCCATTTCTTCCTATTAATTTGGACTAGGATGCCATTAGACGTTCTTTAAACGCGACAGGTTTAGTGCCACCGTGTCAGAAAAAATATTCCGGCGCCGGCGGCCGTTTGAAGCCTCGCAGCCGGGCCACCGAGGTCACGTGACCTTGTGGCGTCATGACAGCCTTGAGGCGCCATGACACCGATTGTGAGCAAACTGACCACCGCCCTGGCAGGTGGCTGTTAAATCAATGACTGATATCGAAAAAATTCAGGGGGCACTTTGACTGTCTAAAGTGCGTAGAGGCGAAAGCGTTTTCCGCACCACTTTCAGTGCTTCTGTGGCACTGGTGGCGTCACATGTAATTGAGTACTAATTACTAAGTGATGACAAATCACTAATTAATAGTTAATTACTGATTAATGCCTGAATACTAATTAACTGCTAATTAAGCTTAAGCTTCGCCTTTAGGAGTGGAACGCGACAGCGTGTTGTAGCGCTGCCAGGGAGTCCACGGAACGCCACCACCCGTTCGGCGCGATGCCTTGCCGTTTCAACGCAACGGTTTTTGAGGAAAGGAAATGGCGCAGTAAATCTCTGTCATCTCGGTGGACACCTGAACCGCACCGTAGAGGAACGGAGGAAGTGGGAGTGAAAGAAGAAAGACAAAGATGGCCCGTAATGAAGAAAATGAAAATTGTATTTGAGGAAAGGAAATTACGCAGTAACTGTCTCATATATCTCGGTGGACACCCGTCAAAATTCAGGGGGGGGGGGGGGGGTGCACTTTTTTGACCTAAGGTGTGGTCACTGATGTGTGGTTAAGATGTTAAGCTTCGCCTCTAAGAGTGGAACGCGAGAGCGTCTTGCAACGCTGCCAGGGAGTCCATAGAACGCCATCGCCCATTCGGTTCTACGCCTCGCTCGTCGGTAAATTGTTTTTTGAGGAAAGGAAATGTATTTCTCTCTCATATCTCGGTGGACACCTAAACCTCGCCGAAAGAGAAGGGAGGAGGATGGCAGTGAGCGAAGACACCGTATTCACTAGACGTGCCTTTGTTCATTCCAAACCATCGAGCTGGCATGGTGGAGTGGATAGCATGCTCGTCTCGCATTCCGAAGACCGGGGTTCGATTGCCGAGCTCGACCAATTTCTTACTAGGTTTTATTTATTTATATGGCCTGACTAGAGAAGTTAATTAGGCTAATTGGGTAATTAAGCAATTAACTAAGCTCAGTCCCACTTGGAGCATCACTACATGGTCCCTTCAATTGGTTGCATGGTTACTAGCCAAAGTACAATTGGCCCCGTTTGAAATTGGCGCAGTGTGACGTGACGACTGTTTCGACCAACTGAAAAGCGTGACATTCTCTGTCGACAACTGCTGCTTACAACGATGAGACATTAAAGGCTTTCGCCTTAAAAGTTGCTGGGGACAAGCAACTTGGGTCGCACAAGCCCCATCAGTGGCAGCACCTGCCATCGCAGTGCAGTGGCACATCGCTTGATTTAACCGCTGCACCACGACGCCATGAGTGATATAAGGACTTCTAGTGTCCTATGACTGTAAATTCGGGAATTACCAATTCTGTTTATACGGGCATTAACGCTATCACGTCGAAAACTGTAGAAGTTAGAGAAATCGGATGGTAATTAACAATGAGGTTTTTCTTTCCGTTTTTACAAAGTGCCTTGATTCTGGCAGTCCTCCGGTCCATCGGAATTTGGCCGTCAAGCAGTGATTTGGAAAACCAAACATATAGATATTTAGCTACCCATTCCGCATACCTCTTCAGGAAATCATTGGGAATTGATCAGGACCAGAAGATTTTTTTAGTATCTATGTTCAAAAGCATACTGAAAATTTCCTGTTCACTGATTACATCTGTTCGGCGGTAAATCTGAAGGAAAATTGGGGTAACGTGTCATTATCTTTTGTGAAAACAGATTTGAAATAAAGATTAAATGCATTTTTCTCCTGTTTGGCGTAGGGTACTAGATTGCCATCAATGATAAATGCATCGCAGTCTGTAGCAGCAGGGGAATAGGGCTATGGCCATGTAAAGTCCAGAAGAGCAAGGTTCCGGGCTAGTTGGTAATGCATTTATAGTAAGAAACAGTGCGCAGGAACACGGACACACGAAGAAACGGCACACACGAGCGCTGGATGAAGTTCAGAAGAGCAAGGTTCCCGGCTAGTTGGTAATTTCATGGCTATGGCCATGGTCGATGGGGATTCATTTCGGAGCTTATGAACCCCTCATTCCGAGTTTGTCTCCACAGTGTTTCGTTGTTGTTTTCAGGCGCCAGCGTCTTCGACTAATGGGCCAGTCCCAGCCGAACCTGAGCCTCTTCGAGGGAAGCACGGCCCTCGAGTCGGAGCACGTCACCGATGGGCCCGTCCTGCAGCGCGTGGGCAGCAATGCGAGCCTGCCGGAACAGGCCGCCGCCCCCAACGGGTCGCCCGAGGCTGCCAACGTGCGTATATATTATAACTGTCCAGTATAGCCTGTGCAAATCGTGCCATTTCTCATCGAGACGTCTGGACCACTGTCCAGACAAACGACAGAACCGTGTAGAAAGTGCAACAGAATGTTCCATAGGTTTGTCGTACGACAGATTTTTCTGTTGTGTTGTATTTTTTGTCGCACTGTAGTTATTTGTGGAGTACTTTTTGTAGTCTGTAGTTCTATCGTACTTTTCTGCTGTAACTATAAAAATTCTGTTGTTACTACAAGTTTTTGGTCGAGAACATTGCAGAAAATCAATTGCGACGACAGAAACTTTCCTGTTGTGTTTTTGGCTGGGAAGATTCAGACACTGCCAGAGGGCACAAAAGAGCCCTGGCCATCAATGTTTGACATTCGCGGCACTACCCACAGCGAGGCAAAAGAAGAAAATATTTCGAAAAGCCGCATATTCTTTCCCAACGCGTTAAGCCTTGTGTAGAATCTGCGCGTAGCTTGTGTAGACTATTTCATCGCAAGTTATCCGTGATTGTGGGAACTGAGATGTCGACAGAATTTAAGCGCTTGTAGAAAGCCGAAAACCTGTGGAAGTAATAATAGTGTCTCCAGCTTGTTTCACCCTATGTCCTTCCTAACGTCTTTTCTGGAGTGCAGAGAAGTTTGCTCTGTCGTTTAGCAAATAAGGCGAAGTTTTTCCGCTCTGTTTCGTTCAGCGTACACTGTCGCTTTGTTCGTCCGTCCCACTGCTTCGTGCGTGTCCTTGGCGCACAATCGGTGCAGAAGATCTGTGGCGTCCTTGCGCTTCTGAGCCCGGCTCTCCTTGAGGGCTGTGCCTTGCCGGCGACGCCCGGGCGACGCGCTGCGGTACGTCGGCCGCGAATCGATCTCTAATCGCAAAGCGCGCACGCGCGCGAGTGCATTATTCCCTGCACGAACAGCAGAGGCTGATCATACCCTCGCGTCTTTTGCAAAGCCTGAGGCTCCCCGCTTAGAAGGGACGAGCCCGGCGGCAATCGTTTTCAATCCAGCGCGCTGTGCTACGCGTGTTTGTTTTTGGGTTTTTTTTGCGCAGCCAGGCCAGTTTTATCGAGCTTCGAGAAAACCCTGAAGAGTGACTTTGGAAATTTAAGGGCGCCAAAAATTTCTTGCGGAAGTAGATGTCTGTACTCAAGCAGCACATGCAATTGGCCCAATATTGAAAATTGATGCTATTACTCTGGTATTTTGTTGGATTGGTCTTTGCCAGTGTATTTTCAATATTGGGCCATTATTTGTACTGCTGGGGTAGTTGTCCCATGATTATGAGCTTGTTTTCTGCAGTTCTTGCAGCTGTACAGGCAGTTTCATCTTGAAGCACCGTACGCGGCCAGACAAGACGAAAAAACAGCGAGACGTATTTGTAAGAGAGGCAGTTCAGGAGGTTTTTTGAGTTGATCGTTTGTGGGCAACTATAGGAAAAGACGTCATATCCCAAGTAGCACAGGTAACCGGGCCAATATTCCAAATGGATGGCCTCACTCCGGTCCTTTGTAGTACCGGCCTTTGCCTATATGTTTCCAATATTGGGCCAATTATCTGCTCTGCATTGTTCGCTAGGGATGGCGTCAGTATTAGAGGGCGATCGTATTTTCGCTTTAGGCAATTTGTTGAGATGTCCGCCGAGAAATGTTGCGTTAGCATGCCAAAAGGCCTGAACTCAGGTTCCACCAGTCCTGTAACCTGAAGGCAGCGCCTCCTAGTTAGGTGGGCTCGCGGGCATGGGATGCAATGTGCTACTGCCTAATGGAGATTCAGCCATTGCTTCCAATGCTGGGGGCAGCGCCGATACATGTGAACTGATAAATTATTTTCTGTTGCGTTTCACCGCAGGCATCCAACGCTTCCAACGTGCCCCGGCGCCGCAGCGCCCTCATCGCCCAGTGGGAACAAAGGATCCAGAGCACTGATGTCGCCAAGTCGTAAAAGAAAAAGATAAAGGGAACAGAGCGCGTGATTTATTCTGGTATGCATATATATGTATAAATACCTATATCCTTTTTGTGTGCACCCCATGCGGCGCAAGGTATACTTTACCAAATGGGCACTGAAACTCCCTTGGATGTTCTGTAGACGTTTAGGACGTCCATGGGACGTCCATGGGAGGTTCAGTGCCCATTGGGTAGTTGATGTTGCAGTCCCCCGAGTGAAATTTCAATGCTGGGATGTCCTCAAGATGATGTTGTGTATGTGTTTAGAGTGACTTTTGTAGGCTATAGACTGATTTTAGGAGCGCAGTCTGACTTTTTGAAGAGCGGCTTACTCAAGGAGTGCTGGAGCAGCAGCAGTGAATGATGTGAAACGCCATTGTGATTTCTCTATTGTTTCTTTTATGGATCGTTCATCTGTGTTTTTATTTGCCGTGCCTTAGCACTGTTATTGCTCCGTCAGTGCACATGATTTGTTAGCACTGGGTATATACAACTTCATGAGAACTTTCTCGTTGTCCATTGTGGGTTTGTACTAGATGCAGCTGAGGCATATCAAAATCGATGAATCCAAATGCTCTATTATGGTACGAAAAAACCTTGCATGTTCAAAACAGGAGCAAAAATAACTTGTTCTGTTTCTTAACAGTTCCACATTTTTGCGTGCTACCATGTCGAAACTAGATGATATTTGAGGTTTGCATCTGGCACAAAATTACTTGAAACTTTGCTTTTTGTGAACCATACAAGACATGGCACTAAAATTTGATCTGAGGCACAAACCTTACTGATAATTCTTATATCCCGATGATGTTAGCACTGTCCTTTGTGTGTCATTTGCTATTGTGAGCTGGCACATGTAGCCAGCCCATTGACTCAATACTACTACTGTCAAGGCATCTAAATCAGAAAATGTCCTCTCTTCACTTTTAGAATTTAAGCACTTTGCTTAGTCAGCAGGGAAGTGACTACTGAGTATCGTGTCTCCTTGAAACATAAATACGGTCACCTTCCTTCATGTTCTGGAGCACATTAGTGGAATACTGAAAACAAAAAAAAAATGTGCAGCTATCCCAAGTGCCACGAGAAGAAGGTTTCAGTAAAGCCACTTTCATTTGTGGCGAGCAGAACTCTCTTTCTGTGTAGATGTGACAAATTTAACAGATGAGGTAAATAGTGCCTTATCAATAGCATATTTATAATGCAGCAATTATTTTCAGGTTGTACAGTGATAAACGAATGTTGGCGATGTTTTCTATGGGACACAAAGAGGGCACCCACTGAAATTGGTGTACAATCTGTCTTAATATAATCTGTCCAGGTAGCCCTTTGGCACTGAGCTCATTTGCATTTTCTCTGTTTTCTGTTTATTTTTAAATGGCAGCTTTTTTCATCCATTACTATAAACAGTGACTGGATTCTACAGTGGCCTTTTGTAGTTCTTTCAGTGCCTTTGCCACAAGCTTTTAAATGGTTGTATAAACAATATTGTGCACTCATGTCTGCCTTTGCTGACATCTCGGCACAACTTCCATTTAACAATGCAATCTAGATATGCTCCCCTGCTTTTTTGTTTGCTTCATGTTTCCTAAATAAGAAAACATTCGAAAACAGAAGGACCAAGGGTAAATGTACCTGTGTGCTGTGACCTGAACCCAGTTTCTGAACATGCTGGGACAACTGTGTTGCTAAAAAAAAGATTGTGATTTGTCTTCTTCGATTCCCAGACCTGGAAAAGCAGGTTTATAACAATGCTTGCCCATTGAGAAGGCAAGCTGTGAAGACTTCTACAGTGCATCATGCATGTTGCTTCTTTTGAAAACAGTAATGGTGCAGCAGGGCAGAAGATGACAAAACGACTAACTGGCCTCGCAACATTTGCTTGCTGGTGTCAGACGGAGGTGCTATGGACACACTGAGAAACAGGATAGGATTCTGTCTCCCCAATCTTCTTGCATCTAGAAACTGGGGCAGCTAAGACCTGTATTCACTGTTCAGGTGAAGCACTCTCACAGCAGCAGTGTACAGGCAACTGAATGGCAACAAAAGGAAAGCAAAGAAGATCATTTAGTACACAAAGTGCGAATGTGCCTGAAAGGTATGCTTCTACATAAACTTGAAGGCTGTTTCTCCAAGCTGTCAGCACAAGCAAACCACTTTCCACAGAACTCCATGCTGTGGGATTCCAGTGAACACTCATGGGTCACCTATTTCTATCCATGATCTGAAGTTCACAGGATCTTGGAAGATTGCATAAGTGAGTCTGAAGAAGTTTGAACTGTGTAGGTTACACAGCTGTGTCTGCATGTGTGAACAACCATGTCTGCATTGATTGCAACATTGTGCAACAAAACGGCATGAAGCAGGTGTTTGGATGTTGTCACAGTTGGTGCTTAATGTTGTTGGTGCTCCTGGTGATCCTGTGAGTGTGAAAGTAGCTGGGCAAAGTGCAGGCAGACTTTGACATGTACTGTAGCCAGAGCTTGATATCCCAGTGACCGTATCTCACTCATGCCAATGCAGACACACCTTGCACCAAAGGCAAGCATGGACACATCGCCAATGGCCTTTTTCAGTGCCTTCTGTGGAGTTAGCCTTAGCGGGCACAGCCACACTCGCTAGCCCGCAAGTTAGCCTTTCTTTTAATGAAGCTAGGTTCTTGCTGAATTAGGCAGGACATAATTAGCAGTGTTGGCGCATATTCTCAACAGCACTGAGAAGAAGCTGCTATGTAGCACTCTCATTCAGTGCATCTCGTCGTTCTTTCCTGATTTGCACATAACCTTTCGTAAGTCCAAGTCTACTGTGTGCCAAGCACCTCCTTCTATGACAGTGAAACAACCTGCCTCTTTATTGCTATACTGAAGGTGAACTTGGTTGTAGATTTCAGCCAGGTTGTGGGCAGCCTCTTAAGATTACTCACAGCATCGCGTTGCAGATGCATTGGCAAGCTGGTGCTGTAGTGTGAAGGCTGTTTAGGAAGGACTAAGAAATTGCAAGCTGCCTCCAGAATGCTTTTGTTTAATTTTTGTATGTTTGCTAGTTTATTTGTGAGATTGTCATCAGCGATCTGCACTGCTCATTTGTAATCCCCAGTGTGGTTGAGCTTGTGTCACGCAATTTCAGCTTATGTCTAGCAGTTCTTGTCCTCCTGCACAGCTCATGTGGCAGTATTTTATTGTTCTTGTGAGTTGCGATTAACTATGCGCAGCCGCCGTCGGTCTTTGCACAGTGCTTTGTGTGGCTGGATTTGTTCGATATCTTATGGACCATGCTGCATTTGTCACTTGTCAGAAAGAGTATGTTTACTAAGGAGACCGTTCTTGTTTTTAACTTCTGCTTTGTAGGGGCGTTTACTAACCGCGTGCCACCAGTTTTAGTGAGACATGTATTTTGTAAACATAATAAAGGACTACACGATACCTATCTTGATTTGTGTTTTGTATTTTTTCACGTGGCGTGTTACCGATAGAAAGCATTATTGAGAAAGTTATTTCTGTCACTGCGGTGACCTGCGGGAAAGACTTCAGTCAAATCTGTCTTCGCATTGTGCTACGAGCCAATGGGATTCATGTGGGTCACTGACAGGAAACTTGGACTCACTCGCCTTTTAAGATTCTGCACATTAATAAATTTGTAAGCTTCAGTTTTGTTGCCTGTCACAAGACAGTTTTTGATATCCGTGTATACAGCCCACGGCAGCAGTCCCAGGTTGCGCACCACTTAAGCGTCTCCGTAGTGGCACCAGTTGATGTTTTCACAAAGTCTAACTGTTTTAGTCATGCACTCTTTCCTGCTACCCTCATGTCGCAGGTATACTCAGAGTCGCATGCTATATATTGCAGGATTGGCACATATCTACGGCGACCGCAAACTTGACAGACATGCTAGCGGCCCTTGCAGATGATGTCAGGTGTCTCTAAGTGCATTCAATTTGTCTCAAGCGGCAAAGAAACAGCCTAGTACTTCTGCAGGGATATTTTGGTTGTGTGAGTTTATGGCAAGTCGGCACACTGCGGTATGCTGACCTCAATAATCAAGAATGTCAGCATACCGTGCCAGTGACAACCATAAATGTCAGAAAACAGGGATGTTTATACAGGGGACAAGCATGAAAGCACTGAATCTATCCAGACATCACTATTAAAGCGTTAACCTAAGCACCGCTTTCTCTGGCACTATTGTCACGCCGCTTAATTACACCTGAAGTTATTGCACAGTAATAACAAGCAATTTCGGCGATTTCTTACAAAGAGTTGTTCAGATGCTTAGTCGAAGCTGATCGCGGCATGGACTAGAACGATTTATTTATGCAGGCGCTTGGCGCTGCACGCAGACATATGACACTAGCGATGAATAACCTCAACACTTTCGTTGCTATTTATTTGTTTTTGAATCTGAGAAAAATTTTACGCGGCTGCCGTCTCTGCATTGGTGAGCCGTTCGTACTTCTGCTGGAGTTCCCATTTTTCATTCGCAGGTAAGAAGCAGGCGGATATGGCCGACCGGTTCTGTTGACAAAGGAAAAGAACGGAAGATGTTAAATTCGAAGGGGAGAAAAAGCGAGGTTCTCAGGCCGACGTTGCGCGTGCCTAAGAAATAAAATAATCCATGCGCCAAAAGAGCACTTCATAAGCGCTGGTACTTGTATGCCACGAACAATGCTGTTCTACCCATTTAGGTCACATTCCGTTTAACTGTTTTTTTGAAGCCATGGCGGGTTCATGATGTCGATGAGGCTAAATTCAGCTGCCCATGATGATGGTGCTTGTGGCGAGTTTTGATTCAAGAGCTGTACGAGTCGAGCGCGATGCTGTGCTGCGCGACACATCACGCAGAGTCCAGAGAGTTCCATGTGAGCTCCTCATAGGTTCTTCCAATGTAAAATTGGCATAACAATGAATTAGACTGTAACAGTGTCGTAACAGTGAATTAGACTGTTGAAGGTATTGACCAGTGGGTGAAACGAACCCAGTGGAACCCAGCTCCGCTTCTTGGCTGGACTTTTGTCATGTTCGCTTGTGTACGCGTATACTGGATTCACTAGGATTAATGGCTGCAACGTTGTGAACGCGCTTGCTTTTATGCGATCTGACATTGCCATCCTTCATTTGTGATTAAATAACAGATTACACAAGTAGTCACCTTCTTCATGATACCACACCTCATCGTTTTCTCGCTGACACGATCATGCTATCTTGGGCTGTTCAACTTTTCATCAACAAAAGGTTAGTGCTCATGCTGCCCACACAACCCAATTTCTCCACAAATGGCTCGCGCCTCTGCGCCTACGATCGTCATCCCACGTGACCGCAGATTACTGAAATACTCATACTTTTATCTTAATTGAAAACCAGGCATATTTTACCCAATTTGGCACTGCCCCTTATTTTATCGAAGCAGGGATGCCTTGGCTACCAAAAATGCCACACCTGCAGACGCAGACGGCAATGCCTTTAATCGACTGCTTTCTTTCGACCTCTACAGCATTTAGGAGGACCTTGCTGACCATGGTAGACGAAGTGACCTTACACACTGTGAGGCGGGGCTTCTCAATGCACTTAATGGGTTACTTATCCAGCTGGCTTAAGTTGGGAGGCGGATTTTCACTGGCGGGTGCCCGGCGGTGGCCTTTGCGGATGGCGGCATCGAAGCCACATTTTAAGGCGGAAGCCTTTAATGCCTCATCGTCGTAATCATTGTCGACAGAAATGTCACGCTTTTCGATTGGTCGAAATGGTCGTGACGTCACAGTGCGCGAATTTCAAACGGGGCCAACTGTACTTTGGCTAGTAACCATGCAACCAATTAAAGGGATGGTATAGTGATGCTCCAATTAAGTGGGAGTGATGTTAGTTAATTAGTTAATTAACCAATTAGCCTAATTAGCATTTCTAGTCAGACCGCATAAATAAATAAAACCGAGTAGGAAATTGGTCGAGTTGGGAGCCGAACCAGGGTTTCCGGAGTGCGAGACGAGCACGCTAACCACTCCGCCATGCCAGCTCGATGGTTTGGAACGAACAAAGGCTCGTCTAGTGAATACGGTGTCATCGTTCACTCCCATCTTCCTCCCCGTTGCGGCGAGGTTCAGGTGTCCATCGAGATAGGCGATACAAATACATACCCTTTCCTCAAAAACCAATTTACCGACGAGCAAGGCGTACAGCCGAACGGGGCGATGGCGTTCTGTGGACTCCCTGGCAGCGTTGCAAGATGCTGTCGCGTTCCACTCTTAGAGGCGAAGCTTTACATCTTATCCGCACATCAGTGAGACAAGCAGCAACATTGCGCTTAAGGCTTCCGCCTCAGCGCACTTTAGGTCAACAAAGTGCCCCCCTCAATTCTTGGTGGAACGAGGTAAGAACAACTCCGTGCTTCCTTATCGAGGTGCGTTTAAGACAATTACAGCTCACTCACACATCGCAGCAGGTCTTCGGGGGTGAGCCCGAAGCTGATCCCCAGCTCGTACTCGTCCTTGAGGGTGGTGTGCGTCATCACGGGGTCGTCGACGCTGAGCGAGAAGCTCGCCCCGTCACGCTGCAACCTGCGGTAAACAATGATCTGACGTCACGCTGAACACGATTATCTCGGAAGATGAGCTCGATAGATTGATGTACAGTTCAAGATCAGAAGCCGCAAATGCCCTTGAAAGGTGGCCCTCCAGCTATAGGTGCCGAGCTATATTGCTTAGAGGGCCAAAATATCAATGACGGTGGATGATGGTTGTCCAAGTCGCGGTCAACTGCCTTACACCTGCTAGAGCAGCCAGCAGGTGCACGCCGACAGCTCCTGAATCTTCGATTGCTGTCTTCTTTTCATTCATTTTTGTTTACCCTTTACGCGCATATCCAGTGGCCTACGTCTTGACGGAATATGTAAGTAAACGATTATTGTTGTTATTGTTCTGCATGAAAGCAACTTTCAGGCCTACAGGTTCAGATATTCCTGCCGAGTTTCTATTGGATTTTCAGGGAACTTATTTACTGAATACCAACCTTCGATGCAGAATAAACCAGCGGGCTCTTTAATTTTGCGTTTTCAGAAACGTATTTAGTGGAGTGCATGTGTCAAACATTGAAAGCGCCGTTCCCCAAAATACCCCCAGGACTCGGAAGCGTTCAGGTAACACCGTATTAAAAGCAAGGGCCGTAGGTTGCTATCACGCGCAAGGGCGGCGCTTGGTGGTGCGATGTTGAAATTCACCGGCGGACACGGAAGCTACAAGAGCTCCATGCCTAATGGAGCGCGGGGCGTGCGGCGGCCGTTCTCGGTGGTTGTCCCGAGATCGACACTTACCTCTCCATTCAATAGATGTCGCCAGTATGTCAGAGCACGAGAACGCGAGGAGCTGCAGTTGAGGGCAACCGGGTCAATAATTTTCTGTTGACAAACTCCACTGACCGCCCTCCTTCCATTTCTTCCTGCCATTATTGACCGATCGTTTACCCAACTTAGAAGGTACAAAATGCCAATACCAGTTGAAGTGTCTGGTAGTTCCATCTAGGAGTTCCTCTGCCGAGAATATTGGAGTAGCTGGGCGTTGTAACTGGTGATCGAAGTGTGGACATTGGGGCGGGTGTGTGGAGTGGGTAGGTATGGGCTTAGGACAGGCGTGTCTCACGGGTGCGACCGTGCATCACGGACGGCTGTGCACGGTCGCCTCTCCATCCATCGATGTAAAGGGCGACCCACATGGAGCGAACTTGCGCTGCGGATTTTGAGCGGCGCGGCGGAACGCGGACGCACCGCCGCTGTGCCGCACCACAAGAGGCGGAAAACGGGCGGCTGCCGCCAAACCGCTGCCGACAAAAACAAAAAAAAAAAGATTTGTAAGCTTACTCTAAAGCCATTGTTTATTGGAGGGCGCATTCTCACTATTTAGTTCAGCGTATGCTATCTCCCCTCTCCACTCCACCCCCACTCGGTTTCACCCTGCGCGCCGAGCCACCGGCAGCTGCTGCTAGCAGAGACGCAAAAATAGACAGCCTATAGTAGCGCCATCTGGTTCTCGGGACAGGAACCATTATTGTAAACTAACCGGCTCTCCTCTTAAGCCTAGAAGTGGGAGAATCGTCACTCTAAATAAAACAATAAGGCAAATTTATCACTTATAAGTTTTATTATAGGCAAGGTGAGACGAAGCGAAAAACCGGTGCTCCATTTACGGCCAGTGAACGCAGTGAAAAAGGCAGCAACAACGAGAATTCAGTCCGAAGCGAGGGGTCCGGCTTCGAAAGGCGCCGCCATGTTTGTCGCCGCGCGCGGGCAGAAGCTAGATGCGGGAAGAGAGCGCACTCATTGGTCCGCGCTGACAGCTCGCATTCGCCGCTTCCGGTGAGCGGCTGACCGCCGGGCGAACGTATCTAGCACTGCTTGGTCTGCGGCGAACGGCCGCCGGCGGCCAAGCGGCCGCCGCCGGGCGGCCGTACGCAGGTTTTCCGCGAGAAAACCGCTCCATGTGGGTCGGGCTTAAGGCTGGCATCCGCATGACATTAGTAGAAAGGGTGCGAAGAGTTTAAGAAGGGAGGGATGCAACTCCTGTCGCCACGACTGAAAATTTTGTGTTCGGACCGATTAGCTATTATTGGTACTAAAACAATAAACCAATCAGTGTGGCGCGTTGCCAGGACGGCGTGCGGGACGTCACTCCATTCTCACCAATCGGCGTGACGCGTTGCATTTTGTGTATTACACCGACGCCGCATAAACGAGAAACGTGGCCATAACAGATGTCGCTGTAAAAAGCACTGTGCGTATTAAAGCTTTCAAGCCGCTTCCCCCGCCCCCCCCCCCCCCCCTTCCTCCAAGCGTTGTCAGTAAATCGGCTTAAAGGGAAACTGCATAGGTTTTATAAATGAGCTTAAAAGGTTCGAATGTGTGAAACTTGCAGGTAAAGCATGCGAAGTCGTTTTGGGCTAGCACTTGAAATAGTGAAGTAATCACCGATTAAAATCCGGATGCCCTTCAAGCTTCTCCGCAGCGCACAACGCCAAGTGGGAGGTGCATGATGACGTCATCGAAGGTATCGGTACATTTCCAACGCACAAACGCCTGCTTTGAAGAAAAAAAAACAATGCCACCGAAGGCATACCCTGCAGAGTTGTTTGGCAGCGTCTAATGAGTCAGGGCAGGGTGTGGCTGAGAACAGCGATAATTTGAAATCATACCTTCCGTGACGTCACGCTGCATTTCCCTGCACTCCTTCGGTTCATTGAGGAGAAGCGCAAAATTCAATCGTCGATTACGTCACTATTTCAAATGCTAGTGCAATAACACTTGGCATGCTTTGCCTACAGCCTATATAGATTTGAATCCTTGAATATCGCGTAATTTTCAAAAAAGTGCTGAAGTTGCCCTTTTATGTCACGTACCTGACCACCGGGTGTTCGGCGGCGCTCCGGTCGACCGCGCCGGTGAGTATGCTGCTGGAGAGGCAGCACTCGAAGTGCACCCTGGCGGCCAACGCCCGCTCGTAGGCCTGACCTCCGTGCAGGACGGCCCGGTAGCCGTGACCGATGCGCTCGGCTCGCAGTTCGTGCACGGCGCGCAGAACGGTGGCCGGTGGGCCGGCCTCGCCCGCGTGCGCCGTCCGGTGCACGCCGCATTCGGCGGCACGCTGCGTCAGGCGAGAGATCGAAGTCGTGTAGAGTATATTGTTACGTAGCCGTTGGGGCTCGTAACCGGAAGGCTTTAATGGTTGACGTGGACGGCACCGGAGAACAAGCCAAGAGCAGCCAAGAAAGTGAATAGATAGAGAAGAACAGGAAAAAAATTTGCAGGGACACCCAGTTCCATTATTTTTTGGCAGCTGTTGATGATTTAACCGGAAGTCACATCATTTCCCTCCAGCCAATGGGAATGCTGCGTTCTGATGGCGTAACTTCTCTCGAGCCAATGGGAATGCCCTGTTATAGTGACGTCACTTCCCTCCAGTCAATGGGCGAAATTAATTTGGCCCCGTTGGCCTTCTAATGCTATCGCGTTAATAACAGTGTTGTGTTTTATGGCGCATAAGCGACTAAGGCTATCATGCGCCAAACGCATGGTTGATTTTGTCTACCTTGTGGAGAGGAGCTAAATTATGTTTAAAAGGCCGTAGTTTTCACAAGTCAACACCTGTACACTAGTGTATTTTCTCCTAAAGCGTAACCTAGGGTGAAAAAGGGTGAATAGTTTGTCGATCAAAAGGGGGAAGGGGATGTCTGGCAGGTGACACTGCGAAAGAAGCCAATGAAAAGATGGTATGGTATGGTATGGTATGGTATGGTATGGTATGGTATGGTATGGTATGGTATGGTATGGTATGGTATGGTATGGTATGGTATGGTATGGTATGGTATGGTATGGTATGATAGTGAATTTGTGGCGTCTCGCAGAATGTCCAAGAGAACGGTACAATTGGTTCTCGGCCTCACTCTTTCAGCCAAACCATCGTAACATGAGGACGGCAACTCAAAACCACGCACATGCGCACCTGAAACGTTTGGACGATGATGGGGTCGGTGACCTCCTCGCCGAACTCTCCCGTTGACGAAGGCGCGTCCGAGCCGTCGCGCCTCAACGCAACCGCGCCGCAGACGTCGATGCCGACCACGCCTCGGCCGCTGTACTCCCGGCACAGCTCCAGGACCTCCGGCGACCACTCTGTGAAACAGCACGTCATCAGCGCTCCAGTACTACGCAGGTGAATTAGCCAGTTAAGTTCCGTACTGGTCGACGAATGTTTATTCCGTTGATATAGCTACGTTATTTGTTAACACGCTAACCACGGCGATGCTACCCCAGCAAACCTTCTGACTTTATCATTCTATCTGAGCCTCAACCACCCTCGTCACAGTGTTTCCTTGGCAAACACCTCTACCTCTCGAAGCATCTTTTATGCTCGTTACATGTGCTGTTCTAGTCCACTTCCTTGTCTTGATGTCAGCTAGGACTTCAGTCGGCAACTGCGCACAGGACTTAACGTGAAATGAAAACAAGCTCAGGCACCCACTAGAACGGAATAAGTTTTCAAAACGAGTGATATTACAATGAATAGAATGTTACGGCGATGTTCAAAAGCAGGACGACGACCTTCTCGTATTTGTCTTCCAGTTCATTCCTTAGCTCAACCTCAGACCTTCAGATTAGTCCTGCAATTATTTCATTCCTGCAAGTCTTCGATCTAATGACGTTGCCATGTCGACAGGTGCAATAAGTTCTACAGCCGCTCCGCTTGGCCTCAGGGTACGAGGAGTGATCAAAGCTAGCTGGTGACGTCATGAATGACTGCTCATGACATGCCATTGACATTGAACCGCCACTGAGCAAACACAGTTCTGAATGATTGAGCGGATTCGTAGCTGAGGGGAAAGCTATTCTGCATCGCGGTCTGGTTTAGAGCCTCCTACTTGAATTCGGCTACTCATGTTTGCCTTCGCTGCAGGGTGGAGTCTAGAAGAGAGCAGTCATAGGGTAGCCGTACCTGAGCCGGCAGCTTTGTATGCATGCATAAAGTTCTTTTTTTTCTGCGCAATATGGCGTGTGGACGGCAGACGACACCGACGACGTGAAAATGGAGGAACTGGGCTATAACAGCTAGGGCTGCCAAAAAAAAAAAAATCGTCCAAGCGCTACGATTTCCGCGCGCGTATACAAAACTCATTGTGCGGCAACAGCGAGTCTTTGAAAGCACCCTTGCAATAAATATCAGTACAAGCCTGCAAGATTCATGCCATCGTTTTTTGCAGGTACACGTTAGCACCGAGAAACGGAAGTCTACTTGTGGGTCCCCTACGAGTGCCCGAACTTCAAGGGAGACTGAAGGCAAGTCTACATCATTTTTGTTCTCAGTAAAAAAAAAAATATATTGTAGGGTTTTTCATTCGTATGTTCATGTTCGGTAGGCAGCAAAAAACGAATAAATTGCTGGGGAAGTCGGAAGTGGTGGCTGACCAGGTGTTCCTCGCAGGCAGGTGAGGATCAGCCTGAGCTTTATGCCGGTCTCGTCCTCGGCGCGTCGCAGACCCCGAAGCGCGGCGTCCACCACGTCCCTGGCGGTGGTCGCCGTTGCCGGCGATCCCTGCAATGGTAGCACGGTGCTCGACGTGGCCAGGAGCTGCGGAGGGATCCGCATCTCGCTGTAGAGCACGCCCTCCGCGGCCTGGTCCAGACCGGCTTCGTAACCTACTCGCTCCAGGGCATCCCGGTCGCCCCTGCGGTTGCGGGAACGAGAGTGTCTGGGGTCAGTACAGTCGTGTGCGGTATTAGAGGGAACAAACTTTGTTCATGCATTTGTTGATTACTCCATGATTATGTCGAACAAGCGCAGTTTTAATGCGAGAGCATTAAAAACGTCACCACATCAAACAATCCTCATTGTCACCAAACCAGACGATTCCCGTTGTCTGAAGGGATGTGACGTCTCGAGACCTAATGATTTCCATTGACTCGAGGGAATTGACGTCACCAGGCCGGAAATGACGTTACTCCAGCAATTGCATTTAGATCTTCTAATGCTATATCGCATTGCCAACGCATAATGTAATTTAGGTGACCCTGTGAATTTTTTGTTTCGTAACTAGCCAAGCTATCTAAAATCTATACGATATTTAGCGGAGAAATTATCAGGAGATTATTTGTTTTGCGCAAGAACTTCGTTCCTTCTCCTATTGGTCACGGCTGTGTACTAAAATTCAGCGACAGGCGTTTCTCTCAATCCTTCAATTAACGGGGAAATGAGGCCACGCAGAGCGATTTGTTTTGTACCGCCAACGCTCCAGGTCTCTCGAACACAAGAACTACTCTAGTCCTAACTCGTGCAAAACAAGGGGGAGTCCCACCAAACGCCTCAGAATCGCTGTTATTTTTACAGAGGCTGCACGTCAGGTCAGTAATGTGCATTCAGCCTCACAGTATGTGGTGCAGGCCGAATCAATGTGGCCTACTTCGTGCACCTCATCTATTCTTGCCGCCGAAGTGGCTCAGTGGTTATGGCGCTCGACTGCTGATCCGAACGACGCAATCCCGACCGCGGCGGTCGAATTTCGATGGAGGTGAAATTCTATAGAGGCCCGTGTACTGTGCAATGTCAGTGCACGTTAAAGAACCCCAGGTGGTCGAAATTTCCGGAGCCCTTCACTACGGCGTCCCTCATAGCCTGAGTCGATTTGGGACGCGAAACCTCCCATAAACCATCATCTGTTCTCACTTTTCTCCAGATACCCCACACGAGGACTGTTGCTATATGCTAACGCAAAGCTCTGTAACAGGTTCACTCCGCAAAGCTTTTTTTTTTTTTTTGGTGCGAGACGCGACAAGATTTATCTCAAATGATCACTTCCACGAGGAACCGTTTCTACGTTGTTTTAGACGATTGCGGTTACTCCGCACGCCATATCTCAAAGTTCGTTGTGAGCTTATCTGCCGGACGACAGCCGAGCACGCTAGTTGCTATCGTCGCCGCTGAGTCATTCAGTTCTTTGTGGGCGCAGGTTTCTTTCGGGAGCCATTTTCGTTGTCTTCTTGACTGCCGGACTACCGTCACCAATACGTCACGATACATACACTCGCACGAATCGGGAGCACAGTCGCCTACGCTACAGCGTTGTTCTAACAGATACGGAGCATGCAACAGTGCGCATGGCCGAACTCCAGCGAGGACTCAGAGTGCCAAGACTGCCACGCCGTGCCGCAGACACTTCGGACTGCATCTCGTCCGACAGCAGTAAGTCTACCTCTGCGTAATCTCAGGTGGCGAGGGGGGGGGGAAGTCAGGACTGACTGCTATCAGTACTGGCACTGCACATGTTACGTCAGGAATGGTATAACTTTTTTCGTTTCATTATAGGTTAAATGGTTTATTGGGGTTTAACGTCCCAAAGCGACTGAGGCTATGAGAGACGCCGTAGTGGAGGGCTCCGGAAATTCCGACCACCTGGGGTTCTTTAACGTGCACTGACATCGCACAGCAATTCAGTCTTATCGTTCGCTGTACTGACTGACAGGGCCCCGAAGACTGGAGGGACGGGGAGGGGTCGTGATTTGGCGTCGCCTGAGCAATTGACAAAATGCAAGAAGAAAAAAAAAATCGGAAAGGGGTAGCATAATTTACTACTAAGGCATCGAGGCCAGCGCGCCCAGCGTCTGCTGACCGCTTGAGTGTCAGCACGAATGAAACGCAAGCAAGAAAACCAACATATGAGCTCTTGTAGAGGAGACGCAACTGAGGTTGAATAACACTTCTAAAAGACAGTCTACGTGCCTTCAAAGTGAAATTACTGTTCATTAGCTTTGAAGTTCCCTCATCTAAGAGCTTATTTCGTGGTTCAGTTGTCTTGCTAACGTTACATATGTTGCTTATGGAACAGCTGGCGACCCTTACTGCCGCATAATTGACCTGGAAAACACCCTGCACTTACTATTCATGCTCAGGTGACGACTGCAGCTAAATTGTGTAGTCCTATAGCTTCGCAGTGTGTTAATGTACGGGGCCGCCCGCCTCGGATGCCCGGCGTGGCCGCTGAGTGCTTTGCTGTTTGCTGTCTTACTGAAGCGGCGCGGAACACGACGTGCGCCCTAGAAAAAGGAGAATTGTTGAGACGCACTATTATACTTAAGCTGGTCGGACTTTCCGGTTTCGTCTTTTTGATTATTAGGCGGGCTTTTTCAGGGTTTACTTTAGAACGCAGTCTTCGGGGCGTTTTTTTTTATGGATGAATTACCGTTTTTTTCATTTCGGTGGTGTAATGAGCATTTACTGAGCTGTCAAAAGTCACTTAAAGTTTATCTTAGCTTTTCTGTCACTCTAAGGATTCAGTTCACTTGTTAACATGCAAGTTTTCATTAATTACTAGTAAAACACTTATAGCTGTGTTTGCAGAAGGAAAGATTGTCGCCGGTAAAAAAAAGTAATACACGCTGATTGATGAAACTGCTCGACAAAAATTGCAAGTGAAAGTAGATTTCTTAAAGCATGGTTCCCATGTTATTGGATTGGAGAAACTTTATTGATCTAAAAGATCAATCGGGTGGAATGCATGGCCCCCTAAGGGAGGCCGACCTTTCCCACCCAGTCCGCAAGCCTGGCTTGCGTTTTCTTGTCAGGCTCCCTCAGGAGCTTTAGCCAGGCCTCCCGGGAGGGAGCCGGTAGAAGGTCTTTTGGAGGTGGATTGTCCTTACAGTCCCATAGGATGTGTTCGTCTGTTGCTATGCCACTGCAATGTAAGCAATTGGGATAGATGGGTTGTGTGGTAATTTTAGACAGAAGAATGGGGGTCATGACTGTCCCAGTTTGGGCCCGACGTAGGTTTCTGGCCTGTTGCCTGGTAAGGTCTGGGTGAGATGCAGGGTAAAGGTTCCGCGCGTCACGGAGCTGATTGTGCTCTCTGATTGTGTCGTACAGCTAGAGTCGTACACCGGCTCTATCTCTAGCCTGTATAGTACTATACGGCCTGCAGTAGAAGCTTACAGCCTCAATATTTGTGCTTCCTTATGAGCTATTATCAGCTCTTCTAGTGTGTTGTACATGCCTAGTTCGAGTAGCTTATCGGTTCTGGTGTATCTGGGAAACCCTAGAAATGCTTTGTAGACCGTTCGAATGGTCGCATTAGCCGATTCTACCTCGCTTGCCTTAAGGTTGCAGTAGGGTAGACAGTATGTAATGCGGCTGAGCACGAAGGCTTGCTCTGTTATCGCTGGATTGCTGAGCTAGAGGGCAGGACATCGCGCGGTCTGCGTGCTGACGACAGCAGAGGAACTGCTGCTCAACCGGAATGGTAGCCAGAACACGATACTTTTTCCTGACGCTTATGCATAGTTTCGAGCGTTCATACATGCACTGTATGAACTGTCGCGCTACCTAATTCAACAGCACATTGTCTCACCATGCTCCTGATTTCAGCACGTAGTTTATTTTCTCCTTTGATTTAGTGCAATTCCTATTCGATAGTCAGCTAGATGCGGCGTTTATGTCAAGAATGCCGACCTTTTTCTCTTAAAACAAAATTTCAAACATTGAGCTAAATATCCCTAATCGCTTAACATCCCTAAGTTGTATCGCTAAAATGTTTAAATACAACGCACCGTTGAGTCCAGACCACCCATTCAGGCGACGCTTGTGCGTGCTACTCACAGGATGGTCCTGATGAAGTTGGGAACTTCCTTGAGATAACTGTCCAGGGTGCTGCACTGCTTGGGCCTCGTTTTTTCCCGGACGTCGTCGACGCTTGTGTAACCTAGATCCAGGCCTTTTGCCCTGCGTGAAGGCGTTGGATGCTTGGCTGGTTGCACTCACTCGCTCGCTCCCTCGCTCAATCAATATCGTCATAATTATATAAGGTATACTTCCGCATGCTAACAGAACTCTGCTTTGAGTTGGCCATGCATTCAAGTTGCGAAAAGTGTTTAAATATATGAAATTCAACGGATATGTAACGAAAGTAGGTGCAAGGGTAGGCAAGCGGGTAGAGAAATGATGTGAATTTAGGTGGTTATATGCGCGCTTGTGCTTTTAGAAACAAATTAAAAAACAATTCTGGACAAAAGCGTTTTTGAACGGAAAAAAGTGTACGAACGTAATTTATTTCATATACTGTAAACTTTCACTATAACAACCAATATATCTGCAGATCTCCCATCGACAGGATTGCATTTTTTTTTTCGCTGTTACCTCTTTTGATATCGTCAAAAGCGTTCCCCAGTGGTTTCCTATGGCAGTGTTAATTGCTCGATGCGAGCGATAGAAAGGATTTAAAAGAAAGATTTTGCTATACATTGGAAGAATGGTTCATTACCTCCAAAATTTCCAGAACAGTACCTTACAATTTTTCTGTATTCAATAATTTTATGCAGAAATGTTGGACATGCTCCTCTGTAAGCTTAACACATCCTCAAGCTCGTCTGCCAGTGAAAAGATTTTACATCCTTCAAAAAAAAAAAAAGAAACCCTCATTTTTGTTTGTTTCGTGGCAGTTGCGCAACCTGGAGCCGTTTGAACTCATTTCCCGTTTGTGACGAGTTTCACAGCGTGCTGTGCTTTGCGAGACCCACAGACGCAGAGGGCATTCATCTCACCAGCAGCGCGTTGGTCGCGCCTGTGCGCCAGTTAACATTTAATTTTCCTGTCCCGCTGGCCTAGAGGAAAACGAGACAGCTTGCGGTAGCGCACGTTAAACCATCGTGCTTTCCATCGCAATCCTGCATGATACTCAACTGGGCCAGCTCCCAGATGGTCTCATGCCGCATGTACGTGTCCAGATGGCTGTGCAACTGGATCTGAAAGCAGGAAAAAAAGAAAGAAAGACACATTATCCATAGAAAATAATGATGCGGCAAAACATATTCCGTCCTCGCGACGACAAATGCGGAAGAATAAATATACTCAAAAAATTAAAGATCACTGCGGCGACTCGCATTGGGAGAATGCAAAAGCATTGAAGCCTCCTCGGCACTTGTCGCCTCTTTTTGCCTCTCTTAACCATTTTATTTTTGTTTTTAACTTATCTACTGAATTAGCTTAATTATCTGATGCTTTAACTGAAGACCGATTTATTTGCTCTGGTTGTATACCTTCTTTTATTTCAATTAACCATTTTGGTTTTTCAAATTTGGCGCCGTGGTTGCTTTCCAGTCCTTTTACTATATTCCCGTCCAGCCTATTCAACCGTCCAATGGTTTGTTCTCACAAATAACTGATTAATCTATCTCAGTTACACATTTTTGTTCGATTAATTATCACTCATTAAATACGTTTCAATTCAATTCAAACTTTGTTTTCACTCCTTTGCTGATTTTTGAGCTATTTTGCCGTCCACAACTGTTTCCCCGTCCACTCACTATCATACCAAGCCGTAAAAGTCATAAGTTTACCCTAAAGACCCTATTTTTGAAAATTTTTGAGTGTTGGCTGAAACACCCTGTATACTTTGGGATGACGGCTGCTGAACCCGTTTCAACGTCGCAGAATCTGTTGAATGTCCTTCGCAGCCACTCATGCAACACGGCAAATGGAATGGAGCGTCGACCTGTCACCTCAGCACTATAATGCATGAAACGGCGAAACAAAAAAAGGGCGCCATAAAGCATTTGGTCTTTATTTAGCATTGCCTTTCACTGGTGTCATGCGTTCAAAACACAGGAAAAGAAACATCTGGTTGGGATAGTCGGCTTTTTGTTCTGGTCGTTGTTCATATTAACGCCACAAGAGTGGCATGGACTCCAGTGAGCTCTGAGAATTTTCACTCTATTCACGGTCCAAACAGCAAGTATCTATATCAAACAGGCGAAAATTCATTGCAAAAGTTTGATACTGAGAAAAATTTTCAATCATTCCAGTCGTCTCTGTAAACGGGGCACGACTGTATACTGCACAAGATCAGACTCCTGACTGGGATTGCCCTTTTTTATGTATGTCTGGATCCACCGGCATTTTGACATGCGGGCGAAGTGAGGCGCATGAAGGAATGAGTAGATATGACCATAACCGTATGACAGGGTATGCCCGCTTACGTAAGGCATGGCCAGCTTCGGTGAGCCAGTTGCTTTTGTATGCATTATCGAAAAAAGCTCAAGCAGTAGCGAAGAGATAATGCGTCTGGTTCCGAAGAAAAGGTTACCTGGTTGTCGACTCCTTGCGCATCCGTTCATTTTTTTCGCGGTGGCTATCGGGGGACGACTGCTACGCCCGAATGAAGTGCGTTATTCCCCCGATTAACTAAAGCTTAGCCCGAGTACGGACAATTGCGGGAAAAAAAGAAAGGATCGAAGCAGGCGGGAAGCGTCTACTCCTTCACAAGAAAGCGCTGCAACTCCTTCACTTATGGGTGAAGCTAAGCCTACTTCGGAAGAGGCATAAGAGGGTTGGCGTGTGCCTGGCCCGGGTGTCTAAGGAGAGGAGAGAAACGTGTTTTTTTTTTAGAGCATTAGCTCTTTTGAACTCGTTCTGCATTTTCGCGCCGTGCGCAGCACACGTTGTAAAGAAGACGATGAAGACCAAGCGCCAACTGCGCTTCTTCGTCATCGCTGACCGCCCGCGCACGTGTCTTCTGCTTGAGCTGGTCGGGGGCGGTTCCTGGTGGTTCTTTGCTACTCCATGTGCTTGCCGACTCGTCCCCGTCAATTAATCCCCTCTTCAAATAAAGTAGCGTTTCTTGAGCGTTAGCTCTTCTCAACTTGTTCTTCAGTTTCGCGCCGTTGGCGTCGGCGTCGTCCGTAGTGCGTGCCTTGGCAGCGTGCCAGTAACCGCACGGCGTGTTTATGTTTTGAGTGGAGCGCCGACGGCGGTGGCTCGCTCGACGAACTTGGAAGCGCGCCAGGACGCTACCACCGGCTGCGCCAGTACAAGAAAGCCGGTGAGACTGCGGAAGGGGCGCATAGTGTACAAGTCGGCGCGCGTTGGAGTACGTGCACTCAAACGTTGGAGAGGAGCCGAGTGGTTTAAACCAGAACACTACAACAATGCATAGCGCTCACACCACAGCTAATGCTCAGACATTATCGTTACACACTGGTCCCCGTCCTGCGAGGGTAGACTACGAATCCGAGGCTCGCTTCAGTTACAGTCATCCAGCACCTTGAAGCCGTCAACACTCTAAACCTGGGCCGTTCCTTTGCCCAGTGCTCTAGCTACGTGCTGCGTCTTAGCCGGGCTTCATTAGACGAGTGCATAACGTGTTTAGTTAAAAAAAAGGCGTTATAGAAACGACTACAGGTAAGATAAAGCGTTATAAAAGCACGTTAGGACGAAGCGCTTACCTTGTAACGTGGAAGCGACATCTTTCTGCCCCCAAAGCAACAGCAGCCGACTATCCGCCTTCCGCTCGCCGCTGCCGTATTTGTCGGGCTCCGACAAAGCTGCACCGATAAGCAAAGAGTGAAGAAACTCTTTCCTGTTTTGCCTCGGTTTTTTCGTCATTCAGCGAAGCATCATCGGGTCGTACCCTCGCTTGCTGTTGTCACGCTGCCACGTGTTTCGTGCGCTGATTCGGGCTATCAGGAACACTTGCAAACTGGATGAAAATAAGGAAACAAGAAGCACAGAAACAGGGCGCCTGGTGGCATCTCAAATCGCCCATTGTTGCCTGGTGCTCATCCTGCTTTTCAAAGTTTTGGCGGGAAAGCACTATTGGCCTCGTACCTTGGAAACAGCCGGTGTGTGGTGAAGCCTCTGAAGACAGTCACGTGATGCGGGGACTGGCGCGAAATTAACGAGGCTTTTGATGAGGGTGGCCTTGGCAGCATAGAGTTTCTTACTATTACCTAGAGGGAAAGCTGGCGGCGCTGCACTTCCGCCACCATGGACGCTCAAAGCATCATGGGGCGGTGAGCTACTTGTTGCGGGACAGTCGTACTTTTTCGGGAACACGGAGTGTCATTACTAAGACGTTTCATTCCGAAAACGCTGTTCGTGTGTGCGCAGACGACTTTCGCGCGAACGCAGTGCTCAAAATCCATAGTAGTGAAAACGCGACGGCACACGACGCCAATAAAATGTTTCACTTTTCTGAAATGCCTTTAAAAACCACTTATAATGTTTAAGCAACAACATTTTTTTTGAAAACATATTTACTTTTAAAAGCGCCTGTTAATTACAAAATATTAGTTTTTGTAGTGTTCATTACTGGGCCAATAGGAGAGCTAGCCATCCCTTATTTTGGGCGAACTTTGCACTTAAATGATTTTCTGCTCGTTTGTTGCAATTTACAGACAGGATATTGAACTTTAGGACATTCTTGATTATCGAATAGCGTTTATTTTTGCATTATTTTTTGGCCAGAAGTTGAAGTTCTGCAGTCAGTAGCTCACCGCCCCATGATGCTTTGAGCGCCCATGGTGGCTGAAGTGGTCTCTAGGGGTCTCCATGCAAACTCTCATAGACGGGCTGCCAGCTTTCCCTCTAGGTAATAGTAAGAAACTCTATACTTGGCAGCCTGGGGAAATAAACTAAATATTACCACGACTAGGTTTGAAACCCGCGGCGGCGCAGACAGAACACCATAGCTGGTCACTGTGCGAGAGCATATATGCTATCCATGCGCAAATCACGAAAAGAAAGGAAACGCGCTCTCAATCGCGCTTTCAGGCACGTGGCGTTGGTGTCCACATGCAAAAACCTACTTTCGCACAATATTTCGTGGTTAGCAATGCATTGTTTTTCCCGTGTGCATAGCCGTTACAAAGTAATTCGGGGCGGCGTTCAAATTCGCTTGCTATGCTCCCACGTGACGTATGACAAACTAAGGGCTTCATTTTTTCCTGTAGGAAAAAAAAAAAGATAGGTACACGATGGTAGCGTAAGTTCGATCCGAAAACCTCCTCCTCTCTGAGCTGTAAAGTCAGACCACTAAACTACGGCTTGATATTTCTTTTTATAATTTAGAATATGGTATTTGTTACAGCGAAATAATGTTCTGTTTAGCACATGAACTATACAAAGCACGAACATTACAGTGCTTTACAAAGCAGTAAAGAAGCGGCAACGAAGACAATAAAAAAAATGTCAAGGAAACAGGGCACTATAAACGGGAAAAGTTGAGCACGTGACCAAGACTGAGTTTTTCTTTTCTTTGATTTTGTTTTTTTCCTTCTTCCTTATCAACAATACTATTCTGTACCGGCCCGCCGGACTTTTGTAATTCGTATGTTTGTTTGTCATGTAGTAGGGGGCTGAGGCCCTGTCAGGCAACATTGTGCCTTTAGCCTCAGCCCCTTCTTAGGCAAATGTCTAAGCAACAAATAAAAAGAAAAGAAAAACTCCAGTTTAAGATCTATCTGGTCATAGATTTCATTGATGGTCATGGATGAATGTTTATCTATTTGAGATGAACATTCATCCGGTAGAAATTAGATTTCATCAAAACAACAGATTCACAAGGCCGGTCCACGATTCGGGTTTTCCCAAGCTCTGCAGCCGAATAAAAAAGAACGTATTAAGGAATCCATCAACATAATGCACAGTAGTAAGGCATCTATAGTAGGAGTAATCAAAGTAATGCTCCTCTTAAGCATCCGCTGCAGGGCATCCCATAACAGATTTGCGTCTTTATGATTGGTGCAGCACTGCTCAGTTGCTTCCGAAGCGCCGCAGAGGCGGCAGTTCACCGACGACGCAAAAACGCCATTTTTCTGGAGTCACGCGTTCACGAGCAACGTCTTCGTATATATCAGGGTAGCATTTCCGTATGCAGCATGAAGAAGATAGTCATGGCTACGTCGAGACGACATATACAGCCCTATAGCTTTAGACTGAGTAATCACACTGTGAAAATGTCAGTTTTTGTACAATTTCCGTCCTTACTTCGATGATTTAGCAGTGAAAAATCCAGTACCTGTTCTATTGAAGGTGCTGGCATAAAGCGACCGTAACTGTACATTATTCGAAAATCGTGTTTTTATCACCCAAAAGGGCTATAATTTTCTTCGTTTTCTTAGACGACCATTGTTTAGACTTTGAATGACTTTGGAACAAACGTTAAGTTGGGCGAGGCCCCGAGACTCCGCTTCCTTTAACTATACGGGAGATCGCACATAACCCCAAAATCCTGCGGCTAAACCCAATTTGTTATTAGTATGAAACTTCTCCCATTCGAGCAGCATATGCCGTGAGGCTTAGCAGCGCTAGCTAACAGCTCATCCACACAATAACGTTGAGCCAGGTGAACAGCCACGAAGCAAAACGTCGCTTCTCAACGAATCTGCATTACTGCATTCTTTTTGGCTTTGCTGGACGCAGCAAAGTAAAGTCACAAAGTCTACACGTCACAAAGCCATTAAACGTCCCGGCATTCTCCTTTGATGTATATTAACTCCTAATCAATGACCGCATCTTTTTATTTTCATTTAAGTATTCCATTGTACTCTTTTCCGCACCCTTCTTTCACCGTCGTTCTCTCCCAAATCCCCTCCCCAACGCAGAGTAGCAGGTCAGCGATGTTTCTACACAGGCTACATTCTGTGTCTTTCATTACAGCTTCTTTCTCTCTCTCTCTCTCTCTTTCTCTCTATTTCCTCACCGCTCTCTTTACTGCGCAATGATAGCGCTGCGATCAGCAACTCGCGCTAGTGTATGCAGTCTCTCAAAGACTGCGCTGCCCCAGGACGCTTCCGGTAAACAGAGAGTTCGTTGACTCGTGAGTCAGATGGAACGTAAATGTATCGAGCTGGGCGCCGCACATGCCTGAAACAAAGGACCGATAATTTTCTATTCATTTTTTTAGATATGGAGCGCAAAGTCGGGCCACTCAGTCACTGCACTACATGTCTGCAATTTTTCCTCCTCTCCCAACCCGTCCTCTATTCCCTGGGAGCTGGGCTGCTCCACCCATAGGGTTTCTTACTTTTACCTAGAGGGAAAGCTGGCGGCGCTGCACTTCAGCCACCATGGATGCTCAAAGCATCATGGGGCGGTGAGCTACTTGTTGCGGAACAGTCGTATTTTTTTGGGGGGGAACACTGAGTGGCACTACTAAGATGTTTGGTTCCGAGAACGCTGTTCGTGTGTGCGCAGACGACTTACGCGCGAACGCAGTGTGCAAAAACCATAGTAGTAAAAACGCAACGACACATGACGCCAATAAAAGCTTTCACTTTTCCGAAATGCCATTAAAAAACCTCTTAAAGTAATTAAGCAACCAAATTTTTTTTGAAAACATATTTACTTTTAAAAGTGCGCCTGTTAATTACGAAATATTTGTTTTTATAGTGTTCAATACTTGGCCAATAGGAGAGCGAGTCGTCTCTTATTTTGGGCGAACTTTGCACTTAAATGCTTTTCTGCTCGTTTGTTGCAATCATTAGACAAGATATTGAATATTAAGACATTTGTAGTTAACGATCAGCTTTATTTTTCTATTATTTTTTGGCCAAAAGTTGTGGTTCTTCAGTCGGTAGCTCACCGCCCCATGATGCTTTGAGCGCCCATGGGGGCTGAAGTGGTCTCGAGGGGTCGCCATGCAAACTCCCATAGACGGGCTGCCAGCTTTCCCTCTAGGTAATAGTAAGAAACTCTATGGCTCCACCGTCCTGCTGCACCTCGTCGAGTACGCCGCACTCTAAACACGAATACGCCTGTATGGGTGTAAAAAGGGAGTGAGTTGTCCTCTAGAGCACTTCCGTGCATAAAAGGGAGTAAGGTCCCCTTTTTATTCCTTTCTATTTAGTGTGTACGGTTACACTCGATGGCCCGCATCATCCGTGTATCGGGAAAATGACTCACCACCCTGAACTTGAACCTGAACCCCAGGCACGTATCAAGGACTCTCCTAAATTAGTTCAACCCCCCGAATTCTTCCGTCAGGAAGGACTTCTGTTGGCCACGTACCACACATCAGCTAACCCCCCCCCCCCCCCCTCCCTCATGCTCGATATAAGAAATTAACTTGGGCTCCTCCCGAAAAAAAAAAAAAAACTATTCTCGCTACGAGCCTGCTTAACCCTCTTACTCTTAATCCAGAGCAGAGTGCGTGGTGTGCCTCACAAAGTTGCCTTTTTCTCTATATATACAGACGGAACCATCAAAGACTATCTCAAATTATATTCATTTTATTTATTTACTTTACCCCTTAGGGCCAGCGGAATTACAGAGCGGGAGTGGTAAATAGAAAAAAAAAACAGAGAAAAAATACAATTGGTTACAAGAATGTTAAAGATATATGGCTTTAATAAATTATTGCGAAACGCCATTGTTGCCAGATTGGGCTATTAATAGCCAAATTGGGCGACTTTTTGTCCGAGTTGGCGTCAGAAATTGCGTTTTGGCTATGTGGCTACTTTTGGGCTACATCTTTTTCATGCGTGAAAAAAGAAGTTAATGTAGTTATAATGTACTCTGTTACAATTATACAGTGACAGAAATAAAAGGCACGCTGGAATCAAAATGCAGGCTACAGCAGGTTAAAGAAATTGAGCGCGTCTGCTACAAAATGACAATTAGTAAACGCTGTGTTCTAGAAAACTTATGTGTTTCAGGCGGTCAAGGATCATGGCCTTTCGATTTCTTTTATAAAGAGGGGACACTACGTGAAAGTTGCCCCCCGGAAACACTTTACGGCCTATAGATTCCACTTAATCCGCCACCCGCGCGCGCGCGCCACCGAACATTTAGACTGTTGCCGTCGGCACATGTGAGCGTTAAACACTAAGAGAACTGAAGTCTTCCTACGTGGTGCTAATGCGTAAGCAATAAATGCTACTGTTTCGCTTCTGTTGCCTGGTTTGCGGTAGGTGGCTGGTTGGAAACCTACCGCCAGGCATGTTCTTTTCTTGTATTGTTTATTCTGGTTCTGCGGACACATTCTGCTCAAGATACGCATGAGGCAAGTAATGCTTACACATTAATAAGGCCTTTTTCTGTTTCTTCCTATTCTCGTGGTGGACACAGCAAGCGCGCCATTCGCAAAAGCCTACGCTTTTTCTGCAGCCTCAAGCGGCACACGAGCAGCCTCGAGATTCATTGCGAGCGAGGCGAGAGCGCCGTGTCCGTTGCGTAATCTGCGTGCACTCATGCGGAGCCATGGAGCCATCCTTCGGCGCGGCGCGGAACACACTGTAATTAACGAAGGCGGCGGAAGTTAGTGGCATGACGTGGCATTAGATCCGTCGCTACGACAACTTTCAGAATGGGCAAGTGGGCGATGTATATCCGGAACTACAAAAAGAGATGGAAAAAGGAGCCGGAATTCAAGGGTAATATGTTTTTCTCATTACTGTGAACGCGCTGTCAGACTGAAGATAAAGTCTACAAAGATTATCATCTAATGGCATATATCCTTGAATCATTCTGAGCTCATGCATATCGTAGAATGTAGCTTCAAGAAGGCGCATGCTAGATGCTTTGAGGTGACGCTCTCAGTGAGAACCTTTCTGTCAAAGCATAAAATTGAAATGTGAGGCTGCGTAAGTATACAGTGAGGTATTTTCACTGTCGATGTGTCTAATCTGCGCGCGAACGTTTAAAAGGTGAAATATTCCTAAACTAGAGCTGCGATTGAGTTATATAGCGCCGCCGTTCTCCGCGCGGGGACTGGCTGGCGTCACCCGCCTCAGGTGATATGGCCTACTGCCGCGCCTCCAAAGTGGAACTGCGGCCCCATCTTGAGGACCTGGTTAGCGCACGTGGTTAGCCGCACTGGTTAGCGCGCATGAAGGATGCGAAACGTAACAACGGAAAGAACACGCCGTGCGCACCCCCTCAGACATCATGTGCGGGAAAAAAATCTAATATGTAAATATTCTTGCCGAAAATTAACTCAATATGCTTAAGAAATGTCGTCACAAAAATAAATATCTTTGGCTACTTTTGGGCTACGCAAAAATTTCGCTTTTGGCTACGTTTGGGCTACTACGGAGGCCAATTTGGCTACCTGAGGTCGGAGCCATCTGGCAACCCTGCGAAACGCTTGGCGTCTTTCCTATTTACCCTGACGTGACTACCACGGACGAGTGTTGTAGCTGTTGTTATAGCAGGCATTGTTGCTGTTACTGGCGTCGTCATTACTGTTTTCTTTGCCATGTTGTTGTTTAGTTACAAACGAATTCATTTTCTTTTTATATTGCTAGCTGGCATGGAACAGCCTTAAAAGCTTTTAAAAGTCGTGAAAAAAAATAGATAAAGCAAAAATTTTGAGAAGTCAGTTGCGAGTAAAAGGCTTAGTCACAACCACAACACACTTGCTCCGCTGCGAAATGTGCATGACAGACTCGGGCCGTGATATGTCCAATGGGGAACCACCAGCTGCCTCAAAGTATGTGCGTTCAAATTCGAGTGAGAACTAAGTAGCTCATCAATAAGCTTAGCGACAACGAATGCGAAACGGTCGTATGACCTAGTGGCTTATGGGTAGTATTTTCAGACATTTTAATGCGACAGCGATTAATTACTCTGCAGCAGGGTGATGAAATTACGTCACGACTCCCTCGCCTCGCGCTCTCACTGATGCCGGTACAGAATTTGTCCTTGCCGTATCCTGGGCAGGTTGAATTGGGCAGCGCTAAGGGGGACAGTTTTTGGACGAAGGACAGAGGAACACACAGGACGAGGGCTTCATCCAAAAAAATTGTCCTCTTTAGCGCGGTACAATTCAACTACGTCGAGTCGACGGTATTATGAATTTCTTTTGCGTGAACTTAGAGCTTTCGATGTGCCTTGCACTAATCTCTTCACTGTTAAAGGACAACTGCAGCTCTTTTTTGAGAATTTCGCGATATTCAAGCATTCAACTCTATATAGGCTGTAGGTAAAGCATGCCAAGTGTTTTTGCATTAGTATTTAAAACAGTGACGTAATCGACGACTGATTCTTGCGCTTCCCCTCAATGCACCAGAGGAGTGCAGAGAAATTTAGCGTGACATCAGGGAAGGTATGATTTCAAATTACCGCTGTCGTCAGCCACACCCCGAAATTTCCGGAGCCCTTCACCACGGCGTCCCTCATAGCCTGAGTCGCTTTGGGACGTTAAACCCCAATAAACCAAACCAAACCAATCCAAATTTTTGCAGTTATTATTTTATTTTGCTTTGCATTCTCTTCACTGTTAAAGGGTGTAGGGTCTGCTCGCGGGCAAGTCAAATCTCGCGCCGCTCACCGCGGGTAGCCTCGGACCCCTTCTTCCCGAGTGGGGGGGGCGGGGGGAGCGAGGCTGGGAGAAAGCCTTTATAAGGCGAGACCGGGAAGGCTCGCGCTCTCTTGCTCTCGGACCAGCCCTGCAAAAGGACCACCTGACCCAGCTGCCACGACGACGACCGGCCCCCCTGATGTGAGAATAAACCGTTTGTACAAAGTCCTGCCTCGAGTGACTGCCTGTGCGTCCCCGCGCAGAGGAATTGCCCACAAGGGCAACTGCATCTCTTTTTTGAGAATTTCGTGATATTCAAGGACTCAAATCTATATAGGCTGTAGGTAAAGAATGCCAAGTGTTTTTGCACTAGCATTCAAAATAGTGACGTAATCGACGATTGATTCTTGCGCTTCTCCTCAATGCACCGGGGGAGTGCAGAGAAATTTAGCGTGACGTTATGGAAGGTATGATTTCAAGTTACCGCTGTCGTCAGCCACACCCCTCCCTGTCTCGTTAGACTCTGCCAAACAACTCTCGGCAGGGTTTGCCTTCGGTGGCGTTGGTTTTTTCCTTCAAAGCAGGAGTTCGTGCGGTGGAAATGTACCGATACCTTCGATGACGCCATCATGCGCCCCCCACTTGGCGTTGTGCGCTGCGGAGAAGCTTGAGGGGCATCCGGATTTTAATCGGCGATTACTTAACTATTTCAAGTGCTAGCCCAAAAATATTTCGCATGCTTTACCTGCAAGTTTCAAACATTCGACCCTCTTAGGCTCGTTGATTTCTAAAACCTATGCAGTTTCCCTTTAAGTGACAGTGGTAATTTAGTATAACTGATACTTAGTTCATATTTATTTATTTATTTAGTTAGTTAGTTATTCTGATATCCACAGTGCCCGTTGAGGGTGTTTTTAACGGGCGATACAAGGAACCTGGAATGTTATACAGATGGCACAATGCGGAAAACAAAAACGAAGCAATGAAACACAACGCATTCTAATCTGAAAAGAAATGGGTCCTAAAGTATAGTAAAGACACAGTAAGGTGTGGCACAGTAAGGTGTGGCACATTTTTATATCGTGCGACACTGCTGCACTCAAGCGTGATTTGAGACCCCACACTCGCCAATGGCTTCGAGTACGAGCAGTTGTTGGAATTCCTGTAGGAATTTTCAAATAAACTGCAACTTCAACTGCATTTCAATCGCGACTTTAGCCATTAATCGCTGCGAGTGAAAAGGCGCCGCACAAAGAACTTCGCGTTCACATGTATGCACTCACACGCGTAGAAGCACACCAGCGTCGCTTGATTTACCTTTACAGTGGCCACGACGAACAGGTATCACACGCTGTCGACTCATAGAGCATCGGTTGTGTCGGCGAGCTGCGCCGCGCGTGTGTACATGAGTGGTATTCGCGTCATATCTTTGGCCCCTCTCCGACCACTATCATTTTACGACGACCGTAGCCCCGTGGTACCTTTGACTTCAGCTTGCAGACAAAAACAAGCATTCTGATTTCACTCCGCCGTTCAGCATATGGCACGAGTCATATGATCGCTTCTGTACACACTGAAAGGCGTCGCAATAAACAAAAAAAACTCCCCCCCCCCCCCCCCCCCCCCCTACCTTTGATGCGTGCGGTACCGGAGTTTGTATGACAGTGCTCACTCCTTTCGCTAACATACGCGATAGTGCAAGTGTCTCGTAAACTTGTCTCCGGGCGAACGATGAGGAGAAACTCTAAGATGTCGCGTCGGTCATTGACCCTGTTCAGGAGGAGCAACAACCATCACCGGTAGCCACAAAGCCCTCAAAGTGTGTATATAAAAAACCATAAAGAGCTCCCTGAAAGCTGACCCAATCGGCACTGCGCCAACCCTGAAAAGCTTCTAGGAAAGCTTTTCTGTTCGATTTTCTTGTTCTATAGACAGAGGCTTCAGCTCATATAGAGCGACGAGATGCTCGCCTTGACAGCGTCGTGTATTCAATGCAAACAAGACAATTTGCATTCACTAGCGAGCAAATGATTGCAAACAATCTACAACAATTTGCGAGCACAAGTGCTCGAAACCCAACAGGAATGTTGAAACAAAAAAACATTTCACTTAGCTGTGTGAAAAGTATATAGAGTACCTAGAGAGTATAGAGCATGATGTATAGAGAGGTTTGGTTGGTTTATGGTTTATGGGGTTTAACGTCCCAAAGCGTCTCAGGCTATGAGAGGCGCCGTAGTCAAGGGCTCCGGAAATTTCGACCACCTGGGGTTCTTTTAACGTGCACTGACATCGCACAATACACGGCCTCTAGAATTTCGCCTCCATCGAAATTCGAACGCCGCGGCCGGTATCGAACCCGTGCCTTTCGGGCCAGCAGCCGAGGATGTATAGAGAGTATGAAGTGTGGTAGCGTAGAGCAAGTCATAACAGATTAACTCCAATGTTGTGAAAAGGCTTTCATAATGTGTTTCTTTTACGAACGCATGAAGTAACCAACCACAGCCGCCTTGGTACGACACTAGATGCGTTTCTGTCCAGCCGCTTATGTTTATGTGTCTTGTGTGCTCTGCTTTTCCCTAAAAGTGCCGGCTGTATCTCCTCTGAACAGCTATAGAGACGAAGAGATCCACTTAACGCTTCTGCGTCTGTAGACGATTAGTGTGCGTTGGTATTGATGTCAACCGCATAATTTGCGCTAAACACAGCACACACACTCGTAGCCTATTTCTAAACTCGCTCCTTTGATGTATACGTAGCGTACGAAAGCAGAAAACGTTAAACTAAATATTTCTGCCGCTGGCGTAACGAATGAAATATAAAGGTGTAGAGCTTCTAGTGTGAACGAATTAACCAGCAACCCAGTGCCTAGGCGTGCGCCATTTTTTCTTGCACCGCCACACCAATCTTACTAAGTAGCTTTTAAGGCGAAAGCCTTCAATGGCTCATCATTCTGTCCGCCCGTCACATTATACTGTCAATAATCCCGATAACGTCATCAGTGGCGTAATACGCCGTAACCAGAAATCACTTAATTCATTGTGGCATTACTGCTATTAATTAGAATCAGACATTAATGTGCACTAGTAATTAGTAATCAATTTGTAATTGGTGTTTAATTATTATTGGTAATAAAATCAATTATTAATTTGTAACTAGTTATTAATTGTGAATTAATGTGTATTGGTAATAAGTAACCAATTAGTGGCTAATGATTACTAATTCGTTATTAGTTTGTAATTAGTCGATGATTGAAAATTGGATCACCACACGGTTGGTGGCGCTCGCGTCGCTACTTACTGCGCATGCGCTTGGCGCCTTGGTGGCGTCACTCGTGAACAGCGTTCAATCTGCAACTGAAGCAGCCAAAGAGGCGCAGAAAGGCTTTCGCCTCGCGCACATTAGGTCGTCGAAGTGCCCTGTGATTATTTCTGAAGGTATCTCAGAACACAATCGTGTACGGGCGTCACGCAGCAACTTGCATCGCTGTGGTCATTGGTTGTGCACATTAGGTCCGCGTATAAAGACACGAAGCTTCAGGTAAACGCACTGTATACTGGTATACACCCTTGTATACACCCTTAAGGTCATACTGCCCATCTATACCGCCTTTTCAATACCCGTATTTCTGTGAAAATTTTGTCTTCAGCAAGGTAGCACTCATTTTGCGTCCAGGTTTAAATTTTGAGGTGTTGATTGGGTTGATCGATTACCAAAAATTGCGAGGACACTTTTGACTCTAAAACGTTGAGAGGCGCGAGCCGAGGACACTGTGCCGTGACGACTTCCGATGGATGTGACGTCACACCGTTCCCGTGGCTGTATCGATACCCAAATTATACATATTTCGGGGATCTTAAGTGTTAATTACGCTTAGATACACATTTTTCCATCTAATTTGACACAAATCCGACGTTTTCCCGACCATTTTGGGACAATTTTCACTATGCCGTGACGACTACCGATGGATGTGACGCAGTGGCGGTCCTAAAGGAGGGGAGGGGGGCGGCCCCCCCTCCCCCCCTTTTAGGACCGCCACTGCGTCACATCCATCGGTAGTCGTCACGGCATAGTGAAAATTGTCACACATTGTTTGGAAAAACGTCGGACGTCGGATTTGGACGTCGGGGCGAAAAACGTCGCGGCGGAGAGGGCGGTCGCCCCCCCCCCCCCCCCCCCACCCCCTCACCCCCAAAAGCCTTTGCACATTTTCCCCAACGTCCGTTTTCGAGCTCTCATAGGGCGAGATGTACTTTTTGACATAGAACTGGAAAGCTTTTTCGTCTGTGATGTGTCAAATAGTCCCCTACTTTGTACGTTCACCGTGTTAGCGGCTGTCTTATTACACTCTATTCCACGTTCTACACGTCGGTAGTATTCGAGCAGAATTCGTAGTGATTGTCGAGGTATCGTGTTCCTGCCGTGTCTCCACCGTTGTCTTGCCATGCCGCCGGCGCGGCGACCACGGCGACAGCGGTGCCGTTCACCTGCGGTGGCTAGCAACCTCGTCAGGGCGGCAAGGAGGCACCCATTCATGTCTTTACCCCACCATGGGACACAGCGATGCCAGCGAGAGGATCATCCCTTTTTGGCTTGACAAGGAGCGCCGACCAGCCGCCTTGAAGGAGGGGACTGAGGGCGGAACAAAGCCACTTCCCAGAACTGAGTAATGAAGGCCGCTTATCCCACTGGTGAAATGTCCCGGTAGTTTCTTTGACCTTGTGGACATGCCGTGGCGGGATATCTCAGCCGTCGACTTGTTTCCCCTGATATCGAAATGAATATTGCTGGCGTAAACGTTAACATTCAAAGAATGAGTAATGGTATAACATCTATATCGTTCATGGTAGAGAGAGGGTGCGGTAGATGGTCCTTGGCGATCACAAAATGAACAAGGGAGGGGAAAACCTCAGTTTGCTAGAGCCAACGTTTCGACAAGGGGACTTGTCTTCGTCTGGGCCCAGACGAAGACAAGTCCCCTTGTCGAAACGTTGGCTCTAGCAAACTGAGGTTTTCCCCTCCCTTGTTCATTTTGTGATCGATCTATATCGTTCGCCATTTATGTTTCAATAACAAAGCGCACAGAAATTTTGTGTAAACTAAATAAAAATCGTTGTTTCTTTTTTATTTTGGTACACAAAAGTCTGTCCCCCCCCCCGTCCCTCCTAAAGCCACTCTCTGGGACCGACACTGATGTGACGTCACACTGTTCCCGTGGCTATATCGACATCCGCGCTATTTCGACGCAATTTCTACATTTTTTCTTATAATTAGTTAACTAATTATAAGAAATTATAATGGCTTCTAGGATCATTTTTTCCTTCTCTATCTGAAGCAACCATTGGTTTTCTTCTATTATTTTTTAGTTCCCGAGTTAAACGCGTGTGAGACGCTTTGTTAACGGACGACAGCATGAGCCATTGAAGGCTTTCGCCTTAATATGCCCCTGGAGGTTGCTGGGGTGCAATCAGTCTCGAGGCTGTCTGAGGTGCCACTCATATACGGCTGCATATAACACGGCACGAATGAATACTGTTTGATTACAGATGTTTAGAATTTGTTTTCATGAAACGCTTCAAAAGAAAATGTAACGGAAAATAGGGCGACAGGTCGCTAACCGTCAGAATACAGCAAGCAGCCAGCCAGCCAGCGCGAGACACTTCAACGTCTTCGAAGACACTTCAGCGCCACCTGAGAACACCAGGTGGCATTACTCCCCCTCCCAAAAAAAGAAAAATATAAAAGCGGGGTTGCAGTACGGGCAGTGGAAAGAGAAAAAAAACAGCACAAGCACATAAAAATGTACAAGGGAGGTGGGCGAAGGTGTCCCACGCGAAAACTAGCGGAACACTGAGCGTACTATCCATTACCGCGTGAAGTAGGGTTTCATGCGGACAACGTGCACAACCTCAGAGCGGGGTGGACGACGCTGAGGCTGCACAGTCCCGTCAGGAAGAACTTCGTAGGTCACTTCGGTGACGCGGCGCAAAACTCGGTACGGTCCAAAGTAACGGCACATCAGGTTTTCAGACAAGCCTGGGCGGCGTACCGGGGTCCACACCCAAACTTGGTCACCCGGATGGTATTCGACGTGCCGATGACGGAGGTTGTAGCGGCGCGCATCCGTGCTCTGCTGCCGCTGAATGTGCCTAAAAGGTCGCAGCTCGCCCTGATTTCACTAGTAGAGAACAGTTCATTCTCATACGAAGGAAAACCAGAGTTTATATACACTTGTGGTGGCATGGATTGCGCGATTACTTATCCTGAACACGTGGTTGCAGCATCCGGTGAGGATGCTCCGACCACTAGGATGGAACGGTTGTGTTGGCGTGTGGCGGTTTTTTACAGGTGTCAGAGTAACTGGCATTTCTAAAATTGCGCAATTTTGCTGATCGGTGACGAAGTGCTCCCCAAGGACCTTGCATGTGGCTGACGGTTGCCATCTGTCTCTGCACACTGCGCTCACAGACACACCTGTCGGATTTTTTCGCCGCTCGGAAAAAGAAAAAAAAAATGCACAGGGACACCTCATTCCATCATGTGTCGTCAGGCATTAGCTGCTGTTGATGCCTTTACATGAAGTGACGTCATTTGCGGTCTGTTGACGTCACTTCCCTCCAGGCAATCAGCCAATAGCAATGCTCCGGTCTAGTGACGTCACTTCTTTCAAGCCAATCGAGGGAAGTGAAGTCACTTGCGGTCTGTTGATGTCACTTCCCTCCAGCCAATAAGCCAATAGGAATGCTCCGATCTGGTGACGTCATTTGTTTCCAGTCAGTCAGCGAATTTAGCTTCCAACGGCTCATTTCCCACCCAATGAGGCGTTAAAAGCAGACGCCACAGGCTTTCTCTGCGTAGTTGGCGCAGACAGTTGGAGAGCATCGCCCTTCCCTAGCAATGGCGCTCGGGCGAGAAGGAGCTACAAAGCGCCTATCCACGTATTACGAATGTTTCGGTCATCGGGGTTTGCCGCGTGCGCCTAACACGTCATCATACTGACGTCACTGGTCTCCGTGTGACGTAGCCTAGGAAAGGTCTGTCGCCTCAGTCGGTTCCGCATGAACCAATTCGAAGCGCATCGCGCCACGTGACGCGCGCAGGAGGACCGAGGGATATCAAAAGGGGATGTGCAGTCTTTGTCAAAAGTTTGGAGACCAGGGGGTTTGCTTCTAAGCCTCGCAGTGGGACTCCTGTAGCATTCATGGTAGTCCTACCCATTAGCGGAGGCAGGACCAGAAATCTTCTCACCTTCAGAAAATTTAGGGCGCTGGAGATGCATTACGAACCAGACAGTGTGCTTCAGAAGCAAACCCCATGGGCTCCAAACTTTTGACAAAGGCTGTACTATCGGTGACTAAAGTGGTATTCTCCATGCGGCGGGAGCCGGAGCAACGGAAAACTGCGGCATTTTGGCGAGCTAAAGCACGAAACATTGAAACGAACCAAGTGACATGCCTGCTGATAATAAAGGACACGCATTGGCCGTCTCGATCCCAGACGCCACCTGTAGATGGCGTTGCGACGCAGTTTTCCGTGCTCCGGCTCCCGCCGCGTGGAGTATACCACTTTTGTCCCCGATAGTACCTCCGGGTCGGCTACTTTGCTGGGCATTGCCATGGTATCATCATCATGCAGGTCAAAGGCCCACTGCAGGGCAAAGGCCTCTCCCATATCTCCCCAAATTACCCTGTCCTGTGCCAGCTGCGGTCACCCTATCCGCGAAAAACGCCCCCGTATGCGCCTTGCAAACTTTCATGCATCTACGTATACGAACCGGCGTTTCAGTAACGTACTCTGCTCATAACTAATCTCAGCATAAATAATCGTAACTAATAATTTAATAAAAATCAATCACTCCGCCCATCACTACGCAAGCTCACAACAATGGCTGTCGCACCGACAGGAATCGGCACATTCGAAGCGGCACCTTCAAAGCTAGCGCTTTACTGCAATCGAATTGGGGCCTGCTCAACAGTCCCGCATTTATTATTTCTTTTTTCAGTGAACTCCAACCTGTGCAACCTGCTTTACAGAACACCTATGTGCACTCACCCCTTCGTTGAGAGGAAAAGCCCCCGAGCCCAAATTAGACGGTGCGGTGGTGGCAGGGCTGGCTCTCCGTTGTCTGCTGTCCGCAAATAGGGTCCCCTCGACGCCAGCAAAAGCACGGGGAACGCTGAAGCAGAGCTGCTTCTCAGTGCGGCAGCGAGAAGGACGCTGTCCCGCGCCATGAACGCAGCTGTCACGGACGCCGCTTTGACTGAACGGCAGGTCGGGGTTATTGCTTTTGTCGACGCAGCCACGCTGCCAGCTCATTACGGGTAGGGAAGAGACACATCTTTCAGGTCCAATGTTACAGCCTGGTGCAGGCTTTAGCAATGACTTCTGGAACAATGTTACTCCCGCCTTACCATTTATGACATAGCACGATGAACACTAAGCACGATATAAAAACTGCAGACGATATACATTCGGTGCTTAAAGGGCAACTGAAGAGTTTTTAGAGTTCGATGATTTTAGCCGAGCCGAATGCTTGAAACTTGCAGGTAAAGCATGGTAAATCTTTTCGCGCTAGGATTTGAAATGATGATGTAATCGCCGACTAAAGGGGCATCGGCGTTCAGGCTTCTCTGCAGTGCACAGCGACAGGCACAGGCCCCAGTAATGACGTTACGTACGGCGCCGCTAAGTTTCCAGCGAAAGAGCGGTTGTTTCAAGGATGAAAAAGAATGCCGTCGAAGGTGAAGCTCATGAAGCATTGTTTGGCGGCATCAGAAGACGCATGGCGGCATGTAGACGAAGGCAGTGGACATCTGAAATGTAGACAGTTATGATGTTACTACGAGTTTCCCCGCACTTCGCGAACGCAGCGAGGAGAAGCCTGAAAATGGTCGTGGTTTTAATCGGTGATTGCGTCGCCCTTTTAAATTCTAGCGCAAAACTACTTTCACCAACTACCAAGAAGCTACCAAACTACCAAGAAGCTTCATAGATTCGAATTCTCGAATAACCTCGAATTGTCAAAAAATCCGGTGGGTCTCAAATCACCCCACGAATAATAGCCATGGCTCCGAGACCTCCCCCCTTCCAGTGCTACAGTAGGACACAACTTAAAAAAACATCAGTTGTTAGCACTGCACCACGGTCCGCGGCGTATTGTATTACTCCGCTAGCCAGTAACAAAAGTAAGCGAAGTCAGCTTTTTAATATTTGAATTTATTAAGCAAATCAGGTTTCGAAATTCTAGAGCTTATAACTTTTTTATTGTGATTAGCCTCTTGTTTAGGTGACAAGAAAACTTTTAGCAACGGACTACTTTTTTGTCGTGGAGGAATTCTGTGCGCCGGTCTTAATTGGGGGCGGAGCTCCACTGCAGACTTAAGTTGTATCCGACTATAGAATGTATGGACTGGATGAAAAAAAATGCAGTACATCAGAAAAGTACCACAGAACAACAGGAAAACCTGTCATTACAAGGAAACGACAAAACATTTTGTTGCATTTTGACACGGTTCACGTTTTTTTTTTCCCCCGCTGGCAGCATTCCGGAAAGTTTTAAACACATAGTGTTCAGAAGTACTAAAGTATTACTTTTAGACAGGCGCTTGCTAAAGGAGGCAATCGTCGATTTTGTGTGATTTTTTTTTTGGGGGGGGGAGGGGGGGGGGGGGGGGCAAGCGCTGTTGGCAATACCATGATGGCGCCCCACGCTGTAAGCATTATCTCCTCTCACACTTCACCTTCGTGCATTAGACACATGCCGATAATGAGACGCTGACGGCGCGCGCTCGCCGTTCCGTCTGCTACCATCCTCTAATTCGCACCGCGATATACGCTTATGAAACTCGTATATAAATTTTGTATGGACTTCTTACAGACTCTGTTGCTTCCTATAGACGTTTCCTCTTGTCAATTCAGTTTATAAACCGTCTATAGACCGTCTTTGACCCCACCTTGAGTAGACCAAGAAACCTTGTGCCACGGCGCTCTTTGGCCACAGATACCCTCGCGCCACAAAAATTCATCAATTTAATATTTCGGAAGTTAATAAAAATGATTGACAAAAACCGATGACGTAATAAATGGCGTAGTATGTCGTAACCGAAAATGAACTGCACATGCTCGTGACGTCACTAATGACGTTGTCACCACAGTCTGTACTTATGGAGCGCCGACCGCCGCTCGGACTCCACCCTGGCAGCTGCCGGCGCATGCGCGTGACGTCACCTATGACGTCATCACCGCAGTAACGGGGGCAGCAACAGAGGCGGAAATGGCTCTCGCTTCATCGCACTTCAGTAGAATCGAAGTGCCCCTCAGAATTTCTTACCTTTTACACAGTCAGCGGTTGAATGCTTGTTGAACAATCTTCCTGAAACCGTTGCCATCGAAACTAATCCCACCGGATTTAGGCAGCTAATAACAGACCCCTTGATCCAACTATAGACCTCCTTCACCCCGCGACGTCACGGAGATGCGGTGGCGCTGATGTCAGTAGCGACTTTCGCGTGGTAGGCAAAACAGGTTCCGCCTGCCCGTGCCTACCGCAGCTACCGCAGCTACCGGCGGCTGCATCGTGGCTGCGCACTGCAGAAGCAGCATGTACTGACCAGCTGCGTCGCTGTTGGATCCGCGTAGTATCATAAAACGGAAAATTAGATTAGCCTTAATAGGTTCCTCGCATATAAATACCACATTAGGAAATGGGCCGCAGTAGTAAAAGCGCGAAGCCTGGGTGTCGACCGGCGCTGCCAGTCAACGTACTTCACAGCAGGGAGATTGCCGCGCTCATTCACTAGCTGAACAGCATGGTACGCTTAAAATTGTGCAAGAAAAAAAAAGCATGTATGTAGCTGCGCACGCATTTATCACCCTGAGCTGATGTGCACGGGCGCCGGCAGGGTCACTCTCCACCAAGGAGTGCATTATTTTGTTGATAGCACAGCATGTTTTAACTTGTGTAGAAGTTATACGAACGTATAATGGCGCGTTTTAGGGCATTTAATACATACTTCAAACTATTTCTTAACATGACCGACATATTTATTTAATTCTAGTAGAAAGAAGTCTGGTAAATTGAGACAGTCTTGCGCGGTCACATTGGCATGCTTCGAACAGCGCACTTTGAGTGTGACAAAAGCCATATGCTTTTCATTGCATCACGCATGTGTCATAAGCGGCTTCATGAAGTAGTACATAATCGCGAAGACTGTTTGGAAAGAAGCAACCGCAGGCGGGCTACCAACAGAGGCACGTAGCGAGATTGACAGGAGATGAGGCAATAAAAAATGTTTTCTTTATTGATGCGTGAGGTATGTAACAAATTTGGCGCAAATATGAAATTGCTCTGCTAATTTCAGTAATGCGTTTTATTTTCAGCTATACCTGTTGCAGTTCTTGGATAACCATATTTAACACCCTGGTCAAGTCTCCCCAAGTCTTGAATAATTAAGCAGAAAGTGCGGAAATTTTTTTATGCCAGCATGTTGCCAAAGCACTATTCTCTATGATGGCGGTATTACTTCTTTTTTTTTAGATTCTCAGTACTTATGCATGCATAGACACATGAAAACTTTTCTTATAAAAATAACTAACATACTACTGCTCCTGTGGGAAAAAAATCGAGAGATTTATTGCACTGCTCAACGTCTCTGGAGTCGTTCGCGACAAATTTCTATTTCCATTCGTTAAAATTTACGAAGGGGTGAGTGATGCCAATCGCATAAAATGTGGTAGATCGCAAAACAAACCTTTAAGTGTATTCCCTCGTTTATGGCCTCTTCGCTTTCGCTTTGGTCAAAGAAATGCGGCACTGAAATCAACGAAACCTCTGATCCCTGTTCTTCGTAGTGATACTACCATTGTGGTGCTCCGTCGTCGGAAGCCCGCAGAAGTCGCGACGTGCCAGGACCATCAGAAAACCCATTACCTCACAATTTTTGACGACCACAGATCTAAAAACCGTAATGTTATGAATTTATTGTGACGTTCCGTGCGTGAAATACCAGGGCCCATACCTGAGAACATTCTTTTGGAGGGTGAGCGAGTGTGACGTTCCGTGCGTGAAATACCAGGGCCCATACCTTCGGCGGAATTTTCTTTGTGCTCAACCGTCCTACTCCCTTCCCTTGTCTCCCCTTAAACGGTCCGCGTTCGGTGGCGCCGCCTAGATGGAGCCCCCAGTGGCAGCAAGCCACTGAAGGGGTACAATGGTACAAAGGCGCCGGCCGGAGGGAAAGCCAGCCCAATTAGGCATGCCTGGCCGTACAAGGACAAGAGAAGAAAGCTGCCGGCGGGAGACAAACGACATTCCAACGACGGATGTCGGGGATGCCGCAGGGCGCCGCCGTGGAAAGGAGGAAGAAAGAAAAAAAACATTCCAGTCGGGAAGACGGGAGATCGGGCGTGGCCGGCGGAGCAGATATAGCTGGCGAGTGCGGACGAAAGGCACGCAGAGGACGAGATCGTTCACGAAAAAGGGTCCTTCAGCGCCGAAGCCGGACGGCGCGCAGCTTCTGCCAGCCACCGACGGATCGCAACTCCGGAGACCATCCATCGCCCCCATGACGGCGTCGCCACGTAAGCTCGGACACCCCAGCCTCTGATGTACCATGTATAATTATTGATTACATCATTTTGTTTAAACTGAGCCATACGGTGTCTTCTTGCCTCTCCGTCCCGTGTGGACCTGCGCATTATGTGGGGTCGTCACATTATACTGAATATTTTGCTATAATTTTTCGTAACCAAACAGAAGACCCGGGGCTGGGAAAGAATATAATTTCAGGAATCCAAACTTTTCACCAAATTGACAGTTTAAGAAGGGGAGAAGTCGCCCCGGCTGGTGCCTGATCTGACGGCTAAAAACAGCGGTTACGCGAGACAGATGAGATCGGGACACGATCGACGCTGTCTCCACATTTCGCACTGTGCGACATGTGCGTTAACAGACGGTGAGCGCACGTCGGCTCTGCTGAAAAAACGCCAGTACTTCCCTCACCACTGCCCCGAGGTAAAATCATTCTTGCTAGTGTAGAGTGTCAAAAGCATTACTTTATTCAATGCCTAGGGCAGAAACCAACATTAGAAACGCTTTTTATCCATAATAACACTGTGGCGAAATACGGCGTACATGCCAACGCGAGCCCGTGTACTTCGAGGAATACTAAGTTGAAAGCATCAACCATTGTTATGATTCTCAGAAACTCAAAACGCGCCTACAAGCCTTGAAAACCGGCGCTGCACCAGTCGAACCCGACGCCACTCCCTGGCCTCTTGCCTACCGCGAGCCGGGTAGCGACTGCAGCGCCACCTCGCTTGTTTGCAAACATGGAGGAGGTCTATAGCTACTTCCCTCGCGATGCTCTGCCTGCAATTTGAACTGCTTGTGTCATTGCGACACCCCCCCCCCCCCCCCCCGCCTAACTGTTTTCCCACTTACTTAATTTCCGTACATTTTAATGTTTAATTTATATACTACTGCTTTGCCATATATATTCTGTTCTACTTGAATTACCTGACGTTAGTTTCACGTCAAACTTGTTATTCTTTGTTCTTTTGTTAAGCTTTTTTATGTTTACATGCCTTTGTATGACCGGTTCACACCACTGTCTCTCCCCCCCCCCCCCCCCTTATGTAATGTCCCAGACGGGATCTTTAAGTGTTCAATGAATGATGATGATGATGATGAGCGGAGATCGCGTCGTTCGCGCGAAACGATTTCGCTATGGGGCCGCCATCATCGGGGACGTGTTCGTCACTAACGCCGAGGATGATGACGCGCGGTAAACCTTTCTTCATGTCACCCGTTTTCACATAGGAGATGCCTTTGACCTGCAGTGGGCGTAGTCAGGCTGATGATGATGGTGACTGGCACATATCAGTCCGACACAGGACCAGAGGGCAGCCATCTATTTCCAATACTGGGATTCTTGGGCCATTACTCCCCGTAAACATGAATGACTGCAGTTAATCCCCTCTTTTTTCATTGCATCCTTAGCTTCGCATTCCTACGTGACGTCGTTAGTCTTGTGCAACTACGTCTGTGCTTCTTTGGTAAACCTTTCAGGCGCTTTGTACACAATTGCGTAAGCGGCAAAACAACATCTTTTTCTGAGAAACTGGAGCACTTAACCGTGATTTCATTATTTCAGCCAAATTGAGCGCCCTTCTTGTTGCAAATAAGTTGCTTTTTTGTACCATGTAGCGAATGCAGCAAATAATATTTCACATAAGAGTGAGCTAGGTAACACTTTGTCCACCGTTTTTGTGCAGACAGATTTTGCCGCGAGTGAATATCCATTTTTTTTGCTCAATTTCGAGCGTAATCTGAATATTCGAAACAAAAAGTGATTCCACGATCCCTAGGGTGTTTACCTGACACACGAGAACATTTCGATATTACTATGACTAACAAATCTGGCACTTTGTGCAGAATTCTCCACATCGTTGTAAAAACTTACCTGCTGGTCTTTTGTATACGTTCGAAAAATAACAAATTTCCTTTCTTGAGGCCTGAATGTACTACTTTGGTGAAAAAAATAATTGATTTCAGTCTAAACAAAAAAAAATGAGAACTCCAGTCTTCTAAAGACTGGAGTTCAGGTCATATCAGGGATGCCACAAGGGCCACTCTCATTCATAATATATGTTAATGACATCATTCCAGTAACCAGAGACTCGGCAGTGAAAGTACGTCTGTGGGCAGACGACTGATTTTTCTTCTCAGACATTGGTTGCGTTCATGACGAACAGGTAGTCAGAGTGACCTATATAATATAAATTTATGTAAATATAAATATAATAGTACATATAAACCAGTAGTATAATATATAAATTTCAGCAAGTCTTTTGCAACGACTTTCACTAAAAAGAAAGCCTCACACTGTCGCCGCTCTTTGCTTCAGATTAGACTGTCTGCTACTCTTTTTACTTGTTCCCATTTTGACGTCTACAGCCATTTTCACGTCTTTGCACGATGTGCACGTCCGAGGCTTTTCTGACATTTAAATGACCTTTTTGACCTTTATTTACTCCAGATCAATCAAATTTGGTGTGCAACAATCATCATCTTCGGTCAGGTGGTTGCGTTTTTCTAGCAATTTTGACGGCTAGTAAAGTTCTCACGTCCTCGCACTACATCGTCGTCCGATACTATTTTGACGTCTAAGTAACATTCTTGGCTCTAATTAACCAATTACTCCACATCGACCAAATTTTGGCGTGCATCTTGCTATATCACACGCAATCATTGCTCGCTGAACACTCGCACGAACAGAGAAATCGCTGCAGACACGAAATCGTCGCCCAAGCCAATCGGCAGTGGTTTCGCAAAAGTAACGCGAGTGAACAGCTTATAAATGCTTAATGAGACCTGTTCTCGAGTGTGAGTCTGCAGGGTGATTACCCCATTTCATTAGCGATATCTTCACATCAGAATGCGTTCAAAGAATGGCTGCCTTCCGTTACGACGGCAGGGTTTTCATCGCCATCTCAAGCACGCTATCATTCGACCCTCTTACATCGCTAACTGCCCAACTGCTGGCAAGCAGACGCAAACACAGCTGGCGGGAAATGAACGTTTATTCCGGCAGCGCAGGCCAATATATAGCATAGGTGGAAAGGGGGTGAAGAGGGAAAGAGCAGAAATGCTTTCTGCTCGAGCCATCGACAGAACCACACAAGGGGGGTGGGGGGAGAGGGGGTTCGACAAGAAAGATCCAGTGTTCTCAACACCTCTTAAAAATGAAACCGCTGCACTGGCTTCCGTTGCTACTTTTGCAGGTGATGACCGGGGCACTGCTGTCACCCGACTGCCGTGGGGGCTCGTGATAACGACCTCTTGACGACGCAGCACTTCGGAACCTGTGGCTGAAGAAAGTGGCGATTATTGAGGGAGCATCGATATATGACGCTGTGGCGAAGTTTGTAAGCTAAGCGGGGTTGGTGACTGCGATTCTTGCCGACGGCGTAGTTAGCCAAACGTACGGACTGCTCTTTCTGCCGCTCCATTAGACTGAGTATGAAAAGGGGTTGTTTGCAGGTACATTAAGTCATTACTAGCCGCGAAGGTAGTGAACGCCTGGTTAGAGAACTGCGTACTGTTATCGGAGATAATGGTGCGCGGAACGCCAAAACCAGCGGATCATTGAGATATGTTTGAACCCCCGGTAAACCTTGCAGTACCGTATGCATGCATTGCCGCAGCAGAGGAGATTGCGAAGGGAAGCCTACTATAGCGAAATAGCCCTATGTGTGAGTGTTAATTACGCACAGCTTCCTCATACCATCAACTGGCAAGGGGTACTGCTCTACTGCCCAGACTGGCAATAGAGACCAGTCGGTGCAGTTCTTGAGATATCCTGTCTCTAAGCGTAAGGAATGGATCTTACCTTTCAAAATTCGGGCAGGGCTCCAGGCTTGAGCTGCAGGCTGGCAGGAGACCCCGCGGTTAGACCGAGATCCCGGGAAAACGCATCGTGGTAGTCGCGTCGACCACGGGAGAACTGGAATCCCCGCTCTGTCATGCAAAGAAATCAAGTCACGCCCACAAAGACTTGACCCCGAGCAGTTGAGCACGATAAGCGAGCACTTTACGGAAACAGACTTGTATTGCGTACACAGCTGCAATTCTTCCCGCTCTTTGCTAGATGACCACGGTACCCGCGTTAACTCCATGCGCTGATCCAACTACAGCTGCTGCCGTCATGTTCGCCGCTACCACACCCACCACACTGCTGCAGCACAAAACGAACACGTCAAGCTTGAACCGACTTTGGTCGGGAAGCTACTAGCTTAACCAAGGGCATCTATTCCGTCATTTTTAGCATAGTTTTCGGTGGCTTCGACACAAAGTGCCAACGCTTCGGCCTCTTCTAGCGTTAAATCCTTTTTTAGCTAACATTTGCATCCGCAGTGTGACCGAGGGCACACCTCAGACAATGCGATCCCTTACCCTGCGGTCAAGCGACGTACCGAAATTACAGGTATCTGTTAGTCAGCGAATAGCAAAGAGAAACATGCTAACGGTTTCGTCGGGAAGCTGCGAGAGGTCGAAGAACTTCTATACCTCTGTTATCTCGTGCTTCTTCGGGTCGTAGTACTCATCCAAACTTTGAACGACTTCCTCGCAAGTCAATTCATTTGGCGCACGCGGGGTAACTCTGCCAGCTAGCAACTTCAACCGTCTTGCTAGACAACGCCGAAACCAGTAGTGCTCTCTTCTGAGACGAGTCCATTACACTGTTCGCTTCGAAATACGCTTGCGCTCTGACTATAAGTAAGGCGTTCACTTCTCTTTTGTTTTGTGGAATTCCGACAACTGTAGGCAGGCCATCGTTGTCGACTCCGAGGCAGCTTGAAGGCAGGAAGCTTCGGGATCCTTCTTGGTGGAGTGGGCAAAAAGACAGCTTCGTCGCTACATCTCCAGCTACTCAGCCGCTGGCAAGCAGACGCTAACAGAGCTGGCGGGGAATGAACGATTACTCTGGCAGCGGAGGCCAATATATAGCATAGGTGGGAAGGGGAGGGTCCAAAGGGAGAGGAGAGCAGAAACGGCTATCTGCTCGTGCCATCGACAGAAACACAAAAGGGGGAAAGGGGAGGGGTTCGACGCGAAAGATGCGTTGTGTTGTGTTGTGTTGGGTTTATTGGCGCATCAGCAGCTAAGGCTATCATGCGCCAAGAACAAGGTATGCAAAAATTGGCTTGAGCAGAGTTTGAAAACAAAGTGGATAAAACCGGTGGTGTAAAGGGCCTAAAAGTTATTTTTACTAACTAGCTGATGAAAGACAAGAATTTTAAAAATGTCTGATAGCAGAAACTTTTAAAGGTTGGGTTACCTCCGCAGACATCCTTGGCTCGGCAAGGATTTCGAGGCTCCCAACAACTCAGATAAAGACCTCAGCCTCCTTCTCATGATTGAGAAAGTGGCTGAGGTGTATAATTGTATGTAGTGAAGCACAGGGGGAGTAGATTAGAGTTGATGAAGAATACTGGCTTCCCTTAAAAAGCTAAAAACACAGGGTATACTGACAAGTGCATCTTCGCCTAAAACCAATGCTGGATGAAAAGGAATGTGTTCGTTGTAAAAGGTATTAAAATGTTTTTTCCTTAGTGATTCAAGTTCCGTACATGAGAAGAATATGTGGTTTACTGTTAGTTCATCTCCGCACTTTTCACAAACAGGTTTGTCTTCTTTTGTAAGCAGGAAGTTGTGTGTGAGATGTGTGTGTCCAATACGGAGACGGCATATAATATATCTTCGATGAAACGTTCTTGGTGGGAGCATGACTTCATTCTTCTATAAATGGTTTTACTAAGTGGAGCTTATTATTACCTTCAATATTCCATTCAGACTGCCATTTATCTCTGAGCTTATACTGTACTAACTTCATGCCATCTTTGTAGGGAATGTTAACTTTCTTTATTTGTTTGTTCCGAGCTTTCGCAGCACATTCGTCCGCTTTCTCATTGCCAGTGATTCCAATGTGGCTGGGAACCCAGCAAAATTTTATGTCTTGTCCCAGTATTGTGGCGCTTGTTATGTTGCGTATGATATTACCAATTAGTGGTGTCACTGCATTTCTATGGTGAAGTGAGGTTAGTATGCTGTGAGAATCAGTGTAAATGATACTGTTCTGAATGTTCTCATTTACTGTTCTGTTCGCGCTGTTCGCAACACGGACCAAGCAGTCATCAAGGAGCTCCTACTCGAGCGCACCGCAATACATTCGACAATAGCGTTAATAATTTGGCTCTAGAGCAACAACTGCGACCACACTCCCATGCGTATTCTTTTTTACATATTTGCTAACCGTGGGGGTAATCGATATGGCGACGCCTCACGAAAACCAACCGTCACTGTGCAGACAAAGTAAAGGGCGTAATAGTCTCGCGAGAACGATCTCTTAAGACCATGTAATTATTGCCGCTCTCATGACGACAGCTAAACACAGCGCTTCGGAGAGTTATTCCTTTTTTGAAGAGAATAGTGCTCAGAAGTACTAAAATATTTCCTTTAGGCATCTTTTCGCGCTTTCTTAAGCAGTGTTAATGAGGGAAATGAAATGGCGACCAAAGGTTGCTGTTAAAAAGATTGAGACATTCCTGCTTTCGTAACCACGATAAGCTTGCTCATAATGATGAAACGATGGCCTTTCGACCGTCGTAGCTAGACGAAATGACTGCATCTCGTCTGGTCCGGTCGTACAGTCATGTCAGTACCATGACGGCTCCATAGAGGACTAGCGCAACTTCCTCTTCCCCAACTTCCCCCTTCCCCAACTCCCTTACCCCCATTCATTCTACACATGCCGATAACACTACGCTGTTGTCCTGGCCTCCACATTCCATGCGTTGCCACCCTCCGCTTCCCTTCTGTCGGCGACGTGCATTTAGTTCATACTTAGGCTTTCGTTGCAATAAAGTCCATATCTATCTCTTTTCTCCTTTTTACCACCCTCCTTGAAGACGCGATTGCGTCCGAGCGCCATCTGTCGATATTGCTGCAAAACGAAATACTGTGGCCGGGAGGCTGGAAGCGCTATGTCTGGGTCTCCGATTCGAACGCAATCCTTTGAATACTTTGCAACGTCATCTACCGAATGTGCTACGGCGGAGGCGAGGAGGCGTTTCCGCTGAACAAAGGCGATTTACCACGCTATTAGAACAGAGTGACGTCACGGCGTCGTCGACAGCCGTCTTGCACCTGTCAGTGACCTGTGAGACCGCGCAGCAAAGGCAAGGATATTGACCATAACGCCATGACAACCGGTCGACGTCATTGGTTCGAAGTCCTTCTTTGAGTGGTATTTGCAGCTTGGTTCCCGAGCTTTCTTCGACCGACGAGAAAACTCTCCTATTAGACTAATCGACTCTCAAATGATGAGGGGCGGGGGGGGGGGGGGGGGGGGGAATGGAAGGTACACTTAAGTTTCGCCTTAAGGATATGAGGTGATAGCTTTAATGAGTTAATGTCCATACATGCGGAATCGGGCGTTCTCAACCTGACATTCATATGTCCCTTGGAGTCCTCATACCACTCCTTCCGCAATGGTGCAGCGGTTAAGGAATGCGCCAGGTGCTGCCACCGTTGGGTCTTGCGAGACCCAGGTTGCTCTTGCCGAGCAACCTCTCGCGATCATCATCATCATCGCCGGCCTGGCTACGCCCACTGCAGGGCAAAGGCCTCTACCAGGGTGGTCAGTTTGCTCGCAATCTCGTGGGTACTCGTGGGTAGGTTGTCACAATGTCAAGTGACCGAGGTTGCCCACCTAGGTTGCTTTTCCGTGGCTGTTCTGACGTCCATATACTATATCGACGTCCATCGCTATTTTGACGTCTAAGTGTATTTTTTTCACCTTTTTTTCGCGTTTAATTAATTAACCAACTACACCTCGTCAACCAAATTTCTCCCACGGCAACATTATCGGTCACACTTTCAATCACAATCGCACTTTCACACATTTATCGCCAGAGAACGACGTGATCGTGAGGTACAAAATTGCGGACACTTTTTGCTGACGCGACAGAGCCAAATAATGCCCTCGCATTAGGTAATAATCAAAATCTTACGACACGCGTTTCGCGCAATCACCGTGACAAGCTAGAGGCGATAGCCAGTACTGTACAAATGCGGTGTTTGCAGCAACCTTCCCGGCATTTTATGACCGTAACCGTCACGATGGCAGTACTACGGGACCAATTTGAGCAGCTGTTCTTCTTAGTCCCGGAAGCGGGAACTTCTGCGAATTACGTGGGCCGCGCAGAGGTCGAAGTCGGAAAGCACATCGACCTAGCATCGTTTCTCCGCTATTTCTTGGCAATAGTCATCGTGGTGTTTCTGTTGCTGCGACCCGCTATGACGAGGCTCGCCTACAAGCTGCTCTTGTTATACCTCGTCTACGGTCATGTTAGCAGCAACGGTAGATGGCCGCCTACCCTGCTCCCGTGAGAATGTACCCTCCGCCGCATCGTCTGCAAGGCTACAAGTTACCCTGGACCAACGTGAGCAACGGCGAGTTCGAAGAATGCGAAGCCTATCCATGTGTCATCGCATCAGCACTGTTTCCCCGGATGGAATCATTGCTTGTGGTCTCTGACCTCTTCAAACAAGCCTTCCTCATCTTGCTTCGGAACATCAGCATCGCGCTTTACTGGTTTGCAAACCCGCTGACTACGTGTATGCTCCTTGCTATCCAGGTAACAGTGGTCCCCGTCGTCCTGCTGACGGAGTACCTGCGCGACAGCCTGATGAAACAGTGGCGGAGTGACTGTTTTTCTGTTCCACTTACGGGCGCACCAAACCGACCCTGCGTACCTCTTTTACAACTGACGTGTGCTATTGTGCGGTACTTATTGTTTTAATTTCCCGTCGTGACAACAGTCGTCGGGCTGACTTGGTGCACGCTACATCTGTTTTTCACATTTCGACGCCCATTTCGTAGCCATGTGTCTCTAATTATGTCTGCAGCTTCATATTTTCATCAACGTACACTGACTCTCTATTTGCACCGTCATCCTTATTTCAGAATTCCTGAAATAATAAAAAAAGCTGCTAGTCAGCTCTTGTGCTGCAGCCGTGCAACCGTTCCGTCTTTACGCTTACTTCCAATGTCTTTCAGTTCTATCGCTGAATACAGGATGGTTGCGCAAATTTTGAGCTGCAAGGCTGTATCTCGGCTTTCTTTCTGAATACGGTACAGTAGACGAGCGTGACCGTAAAAATAAACTGCTTACAAAAGTGAACGCGACGACCACAGTCCAGTAAAAAAAAAAAAAAAAATGGTAGGGTTTTAACGTACTGAACCGAGTAGACGGGCGAAAGCATGTGCTTAAGCCTGGTTGTCTCATGGTTTTGGTTTGCTGGGCCGTCGACACGTTTGACGTCGATATCAGACTTTGGTTAGGCTTTCTTCTGGGATAGGCTGATCTGTTCCATCTCTGTACGAGATGGAAGTGGATGAAGACTATTATGTGCAATGCACAGCGCGACTTTGTGGCAGTATAACTCAAGGAGTGATCGGCTGTGGCGATAGCATAGTGCCTTCGCGAAATAGCCAGCCAGCGAAGCTGATGTGCTGCATACGTTCCAATCTATAGAAAGGGGTATCGTGCAGTTTGTATCGCGACGCTTACTACGAACGGACTGCAAATCCTTCAGGTCATCTTCTGCAGGTTGTGAAAATTCTGGTAAAATTGCAGCGTGGCCTTACGGCATCTGCAACGAGTTTTTTCTTTTTTTTTTTTTGCAGCTCGTTCGGTCGCAAAGCCGTCGGCGTAGTAGTAGTAGTCAGCACCGCGTATCGGAAATAATGGGGGGCAGCGTAAAAAGAAAATAAATCGTATCATGCCAACCGTTTGGCGCAGAATGTTCCGGATGGTATAATGTGATTCAGCGTTTAGTGTAGCATAAACTTCCTAGTTAAGTTAGCGCCTAGCACGCGGCACGGGGATTCGAAACGGCGACTTATAATCGGGGGAGGCGTAAAACAAATCGTATCGTGGTAATTTGTGCCTCTAGTGATTTATGATTGATTGGTGTGTGATAGGCGATGACGAGTTATTGAAATTATTGTTTCAGACATGGCAGTTGCGCGAAACACACACACACACACACAAGACAGGGCACGGGACGAGCGCAATCCCGTGCCCTTTATTGCAATTATTGGATTAATTAGACATGAAAAGGGGGTTCAGAGGTGTCAAACTGCTCGGAATGAAAAGCTTAACCCACCACGCTATCGCGCCATGCACTTACGGCGAGATTAAGGGTCCTCTCCAATTTTTTTTTTCGCTGCTTCTGCTTTCGCTGCTATCTTTTACGAGACTTGGCTTGATTAGCCCAGGAGACAGCAAATGACGCCGCGTTTGTACAGCATGCGGTGATCGGCAGACGCTTCTTCATTTAGGGCGCCGTTCTAAACCAATTTCGGAGATTATTAAATGAATTACCACACACAGAAATTTTCCCACAATCAGCAACTAAGACTAATGTCAAAATTTATTTCATCAGCCCGTGTTATGGCTTTGAACACTGTCAGAAATCTTCATGAAATAAAACAAGATTTATGTGGTACGTTGTTTCTCATTTATATCACGAAATAACAAAGATACCGCCTACGATAACTTTGTTCTGGTTCTTAAAAATTTAAAAGAATCCTGCAAAAAAAAGTATCATTGTCAAAAAACGAAATAATAAATGATTCTGGCTTACAGCTGACATTCTCGCAGCCATTAGATGCAAAGAAGCGCTGTGGTCAAAATGTCGCGCTTCACCAAAAAATGCAAACTTACGAAATTAATTTCGGGCTGCTAGGAACAAAGTAACCGCTCTTCTTCGGTCCACTAAAAGGCGTTACTATGCTAGCCAGTTTCGCAATTGCCACCATGACGTGGCTGAAACTTGGGCTATCGTGAACGAACTACGTGGGCGTCAGCGTAGACTGGTCAAGGACGCAATAGAACATAGTTTTGGTCACTTGACATCCTCTTTGGCAAATGATTTTAATAACTTTTTTTCTAAAGAACAGCGCATTGCCCGTGCCACATCACGTTCGCCGTTACTTCCTTCTTCTGTGATTGACTCAGCATTTCTTCCACACATAACAGAGCCAGATCTTTTCAGCATAATCTCCAGTCTACGGCATAACAAATCAGCTGGAATTGATGGAATATTTATCAGCGACCTTTCCAGAAACTTCCAAAGCTGGAAGTGTGTCCTTCTTTTTATGCTAAATGATATGATTGAAAGTGGCTTCTTACCATGCTCTCTTAAACAAGCGCGTGTTATACCACTTTACAAGGGTGGCAAAAGAAATGATATCTCGAATTATCGCCCAATATCTATCGTGTCGTGTATATCACAAATTTTAGAAAAACACGCCTTATGTGCAATGTCAGCATTTTTACTGAGGCATAACGTGCTTAGCCCACATCAATACGGGTTTGTTGCTGGTTCTGGTACCCAAACGTTATTAGAAAAGATGTCGGATTCCGTTCATTCTAGTTTTGATAAAAATGAAGTGGCATTTGGTCTCTTTCTTGATGTCAGGAAGGCATTTAATACTGTTCACCATGGTATTCTCTGTGAAAGGTTGTTTTGCTATGGTTTTCGTGGTCCTTTTCAAATGTTACTAAGAAATTATGTGTCTCAGCGATCTCAAATGGTGGAACTTGGACCTGTGCAAAGCAGAATTATAGACTTATATAGTGGTGTTCCCCAGGGATCCATCTTATCACCCCTCTTATTTAATCTCTATGTTAATGACCTCCCCAACATTATAACTTCATCACAGATTTATCAATATGCAGATGACCCCCTCCTCATCTCATCTAATACAGGTTTTTCTTGCGCACTCCGTCAACTTCAACAGGACGCTACTAATCTATATGATTGGTTTCAATGTAACCTGATTGATATAAACCCCCAAAAAACTCATCTAGTGTGCTTTAGAAATGCGCACAAACCAATCCCGAAAAACGCTGAGGTTTTTTTGCACAGCTCCAGTTGCACTGCATGTTCTTGCTACCCCATTACATGTGTTCCATCCGTGAAATACCTTGGCATTTACTTTGACAGTGATTTATCCTGTAACACGCACATGGCACACTTCAGTAAGAAGCTTAGAGGCGTCGCATGCTTGATCTATGCTCTAAGGGCCTACCTGCCATTTGCCATAAGACGTTTAATTGCACAGTCTTTGGGATATTCTCTGCGGAGATATGGCATGTGCTGTTTCTTCAACTGTTCTGCAACATGGAAAAATATGATAAACCGTAAGAATATGGCTAAGAGTGTCATCTATTCAATACCCCATAAACAGCAAAGTGTATTCCTTTCTTCAGGTCTGCCTTCCTTTGACATTGTGTTCAAACAAATCACTGTGCTCAGATATTTCTGGAACTCTGAATTTCGGTTCCAAAACGTTAAACCAATCCAATTAAGAAAAGTTTCTCGATATATTGTCCCTGCAGTGCGAACTCATTTTGGTATGTCTCTGAGGTCATATTATATCCCATGTATATTCAATGAGATGCCTGATAATGTTTTCAACTTGAACACTCGCAGACAGTTACGGGATGCTATTGCCGAGCTTGAACAGCTCTAGTGCATATGTTTTAATCTACACAAAACAAAGGATTGATTTGGTAACAGAGGTTGTTGCTGCTGCCGGACGGCGCCCTACAAGCCCAATTGAGGCTTTGGCGCGTCCGCGTCTTGTATTGTTTTTTTGGAGTAAATAAAGTATTTATTATTATTATTATTATTACCGCACAGTTCTGTGGGTGTGATTTTCTGATTTAGCTTTAATTCTGTTGTTTTTTTCTCTCCTGGCGTGTTTGTTTATTATAATTGTCACCTTTCAGATCTCCGATAATACTATATACTACGCGAGCGTTTGCTAGTTGAATTGCTAATATTAGCCACTTTCTCGTGTAAAAAAAAATGACGTGCTACGAATATGCCGCACTTTTATTCAAATATTCTTGAAGGGCTGTTGAGAGAAACTGCCATGAAAAGTGAATGGCGACAGCTTTTTGTCCCCGCTGCCCGCCTTTTTAACTTTATTAAAATGCAACTAAACAACGAGTCTTGAACCTTGACTCCCCAGAATAGTGAAAGCATTCCCGCCTCTCTTTTCAGGACTCTGTATCAGCTAACTGTGACTTCAGCTGAACGCCTGTTTTCGCCGGTGCCCCCAGAGTTAGGCGACCGCCTCGTCTTTCGTGGCTGCAACTGGCGCCTGAAGCCGTTGTGCTCGTGTTAGCTTTTCGCCTGACTGTCGGCAGCGACTGCGGGATCTATTTTTGTAGCGAAAGCTACGTTGGCCACGAAGCTGCGATTTCGCTGTGGCGGTGCTCCGGGGAGGCACAGAGACCGACCTTGAGCCGTTGCCTAGCAACCGCCGCGCGCTCGCCGCGCCATCTGGCATGACGTCACACCGCACGCCTCGCCGCCGCCGCCTTTTGGTATGACGTCACACCGCTTGCCCCGTCGTTGCGCTCGACTTAGCTTTCGTTACGTATATCCTGGCATAGCCGAGCTACGCAACTGCCAATTTTTTTCTCCAGGGTAGAAATAGCTTCCGAAGAAGTGCACGTTCAACTTCTCTTGCAGGAGTGCAGTGACGTAGGCGTCGCGTCTTCGTTCAGCAATCTCGGTTTTGCCTCACCGAAGTCATACGTAGCTCTTCAACCGCAGGGAACAAGCGGTGGACGTGGTCGCAACCAGTCAATTTTGCTGCTTCCCTTCCCGAATGCTCATCTGTAGTAACAACCAAGCTGGGAGGTATACAGATTGCAAAAAATATGAAATCGAATGTCGTTGCGTGCCGATCGTACACCTAGGGCTGATCAACTGATCGGAAGCATGCCAATACTGTTCTTCATTCTTACAATTCAATTCATTCTTTCAATGTCATTATTGACATTGATATTACAGACACTGATCTCAGCGATGATCATGGATTGAAGCCCGTGCATCGCGTCCTTGGGGGCAGTAAACGATACAAAGGCGCAAGGGAGGTGCGGGGTTCGAATCCCGGTGCCTTTCTGGACTGATCGGTTTCCGAACGGGTGCAAAGCGTAGCGCTCTAATTTTTCGGCTTTGTCGTGAGTGAAACGCTGCTCGTTTTTTTTTAGAACAGCAGGCGAGCGATCGCCCACTTTTTGTTTGCCTAATTATTTTTTTTACTGTCTGCACCTGCACACATCTGTAGCGCAGAAGGCCGCAAGTTGAGCTGGGTGCGGCACACTTAATAATGAGCCGTGTGTTGTTGGCATTTGCCTGTTCGATGTCCACATAGGCCTCATCATACAGCTGAATTGGCGGATTTTAACTGCCATCTTTGAATTGGGGTGATGGCTAGCGCCACCTTGCCTCGTAAATTTCAACTGTCGTTCGAGTAAGTATTCCGTGCACAAATGCGCCCTTAGCCTCACTCCGCGGTCAAAAACACAGGGCGTACAAGTATCTAGCTTATACCACGTGACTACATTACCAGCATCATGATGGCCGATGCAGACAGTATTGCGGACGTGACTTTGCTTAACGATCATAGCGCTTACTAAAATTGTCCTTTAGACATATTTTGGCCCTTGCGTAAACAGTGAGCTGTTGATCTTGGATCCTTTTTTTTTTCGCAAACACACGTTCGATTAATAACCTCGAGTTGTAATCGGCTGTAATCGAGAACTGACTGACAAGCAAACACGACAAGCTAATCGACGTCAAAATGATGAAGCCACAAATAATCAAGTTTTCACTGTATGCTTAACTCTAAATTTCGCCCTATTAGCCTGCAGATCACTTCGGAACACTTTTTTGTTACTTTCAGTTCTTTGGCAAGAACTTGCGAGGCGATAGTCAGTACTGCACAAATACGTTGTTCGTGATTGCATCCCCCGCATTTCGAACGCTGCCAGCAAGATGAATCCCTTCCACTGGCCAGCCCAGCGCTCCGAAGAGCGGAAAACGACAGAGCTGGAGCCACGTTCTTCGATCGTGGGCCAGGCAGACGTGGATGTCGCAGACTACATCTACCTCGGACCATTCATCTACTTTCTCTACGGATCAGTCATCGCGTTGATCCTGTGGCACCGACACCCTGGACGGAGACTCGCCTACGGTGTCTTCTTATCCGCCTGCTTATATGGGGCATACTGGCAGGCACGGCAGAAGGCCGCTCATAGCGCGTACGTGAAAATGTACGGGCAGCCACCGGAACATTGCCTGGGAGGATACAAGTTTCCCTGGACCAGCGTGAGTGGTGACAGCTTCGAGGAATGCGAAAACTATCGGCGCGTCATCGACGCGGGAACGTTGCCCACGGAGGATCACTTGTTTGCGGTCGCTGAGGTCGTCAAGGACGTCTTTCTCGAGCTGCTGTGGACTATCGCCGCCACGCTATACAGGCTCGCAAATACCCTGCTCGAAATCTGCACCGCGTTCGTCATCCTTGCAATATACAGTCGTCGTGTTGTCTAAGCATTCGTTGTCTAAGCATTCTGTCGGTTCTTCACACTTTCGGCCGGCGCAATAGTTACGATGATGATGATTATGATGATGTGCACGGACTGAATCTCTTCCTCGAGGAGTGGTTTGGATACAGTGCATTGTTTGCAAAAATCCCGCCTCATACGTAGGCAAGAAGCTACAAATGATTAGCGAAAGAAAAAAAAAATGATGGCGGCTGACGAGCGCGAGCGGCGGCCTCCCGCGGCCAAGCTTGGAAAAAACAGCTGCTCGCGCTAAACGTGCTATCAGGTGGAGTGATCGTGTTGGCATCGCTGGGCTTGCTGAGGGCAGTGTCTGAAGGGTTTTACATACTTCTCATAGCTTCTAACATGCACTTTCTTTCAGTTCAGAAGAACACTTTGGTTTTTTTAAATCTTGGTCCCTCGTAGCTGAGGCACGTTGTATATAGGCCCCTCCAATAGAGAAAGGAACAACCAGTTTGTACAGAAGACGAAGCATTAAAGTTGAAAAAGGATATTAAATACCAAGAGGAAATGTAGCCTGAAAGCAGTTTAAGGTGTACTTGTTGCACACATTATGCGACAGCATAAGGAACTTGTCAGGACGTTTGGCAGTGTCACAGTCATCAAGGGCAAGGCTTCATAGTGTTGTCCTATTGCAAACCAAGCTAGGTGTCAGTTATGGGGGCCGTCATTGAGTGCTGAAAATTTCCTATAGTGGAGCTGCCTGTATATTCTTCGAGCTGTAGAGCATTGCATTCCTAGTAATGGTATTGCTTGTTTTGTTATTGTAAAACAACCTCTACTCACACACCATCTTCTCAGTGATGTATCTGTGATGTTGACGCACCTTTGTCTATCAGTGAGGATTTTCTAGTCATTCAGCATTCACTGTGGCCACTGCACCTTGCAATATTTATTATGAATTTTTTTACAGCATTCTCCTTGCTGCAGTTAGCTTTTACCAAAGAGCGAAACCCCTAGTCACCTACCATCAAGCTAAAAGATTATCTTTTGTATTTACGCATTTTATAGATGCCAAAATGTTTTCAAGTCCTGAAAATGCATTAAGTACACTGTACCATGCAGGCATCCTCTGTGCACTTGAAAATGCCATATGATCATTGCACATCAAGGTAAAGTATGCTTGTATAAACACTGCTTCTTCTGCAATAAGAACGGTTATGTGAAATGCTGTGGCTAAAACAATAAACGCTCTTACTGAATGTATGTTGCACTAAAAAAAAAAGCACTGGTGGTGCTTTCTGATTCCAACAACCATCACAAACATTTAGTGCCTTAACTCAGCACTGCACTCTTGGTTTTATGCATGTCCATCGCACGGGTAATGACTACAGGCACTGTACCAAGGCGGAAAGTGATAGCAGGGAAGGGGCAGGTGGGTCAATGTAAGCAATGGCAAAAGAGAGTGCACACTTATGCCTTTAACACACAGGGTGAGCTGTTTCAACACCTGTTCTCCTTTCAGAGAGAGACTGCAACACACTGCTGAGGGACTGGGAAGTATACTGGCAAACACACTGCCAATAAAGTGGCAACTGGTGGGGCACTTGTTTAAACACAGTTATAAAGGCTTGTATTTGGCAATCCATTCAGACCACGAGGCTGGCTGTGGGCAAGGGCACAACCACATCACACATCACACATACAGATACGTGTTGTGCACCGACACGAGGCAACGACAGTGGCAACAGAAACAGTGGCTGTGATATGACTCTCCACGCCAGCATGGTGAGTCATTGACTGACGCTAGAGTTGCAACCGTACCTGCCCCTGCACCATCTCAAGGTATGCCTGCCTCTGGAGACGGGTCGTCCTAAGAGGCCGAAAATACAGTAGTGCATTGGTCTCCCCTGGAGGTAGGCAAGGAGGGATCCTGTCTCTACTAGGCAGCCGGCATGCAGCGGTAACCCGTTGTTTCTAGGTCAGTGGCAGTGTTGCCTGGGCCCTCGGCTGACACGGATGCATCCAAAGAGAGGCTGAGAAGTGCAGTGATGATGCACACTGTCCACTCCCACTGGCGGTGGTGCGTCTGGTGCCTTTGAAAGCACTGTAAGTAGCTATTCGGCCCATCGATGCAGTGCTCAACCACAAATAGCACGAAAGAACGTGGCATGTTGTACAGGTCTTCAGCTGGTCGGGTCTGTGATGCCGCACCAGTGGTTCAAGCAGCGATGGCTGGCTCCAATGTGTAGACACTGTCTCCTGCATAACAATAAATGACGCAGTTAAGCATCTTCTTTCTCTGTGATCTCAACAGCCTTACAGGACGCTCTACTATACAATGGATGACTCATGCCAATAGCCCAAAGCCAGGCTCTGCAGAAAATGATATTCATGAGCATACAGACAACACAGGATGGTGATATATAAGTGATCACTGCTATAAGGTCAGTATTCTACCATCCTATTGATATAAATGATGCATTATGATTGCCTACACAACACAAACGCTGTCAGGTGCATTTTGCCTTGGTTTTTTAGACAGGAAATATCACGTATTTCAACAACGTTATATGAGTGCTGTGTTTCTGCTGTAATTGGGTGAAAATACACTGTACCTTACTGTAAAGTGTCTGCATTGGTGTAACTAGCCAGGCTCATTCTTGTAGCTTTAGCAGATCAGGGCAAATGCAGTGTGCTGGAGCTCAGTATATGTGAGTGAGGTCGCCCAACGGCCGACAGGGCCTTTTTACAGCTTACCCAGAAAAAAACTTCACCGTCGTCGAGCAGGCCTTCCTCCGCCTCGGAGTGGCGCCAGACGACCGCGTCGTGGAAGGATCCGGGACAGCCCGTGTCCACGGCCAGAATACGCATGTTCGCACCACAGATCTGAGAAAAAACAAGCACAGCACGAACTTGCCGAGGCCCGCACTTGTAGCCGAACTCATGCGGTCGAAAACAGGCCGAGGTCTACTCACTCATATGCGCAGCGTAGAACCCCTTGCTACTTGCTCGCAGCTCTGGCCCGCGGCTTCTTGATGGCGATGAGTGTGTCATCGACACACCCGACGAAGCCGGGGATACTGCCGCGGCGAAATTTTAAGCGAAGGAAGCCCTGCTTCGCCGCCGCCTTCTCTTCGGGTCTCGCCGGAAAGCGAATACACCCCCTTCTGCGACCCAACGTTGACAATGGTCTCCGCCACCCACCGCAAACACCTGGTCACAGTCGGCTGAGCTACGCCGACGTTTGCTTCACTTCTTACGGTGCCTTGAAACCCACCTATGGCGAAGAAGCGCAGCGCGCAAAGTAACTGCCGATCCACCGACAGACCGCTCACCCGCACACACCCAGTTCAACGGCGAAGTCGTCGCACAGCCATTGTGCACATTGTGCAGTCTCCTTGAAGCGTCGAAACAACTCGTCTCGCACGTCAAAACCGTTTTCATGCACCCTCCCACACCGTTGCTCGCGCGGAACAGCCGCCATATTCGATCACAAAGATTGAGATCGGTTTATGAGCTGCCTTTTTCGCTCTCAAGTTTCAGCCCGCATAATTAGGTGCGTAACGTCACCACTTCAGCCGTGTTCGCTACGTCACCGTTGACGCAAAAAACCGCCGGCCAAGGCCGACCAATAGGAACGTTGCATATGGCGGCATTTCGAGCGTTTTAGTAACTTTTTAGGCAAGCGGGCGGTAATAGGACGCGCATGCGCCTAGTCATCATCCAGCGCAGCCTCGACGCGGCCACTGCGCCGCCTTGTGGCGCAGAGGCAGCTTCAAGACGCCGCTCCGGTGTCTCGCAAAATTTTGTCCATAACTTACTTACCCACGCACAATGAGCAGTTTGTTGAAGAGAAACCTGTAGGTTGGCCTCATTCACTGGGATCTGGCTTCAGATCCGTGGTGAGGGAATAAGGTAGAGGAAGGTGGGTGACCAATTCATTTTAAATGACCACTGTCCGATATACATTGGCGAGTTAGAAGTTTGACACAAGCTCACGCAGACAACAAGATTGTCGGTGCATCGCAAAGGGTTGCCGCATGTTTAGACATTTTCACATTTGCTTTTTTCGGCGTAGCCATATTTCCACGGGGCTGGTCCAGCAGTGTTCTGATTGGCGGATTTCAAGCTGTAAACAGTGAAAAGGTCTATACGCCTGGAAAATAGAATCCAAATGACTGACTCTGAAGAAATTTCACTTCATTTTCGTTTTTATTTCACTTCATTTTTTTTTTCATTCTGGTTGCAGAAACAGGAGGAAAGGCAAGAAGCCTGCCAAAGGCCTCTGCTCCGTGTGCAGTTCGGCACACAGGCACTATACAGACATGTAAAGCCACAATTGCGAACACATATCCCTTGTATCCATGCCATGTTAAATGCCTATGCTGTACATTAGAAACGTTCCTGGATCTTTGCTTCAAGACATCTAGGAAAAAATCCTAAAAGAACGCATCTCGAGTCAACAGGAGACCTGTCTGCAATACCAGAACTGCTCTCGACAGACCGCGTGATCGCGGAATGTACGCGGGTCTACGATCGGTATACAGTGCGTTTTCAAACTCTTATATGGGCATCCTGACCATCCCCATGTGACTGATGACAATAAAGCGAAGCGCGGAGTAATTTGTGCGGATATTCTTGACGCCCATCGCCAATGCGGCAATGAAACATCGGATGACACTCGTGCGCTTGAAATGCAGAATCGGTTAGAATCGGTCAGCGCTGCAAATGCAATCCTAACAACCCCTAAAAACCCTTGAAAGCAGTGCACTATCTCTTGCTTTCATTCATCTGACACGGTTTCTGAATTTGTTAATTAATGCGGCAGCATTAAACGCCTTATCTGGAAAAAAAAAATGCGCCGTCGGTCATAAACTTTACCCTTCGGCTGTAAGCATTTGCGACGTCACAAAACGGGTAATTGTAATCGGCAAGCCTGAAAACACAAATGGGCATAAGTTGGCGCCTTGGCCCCCAACCTTGGGCTTACTCTTTATTGGAAGTTTTCGACAAGCTAGACAAAGGGTTGTTCAACAGCCAGAGGCTGGCAAGGGACAATTCATGGAACGAAACGGATATTCCCAACGTGCTTTCTTCCGCTGTTTCTGCTCTCGTAATATTAGGGTAACGTTCCATGACACTCCGTCAAGTGAACGCAGTTTTGGCGATAGCTAACCATATTTGTTGCCGTATCTCCTATCAGGATGAACAGGTGACGTGGCACTTGCATGCACCAGCTTGAAAAAAAAAGCTAAGCAGTCGAGCGCGATAGGACGAGAGCCTAAAACATGAGTGAAACAATGCGATCCACCGCCTAAAGAAAAGAAAGAAACGAAGGCGTCGTTGTGGCCTCAGTCGAAACACGTGCAAACCAATACTGATGATACCCCCCCCCCCCCCCTCCCACCACCCCTGCGTCTCGGCGCAGCGGACGAGAATTGGCGAGACTTGGCCTAAGCCTATCGTGCTTTAGCGATGTGGCGGCAGCATGGCGTCACCCTTTCAGTGGTGCCCGGGCGTAATTTTCTCTGTAATTGGTCACGTCATTCGAAACTGACCCTATTTAACTTAATTAATGAACCCTTCCTGCTTCCGTCGTCGAACTATGCCATCAGCTGGAGCCCTGTGTTAGCTGTGGTCGTGAAATTTCCGTCAAGTGAAAGCGTGCAGGGAATTCAAAGGAAGCAGCCACTACCGGCTCCGGACAACATCGTGTTCGTGCCAGCGGTTCGCTTGTCCGTCGCTAAACACGGCATGTCGCCTCTTCGATCCCGTAAGAAAGAACTCCTGTGCCAAAGTGTCACCGCCGCCAGCTCGTCATGGAAGTGCGGTGTTGTCGGTGTCGCCTCTTCAAAGGGCTTGCACGGACGATGCCTTCCCAAAGCTTCATTCGCTGCAGCAAGAAGGGTAAGTGAGATTGCAATCGGTCAGTTCTGCAACTCGCACTGCTTAGACCGCGAATCTTGAAATACTCGAGTTTCTTTTAGCGTGTAACATGCGTGGAATGCAAATGCGAAGATACCGTAACGACCTGTAATTTACCCCAGGCGATTTCTTGCGCTAATCGCGGATGTACAGGTGCAAGCTGTGATAGGCAACACGCTGTCGTGTGTAGCTGAAGATTTTGTCGCGTACCTGTTTCTGATCTAGAAGTGAAAGGCACGCCCCGACGCGATCGTCTCTTCTAGTAAGCAGGGAGGGAAGTAAGCACCGAAGTTGTCGGTCAGCGAGTACTGCCTGCCCGGGAATTAGAAGCACTGTTAGCCGCTGCGGTGGCTCTGTGGTTATGGTGCTCGGCTGCTGACCCGAAAGACGCGGGTTCCATCCCGGCCGCGGCGGTCGAATTTCGATGGAGGCGAAATTCTAGAGGCCCGTGTTCTGTGCGATGTCAGTGTACGTTAAAGAACCCCAGGTGGTCGAAATTTCCGGAACCCTTCACTACAGCGTCTCTCATAGCCTAAGTCGATTTGGGACGTTAAACCCCCTAAACCAGAAACACTGTTCTTCCTGGTACCGCAGGGAACCAACTTTCGTACCAGTGGGCTCAAGCCTCCCCTGGCATGGATGAGGTGATGTGAAGGTGCATGAGAAAAGGTGAAGTGCTGTTTTCTAAAAAAAAGCTGAAAAGCCGCGTTCCTTTACAACATCGGAGGAGGGGCCTTCAGTTTTTGGGTCAGCAGCATAGGCCACGCTGTTGGATCGCAATGGCAGGCGTTCGCATGCTTTGTCTTTCATATCGATTGCACTGTCAGGCACACGTTGAGGAGGAGGCCCCAAGTTTCGTCGAGATTGCGCTGTTTTTTCAATTCGTAAAACATGTACCAACCAGCCCGTATTTGCCCTCTTCTGGATTTCGTCGAGACTTCAGTGCTGTAGCACTTTTTACACTGCCATGAACTGTGTGTGGAAGGCATTTTACTGCCGGCTGACCGCTTTAGCTTGATGTGTCATTCTACGTTCGCACTACTGAGCACGCAACGCTTTAATAAGCCGCAATTAGTGCACGGAGAACCACCGCAACGTTGTCACAAACCCTTGGTGTGTAGTTTCCAGCTGTTAAGCACTGGCATGGAAAGAGAAGTTTATTTTTTTCGATGTGAACAAAAATACAAGAAATCTCCTGAATTCAACGCTCTAAACATTCAAGCACATGCGCAGTGACGCAGCACTGAGCACGTCAGTAGTGAGGACGACACTCGACCGCCGCGCAGGACGATGAAGTATGTCGACCCTTTGCGCAAAAACTAAGCCTCGCTCATTGACAGTGCGTCCACGCATGCTTGCTCAAAGAGGCGCGTGCGGAGGCGCTGCAACATCGGAAACATCGCTCTATGCGGACGGCCATTTAAGGATGCCAGTCCACGCTGCCGCCACAAAACGAACATGCCGACACACAAGACCATATTTGAAAACGCTTCGGTGGTGGTGGTGAAAACTTTTATTTTGGGAAAAAGAGTTTGTGAGCCACAGAGTGGCCCCGCTACATGGTCGGCGTCCCTAGTCCGGGACACCGCACGACGAGGCCCCGTCTCTCGCCCGTTTCACCAGAGCCCTTTGGGACTCAAGCGAGGAGCAGTTGAGGAGGGCAGTCTCCCATGCCTCTCTGGAAGGGGTAGGGGAAGGGGGGAGGTGGGGATTTTGAGTACATGCCCACACCATGTGGAAGATATCACAGGTCTCCCCACAGTGTGGGCATCGCCCATCCGTGTTAGGATCGTAATGTTTTATTATTGCAGGACAGAGTAGAGTACCTGTCTGCAGGCGCCTTAAAGTTCGCTCCTCCGTCTTACTCAGCCCTTTTGCAGGGGCCGGGAAAAGGCGGTGGTTGTCGCTATAATGTGTTAATATTTCCCTGAATCGCAGCAGCGGCTGGTTAGTCTCCGAGCCAGAAGAGCTGGGATGAGGAGCCCGGTGAGTAAGCGCTCGGGCAGCCGCGTCAGCGGCCTCATTACCTCGTAAGCCCTGGTGGCCAGGAGCCCAAATGATTCGTTTGGGTGTTGGATCAGTGGCAGTCCGTCGTAGAATAGAAGCAGCTAAGGGGGAGATCTCCCCTGCCAAGTAATGTTCACATGCTTTTCGGGAGTCCGTGATGATTATTCTCGAATTGGCGTGGGCGGCAGCAAGCGCTATCGCTACTTTCTCGGCCCGCATTGAATTCGGGGCTCGAAAGGAGAGTCCATCAACGTGCATTTCCTGGGTGAACTAGTGCGCGCTTCCAGGCGGGTTAAAAACATGCGTGACACTAGTATCCAAAAGGATACTAGACAGAGTCAAGCATAGACAGACGATCGTATCGCGTAATTCGGCATCAACTCGTCGCGTTACGAAACTGTTTCGATCTTTTTATTTTCGAACCATTTTTATCGGTCACATCAAACAAAACCACATTTCATCCAAGCTATCGAAGACGCGACGCGCTGCCAATTTCCAAGGCTATCGGGATTCATTCGGCTATCAGGCGCTTGTTGCGTTTAACTTTACCTTCGGCATTCGTGTTCGTCACAGCCGGCGCGCGGCCTTAGGACGGTCTTTTCGCCACGCGTCTCCTACGCGCGCTAGAAGTGATTAGAAGGCTGGCAGTATCGGAGTTTATCGCAGATAATGTTCGGAACTGTTCGCGAAAGTGTATGTACGGCCTTTGTCAAAAATACGGGGTGTTCCACTTAAGATGTTCAGAAATGCTTAAAAATGGGCTTTTTGAATTAGAAGGGCGTTTTTTTTTTTGGCATAGCATATTCAGCGGTCTAGCGCGATTGAATACAGTTAACCCCTGATAACTAGTAGGATGGTTAACTAATATTGCATAGTTAACTTTGTAATTATCCCTGTTAGTCTCCTTACTTACTGACAGGCATGTAGCCCTTCGTAAGTAGTGTCAATATCAGTTTTTAGAATTTCGAAAACACAGTTACTTCACGCTGCCCGACTTATGATAACAGGTGGAAGCGGTGGGGTGCTGCCACACGAGATGTGACAGTGGTCTGACCTAAGAAATTCGGCCTAAATACACGCGCTTTCGAGAAACTTGCAGGCAAAGCAACCCTTCCAGGGCCCGTAACTCGTCGAAATAGCAAAAATTTGGACGGTGTACAGCAATGTGCCAAGCATAGTTGTTGGACCTGAATCATCAGCACGGCAAGAAACGTGAAAGCTAAATGGTGTCCCAATAAAATGTTTCTTATTCAATTCTTTAATCAGTTATTGATAATGTTGATGCGGTCATAACGTGGTTATCTCATGTTCTGCGTACCTTAATCACGGATCGCTTGGGGTGAACGGTACATCCAAGAGGCCGGTCATTATAAGAACAAATAAATGAGAAAACTAGGAAAACTCGCAAAAGTGTTTCCCATGGCTGTGCTGCTTTCAGTAACGGGATAATCCGGCGTTATCTCGTCATCTCGTGACGTCGTTGCGTGCGGCTGCTCGCCCTTTATCGGCGTCAATTTCAAGAGCTTGGTTACTTTCAATGCGAATGCATTTCTTGGCTCATCAGTGGCGTTCGTCCGACGAGACAGATCCGTAGCCAGTCCAACACTAGCCACATAACAATCCATACGTTGGCTAAACAGGCCTTTCTTGCCAAAAAAAAAAACAGAAATAAAAACCGTAGCGAAAACAAGAAGAAATAAAAATAAAATGACAAAAACCATACATGAAAATAACAAGTGATAAAAATAGAAGAAAAAGTGCTCCAAAAAAACTAAAAAATTTGGAGGGAGAAACGGAGACAGGGAAATGCTTTCGCATTTCCGCTGTTAAGCACACAAGTTGAACCATGCAATTTTTTTGTCCTCGTGCTACGTTCTCGTATAATTTAACAAAACTTCTGTTTGGGCTAGATGGTGCATAGCTTATATTGAAATGAATTCAAACGCACAGCGCCTGTCCTGTGTGTTCCTCTTCTTGTGTGCGTGTTCCTGTGCGCTTGAATTCATTTCAATATAAGCTACGTTCTCGTAGTCTGCGTGTGCGGGCTTATTTTTTCCCGTACCAGCCACAGTTCGAGTCCTGCGGTTTTGACGCTGCTGCCTTCGGAGAGACGGTGTGTTTTTTGTTTTATTGCGAAAGCAATACTACTTGCACTTTCACGCTGGATGGATGGATGGATGATAATGGCTTTACCCTTTGTACCGGGCGGTAGCTTTCGCCACCTAGCCTATACTTCCCCCATTGTTAATTTATTTTTATTTTCCCTTTCTTTCCCTTTCGCTCTTACAATGTCTATTCTGTCTATCCTTTTCCCCTCGAAATTCACCCCTCCCTTGAAATTCTATGGCACAGTGTCGAGTGCTCGGGAGTAGCACACCAGCGCCCCTGTCGGCAGTCAACATTTCCGGTTTCACGCCGCCTATGCGCCACAGTTCCCGCTTTTCCCACTACACTGCCCCTACTTCTAGCTCTCTGTAGACCAAACTGCGTCCTCGCCATCACGTGGAATCCACACTGGACACTGCCGGGTTTTCGACTTGACTGAAATTGACCTTCATTTGACCTTGATTGCATTACATTGGATTAGATTGGCTTAGATTGGAATGGATTGCATTGGAGTGGATTGAATTGGAGATTAGATTGGATGGATTGGATTAGAGTGGAGATTAGATTACATTGGATTGTATAACCGATGCATCACCACAAGCACCACCACCAGCTACACTACCAGCTGTACCATGGCGTACGTACGGATATTGCTTTCGCAATTACCGGGCTTAACCAAGCTAAGCCACAGATTTTTTATTCATTTACAATTCTTCCAGCCAAGTAAAAGCATAATTGCATGGGCTAACCATTTGTACAATATGCAATGAAAGGTAGAAAAGAAAAGCGTCAACTGTGCATTCACATTCGTCAAACTGCTGACAACGTGAAAAAAAAAATACCAGACGCTGAGGCAGCGTATGGTCAAGCGTTAGCTCTAAGTTTGGCGATATTCAATACAAATTTCGTTATATCCCGACATCCACATTATAAGCCGATTTTGATGCCAACTTATACAGTATAAAAAGACACCGTTTGACACCACTTCGAATGTCCTACGTGAAGTTTTTTGGTCGCAATGGACATCTGAAGATGCAAGAAATTATGGTTTTCGAGACCAAAAGTCGTCGGCACTAATTCCTGTAATGTGCTAAGCTTTGATTCGACTAGTGATTTTATGCTCCATAGCACGCTGAATCGTTTGATACCACTCCGAATATTCTACGCCAATTAGGTTGTTCAGAATTTGTGTGACAAATATTTGCACACTGAGGTATAAAAAAAGTTGGAGGAAGCTTCGACTTTAAGAGTGGAACGCGACAGCGTGTCGCAGCCTGCCAGGGAGTCCGCGAGCCTAGCCCGTTGGACAAATCGCTCGGAGTCTTTAGGAGGCCTCTCAACAAACCCGATGCCATGAACGCCAGCATAGCTTTCGCGCCCAACGAACGGGCAGCAAGCCGCAACCTTCGCGGGGAATGCGCCTTGAATGTGCGCTGCGTTTTTCGCTGCTCACCGCGGGATTCTGCTCCCGCACGAGACGAGCTGGAGGCGCTGCCGTTGGCGCTATCTGTTGGGGCAGTGGCGTACATTGCGAGCAGGAGGTTTTAGTGGGCGCCGCCTGATGGCGCTACGTGCGCGCCAAGCGAGGAGGAAAAGCAGCGGGCTGGAGGGATTTTTCGCTCACGGCCAACGCCACCCACGACGACACCGGCTTTTCTGCGACACGGGGCCCCTAACGCTATCGCGTTGACAGAGAAACAAATGTATAGCAGTGTATGCGCACTTGGGTGCTGCTTATAAGTATGGCTCGTCGCTATGGAACCGTATGGCATGGTACCAGCCTGGTATCTGATGGTGCACCACTTGGTAAGCGTGGATACTACCTATGGTTACGTATTATGGCGGCCATGCTGGTCACGTGATATGCAAATTTTGTTTATGCAAACGCTAACCACGGTGGCTGCCATTTTGTTGCGGAAGCAACACTACGTTAGGTGTGAACGATTTCGCGGAGCCCCGCAGAGCCCCAACTGCGCATGCTCGAGGAGCGAGTGTGAGACAGTTACTACGTAATTTCCTTTCCTCAAATACAATTTTCATTTTCTTCATTACGGCCCCTCTTTCTCTTTATTTCACTCCCACTTCCTCCCTTACTCTACGGTGCAGTTCAGGAGTCCATCGAGATGATAGAGTTACTGCTCCATTTCCTTTCCTCAAAAAGCGTTGCGTTCAAAGGGCAAGGCATCGCACCGGTGGTGGTGTTCCGTGGACTCCCTGGCAGCGCGACAACACGCTGTCGCGTTCGACTTCTAAAGGCAAAGCTTAAACGTCATTAATTTGCGATTAATTAGTATTTTCTCATTACTTTGTAATTAGCACTTAATTGTTTGTGACGTCATCCAGTGGTGAGGTCACCAGTTCCACATAGTCAATGTGATGCGGAAAACGCTTTCGCCTCTACGCACTTTTGACAGTCAAAGTGCCCCCTGAGATGCCGCCACCGCTGCTTCCGCAGTTCTGCTCGGGATTACAACCTTGTATTAGGAGGCGATATTAATATTAATATGCTTCATACCTCAAAAGCTCTATCAGACCTCATCACAATACTCGAAGCCAACACCTGTATTAACACCATTAACAGGCCCACCCGAATTCATGACGGTTCTGAAACATTATTAGACGTATTTTTAACAAATATACCCAATGAGAAACATCAATCTGGCGCCATTGGCGCCCACATCAGCGATCACTTGCCAATATTTCTCATTACTGACCACAAATTAACACAATCATTATTCCTGGCAACACGTGACATGACATATCAGGATATTAACCCATTTACTCTGGAACAGTTTCGCAATGAAATATCTCAAATCAGATGGGAGCAAGTCTACAACGAATCGCACCCGGACACTGCTTACGACACTTTTCTGTCATTATTCAAGTTAGCTTATAACAAAACTTTTTTCCGCAAAGCAGCAAACAATAAAAAGACTCGTAAACCATGGATAACGAACCATTCTTTAAAACTAATTAAACGAAAGGACGCTCTTTTCAAACGCTTTATTGAAACAACGGATCCTGAAGACCTGCGCGCTTTTAAAGGGGTTGTGAAAAGAAAATGAAGCTGCCCGATTTTAATTTTTACTGCTTCCATAAACATTAGACATGCTAATTCCGAAATATTTCGACTCAATTTTGAGTCTGCATTTAATAAAGCCCGTTCGAAATCGCTGCCTTTTTGAGCTCATGAAGCGACCATGCGCCGCCGTCGGCTGGCACACGCACTACTCGACTACGTCATTTTAAGATCTTCAGAAACGTAGAGATATCTTCAACTTTCGTTTGCCCTAAAATAATAGCTTTATGAGAAATTCAGAAAGAGAAACAAGGTTTTCCAATTATTTGCACGCGTAATTGCACTCTGTTAAACTGCAGCGCGTGGTCATGCATCAATCACTGACCTGGGACCAGTTTCGGTTTCGGTTCTGCTTCTCCATCCTCCTTGGCTTCAGTATCAGCGGCTCGACATAGCCTTGCTTACGTGAACCTATCTAGGTGGTGTTCCTTGACAGCGGTGGTTTGAGTCAGAGAATCGAGCTGAGCAAGGCCAGCCCATCTCGACGACTCACTCTTTACATGAACTCGATACGAACGAGTCAGCTATCGCGGCGCGCATCGGCTCCGCGCTTCTGTTCTTTGCTGCAGAAAAATATATTCCAGAAGCGTGAAGAGGGTTAGGAATAATTTGCAGATGGGGCTGCGAGTCAACCCACCCCTTGCGATAGAGATGAAGACTCGAGTCCACGACCGGGTTCGGAGGTTCACGGTCGGGGCTCCCACAGGCAGAGGTGTCGCGGTCTCTCGGCATGACTGCTACTTGCCGGGCGCGCGACGTGCCGTTGCGAGCGGCGTAACAACGACTGACAGCAGCTCGCCGCCTGCGCCCAACCGATGTCAATGACAGGCCGCACGCGGCGCGTCGCACTGACAAGGGGCAGAATGCGAGCGCGCAGAGCGCCAGCGTCATAATGACGTGGGGGCGCGTTTCTCGGGGCCGGCCTGTCAGCCTGGATGCCGGCGTCAGAAAAACACGCTAGTATTATTTGTTCACGCTCATAACAAGCACTGGAATAGATGAATGCCAAAAATGAATCATTTTTGAGGATCGTTGGCTGATGCCGAGTTGCTGGCAGTATTTAGTTCGGCGATACAAGCAAATTTCATCCAATGACCGCTTTATTTACTGCCTGGTCGCCGCTCGCATAGCTGGCATTTGCTAGCTCCGCTGGCGTCGCGGATATTGAGCATATCTTTATTTTATTATGGGACAGGTTCACAGTTAAAGCGGTGACGAGAGTAGTACCTTTTACAGCTCTGACCAGTTCCGAAGCTAGGCTTAGCGACGACCAGGGCCGCCGGCAAGCCTCGATCGCAGCTTCATCGCCCGGCGCGTCCGCAGGCGGCGTCGTTGCCGAAAGCTCGGCATGCTGCCACTGCCAACAGGCAGCCTTTCTGATAGCATGGCGCTGTTTTGTCTTTTCTGGTGCGAATGTGAAATACAGCGAGGCTGCAGGCCGGCCGGCAAACCTGGATCCCGTCCGCTGGCGTCATAAAAATGAGCTAAATATTTTTCTTCACGTAAATAATAAACTTTGGGAGCAAGAAGTGTTGAAAATAGATCATTTTTGAGGTTCGTTGTACAATACCTAGTTGCTGGTAGAAGCAGCAACTGTAATACGAGCAAATTTCTTGCCACAACCGCCGCTCAGCTGCCGCTTCCCGCGGCCGTTGCGGTCCGGCTTGCGCGCCTGGCGTCCGCTATATAGCTCCGCTGCCGAGCGCTCCGCAACAATGACCATATGTTTTGTTGTGAGACGATGCTGTTGACAGTAAAGCGATGCCAAAAGTAGGCATTTTATCATAACCCAGGCTACTTCCGAAGCGCTGTCCACCGCGGCTTCGGTGCGAAACAGGCCTAGCGACGACCAGGGCAGCCAGTGAGCAGTGCAGTTCGTCGCCCGGCGCGCCCGCGTCCAGCGCCGTTGCCGAAAGCGCGCTACGTGGGCAGGCATGCTTTGTGGCCGCCCGAGTACAGCCGGCAGTCTTTCTGATAACATGTGCAGTGGCAAAGTGTTACACCGGATGTGGGCCGGGCATGAGTCTAGTGGCGCAAAGATGCTTGCCGCTCCGTGTCCCTGCTTGCTGTAGGCGGCAGTTCGCAAGCGGCGACTGGTGCGGCGCGCCGGCCAAGTTTTCGCACATGTGTCAGCTTGAGAGCTAGCAGACTCCATTCTGAGCAGACGACGGTGCCACATTCGAGTCAATATGCGTGCTGTAACCTCGGTCAACTATGGCTAAACAGGCCTCGCTAAGCCGCCATGTTGTGTTGACGACAGAAGCCTCTGATTGGCTTCTTAAAATGACATTTGCTGTGAGTTGAGGGGGACGCGCGCTGGGAAACCGAAATTTAGTTTTTTTCGCTATTCAATCAACCCAGACGATGAAACGAACCAAAGTATACTGTAGAACGAAGGGTCAGAATTCCAAATACACACGTCGTTCAAAATTTTCGGAAAACGTTTCACGACCCCTTTAAGGCTTTCAGAAACAAAGTAACAAATTTTTTAAGACAAAGCAAAAGAAATTACCTTCACAACCTGTTTAACACTGCAGTTATGAAACGTAGTGACGTTGCATGGCGAAGACTTAATACGGTTCTTGGTCGAGACGGCCGAAATTCACAGAGCCTAGAAGGCTTGGTGTTAAATGGCACACCATCATAGGATCATCACTGGCTAACGCTTTCAACGAATTCTTCACCACCCTAGTGACTGATTCGCACGATTCACGGAGCCTAAAAAACATTAAATATTCCTCCCGTGAATGGATGGAAAACTTTATTGAGCAAGTGAGTTTGGACCGTACAAGGTCTCAGGGCCACCGCACAGCCCTCACATTACGCGCATGTGTCCAGGCCACGTAGGGCCATGGCACTGGCACCCCGGTTCACACAGCGAAGTTGCGCGTCCGGGTCCTGCGACGCAAGGAGGGCCTCCCATTCCTCCCATGTACCGATGGCGGGCTGTCCCTGCGGGGGAGGATCGGCAGGGCAGCCGAAGAGGATGTGGTCTAGGGTGGCGTGCGGTTCTCCGCAGAGAGTGCACTCGGGGGAAACATGGCGGAAGTGGGATAGAAGCTGAGGGGTAGGAAGAGTTCGGGTCTGGAGTCGCCTCCAGAGGATTTGTTGGGAGTGGGATAGGCGGGGGTGGGGAGGGGGATAGAGTCGACGGGCAAGGCGTGCTTGTTGAGTTAGTTCTGAGAACGTGTGTGCCCGCTCCCTCGAGAAATCCCGGCTGGGGTCGCACTCATTGAAGTAGTCGGTGAGAAGGGAAATTGAACGGTCATCTAGATTTCTGAGCATGACATTTGTGATTTGGTCCTCCCCAGGGGTTGAGTTTCGGAGCTTGATAAGGGCTGCTCTGACTTCAACCTCCATAATGGGGGCGTCGAGGGAGGGTTGATCGGGGCCTACATAGTCGGGATATGATACAGCTTGGCCCAGAGTGGTATAAGTTGATTGGAGTTGGCGTAACAGTGCTTGATGATTTTGACGATTTTTATGGGTAAGTCTTTTCAGTGTGAGCCGAGTTTGCTTTTTAGCTTGAGTGGGGTCTATCATATGTCGCAAAAGATGCCAGGCCCTGGTGGAGGAGAGATTACCTCGTAATCCGTCACATAATTGGTGCCAGTTAGATTTACTGAGTGCGGCACTGTGTTCTTCTATTTGTTTCTGTAGTTGCGCTAATTTTAGCTTAAGTTTCCGATTTTGCTTCTGGGTTTTCCAGCGTGTGAGGATACTGTTTTGAGCTTGGAGTAGGTGCGCTAAGCGACTGTCTGCAACGGGAGTCTCGGGGGTGGCGTCTAATGTTTGCGTGAATGCCTGGACATCCTGTTTCAGCTCTGTCATCCATGTGTGAAGGTTAAATAGCGCATATTTAAAACCAACTAACTCTGAAGAAATTTGCGACGCGTTTCTCACCTTCAACAACAGCAAATCATGCGACTCGGATGGCTTACAGATGCGCCCCATCAAATACGTCATAGACACTATCAGTCCCATCCTTGAGCACGTGTACAAACTTTCCTTCGCACATGGCATATTTCCTAAAGGTATGCAGACAGCAAAAGTGAGCACTCTTTTCAAAGGCGGTGATAAACATAGCCTAACCAATTACAGACCGATTTCTATTCTTCGAGTTTTTTCAAAGGGATTAGAAAAGTTAACAACAGGATGACTGAATTTTGTGAAAAGCATAACATACTAGCTAAATCTCAGTTCGGATTTAGAAAGGAACTTTCGACTGAATTAGCACTTCTAACTCAAAAGGAACTCATTTTGCATGCAATAAAAAGCAAATTACCGACTATACGTGTATTTATTTATTTTTCGAAGGCCTTTGATCGCTCAAATATTTCTACATTACTAAAGAAACTTGAAATCTACGGATTTCGAGGGGTATTCCTAAGTTTACTGAAAAGTAATCTCCAGTATCGCCAACAAAGAGTGCACATTAATGCTCACATATCTGAAATTAGGCAAATTAACAGCGGGGTACCTAAAGGGAGTATCCTCGGCCCATTGCTGTTTAATATTTACATTAACGACTTAACATCTATTGATGAATCAGCTACGTTTGTTATTTACGCCGATGATACTACCATATTCTTTACTACACCTACTCCGGTGGGCTTATTCGACCGAGCAAACCTTACATTGTTAAAATTGCACAAATGGAGCGCTGTAAACTCATTAACAATCAACACTAATAAAACCAAAGCTATTCTCTTCAGGGCAAAAAATCAGGACGAGTCCGTTACTGGGAATCTAATGATCGGAACATCAGTCATTGACATCGTCCATTCCTTCAAAAGTCTTGAGGTCATATTCGAGGAGCATTTATCTTGGAATTCACATGTCGACATGGTGGCTAACAAAATTGCCAAAGTAGTTGGAGTACTAACCAAATTACGTTCCTTTTTACCGAGCAGAATGAAACTAGTTATTTATAACTCACTGATCCTTTCGCACATTAGCTATATTCATCTGATTTGGGGGACTACCACTGCCACTAACATGAACAAGCTATTGTTACTCCAGAAAAAGTCAGTGCGCGTCATTTCGAATTACAGGCCGATCAGCTTATTGTCCGTTGCCTACAAGGTGTTTACTGAGGTAATCACTAATAGAGTCAGGACAACATTAGACTTCACTCAACCAACCGCCGCGGTGGCTCAGTGGTTATGGTGCTCGGCTGCTGACCCAAAAGACGCGGGCTCGATCCCGGCCGCGGTGGCTAGAATTTCTTTGGAGGAGAAATTCTAGAGAGAGAGAGAGAAAACTTTCATTTGAATTGAGGAAGGCTGCTCGAGCAACTTGGGTGGCACCCCTAGTCCCAAGGCGCCACTGGCTTTAGCTGACTGACGGACTTGCTGAACCAACTTAAGTTGCTGATCCAGGGTCTCGCTGGTCAGGGCCACCTCCCACTGCTCATATGTCGGGTTGGATACAGTTAAGTGTTTTGGTTTCGTTGTGCATTCCCACGATATGTGGTAGAGCGTAGGGCAAGCTCCACACCAAGGGCATGTATTCTGATAATGAGGGGGGCTAATCTTGTGTAGGATGAAAAAGTTAGGGAAAGTGTTGGTCTGAATTTTCCTCCAGTGGACGGAGGAGTCTATTTTTATGTGATGGGGTGGGTATTTTCTGCGCTCTAGCCGAATATGTTCTAATCTGTCACCATAAGTGCTAGGCATGGGCGTGGGGTAGGGATGAGGATCCGCCCGGTGGGTTAAATCTCGGGCTAGATCATTGGCTACCTCATTTCCAGCTAGTCCTTCGTGACTAGGTGTCCATGTTAGTCTGTGTGTTTGGCTGAGATTGCCAAGTAGCTGTGTTGCTCTTGAGGGAAGCCTGCCATTAAAGTCTCGGCAGGCTTGTTGGGAGTCTGTTATAATGTGGGAGGACTCTCCTCTTTGGTCTTTATGTTTGATGGCGATAGCTATTGCCAGAGCCTCTGCAGAGGAGGGGTTTTCTGCATAGATAGAAGCTTGGAGAGCCGGTTTTAGTTGGTGGTCAATCGCAGCGACTGAGAACTTTCCCGGCGTGGGGTAGGCCCCAAAGTCTACGTAAACGGCTTTACGGTCGCTTTCTAGGTGTTTCTGAAGTGCCTTTGCTCTCGCTTGTCGTCTGCCTTGCTGATGAGCATGATGCATGTGACGTGGGATTGGGCTAACGGTGATCTTTTCTCGGGTTTGGAGTGGAAGAGAGGTTTTACTGCCTCTTGTCTCCAGCCCCATCCATGTCCCTAATTTAGTCAGGATCGTCCTTCCCGCACTGGTTGTTAGAAGGCGTTCTTTTTGGCTTTCCAAGAGGGCTTCTTGGAGCTCGGTAAAAGTATTGTGCAGACCAAGCTCGAGGAGTCGTTCTGTAGAAGTGGCTATTGGAAGATTGAGGGCATTTCTGTAAGCCCCTCTTATGATTGTATCGATAGCTCTGGTTTCCACAGTGCCCAGTTTTTGGTAAGGGAGGCCGTATGTTATCCTGTTCAGAAATAGGGCCTGGACAAGTCTAAGGGTGTGCTCTTCTCTCATACCCTTGCGGTCCGTGTACTGTGCGATGTCAGTGCACGCTGAAGAACCCCAGGTGGTCGAAATTTCCGGAGCCCTCCACTACGGCGTCTCTCATAGCCTCAGTCGCTTTGGGACGTTAAACCCCATAAACCAAACCGAGCAGTCAGGCTTTCGTAAAGGATACTCGACAATAGACCATATTAAGGCGAAAGCCTTTAATGCCTCATGCTGTCGTTAGCAATCCGTGTCGACAGATGTGTCCGCGTTTTGACGGGTGTCCACCAAGATATGTGAGACAGTTACTGCCTAATTTCTTTTCCTCAAATACAATTTAAAGTTTCTTCATTACGGCCCCTCTTTCTTCTTTCACTGCCACTTCCTCCCTTCCTGTACGGTGCGGTTGAGGTGTCCACCGAGATGACTGAGAATTACAGCCCCATTTCCTTTCCTCAAAAAGCGTTGCGTTGAAAGGGCAAGACATCGCGCCGAACGGATGGTGACGTTCCGTGGACTCCCTGGCAGCGCGACAACATGCTGTCGCGTTCCACTCCTAAAGGCGAAGCTTAAGCGCCATTAATTATCAGTCAATTAGTGCTGAGTGATTAACCAGTAATTAGTGATTACTTTGTCATCAATTATGTGTGACGTCATCCAGTGGTGACGTCACCACTCTCACATAGGCAAAGTGGTACGGAAAACGCTTTTGCCTCTACGCACCTTAGACAGTCAAAGTGCCCCCTGAATTTTTCACGCCATCAACCAGGTGATATGTAGTAGTAGTAGAAAACTTTTATTGAGATCTTTTAAGAGATTCGCGGATTCGAAGCCTCCGTCGCCTTTCGTGGCGCCGGCGACTTGAGGCTTCTCTTCAGTAAGGTTGGGCCCCTAGTCCAGGGCTCCACTGAGTCGCGCTGCATCAGTAGCGTGCCGCACTAAGGCCCTTTGGGCCGCGAGCTCGCTGCTGGTGAGCCGGCTCTCCCATTGCTCCGCACTCGGGAATTCGTGTTGGTGGAATGCTTTATTTCGTTCGCACTCCCATGTGATGTGGTATAGTGTGGGTGTGTCGCCGCACCAGGGGCAGTTTGCTCTGTATTGTGTTGGTGACATCTTGTTATAGATGTACAAGTTGGGGAAGGAGTTTGTTTGTAGCCTACGCCAGCCGACTGCTTCCTCCCTCGTGAGGGCTTTGTGTGGTGGTGGGTACTTGAATCTAGTCCCCCTGTATAGTTGTAATGTCTCTGTGTATCCCCCCTCGCATGCTAGTAGCTGAAGCTCCAGAACATCTGACATGCCTGCTCGGTATGTAAGCCCTCGAGCTAGGCTGTCTGCTCTTTCGTTCCCCGCTACGCCTGCGTGGCCTGGGACCCAGATTATGTGTTGTATGGGTGTCTTCTCAGCAGAGGCTGCTGCCCCACTGATTATCCTGAGGGCCATGCCGCTAATTCTGCCCTTCGTATAGTTTTTACAAATGCGCAGAATATAACCAACCCCGATATATAGCCTTCATTCATTACGAGAAAGCATTTGACTTAGTGGAAACCTCAGCTGTCATGCAGGCATTGCGGAATCAGGGTGTAGAAGAATGTTATGCAAAAATATTGGAAGATATCTACCGTATTTTCCGGTGTATAAGACGCGGGTTTTTTTCAAAAATCTTGCTGGTGCGTCTTATATGCGAATTTTCCGGGGGGTTTTTTTCGAGTTCAAAAATTACTCAGGTTCATGTTCAAGCTTTTTTCAGCGAAAAATATTACGACCAATGATGCGGTTGTAACATGGTTAATACTTCAATACGGGGACCACCGTGCGCAACGTTTTCAGGTGAACTTTATCATGAAACGGCGGTGTTGACCACTTCCGGGATCTTAAAACACGCGGCCGTTTCGGAGGTCCCAAGCAAAGGTAACGTGAAATGCCAAAAGATGGTGACAGTCGCGTTTCTGGCCATTTTCAAGACAAGCCAAGAGAAGCCGATGTTTTTTTAGTCACCTTTTGCAAGTACGTAGTGCAAAGAGAATGCTTCAGCCGCATTGCCTTTTCGATAGCGCATCCGAAGATGAAGACTTTGAAGGTTCTATGTAAAAATAAATTGTTATGAACATAAAGAGAGTTCTTTCGCTTTTTTTTTTCTTTTGTGCTAAAACGTGGGCAGGTATGGCGTGAGTGTTGCCTTTTTCGATCACTTAGCGTTGCTTAAGAACTTCTCACACGTACGGTGCATTTTGAGATGGTCGCATAAGCATGTTTAATTAAGCCGCACTAGCCTAAATGGGTAAATTAAGGTGCGTCTTATACACGGGTGCGTCTTATATACCAATTTTTTCAATGACAGCCTGCATATATGGCGGGTGCGTCTTGTACACCGGAAAATACGGTATAACGACTGCACAGCTACCATAGTCCTCCATAAAGTCAGCAATAAAATTACCATAAGGAAAGGTGTCAGGCAGAGAGACACGATCTCGCCAATGCTTTTCACTGCCTGTTTACAGAAGGTATTCCGGGGCCTTAAATGGGAACAGTTGGGATAAGTGTTAATGGAGAATACCTAAGTAATTTGCGATTCGCTAATGACATTGTCTTGCGAAGTCACTCAGGTCTCAGCACATGAACTGTAAAGCATGGTCAATGAGTAAGACAGGCAGAGCAAAACGGTGGGGCTAAATATTAACATGCATAAAACAAACGTAATGTTCAACAGTCCAGCAAGGGAACAGCATTTCGCAATTGGTAGCGATGTGCTGAAAGTAGTAAGAGAATATGTCTATTAAGGGCAGCTAGTGACAGCTGATCCAGATCATGAGAGGGAAATAACTAGAAGAATAAGAAAGGGGTGGAGCGCATATGGCAGGTTGTCTCAGGTCATGAGTGGCAGTTTACCAATATCCCTGAAGAGAAAAGTATACAACAGCTGTATCTTACCGGTACTCACCTATGGGGTAGAAACGTGGAGGCTAACAAAGAGGGTTCAGGTTAAATTAAAGATAACGCAGCGAGCTATGGAAAGAAAAATGATATTTGTAACGTTAAGAGCTCGGAAGCGGGCGGAGTGGTTGAGAGAAAAAACGCTGGTTAATGACATCCTAGTTGAAATTAAGAGGAAGAAGTGGGCTTGGGCAGGGCATGTAATGCGAAGACAAGATAACCGCTGGTCCTTAAAGGGCAACTGCAGCACTTTTTCGAGAATTTCTCGATATTCCAGGTTTCAAATCTATATAGGCTGTAGGTAAAGCATGCCAAGTTTTTTTGCCCTAGCATTTAAAATATTGACGTAATCGACGATTGAATTTTGCGTTTCTCCTCAATGCACCGGAGAAGCGCAAGGAAACTCAGCGTGACGTCACGGAAGGTAGGATGTCAAATTACCGCTGTCGTCAGCAACACCCTGCCCTGACTTGTTAGACGCTGCCACGCAACTCTTAGCAGGGTTCGCCTTCGGTGGTGTTGGTTTTTTTCCTTCAAAGCAGACGTTTGTGCGTTGGAAATGTACCGATACCTTCGATGACGTCATCATGCGCCCCCCACTTGGCGTTTTGCGCTGCGGAGAAGCTTGAAGGGCGTCCGGATTTTAATCGGCAATTACTTCACTATTTCAAGTGCTAGCCCAATAAGACTTCGCATGCTTTACCTGCAAGTTTCGCACATTCGACCCTCTTAAGCTCGTTGATTTCTAAAACCTATGCAGTTTCCCTCTAAGGGTAACGGAGTGGATTCCAAGAGAAGGCAAGCGTGGCAGCTGAGCCGATGAGATTAGAAGTTTTGGGAGATACAGTGGCTGCAGCTGGCAAATGAGAGGGTTAATTGGAGGGACATGGGAGAGGCCTTTGCCCTGCAGTGGCTGTAGTCAGGCTTATGATAATGATGATGAGGTTTGGCGTTCTGTACCCGTGTTTATCAGGAGCAGGAGTGAGCAATCAGCTAACACGTACTCCGGTGAACTACTTTTTCGACGAACTGTGTCGTAGCCAATAAGTTGGGGACATCCCGCCATCTGCTGACCATTTTAAAAAACAATGTTCAAAAACATGGCCTTTGAGATACCCTCCCGCGCTCGTTTAAATGAGTGCGCGGGGATAATCTCGGAGGTCATTGCCTAAGTCGACACCCCTCTCCACCCGCACAGGGAATGTTCAGTGATACCAACCCTAGAGGTTTATCCCTATATGTAGGGTTTTTTGCTTTGCTTCAGGGATCTAGCGTCTTTTTTGTGAAATCTAGGGATTTTGAGAGGCCGTAGAATTGCTACTTAAGCGGCTTAATGGCAGGTGTATTTGATTATATTGCTCTTGGAACAGATGAAAACTTTGAAAACTGCTAATTACTGCTTTATTTTTGGTGTTCTGCCGTGCCCAGAGATGGCGAAAGCAGTTCTGCAACGCGAAATTATCGGCGGATGCGCAGGGAGGAAAAACGAAACCATGTGACTTTCAAACTGTTTAACGTGCGTGCCATCTCTGGCGCTTCGAGTGACTGCTTCTCTACGAAGGATGAAGTTGAATTTTGACTTCTAGTGCCTGGTTCTACGCGTTACGCTTACGCTCACCGTGCAAATGTGTTGCATGTCAGATGGCAAGTTCTGGGCCAGGACAGGAGATTTGAGGAAGGTGAGCCAAACAGAAGGAGGGTGAATATAATATATCCCAGAGAATCAAGAAAGTTCTCCGTATGCGTCAGCATCGACACTGCACGCGTGTTTACGTTATCTCTGCATACAGTATCATTTGTGTCGTACGTGTTTTTATATTAATGACGAAAATGCTTCAGTGCACGGTTTTGAAAAAAAAAAAATATGCCACAATTCACAGTGAACTATGTAAGCAACGGCAAGTTTAGACATTTGATTGTTGAGAGTGTTTATGCTCAATTGGCCACGTGTGCTGTGCCTTCATTTCCGAACGCAGGGTCAGCGTGGGTCCTCAAGTTCATCGACCTCTATGGCCTGTACAAGCTGCGCCTGGAGACGATAACCGGCGCCCACACAGGTAAGCAGGACTGATCAACGAGGTCCATCAGTCATCCTAATTGCTATAATGCTTGTACTTTGCAGACAGAAACACGCAGGTTTCCGTCATGAAACAACAGGATGTGTATCATAAAAACCGTAACTTATTTGTCCCGCCGCGGTGGCTTAGTGGTTAAGGCGCTCGTCTATTGAGCCGAAGTAGCCGGGTACGAACCCGACCGCGGCGGCCGCGTTCGTAGTACTTTAGAATTGCAGGGCACATTTAGGGAAGGTAAACGACATAAAAGAAAACTTTGCTTCACTCTCTCCTGTCGCCGTTTGCACCCAAGAAACGAACCTAGGTCCCCAGCATACAAATGTGCTTAAAGAATACGATGTTTTCCGCCGTGATCGAGAGCAGGTGAGCAGGCTTTTGGGGCGGAGTCGCCATGATAGTACAAAATGGAGTCGCCGCTCGTGAAGTAGAACTTAAAACTAGATTACAGGCCGTAGCAGCCAAGCTGCTTACGTATAGTAAAAACATAACAGTGTGCTCCGTGTACCTCGAGCCACGCCTGAAAGTAACTCACAGTGAGTTAGAGAACCTTTTAAAACAACTGCCAAAGCCTTACCTGGTAGTTGTAGACGTCAATGCACATTCCTCTTTTTGGGGATTTTAGAAAACAGATACCAGAGGTGAGATTAGAAGATTTTATTCTATGTAGTAATGTTTCTTGGCTAAACTCTACATACACGAGCCATTTTAATACCATTACTGGAACCCGGAAAGCTGCCAACCTCCCCTAATAGCTATAGGCCGATAGCCCTTACAAGCTGTCTCGCCAAATCTTTTGAAAGTGCTGTGAATATAAAATTGAACTTCGTCCTTGAATAACGAAAACTTCTTGACATTCATCATAGTGGTTTTAAAAAGGCATTCCCAACAACTCGTCATAAAGTTCACCTTGAAAATACAGTCCGAGAAGCTTTTATACACAAGCAACGCTGTCTTTCTCTCTTTTTTGAAATGGAGAAGGCATACCGCACAACCTGGAGGTTTGGGATTCTTCGCAAACAAGCTGAAGGCATCTGGGACAGGATGTTAAACTGCCTAAGTGTTTTCATGTCTAACCGTTCTTTCCATGTACATCTAGTCTCAACACTCTCAAGGAACTTCATGAACACAAATTTCTAAGAATAACATTCGACACAAAAACTCCCATTTATACCTCACAGAAACGCTCTCAAAAACAAGGCCTCACAGTACATCCGATAAAAACGATAAAACAAGCCTTTTCACAAATCTACCACTCTGTAGTATGCTAAGACGAACCGCCCCTCACAAATAGAACAATGCTTATGTGCGCCTACACATTGAAAATAATGTCCCGAGACTCCCTACCGAAATTCCTCTGTTATCCCATAGTCATAAAGTGCCCTTCCAAGGCTCTGTTCAATAATAAGCCCCAACAATCAGAGCTATGCTGGTATGCGTCGAAGATAAATTTCAAGTGTTAGGATTGCTAGATGCCCTAGCTGACATTGTCACAAGACACACGAAACTGCCGCCGTGGTACAGCCTACCCTCTGTGTGTGACTTCACATTAACACACCTTTGCAAAAAAGAAATGCCACATGAACGCGTACTACAGGAATATCTGGCTCTTAAAGAAATATGTGTAAGCTACACAGAATTTTACACAGATGGCTCGAAATCGAGGAAATATGTCGTGAGTGCTGCAGTACAAGGAAAATAAAAAAAGGTAATAAGATTGCCAAATTGTGCATCAATTTTCACACTTTAATGTTATGGTGAATGTAGCTGTGGACAGAAAAATGAATTGCAATATTGAAAACACCATAGTTTACACTCATTCATTGAGCCTATTACATGCACTTCGTTCTAGTAATGAAGTTGAGCCCCTAGTCGGAAGCGTAATACACAACTAGAAAAAATCACAACACAAGGTCACATGATAAGAATTTGCTGGGTGCCGAGCCACGTCGGGGTAGAAGGAAATGAGAAAGCAGACGCATGCGGTTCACGAGCTTGCAGCAGTCAAATGAAGAGACAGCATGAAGTCAGTATGCAGTAAGTCGAAAAATAAAATGGCGAGCTGCTTGGGCAATAGAAATAAACAACAAACCACACTCCGTGAAGCCCACCTTGGGAGAATGGAAGTCGCGCATGCATCAGGAACGTTTCATAGAAGTAATCTTAGGTCGACTTCGCATTTGACACAATCACCTGACCCATCATTTTCTATGGACAAAACAAGAAAACCCGTATGGCACAATTGAGATGAACTCACAGTAAACCACATTTCATTCTCATGCTCAAAATTTGATAAACTAAGAAAAAACTACTTAACTGAATTTTATAACGAATGCATCCCTTTTCACCCAGTGATAAAGCAATTGCTGACATGTCACATTTTTTAGCCTTTTAAGAAAGTAGGTTTTCTTAAAGATTGCGAATTCTTACACAGTGCTTCGCTCGATTTCATAATACACCTCAGCCACTTTGTGACTCTTGAGAAGAAGGCTGAGGCCTTTATTTGATTGGTTGGGAGCCTCAAGATCCTTTCCCATCGAAGGTTGGCCACTAAGACTACCCGACCCTCTATAAAGCTGTTATTAGTAGCCGCTTCTAAAATACTTTCCTTTGTCATCACTAGGTAGAAATAACGATATAGACCCTCTACACCACCTATGATTTTTCACATTTCTATAAAACTTCGGAAAACTTTTCTTATACCTTGAGTTTAGCGCATAATGGCCTTAGTTGCCTATGTGCCGTAAAACCGAACACAACACACTAGCGTGCCCAGTATTTTAGGATTGATGGCAAATGTTATTCTAATTCTAAACTACTCTCTTGAACTTCTCCAGCACCCCTGTAGTCGTCGCTTACATATTTGTACGCTTTGAACATTGAGCATATGTCTTTGCAGCGAAAATTGAATTATCAAAAAAGTTTTCGCTTTTATCTAAGATTTATCGTCCTATAGAGCTCCAACGTACTCTTTTGCCAGTGAGTATTTTCTGAGGATCAGACTTTCTGTACCAAGGTCGTCTCATATCGGTTTCTCCTCTATGATAATTGTATTTATTAGCCAGCCATCTAGTTCTTCGTCTCCATGTAGTCTCGATATTGCTTCGGTATAGGTACCTGAAAATTCTTGCCACCCATCTCTTTGCATTCATGGGACTCAACCGTACTTTATACTACGCATTAGTTTTTGCCCACGAGCTTCGAATGTTGACCGCCCCATATCAGCTTGAACTGCTTCATGAGTGGCGGTTCCGTGTGCCCCCAAGACAAGACTACCGACTCGCCTCCGTTTTATTTCAAGTGCCGAATTTGTGGCAGATCCCAAGCACACCACAGCGTTTTCAAACCTGTAGCCCAGCAGCATTGCGCCTTTCCACATTCCCCGAATGACTTTATATTTGATATACTTAAAGAGCACGCCGTTCTTCATGGCAGCTGCGTTTCTTTTTGCTTTCCTTATAATTTCCTCCCCTTGGTCTCGCATGTAGTCTCTGCCGTCAGTATTCATATACGAGGTTACTTGTACGCATTAACTGTAGGCAACTCTAAGTTTTGTAACGTGATCTTACCAGGCTTATCATTATAAAGCATGACTCCCGATTGTTCAGCACTAAATCTGCCCTAGAGCCTCCTCCTTTTTTCTACATTTTTAGATCTGTGGATTTCTGAAGGCATTTTGCGCCGTCTTTTAGAGAAACGATGTCCTCAGCAAATATCATCCTCGGTATACGACTGGAACCCTTGACTGAGGGCTTCACCTATGCTGTGAGAGAACCCTAGTGAAAATAAAGTTTTTCGTTCATTCATTGCCTCCAGTCGCCTCTTCGCCGCGGTGACATAGTAAACCCTAATCCGCTTCTTTCCATCTTCCGTTTAATCTCCCTGATCTGGAGCACGAATAGATGTAGCGATAGGAGGCATCGTTGCTAAGTCCCTTTTTAACCGAAACATACTCTGCACCTTACATTTCCTGCAATTTGAAAGCTAGGGTATTCTCCTTGCAAACTTCTTTTAATAAACATACTTACACTCTTTCTCCAAGACTTGTCACAACAGAGCGTGTTTTAATTTGTCGTAAGCCCTTTTGATGTCTAAACACAGCCCGCAGCGTTCTTTCTTCACTTGAAGCAATTTCGATGCAATCGGTGACTCAGAAGAAGTTGTCGTCTGAATCCCTTCTGCAGTCCTCCTGAACCCTCGGCCTCTTCAATGCATCCTCGTAGTTGATTCATGATGGCTTGCAATCGCTATTCGATACAATACCGATGACACCGTTAGAGGCCTGTAAAACTCGATGTGATCTTCACCATTGCCCTTGTGTATGAGGTTCATCCTACTCTCTCGACAGCTTGCTGGGATTTCCTTAGTTCTCCATACGTCAGTTAAAGCTGCAATGAAAGATAGGCGTAGCTGGAACAGGACACCGTTAATTGGAGAGATATGGGAGAGGTGTTTGCTCTGCAGTGGGCGTAATCAGGATGGTAATAGTGGTGATGATGACTAAGTGTTTCTTGTTTCTTTACCATGCAATGGCATTAGTCTGATTGGCATTTTGCCCAAGCCTGTTGCTGTATGCAAAGTGACCCTTTTCTGCAGCCTAACTTGCCTATTGTAAAAAACCTCCCCTACGACTGGCCTCTTATTATTACTGCGGAAACTATTTATTCCTTTCTCGTCTATTTTTGTTGCATTCAGCCTTGTATACAAATCTCCCGTCATTGCGCAGTAGTCAGTCCTGGAGTGGGAAGCGCATGATTCCCAAGTGATTATGCTGCCACATCTCACTTCCATATTTGCTATAACAATGTCATGCTGCTGACACATGGCCAACATCATCTATCCGGTACAGTCTGGGTATCTAGTCCTTCTACATGAGCGTTCATATACACAAGTAAAGAACCTCTTCTTCGAATCGCGTTAGTTTGATATCTTCCGATAGATACTTGATCCAAGGTTCGTTTCTCGCATTCCTGTTGCTTCCCATCCACAAGTACACTGCTCGTGGTAGTACTTCTTTGCCTGCAGTAATGCATTTAATCCACGCATGTTCGCGATCATAGCTGCGCGGCGAGACGCTTTGGAGTGGATGACCGGGCATGGATAACACAGCAGGCGACACTTAAGATCCGCTTTAAGGGTAGGGCAGAATAACGTTAATTAGTTCATGCTCACGTATGCAAAATTGGTCATTCTGAACTTTGCATTCATATGTCCCTGGGAGTGCTCATATACCACTACTGGCGCAGTGGTGCGGCGGTTAAGCGATGCGCCACTGCCCCATGGGATGGCAGGTGCGACCATTTGTTGCTCTTCCCGTGCAGCCTCCCGCGATGAATCCTTAATTTAACACCACGTGCCAGGGTGGTCAGTTTGCAATGACGCCTCAAGGTCACGTGACCTAGGTTTCTTCTCCGGGGGTGGCCGCCTGGGCCACCCTATGTAGTGCTCGCAACGCCGACAGCACCGCATTTTCTGCACAACGGGAGTCCTAACGCCATCGCGGTAAAACAGCACAAGTGTTGCGCCGCAGACGCGTGAAACCAAAGACATATTGTTTGCCATCGTGTGGCCCAACTCAGAGTATCTTTTTATAGTTGGCATAAATATAAGACAGTCAGCTAAAATTATTCATGCAAAATTCGTAATATTCATTTTGGGTCTAAGCGCTGTTTTCTCAAATTAAGAGACTGAGAAGTAACAAAGTGCTCCGCTACGCGGCCAAAAAACAAACCCCGTTTTTATTCTTTGTTTGGCAAAGACGGCACCTCCTGCGTAGTCCATTTTCCCGGCATTCAAAGAAAGCCCGCCAAATATGAAGGAAAAACGAACATGTGTCTCTGCTCTTTCTCTACCGTGTTCTACCGCCCTCGACCCTGTATTGAACGAACAAAGCGGGCACGCTACGCGTTCTGAAATGAGCGGTCAACGTCGCTGTCAACATCGGCCTGAAAGTACCTCCGTGCCTTCGTCCGCAACATTGAAAGCGTTCGCCACTGACCCCGATATTAAGCGATACGCAGGCAGTTGAAAGCCAGTCGAGACGAAGCTTTAATTCGGTCTTCATGGAGCCAAAAAATAAAAGCGCTGAAGTCACGCAGAAAGCGTACCGGGCTGGTCCAAGGCACTTGGAAGTCTTGAACCGAAAGGGCCTCACTTCCACGTCACCGTGAAGGAAATTAGAATAAAAAAAAACGAGAAGTCCAACCGCTAGGCATAAGTAACAATGGATCAAAATTCATCAACGTCTTCGGAACGACGTTTCATTGCACGCTGGGCCCTTTAACGTGCAATCTCAGTTTTCGCCGATGTTTGTCCGAAACCTCTTCCTAGGTGGGATCTCAGTTGGGAGGTGTACCACTTAGGTCACCTGACAGTGTGACGTCATCACAGCGTGCCCACCGGACTGTAAGCAAACTGCCTTCCGTTGCAGGTAGCGGTTAATCTTATAACTGGTCGCTAGAGGTTGCACGAGAGGAGCAACAAGACCCACCGGTGGCAGCACCTGTCATCGCAGGGCAGTGGCGCATCGCTTAACCGCTATACCACTGCGCGAGTAGTGTAGTGAGGACTCCCAGCGATCTATGATTCTAAAGTAGACAATGGCCAATTCAGCTTACACAGGCATTAACGCTATCGCATCATACCCTGAAGGCGGAGCGTAGGTCCGATTTCACCGATCTTTGTCTGAAGCCTGCTTGGAACTTGAAAACGGATCCTCAAACCAAAAAAGAAGAGTTAAAACCGAAGTGCTAGCGCATCTAATTCACATATGGCTGTCACGACTGACACCTTTTGCATGCATGCTGGATGCACTGCTTCTTGGTTTACTGAGTGGTTCTTTCGACCTCTTGTATGAAATACTTGGTGCTACAAATTATCGGGACACGGGTGGCTGTAAGGAAGCCGAGGCACGGCAACTGTCGCCTATCCTGGACAACAGTGAGCCTTTTACTCGCTTACCCTTTTAGTGGTCCTCTCAGAATTATATTTAAAAAAAACAAAGGAAAGAGAGAGGGTACCCGTGCCAGCAACGCTTTGCCAGCCTTAACACCATTTCAAGAGAATTGAAAAAGGTCTAAATGCACAAAAGGAAAAAGCAGGGCAGTAAGAAACAAAAACAAAAGTAAAGCACGAGGAACCCAAAAGTACAGCACAGTCAGTCAAAACACAGTGTGCAGGCCGTAATGAAAATCAATACAACCATAATGAAAACCTTGCTCCCTCCATCCCGGTCAACACTAACCAAATATGGTCATTTGGCGTACGAAATACAAAGAAAACAACGCCGTCTGTTCATCGGCAAGCAAGTCCGCGTTCGGGAAATGCCGGGCCTTCTTTTGCCATCAGAATAAGCCGGCGCTTGCAAGGGCGACATCCACAGCTTGTTGGGAATGTATTAGGTGAAGTGTAATCCAGTAACGATGATTTTTTTTATTTAAACATCACGGATAGAGCCACCGGTTTTAGTTTAGCAGAAAGTGTGATCCTCTCTCAACCGGCGCCACTGAACTCGTGGCTATCTTTAACAGGATGGGTCATCCTTCGCGCGTGGCAAAAACTACGCAGTCCAAACCATCCCTATTGTCGGCATCATCTGTTAGTTGTGGGCCTTTGCTTCGCCTCGGTCGTCTTCACAGGCTGCTGTTATGATGTGGCGAGGAGGGAGATTACAAGGGGTTTATTCTACTTATTTACAGGAGTACATGAAGTTCGCTAGCAAGACAAGCAAGCAGAAATCAGAAGGACCCACATCTAACAAATGGTTGGCAGGGGTTGGATCGACCATGCGACATGATGCTGCTCCTTTGGGTGAGTGGTGCGACTTTGCTTGAGATTTGCCGTGCTTCAAATTTTGAACTGTCGGGAACCAGTAGTTGTTGGGTGAGGCGTGTGTGTTGACCTCACGACAACAGTTCGACAGCAGAGCCGAGGCTAGGAGCAGCAAGCATTAATCCCATGAGATGGCGAGAGGCAGATTTGCTTGCGCTGTGCGAGGAGTTTGGTGTGGTAGTATAGGGTAAGATGGAGAGGTCTGATATTCGTAAATCTTTCTTGGAAACTGCTGGCGAAGAAAGTATCCGTTTTGCACGTGAACTCCTGAAACCTCAGCCGGAAAGGAAGCTGGCAGCAGTCACAGAGGAGCGGGAACTGGAAAAAATGCAGCTGGAAGTTGAGACGCTACGAGGCGCGGTCCAGCTTGGGGGAGGCGGAACCTCGGAAAAAGGAACGAGCGGGAAAGTAGAGAACAAAGTACAATGACAAGAAGAAGCTAGTAGTAAACTGTGAAGAGGCGCAACAGGCATAGCACGAGTGTAGATCGGCAAAAGTTCACCGGACAATTCGCGAAATAAATTCGAATGTGCACACACTCAGCTACAAGTGTTGAGAAGAGACGAAAACACCGTAAAATTTCAGGACAATAATGAAAGTATCTGCTAGATTCCAGAATCGGACACACACACTTGGAGCTACATGCAAGTGGCGCTTTTGGAGCCGGAGGCTGCTGATGTCGTGCTGAGCCTACCAGATATGGATCACTGGAGAACTCTGAAGAGAGCTCTATTTCGGCATTTAAGAGTTAGGAATGCTTGCCTAAATGGCAACAGGCGCTTCACTGGCAGAGTGAAGGAACCAGTTGAGTGCGACGATGCGGCCTCTGTCCAGAGAATACCCGCCAAGGTTCAAACTGGTGCTAAATGTAAATACCTCGACGCTGCGAAGGAGAAATCAGTACGGATGGAAAATAAATGCCAGAACTCTAGAGAGACCGCTGCGACTCCAGCATAGGGGACCCAGTGCGGGAGGTAAGAGTTAAAATACAATATGGATGCATTGTATATGCTGCAGCCAGAACATCCTACCTGAAACGATTAGATGTTGTTCGTTGTATTGGATTTATCTAGAGCACACTGAACATCGTCGGTAGCCAGCCTTCACGTCGAAACTAACGAGCCCACTCTAGAGGATAGAACAGTCTCACTTACATGCACATGCGGCATAAAAATCCATTTCCTTCCGAAACATCTGTGTCATTATATTGTCAGCAAGTGCGCATCTACAAATTCTTCAACAACAAACCACACTTTATCAGGCCATAAATACTACGCCTTGAAGATCAATGCAAATAGTTCAATAGAACATTGCACGAAAACATCAATATTTGCCACCATGGTACAGCCTCCGTTCAGTATGTGACTTGACATTGCCAGATTTGCACAAAAAGCAAACGCCACGTTAGAAAGATATGACACCTACAGTCGATTTTGCACTGAAGACTCAAAAATAAAAAGTGGAGTTGGAAGTGTAGTAATTCAAGGAAAAAGTGGGAAAAAAATTGTGCCACTTTCACAGTGCGCATCAGTTTTTACTGCGAAGTGGTGTGCCATCTTTGTAGCTGTACAGCAAACAGTAAAGATAACATCGAAAACAGCATCAGTTACACATATTCCCTGAGTATGCTGAAAGGACTGCACTCCAAAAATGGAAACATTGTGCATAGAATAGTTAGTCGCAACAACAACAAAAAAAAACGTAGCAATAAATTCTACTGGGTCCTTAGCTATGTCTGAATTGTGGATAATCAAAAACCAGATGCCTGCGCTATACAAGCACTATTTGGTCATATACAACACGTGATCACAGCGCTTATGAATGGCAGTAAACTCAAAAATAAGTGGCAGGCTGCATGGGAAGGACTGGTAAACAACAAACTGCATTCTGTAAAGCCCATTCTTGGAGATGTTTGTAGTCGAGGCAGACTGGTGGTAACTTGAACGACGGCGGAAGTTACCGAATACAGTTACATGAATATACCGTTTTTCAGTATTCCGTTGACTTCTCGTAAAGACATAATTGCTACCTGGGAAGGACATCCAGTTCACGGTGACACATCTTCGGGACGTTGGCAAGCATGGGTCGCCATTTGGCATAAAACAACACTTCATGTCCCTACAAGCCATGGTACCAGTTGCCACGGAAACAGCGCACGAGCAGTAGTGCCCTTGGCAGGCACCGCGAAATAAGCTTCTGCCAGCCTAGTGTAGCTTTCGCTGCGAAAGAGGATGCATCAGTGCACAGAGTTTTACACTGATGCGTCCAAGATTTCTTCAGATTCATGTGCGCTTACAGCTGAACTTTTCCGAAACAGAAACAATGAATAGACGCATAAGCATATTTACTTTAGAATGTGATGGTACCCGGTTGGTTGTTAGATCCATCGTTGAAAAGAAAATTCCAACCTTTGGTATTTACTCAGATTCCTGAAGTGTGGGTATGGCCTTCTCCTTTGGGAAACCCCATAAAATCACTGTAAGCGATTCCCTCTTGAAATGCTTTTTCTGCACGCACATTCAACGTTAAAATTACTAAATGTTTAGTACCAGGTCACTGCGGTATAGATGGAAACGAGGAATCTGATGGGCTTGCTGCCAGGAGGTTTGAAAGAAGAAGCAGAGAACTAACTGCAGATAATAAAACCAAGGATTTGAAGTGTGCCTCAGAAAAACAAAAGAGATTCAAAGAAGTTGCTCTCTGCAGACTGATGATAGGACATACATACATGACACACTCACACCTACTGAAGAATAAACCTGCCCTACAATGCGCAAGACGTGGAGCCGACATCTCAGTCGTCCACATATTAATCCTGTGGCTGAGATCAAAGACAGAGAGAATCCAGCACTTCCCGGAGCTATACACATTTAAGATACCAATGCACCCGTTTTTATTTTGAGGTGATGACTGCATGTGTTCATTGGATAGTTAGAAGAGGTCTTTTATTCCAATTAGCCTCAGGTCCTCGTCATTGCTGAGGAGAAAGCTGAGCTTAACCGTAGCGCCAGATGCCACACCGTTCTTGCTTAAGCAAGGACAGTGGTTGAGGCTACCTGGCTTCGTCTTTTACATGTAACAAATCTTACGACACTTTTCAGGCGCAACACACCACCTTACTTATGCATCCTCTTGACTCACGACAATCTTGCACACACTAACTGCTCTTGGCCCCTATACGCGCGATGTTGATTTCAACATGTTCACGTATCTTACCATGGGGCGACCAAAAATAAGTGGCCTTGCGCCAAAAAAAAAGAAAAAGGAAAAACCCAGCATCAGCATCAGTTCGGCTCCATCGATATTCGACCGCCGTGGTGGCTGCTATATTGTTTGCACTTGTGTTGCTCGACACACGTTTTTGTCGCATCTGTGGCCTCCACCGCGACGGCCGCGGCTGAAACGCTAAATCCCTGAACACAAGAGAGGGAACCTAGGCTTATCATTCATCTGTGAGCGAGCGTGGAAACTTCGCCGTGTCACCCGAAATCCTCCGGTCTGTCCTGTCCTGTGATGGAATCATTAAGACCGAAGGGGATATTTGTATTGTCGATAATTAAGGCTTGAGAAGAGAAACAGATACGTAGTGTAATTGAAAGTTAGCTGAAGCTACCAAGAGATTATGCCACTCTCGGAAGTGTAGTGAAGTGTCCTCCGAGGTGTCTATGGCAAGCTTCTGGGCGATATTTCTTCAGAAAGAGCCTGTAAGATTAAGCTGAGCAAGATTTTGAACCGAGTAATATTTGTTTAGGGTAATGAGGAGGATCCATGCTTTGCGCATTTTTGGGAAAATGTAGTTGTACGATATGCTATTAGAGACCACCCCTTAATCGTTCATGTTGCATGTAGGCTCGCTTTAGTGGACGCGGCTATCGTTGCCAGCTCGAAAATCTTTTTAATGTTATGCTTGCAATGAATTTGTATTGCATAACAGCTTGGCGGCTCTCGGACTGGACTCTTGCACTGCTCAGGCGCTGTGGTTGGTGTCGACCATTGTGACGAGGCCTGGGACGTTGTTGCCATGAAGAAACAAAGATTGCCTCTCCTCGGGCAGAACTCCCGTGAGCTGTCCAAAAACGCGCCGGCGTAACGGCGGCTGCGTCAAAGGCAGTCTGCCTTTGTCCGCGGGAGAGAAGGGGTGGTGAAAACATTTATTAGGAAAGGAACAGGAAGTGTGGTTCGATCAGCCCGTGAAAGACCGGTCCTTAAAAGCACTAGATGAAGGTGTCCGCCGCCCGGGCCCACCCGACTAATAGTTGTTGGGTCTCTAAGGCGTGGCAGCCGAGCAGGATCGCCTCCCAGTCCTCCCGGCCTGGAGGTACAGACCCACACCACGTGATAGGGGCTGGAAGGCAGCGCTCCACAGGGCAGGCAGTTGCCGCTGAAGGAGGGGTCAATGCCTCGGGAAGAGAGGGAGAAGTTAGTACATGAAATCTCTCTGTTAGGCTCACGTCAAACCACGCGTACGCACCCTGTGACGACGCCTGCTGTACTAACCCCCTCATTCTTTCAGATCACGGCCCCACCGCACAAGAGAGGCACTACACTCCCCATCCTCCCTCCCTGAGCAGCTCGACCGGCCGTACGGTAAGGGAACCTTTTATGGCAACCAGAAGTGCGAGGTAACACTAGAAATGTTCAGAGTAGTGACACAGGGCTCGCGCAGATGGCCTTCGACAGCCGAAAGAGGTGCGACGATCTATTCCCTAATGTGTCCCATGTGTTCATGAAGCGAACTCGGTTCGCTGATAGAGAGGAAATGAAACAGGTTTTGCGAGTGCTGTAAGCAAGTTCCCTATTCAAGTTTCACCTATTTGGCAGCGAAATATCTGCAAGATGAGGCAAGGAGCAGATACGAATGGGAAAAGAAAATGGAAAGGAAGACGAAAAGACTGCGTATGCGTAACCAGTTCTGCACAGCACGCTAACAGAAGAGAAAAAGAGTGCATGAATATGCTTGCTCTGGAAAAGCAGCGGCCTCTTTGAGACCATCCGTAGCGCACCATGTAGTGTGCGTGTGTCTCGAGGTTCGAATTTTGCTGCGAAAGTGTCGTCAGCCTTTCCTAATGAAATTGGTGAATTGGCGGCTTACCGCGTGACACGTTTTCCTGGCTAAAGGATTTTAATACGCGATATTCTTTAGCTTTGTTCTGTACTGGTGTGATGCCATTTGCGTACGCTTGCAGGCTGAAGACGCGCTTCTGAAGGCAGCAGTGCAAGATAGGCAGGCATTGCGTAATTTATTGTGAGCGGGGGGGGTAGGAGGTCGAGTTTCAGTCGCCAATGCGTGTATCTCCTATGAGAGCGCGAATTTAGAAGAACATGAGGAAACCAGGCAGCCTAAGCTGTGTTTTATTATTGAAGGCGCTTACGTCAGGCCACATATGCGAAAAACGCCACGTAGGTAGTTTTTCCTTCTTTTTTTTTTGCTGGACATAGGGCAATACAGCACCCTCAACTAAAAAAAAATGTGTAGAATTGTTTGGATACCCAGGAGAAGCGTGAAGACGTCTTGTTGTACATTGTGCAGTTCAAGCGCTACTGCAGCCAATATAAAGAATATTTCTTTTAATGAAGGTGCGTATGTATATATATATAACAGTCGGCATGCTGCTGCAGGTGCCGTAGAAGACCGGAGCAAACACACACTGACAATACGTCCGGAAGACACCACATACGCTCTTTTTTTTTTTTTTTACTGGACGTTTTGTTTCATGAACGCTCGTGAAGCAAAACGTCCAGTAAAAAAAAAAAAAAGCTAATGTGGTGTCTCTCGGACGTCTCGTCGGTGTTTGGTTGCTGCGGACTTCTGCGGTACCTGCAGCAGCGCGCGCACTCCTCCCGCGAAATCCGCGTCATGAGAAAGAAAAAAAGAACCTTCCTCCCCCGGGAACACCTCAGCAGGAGCAACGGGCATCCGCCCACTGGATACCCGGGGGACAGCGAGAAGAGGTGCTGTGCGAAAAAGCACAGTTCCTCCCCTTGTCCTCCACGACAACGGCGGCCGAGTTGCTGACTCTGGTGGGATCACCAGGCACCGTTTTTTTTTTCTACAGCGATTCGCTGTGCCGGCGCTGGGAATCGAACCAAGGTCGGTGGGGATATTCGCCCAAGCATTGCCAACTGGCGCGCTAACCACTCGGCCACCGTGCGGCTCTAGTTTTGAACGGCGTCCGCGAGTGCTGATAGAAGGGGAGCGAAGCAGACGGAAACTGAGCATGCGCGGGGGATGTGGTTATCTCGCTATCGGGCGTGCGACGCAGAAACGAGCGCGGAGCTGCCGCTCTAGCGCGAAAGCTCGTGGTATCAAATCACGATTTTTCGTCGATGTAGGTGAAGGCCTTGGGAATGCGAATGCCACAACTTTAAATACGATCGGTGCCGTGTTAGGCGGTGATTACCGCTGAATGTGCGGAAACTGACTCCGTTCGAACTGGTGGGTTGAACACGTAACGGTAATTTAATGCGTTTACTTTGCAGTCCGAGGTGATCGTATCGTTTATCGCATTGAATGCTTCCATTAGATATGCAGTCTGCTGCATGGGAGAAGTGCTTATGAAATGCTTTGAAATAGGGTACCGCCAAAAAAAGACGGACAGAAGGCGAGAGAGCGACGACACAGAAGAGCGCTGACCTGGGTCGTGTCGTCGTTCTTTCGGCTTTTATGGCGCTAACCTATTTCAAACAATGTCTAAACAACTGGCACAGCACCAAGTGTTACCAAAGTATGCTTTGCGGGTATCGAAACAGTCGTTATTGTTGCCAGCAGAAAATACAAAACTGTGCACACCTGTGGGGCAGGGGTCGGGAAGGGCATTGCCAATGTGGCAGAAACGCGGGCAGAAACGTACGTAATATATACTTCGTTTCAGAAATAGGAGGAATAGGTTACGAAATAGGCAGTCTTGTAGCTCTTGAACCGGTATTGCGTTGCTCATATGAGGGAAAGGTATATTGTCTTCTGATATGTAATGGTGCTCGAAGATTTTGTGAACAGGTGAGATTAGTGGTGGAGGAGGCAGTTGTAACCGCCGTATGCAATGTCTACTCTCGCAGGCGCTGCGCACTACCATCACGGAAGCAGGGGGCGGAAAGCTCTGTTCGAGGCCATCGATCGCAGCAGCAGCACTGATGAGCCCGTTCCGTTCTACCGTTGGAGACCTGTGCTAAGAGAAGTCAACGTGATGACATGATGGCGGAAACAGGGTATTGAAAATAAAACTAGACACTGAAACCACTGGACTGTGCAAGTCGTCTCCTTCAATCTGTATACAATATTGATTTTCGAATTTAGGAAAGCGAGATTGTAACCGGTTTCTTTCGACCAGTATACACTGTATATTTTCCAAATTAGGAACTAGAGAGACAAATGGATTTCATTTATTTAGTATACGTTATGCAAGTTAAATTTTAGGAACGAGACAATGTAACTGGCCTCTTTTAGTTCAGGAACCAGACAGCAGAACATGTTTCGTTTATTCAGTATTCAATATACGTTTGGAGATTGAGGTACTAGACAGAGGAATCTACATATACTATTCAGTTCCCAATTTAGGAACTGGTCACTTTCAATTCATGAAAGTGACAATGGAACTGTGCTATTCATTGTATGTTTTATTTATTCAGTATACACTATACTTTTCGTAGTTGAGGAACGAGACAGTGGAACATGTTTCATTTATGCAGTACACAGTATACGTTCTGAAATTGAAGTACTATACAGTGGAACTGGTCTCTTTCAAACAGCATGCCCTAATCGTTCTACATTCCATGAACCGGACAGACGAATGGGTGTCATTTATTCCGTATGCACTGTTCAGTTTACATTTTGGGAACGAGACAGTACAACTGGTCTCCTTCAAATCAGGAACCAGACAGCGGAATATGTATCATTTATTCAGCACACACTATACATTTTGTAGTTGAGGTAGTAGGCAGTGGAACCGGACTCTTTCAACCAGTATACAGTATTCATTTCCCAACGTAGGAACTATTCAGCCTGTGTACACTAATGATTTCTGAAAGTAGCAGTCTCAGTATACAGTAATCATTTCACATTTCAGGATGCACATTTCCGAAAGTATGAATCAGAGAGACGAATGGACTTCATTTATTTAGTATACACTATCCAACTCACACTTCAGCGACAAGACAATGTAACTGGTCTGAATGCAGGAAGCGGAGAGTGTGATGGCTTTCATTTGATTGAGTATGCACTATACGTTTGGAAATTCAGGTACTAGACAGAGGAATGGGTCTTTCAATCTGCATACACTATTCAGCTCCTAATTTATGAACTGGTCACTTTCAATTCAGGAAAGCGACAATGGAACTGTTCTATTCATCCTACATTTCATGAACCAGACAAACGAATGGGTTCATTTATTCAGTACATTTCAGGAACGCGACAATAACTGGACAGTGCAACCGGACTCTTTGGACCAGTATACACTATTGACTTTATATTTCACGATAAACCCAGGAGAATTGGTTTCATGTATGGGTTTCTGTACACACTATACGTTTCGTAGTTCAGGTACTAGACAATGGAACTGGTGTCTTTCAATCTATATACACTATTCAATTTACGTTTCAGGAAGTAGATATTATGATGGGTTTCGTTTATCCAATATACACTATTGATTTCGTAGTCCAGGAACGAGACAGTGGAACATGTTTCATTTATGCAGTACACAGTATCCGTTTCGATATTCAGGTACTACGCAGGGGAACTGGTCTCTTTCAAAGAGTCCAGTGGTTTTCATGTATTCAGTATACACTATTCATTTCGTAGTTGAGGTAGTAGGCAGTAGAACTGGACTCTTGCAACCAGTATACAGTATTCAATTCCGAACTTAGGAACTGTTCAACCCATATACACTACTTATTTTACATTTCAGGAACTAGACAGCGTGATAGGTTTCATATATTCAGCATACATTACACATTTCGTAGTTCAGGCACTAGACAGAGGAATGGGTCTTTCAATCTGTATACACTACTCATTTCCTAATTTGTTAAGTGGTCTCATTCAACTACTGTAGACTAATGGTTTCCCAAAGATGGGTGTCATTTCTTCAGTATATACTATTCATTCTACATTTCATGAACGAGACAATGTAACTGGTCTCTTTGAACCAGTATACACTATTCATTTTCTAACTCAGGAAACAGACAGTGTGATGGGTTTCATTTATTTAGTATGCACTATTAAGTTCACAATTTAGGAACTGGTCTCATGCAACCAGTGTACACTAATGGTTTCCAAAAGATGGGTGTAATTACTTCAGTATACACTATTCAATTCGCATTTCTGTTTCGTTTTTTCAGCACACACAATACGTTTTGAAATTGAAGTACTATACAGTGGAACTAGTCTCCTTCAAACAGTGTAGTGGGTTTCATGCATTCAGTATGTACTAGACAGAGGAACTCGACTCATTTAACAGACATTATATTCAATATTCATTTTACATTTCAGGAACGAGGCAATGGAACTAGTCTCTTGCAGGTGAGGAAGTAGACGCTGAGATGGGTTTCGTTTATTCAGTGTACAGTATACACTTTGAAATTCAGGAAATAGAAATGGTCTCTTGCAATCTGTATACACTATTCATTTTGTAGTTCAGGTACTGGACTACATTATTCATTCTACGTTTCATGAACGAGAAAATGTAACTGGTCTCTATGAACCAGTATACACTATACATATTCAAACTCAGGAACGAAACAGTGGGATGGGTTTCATTTATTCATTATACGCTATACATTTCCTACTTCAGGTTCTAGACAGAGGAATGGGTCTTTCAACCTGTATACACTACTCATTTCCCAATCAAGTAACTGGTATCATTCCAACAGTGTACACTAATGGATAGGTGTCATTTATTCAGTATACACTACTCAATTTACACTCCGTAAGGCAGACAATGTAACTGGTCTCTTTCAATCTTTCAACTCAGGAAGTAGACAGTGCTACATGTTTCATTCATTCAGTGCATACTATACACTTTGAGGTACCAGACAAAGGAATGGGTCTCTCATACACTATCCAGGTCCCAATTCAGGAACGAGACAAATGTAACTGGTCTCATTCAAACTGTGCACTAATGGTTTCGCAAAGTAGATATCAGACAACAGTAGTAGTAGTAGTAGTAGTAGTAGTAGTAGTAGTAGTAGTAGTAGTAGTAGTAGTAGTAGTAGTAGTAGTAGTAGTAGTAGTAGTAGTAGTAGTAGTAGTAGTAGTAGTAGTAGTAGTAGTAGTAGTAGTAGTAGTAGTAGTAGTAGTAGTAGTAGTAGTAGTAGTAGTAGTAGTAGTAGTAGTAGTAGTAGTAGTAGTAGTAGTAGTAGTAGTAGTAGTAGTAGTAGTAGTAGTAGTAGTAGTAGTAGTAGTAGTAGTAGTAGTAGTAGTAGTAGTAGTAGTAGTAGTAGTAGTAGTAGTAGTAGTAGTAGTAGTAGTAGTAGTAGTAGTAGTAGTAGTAGTAGTAGTAGTAGTAGTAGTAGTAGTAGTAGTAGTAGTAGTAGTAGTAGTAGTAGTAGTAGTAGTAGTAGTAGTAGTAGTAGTAGTAGTAGTAGTAGTAGTAGTAGTAGTAGTAGTAGTAGTAGTAGTAGTAGTAGTAGTAGTAGTAGTAGTAGTAGTAGTAGTAGTAGTAGTAGTAGTAGTAGTAGTAGTAGTAGTAGTAGTAGTAGTAGTAGTAGTAGTAGTAGTAGTAGTAGTAGTAGTAGTAGTAGTAGTAGTAGTAGTAGTAGTAGTAGTAGTAGTAGTAGTAGTAGTAGTAGTAGTAGTAGTAGTAGTAGTAGTAGTAGTAGTAGTAGTAGTAGTAGTAGTAGTAGTAGTAGTAGTAGTAGTAGTAGTAGTAGTAGTAGTAGTAGTAGTAGTAGTAGTAGTAGTAGTAGTAGTAGTAGTAGTAGTAGTAGTAGTAGTAGTAGTAGTAGTAGTAGTAGTAGTAGTAGTAGTAGTAGTAGTAGTAGTAGTAGTAGTAGTAGTAGTAGTAGTAGTAGTAGTAGTAGTAGTAGTAGTAGTAGTAGTAGTAGTAGTAGTAGTAGTAGTAGTAGTAGTAGTAGTAGTAGTAGTAGTAGTAGTAGTAGTAGTAGTAGTAGTAGTAGTAGTAGTAGTAGTAGTAGTAGTAGTAGTAGTAGTAGTAGTAGTAGTAGTAGTAGTAGTAGTAGTAGTAGTAGTAGTAGTAGTAGTAGTAGTAGTAGTAGTAGTAGTAGTAGTAGTAGTAGTAGTAGTAGTAGTAGTAGTAGTAGTAGTAGTAGTAGTAGTAGTAGTAGTAGTAGTAGTAGTAGTAGTAGTAGTAGTAGTAGTAGTAGTAGTAGTAGTAGTAGTAGTAGTAGTAGTAGTAGTAGTAGTAGTAGTAGTAGTAGTAGTAGTAGTAGTAGTAGTAGTAGTAGTAGTAGTAGTAGTAGTAGTAGTAGTAGTAGTAGTAGTAGTAGTAGTAGTAGTAGTAGTAGTAGTAGTAGTAGTAGTAGTAGTAGTAGTAGTAGTAGTAGTAGTAGTAGTAGTAGTAGTAGTAGTAGTAGTAGTAGTAGTAGTAGTAGTAGTAGTAGTAGTAGTAGTAGTAGTAGTAGTAGTAGTAGTAGTAGTAGTAGTAGTAGTAGTAGTAGTAGTAGTAGTAGTAGTAGTAGTAGTAGTAGTAGTAGTAGTAGTAGTAGTAGTAGTAGTAGTAGTAGTAGTAGTAGTAGTAGTAGTAGTAGTAGTAGTAGTAGTAGTAGTAGTAGTAGTAGTAGTAGTAGTAGTAGTAGTAGTAGTAGTAGTAGTAGTAGTAGTAGTAGTAGTAGTAGTAGTAGTAGTAGTAGTAGTAGTAGTAGTAGTAGTAGTAGTAGTAGTAGTAGTAGTAGTAGTAGTAGTAGTAGTAGTAGTAGTAGTAGTAGTAGTAGTAGTAGTAGTAGTAGTAGTAGTAGTAGTAGTAGTAGTAGTAGTAGTAGTAGTAGTAGTAGTAGTAGTAGTAGTAGTAGTAGTAGTAGTAGTAGTAGTAGTAGTAGTAGTAGTAGTAGTAGTAGTAGTAGTAGTAGTAGTAGTAGTAGTAGTAGTAGTAGTAGTAGTAGTAGTAGTAGTAGTAGTAGTAGTAGTAGTAGTAGTAGTAGTAGTAGTAGTAGTAGTAGTAGTAGTAGTAGTAGTAGTAGTAGTAGTAGTAGTAGTAGTAGTAGTAGTAGTAGTAGTAGTAGTAGTAGTAGTAGTAGTAGTAGTAGTAGTAGTAGTAGTAGTAGTAGTAGTAGTAGTAGTAGTAGTAGTAGTAGTAGTAGTAGTAGTAGTAGTAGTAGTAGTAGTAGTAGTAGTAGTAGTAGTAGTAGTAGTAGTAGTAGTAGTAGTAGTAGTAGTAGTAGTAGTAGTAGTAGTAGTAGTAGTAGTAGTAGTAGTAGTAGTAGTAGTAGTAGTAGTAGTAGTAGTAGTAGTAGTAGTAGTAGTAGTAGTAGTAGTAGTAGTAGTAGTAGTAGTAGTAGTAGTAGTAGTAGTAGTAGTAGTAGTAGTAGTAGTAGTAGTAGTAGTAGTAGTAGTAGTAGTAGTAGTAGTAGTAGTAGTAGTAGTAGTAGTAGTAGTAGTAGTAGTAGTAGTAGTAGTAGTAGTAGTAGTAGTAGTAGTAGTAGTAGTAGTAGTAGTAGTAGTAGTAGTAGTAGTAGTAGTAGTAGTAGTAGTAGTAGTAGTAGTAGTAGTAGTAGTAGTAGTAGTAGTAGTAGTAGTAGTAGTAGTAGTAGTAGTAGTAGTAGTAGTAGTAGTAGTAGTAGTAGTAGTAGTAGTAGTAGTAGTAGTAGTAGTAGTAGTAGTAGTAGTAGTAGTAGTAGTAGTAGTAGTAGTAGTAGTAGTAGTAGTAGTAGTAGTAGTAGTAGTAGTAGTAGTAGTAGTAGTAGTAGTAGTAGTAGTAGTAGTAGTAGTAGTAGTAGTAGTAGTAGTAGTAGTAGTAGTAGTAGTAGTAGTAGTAGTAGTAGTAGTAGTAGTAGTAGTAGTAGTAGTAGTAGTAGTAGTAGTAGTAGTAGTAGTAGTAGTAGTAGTAGTAGTAGTAGTAGTAGTAGTAGTAGTAGTAGTAGTAGTAGTAGTAGTAGTAGTAGTAGTAGTAGTAGTAGTAGTAGTAGTAGTAGTAGTAGTAGTAGTAGTAGTAGTAGTAGTAGTAGTAGTAGTAGTAGTAGTAGTAGTAGTAGTAGTAGTAGTAGTAGTAGTAGTAGTAGTAGTAGTAGTAGTAGTAGTAGTAGTAGTAGTAGTAGTAGTAGTAGTAGTAGTAGTAGTAGTAGTAGTAGTAGTAGTAGTAGTAGTAGTAGTAGTAGTAGTAGTAGTAGTAGTAGTAGTAGTAGTAGTAGTAGTAGTAGTAGTAGTAGTAGTAGTAGTAGTAGTAGTAGTAGTAGTAGTAGTAGTAGTAGTAGTAGTAGTAGTAGTAGTAGTAGTAGTAGTAGTAGTAGTAGTAGTAGTACCCCCCAGCGTCAACACAAGTGTGCTCTTTTGCCATTGACAGCGCCTGTACATAGTCCACGAAATGACGTCACTGCTTGCACGCGAGATATCCTTATCTGCTAAGCTGCTACTTTGTTCCGCTCGAATCGGCACTCGTACAAGGACTTCCGCATTCGAGCCGCTCCGTGGCCGAGTGGGTAGAGTGCCGAGCTCGCACTTCGGGGATGCGTGTTCGAATCCCATCGCCGGCACAGCCGATCCCCCGGATCGAGGCGATGCAGACGCTGTGGTTCGGGCACGTGTCGTTCCGGGCAACACAGCTTGCCCGGCTGTACGCTCGGCCGCGGAGTGTGGAGGACAAGTAGGAGGGCTTGTGCTTTTAAGCACAGCTCTTCTTCTCGCTGTCCCCCGGGCATCCAGAGGGCGGATGCCCGTTGCTCCTGCGGAGGTGTTCCCTGGGGGAGGAAGTTTCTTTTTTTTTCTTTCTCTTAGTGCGGAATTCGCGGGAGGAGTGCGCACGCTGCTGCAGGCACCGCAGAAGTCCGCAACAACCACACACCGACGAGACGTCCGAGCGACACCACGTACGCTCGCTCTTTTTTTTTTTTACTGGACGTTTCGTTCCATCAACGGTCATGTAAAACAAAACGTCCAGTAAAAAAAAAAACAGCGTACGTGGTGCCTCTCGGATGTCTTGTCGGTGTTTGATTCCGGCTGCGGACATCAACGGTACCTGCAGCAGCATGCCCATTAATACAGAAATGCATCCGAAAACGCAACGCACGCGCTTTTTTTTTTTCAAATGCTCTCATATCCTGTTAAATTGAATTCAGCGCAAAAATACAGACAAGGGACAAAGAGAGACACACTGAGACGTTCACGAGCGCTCGTGAACGTCTCAGTGTGTCTCTCTTTGTCCCTTGTCTGTATTTTTGCGCTGAATTCAATTTAACATGCTTCACCAACTAGCCCGGCAGCTTGCTCCCCTGATCTCATATCCTGGTTTTCCATAAAAACAAGAGATAGGCAGGACGTACGCAGTGTGTGAATACTGCTCCTTGCGGTCTTTTACGGTACCTGGAGCGGCTGCGCTCCTCATTGTCTCTTTCCGCACTATGAACATCTTCGTGTTTTGTATTGTTCCTGTATTAGCGCGCGCACTGCACAGCATAAAATTCACTAGCTCCGGTTATTGCTTTCCCAGCAGGTCCTTTGCAACTGCCGTGGAACAGTTCACACATGGTAAGTCTTCTCTAATGACTGGCCACAGTCTTGGTTGCGCTACGTAGAGCAACATTGTCCAAAGTGCAGAGAGAGACGATGAGGACCGCAGCCACTGTAAGGAATTTTTCTTTTATGAAGATGCTTTTATATCGTTATACGAATAGGCATGCCGCTACAGATACCATACTAGACCCCAGCAAGCACACATCAGGATATAAGAGCATGCCAAAAAATTACCCAGGAACAAAAAACTAGACCCGTACGTTGCGTTTCCAGATGTACGGTCGCAATTAGTTCCCCGCATACACCGCCGCTTTGATTTTGCAGTTTTTGCATGGCTGGATGTGTCTGGATTTGTCTGCCCGTGCTTGTGCAGGATAGTCAGTCCAACTGGGCTGTGCGGTGGGCTTCAGTCAGTTCTTCTACAGTATTATCGACTCCCTGGAGCGAGCTTTAGAGCCGCTTTGTAGGCCTGTCTTGTTAGCATGGTTACTCTTTCCTCTTCTATCTTTGTAAGGTACAAATTAACGCAGTGAGTATACCACTTTGCTAATCACGAATACTTCCCCTAACCGCGTCAGGTCGTGCTCTCACATGCCTCGGTGCTGGTTTGATGTGTCATGGCCGTCTACCGTCACTTGTGTAGAAGGGTTTTCCTTTTTGTGACTGTCAGCGAGTATGCAAGGTCTATTCAGGTCGCCCACGGGTATGAGAGTGATTTCGCGGAGTAGTGGGGATCAAACTGAGCCTTGAGGTGTGCCCCTGCTTTCTAGGGCTAACGAGGGGGATTCCGAAACCATATCTCCGCCGTCCGGTTCTCCAGAAAGGCAGTTATATATGCGTGTGTTCTCGTCCTTACGCCTCAGTCAAATAGGGCGTTCAGTATGGTTTCGTGACGTCTAAAACTAGCAGTGCTCTGCGTGTCTCGGGTGTATAATTTCTTCTGCGATTTGAAGCCTCGCGTGCTGCGTGGACACGTTGCTTCTAAATCCCAACATCCTATAGGGGAGGAGGCCGAGGATAACGTGTTCGCCAATTGAAGTGGTTTACCTGGTTTTAGAATAAGTGTTTCAGCGTGGGCCCATTCCGGGAGAGGGTGGTCCCCTCCATGGTCCGCAGTTTGTGCATAGCTGCTCTCACTTCCTTTGTCGACATGTCTTCGTCGAACACGTGGCTCAGAGGGCTTGAGTATTTGAGGGTGGGGTTCTAGCTGTGGTTGTGAGATGCCTATCTGTTACATTTCCGATCGCAGTGCGGTTTCCGTTACGTTGTTGGGAGACTTTAGTGTTTTCTGGTTCTGATAGGCAACATAGAAGTTTCCACGTGTCTTTCAGTCCCAGATTTCCTTCCGTGCGTTTGCAAATCGGGCCCCACTGTGACGTGTTAGGTGTGCTGCACGTGTTTCGATCTTTTTTACTACGGCCGCTTCCCGATTGTTCGGGACTCAAGATGTGGCCCTTTCTACGTTCTTCGTCAGTGTATTCACCCAGTTTTCAAGGTTCTCTATCTCAGTAGGAGATTCCTTGCGGCGATTACAGAATTTATCCCAGTCTGTGATCTTTAGTTGCCTTTCTACAGAGGGGGAGATTGACTACAGTGCGAAGTTTGTTTGAATGGTGTAGTAGTCGCTGCCCAGGGAGGCCTGCGTGTGCTGATGCGTATCGGTAACGGGTTAGGCCCTCATTTTGTATTTATGTTCGGAGTCGCGATTCTTTTCTGCACTTGTGCTTGTAACCCCAGATTACGTGTCTTGCGTTAAAATCTCCTCGGATTAGTAGCGGATCTTTAGCACTTTTGTAATGACCGCGAAGAAGGGTCTCTATCAAACACGGAGGGGGAGATACAGCGGTTTGTCTGGTGTTGCCATCAGACCTCGCTCTATCTTGAATACAGTATATGTTCAGGTGGATGGAGGATGAGGCGTCTGTTTTTGTAACATTTGGTGATATTTGTATGTCCGCTCTTCCCCAGCACGGAGGGATAGTTCTCGGGACAGTGCATGAGCGCGCTGTTTACTACGGATCGAGGCAACTAAGGCTATCATGCGCCAAGCACAAGGTATTACGAAGATTTTTCCGCTGAATTCTATACAAATGAGAAGACTCATTGGTGTTGTACGGGGCCTAAACTGTTAGTCCTACCTAGTGCTCACCTAAGAAAGAACTTCTAGAAATGCCTAATATTAAAATATTTACAGGGGGTTGGTAACCTCAGATAAGCCTGTGCAAAATCATCCCTCTTTTTTTAGTAAGAGGGCACTCAATGTGTCGATGCAATTCTGCGAACAGGCCTGGGGTGCGGCCTCATCTCGGTGAATAGAACCGACAACGCACTTCCTCACCAGAACAGGATTTGGCAACCCTGGTGTAGTACTTGGCCGCAACCTTCCATGAACAACCCAATTAACCCTCGGCGGACAGGCCTTTATTGGAAACTGAACCTAGCAACGTTTAACACAAGAACTCTAACCAGTAAGGCTAGCTCAGCAGTGCTTTTGTAGGAATTGGCGGGTATCAACTGAAATGCCATAGGGGGGGGTGCATGACTGTGCTATCGTGGATCAGCAGATAGACGAGAACTAGGTGTGGGCTGGCAACAGAGGAGTGTTATAGTATTATATGAAAACGTTGAATCGGCAATGACCAAAGTAAATTCACAGTACACTGTGTACTGGTGGGCGACTTCAATGCGAACATAGGCAAGATGCAAGCAGGAGACCAGGCGGTAGGTGACTATGGCATATGTTCCAGGAATAACAGGGGAGAGTTATTATTGGAGTTCGCGGATAGAAATAATTTACGGATCATGAATACCTTCTTCCGCAAACGAGCCAACAGGAAGTTGACGTGGAAGAGCCCCGATGGGGAGACTAAAAATGAAATAGACGTCATACTATGCGCTCGTCTTGGTATCGTAGAGGATGTGGAGGTACTCGGAAAGGTCTGTCGTAGCGACCACAGAATGGTAAGGTCTCGTATTAGCTTAGATTTCAAAAGAGAATTAGTGAAGCGGAAGTCTATTACTGAGTTAGCATTAAGAGGGAAAGTAGAGGAATTCAAGATTTTGTGCTTTAACTGAAGAAGATGACCGTAATGTTGAAACATTGAACGATCATATCACAGCTATAATTAAGGTTCGACAGGATACCGGCAAGCTATCTGAGGAGACTAAAGATCTCATTAAGAAACGCCAAAGCATGAGAACGTCTAACTCCACAGATAGGATAGAACTAGTAGAGCTGTCGAAGTTACTAAATACGCGCAATGTAGCCGACATCAGGAAGTTTAACATGAAGAGAAAAGTAGTCATAGGCAGAAACCAGACGTATGCAATAAGAGACAAAGAGGCCAATGTCATTACCAATATGGATAAGATAGTTAAAGTAGCCGAAGAGTTTTACACCGATCAGAACAGTAGCGATTGTAATCAGAATGTTACTGAGAGGGACAGTAGAGCACACCAATGGGACATCCCATCAGTAACAGAGGAGGAAGTAGACAGCCTTAGAAGCAATGCCATGGGGGAAAGCAGCAGGTGAGGATCAGATGACAGCAGATTTGTTGAAGGTTGGAGAGATTGTGCTAGAAAAACAAGCCACCCTGTAACGCAATGTCTTGTGACCTCGAGCGTACCTAGAGCTTGGAAAAACGCTAACATTATCTTAATTCATAGGAACTGAGACGTCAAGGACTTGAAGAATTGCGGACCGATCAGCTTATTGTCTGTTGCCAACACGGTATTTACTAAGGTAATCGCTAATAAGGTCAGGACAAACTTAGCCTTCAATTAACCGAATGATCCGGCAGGCTTTCGTAAAAGACACTCGACAATAAACCATATTCACGCTATCAGTCAGGGAATAGAGAAATGCGCAGAATATTGTCAAGTTGGCTGATGGCTGATGGCTGGATGAATGTTGGCTGATGACATTATCCAACCATCTCACAGCCCGTGGGCTGCTCCGGTGGTGCTAGTGAAGAAAAAAGACGGCACCCTTCGCTTCTGTGTTGACTACCGGCGCCTCAACAGAGTCACGAAGAAGGACGTATATCCACTTCCACGCATCGATGACGCTCTTGATCGCCTGCGCCATGCCCGTTACTTTTCGTCCATCGACCTTAAGAGCGGGTATTGGCAAATAGAAGTGGATGAGCGCGACAGAGAGAAAACTGCTTTCGTCACTCCAGATGGACTTTATGAGTTCAAGGTGATGCCCTTCGGACTCTGTACAGCTCCAGCGACCTTCCAGCGCGTTATGGACACCGTGCTCACCGGCCTCAAATGGCAAACATGCCTTGTCTACCTTGATGACGTCGTAATTTTTTCAAGCACGTTTCATGAACATCTGGTTCGCCTAAAAGCCGTCCTTCAAGCTATCAGAAACGCCGGCCTCACCCTGAAGCCTACGAAGTGCCAGTTTGGCTATGACGAACTGAAGTTTCTCGGTCACGTCGTCAGTCACGAGGGCGTCCGTCCTGATCCAGATAAAACAGTGGCCGTGCGGAGATTCCTGGGCCTCTGCGCTTACTACAGACGCTTTGTTCCCAACTTTTCAGATATCGCCGCGCCGCTTACTCGCCTCACGAAAGAGTCCGTCCACTTCCAGTGGTCTGATGAAGAGCAGATTGCATTTGACCATCTGAAACGGCGCCTGCAGGCTTCCCCTGTACTAGGCCATTTTGATCAGGACGCCGCGACTGAGGTCCACACTGACGCTAGTAACACGGGTCTCGGGGCCGTCTTGATCCAGCATCAGAATGGCGCCGAGCGTGTCATCGCATACGCCAGTCGTGTTTTATCGAAGGCAGAAATCAATTACTCGACAACCGAAAAAGAATGCCTCGCAGTAATTTGGGCGATCACAAAGTTCCGACCCTATCTGTACGGACGCCCATTCCAGGTGGTCACAGACCATCACTCCCTGTGTTGGTTGACCAATCTAAGGGACCCTGCAGGCCGACTTGCGCGGTGGGCTCTCAGACTGCAAGAATTCGACATTACGATCGTCTACAAATCTGGTCGCCGATACACTGATGCTGACTTTGACATCTTCCTAGGTACTCTAGGTCCTGTAGATATGGCTGCGCGGCAGCGACTCGACCCCGACCTTCGCGCCGTGATCTCACATTTGGAGGGTCAAGGAGGCGTAGTTCCACGTCCTTTTGTGCGCGTACTGCCTCATTTATGCCTCCGAGACAACATTCTTTATAAGAAGAACTTTGCCGAGAGCCCGAGGTCATGGCTTTTGGTTGTGCCCACTAATCTACGCGACGAAATTATGGAAGCGTGTCATGATGACCCCTCCTCAGGACATTTGGGGTTCAGTCGAACGCTCGCGCGAATACGGTCGAAGTATTATTGGCCACAACTTGACAAGACAGTTCGCCATTACACAAGAACCTGCCGCGAGTGTCAACGGCGCAAGACCCCACCCATGAAGCCTGCGGGACTCCTTCACCCCATCACGCCACCGCTCAGTCCGTTCCAGCAAATTGGTATGGACCTACTCGGACCTTTTCCTCAGTCGCGATCGGAGAACCGCTGGATCGCAGTTGCGACGGACTACCTTACGAGGTATGCCGAATCACGTGCTCTGCCGTCATCAACGGCTTCGGATGTGGCAAAGTTTTTCGTCGAGTCCGTTGTTCTTCGGCACGGTGCCCCAGAGGTCCTTATCACTGATCGTGGTGCCGCGTTTGTGTCCGAACTTCTTTCCCAGATACTGAGCTTAAGCCATACCGCTCACCGCAAAACTACCGCATACCACCCGCAAACAAACGGGCTGACCGAGCGCCTTAACAAGACCTTGGCTGACATGCTCTCAATGTATGTAGACATCGAGCACCGAACCTGGGACGAAGTGTTACCTTACGTCACTTTTGCGTATAACACCGCAGTTCAAGAAACTACCGGATTTTCACCATTTCGCCTGGTGCACGGCAGGGAAGTCACTACCATGCTCGACGCTATGCTGCCCCACCAGCCTGACGTCTACACTCACGCCGATGCTCAACTCGTCGCCCAACATGCGGAAGAAGCCCGACAGCTGGCCCGCCAGCAAGTCGATGCTCGGCAATACAACCAAGGCCATCGGGATCTTCAATTCAATCCTGGTGATCGCGTGTGGGTGTGGACTCCAATTCGACGCCGTGGCCTTAGCGAAAAGCTGCTCAAAAGATACTTTGGCCCGTACGAAGTGATTCGCCGTATAGGCGAGTTAAATTACGAAGTGTTGCCGATAGTAACGCGTGCGTCCCGCCGCCCGCCTGCCTCCGAGGTTGTTCACGTCGCACGCCTCAAACCGTACTGTGACCGCTCGGAGCACGTGGCCTAACTCTTCGCGCCTTACGCGTTTTTCAGCGCTAATTTTGCTTCTCTGCGCATCGGGACGATGCGCCTTTCGGGAGGAGAGCAATGTCATGTGTGTTATTTTCCACTTAACGTCATCTTCAACGAGCGGGGAGCCGATCGCCGGTAAAGAGGAAGAGGCTCGGTGGAAAATCGCTCGTGAGCCCGGCCGCGACCGCTTGGACTGTCCCTGGCGCCTGCTCTCCTGTGGTCTCCAGTCCAGCTCCCCACGACCCGCGTCGTTTGAACGACCCGTGACAATATGACCAGCGCCTATATATAGCGCTCATTGATTACGAGACAGAATATTGGAAGATATTTACAACAATTCCACAGCTACCATAGTTTTCTATAAAGCCAGCCATAAAATCCCAATAAGGAAAGGTGTCAGGCAGGGAGACACGATCTCGCCTGTGCTATTCAGCGCCTGTTTACAGGAGGTATTCCGGGGCCTTCAACGGGAACAGCTAGGAATAAGAGTAAATGGAGAATACCTAAGCGATCTGGGATTCGCTGATGACATTGCCTTGCCAAGTCACTCAGGACATGAACTGCAGAGAACCAAAGTAATATTCATCAGTCCAGTAAGAGAATATGTCTATTTAGAGCAGGTAGTGACCGCTGATCCGGATCATGAGAGGGAAATAACTAGAAGAATAAGAATGGGGTGCAGCGAATGGGCAGGTTCTCTCAGATCATGAATGGCAGCTTGCCAGTATACAACAGTTGTATCTTACCGGTACCCACATATGGGGTGATGGATCCTATGTGGGATCCTGGTCGAAATCAATAGGTAGAAATGGGCTTGGGCAGGGCTTGTAATGCCAAGGCAAGCGTAGCAGGGGGCGGCAGAAAATTAGGTGGCAAAGGACAGAGTTAACTGGAGAGACATGGGAGAGGCCTTTGCCCAGCTGTTTCAAGGGAGGCTGGTTACGTAAATTTCCGCGGCCTGTGTGTAGATGGAGATTCGGAGGCGGAGTTTGCTGTTGAGGCGTTGGCGGCTTCCCAGATATGTAAAATGTGTGAGTCTACCTATGATGTCCTGGGTATCTTTTTGGCTCGTTTGCTTGGAGTGTGCGAAGCTTGCTCAATCGTACTGGTTCTGGCGCAAGATGAGAGCCAAGTTTTGTCTCGCTGCCAGAGGAGTTGAGTGCATTGGGTTACAGGGGTTTAACGTCCCGAAGCGACTCACGCTATGAGGGACGCCGTAGTGAAGGGCTCCGCAAATGTCAACCACCTGGGGTTCTTTAATGTGCACTGACATTGCACAGAAGAGAGAAGTGTGGGGAAGAAATATTGTGGTTTCGAATGTAAGGGTAGTGTTAAAGATGGGGAGGTGGGGCCTCATGTAACCGTTGCACCGATTCTTGCGGGTGTGTATAGGTTTAAGGAGTGAGGATGGCTTTGCGGCGTGTGGGAGGTGTCACCGGATAACCTTTAAATGGGTTATGACAGCATTTTTCAGACTCAAGTTGTTCAATACATTTTGTTCGCTATGCATCTCGGAACAACTGGGCAAAATGTTAGCTGATATGGTGCAGCTAGTAATTTGTAATTGAATGTCTAAAACTTCTGCCGCACGGTGTGGTAGTCAGGTAAGACTAACGCGCTCGTGATTCATGACGCCGTGCTTTCGCTCAACAGAACGGGTGAAGTGCGCACTCCGCGTAATGAGCGTAGGGTAGTGGGTTGCTCGCTGTTCGGGATAGGGGTGCCGAAGGCTAAAGGGGGGGGGAGTCACGACAGGGGAACAAAGGCAACAAAGGTCCGTGTCCTTCCCTTTTCGTTCTACTGCCGATCTCGGCAGCTTCACCGTAATGTGTCTAGGTGTTTTTGCAGCGGTTTTCCACCAGACGGCGGCGCTGTTGGGGGAGGGGCTTAGACCCGATAACTTCAAATTGCAATTTTTAGCTAAAATACGCACGTAGAGCCCTGCTTCTTTTTTAAGTATGCATAACAGCGGTCGTGGCTAGAACCCCACGATTTGTTGGTAGATTATGTCATGACCCTTTTAATGTTCACGTTGCTTGTTCCTGCGTAACTGCTTTCGGTGTGGAATTCTTCTGCCTGAATGTATTGTTGGACTCCTTGGTGGGTGGTATAGGGGGCACGTGAGGGTGGAGATGAGCCTGTGGGTTGTGAATGGGTGGGGGTGGGGGTGGGGAAAGCTGTCTGGACCACGTATACCTTCGTGCGTGTCCCACTGACAGCACTGACGGATGAATTTGTGAGCAGCCCATCCGTCAAACTCACGATCATGACACATCAAAACAATGGAAAGCAAGCACCGAGGCATGCGAGAACATGACCTCAGGCGGTTAGTGCAAGCATTCGTGATTAGCAGAATGGTATACACACTCCCCTATCTTCACCTCACAAAGATAGAAGCGGATAGAGTAAACTCGCTAATAAGACAGGCCTACAAATCGGCCCTAAATCTCCCACAAGGGGCCTCAAACAACAGACTCCTCCGCATGGGGGTTCACAACACTCTACAAGAACTGACTGAAGCCCACTGCACAGCACAGTTGGACTGACTGTCCTCCACAAACACGGGCAGACGGGCAGACACATTCTAGCCGCATTAAACATTCAACCAACGGGTCCCCTTCCGGACAACACCCACAGCGTTTCCAAACAAATCAAGGAAAAGCTAATCGTCCACCCACAACCGGGAATGACGCGAAGCACGCTCCAAAGCCCTGTATAAAAAACACGCGGACAACGAAGACGCACGCCCTAAGCGTGGTGTCACACGACCTCAAACACAAGGCTTCGGGTTCGATAACGGCGACCACCTGCTTCGAAGCGGAAGAGGCGGCCATAGCATCTTCCACTGCCGCACTCATAATGAGCGACGCCAAAACCGCAATTACTGTTAAGATCCTTACTTATTGAGAGACGTGTAGCTCATCGTAAGTATTATTCATTTCGGTTTTTAGAATTATGCAGACGTGGTTACCCTCGGCGCTGTGATCCAAGAAATTCTTGCTGCAAAGCTACCTCTCCAGTGCACGTAACGCGTCGATAAATCCAAAAATTTTTGGGCCACAGTCTCTAGGGTAACCACGTTTTCGAAATTCTAAAAACTGATATGGTGGGCTACGAGCACCTCGGTAATTGTTTCAAAGTTCACTATTTAATATTAGTTAACCATTCTGCGAGTTCGCACGTCGCACCGCTACACCGCTGACAATGCCATGTTGAAAAAGCCTATTTAAGAATGTATACTGTCTCAAGTGAAACATCTTGAAAAAACAAGTGCCGCGCACAACATCAATTCTGCGGTTCATGCTGTCTTGCAGAACCAATTTCTCAGGCACTGTTACCGCCGCGACTTTCAATAACGCTCACCCTTCATCAAAGGCACATTTCAGCAGTACACTGAGGAGTATGACAATATACCAAACATGGCCACAACGCGACAGTGACAGTATGGGGAGCGCACATATGCTACAAACCATTTGGTTCACGCTGCGGCATTCCCTCGCGAGCTGGAATGAGTGGTGTGCTCTGCCGTCCGCAGTTTCACTTGCGGCTGCATGGAGAACCCGTCCAGCACCTCCAGTCATCGCGTACCGTCGTGTCCTGCACAGATTCAAAAACAGCAGCCTCTTAGCAGCCGCGACTCTACATGTTTGGACACCCCCTTAACTTGATGCCAGCTACGGGGAGTCCAACATGGACAGTATCCGAGATCGATTTTCGTCAGCAGTGGCTACAATAGTACTCTCGGCATGCCACTCACACGACAGCGCCTCACACCTGATCCGTGTTCTGAAGAAGGTGCAAGCGAGAGAGGACCAGTGGTGCGTTTCAGAATAATAGATGGAAGGCCTGAAGGAATCACAACTCATATCTGCTTTCCCATGCTGTATTCTCTACGTCCATTTCAATGATACAATTAGGTGTGGGGCCAGGAACAAGGTTTTCTTTTTTTTTTTAGAAATATGTGTATCTTATCTCTTTGCGCAGGAACTTTCTCATAGTCCATTCTATTTGAGGTGCAAGCCGTTCAGTAGCTGCTGCAAGACTGTGTACCTGGCAACGGAAGAAGCAACAGTGCCTGCAGTGCCTAGACATTTCGAGTTCAATGGCGCAAAAGCAGCTACGGCTGTGGTGCACCAAACACAGGGTTACCGTGTCTTGTGAGCAAGATGAAGCTTTTAATACCTATAGTCGGTTTAAAATGCTAGCTTCCTTGCTGATGATGGCGCTTTCATTGAAATAGCCTTTTCCAGATCTGAGGTCGGAGCCTTGCTGGCGCATTTCACGCAAGCCGCATCTCTAAGCTTGACGCCGGCTCAGGATTTCACCTGCCATCTACGATAATGCAACGTCAAGGGACTTTGTTCCACCGGTTACAGCTTGGCTTTGCCTGCACCAAACACTACCTTCACAAGATCGGAATAGAAAGTAACCCAAATTGCGTACAGTGCCACACTCCAGAGACGATTGGACACCTTCTTTGCGAGTGCCCGAACTACACTGATAAGAGGAGAACATTGGAAGCAACCATGCGAAAAATGGACTCTCGCCCTCTCTCTGAAGAAACTCTTCTAGGCGCCAGGGCGAAATGTGCTCCAGCTTTTATGTGTAACAGGCCTGTATACCCGTCTGTGCACCACCTACACGGTTTGCGGCCTGACATGCATCGGTGTGTGTGTTCAAGACAAGAGTTTCACGCGCGTCTACTCACCGCGATGCGAGTGCCAGCCAGTGTGTGCGTGTGTGGACATCACCCATGAAACTCATTGTATTTTGCCATCATCAACCTTCATTCGCACTTTCCCTTTCCCCAGTGTGGAGTAGCAGGCCAGGGCCATGTTACCACCAGCCGACCTCTCTGGCTTCCTTGAAAAACTTACAAATATATGAGAAATCTAAAAGTGTCATGAAGTGTAAGAGAATGTATTCATTGTAAAATGAGGCCAATTATTTTTCTTAGTCCTTCAAATTTTGTGCAGGAAATTAAAATTTCGTTTATGGTGAGTTCATCAGCACACATTTTGCAGAGAAGATTGTCTTTTTTCTTAACAAGAAAGTGTGTGAGTCCCATGCGTAGTCGACACAACTTCTGTAAAGCGTTCCTTATGTCTACAACGATTTCCATTCTTCTAAAATGAGCTTTATGGAATGCAGTTGGTTGTTTACCTGTTCTTCCTGTGCAACCTGTCACTCATTTTCGAGTTTACCTTGCAATAACTTCAAACCCATAATTCCGACATCCAGTAGAATTTAAAGTTATGTTTTTGTTTTGTGATTTTAGCTATGTTATGTATGATGTTTCCTATTATAACTTCAAGAGCATTTTTAGAGTGCAGTGCTTTAAGCATACACAGGGAATCACTGTAGATGGTGCTGTTTTTGATGTTCCCTTTCACAATTTTCTCTACAGCTACGAAGATTGCGTAACACTCGGCAGTAAAAACCGACGTACACCATGGCAGTCGTATCATTCTTTCCCTTTTTCTTGAATTAGTGGTCTTCCAACATGCGTTCTTGTTTTGGAAGCCATCAGTGTGAAATTGTTAGAACGTGTCATATTTTTCTTGAGGTGCAAATAATTCTTGTAGTTTGTGCTCTTTTTTGTTTTGTCGGTCTGTCCTCTTGTCTGATTTGAGCTTTTGAGTCTGTGCCCCCGCCCTGTCCTCTTTTAGGAATGGTTAACAGAGAGCACTAGTCTTTGTTTCCTCGGTATTAATGTTGTAGGAGAGACTTTGTGCCCCCCCCCCCGCACTGTTTTACTTACAGTTCTTTGCTTGTAGACCACACAGCATTCTTTCCTCTGGTTTGAATTAACCCTTAGGGACGATATATTCGTATTGTACATGTCTGTGAGTGCACAATAAATTCTCTTTGTGTGTAGTATGTGCTCGTTTGGCTTTTGCTTTTTGTCTGAATATATCAGTGTGAGGTCACATACTGTGGGGAGGCTGTACCATGGTGGCAAATGGTCTTCATAATCATCAGCAGCATCCTGACTACGCCCACTGCAGAGCAAAGGCCTCTCTCATGTCTCTCTAATTCTCATGTCTCATGTCTCTCATGTCCTTTGCTAGCTGCGCCCTCCCTATCTCTGCAAACTTCTTAATCTCATTCGCCCCCTGCTGCGCTTGCCTTCTCTTGGAATCCGCTCGGTTGCCCATAAGGACCAGCGGTTATGTTGTCTTCGCATTACATGCCCTGCCCAAGCTCATTGACTAGGATGTAATTAACCCGCGTTTTGTCCCTCACCCACTCCGCCCGCATCCGGTCTCTTAACGTTACACCTATCATTTTCCTTTCTATAGCTCGCTGCACTATCCTTAACTTACACTGAATCCTTTTCGTTAGCCTCCACTCCTCTGTCCCATTGGTGAGTACCGGTAAGATGCAGGTGTTATATACTTTTCTCCTGGGGGATATTGGTAAACTGCCATTCATGACCTCAGAGATCCTGCCATATACGCTCCACCCCATTGCTATTCTTATAGTTATTTCCCTCTCATGGTCTGGATCAGCAGTCACTACCTGCCCTAAGTAGAGCCCTTCTGTTACCACTTCCAGCACCTCACTACCAACTGCGAACTGCTGTTCCCTTGCCAGACTGTTGAACATTACTTTGGTTTTCTGCATGTTAATTTTAAGACCTACCGTTCTGCTTTGCAGCTCTTCTCTTGGGAGACTTAGCAAGGCAATGTCATCAGCGAATCGTAGATTACTTAGGTATTCTCTTTTGACTCTTCTCCTCAACTGTTCCCAATCGAGGCCCCTGAAAACGTCCTGTAAACAGGCGGTGAATAGCATTGGCGAGATCGTGTCTCCTTGTCTGACACCCTTGCTTATGGGAATGTTATTGCTTACTTTATGGAGGTCTATTGTAGCTGGGCAGTTGCTATAGACCAGTATTTTCATATAAGGCTGTTATACAGCATGATTCCGCAATGCCTGCATGACTACTGAGATTTCCACGGAGACAAAAGGTTTATCGTAATCAATGAAGGCTATACATAGGGGTTGGTTATATTATGCGCATTTCTCTATCACCTGATTGATAGCGTTAATATTGCGGAATATCCTTTACGAAGACCTGCTTAATAATTTGGTTGATTGAAGTTCAAGGTTGTCCTGATTTTATCAGCGATTACCTTAGTAACTAACGTTCTGATTACACTGGCTACTTTAACTATCCTGTCCATATTGCTAATGACATTGCACTCCTTGTCTCTTAACACATACATCTGGTTTTTTGCCTAGTTTCCTCTTCACCGCTTTTAGGCTACCTCCATTCTTTAGGGCATGCTCGTTTATCTCCACGTTAAAATTCGTTACGTCGGCTACCTTGCGCCTATTTATCAACTTCGATAGCTCTACTAGTTCTATTCTGTCTGTATGTTTAGGCGTCCTTATGCTTTGGCGTTTCTTAATCAGATATTTCGTCTCCTGGGATAGCTTGCCTGTATCCTGCCTGCTTCTGCGGCGCACTCCGTAATGATAACCATGAGATTATCATTCATTTTTTGAACATTAAGGTCGTTTTCCTCTATAAAAGCCAAATATCTGGTATGTAGTGAAATTCTAAATTCATCTACTTTCCCTCTTCAAATCTAGGCTAATTCGAGACCTTGCCATTCTGTGATCGCTACAATGCACCTTTCCGAGGACCTCCACATCCTCTGCGATGCCAGGGTGAGCGCATAGTATGAAGTCTACTTCATGGTTAGTCTGGCCATTGGGGCTCTTCCACCTCCCCTTCCTGTTCTCTCGTTTGCGGCAGAAGGTATCGTAAATTATATCCATCTGCCAACTCTACTGATTACTCTCCCCTGCTATTCCTAGAACCTATCCCATAGTCGACGACCGCCTGGTCGCCAGCCTGCTTCTTGCCTACCTTCGCATTGAGGTCGCCCATCAGTAGAGTGTACTGTGATTTTTCTTTGCGCATAGCCGATTACACGTCTTCATAGCGGCTTTCAAGAAAAATTATAAGTGTAACGTTAACAGACCGGAAGTGGGTAGAATGGGTGAGGGAACAAACGCGAGTTAATGACATCCTAGACGAAATCAAGAGGAAGGAATTTGCCTGCGCAGGGCATGTAACGCGAAGGCATGATAATTCCGCTGTTCCTTAAGGGTACCGTACTGCATTTCATGAGAAGGCATGCCTATATTTTTTAAATTGTGTCAAGTCTTAGGTGAAACACAAGCGCGCACACCCCGAAATCAGGTGCCACGCAGCACCCACGGCCACACTATCTGGTCGCTAGAGGCTAACCTTCTTGTACGCTTTCCGCGCACAATTTCAATTATGCGGTTCATACTGTCTTGTAGAACCAATTTCTCAGGCACTGTAACCATCGAAACTAAAGTTAGACCTCTCTTTCAGAGTTCCTTTTCACATCTCGCATCGTACGGCCGCGACTTTAAATAACGCTCACCCTTCACCAAAGGCACGGTTCAGCAGTCATGAAAAATTCAGTCCGGTGCTCACACTGGGCCCATGATTGGTCTGTTCATAGACCAATTATGGTTGCCTTGTGATAGATAATAAACATCCTGGCTACAACACAACAGTGTCAGCATGGGGCGCGCACATACTTCATAGGCATCCAAAAAATCTTCGATTTCCATAGCCCTGCTGCAACTCGTCCAACTGCCCGTGCTCGTATTGGTGTCACATCCACTGCATTTGGGAATGCGGGCTGAAATGAGTGGTGGGCTCACCGTGTGCCGGTCCTCGTTGACGGTGAGCTCTGCTGTCCGCAGCTTCCATTGGGGCAGCTTGGAGAACACGTCCAGCCGCGCATGTCATCCAACGCCGCGCTCGCCCACAGTCGTGACCTGCACAAATTCGTTACGGGGACTTGAGACAGCGGCCTCGTTGTACCTGTGACGTCACACGTTTCCACAGCACCCGGTACCAGCTAGGGCGCGCCCCTACTGCAGCTTCATTAGCGCGTCTTTCCAGCAGTGGAAGTCGGGATAGCATCATCGCTTGGTATGCACGATTGCTCCCATCTTGAGTCTGCTGCGTAAGAATGGGTCGCATGCAGTTTCGTGACCAGTGAAGTAGGACGCCGAGGTGTTGCTCGGCTCAAAGCATCTGCAGTAGTGCGTAAGTGTGTGCCTCTGACGAGATGTGGTAGCCTTTCGAAAGGACACCAACCTCCAGAGGGCATAGGTACATGCGTCGCAGACATCCCGATCAACATGGACAGTATCCGAGAGGGATTTTCCTTGCTAGGGCCATTTCGTCAACAGCGGCTGCGGTACTAGTCTCGGCATGCGACTGAGACGAAGCGCCTCAAACCTGATCCGTCTTCTAAAGAAGATGCATGCGGGAGAGGGCCACTGGTGCGTTTCAGAATAGTAGAAAGAAGCGAATGTTATTTCTCACCTTAGTTGCGAAAAGACAAATACGTCAACCAATACAAATACCTTGGCGTTACTCTTAACAGTGAGCTCGTATGGTCAACACATATCTCGGATGTTTGCGCAGCTGCGCTAAAGGGATTGTGGTTCATAAAGAGAAAGCTTAAAAACGCACCTGTAAGAACTAAAATGTTAGCCTACAATGTAATAGTGAGATCTAATTTAGAATATGCTTCCGAACTCTGAGACCCGCATGCCATGAAAGGCACTAAAGAACTCGAGCGAGTCCAGAGAAAAACAGTGAGATTTATATACGGGAAATATGCCAGGAAGGATTCACCATCCTCAATAATGTTACAAAATAGAATACAGACACTCGAAATACGCAGAAAAATTAATCGTCTTGTACTACTTCATAATACTCTTTCTGGAAAAAATAATATGACGCTACCAGCTTCTGTATGTCGGCCTTCTACCAGGAGAACACGGCACAGTCATGAGCATTTGCTTGCACCGATCTTCGCGAAAACAAACGCTTACAAGTGCAGTTTTTCCCCTCGAACGGTGAACGAGTGGAATTCACTTCCCATTGGTGTATTTCAGTCCAACGGTTTCATGGCTGCATTGCAAAATCATTTTTGTGCAAGTTAGTGATGCTGACGTTTTCATTTGTGCTTCTTTTTGTGCATTATGTTCATTTCATGCTACATTTTATACGCTTTTCTGTGCTTTCTTTTTTGTTTGTGATAAGCCCCTCCTGCTTGGGCCAACGTATTGGCCTGCAGTATTACTAAATAAATAAATAAATAAAAGCCAAAAGCACTGTAAACAAGCATTGGTTTATCTATCACAGGAAGCGCAGGAGACATTGGGAGAGCAGTTTCCTGCCCGCGGAGCAACTTTCACGACATTTCGAGCTGGTTTCCTTGCCTTTTATTCGGTTTCATGAGGGAGATCGGGTTTGCCGGAAAGTTTTCGTAGGACTGAAGGAAGGACAAATCAAACCTGCTTTGACAAGCTGTATTCTCTACGTTGATTTCAATCACAGAATTAGGCTTGGGTCATGGGCGTCCGGAGGGGGGGGCAAGGGGGGGCGGTTGCACCCCCCTGGAAAATCACTCACTCGAACCGTGAGTGATGGCCGCACACCAGGGGCGGTGGTGCGCTCAGTCAAAAGGGTAAAAGCAGCCCCGCATGGTCACATCTGCGAAATGCCGCGTCCGGGCGTGCGTCGTTCCGCCGTTTTCAAACCACGCCATCGTTAGCTCTACTGAAGGGCGACCTGTTCCAGACATACAGCGGCACCGGCGAGCATGTGTTTCGAGCCGCCTTGAGATGGGTGTCTGTTTCTTTGATCTCTAGAGAGATAGCGACACGGAGGCAGACAGTGCACGGGGCATCTTGTTTTCGCCTATGTCGTTACGCCGGTCACCGATGAATTCTTAAGGAGGGAAGGACAAATCAGCCGTGTCCACCCCCGCTTTGTCGGGCTGCTCAGGGGCAAGCGGGCGATGAGTTGGCGCCGCCGCCGCTCGCTGTCTCCTCCGATCCACGAGTAGCGCAGTTCGGTAGAAGCGCCGCTTTCAGAATCTCCGGCAAAGGGGATTAGCTGCTTTTGTTCACGGCGACGCAGTCTCCCGAGGCGCCCCCACACCAGCGTTCTTTGCGTCTTCTGTGAAAACCAGCGCCTTTGGTCAACGCAGCCCGATGGCGCCTGCCTGGCTCGCCTGTCACCTCTGGCTGGGCCTCAAATCACAACAGCGCCCATGTACTGTGCGTGTCAGTGCATGGTAAAGAGACCCAGGTGGTCGACATTACCCGGAACTCTGTACTACTCCATCCCTCATAGCCTGAGTCGTTTTGGGGCTCTGAACCCCATAAAAACACAAAAACAAATTTTCCGACCGGAGTGGCGAGTGTCCCTTCCCCTCGGAAGTTGCGCGGCGTTCCTTTCACCCCCAAAGTGCGCATTCGGGGATACTGCGGCAAGTAAGCCCTCGCACGAGTGCGCGCCTCTGTGTTTGTGCTTGGGTGTTTTTAGTGGCCGGTTGTCAGCGAAGCTGAGAACAACCAAGACAGCGGACGAGAAAACGACGAGCGGCGAGCAGTGTGTGTGGGGTTGCTCGACTGTGCGGATGCGCAAGCAAGATGGAGCGAGGTGTATGAAGCTGCGAGCTTGCATTTATCTTGTAAATAAGTTTTCGTTGTATATATAGTCATCTTTTGTTTTCAACGTACGCGTTCAACAGTTTTTCCAATCAATGTGTATGATGAGTGTGCACCGAGAGCGTGTAATGAAGCACAGAAGTGAATTTATCACACGTGTAATTACGCAATTCGCCCAGAAAAATCCGAGGCGCCTACAGTTGCTGTTCAAGGAAGACTGACTGAGTGACTGTAGTTGCGTGTTTGCGAACATATTGTGCTGTGTGCTGGTCATCAATCCGGGTGAGTCGAGAACCCGTATGCATGAAGACTGAGCACTATTCTCCACGAAGTGATACAGCATCTTTTTGCATTTTTTATTAATTTTAGTTGTTTCTTCGTTGATAAACTCCAATGTACCTCTCCTAGCCGCGCTTTAATTTGCTGTTTGTAATTTTTCTTTCATGTGTGCATTTTGTTTAATTTTTATTTATATATAAATAAATAAATTTACTCCGCAAATAGCGCCTTTTTGCTACGAACATACCCCCCCCCCCCCCCCCCGGGGCACCAACGGGGCCCCCCCCTGCAAAAAATTCTGCGGACGCCCTTGGCTTGGGTCCAGGAATAACGGACCAAGGCTTTTTTAGAAATGATGGCTTTGTAACATGTATATCTTGTAGCTTTGCGCGGAAGCTTTCTGACGGTCCATTCTATTTGGATGCAAGCCGCTGAGCATCTGTAGCAAGACCCTATGAACCAGGCAGCAGTACCTGCATCCGTGTAATAAGTGTTTTCCTGTTGGCATGTGTTAGATCTCGTCGTTATTTTGGTTATTACACTAGTACATTTCCCGCTTGGCCAAAGCTGTGGGGTGGTAATACTTCAATTTCAGCGTGTCCGGATTCAGAGGCTGTACAGCTGTGACGAAGGATGCTTTGTGATGACTGCATACCTCCTAGCGATGCTCTGTACTTTTGGTTGCTGTTTGCAGAAGAAGCTGTAATCTTCTGTGAGCATGTCCGTGGTTCCGTCACCAGACCGACACCTGTGAACAAAATACAAAGCGTCAATTCATAGACTACGAAGAAAAAAACTGTAAAAACGAAAACAATGTCCAAGTGCTGGCTAAAGACCGACAAAGAAAAAGTGGTTACATTTACGTAGAGAAGGGTTTGCTATTTACTAAGGTGGCCAAAATCAGGAAATCGAGAGAAAATTCCGTTGAAACAGTCCCTCACAAACGCATTTCACGATCGCCAATAGAGAGTTTTAGTATAGCGTATGAGCGCTTACGTACGCTATACGCAAGCTGTGGAAGTCGCAGGAGCACTTTTAGTTTACCGTAGAACCGCCCGAACGCAACGATAGCTAAGGCTGCAGTGGCACCATCTGGTGTTATAATGTAAAAACATTTTGTGTCGTATTTTTCGCAGTTAGCCAAGGCATTGGCCAAGCTGATCCAAGTCGTATCACGTAGATAGCCGGTTGCACGGCGTCTCCGATGAGTCGCGCACTGCGCAGTCGAGGCAGGGCCTAGCTTCTTTCTAAAAATGTTTTTAGGTAACCGAACCGAGCAAGGTTTTTTTAAGAACGTCATGGTATGTACTACTATTCTCTCGGACCCCTACTGCCCTACAGCCGAAACGGCCGAAACGGCTACTTTTGGCAAGGTATGACTACCTTGGCATAAAAATCCAAATCAAGCCAATCCACAGTTGGCGGTGTTTTGATAGGGTTAGGAACGGCGGAATCGTTACACAGAATCCAAAATAGGGCAAGTTTATCACTCATTCGTTCCGCTGTCGGCGAAAGGAGGCAAAGCGAATGTCATATGCCCCATTTAAGGGCAATGAATGTGCCTAAAAACCCAATAACATGACATCTTCTCTCCGAAGCGGGAGACGCGGGCGCCGCCATGTTGACAACGCTATTTTTGCTGGCGTACGCAAGCGCACGCACGCTAAATTCGAAAAATAGCGTACGTAACGCGAGCGTACGTAAGCCATCGGTTTGAAATAGCGTTTGGCGCATGCGCAGTACGACTGACGCTATTTTATAGCGTACGCTATGCCTTTGCGTATGTCTACGTACGCTATACTAAAACTCTCTAATAACAGTGCTCTGTTGCACTTAAAACATAGCATAATTCCGCTGAGCATGTTCGCATAAAAGTTGGCTGGTTTCTGACTCAGTGCAGTGAACGAATTGTTTGTGCTTTTTACGCGATATAAAGCTTCATTTATATTTTCTTTTTGTCACGATTTACACGCTGCTATGCATGCTGGCTCCACGGCTGTTTTCTGCGCAAACGGAGCGACAAAGGCGATGACGTCAGTGCCCAAACTTCCTTTTAAAATTCCGCGAAACAAATTTTGGCGCTCGATGAGTTGTTTTATTGCGTTATGCATACTTCCCGCTTATTTCTGGTCGCGCACGCCTACGTAGTCAGAAGGGCAAATATGGTTTTCTTTTTTCTTTTTACTTGTATCGGTGGAGAAGGCGGTGGGTCATTAACCGTACGGCTGTATAGTCCGCCATCTTATTACCTTTTTGTTTATATTTTTGTTTGTATATTTATCGAGAAACCCACAGCGCCAAAGGCCTTTTAATGGAATCTGTAGGAAGCAAAAAAAAAAACGTTATTCAGACATGCACTTATGGAGCGGATCCTACACGCTGAACCTGCCACGGACGCAGAGACCATAGACCGAGTGTGGGCTCGATATGCGGACGACCCCACTTCGCCCCTGGTTCCCCTACCATACTACTCGGGTCCAGACAACCCACAGCTCGACGCTCCCATAACTGAGGCGGAGGTGTTCGTAGCGGCCCGATCTTTCAACAAGAATACTGCCCCAGGACGCGGTCATCCGCAATGCTGGAGACTAGCGGATCCGAGCAATGACTCGCTACTTGAACGAGATCTGGGAGACGGGAACGATTCCTCGGGAGTGGAAGCACGCATAAATAATGACAATCTCCAGACCAGGCAAGCGCCCACACCCGAGCAATGAAAAACGTACCGTTTACTGGAGGAAATTAGCCATGAGCAGTGGGAGGCGACGCTGGCTCACACAGAGCTCCCCTTTCAGCGCCAGCTGATGGGTCAGGCCTGGAGGGCTGTATTCGCCATTGGTTTCCCGGACCTGGATGAACCACACGCGTAATTACTCTATATAAATAAAGTTTATTCTCTCTCTCTCTCGCAACATTGACAACAAAGCCTCGTTTCATGTAACCTACAACAAATCTTGGCAATCTAGTCCATTTCCTGGTGATTTAAAAAAAAGACGTCCTGAACAATTCAGCTTTTGTAGGAAATTCTAGAACTTTAAAATCTTGGTCTAAGCGGTAAGATGGGCAAGAAAAGTTGTTGCACATATTTTTCGCGTTCAACCCTACCACAAAAGTGGGAGCATTTATACGTGTATAATATCTCTCGTGTGAGTAAACATAAGTAGGCTTTTCGGGTTGGTTGATGTAGTATTGTCACAAGCTGCCTCCTAAATACCGCAATGTACGGGAGAGCCCCTCCGCACGCCGGGCATGTTGCGACAGGAATATCGGAGCAGTGACCAGGCAGCTCGAAGCCTTGACGGTCGCGCAGCGCAACTTTAGAGAAGGGTTAAAAAATTGGCTGCAGTTTAGCTGTGGTTAGCTGCGGTTAACCCTGGAGTGACGCGAGAACTCCGCCGAGCCACCTAATTACACAGCTGCGACACCTCGCCGCCCCTAGACACGGCGCTTGCGCTCGGCTGTTGCAGTTCGGTTTCGACGGCGCGCCGCGCCGCCGGCAGCAGCAGCTGCTCCGCACCACGTGACCAGCCAGCTCAAGGCCACGGCGCCGCCACGGAGCTCAAGGGGTGCCACGCGGAAGGCTCGAAGAGCTGGCGTAGTATATCTCTCGCTACAGAAGGCGGGCTCGTCCAGGTCAGGGTTGCCAGATTGGGCTATTAATAGCCAAATTGGGCTACTTTTTGTCCGAGTTGGCGTCAGAAATTTCGTTTTGGCTATGTGGCTACTTTTGGGCTACATCTTTTTCATGCGTGAAAAAAAAAAGTTAAAGTAGTTATAATGTGCTCTGTTACAATTATACAGTTACAGAAATAAAAGGGATGCTGGAATCAAAATGCAGGCTATAGCAGGTTAAATAAATTGAGAGCGTCTGCTACAAAATGACAATTTGTAAACGCTGCGTTCGACAAAACTTGTCTCTTTCAGGCGGTCAAGGATAATGGCCTTTCGATTTCTTTTATAAAGAGTGGACACTACGTGAGAGTTGCCCCTCGGAAACATTTCACGGCCTGCAGATTCCACTTATTCCGCGAACTAACGCGCCACCGAACATAGACTGTTGCTGTCTGCACACGTGAGCGTTCTTCCATTGACGGTGCACCACGGGTCACCTTGGCGCCAGAATAGAGGGAAAACACTAAGAGAACTTAAGTCTCCCTACATGGTGCGAATGCGTAAGCATTAAATGCTACTGCTTCGCTTCTGTTGTCTGGTTTCGTGATCCTCACATGTTAACCGCAGACGTGGCCTAGTGGTTTGGGCGTTCGCTTCGGCTCCGGTAGGTGGCTGGTTAGAAACCCACCGCCTGGCATGTCCTTTTCTTGTATTGTTTATTCTGGTTCTGCGGACACGTAATGCTTACGCATTAATAAGGTCCTTTTCTGTTTCTTCCTATTCTCGTGGTGGACACAGCAAGCGCGCCACTCGCAAGAGCCTACGCTTTTTCTGCAGCCTCAAGCGGCACACGTGCAGCCCTCGAGATTCATTGCGAGCGACGCGAGAGCGCCGTGTCCGTTGCGTAATCTGCATGCACTCATGCGGAGCCATGGCGCCATCCTTCCGCGCGGCGCGGAACCCACTGTAACTAACGAAGGCGGCGGAAGTTAGCGGCATGACATGGCATTCGATCCGTCGCTACGAGAACTTTCAGAATGGGCAAGTGGGCGATGTACATCCAGAACTACAAAAAGAAATGAAAAAAGGAGCCGGAATTCAAGGGTAATGATTTTCTCATTATTGTGAACATGCTGTTAGACTGAAGATAAAATCGACATAGATTATCATCTAATGGCATATATCCTTTATTTATTCCGAGCTCATGCATACCGTAGAATGTAGCTTCAAGAAGGCGCATGCTAGATGCCTTGAGGTGACGCTTTCAGTGAGAACCTTTCTCTTAAAGCATATAAAATTGAGATGCGAGGCTGCGTTAGTATACAGTGAGGTATTTTCACTGTCGATGTGTCTAATCTGCGAGCGAACATTTAAAAGGTGAAATATTCCTACTAGAGCTGCGATTGCGTTATATAGCGCCGCCGTTCTCTTCCGCGTGCATACTGGCTGTCGTCACCCGCCTCAGGTGATATGGCCTACTGCCGTGCCTGCAAAGTGGAACTGCGGCCCCATCTTTAGGCCCTGGTTAGCGCACCTGGTTAGCCGCACTGGTTAGCGCGCACGACGGGTGCGAAACGTAACAACGGAAAGAACACGCCGTGCGCACCCCCTCAGACATCATGTGCGGGAAAGAAATCTAATGCGTAAATATTCCTGCCGAAAATTAATTCAATATGCTTAAGAAATGTCGTCACAAAAACAAATGTTTTTGTCTACTTTTAGGCTACGCAAAAATTTCGCTTTTGGCTACGTTTGAGCTACCTGAGGTCGGAGCCATCTGGCAACCCTGCTCGTCCTGCCGACGGGCAGTGGCATGGAGGAAGGAAAGAACTAGTTTTCCTTCCTCCATGGGCAGTGGGCATTGGAGAGGTTCAGTCTCCCGGGGGCCTACAGCGGAATCGTGCGTCCGCCGTCCATCCCACGCGACCCTGCTACGACCACCTCGCCGTCAAACCCCCTGTTCGCCTCCTCCGGAAGGTGAGAACTCTGTCACATTGAACGATCTATTCGCACGCATCGGCTCTTTATTGGTTGTTGTTTTATGCCCGTTCATTCTACATAGCCTGTACACTTTTAGTGCTGCCTTAATCTGTTTTTTTGTATCCATGTAATTTATCTTGTATCGACTCGGAGCTATACTCCGTTTCATACATAGCAGTCAACGCTGCTAATAAAGGCCGATTCACACGACGGACCGTTCGCCCGCGGCCCGCGCACTACGTGCTCATGCGTCAGCATATTGAGAGGCGCGCTGCCGGCCGTGAGAGGCCGCGGCCGGCAGCGCGCCTCTCAATGTGCTGACGCATGAGCACGTAGTGCGCGAGCCGCGGGCGAACGGTACGTCGTGTGAATCGGCCTTTTTTTTTTTTAGATAGTTAGAACTTTTATTCACGTCAATTGTCAGACAACATAAATCAGGCCTACCAAAGCCTCAAAGGGCTTGAGTGGCAGCGCCTGGCAGACAGCGAACATTGGCAAAACAAAGGAAAATAGAGACGTTGCAATGAACTTTGCAAAAAAAGAAAAAGGTCAACAAACGTAGTGAAACAAATATGTAACTATTACAACATCAAAAGAGATTACAGTAATTTGAAATTAATACAGTAAATAGATGAAATAACTACGGGGCTGGAAGCAACGCGGAGACAAACCGCAAAGTTTTTTTTCAGGGTGTATTTAGTTTTCATGCGGAGTACAGTAGGTGGCAAGCTATTGAAACAGGCAGGTGCATAGTAATGACGTGTGCGCTTTCCGTACCGGGTTGAGCAGCGAGGAATGCAGTAGCGGTATTTTGGTCTTAAATCCCGAGCAGGAACATATGGAATGGTGAACTGACTGTACCAGAAGTGTTTTAGCACAATAGTTTCTGTTAATAAAGAGTTAAAACTTGGAAGCTTTAGTCTTCTAAAAATATCAATCTCATTACCAATGGACAGGTCGTAAGCAATATTCTTTAGAAGCAAACGCTGAAGCGAATTCACCCTGTGTTGCCAGCGAACCGTGCAGTGACCATAAACAGTAATTCCGTACCTAAGCACACTATACGCTAGAGCATGTGCAACACATTTACGGACAGAAAAAGGCATAAAATATCTAATGTTATCCGTAGAGGGGATCCGCACCTTAATCTACATAAGGCGGAAGTTTGTGACAAGTATGTATCTGCGTGGGTCGGTCAATGCAAGAGTACGAGTATAGAGGGCAAAACACATGTCTAGAACGACCGAACCTAATGTTCCGCAGCTCCCAAAGCCGCTGCGACCAGGGAGGCAAAAATGGCGATGAAAGCCTATATAATTTCAACTGCACGTGCTTACATACAAACCATTTTTAACCAAAAGTTATCGCTCGATACCTAGACAAGTTCTGGACAAGTGTTTTGCCCTCTGTACGTGCGGATTGTCTTTGCCTGTTCGTTACCTTGCAGTTGGACTGACTCCTCGCAGTTCGCGAGAGGAGGCGTACGTGCTGCTTGTTTAGACTGTGTCTTACTTTTTTCCAGCTGAAAGCCATCCCTCAGAGGCTCAAAAGCCTTGAGCTCCTTTTGTAGTTTGGCATTCTCTTTTCGCCTGCAAGGCGCCCCATTGCAGGGTAGAAGTTGTTGGTATACGTGCCTCTTTTTTTTTTTTTGGTTGCGTCTTACTCTTCCTAACTTGAAACATGGCGGCCATCCAGTGTCGAAAGTGTCGAGCTTACGTAATCTCTCCTCTGTGTATCAACTACTTGTGCGCTTGTTGGCATTTGCGTTTTGGACTCCGACTCTGTGCGTGAACCAGTGCCCGCGTCCGTTGGCGACCGATGGCTTTAAAAGATGCCGAGCAGTCCCGGAACCCCAAGCCGCCGACGCACAACATCCCAAAGACCGCCAGAGAACTCCGGAAGGACCATCGTCTTTATGAGTGGACTTCCGCCGCGCTTCCCGGTGAACTGCATGGCCGCTCCCAACTTGACTTCAGTTTGAACTTTCCATCGCATTTGACTTCTGTAACGGCAAATTCCTGTGTGCAAGCTGCATGTTACCCGACACAACGTAAATTTGACAGAGTAATCATAACCGCTAGTGTGTCATATATGTTACCTCTGGATGTTCATCAATAGTGTAAATATACAAAGTACCCTGTAGTAAATTTCTACTTTGATGTCCTTAAACGCTTGTAAAGGCTTGCGTTCGGTTCGCCTGTGTATATTCCTGAGAATATATGTGTTGTTTTCGTTCACCGACATCGCGGCTCTGTCCTCATTCGCAGCGCTGAACATAAACCCACTAACACTGGGCGTCGACCTCCACCCTTTCAGTATTTCTTCCGTACATGATACACTGTACTGCACCCCACAAGTGCCACATACAAAGCGAGTGTCAACGTTCTCCACCCTACCCAGCTTACCTTCATCGACTGCCGACCTAACATAAGTCTCTTATGGATGGTCCCGACGTGATAAATGGCTAGTGGTAGCATTTCGGCGAAGAAGTCATTGTTTTGCATGCTTTAGTAGCAACACGAATTAACATGACTGCGCCAGTTCAATATGAAAAAGAGGAGAAAATGGTTATGAAACGCTGTACTGATTTCCGACAGGGAGGTAGGTATGGTTGTTGCGCTGGGTGGCAGCCCTATTCCGGGATGTCATTGGCCGCCGCCGCTGAAACCTCTCGGGACCAGGGCCCTCGGGGCCTGCAAGCCCTTATTCTGACTTCTGTCTCTATATGTACTATACAGACAGGTCCACATCATGTGCTATAGGTGAGCATTCTTCCCACGGAATTTGCATCGGCCCGTGAATTTCAGGCCCACGTGTTTAGAGTGGCACGAATTAGAAAAGGGCCAGCTTGCAACCGTCTAAGGTGGCCCTCCTCGGTTCTGTCGACACCCTTGGCTGGTCCCGGGTGTACCACCCTGCACAGGCGCAAATGGCTTGTAATTGTGCACGAGATTAGTGATTTGCGGCTGCTTGGAACCCCGGAGCATTAACGCTCGGGCGATTGCGTGAGCGGCCTCGTTACCCCCCCCCCCTCCCTCCCCCCCCCCTCCCCCCCTGGCGACAGGGCGCCCATACAAACCCTTTTTACTAGCAGTCGAATAGGAATTGGTCCCATTTCTTAACAACATTCTGCGGGCGAGTGGCACTATCCTACCCAAATGTCAATTTCAGCAGTCCTGCTGCGAGTCCCACATTATGTACGTTCCGTCGTAGTGGGTAGTGGACAGTGTAATCGCCACTTACTCTAGCATTAGCGCGTTGCCAGGCCACAAAGAAAAACATGCTGATGAGGATAGAAGAATGAAAGTGTGTACATATGTGCTACAATACTGCTATACAAAATGTGTTAAGTGTCTTGCACGGAACTGAAGTCAGTGATACCGCCTATAATTTGACGATATCACGAGGACCAGATTAGCGAACTGGCACGATGATTGCCATGTACCAATCACATGGAAGGCGGAATTGGTCAATCGATTTCTCAGAAATTATCTTTAAGCAGGATGCTAGACGCTGGGCACAAAGTTTATAGAACTTGTTCAACGAGTCATCAGAACACCCGCCGTTGGAAACAAAAATTTTCAGTACAGACCTCTGTCTGCAAATCCAAACTGTTTTTATCATCCCATACCGTGCCAGATTGAAACGAAAACTCTTCCTTTAAGAAATCAGCTTTTTTAGCATCATAATAGAAAAGGTTGTTGCCAGAAAAGAGAGATGTTATGGCGACGATATATTTTCAATTACGTTTCCAGAGTTCCTCAGGGCTATGTTTTTAAAACTCGACTCCGTGCAGACGCCAACGAATGTTCTGCTGCTGCAACAGCCACTTTCGTTTTCTCTATGGTTTCTCGTAGCTTCAACCAATTTTCACGCGTCGATTTCTGTTTAATGCAGACCAAAATAAATAAAAAAACGGCATTAGGTAAGCACTGAAAGTACAGCCCCGATAAATGCACTCTCTTTGTTTTCTTTGGCATAGAGGATAAAGAAAGAAGTGCTAGCTTTGCCCTGATTCTGAAAAGTTCATCGCACATCGTAAACAACATTTAGACATTCAGATAGAACAGCGTGATATTGAGCGTGCACATCGCATTGGGTCTTTCCAAACTGGCAAATGCAGGCCCATTATTGTGAGGTTTATGGCTCATGGTTTATGAGGCTTAAACATCCCAAAGCGACTCAGGCTATGAGGGACGCCGTAGGGAAGGGGTCCGGAAATGTCGACCACCTGGGGTCCTTTAACGTGCACTGACATCGCACAGTACACGGGCCTCTAGAATTTCGCCTTCGACAAAATTCAAAAACAAAGAGCCTTTAAGACAAAGAGCAAGTACTGCCTTCAGCCAGGAAAATCAAAGATGCAGGCTATGTCGTTGCTCGAGATCTCGTTATGAACACGCGCCTTGCCCAGAAACGCCTCATCGAGTTTGGAAAGGCCCGAAAATTGGGGTACAAGATGTAAGAGACAAAACCTACTATTTCGATCACACTTCTAACCAGGTGGTTGAGGAACGCCCATAGCCATCACTATGATTTATTATAAACCACGTTCAATTAAACATCGCTTTTCATCGTTCCTGCTCGCTAAAAATCGAAGAACTGTTGTTCGAAAGCGTGATTCCTTGTGCAGTCTATTAATAGGTTCATCTTCATGCGATGTCTTTACTACTAATTGAAACACGGCTTAACACATCAGTTAATGATACCGAGGTTCTCCCGTTCCTATCAGATTTCTACTTTTTCCGGAATGATAAACCAGATAATTCGCGCGGTGGCGGTGTACTATCGCCACTAAACGGGACTTGAATTGTTCACTTGTCAACATTTCGTCGCAACTGGAAATGACTTGGCTGCGCTTCATTGCCACTCACCCGCACATCCTCATTGGTATTTGCTAACGTCCCCCAATTGCTGACAGTACTTTCACACTTTTACTTCATGACGCCTTAAGCACGTTAACACAAACATATCCAAAAAGAAATCTCTTTCTCTTTGGTGTTCTTAATTTTTGCACCACAGATTAGTCTAATACTGTCTCTTCGTTATCTAAAAGCAGCTCGGCCAGCGATTTCATAACCAAATGCATAACATTTGCCTTAACGCAGCTTGTCACTGATCCCACAAGCGTTACTGATCACTCGTCCGAAATTTGAGATCTTGTATTAACAACTCATCCTGACAGCTTTACTCTTGTCACACTGCGGTATGAGCGATGATTTAGCAGCACACACTTAATTTTATTCCAAAAGACTAAAAACAAAATAACAGAAACGCTTAAACTTTACGATAAAGGGGTCTATGTCAGCATGAACCGATAATTATCGGACTACTTCGTTACCTTCACTGCTAATTTTTTGCTAAATTCGCTCGAGTCGAATTGGTTGCTTTTCGAAGCAGAGATGCTTCGGCTTATAAGTATTTACATTCCCGCCATTACAATAACAGAAAGGGTAACATCACCATGGTTTAATGCATTCCTCAAAAGCCTGAAGAATAAGAAACAAAATTCTTTCTTCAATCAGCCAAACTCTTCTTCCACATCGCAGAAGTATTACGCCGTCGCCAAAGAATATGACAGGTCCACTGCCCAAACTAAACGCCATTTTTTTCGTACTACTTCACCCCACATGATACAAAGAAAAAAAAAGCATTTCTGGAAAACCATTAACCTAAACAGTTGAATCTGATTTCACTTCGTAACAGCTCCGATCTTCCGATTCCTGGTATTGAGGCTGCAGACGTTCTAAACATGGAATTTAGTTCACTTTTTACTGATAAACCCCTAGACAGTTTTCCAGATCCACCATACCATACCTTGCGCATCCATTCATTCAAAATATAACATTTCATCCCATCGGCATTGTAAAAGTAATTGAATCATCGAAGAACTCGTCATCCACCGGTGCGGACGTTATAAACGCCAAAGCGCTCCACGAGTCGCTCAACACTGGTTCAGTTCCACATGACTGGCAGGTGGGAAAAGTCATATCAGTCATCAAGAAAGGAAGCCTTTCTTCAAATTCACTTGCACGTTACCTTCGTGCATTCTTCATGCAGTGAACTTCGTCAGCCCATTTGTCGGACTATGCACTCCATCATTCCATAGGTTACATCAATACTCGCCTTGTATCCTTAGTACCCATTTCATGGCTGCATTTTATCTTCGTTTTTTTAACCTCTTCCACAGTGCTCTCCTTCTGTCTTTATCTCCCAAATTCCCCTCCCTCCGCAGAGTAGCATGCCAGCGATTTTTAAACGCCGGCGAAATTCTCTGCATTTCATTAAAGAGTCTCTCTCTCTCTCCCGAGCAGCTATTGCCCAATTTCGGCAAAAAGCGTCTCTTGTAAAATAATGTAACGTATTTTATACTCTCATATTGCGAACTTTCCAACATGCGTGAACTTTTTTTTATCCAAGTCAACACAACTTTCGGAAAGATCATTCTTGTGACACTCATCTTGCCCTTTATCTGCACGACTTACATTTAAAACTACATAGCAACATCCCGACTGACACATTGTTTTTAGATTTCGAAAACCATTCGCTAAGGTTCCCCATGGTCGTTGCTTGCTAAAGTTGCCACACCTTAGCATGCATCCGTGTATTCTGAGCTGCATTCGAGGTACCGTGCTTGGGCCTCTCCTTTTCTTACTACACATTAATGTCCTTCCTTATAACATTTGTTCCCATATCCGCCTATTCGCCGATGATTGCGTCGTTTACCGAGCAATAAACAACCTCACCGACCATTTCGCATTACAAAATGGCCTTACTCGCATACAGGATTGGTGTAACATTTCATCATCATCATCATCAGCCTGACTACGCCCACTGCAGGGCAAAGGCCTCTCCCATGTCTCTCCAATTAACCCTGTCCTGTGCCAGCAGCAGCCAACGTACCCTAGCAAACTTCTTAATTCCATCCGCCCAAATAACTTTCTGCCGGCCCCTGCTACGCTTGCCTTCTCTAGGAATCCACTCCGTTACCCTTAAGGACCAGCGGTTATCTTGCCTTCCCATACCATGCCATGCCAAAGCCCATTTCTTCCTCTTGATTTTGACTAGTAAGTCATTAACCGGCATTTCTTACCGCTCCCGCTCTGCCCGCTTCCGGTCTTTAACGTTACACCTATCATTTTTCTTTCCATAGCTCGCTGCATTGTCCTTAACTTAACCTGAACCCTCTTTGTTAGCCTCCACGTTTCTGCCCCATAGGTGACTACCGGTAAGATACACCTGTTGTATACTTTTCTCTTCAGGGATACTGGTAAACTACCATTCGTGATCTGTGAGAACGTGCCATATGCATTCCATCCCATTACAATTCTTCTAGTCGTCTCCCCCTCATTATCCGGATCAGCGGCCACTACCTGACCTAAGTAGACGTATTCTCTTACCACATTCAGCACCTCGCTAACAACTGTGAACTGCTGTTCTCTTGCTAGAATTTTGGACATTACTTCGGTTTTCTGCACGTTGATTTTAAGAAATACCGTTCTGCTCTGCCTGACTAACTGATTGATAATGCGTTGCAGATTATCTCCTGAGTGACTTAGCAAGGCAAAGTCGTCAGCGAATCGCAGATTACTTAGGTATTCTCCATTGACTCTTATCCCCAACTGTTCCCAATACAGGCATCGGAACACCTCCTGTAAACAGGCGGTGAATAGCATGAAATAGCATGACCAAGAAAGACAAAGAACAGACGGAGGCGCTGCTAAGAATGGCGTACAAGACGGCACTCCACCTGCCAAGAAACACATCAAATGAAAAGCTGCTACAAATGGGCCTAAACAACACATTCGAAGAACTAACGGAAGCCCAGCTAAGTGCGCAAATAGCCAGGCTCCAGCAGACAGCCACCGGCCGCAAGCTCCTAAAGAGATTAGGGCACAATGTAGAAGGGATCGTAGATCGAACAGCTAGCATTCCAGACGAGGTCCGCCAGACACTGGACATCAGCCCTCTGCCGAGAAACATGGATCCCAACCTCCATGCCGCTAGAAGGCAGGCCAGGGCAGACTATGTGAAGCGGAACCTAGCCACAATGGAAAACACAGTATACACAGACGCGGCCCTCTATCCATGGGACCACAGGACCAGAAAGTTCCGAGTCGCGGCAGCAGTGGTAGATTACATGGGGGAACCAATTAGCAGCGCGACATTAAGAAACTGTACGGTAACGGAGGGGGAGGAAGCTGCCGTAGCTCTAGCGGCGGCCGAAGGTTACCGTAGGAACAAGTCTTTGATAATCCTGACAGACTCCAAAGCAGCATGCAGGAACTACATACAGGGCAAAATAAGCAAGGAAGCGCTGAAGATCCTCCTCGAAGCAAAGCTTCCAAATAAGACCTTAAGACACAGGATTTTCTGGATACCGGCGCACACCGGGATAGAGGGTAACTCGAGGGTAGACAGCCTAGTTCGCGAGATCACGAGCCGAGCAGGGCAGTCGGAAACCCTGGAGGACCCCATGACGGTGGAACCAACGTATGCAGAAATATTAAACTATCACAGAGGGCGGAGATTCAAATACCCACCACCGCACACATCATTAACACAGCACGAGGCGGTCTGCTGGCAGAGACTGCAAGCAAGGACTTTCCACAATTTATACATACTACATAAGATGTTCCCTACACAATACAGGGACACATGTCCGTGGTGCGGAGCAACCCCCACGCTATATCACATCACATGGGAATGCGAACGTAACAGAACATTTCACAAGCTAAATGACCCGAATGCGGAACAATGGGAGGGCCTGCTGACCAGCAGCGAGCTCACGGCCCAAAGGGCACTGGTGCAGCACGCCTGCGAAGCAGCAAGACTCAGCGGTGCCCTGGAATAGGGGCGCCGACCTTGTGAAGAGGCCGAAGACATGAAGACATCGGCCCACCGCTAAAACCTGATTTTTGGAGCATTAAATGTTTTAGAGCGCAGCTCTTTGGCGTCCGTTCCTGGGTTTCGCGTCGTCGTCGACGTCGGCGTCGGCCTCGTAACCAGCTCCGCCCCCAATGTCACGCTTTTCAATTGGTCGAAATGCTCGTGACGCCCCAGTGCGCGAATTTCAAATGGGGCCAATTGTACTTTGGCTAGTAACCATGCAACCAATCAAAGGGATCGTATAGTGATGCTGCAACTAAGTTGGACTGTGTTTAGTTAATTGCTTAATTAATCAATTAGCCTAATTAATATAGAGGAGAATGAAGAGGTCAGAAGAAAAGAAAAGAAAGACGCGCGCCGCAGCGACAACAGCGTCCGCGGAAGGAGACGCTGCTGAAAAAAAAACAGATAAGTCCGAAGCCGCGTTCCCTCCACCACCACGCACTTCCCCACTCAGTAAGACGTTGCTCGTTTCATATACGTTGTGTCGAACATCCTAGACAGTTCCAACAATTGACAGGTTAATGACAGAACACGATGGATAGAAATACAATAATATAAATATGAAATAGCCTAATTAACCTTTCTAGTTAGACCGCATAAATCAATAAAACCGAGAACGAAATTGGTCAAGTTGGGGAATCGAACCAGGGTCTCCGGAGTGCGATACGAGCACGCTAGCCACTCCGTAATGCCAGCTGAATGGTTTGGAATGAACTAAGGCGCGTCTAGCTAATACGGCGTCTTCGTTCACTCCCATCTTCCCCCTTTTCCTTACGGCGAGGTGCAGGTGTCCACCCAGATATGCGAGAGAGATACATTTCCTTTCCTCAAAAAATAAATTTACCGTCCAGCAAGGCGTACAGCCGAATTGGCGATGGCGTTCTGTGGACTCCCTGGCAGCGTTGCAAGACGCTGTCGCGTTCCACTCTTACAGGCGAAGCTTAATGTTAACCACACATCAGTAACACACGCAGACAGCCAATGGACGCGTCATTCGCTGGCAGCACTTGATTCATCATTCACAACCACATTCTTAACGTACGCTCCCTTGCCGCACATGCCAAGGACGTACACCACGATCACATTCTGCGCCATTCCTCTGTACTTTGCTTTGCTGAAACCTGGATGGATCCCGAAGAGCCTCTCGAAATCATCGATTTCCTATACTGCTGTGGTGCCCGCAGAGACCACAACAGAGCGGCGGGAGTCGCTATCTACTTGCGCACAGGTCTCTCTGCAATACCAGTCGAAATGCTTGGCACGTCACATGAAGTTGGCGAACTGTGCGCCGCAAAGTTGCCCAACGGCTTGCTGGTAGTAGCTGCCTACTTCGCCCCTACCGCACTCACGAAAGACGTCGTGCACTTCCTGCAACTCGCATTAACCGTCCATCGATCCACACCGATGTTAGTAGTGGGGGCTTTAATGTTGACATAAAGACAAACAGCAATTTCCTAACACTTATGCGGGAGAACATCCCGTTCCTCTCGCTCGTAACGCGTCCCACGGCTGTGACAACCTCGCGAGGCACTTGTATAGATCTCGTCTTTGAGAATCAAGCATTGGTGTACCAAGTCGAACATATATCAGTCTATTTCTCCGACCACAAAGCTTCCTTCATGACTGTCAAGAACTGTTAGTGGAGTCTTTCTTAAAGGAATACGTGTGAAAAATAAAAAAAAAAATTCTGTGATAGCGCATACATGTGTTGCTCGATTTCTTTGCCTCAATCTATCGAAAAGGTGAAACAGCTTATTTGCTGCGCTCAAATTTCGCATTAGGAAGTAACGTAATCGTCGGTAATTTTTCACTCACTCACTCTTATGAATTAAGATAACGTTAGCTTTCTTCCAAGCCTCTGGTACTCTCGAGGTCACAAGGCATTGCGTATACAGTGTGGCTAGTTTTTCTAGCACAATCTCTCCTCCATCCTTCAACAGATCTGCTGTTACCTGATCCTCTAGCTGCTTTCCCCATCTCTCGTTACTGGCGGGATGTCTCACTGCTGTTCGTTACTGCCTCTCTCATTAACGTTCTGATTAAATTGGCTACTGTATAGATTTGTGTAGAACTCTTCGGCTGCTTTAACTATCTTATCCATATTGCTAATGACATTTCCCTCTTTGTGTCTTAGCGCATACATAATGTTTTTACCTATGCCTACTTTCTTCTTGAACGATTTTTTAGGCTACCTCCATTCTTTAGAGCATGCTTAATTTTCTCCATATTGAACTTCCTTACGTCGGCTGCCTTGCACTTATTTATTAACACTGATAGCTCTGCGAGTCTTGTTCTCTCCGTAGGGTTAAATGCTTTCATTTTTTGCCGTTTCTTAACCAGATTTTTAGCCTCCTGAAATAGCTTGCCGGTATCCTGTGGAACCATCCAACCGCTAACATCTACGGCGCAATCCGTAATGATAGCCGTGAGATTATCGTTCATTGTTTGAACATTAAGATCGGCTGCCGCACTTAAAGCTGAATATCTGCTCTTTAGCGAAATCCTAAATTCCTATACTTTCCCTCTTACCACTAACTCGTTAATGCGATTCCGCTTCAATAGTTTCTTTCGTTCCGTCTTCAAATCTAGGCTAATTTGAGACCTTGCCATTCTGTGGTCGCTACAACGCACCTTTCCGCGGACCTCCACATCCTCTGCGATGCCAGAGTGAGCGCATAGCATGAAGTCTACTTCATGGTTAGTCTGACCATTGAGGTTCTTCCACCTCCACTTCCTGTTGGCTCGTTTGCGGCAGAAGGTATTTCTGATCCGTAAATTATTATAACTCTGCCCTGCTATTCCTAGAACCTATCCCATAGTCGCCGACCGCCTGGTCGCCAGCCTGCTTCTTGCCTACATTCGCATTGAAGTTGCCCATCAGTACAGTGTACTGCGATTTTACTTTGTTCATTACCAATTCCATGTCTTCATAAAAGCTTTCAACGTTCTAGTCATCATGGCTGGATGTAGGCGCGTAGGCCTGCACCACCTTCAGCTTGTAGCTCCTACTGAGCCTAATTAAGATAGCTACCACCCTCTCGTTAATACTGTAGAACTCTTCGATGTTGCCAGCTATATCCTGATTAATGAGAAATCCCATACCTAGTTGTCGTCTATCGGCTAATCCGCGATAGCCCAGTCTGTGCCCGCCCTTTAGTATTGTATACGCCTCCCCTGTCCTCCTAAATTCACTAAGCCCTACGACATCGCATTCATTACCCGGTAGTTCCTCTAACAGCACTGCTAATCTAGCCTCACTGGATAAGGTTCTAGCGTTAAACGTTTCCAGGTTCAGATTACAATGGCAGTCTGTACGGTGCCAGAGATTCTTAGCACTGTCCTCTGCGGCACAGGTCAGACCGCCGCCTCGGTCAGTTGCTCCGCAGCCGCTGGCAACTGACGGCCGAGTTTTAATTGGGTTCTTCATAGAAGGCTGCGGCCAAGTACTACACCAAGGTGGCCAAATCTTGCTCTCATGAGGGGGTGCGCTGTCGGTTCTGGTCACCAAAATCAGGACGCACCCCAGGCCTGGTCATGCAAGTCCATCGACACGCAGAGATATTTTTTTTTCTCAAACCCGGTGGAGATTTGACGGCACGGGTATTCGAACCCCCGTCCTTGAGCGCGCGAAGCGGATGCTCTATCTCTACGCCAGACAGTGGGCACTTTCCAAAGTGGAGAGGGAGTGGTTGTAGCTCTATCGGTAGACAGGGCGAGCGACCGTCCTCTAATTCCCAAACGTTTTCACAATTTCACTGTGGATTTATTAAAGAAACCGCAGCGCCGAGCACATATACAGAGTCGCTTCTTATTTGGGGATGTGTGGTCTACGATGTATTTGAAGTACTGTACATTAGAACGGTGGTTACGTGCCCTTTCCGAATGGAGCCCTTTTTTAGTGGAAATTTCCGCTTCTGATCGTTTTTTGAAAGAACGGCGTGTAAATAGCCCACATACCACAATGAAACTCGTTACCACAAACGGGTGCGCTCAGACAAGACAAGTTGGCACTTTAATCTTATGTCTCCACTACAAGAAGCAACACATTGAAAATGAAACCCTTATCGGTCGACCCCACAGAGCACGCAGAAACATCTGTCAGGATAATGTAATGCTTTGGACCCCTGAATGTGCATGAGAAGAAAAATTGCAAGGACACTTTGGCAACTAAAGTGTTGAGAGGCGAAAGCCGAGGACACTACGCCGTGATGACTTCCGGTGGATGTGACCTCACACCGTTCCTGTGGCTATATCGATACCCAAATTATATATTTTTCGGGGATCTTAAGTGTTGATTACGCTTAATTACACATTTTTTCATCTAATTTGACTCAAATCCGACTTTTTTTCGACCACTCTGGAATAATTTTCACTATGCCCTAACGACTTCCGGTGAATGTGACGTCACACCGTTCCCGTGGCTATAGCGACGTCCGCGCTATTTCGACGCAATTTCGACAATTTTGCCGATAATTAATTAACTAATTACTCTACAGTGATCAAACGTGGCTTCTAGGTTCATTTTTTTCCTCCTCTATCTGAAGCAACCTTTCGTTTTCCCCTATCCTTTTAGTTCCAGAGTTAACACGCTGCCAAAGGTGTGACACCCTCTGCTAACGGACGACAGTAAGAGCTATTAAAGACTTTCTCCTTAATGCAGTAGTGAAGAATCTTGGCAAGTGGTCAGTTTTCTATGCCACAACGCATTGCAAGGACATGGGGCAGCTTCGCTGCGGCCACCGCAGTTACTCGCACAAAGCGCCGTAGCGATGCGGCCGTAAGCCAACACGCAGCAGTCAGAACGAACGCTGTACTATATTTTCACCGGCGCCGTTATCAAGGGACGGCCAAGAGTGAGCGGCATGCTTTCCTTGTCCTCTTTATCCTCAGCGCCGCCGGAGGTGGCAGCACCGCAATAGAGGAGCGCAGCTGTTCCTAGCCCATCCACAGCAGCCTGAGGTTTTTAAGGCGAAAGCCTTCATAAGCTCACGCCTCGCAGCGTGTCCGTCCGCGCGAACTTGTCAATCAAACATGTGACGTCACAAGTCGACGTCATGCCAAGTCACGCGAGCTGTCAACAAACCGAGTTACACAGCGCGGCACTTCGCATATGGCAGTACACCTTCGTTCCCCTACATACATGTATACTGCAGTGTGTGAGGAGTTGGGGAGTACCATTGGTACATAGGTTCTGGACCACCTAATTGCCGTAGAATGTTCGGAGTGGCATCAAACGATTCGGCGCATTACGGAGCCTAAGGTTTGAGTCGAATCAAAGCGTGTCTTAGGGATTTGCACCGACGACCTTTGGTTCCCCAAACTTAGACTTCTTGAAACTTCAACCGTCCATAATAATCGACTTGGGACATTCTAAGTGGTGTCAAACGATTTGCCTTTTTGCGCATCAAAAAAGTAGACACTCGGATATAACGAAAATGTTTTACCGGATATAGCGAAGATTGAGTTGAGTTTAATGGCGCATAAGCGACTAAGGCTATAATGCGCCAAGCTCAGGGTATGAAAATTGTTTTATATAGATGTTATACAAAAGTCTAAATGAACGGCCATGTAAAGGGCCTAAGAAGTTAATTCGTGCAACCTAGTAAAATTATAAGACAAAATTTTAGAAGTGACTTATAGTAAAAGCTTTAAAGAGGGTTGGCAACCTCAACAGCCATCCTTGGCTGTGCAGGGACCTCGAGGTCTCCAACCGATGGAATAGTGACCTCAACCGTCTTCTCACGACGGAGAAGGTGGATGAGGTGTGTCGATAAATTGTAAAGGACGGGGTAGGAATTCAGAGTTTTTCGAGTACATTGGCTTCTTTTAAAAAGTTAAAAACCCTTGACTTATCAATAAGAGCTTCTTCACCTAAAATCAATGACGGATGAAAATGGATGTGTTGGTTGTAAAACGGAGTAAAAAACTTGTTTCTCAGTGTTTCAAGTTCTCTGCTTGAGATTAAGATATGAGTTAGTGTGAGTTCATCTTCGCATTTTTCACAGGTAGGTTTGTCTTGTTTTGTTGGTAGAAAGTTGTGGGTAAGGTGTGTGTGTCCAATACGCAAACGACATAAAATAACTTCAAAAAAGCGTTCCTGATGTGTGCATGATTTCCATTCTCCTAATATTGGTTTTATTAAGTGTAGCTTGTTATTTATCTGACTATTCCGTGTGCTCTGCCATTTCTTCCTCAGTCTGCTCTGAACTAGCTTCATACAATCATTATGTGGCATTCTTATTTTCTGTATTTCCTTGTTGTGGGCTTGAGCAGCACATGCGTCCGCTCTCTCGTTACCATCAATTCCAACATGGCTTGGAACCCAACATAATTTTATGTTCTGCCCTTGTGTTACGATCGTTGTTGTGTTATGTATGACCTTACCTAGTGACGGCATGACTGCATTTCTGGACTGTAGTGCTTTCAGTACACTGAGGGAGTCTGTGTAGATAATACTGTTTTCGATATTCTTGCTTATTATTTTCTCCGTAGCAAGAAACGCAGCATAACACTCAGCTGTAAAAATTGATGCACACTGACGAAGCTTCACTATTTCTTCCCAGTTCCCTTCCACTACTGCACTTCAACATAACCTGTAGTTTTCGATCCGTCTGTGTAGAACTCGGTGCAGCTATCATATTTTTCCTTTAGTGTAAGGAACTCTTGTATGATGTGTTTTGGTGGAGTCTGCCTCTTTTCGTACTGTGTAAGACTTATATCAAATACCCACGGAAAACTGTACCAAGGGCCAAATGCGTCGCAACGTTCTGCAACATTTGGTAATGTTTCTGATAAGTCAAGTTCACGGCAGATCTCAAACCGCCTTAGCAAAGGCCTGGTTGCTTGGGGCTTATTTGCAAATATTATTCGAGACGGGCATGTTCTGCCGATTGAATAACACACGTGTTTTGTTCGCGACCTAATTCTAAGAATGTATGCACATGTAAGTGCTTTTCTTCTATCTTATAGTGATGACTCATTTGCTTCAACGTGAAGGTTCATTACTGGAGACGTTCTATATGCTCCACAAGAAAGGCGGACACCTAGATTATGAACTGGATCTAATATTTTTAGATATGAAGGCCTTGCCGAGCCGTACACTATTCTCCCATAATCTAGACATGAGAGAGAGAGAGAGAGAGAGAGAGAGAGAGAGAGAGAGAAAGGGACGGAAAGGCAGGGTGGTTAACCAGGCGATGCCCAGTTGGCTACCCTACACTCGGGGAGGGGAACAAAGGGAAAAAAAGACATGAGCGCACTAGAGAACGGTAGATATGAAGGAGGCATGCTCTGTCAGATCCCCAGCGTTTCCTTGAGAGTACTTTAAGGATATTCATTGCACGGGAGGCCTTTACTTTCAAGTTGTTTATGTGCGGCAGAAAAGTGGAGGGCTCCGGAAATGTCGACAACCTGGGTCTCTTTAACGTGCACGTATACATCGCACAGTGCGCGAGCCTCTAGAATTTCGCCTCCATCGAATTGCGACCGCCGCGGCCGGCATCGAACTTGCATCCTACGGGTCAGCAGCTGAGAACCACAACCACTGAGCCACAGCGGCGCTGGGCACGTTTAATTCTATACATATTTTGCTACGGCACCTTTTCTTCCGTCCTTCCAGGCCTTTGCAGACTATCTCAACGGTGAGCTGTGGCTCAACGGCCAGGTACCACCCACGGTGGCGCCATGCAGAAATAATCACCATTCCTAAACCGGGCAAACCTCCTTCCTTGGACGCCCTCAGACCGATTACCTCACGTAATGCTTGGGCAAGCTCTACGAACGAGAAATCGAGACGACTCCAAAACTATATGAGGGCACAAACATGTTCCCCCACACCATGTTCGGCTTCCGCATCGGACTGTCGGCCCAGGACGCATTCCTACTTCTAATGGAAGAAGTCCTGACCCAGATTACGCGTGGTGGATAACCCCTGATTATGGCCCTCGAACTATAAGGTGAGTTTGATAACATCTCGCAGGAAGCCATTATTTTCGGACTCAGTACCCTCGGCTGCGGCGAACAAACATTTTCGATACGTCAAGGCTTTCCTGTCTGACAGAATCGTCGCATCGGAATCGGGACCACCCGCTCCGACCCCGTCAGCATCCCCAACAACGGTACCCCCTCAGGGAGCCACTATTTCCTCCTGCTATACAAAACTGCCATTCTCTCCCTGGCCCGGGAACCTCACATCCTATCTGACACTGGGTATACACTCCATGCCGACAATACAACAATCTGGACAACAAAGGGTTGCCTCGCCCAGCAAGAAACAACGCTACAGGCAGCAGTGACGGTGGTCAAACATTTCGCCCAACGTAGCCGTATGCGTTGAGCTCCAGACTAATCCGAAATTATTCATGTCCATGGAAGAGGTTACACGTCCCCAGGCTAGGTGGACATCTATATAGAGGGTTACGAAATCAAAGACGTGGATACCGCCCGCATCCTGGGCCTATGGATTCAGAGCAACTGGTGAGCTTCTAACACAATCAAAAACCCTCAGAACAACAATGAACCAAATCAGCCGCATGATTAGACGCATCACCAAGCACCGTGAAGGGACGCGAGAACAGGACACACATAGGCTGATCGATGCCCTCATAATCCCCTGATCACATACGGTCTCCCATATCAAACTCAATGGAACTGTCGGGGGCTCCGGTCCCGTTCCAAGCGCGCCGATCTCCGGCTTTTCCTATCAACCTTTGAGCATTTGCCAGCGGTGGTTGCCCTCCAAGAGCCAGGGAAAGGCGCCACACTAACAAATTATACGACGTTCCAGGAGGACCCCTCGTCTTGTCTGTGCGTTCATAGAAATTATACAGCCAACCAGGTCGACTTAGACATACAACTTGAATACTCCTATGTAATGGTGACCCTCCTCCCACTCCGCAAGCAGGACCCACCGTTACACATACTCAATATATACTGCAATCCGAAATTGCCGAATGTATCATTCGCGGACCTCTTTAGCCGCGCGCTGAGAGTTGCGGGTCGGGACCCCCTCCTGATTGTGGGCGATTTCAACGCTCCCTCTCGGATGTGGGGTTACTGCCGTGAAGAGAAGCGGGGACGCAAGTTCGCGGAGCTTGCGTCAACGCTGGGCCTCACTCTTCACACTGACCCCATCCATCCAACTCGTATAGGCAACTCCGTGACAAGGGATACGTGTCCGGACTTGACCTTCACCCACAGCATTCAGTATGCAGACTGGGTCAACACCGAGGAAACCCTCGGCAGCGACCACTGCCTCCTGAACATTACGATTAGGACCTATCCTTTCGCGCGACCAACAACACAAGCCCGACTCCCAGATTGGACCAAGTTCAGGCAAAATTATAACACTGTCACACCAATACATGAATAAGGCTACCAGTCTTGGTCAGAACAATTGGTCTCTAGCGTTCGCTCCTCCGAAACTCAAATTCAGCTCTCAGAGGCGGTTTCTGATGTGGACAACCACCTGCTCCACCTCTGGGAGGCCCGGCATTGCCTCGTCCGTCGGTGGCGCCGGCAGAAGCACAACCGGAAACTTAAAGCTCGCATCGCCGAGCTCACTCAACGAGCGGCTGAATATGCGGCCCAACTCGCCGACTCCAACTGGGTGGCACGATGCAACACGGCCGCGCGGCAAATGTCAAGACGGAACACGTGGCGACTTTTTCGCGCCCTAATTGACCCCACTCAAACACGCACGGAAACTCAAAAACACCTCCAAAGAGCCATACACAGCTTTCAGGGCAACACAACTCAGTTGGCGCACAAGCTCCGGGACCAGTACTTGTGCACCACCCAGGACCCCCGCGGGCCGGCGTACTCTTATGCAGGTTCTGAGAACGTTGAGCTGGATCAACCGTTCCAGCTCCATGACCTGAGGGCGTCCCTGGCAAAAATAAAACGTGGCACCGCTCTGGGTCGGGACAAAATTACAGTCAAATTGTTAGCCAGCCTCCCCGACCCGACATACTTGTCTTTACTGAATTACATTAACTCAATCTGGCTTGGGGAACTACCACTCCCCATCGACTGGAAGACTGCCCTGGTCACCTTCATTCCTAAACCTGGAAAGGCCATCAACACGGACAACCTCCGCCCCATCTCTCTGACTTCCTGTGTGGGCAAACTCATGGAGACGATGGTACGCGACAGGTTGTCCGAGTTCATGGAATCCAAACATCTTTTCACAGACACCATGTTCGGGTTTCGCCCACACAGATCTGCACAGGATGTCCTGCTACAACTCAATCGGGCTGTCCTCGACCCCGTCGAATGCCCTCACAATGACAAGGTCGTACTCGCCTTGGATTTGAAGGGAGCTTTCGACGACGTTACCCACGAGATCATTCTCGCCCACCTCTCTCAAACTAACTGCGACAGAAACGCCTTTCAATACATTCGGCAATTTTTGACAGACAGACAATCTTACATTCGAATCCAGGATAAGGAACATGGCCCTTTTCATTTAGGAACCAGGGGTACACCACAGGGCGCGGTGGTCTCTCCTCTTTTATTCAATCTGGCTATATGATGCGCCTACCGGCCCAGCTGGGCGCTGTCGCCGGTGTACAGCATGCGCTGTACGCCGATGACATCACCCTGTGGGCCACACAGGGTTGTATTGGAGACATTGAGGCCAACCTGCAGGAGGCGGCGACCATAGTGGACCGTTATGCTCGCCGCTGCGGCCTTCAATGCTCCACCCAAAAGTCTGAATTTGTGCACATACGCCCCTCACCAAAGTGCACAGCCAAAATTTCATTGGCTCCTGAGACAGGTCCAATCCCTGAAAAAATCGAAGTCCGGGTACTGGGGCTCTTTATACAACAAGACAGACGGTTAGAAACAACATTGGCCAAACTCCGTCAGGTGGGGGACCAGGTGGACCGCTTAGTCCGCCGGGTTTCTAAGAAGCGCGGGGGGTTACGATGTAAGGACGCTTTGCGGCTGGCGCATGCATTTTTAACCAGTCGAATTCTATATTCCACTACATACCTCCACGTGCGGAAGCAAGACGAGGATTCACTCGAAGTCATCCCCCGCAAAATTATTAAGCGGGCTCTGGACCTCCCCGTGAACACCTCCAACAAGCGCCTCCTGGGGCTGGGCATGGTGAACACATTTCGAGAGCTCCGGGAAGCTCACTTGACCAACCAATACACACGTCTCTCGAAGACATCGTCGGGTCGCCGCCTCAATGCCCGACTACACATCCAACACACCACTCTCATGGAAGAGCGCGTACGTATTCCATCCCAGTGGAGATGCGCCCTCCATGTGCGCCCTCTTCCCGCGAACATGAACCGTGAGGACCATAATGGCCGGCGCCTGGCGCGGGCGGAAGCCCTGGCCCGCCACTATGGATCGAAACCCGGCGTATTCTACGTGGATGCCTCCGGCCCCCACCATGGGGGATGGTTCACGGCCGCAGTCGTCCACGAATCCAAAACAGTGAACGGCCTTACTTTCCGAGCCCGTGACATAACACACGCGGAGGAGGTCGCCATTGCGTTGGCTGCATCTCATTCCAATTCAAAAACAATTATTTCCGACTCGCGAGGGGCATGTCGGAACGTCGAGCAGGGCTGGGTACCATATCTAGCCTACCGCATTCTCCAAAACAGCGTCTATACCGGGGACCCCGCTCACCGGCGTATCGTTTGGGCTCCTGCTCACATGGGCCTTGAGGGAAATGAGGCAGCTGACGCCGCCGCCCGCGCGCTCTCTCACCGGACATTCCCCTCCGACCCCGACGATCAGGAACTCGAATTCACTCCAGCTTACTCGTTTAAAGACATTTCTTCACTTTATCAATCTGGCCATGGTCTTTATCCGCGCCCGTGTAAAGGTCTCTCAAAGGCGGAGGAGCGGCTTCTGCTTCGCCTATACGAGGTCTGTTAGAAAAGTATCCGACTTTATTTTTTTTTTTGCGAACACCTGATGGATATGAAGCAAACGAGCTTGCATAAGGGGACTGTAAGGGATCGTTAGTGCGTGCGGGGTCATTGCTACCGCTAATTCTTTCTTAGTACCCCGCAGCTGCCGTCTTCAATGGACCCCCCCCCCTCGACGGGACGGGACGGGACGGTGGGGTGCGCTCGAAGGGAAGAATGACATTTCTTGGAACGATGCGTGCGCGCGCGCGCGCGCAGGCGCCGGGCCGCTCGGGCGTCCATCGCCCCTTGGGGCTGCTTCGCGTCGGCTGGGCAGGGGAGCGGTGAAAGCTATGTGGCTGAAGGGCCGCCACACGTCGACCTCCCCCCCCCCTTGTCTTAATCCCCTCGTCTTAGCGGACACCAGATATGCGACACAAGCTCGCGACGAACATCTCGTTCGAAAAGTATGCAGGATTCCTGAGAGGATTAAGCACTGCCGGACGGAACGGCGTCAGGGCGCCGTGACGAGGGGGCAAACGAGATGAGGAATAGCCGGCGACAGCGCGTCTAGCCGCGAGCAGCGAAGGCCCGACACAGTGTGCGGTTGGGTGACGCTACGGGTATCGGTGAGGCGCCGACTAAACAGCCTTGGGAAGGCTAAGTCGCCTTGGAATGAAGGTCCGAGCTCGCAGTGTCAGCTACAGTGGTAGCTGCCCGCTTAAGCCCGATAATACCGAATTCCGAGACGACGCCAAGCACGTGCTCGCACGAGTTTGTTTTGTGTTTGTTTTTATTTTTATTTTGCAATGGAGAGGGTGTTTTGCCCTACGGAGGCTAGAGGGCTGGCCATGCTCTCGATGAGCCAATCGTAGGAAGAGTGTAGCATGATTGGAAGCTACCAAATGTGGGCCAGGTCTTACGGGCTTTAAAACCGGGCCCCGGAGCAGGAAAAAGGGTTCTGGGCTAAGGTCAGGTGCTATGCATCTTCGGCTACGCCGAGTAGGGGCCTCCCCTAGTGTTAGCCAGTTCCACCTTTTTGTTGTTTGTCTTTTTGCTGCTTAATATGTCTCCAGTGCCTTAACTTGTATGTGATTCCAAATATCTGTACATAAACCTCAAGTATTCGCCTTATCAGTTATCCCTGCATCGTAACTCATCTTGAGACCGTCTCTGACGGGGCACCCCTGGTGCGAAGAAAAGCTTCAGTTTTCAAGTTAGTTAAACCGTCTCTGGCGTGGCACCTCTGGTGCGAGGAAGGAAGATAAAGAACTTGTGTGGAACTTTACTGGGACCTTGAACCTTCGTGCGCATGCACGAATTTTTTACCGCCTGCCGATAGCGTCAGTCGCTGGGACGCAGCATTTGAGTGAGGCGGTGCGCAGTGCTCTCGTCGGTTTTTTATTGCAAGGAAAATGGCGGAGTGACAGGAGCAGCGCTACTCCATTAAAGTTTGCCATAAACTGGGCGACAGCCAAGTGGAAACCATTCGGAATATTCAGACGGCTTTCGGTGACGATGCTATGAGCAGCACACAGATTAAGCAGTGGTACGATTGATTCAAAGATGGCCGCACATCGGTGGAGAGCGAGCCAAGCTCCAATCGGCCATCAACATGCCGAAATGACCAGGTCATTGCCGAACTGAACGCTGTGGGGATGCGGGACCGTCGTTTGACTATCCGAGATATTGAGGAAGAGGCGGACATGAGCAATTTTTCCGCACATTCCATTATCACCGAAGATTTGGCCATGGAGATAGTTGCGGCGAAATTCGTGCCGAAGCTGCTCACGGTGGAGCAAAAGCAGCTTCGTGTTGAAGTCTCACAGGACATGCTGAATTCCGCAAACAGTGACCCCGACTTCATCAACATCATAATAACTGGTGAAGAGTCTTGGGTGTACAGGTACGACCCGGAAACCAGATCCCAGTCGTCACAGTCGAAGCATTCCACGTCACCAAGACTTCAGAAGGCCCGCCAAGTGCGCAGCAATGTGAAAGTGATGCTGACTGCTTTCTTTGACACCCTCTGTGTGGCAGACCACGAGTGCACACTCCACAGGGTCAAACAATGACCAAAGAGTGCTACAGGGATGTCCTTTGTTGCCTACGTGATGCTGAGCGGCGCAAGAAACCGGAGTTGAGGTCTACAGGAAAGTGGCGCATCCGTCACGACAATGCTCCTGCACATGCCTCGCACTTGATTCAGACTTTTTTGGCGAAAAACCAGACTCCTGTAGTTCAACAGACTCCTTACTCTCCTGATATGGCCCCTGCAATTTCTGGCTGGTGCCCAAAATCAAAAGGCCATTGAAAGGAGCGCGATTTCAGACAAGGAAGAACATTATGGCTGCAACGACAGCTGAGCTAAACTCCATTCCGAAAGGGGCCTTTTCGGAATACTTCCCAAAATGGCAGCACCGCTGGGAGAAGTGTGTGGAGTCCAAAGTAGACTACTTTGAATATGACTAGGCTTGGAACGCTCCAGCTATGCAATTTTTTTTTCTACGGCCAAAGGTCGGATACTTTTCTAACAGACCTCGTATACAAATACTTTGCTGTGCCCGGCAGCTCTCAAACACTTCGACCCTTCTTTCTCTGGCAGCTGTCCGCGCTGTGCGGAGAAGTCTTCGGACATCTACCACATGGTGTGGGCCTGCCCCTCCAACCCTGCTATCCCCTCTCACCCCAACCCAACCCGGGAGGACTGGGAGGCGACCCTGCTCGGCTGCTCTGACCTGCAGGCCCAACGGGCCCTGGTCGCATGAGCCCGGGCAGCGGCCGACGCCACTGGGGTCCCGAACTAGGGACCTCCACCTAGTACTTGTGAGGGCTGGCCCCCTCTGGGTCAGCTCATACCTCACCTCCCGAAGTTTATCTGTAAATAAATGTTTTCCACCACCACCACAAAAAAAGCATTTGGAAAAGCAAAGCAGACTAATTCAATCATTCCGACTCCGCACTGGATGACCCGAGGCTTCCCAGTTATCACTTCTAATGAAACGCTATTATTAGCCCTACAACAGCATAATGTGTTTGACGAATCACGTGACGCAGTCCTGACATCACAGAAGACCAGCCTCCAGACCACCACGGCGGGCAGAGAGATCCTCAAACGGATAAGCACCCCGGAATAGCTGCGACGGGGACTGAGGACTTCAGCCACCAGCTCAGTCAACACCATTTTTTTTTTGTCATTAAAGGTTTTTGCACCTACAGCTAAATATTCCATTTCCTATGCTTGGACACGGACAAAGTTGTAAAATGCTTTCAGCAACGGTAATTATTTTCTTCAATTGGCTTGCATTGTGGGGACGCATGTGGTTCGCTTTCTCGCAATGCACTCCAACTAGGAGTGTGCGAATATTCGAAGTTTTCGAATATAATTCGAATATTTTATTTTTAGTATTCGTATTCGATTCGAAATCCAAGTATTCGTGTTGTTTCAAATATTCGACCAGACGCGAATATTCGTATCTAGCCGAATATACAATGTGAGCACCCGCGTTCATTTCGGTCCGCAAGCCCTATCGACAGAGACTTAACAACAATGCGACGCCTAGAGCAATGCCCATGGAGGAAGGAAAATTCTTCCTTCCTCCAAGGGCCATGCCGTAGCCAGGGTGTCGAACCGGCATTTTTTCGGGTTCGGTTCGGGTTCGGGTTCACGCCTTTCGGGTTCAGTTCCGGGTTCGGCTCCAAAGGGCCATTCCGTTCCGGTTCGAACCGGTTCGGACTGTCCCGAACCGGTTCAAACGGGTTCAAACGGGTTCAGGACAAAAAAAAATTAAAACGCAGATGAGTTTCAGTCAACCCTGCTATGCGTTTTCATTTTTCTGGCACATCGATATACAAAATAAAAAATGCAAAGATTTGTTTACGAGAACATAAAACTGTGATAGTTGGTAAGAGTTCATGCTTAAGCAGCGCAGTAAACAGGACAAAAGGAAGACTGGAGGCGACACAGACGCTGACTAACAACTGGTTATTACATTCTCGGAAAAGTGTATGAAGGCGCAGGACACAGTGAACAATCCAGAAAACAGAAGAACAAAGATTAAAACTAAAAAACCGTACTGCGCATGCACATCATAGTCGAGTCATTACATCTTTTTCAACGAAATATGAAGACTATATTCCATAGTAGACAGCACTCCGCTATCTCCTGGACCTCACGCAGTTGCCAGGAAAGCCTGACTCCTTCTCTACCAAATTGATGGATGGTGAAGCAGCACGCCCATCTGCTTTCTTCCTGATCATAAAGGCCTCCACCATCTCTCTACAAATTCTATCTGAGTGAATAAACAGGAGACTTGTCTTTCTAAGTGGGGAAGCAATGAGCATTTGTTCGAACATCACTGATGGGTGAAAAAAGTAGCGGTGTCGTACAACTTGGCTTAGCATTGCAGCGAGTGCAACGATTGCTTCCCCCAGTAGATAAGACAAGTGTCGTGTTTAATAACCATTTTTGCATATGTAGGGAGTTGGTCGAGGCCTATGTGATCAGGAAGGAAGTAGATGAGTGTGTTGCTTCACCATCTATCAGTTTGGCAGACAAGGAGTAAGGCTTTCTTGGCAGTTGTGTGAGGTCCAGGAGATAGGGGAGTGCCGGCTACTATGGAAGGTAGTCTTCGAATTTCGTTGAAAAAGACGTCATGACTCGACTGTGATGTGCATGCGTAGTATGGTTTTTAAATTTCAACTTTTGTTCTTCTGTTTTTGGGGTTGTTCCCTGCGTCCAACGCCTTTATATACTTTTCCTAGAATAAAATAACCAGCTGTTAGTCAGCGCTCGTGTCATCTCCCGTCTTCCTTTTGTCGTGTTTACTGCGTGACTTAAGCATGAAAAAATTGTTTAATGCGAGGTGTTCTCACTTTACCCATTTCACTTATTGTCCGCAGCAAAAACGTATTTGCGGCAAGAGCCGTAAAATGAAATGAACTCGAAATTAATGAAAATCGGCTATGTGTACGCTGTAATCCACCTTGTGGGGTGCAAGGCGAAAAGCCGGTGGATTTTGCATCTACAAGACCCTCCTGATTGAGCAGTTCGGGAGACCCCGTCGCGCGATTAATAGGCCTCCCTTGAAGCTGGAGTCAGTTGGGACTTTCTCGTGCACAGTGTACTTACGGGGCCCCAAGACTGCCGCCGCACGCGCCCTCTACGTTCCCGCGCACCACTGAGAAACGAAACTGCCATGTATCGGTACCTACCTACAGACGGACACCTTTCCGTAGCCTCAAAACCGACTTGCCAGTCCCCCCTCCTTTACTAAATGGTAAGAAAATGTGCGAGAATCCCTCGACCGCCCATCTGCCGCCCAACGAGAGCCTCGTGGGAGCACAGGTTCTCCCTAACATCCAGAACTTACGAAACATATTTTATTTAAATCGCCTATTCGACATCGCCTTTGTGACTCCCGTTATGTATCCCGAACCCCTATAGCTCAGTATCTTCAAAAACACAGCTAATCGTGGCTTCTCACTACAGTACAGTAAGAAATTACGATATTGTCTTATTATGATGACGTCAACCTCCTCTCTTCTGATAAAAATAGTATCATGAAAAACGCCCGCTTGGATGGGTTGAGAAGGCTTCGTTTTTGCACGGACACGAATTGTCAACAGCCCCGACGCGGTGGCTCAGTGGTTACGGCGCTCGGCTGCTGACCCGAAAGACGTGGGTTCGATCCCAGCCGCGGCGAACGAATTTCGATGAAGGCGAAGTTCTAAAGGCTTGTGTACTGTGCGATGTCAGTGCTCGTTAAAGGACCCCACGTGGTCGAAAATTCCGCAGCCCTTCACTACGGCGTCTCTCATAGCCTGAGTTGCTTTGGGACGTTAAAATCCAATAAACCAAAACAAACAAACCAAATTGGCAAATGCGACTTTTCATGGGGCGCTATCAAAGGGAACCTTTGAGTTAACAAATTTTTTTGCGCCCTTGATAGAGTGATAAAAAGTGGTTAATCTGGCGTGCGCCATTTGTCCACCAACTTGTTTCAGGCATTTATTTTCAAAACTACAAACGGCCTCTTTCTGGCATCTATGCTTAATAGGCGACTAAGTGCTCGCCTGTCTTTTCTGGACATGCTCGCGAGGAAAACCGCGTCGATGGCCTACGAGGGCAATCATTGCCTACGCGTTCGCCGGCTCGGCAAGGCATCCCGAATGGAAGAAGCGCGGTGCGCGTGAGACGGGGGCATCGTCGAGAACGAAGCTACTGACCATGGTCGAAGATCAACTAACAGCAGCGATTTGATACTTTTGAAATCCTTGCTGGCCATGCCGGTCACGTGGTAAGCATAGCCTGCCCAGTCGCCTCCATCTTTTGCGCCGCTACCATATGCACGCATTGTCATACAGCGGACAGTGCAACGGATGCATTCTGCTCCACAAGCGCTGCGCTACTTCGTCGCTGCATCAGCCCAGGAACGAGAGAAGAAGCTTGAAACACACGTATGCAGATTTCTGGCAACGCATCGTTGATCCATAGCCGACTAGATGTTTCCTCGGATAACTACATTCCTGCGGACCACAAAATCGCAGAAGCACCTGCTCTGACGGAGACGTTGAACACCAAGTGCGAGCTAACCCTACTGCCAGGAAGCATTTATGTGACCGACCTGCCACCAGTTGCTATGCACACTTCATCCATGATTAGTTATACCCGTCCCTAAATTTGATAGTTGGCAGCAAGGTCTCGACGACGATTAAATGACCGCCCTAGATAGCCTGGAAAGAGCAGCGACAGGCTCTGCTTTGCACAAGTAGGCACGCATAACGCAGTTTTATAATAAACGCCACTTTTAGCGGCCTTAGTATTTTTGGCTGTTGTACGAAGAATCCACTTGCTACGAACATCAGATATAACGAACGGAAGCCGCGTGACCGTCAGGTTCGTTATAAGTGGGCTCGACTGTAATTTCAATCGGTCACAAAAACCTTTTCCACGCTTCAGACATGGACCCTGCATGTTAGGATGAACCTTCGGGCCAAAGGGAAGTTTGTGCCGTGGTCAGTGCATTTCTTCCTGTGCGAGCAACGAGAGATAATTTGAGAAATAATTTGATATTTTTGTCGTAATGCTGTGTTGTTTTGGGACATACTTAAGCAGTATCTTAAAAAACCCATTGACATCATACATTTCTTTAAAACATTTATATCTGCGATGAAAAACTCCGGAACTCCATGCGAACTCTTCTTGTTGATAGGACCGCTTAGCGTGTGGAAAACACACATGATGGATGAACACGCAGAACTGCCGCGTTCAACGAGGTTCCTGTTCAGACAACAGTGCACTTTAGCGCAGGAGGAATACGCTGCGCAAGTTCGACCTCCTGACTGGTTCCCCTTTCTTGGCGTGTGCACCGTCTGGAATTTTCATGTGCGGGCGGAGAAAGGGAGTTATGGTGGCATGAGACCTTATGCCGAGATCGCTGTATTCGACGCTGTCAAGTAAGGCATGAGGAGGATCAGAGAGGTTCCAAATATTCCATGCAACAACCATAAAAAGAAGCCCCGAAGACAGCCGAGTAGCCTAAGGCATCTGTAAAAAGATAGTCCAAGGTTCGACGGAACACCGTCTGGTCAGGGCGAAGCATGATTTATTCACAAATGAAAATTGGGTCACTGACCAAGTCGAAAGATGAAAAATGACGTTTCGGGTCCCATACGGGGCCCTTGTTCACAATAAGGCTGTCACAGAAGAAGGGATGGTTATATACGCTTCAGAATCTTCTGCAATCTTTTCACGTAAGTATGATGTAGCGTGCCCTGATTCTTGTTTAGCGTGTTGGCCGTTGTCTGGATGATTAGGGATTCTAGATGCAGTCTTGCAGATAGGTTTCTTTCTGTCGCCAAGATTTCCACCTCATCCCAGCCTATCTATCTATAGAGTTTTCTGTTGCGCCGCCATGGGTACAAATCGCACTGGGAGTCAGAGAATAGAGTATGAGTACTCTTATAGTTGTTCTTTTTACTGCGTTAATAGTATAGCTTGCTTTCCCAAAAATAACCGCACTATGTGTGTGTGTGCGGTGGGGGGGGGGGGGGGGGGTGCGTGCGTGCAGCCTCCATCCTTGATGCACACTCCGGTGGGCGCACATCCGGGCATTCACTGGTAAAAATGCACCTTAAAAAACTTTCACCCATCTCCCCACCCCCCATCACCCACCTGTACGCGATATAGCCGAGGCAGATTGTTGTCAAGGCTCAAAGTATCGAGTCGCCCAAGCGTTGTACCCGATAAAAACGCCAAGAATCATAAGCCTGTCATGTCAGACACTAAGAACCGGAAGTATGACAGCAAGAAGTAGATATGAGTCGCCAGACAGAGAATTCAAGGTCGAGCACTGCGATAACAGCGGATGGAGCCGCGCGCTGGCGACTGGCAGCAATTTTTTCTCAGAAGCAGAACGATTTCAGCGAATGGGCGTAATGAAATCACTTCATCGCCGTTACATTTAATCGCAGTAGCATCTTTCTGGGTGTAATCACTATCGCATCCCAGCGAGCGCATATATTCCCTCATTGCCCTTCTGATTATCCGGTATTTATTTTTTTGCTTATTAGATCATCTCCACCATTGCCAAGAACCCGCGTTTCGTTGCTTATTTCCGTCACGTGCAAACAAGAATGTTCTAAAAAAAAAGAAGCTGCACCAATTTATACACCCTTCCTTTGGTAATACTAGTAGTAATATCGCGGGTTTAAAGTGTCCAGTAGACATTGAGGCTATAGGATATACGGTGTAGTGGAGGGCTCCAGATTAACGGAGATCAGCTGAGGATTTGCGGCATGCGGCAGAGCACACTGGTTTTTGTATTTTTGAAATCAGCAGCAGAGCTCCGCAGCCATTGAGCCATTTTTTTCTTTGTTGCCCTACATCATGAGGGGTTTTATTTAGAACCTGCTGTCTGAGACAATGAGCGCCTACAAAAGTAAATGTTGCGCTAAATCTATGCGCTAGATCATCTCATTTTGTCCGGAAACAAGAAGTATGCCGAAATGCAAAAAAAAAAAGTGGGGCTGAACCGGGTCCCAAACCGGTTCGGAGCGGTTCCTTTGAATCGTTCCGGTTCGGGTTCAGTTCCAAGATGGCGAAAAAATTATGGGTTCGGTTCGGTTCCGGTTCCGAGCGAAAATTCGGGTTCGGTTCCGGTTCGACACCCTGGCCGTAGCTGACTGCGATGATGAGCTTCTTTGTGGCTATACCTGCGAAGCTGGTATACTCAGAGCTGTGCACGAAGTACCTCGCAATACGCGCCAGTTCAGTGACAAGTGAGAGGGCATTTTCTGTGGCTGAAGAAGTCGTTTCAGCTAGAAGGGAACTACTTCTACCTGGCCATGTGGAGCAGCGGGTTTTCCTTCACTACAACCTTTTATGTTCATCCCAGCAACGCGCGTTTGTGCTGATGGCAAGCTAGCCTTAATCAGTGCTGTGTACCAACCATCTTCTCTGATAATTCTTCTCTTCTAAGAATAATGTTCGAGACTGATACTTTTTGTGCAGCCACACACACCTTTTGTGTTCATTTAATCATCGATAGTTTAACTGTGATGTTCTTGGGTGCTCAAATAATGTTTTGGGGTGGTTAAATGCGTCCGTCCTTGATTATTCGATATTCGATTCGATATTCGGAATCAAGTATTCGTATTCGATTCGTATTCGAAAAATTTGGTATTCGCAAACCCCTAACTCCAACTGTAGTTAGCTCCCCCGAAACGCACTCTAAAGTTTTGTTACTTTAACTAACAGGGGAGGGCGCTCGCGTCGCAGCGACACCAGCGCCACGGATGGCGTTTTGCTGCGCGCTCGCGGGGAGCGATGCGCTAGCTCTCTTCTCCTTGGTACCGGGAAAGGACGCGGACGCTTCGCGTTCCGCTCCGCTCTTCGCCGGCGGCGACCTCCTGTGGAAACATGTTCCCCTCAGCTCGTCCCGTCCGGCCTCGCAGTTTTTCCCCTGCCCTAGCGTGGGCGAACATTCGCTCGTTACCGTGCTGGTGAGTCGGACATCCTCGATTCCTCAGTGTATTTTGTTGCTAGCTGGCGTTATTGTTGTTGCAGCAATAAATGCCTTGTTTGTGTCAGCCAGTGTGTCGTTCCTTTGTTCCCGTAGAGCATGGCCCGCTGTGGTCGGCGTGCGCTCGGTATTGCTCGCGACCACGGGGTGGGGTCCGGACGGTTTTGAACTCTGTCAGCCGCGGTTAAACGGGGAGAACGTGTTTATCTCCCCAATTAAACCCCACAGCATGCATACCTCAACACCGTGGGAGGTGGCTCAATCATACTCACGGCGACTCGCACTAACATTCACCCACTCACGCTAGCACTCATGTCCACTCGCACTGACAACCACTCACTCACACTCATGACCACTCACGCTCATGACCACTCACGCTCATGACCACTCACGCTCACAACCACTCAAACTCGCACTCATATGCACTCCAATCATAACCACTTGCTCGCACTCGCAACCACTAACTCGCACTAACTCGCACTAACAACCGCTCACTCTCATTCACGCTTATTCACCGTTTCCTTGTTTGCTGAATACGGAGGGAATGGGATTTACTGCCGCGGCCGTCTGCGCTCGTGGCTCCCCTGGCATAGCCTGAGCCACAAAGATGTGTGTCACAAAGACACATATTCCATGTCCCGAACCAACGCTACGCACGTGTGTTCCTGCGCTTGCTCTTAATATTAATAAATGCATAAGGAAAAACAACCACATGGCGCCAACTGGATCCAAACCCACGACCACCTGATTTCGCGTCCGGAGCTCTACCAGCTGAGCTACGGCGACGGGGCCTCGAATCTAGCAGTCTTGATGTCGTAGGTAGCATGACAGCGTTCTCGCACAGCATCCGCCCCGAGTTTTCGGCCACGTTCTTACGTGGCACTCGCAGTAATACAGTACATTCTACATCCGTCGCTATGGCCGAGGGTGGCGCTGGTGAACACTCTCAAGGTTCGCTTACACTGCACGTAAATACCGCTTAAGCAGCAGATTAGACAGCCGCCGCCGTAGATAAGTTGGTAGAGCACCGGATGCGAAATTCGGAGGTCGTAGGTTCGGATCACCACCGGGGGCACGTGGTTGTTTCTTCTGCTGTTATTAATCTCCCATTGATAAAAACAACAAAATTAAAAAAGACAGCTATGCTCCTTGCTTTCGGTGACTGTTGGCTTCAGTCGTTTAAGTTGAAACTGTGCGTCGAGCCGATCAAAAAAGGTGCGCCCAATTTTGATTGGCACCTCATATCCGCTGCCGATTATGGCCGCAACATTTCGTCGGCGCGAAAAAATCATTTCTGGAACAGATTAAAACATTAAATATTACCATTTTGGATATCTCCTTGGGCGTCAAAGGCATCATCATGTCTGATGATGTGCATACAAAAAATAAAAGCCACATGGTTGATTTTCGACGCAGGGCTCCTTCAAGCACATGATAGAAACAAGAACCTCTGCAGTTACTTAAATGCGCACTTGGCTTTCGCCTTTTTTTTCGGACTTGAGCCGAGCTGTTGTAGTTCAAGAGGTGGGCCAAGTCGGTCAGGTTTTCCGTGGTTTCGACCCAATTAGAAAACTATGGCCAGAGCAGAGCTCTACATTGCCCACACCCGGGCACCAGAAAAAAAAACCTAAGCGTCTACTGCGGTACTGGAGATCCCACGTTACGCTAGTTATTACCGAGAAGCGGACAGTCGTTGTTTGAGCAGCAAGCACTGTAACTTCGCGTGAATGAGCTCGAGCCGTGTGGGAAGTGCGACACGAGACATCTGCCTTCCTAGCAATGGCAATGCAAAAATTCGATCGCAGGATCTGATAAAACTCGCATCGGCTCACTGCACCCGAGAAGGGCCAGCGCCCGTGCCAACGGTGAACTACAAAAGCGAACAGCAACGCAAGATTGCCGTTCCTGCGTCGGCGGGATCCTCTGCTTCGGTTGTCCAGAGACACCTGCATGATGCCTTATGCTGCCTCGAGCGCCCTCGGTAGTGAATATTAGCTTCTCACAGCTGTCCCCAAGATGAAATTAGCTAAGCAGATACTGTCGTCGTAAAATATACGCGACGAACTTCGCTGTCGCGTCCACCCACCACTCACATCCACTCATAACTCATCTCTGCTTGCACCCACATTCACTTACATTCACACTCATGACCACACACACTCACATCCATCCACTCGCAATCACGCCCACTCACACGTCCGTTTGCACTCACATCCACTCACTCACACTCATGACCACCCATACTCATATCCATTCACTCGCACTCACGTCCACTCACACTCATGACCACTCATACTTATATCCATTCACTCGCACTTACACTGACGTCTCTAGCAGTCACATCCACTCACTCACACTCGTGTCACCCCATACATCCATTCACTCGCACTCACACTCACGTCCACTCACTCACAATCACACTCATGACCACCCATACTCATGTCCATTCACTCGCACTCACGTCCACTCACACTCATGACCACTCATACTTATATCCATTCACTCGCACTTACACTGACGTCTACTAGCAGTCACATCAACTCACTCACACTCGTGTCACCCCATACATCCATTCACTCGCACTCACACTCATGTCCACTCACTCACAATCACACTCATGACCACCCATACTCATATCCATTCACGTTCACTCACAACAACTCACTCACACTCATGACCACCCATACTCATATTCATTCACTCGCACTTACAATCACGTTTACTGGCAGTCACATCCACTCCCTCACACTCGTGTCACCCCATACTCACATCCATTCACTCGCACTCACAATCACACTCGTGACCACCCATACTCATATCCATTCACTCACACTCACGTCCGCTCATTCACAATCACACTCATGACCACCCATACTCATATCCATTCACTCGCACTCACACTAACGTCCACTCACACTCATGACCATCCGTACTCATATCCATTCACTCACACTCACGTCCACTCGCAGTCCAATCCACTCACTCACATTTGTGTCACCCATACATCGATTCACTCGTACTCACACTCACGTCCACTCGCCCTCACAGCCACTCACTCACACTCAGCACTCATGACCACCTATACTCATATCCATTCACTCACACTCACGTCCACTCGCAGTCACATCCACTCACTCACACCTGTGTCACCCATACTTACATCCATTCACTCGCACTCACACTCAGGTCCACTCGCACTCACAACCCCTCACTCACACATGACCACCCATACTCATATCCATTCACTAGCACTCACACTCACGTCCACTCGCACTCACAACCACTCACTCACACTTATGACCACACATACTCGTATCCGTTCACTATCACTCACACTCTCGTCCACTCGCACTCACATCCCCTCACTCTCACACTCATGGCCACCCATACTCATATCCATTCACTAGCACTAACACTCTCGTCCACTCGCACTCACAACCACTCACTCACATTATGACCACCCATACTCGTATCTATTCACTCGCACTCACACTCACGTCCACTCGCAGTCACATCCACTCTCTCTCACACTCATGACCACCCATACTCATATGCATTCATTCGCACTCACACTAACGCCCATTCACACTCACAACCACTCACTACACTCGCACTCACCGAGGTGAGTGTGGGTAAGGCGATATTAGTGCACTAATGAGTGAGCGTGCCGACCTATGCTTACCGATAATCTTTTTGTTTTGGGAAATCAATCTCATGAAACACTCACTCTCCTACATAAAACAGACGAGCATCATTTTTACGACAAGCGTCATGTTCATAACTAGTTAACACCATGTCCCCAAATAATAATGATTAATCCTGGAAACAATTATTTCGCGCACATGGCACCAGCTATTGGCGCACTGTTTTTCTGTTGCCCGCTTTTTCCTGACCACCTACATGGCAGATCAGGGCCTGCAGGCAGAATAGTGCCATCAGCAACACGCTTAAAACATGCCAGAGACAACCTTGAAGTTCATAACTAAAGTGCACTGTTTAAGCAAAAGGTTTCCCACCCCCGCCGAATTTTCCAGCCGCTTTATCGTGAGTGTTCTCAGGAAGATTCAAGGCAACTAGAGAAATTATTTCTTCACAGGCAACCCTTACTAACAGTGAGGTTTTCTTGTGGAGATCATAAGTAAAGAAGCATTTATGTTAGGGATATAGGTGTCCTTGAAAGTGTTGGAAAGCGTGGTCCTTTGATCGCTCCTCGAGCCACACAAAGTGGCAGGACGGAAGAAAAAGGCCGCGAGAAAGGTCCAGCGAATATTCGAGATCCGTTCCCGCTGTTAATCTGCTGCCGACACTCGAACCCGCGCAGAAAAGAACGTCTTTGCCCATTCATGTAAGCTACAGGAGCGATGTACTGAAACTTAAACGCGCATAGTTTTCTGGCAGATTGTGCGGCTTTACATCGCCAGCCCGAAATGAGCGATAAGCGCGTCTTGCTGCCTACAACGCCCTCCCCCACTGTGACAGCCCTCCGAAGGCGCGAAATCGAACGCCGCACATATTACCAGCTTACTACTTATCATCCAAGGGAGGAGGGCGTGGCCAGAGGCCTACGTGCCTACGCCCGCCATTTTATACACTCGCAGCCAAGGGAGCAGGGTACCGGCGCCGGGTACTGCAGCGCCGACGCCCGACTGCGAGCCTGCTCCGGCCGCCGGCGTGGTTGCTTTTGACAAATACAGTAAAACCAATACTCCTATCATATATCTGTCACATCACCTCGTATGACCGCCTGAGCATTTCTTTGTTCTGTTTCTGAACTGAACGCGAGCACAGGACCATGTGCCCAATGACGGACATAGGATGAGGCGAAAAGGGCCCGAGCCAACGTTCGAGCATACACATGAGAACAAGGGAACGGCAGACAAGCGTTACGGCTTTGTCTTCAAGGCACCGGTTCTTGCCCCTGTGACAGTTCCAAATAAAGCGCAAAAATGGGCCGCTTAGCGAAGTTAATGGCTTTGTCCTGTTTAACTTCCCAAAGCGACTCAGGCTGTGAGGGACGACGTAGTAGAGGGCTCCGGGTGAATTCGACCACCTGGGGTTCTTTCACGTGCACTGAAATTGCACAGTACACGAGCCTCTAGTCTTTAGCCTTCATCGAATGCGAACGCCGCGGCTGGGACCGAACCCGCGTCTTTAGGGTCAGCAACCGAGCATCATAATCACTTAGCCATTATACGGCGGGTAACAGTGCTAATTCCTAAACAGGCCGCACTCGCTGAGCGACAACTCCGGTTCTTACTTCCTTCCCTGCTTTCTAGAAGAGGCGATCGCGTAAGGGCGTCCCTTTCACTTCTAGATCAGCAACAGGTGCGAGATCAACCCTCAGGTACACATAACAGCGCGTTACCTATCAAAGCTTGCACTTGTACCTCCGCGATTATAGCAAGAAATCGCCTGGGGTAAGTATAGGTATTTACGGTGCCTTCGCATTTGCGTTCAGTTCATTTTCCACGTCAACAAAAGCTCGATTATTATTCAGCAGCGCGAGTTGCAGAACGGATCGATTTCAATCACACTTACCCTTCTTGCTGCAGCGAATGATGCGTTGGGAAGGCATCGTCCGTGCAAGCCCTTTGAAGAGGCGACACCGACAACACCGCACTTCCATGACGACACTGGCAGCAGTGACGCTTTCGCACAGGAGTTCTTTCTTACACGATTGAAGAGGCGACCTGCCGTGTTTAGCGATGGACAAGCGAACCGCTGGCACGAATACGACGTTGTCCGGAGCCGGTAGTGGCTGGGCACTTCGAATTCCTCGCACGCTTTCACGTACTTCACGGAAATTTCACGACCACAGCTAACACATGGCTTCAGCTGATGCCATAGTTCGACGAGGGAAGCAGGAAGGGTTTCATTAATTAATTTAGATAAGGTCAGCTTCGAATGACGTCACTAATTACTGAGAAAATTACGCCCGAGCACCACTGAAAGGGCGACGCCATGCTTCCCCCACATCGCTAAAGCCCGGTAGGCTTAGGGCAAGTCTCGCCAATTCTCGTCCGCACGGCGAGAAGCAGCGGGGGGGGGGGGGGGGGGGGGGGGGGGTCTTATCTTCAATATCAGTTTGCACGTGTTCCAACTGTCTTGTTTTTTTTTTTTTAGACGGCGGATCGCATTGGTTCACTTCGGTTTTAGGCTCTCGCCCTATCGCGTTCGACTGCTTGGCTTTTTTTTTCTTTCAGTCTGGTGCATGCAAGTGTCACGTCACGTGTTAATCTCGATAGGAGATACGGCAACAGGTATGGTCGGCTATCACCAAAACGTACTCTTGACCGGGTGTCATGGAACGTTACCGTAATATTACAAGAGCCGAGACAGCGGAAGAAAGCACGTTGCGAATATGTTCCGTCCCACGAATTGGCCCTTGCCAGCCCCTGGCGATCGAACAACTCTTTTTCTAGCTTGTCGATCACTTTCAATAAAAAATACACCGAAGGTTGGGTGTCAAGGCGCCAACTATTACTCCTATCGACTATTACTTATCAGGGAGTAATTACTCCCTTGATATGTCCATTTATGTTTTCAGGCTTGTCGATTTCAATTACCCGCTCTGGTGGCTTCATTTCCCTTCTGCCGAAGAGCAAATTTTCTGATCAGGCGTTTAATGCTTTCGCATTGATAGCAAGTTCAGCGACTCCATTAGATAAGTGCGAGCACTGAACGAATGAGCGGCAAAAGGCAGCGGCCGAGGAGTGGACGATAGTGCACTGCTTTCAAGGGTTCTTAAGGATTGTTAGGATTGCATTTACAGCGCTGCCATGCTGTTCTTTTTGTTTGATTTTATTACAGACACCACCACGATCATCATAATCATCAATGTTACGATTGCTGAACAACAAAGGCCTGTCCTACAGACGCCTAATTGGCGCTGCCCTTCGCCAGGTGTCACCGTCCTATACTCGCAAACTTAATCTTATCTAACCACCTAGTTTTCTGCCACCCCCTATGTTCCCCTTCCCTCAAGGGATCTAAGTTCATCTGTCCTCCGCCTTACATAATCTTCTTATATCAATTTCCTCTTCTTTATTTTGCCCAATACAGTCGAACCTGGTTACAACCGAACTGTTTATAACAAAATAATGGATGTAACGAAGGAATGACGATTCCTCAATTTCCTCTTCTTTATTTTGCCCAATACAGTCGAACCTGGTTACAACCGAACTGTTTATAACAAAATAATGGATGTAACGAAGGAATGACGATTCCTCTTGGAAGCTCGGTCAACACTGGCTATAACGAAGCTACGACTATAACGAAGTAATCGCCGGCCCGTTCAGCTTCGTTATAGCGATGTTCAGCCGTGATTTATGGGCTGAACCTCATTCATTTATGACCTCCCTGTAATGTGCTTCTGCTATCGCCAGCACGTTCTCCTTGCGTCCGCACTTCTCGTCTCAGTCTCTTCCAGATTTTTTTTTTGTGTGTGCTTGGTTGGCTCTCCGCGTACCAAAAGTAGGCCAAAAATAGGCCAACGCTGGCTTCCTTACTTACATTCACCTTAACGGCCACATCCAGAACGCGCGACACCACCGGATAGATGGAAATGAAAACGTATGCAAAACCCGAGAATTAGCTAGAACTCGCTATAGACCAAAAGTAGGCACTATATGGCACCATTTTCGCAATGTCAGCATACTGTATACCGAGTAATGAAACAATTCCGTAGGTGTTTGTTTAGTGGAAACTGCGCTCGGTGTAAGTGAACGACAACAAAACAGAGCAGAACGCAAGGATTCTTGCAGTCAGGTAATGCAGTTGAGGGCCCTGTGACAAAGTTCTGGCTTACTTTCGGCGAGGGATACACAAAAGTTTTTGGGCCCACCATTCTTAACCGAGAAAAGGGGTACAACATGCACGATATTCCAATACCAGACACAGTCTGAAACTTAACGTAACCGTGTCTTGGCAAAGAACGCATCAGAAGCAGCCATGCTGACACCTAATAGGCAAGCCAAGAACGAACTAAGTATTTTGCTCTGCGCATTCGAGAAGGCTGCTAAGACGAACTACGAAACCTGTATCATATCAGTGCTGGTGCGTGCCTGTTATCTGCAGCTGCTCATGTGCAACGTGCCCCATTTCCTTCTCTCTTGTCAACCACTTACCTTCTCTCCCCACGGCCCTATAAAAGTACGGACCGCAGTAGACCAGTATTCATTGTTCCATGACTGCGCCGCTCGTCGTTCCGGTCGACAGCCGATGCATCGTGTCAGAAGTGGGATCGCCACCGTCGTCCGAGAGCAGCGGCCGGCAACTACTTCAAGCAGCAAGAATGGATATAGGCGCCTCGCCGAGGTTCGCTGCCGTCTCCTGCAGTGCGCATGCGCAGACCGGTTCTGGCGTACGCCAAGAGCGCCGACGCTGAGCGCGTACGCCCAGAAAGGACCCTTGGAGTTGGGGCCTCATCAAGCAAGAGTTTGAAGTTTTTCTGCAAGCAACGTCGTTCAGCGAAAAGCCAAGATAAAGCTCCGTGAAAACAGCACCCTGCTCAACTTGGCTGATGAGGATGCGTAAGACTTCTTCAGTAATTTCTCTTTTGCTCCAGGGGAAAGCAAATTAAGAGAACTATGAGATGGTGGTCGCCAAGTTTCTAATCGTACTGCGTTGAGCGGCAGAACGACGTGCACGAAAGATGCACCTTTCGCACCCGCGGCCAAGAGCAAGAGGAATCCTTCGCATAGTTTCTGCGGGACCTGAAGAAACAAGCCAGGCGCTGCAACTTCGGCACCACGGTCTACGGCATGGTGAGTGACCAAATCGTTTTTGGTATAAACTCGCTCAAGCTTCGGCAAAAGATGGTAAGAGAAGAAAAGTTGACGCTCGAAAAAGCTGTTCATATATATGGAAGACGGCAGAGACTGCAGCCCGACAAAGCGAAGTTTGGAGCGCAAGAAAAGAGGCGGAAGTGGATGCGGTTACCTCGAGCTGGCCAAAAGTACCGAAACGTCCTCAACGGGATGGCAAGTGTACTCTTTGCGGCCGAGTACACGTTCCCACGCCGTTGCCCAGCGTATGGAAAGACTTATGCCACTCGTGCAGGAAGACTCCTTCGAAGTGCGAATAGTCGCTGTTGGGACTGCCGACGAAAACCGCGACTGCTGCGTCAAGGCGAAGATGGTTAGCGGAGAAGTGGCGTTCAAAGTGGACACTGGCTCGCAAGCAAACATCGTACCCTTGTCGGTGTACTGCAAGTTACGTAGGGCTGCATTGGAACTCTGTGATGCCACAGTAGGTAGTCCGACAGCTTCCTAGACTGTTCAAAGGAGCTGGATAGCTTTAGCAATCATTGAATCATGTTTCTACCATGCCTTATGTATGATCTTCCGCATGATTACTCACCTGTTATTCAGCCGCTTCTGGTTTCAATAAACAGTTGCAAGTACCGCCTGTCTCGTGGCCTCTTCCTCTGTGCTGTCCTTGTCCTGTTTGCCGCTTTATTTCTTTGTAATTCTTAGAGGGTGACCTAAAGGTGGGTTATCACCTTGCGAAATTTTCAGGTAATAAGCGATTACTCAGACTCCTTCGCTTTATGATAAGGTAGTAAATGCTCATTGGCAGCATTACACAAGCGCAGCCATACAGCTCCAGAGGAAAGCTATACAGCTTTCTTCAGAAACTTGGGTAATAAAAATTAATCTTGTTCCGGTATTCGCACCCGGGACCACTGCTTCACCGGAGCAGTCTCTCTACGCAGTGAACTAACCGGGACGGCAAGCAAGTGGTAGGACGCGGGCAAATTGATCAAGAACTCAAAGCGGGAACACGATGAACTCATTCAGATTTTTTGCCGAGTGCAAATGTCACCTATAGGCACCGAAGCATTAAAAGTTACAATCTATTAGGCCCGATAGTGACCGTAGACCTGGACCACGATCGAGTGTGAAACAACTAGGAACGATATTGAATGTGGTGGAGCGCATGTGGCTTGGCAGTTTATCAGTAACCCTCAAAATGAAAAGTGTAAAAATAGCTGTATCGTACTGGTACTCATCTATTGGTGCCGAAATGTGGAGGCTAACAAGAAAGGTTCAACTTAAAATCGGGACAACGCAGCGAACTGTAGAAAGGGAAATATGTGTAACGTTAAGATACAGGAACAGGTGTAGACCGGATGAAGGAACAAACGAGGGTTAATGACATCCTAGTCAAAATCGATAAGAAATGGGCTTGAGTGGCCCCTATAAAATGGCCCCTATTGGCACACGACACAGTTAATTGGAGACAGATGGGTAAGGCCTTTGTTATGAAACGGGCGTAGTCATGCTGATGACGATGGTGATTGCAGTGAGGTTGTCACAATGCCCAATCACTGAAAACCCCAATTTTTCACGGTGAAGAAATTTGAATTTCACTAGCCGACTACGAGGAATCCGCCATGTCATGCGGGAAGCCTCGCGCGCGTTAACGTTTACGGCCTTTCACGCCCTAGCGGCCGCCATGCCGCAACTTCTTACCTCGCTCATCGTGTTTCGTGCTGCATGGTTATGTGCCCGTTCGCCCCTTTTCTTTCCATTCCTACTTCTCGAAGCTCTTTCAATCTTCTTAATTCCTCACCAGCCCACGCCGCCTTCTTTACCCTTTTGTAGCAACCCTCGCCGAGCGCTTCTCTTTGATGAACAAGGTCGTCCAGAAGTTGGCTTTTCCTCGGATCTCAAAAGTCTGGTGGGTCAGCTCGCTGAGGGTATCTCAAAGCGCGGGAAAAAATTCGCGCTATTTCATGCATAGCTTCTTTTCAAATATAGCGCGATGTGCTTTCTGAAACAAATTATTCAAGAGGTGAACTCGCATCACATTTCTGAACATATGGTAATATTGCTTTTGAAAAGAGTCAGTATTGTGACTCATAGCACAGAAGCATGCGGCATGTTGCTGCCAAATCCACAACACTTGACCTGCTACCTTGCTTGAGTGGATATGCGAAGTAAGTGTGTCAAGGCACCAGCAGAGTTTCGTTCGTTACCAGATAATACGTTACAAGAACGACTAAATCAATCACATTCCTATCATTCTATCATTCCTGCTGATGTCCACAAACGCAACACCAAAAAATTGACAGGACGGTTACCATTGGTTAACACGAGATTCAGCGACAGAATATGAGAGTGACCTCACATCTGTATAGCTCTAGGGTGCTCTTCTTAGTTTTCCACACACTGTCGCTTTTAGACTAGGTTTCCTCTCCAGCCTGCCCATGATCCTCTCCTCGGGAGGTGCGTTTCGCAGCTGCTGCCACAGGTGGACCGTGCTACATTCCTGAGTTCTCGCCACGCCCTTCCACCGCTTTCCACGATAACCATGTTCAGGATGTATACACCGCGGTACGCCTTCCTACACTCTCACCATGCCCGCCTCTTCTCGCCATACTCTTTCCACGGCAACCCTCCTCCTTCTAGGGTTGGTTCCCACAGTAACAATGTACCAGTTGCACATTCTCACGCTCTCCTCCTCCTTGGAGATTTCTCTGCTTCCGCCATACGCTCCTCCTTCTATGGTAACCATCTTCCGGACAGTTACCACACCCACCTGTTACACGCCTTCGTATGCTCTCGCTATAAAACCTCCTTCCATGGCAACTCTCCTCGCGGCCGGCCGCCTCGGCGAAAATCTTTCCCAGCCCAACTGGTTTATGGTACAATTCCCAGTTAGTTCCAGTTGGAACCAACTGGGACCCATTTGGTTCCAACTGGAACCAACTGTAAATTGTTCCATAAACTATTTGGGCTGGGAAAGATTTTCACCAGGCGTGCGCCCTTCCAGCGTAACCACCCTTCGGATGGTTTCCATGGCAACCGCCGACCAGTTGCACCTTCTTAAGCTCTCGCCTTGCCCTCCACTTTCCACGGTAACCACCAACCGGTTACGCATTTCTCCACTCATGTCACAACTTCCTCCTTGCACGGTAACCACCCTCCGAGTGTTTCCGATGGCAACACACCCACTGGTTATGCCGACGACTACGACACTAATACAACGTGAAACCCAGGTTATAACAGCTCTCGCCGTAAAAGAGTGCAGCTTACGTCGCACAGCTCTGTGAAAAATGCCAAAACCAGTGATTTTTCGTGGAATCACCGGTAACTAGGTGCCTTACCTATTACAGTGCATGATACTGCTACTGTTGTAAACCTCCCCACCCCACCCAGTCATATAAAATGACCCACCTGTACTGGCATTGCATTTGTCACTTCCACTTGGTTCCAACTGGAACCAGCTGGAAATTGTTCCATAAACCAGTTAGGCTGGGAAAGATTTTCACCAGGATTCTGCCCCTTGCATCACCTGCACTCTGATATACTTTGAATGGTTCACATCGTTTCTTCAGTTTGAGGAAGGAGTAAGTGTAATTAGTATGGCATCTGCACATAATGTGATGCAACAAGCACACCACTGCACTTTCAATTACAACAATATTTGTGCAGGAATTCAGAATTCCTCTCAAGCTGCCACATAGACTGCTTGTTTGCAAAAACCAGAGAATGAGAAGCACCTGTTATGAAATATTTTTAATTAGTAACACAATAAATTATGGTATTTTCTTTTAAACAAATGCACTTTCTTCAAGAAACCAGTGGTCCAACAAAAGAAACATGTTCATGCATGAGTTTGTGTTCACAGCTGTGACAAAACACGCACGTAACCTTAACATTCACAAATGTCCACGTATGTGGGGAAAGGCTTATTGATAAGCACATTTGTTACAACCATCTGAATGCAGAACCATCACAGTGTTGTTTTTTAATGCTGCGATTGAGACGACTAGGGCGTTTTTCAAACAACACCAAACGATGGGCAACACTGAGACATAATTCACAAAAGGAAAGCTCTGGAACAGCTGTTTCAGTAATAACTTCCCTGCTCTGCCAGTACAAACTTCCACTTCAAGGACGGTGGTGACTGATGAAAGATCGCGCACAGAAGAATGCAGAGCAAAAAAGAAATATACAAACATTGAACTGGTGGCTATTTTGTTAGCCTGGCACATTGTGAGCAAGACATGAAAGTAGAAGGTCTTTGTTTTGCCTGAGTGTCTTGCTTGGTGAAATTCGTTGAAAAAAAAAAAAAAAAGAAAGAAAAACCTAGGAACTGTCATTGGCAGAAGTGTCACATCAAGGTCACAAAGTCACAGTGGCGTGAGGGCACATTCCCTCGCACACAGAAGGAGGGCAGCATTTGCAGCTATTGAGCATCCACAAAGCAAAAGCGTCGCTTTGCAGCCACGGAACACCTTCGGTGAAACACGTGCCGTGTATTGCCACCTGGCAACGGTGCCAGCCAGTCCCGGTGTCACCAAGGGGTCTGAACGCATTTCACACCTAGCACAATACAAAAATGGGCGCGGCACGTCCAGCTCACTGGAAAACACTGCTGTTGAAAAAAGGATTAAAGCGTCAGCTATGTACAGGCTATCACGCACAGGCACACACACACACGCAAGCACACACGCTGTTGTTGGAATCGTGAAGCGTCCCGAGCTGCCACTTTGCGCTTATTGGTGGCGTGGAGTCCCATCTTGGCTCCATTTCTTGCTGTTTTGGCTGTTTTGTGCAAAGCCTCCCGCACGATGGCGCAGTTGGGGGCAGGCATGGGAGGTAGCCAATATCGCCAAGCTCTCCAAGTATTGCTTGAGGCGCACGTGTGCGCGTTACACGAGCCGTCAGCAGTCCGTACTGAGGTGCGCTGACGGCTGGCAGGGGTGCTTGGCTGCGGGGAGCGGCCTGCCATCGGCCACCACAGCCGACTGCAGCCTGCATTTGACGCGGTCACCTTCGAAGACCGCCATTACGAGCGCCGGATCGGCAGAGGCGAGGTCCATGGCCGCGGGGTCCGCGCCTGGCATCATCGTCCGCTGCTGGTGGAACGCGTGCCGGATGAGCGGCCTCCGGTCGCAGCCCAGGCTTGAGCCGGACTGGTGGCTGCTGGCGTCCGAGCGGCTTCGCGAGTGGCACTCTTCGTCGAGACCCCGGCCCAGCCCGAGCACGTTGAAGCTCGGCGTCATCGGAGGCTCGTCCTGGTCGATGGTCTCGTAAATGTGGTCCAGGTACACGCCGGCGTCCGAGCCGCGGTAGTGGCCGTACGGCGGCGGGTGCGGCTCGCTGCCGTCGCAATCCGCCATGGAGCCGAACTCGCCGCCGCCAAGCTCGTCGCAGTCGCTCTGCCGCGGAAGCACCAGAATGGCGTCGCGCGCCCGAGGAGTGGTGCGCGAGTTAAGGACTTGGCACATCGGCATTCTTGTAGATGGGCGATCTGCGCAGATTCAAAGAGTGGCACATTATGGCAGAGCACTCTGGCTACAAGCGGGCGCAATGTTTAAAGAAGTTTCCCTCTGTCAATCATAAAGCATTGCTACCTGCTCGGCAAAGAAAGGGGAAAATGAACAAGACCATGAACATGGCACAGAAAAAAGATCATGGCCCATGTCACAAAGTATCAATGCATTTAATACATCGCATTTCTGAGTACACACAGCTTCTTGCTCTCAGTCTGTCTCATATTATGTTGAAAGCATGTGCAACTATGACTTTATCTTAAAGATAGTGCAAAGACAGCACCATGAAGACCTCATGATAGACAAGTTTCACACATGAATTAGCTTGTTCTTGTCTGTGACATTTATGTTATAGCACTATGCTAGTGATTGTATCATGCATTCCTACAAGCTTTAAAATTCAAATTATGCAAAAGTCACAGGCTACTGGAGAAGTTAAACTCGGTTTCCTGAATGATGCTACACACTGCCCTTGATGCAAAGCTAGGTTCAGGGTAATGTGGACTTCGTAAAAGGAATGAGTGGAGCAAGCTCATGGTTTTCAGTAATATTAAACGTTGGGCCAGTTGGTATTGATCGATTAGGAAAGAGCATGCACAACAAAGACAAGGCACAAAAGGATAAACCAGAATAAAACAGCTCACATTTGATCCTGTTCCATCCTTTTGTGTTTAGTCTTTTTTGTACATGCTGTTTCACAATGAGGGCCAAACATCGCAGCAATCGTACAAAATCAAAAGGGCAGACGAATTCCAAAGTATTAACATACCTAGTGTAGTTGACCTCATTGAGGATGATTGTGTGACAACGGAGTCCAGGTTCTTCGGCGGGCACCAAAATTGATTGCCAAGCTGCACGGAGAAACGAAAAGGTGACAGTGAACTTCAAGTACAAAAACCATGATTGAACAAGGCAAGGCTGAAGACTGCACAACAGCCTCCAGCGACACAATCAACACTCCTATCCACCCTGGTGGTGCTAAATGTGCATTCACAGTAATGTCTATTTAAACACACAGTGCTCATAATAGTGAGCAATTAGCAATGCAAAATTGTAGCTTAGCGCTTTTGGTACAACCCTCGTAGAGGAACAAACATGCAGATCAACGAGAAACCGCTTCAGAGTATAAAATTGCTTCATATTGTACCAAAACACCAAACCTCACTTCACAGAGGTCTTATGCAGTTAGTATATTTTACTTATAAAAAAACATGCAAAAAGAGAACGAAGAGGTATGTTAGCTACAGGCACCTCAAGCCTTCAACACCAAAGAGGAGTGAATACTACAAGTTAGTTCAGCTACAGGCAAGATAATGCACAGCTACAGCCCAAAGAGTACTACATTCTACAGAAATGTGAGAAGATGGCAACAAGCACGCTCGCGGCAGCGATTTATCCAGTGAAGGCCCAGAGATGCAAGCCAAAAAATACTGTGTTCTGTGAGCTTTCGTTTTTCTTTTTCGCGACATATTGGAAAGCTGAGCAACTTCATCAATGATCATTTCGGCTATTAATGCTGCAGCAAGATGCGACAAATAGAAGAATGGAATAGATGACATTGCTGGCTCTCAACTGAAACACTTATCGGAAATGCAAGTGACATATACCTGAACACTAGTTTTAAAACGTTCATGAAAAAATAATGGAAGACAATAAACAACAGAAAAGAAATTGCAAACATTTATGCTATGCTGTGCACGTGAGGACCTTGTGATAGCAGTGACACCGTGCTAGGTCTGTGATGTTGAAGCTTTTTATTGACATCCGCTCTGTCCACACCACGCTCTCTCTATCCCGACAGTCTCCCTTCCCGCACCTTGTAGCATTCTAGCTGTAAACCATCGCCCTCCCATGCGCAGCTTTGTATTACATCTCACCATGTAGCACCGCAGTTGATGTGGCACTCCCTCTTGCTGCACTGCACCACACCCAACAGATTCCTGACCCTCTGAGCTGCGCCTCTACAGTGCAGTGATTCCCTCTCATTCTCACCGTTCTACATTTCAGATTTCATCCCCTGCTGTGAATATACCTGCTATTTCCTTTCCCATGCCATAGCATTCGCAGTGTACAGAATGTATCACATTATCGCCCAGACCCAAGACCAATTAGTGACCCATAGGTCGCATAACTGATTGAGGACATCTACGACGTCACGGATACAGGGGTCAGTGAGAATAACAGCTATCGCTGAAAAAAAAAAAAAAGTGACCTACACCTAAAAAATAAACCCTTCCCGCATGAACAAGGCCACAGTCCATGTGCTTTTAATCCTTCAGTGGTCAGTTATATGCTTCCAACAATGATACAGGCCATATTATTCCTTAGTCCCTAGCCTTCTTTGCACTTCATGCTTCGCCAGATACAGTGCTCATGCCAGCAGTAGCAGGCACGAAAGAAGAAGGCTGGGCATGCAGCAGGCGGAAGGCTTCCCCCCCAATCACCAACATTACTACCTGCTGCGGCCGGCGACAGTGTGCTGTCAGAGGAGCGGAACGGAGGGGTGGTACGCACACTGTGGGGCAGTCCGCCGCAGGACGGGGCCGAGTGGGCCGTGCCATTGGAATGCGCGAACGAGGGCCGCTCCGAGGCACACTTCTCACGCCGCAGGCATGATGGCAGCCACGAGCAGTGCCGCAGAATCTGCTTGTACTCCTTGCGGACCTGTTGGCAACGCAATGCAAAAGACCACTTAGAAACCGGAGCCTTGGGCCTCTGTGAGAAGTAAAATCTTCAAAAGACTGACACTTGTTGGATATAGCAGGCCAAGAAATGTTGCATTTATTGCAAGTAAGGCCTTTCGCAAGAAATCGAGTCACACACAGCAGTTAGCTCTGTCTCCTTGGCTCCCAAACGCATCATCCTTGTGTAATTTTGTGTAAGGCTGGATTAAGAAACTAAGCTCAGTTACATCGTGCTACTGGTAGAAAGGTAGAAAGTGATAAAAAAGGTCACTTACAGAGCAATCTACACCACAAGAAAGAATGCAGAGAAAGTAAGGAGAGGAAAGCTGACTACAAATTTCATTTGCTACCATAAACTTGGAGAGGGTGATAAAGTGGGAAAGCATAGGAACGAGACAGAGAAAGGCATGGTTAAAGTGTACGCATACTCACAAAATGAACAATTCCCAATTACAACAAGAAAACTGTTTGAAATGTGCTAAATTGGTTTGCTTGAAATTTGAAAACTGTGCGCTGCGGATGATATAATTAGGTAATTCAGTCGAGTGCTATCAGATTCAGATTTACAACATTCCAGAAATAATTTTTCCTACGAACAGCCCAGGACTGGAACAACCTTCCCGCCCACACGCCTTGTTAACAGACCTTCATCAATTCAAGACTGCCATTAAAAATCTTCCATAAAATCACGTGTATTGTCGTACTCCCCGCCCACCCCTCATGTAATACCCCCTAAAGGGGCCTTTGAGGTATCAATAAAAAAATAAATAAAGTTGTTTCTCAAGGAATGCTTGTGCTCACATCTTGGCAACAAATCAAACTTTATAGTTCTGATATAAATGTACATCGCTTTGAGCACCAAACAATAGGTGGAAGCAGCAGTCACCTTATCATTCCTTAGGCAGTGGAATACGAAGATGAAGAGCCCCTGTAGGCTGTTCAGGAATGTGAAGAGGTACGCCATCACCACTGACTCGGCGTTCAGGTAGAGCAGCCCAAAGCCCCACGTCAGGCCAAGCAACACGACGAGCACTGCGGCACTGCGAATCCAGACCCTGAAAAGATGGCAGAATTGAATTTAGAAGGCAGCCGGCAACTTTCTTCACATACTGCAACAGCTCCCGTGGCATTTGGCGTCCCTCATAGCCTGAGTCGCTTTGGGACGTTAAACCCCAATAAACATTTAAACAGTGCGCGGATTCAAAGTAATGAGGTCACCCACGGATGCCTGATGCGCCCCTTTTGGAGCACACGACAACTAATAAAATAGTTGTCGTCCGCTCCGACAGGGGGCGTAAGGCGTCCGTGGGTGACCACATTACATACCTCATTACTGCGAACAGAGCCATGGATACAACCGAACTCATCGAAGCAGAGAGAGAGTCGTGCTAAAGAAGCAGTTAAAGTGTGTAGTTGTAATGTGTAGTCAAATAAAGCACTAGTACAGCACTAGTAAAGTACTAGCCTCGCAGTCAATGCCAAACAGTGTGCCATGAAAGGCTTTCGCCTTGCAGCACTTTAGGGAGCCAAAGTGCCCCCTGAATTTTTTAAGTCTCTGTGGAAATAGAAAACAAAACAACAATGTAAGCTATTTTATTACAGAATGAGCGCATTTTAATGTTCGTACACTTCTTATCTTTACTGCACCAGAAACAATGAGCACAAGTCTGAACACTAGTGTGCGCTTTGCTCTGCGGAATGTGATGCTAGAATTCAGATTGCAAGAGAGCATGCTGAAGAGCAACGTTTCAGCCAGCGGAAACGAAACCAGAGGAGTCAACCTCTGTAGCAAAATGCAAATGTGTAGTCGCCCACCTGATGTTTGCCATCTTGGATTGCTCCTTATTCTTCACTGAGCTGGCAAGGCTGGAGTGGCGACACATCATGTAGACAGCAATGCTGAGGAACACTAGATTGGCCTGCACAAGAAAGGGTCCGCAAAGAAATAATATGTTGGTACAAGTGTAGACAAAAAAAAACCTACAGTTACAGAAGCAGTTTCACTGGGGAGAAACACCACGCTTTCTGAATAGTGAGTAAAAGCCCAATTAGACACCCTCAGCAAGTCGTTCTGTGTTTCACAATGAAAACCAATAAGCCAGTCAAGTACTGCATCAATCGTATGCTATTCTATAACACATCTGACATAGAATGGATGTACAAAATGGTGGCTGAAATGAAGACAATGTAAAGTTATAAGTGCACACACACAGAAGGGCAAGGCATGGGGCAGGGAGAGGGGCGAAATTCTTTCTTCCCATTTTTCTCCTGCCGTCTGAAAAACATGAACTAGAAGGTTATCTTGATGACATGATCACAGTCGATACAAATTCATAAAATTCCCTGGCTGGAGTGCACTGTGTCCAAAGTGCAGAATTTCAGGCACTAGGACAATACAAACGTGCAAGTATGACTACACTCTCGTGCACTAAGAACTATCCGTGCATCACCGATGTCGTGATCGCCATTCGCGCAGTATGTACCGCGAGCAGCGAGCGGTGGCTTGCGGCCATCAATAAATTCCGTGAGTTCTAAGCAGATCTGCGTGAATGCATTTTCTGGGCTTCTGCATGCAAATACAAATTTCAGATGACACGAATATTTTTCGCGACCCCTTGACAATCATATCATTGACAATCTGCTGTATCATGAACTGTCCTTTCACCCACCTCCCTCTTCCTGCAGAGAGTCCTGCACACACCTTTGGTATATATAGTAATGATAGCTGAGGAACTAATATTAAAGGTGCAGTGAAGAGGAATCTGAACTCGTCTTTTTGCCGCGGAAACTCAATCTACACTTTCCGAGCATTCTTAGAAACTTCGATTTATAGCCCCATGTGGCCGATTTCCCTAATTAAATCGAATTAAAGTCCGGCTCCTGCCTTTTTTTTTTTAATTCTCCCCATACAGTGGGCGGAGTCGACCAACATGTGGAGCGCCTTTCACCCAGTCCTGTGGCGGCTTGCTGCTCTGCCATCGGCGGAGTAATCCGTAGTAATCCCTAGAAGGAAATAGTCCACGTGTATTTTTATTTCTGCGGGCTTATCTTGCGGCTATATTATCTGCGAATGAAACTATTTATTCAAGGAAACCTAAAAAACAAAATAAAGCGAAAGCAAAGCCTCCACGGAGCTGGCTGACAGGCACTCCACGCGTTGGTCGACTCCGCCCACCGTATGGGGAGAATTCAAAAAATAAAGGCGAGAGCCGGACTTTAATCCGATTTAATTAGGGAAACCGGCCACACAGGGCAATGAGTCGAAGTTTCTAAGAATGCTCGGAACAAATTCCCGCAGCAAAAAGACGAGTTCAGATTCCTCTTCACTGCACCTTTAAAAACAAAAGCTCAGGTGAGGCCAGTGACACATACCAGCAGTATGGCAACCACAGGTCCAACAAAGCTCAGGATGAAGTAGTTGTCGGCACGCAGCCAGCAGTGCCGCGACGTGCCGTAGCTGGTTGGGTCGATGCCTGCGGCCACGGTGACGACCACGGCAGGTGCCCCGTACGCGAGTGCGTAGTACCAGCCGAGACGCGACTTCTCCGAGTCGAAAACCTCGATGAGCATGACGTAGAGCTGGAACCCCTCGAGGAACATCCACAAGAAGGCAGCCAGGAAGAAGTAGTGGAGCAGGCCGGCCACCACGCCGCACAGGGCGCGCTGTGTCGTCTGGGCAATGCCAGCCACGAAGATGATCTCCGCTATGAGCAGGCACATGCAGAGGTTCTTGTGGATCACTGTGCGCTCACTCTCCAGGCTTCTGCAATGTGGACGTGCAGGAAGTGTGCGCTTAGCATCGGTAATTATTCAGCAAGAATAAAAGTCGCTTGTTGTATTCTTTTCTTGCCAGAAGTGGCTTTATGGTGGCTCTGACAAATCCCAGTGTGCACCCACTAGCTATGAATGCTAATAAGATGGAGTAGCCGAAAAAAGTTGCCAGCGTATCACAACAAGAACGGTTAAGCAAGGCTCATGTCTAGTGTACAGTCGGGGACAAAAGTCTCCGGACCACGTGTTCCTCTGACGCAGCCGATAGCTTTGATATTAGTTGGCGGCTGAAGACCACACTTCTGGAGATAAAAGTTAAATTTGTGTTCTTTCATCTCCACAAGTGCGCTCTCCAGCCGCTGTCTGATAGTAGAGCTATAAGCTTGGTTTGAGGAACACGTGGTCCGGAGACTTTTGTCCCCGACTGTACAACATGAAAGAGCACAGCAGAGTAGTCAGTTTTCTTAGGCCAACTGAAAACTGAGCCACTGGGCACAAAGCTATATCCCTTCTTTCCTGTGCTCACAGTTTTAAACATTAATGGCAGAGGGCAGATGACAAAACTTGCCCTTATTCCCTTGAAGTTGATCATTTTACTAAATCCGTACTGAGTTAATGTGCCAAAATTATTTTTGCCTGCTCAATCAGTAGTTTTCATGGTAACGATGTAATAAGTCACTTACTGAAGAAAAAAGAAGCTTACAAAACTGAATATCTGACTTGAATACAGAAGATGAGAGCAACTAATCTTCGACTGGATGAATACAAAACTGTCACCAAGTGACCTCATAACAACCGCCTGCTTTAATCCCTTGCACCACATTTTGAGCTCCGGGAAAAGTTAAGTCGTTCCTCAAAGAGCGTGAATGAAAAACACACAAAGGAAAGTCTGCTGACCTGAGGACCTGGAATGTGATGAAGGTCAGGATGAGGCAGACAATGGATACAAAGCAGCCAACGTAGGTTATCACTTGCAGGGCCACTTCGTTTGTGTACGAGAGCTGCATAAGAAATAAGGCAAGCAGAAAATGAGAACAAACCAACAAAAGACAGCAGTTGAGGGCAGTAGCTGACAGTAACAGGCTAAGAAGACTGGTTACATCAGCTAGATATTGCAACTAGTTCTTGCAACTAACATATCTGGCCAAGAAAGACACTTAGGCAAAGCAAGCAACTAAGTCGGTGAATATCTAAACTTAACTACACAGGTATTGCTTTCTTTGTTAGCACTCCACATTTTAAATCGTCCCTGGAAAACATAAATGCTTGCAAGATGCTCCGAACACTGACAAGTGAGTATTCTATGCACCGAGGCGAATTAGGTGCGAGGCACACTGCTTTCAGAATGCTCCACTGCTATTAAAAAACGCCGGCTTTGTAAAACATGCACAAAGGGTACGTGGCGCAGAGGACACAAGGCGAACACATGCTTGCTAATGAATCATGGGAAGCCATACTTTGAGAAGGGTGTAAAAAGCTTACTGTATCTGTGTTTCCACATGACTGCACTACAGCATAATAACATTAAAAAGATTAAGGAGCGTTCAAGACCCTACTGTTCCTTAAATAACCTAGACAGCCAAATGAATTGTTACAAAGCATATCATTAGTATAAGGTGTCGTCATTGGCATAATTGAGATATAAAATGTTAATCCACAGAGTGAATAACTTACCTGAACAGCTCTGACATCCATGAGGACAGCAAAGTTTGTGAGGTGGTCACATGCGCAGACTGTGTGCGTCTGGTTACTGGCTTCAACCCAACATCCCCGCTCAGACCAATCCCTAGAACGAATAAAAGCGAGGCTAGTTACAGTGATGAATCAGCAGTGCAACAATACCCTCCATGCAACCCTTGAGTTAAATGCAGAAGATTAATAAACGGAAAGATTTGTTGGCCAACAATATGGTGTCGCAGATGCTTTCCTGCACAACAGCGTTATGTTCAAAACTATATCTCTTCCACACCACGCTGCCATAAAACGGTATAGGCTAGTACTGGAACTAGTACCATTATTACTGAATGATCCTTTGTGTAGTCTTTCCTGTAGTCACCACAGAACAATCCACCTTTGTGAGGCAGGTCTAATCATGCTCCTGAAACATGAGGCCTACATGAAAAAAAAAAAAAAGTTGAACAGAACGCACCGCCAGAGTTTGAATGACCTTTAGCTTACCTCTTGCTGAAGTCCCAGAAAACACATTGTGGGTCACTGACATTTTCCTCCTAAAGAAATAGAAAGAAGAGACAAAAAATATCAAACAACAAGTCACATGACATAAAGTGAAGTTCATGCTTTTGGAAATACTGCGATTTTTGTTTAGCAGTGAGAACACGTTGGCAAATGAAAATTAAAGCCTGAATGAATGCCAGAACTCCCTATAAAATACTAATGCGTACTCATCTCAAGCATGTGAGGAATTCAGATATAAATTTGACCAAACTGAAATCAAAGCCTGAATGAATGCCAGAACTGCCTAGAAAATACTAATGCGTACTCATCTCAATCAGTGATCGCCATGCACAAGTGAGAAATTCAGATATAAATTTGACCAAACTGAGCTTGAAAACAGTACCTGATTGTGCTTAAGCGTGACTAGCACTGGCTGGGAGAGGCCCAGAACCCTGCGCCTTCCGAGGGCGGCCGCCACCACCCGAGAGTTGACCAGGCGCATCGTGCTGTTTGGGGTGGATTCAGCAATGTTGGGGTTGGAGGCCGCCAGGATGGCTTCCATTTTGCGGTACGAGAAGAAGGCGACCTTCACCACTCCTGCAAGATACAGTGCGCAAGCAAGAGTATGTCGTCACACTCCCACTGCTTGAGCGTGCAAAGTTTAACAATCTTTCACATTCATCTGACCCTGCTTACATATTTGCACTTCTTTTCGTGATCAGTTTTGCACTCTAGTAGCATCTGTGTATCATAGCATTATAGTAGACTCATTAATTGCAACTCACTGGGTTTGCACACCAAGTGAATTCGTAATAATGCTTTGGTCTCATGAAAATCAGGCAATTAGAAAGGTTCTCCTTAATTTGAACTCTGCAAATTTAAACAAATTTTTGGTTCCCTGCGGATTCAAATAATCAAGACAACTGTAGGTGCTTCCAAACTTGTAATCCTTTATGTCTGAATAATGCTTGAAAACTGGATTTCTGTTTTCATCTTTTGCAAAGAAAGATACCTTGTGCCATGATGCTCTTTGGCCAAAGGTGTGCCATTAAAATTCAACATATCGTCATCAGCTCATGCGAATACGAACAGGAAAAAAATGCAATGTCATTGCCTGCCTACCGTTTCTGGCACTTTCCAGAAGCGTCTTGTAAGGAAGGTAGATGGAGTCTCCTGAATCCGACCAAGATGTTCCCCGGGTCACAGAAGGGTCAGGAAATGACATGTCCGTGACACTCTGGATGTTCAAAACTCTAACTGCGACCACTGAAGGCAAAACAAGAAAAAAGCAGCTATGAGTATTCACGACATAGGAACACCAATTTCAAAATGAATGACGAACATTCTATTTTATTTAAGCTGCACTATCTAGGGCATCCTACATTCAAGAAGCGCACAGAATGCTCAACAAGAATAACCTTCACTACTCTTCAATTTGCCCAAGCTGGGCATTATTCAGGCTATGAAAAACAAGAGTCCCTCTGCTCCTATAGAAGGTTTGTTGTTGTCACGTCACGTCTAGCTGGCACTTTATTTTTCAAGGTAGGCATATTCTAAGCAAAGTTCATTACTTAAAAAAAAAAATGTTAGAATGTAGATGCTAGTACTGAAAAGCTGTTCCTATAATCGTTGATCACTGCAGATTTCACGTCATCAAAACTACTTGCTTGAAGTCCAGCTGAGCAGGATATTTCTGTAAGCCAACTATCAAGGGAGTTTCAAAGAAAGCTACTGCTATATAGGATAACAATGCAGTATCAATGTCTGTGAAAATTGTTCAGTTATTAGTACTGCATGGTTTCTGTGCCTCCTTCTGTAGTCCGATGCTGTTACAGGTCGTTGGGTCAACACTGAAACACAACCCTTATTATGGCAGTTGGTTTGCAAAACTTTCATGCCACTGTTTTTTTAAGCTACCAGCTGCCTGCAGAGTGATGTGAAATATTTTGCTGACTTTTATTGAGGAATATCTTGATATATGATTATGGAACTACCCTCTTCAAAGGCATAATAAATTCGGATGCATTTCTTCTTCTTCTTTAAAGCTAATAAAAGCTCCACAGCCATGTTCAACAAGCTCAAAACTTACGATACTGCTTACGCTTTTAAGCAATGGCTCATCTTGAGTTGTCAGTAGGCAGCTTGGAGGTGGAGTTCCGATCTGCTGTAGTCACACCATTATTTTTCAAAGTAGGTATATTCTAAGCAAAGTTCATTGTTTAAAAAAAATGTTAGAATGCAGCAGCTGGTACCGAACAGCTGCACCTTAAAAGTGCCAGAAGAAACATCCCACTTTGCCGTAAAGCCCAAAAATATGTTCTGGTCATTATTCATTTCAAGTCTTCAAGCATACTATTCTATGCTGACCCTTAGTGTCGAGCTTTGTTTCCCCAACTCTAATCAAAATGAACCAAATGAATTTCGGAGGAATGGGTACTCACTGATGTTGCTCTGGACACGACTGTAGTTCATGTTGGTGCTGTGGCTCTTCACCATGAGCATCGCATTGCGCTCCAGCCCCTCGAGAAGAGAAGATGCTGCTGCTCGCTGTTCCATGGGCGGAAGGTCACCCCAGGCACTTCGCTGGTGATCTTCCAGCAGGTTGCTGCTGAAGTCTACGACCGACTGTAAGCCAACACGGTCCCACATTAGCAGCATGCGGCTGTTTACGACTCAGCGGTACGATATCCTTGTGATCAGTACTCGTAAACAATGCTACCTCATGAATTTTTTTCCTTAAGAAAGCAAGTCACGTCGTTTTCATTACAGAACAAAAATTATGTAAGAACTAGATCACTATCAGCTGTTTCTACCACAAGCAAGAAGAACGTGTCAACCTACGTAGTGATCACCAATTATGAGTTAGCCACCGCAGCAATCAGAGAAAGGCTAAACTAAAGATGCAAACTGCTAGTTATACAGAAAAACCATGGCAGAAACAAAGCACTAAAGCTCAGAAGAACTGTTGACGGGGGCCACTCACGTTCATGAGCTCCTCAACAACTTGCTGCCGCTGGTAGCTGTCCGAGGCCTGGTCCAACTTGTCTTCCATCTTGGACAACAGCTGCTGCACAATGCTGGTAGTGTGCAGGAGGTCTCCCCCGTACAGCGACTTCACACGTGTCTTCTGCGAGAGCTCGCTGCCCAAGTTGACCACGGAGGCCCCACCCTGGATCTGCGGAGTGGAAAGCACCAAGACTTAATCCAACTTTGGTACAGAGCACTTGACATGCGAGCGAGGTAAAAAAAAAGAAGTAAAAATGGGAACAGCAGACAACTGGGTACCTACAGGTGAAGTTATCAAAAGGATCACGTTGTTTAATAAGGGGGGACACTGGTCTTGAAAAGAAAATTTTATTAATTTAGTTATAGTTATGAAATTTTCAAGGCACATGTATTTTTGTGCGCTGATTCTAGATATGTCATTTAATTTCATGTAAAACAATCCCTTGAGCAATTATGCACTTTTTATGCAAGTATTTTGCGCAGAGTTTTGAAGAAAATTTGCTGCAGGAAACTCGCTGAAATGCATGCCATTGGGTTCTGTTGACACCAAGGAATACAATAAGGGTAAAATTATCATCCTGGCTCTCATAGAACTTGAGAAATAGGGTACTGAAGCTGCCACTTCAGGAACATTTTCCTTCACATTTCTGAAGCGACAACTTCCTAACTCTATAACTTAAGTTCTATGATAGGCAGGAAGACAATTTCACCCTTATTGTATTCCTTGGCATCAAGAGAACCCAATGGCACACATTTCAGCGAGTTTCCCGCAGCAAATTTTCTTCAAAACTCTCCGCAAAATACTAGCATAAAAAGTGCATAACTGCTCAAAGAATTGTTTTACATGAAATTAAATGACATTTTTAGAATCAGCACACAAAAATACATATTCCCTGAAGATTTCGTAACTGTGACTTCATTAATAAAATTTTTTTTTTCAAGACCAGTGTCATGGTCATGGACATGGTCATGTGTACAAAGTTTAATATGAACCATTAATCAATCGGTCACATCCCTCTGTACGGCAGTGCACGTTAAAGAACCCCAGGTGGTCGAAATTTCCGGAGCCCTCCACTACGGCGTCTCTCAAAGCCTCAGTCGCTTTGGGACGTTAAACCCCAATAAACCAATAAACCAAACCGATGGGACCAATGGTATACCAATAGGTTACGTGGCCCATCGGCCACAAGTGACCCAGAGGGCTTTGTGATGGTAACATGATGACTACATGTACTGCAGGTACAGTAGCCATAGTATGCATGCAGAAAGCCTGGATGTGCAACAGCAACACAAATACGCCGCCTAATAATTGTATACACCGATTAGCATCTGACAACAGCATCCAGAGAATTTTCATAACACACGGCAGACACAAGCCACATGAAACTTGTGATGTGTGCTACAAACGTTCACAATTTTTTTTTATTCATTAACACAGCGACCGTACACATTTTAGAGACAACCTGTCTACAAAGCCAATGTAGTGCCTTGATATTCAGTACGGAACACAAATTTATAATTTGAAACAGGACTTGAAAGCAGGTATCGTTTCGCAGGGTCTTCCAAATACTATTATTCAACTTCGCAAGAAAAAACATCATTTTCTTTTCTCCACAGACCACACTGTAGTTTGCCAATATTTGTGAAGCCTTTTTGTGATTGTTGCGCTATTAGTTCTACATTAAGTCGTCATTCCTCAGGTAACAGCTGCTCTTTCTGATAAAGGTAAAGATTAGATATGAGGTATGCACTCTCTTCTTATACATGATGCTTCCATACTGTGCACTGCCCAATGAAGAGACTGACAGGGGCACAGAATTAAAAAGAACCAGCACTAGTCCTGTTCATTTCTGTGTCCTCAACTTTCTTCTGAAGCCATTTCATTTCTGTGATGTCGTGCCAACTTGACAAGCAATCAGTGCTTTCAGAGAAACTTGTCTAAACACACGTCCGCAATCAGACTGGCAGATAAGAAAAGGCCAAGTAATGACCTCAAGGTTCTCACCCTTCGCTCTAGGTCACTGACCCAGAAAGAATTGCATCCACTAAGGTCAGGCCGGTCAGATAACCACTTCACAGGGTTCACACCACACTGCCACCGGGCATCACCTGGAGGAAGAAAAAACAAACACAGGAAGAGTTTAATGTTTCCACACTGACATTTCGCAGCATGTTATATATGCTCCGGTGACTTTTGATTCTCTCTGTGACCCATCTATTGATTTTTGTTCACCCTAGGTAACCTTAGCACCCTTAGAAAACACTCTTGCCTCAAATATGGTCTGCAAACAAATTCACAAAGAACACAGCATACCACCAAAAGTTGTACAGGGATGCAAACTTCAACAGTTGGGAAGGGTGAAAATACTGAGACAGGACATCACGGTGCACTTATTACGCAACTCTCATTTTTAGCTGCAGCTGAATAGCTAGTTATCCAGTGAATTCTTTATTTCACTATTGTCATCACTAAGTGAAGCCCACATCTTTCAATACTGTGGCAAAACAACTAACTGAACCATGTTGAGTTATAATTAATAGTAGGTAGGTCTACTGTGCACAGTTTGAAATTCACACCTGATAGTTAAGCTTTAACATGTGCAGTCCATTTGGTGCTATCCATTCATTATATTCACCACCAAATTCATAAAATGAGTGTCATACTAGTGCCAGCCTTTATATATTGGCCATTTGGCGTTTCATTTTATTCAATATCGATCAGTTGGAATGGACTAGATTCAAAGTAAGTTACAACTTGCAGGGCATTTAATCAAATTATACACAATGGTGCTTGAATAAGGGTACACCTGGCTAGATAACTAACTCCGAAAGTAGCGCTCTGGTACTATCACAGCATTCAAATTTAGAAAATCTGTGCCGAATAAAATGAAACACCTCCATATAAATGACTAAATGAACACAAGGTGTGGCCATCAGCTTACCTCTGGCACCACCAGGGCAGGGGTAGACAGCCACGTCACCAGCCCGAGTCCAGTTCCAGAAGATGTCCCTCGCAACCACCGGCTGGCAATAGTCCGAGAGCAGATCCAGAGCAGTAGATGTCTCCAGTGTGATAGCCTCCACGGCAGCAGTGTCTGCGGGCGTGACTGCACAACAACACAGAGGGGAGACCACGTTATTAGACAGGGAACATAAAGACTTGCGCTTTTAACTTCAGTAAAAGGTTTGGAACTAATTTGAGAACAGCGCAGCATAGCGAGCCATAGAAACAAAAATTGATACGGGTATCGTTAAGAGAGAGATTGGAGCAGGGTTTGGTCGAGGATAAAACATGAATAAATGGTATCCTAGCTGAGATCAAGAAGAACGAATGGGCATGGAAAGGACCCATGATGACGAACATAGGTGAACAGTGGTTCATTAGTGTAATGGAATGGACTCCAATGGAAGGCAAGACGTAGGAGGCAGTGACAAAGAGACAGGTTGGCCGATGGGATTAGGAAGTTTGCAGGAATATGGTGACCTCAGCTGCTGCAGGACTGAGTTAATTCGAGGTCATTGAGAGAGTCCTTTGTCCTGCAGTGTTGGGCTAATGATGGTGACGACGACGATGATGGAAGTCTCGTGCAAGAAGAAAATTCTACTAACAAAAAAGTGGGACTGAAAAAAGTGAGATTTGCACAGACACAATAAAAACAGACATTAATACTGTGTACTTGGTGTGGTAGAGATGCTCATCTCCACTGGATTTATGTAAACCTACTAACATAGTGCAGATTCAACTAGACTAAGTGTGTAAGTCTGAAATGAAAATTGTCAGATCAGGCACAGTTCGAGGTGCACGAGAAGAAGAAAGAAATAAATAAAAACTTCACAGAAGATACGTCCCTGCCTAATAAGCAATATTTGTGACCATTTATCTATAACAGTAGACTGAAGGACTGCAAGAAATATAAATAAAATGCTGACATGAAGAAGAAAACTTGTATCAGAGTAGTATTCCAAACTCTAGACAAGTCCTAAAGCACATCAAATTTTTAACTAAGCCCTTTACATTTGCTTCAATCTGCAATTAAATTTCTCACTCTGTCAGTTATCCTATTATAGAGTGGAAGATGCAGATTATCTGCTTAACCAAAATGACAAGACTATCTGTTCAACCAAAACGACACTTAACTATCATCAACCATGGTCAGCAATCTGGAAGTGACTGCGCATATGTGCAATATTTTTGGACTAGGGCAAGATGATGGGACGTCAATGTGGCACAAACAAAAACAGCAGTAGACCGGCCTTCAATGATGAAATAAATCACTGAAACAAGGTCATAAGGGAGTAATTACTCATTGACATCCACCCAAGCACAGCCATACGGAAAAACAAATGGATGTCAATGAGTAATTACTCCCTTATTACAAATCTACTCCACCTTGGGGGATTCCCCTAAACATCTGACCAACACTGAAACAAGGTCATGTGAGCCCATCTATGCCTGAAACAAAAAACAACAATGGAATGGTTTCAGCATTGTGTGCCATCACCATACAAACATATTAATTTGGGTCAGCAGCTGGTGTAGAAACAGGGTAGAAGATAAGACAAAAGAAAACACTTCCGACTGTGAACTGACCTGTGGTCGTGACGATGTGCTGTCGGATGTCGACGTCCGCCCCCGCGGCTGGGTCGGCCGGGTTTTGGTAGGTGGTGTGTAACGGAGGGGGCTTCCTGGACGCCGCGTCCTCGGCGGGCGACGGAGTATCAGTGGGCAAGAGCGGCGGCGGTAGGTCTCCCCCACCTCGGGGCAGCGCCGAGTCGAAGGCGGCCGGTCCCAGGGGCGGCGGCGGAGGCGCCAGAGCCGCCGACGGCCGCGCGCTGCTGGGCGTCGTCAGTTCGGCTGCGCCGGAGAGGGCGACGAAAACAAGACGATGAGTTCGCTTTTCTTAATTACTGTTATATTCATTTAATGGTGTACGTAGTCGACTGCATATGTATCGAGGCGAGTAGTAGGCCTGAAGCAAGCTTCCGCTCGAGTTCCCAATGTGGTCAATTAGACCGTTTAAGCGCAATTCATACTTCGTTTTAACAACAGCCTAGGCAAACCGAAGCTAATGAGGCAATGACCGAATCATTAGCCAATGGCCGAATGACCGAAGCTAGTGTGTGCTCGTAAGGAATGCATACGCATGTGCTGCAGCAAGCAGCTTCCAGAGCTGAACACAATTATACGGCACCTTTGATTACAAAACCATGTCTGTGCAAAAGTTAATGTAACATATTCAGTAGATTTTTATAAACATATATGTCCTTGCTTTTGTCTTGCAGTGTTGCCAAGTAACGTGACGCACTGCCCACGAAATAAGCCACTTCAGTCCTTGGCACGAACCGACGTTCGACCGCACAATATTTACTCTCCATTAGCTTCATGCAGATAACAATGCTTATCGCTTTGTTCAGACATATATTCTTATCATCGTGGCGCAACGGTAAGGGGGTTGCTGATCACAGACGAGAAAAACCATACAAGCATTAACTCCGCTCCTGCCAAGCTGGCTTTCCCGCATATTGAGTGCTTCAAAGGTGAAGCACCACTTCCGCGACAGCGGCGGTTGGGGTGAGGGACTAAAGGTTAAGTTTCGCCGTACACACACAGAACAAAAGATAAGCACGCACCTCTACTCAACATCTGCAAGCTGGCGCTGCCCGTCCTAAGGACCGGAATGCTATGAAGTAGCGCCATGAGCAAGCAGCAAGAGATAAGCGCCTGAAGTTTCATATGCTGTCTTATCCTATACTGCGAGCGAGTTGCGAGATGGAGCCATGCTCTCACCGGGTATGCATTGGTAGTGGGCTTCCAGGTACTTTAGTGTACCGGGGCACGGGTCACCGAACACTTCCGTCGACGCAGGCAGCGTGCAGCCCTTCTTCAGGTCACAGCTGGAACAGATGAGCCACGAACAATTTAGTAGTCATACACAGCAAAGTTTAGATGGGGTGCTTTGAACGGACGAAAAAAAAAAACAACTTGAAGATAACGGAAACCATAATTGGCGAACATACGAAAACTTGACGGTTTTCGATAGCCTAACGGTAACAAGCGATAGGGAAATGAAAATGTAACGATAGCGTAGAAATGCGGTAAAGTCCGGTAGCTGTAGAGCTCAGTCGGTGGCAGTCCTATTAATTTTTTTTTGCTAATTTTATGAGCATGCTTTTGTATAAACTAAAACTAAAACACGAATTAAGTTAGCAATAAGAAGGGTGGACGCTGTCGTCTTTCCTTCGCGGTCGTCCTTCTGTAGACAATCTACAGACTGATTCTTGACATTTGTTAAAGGGTTTACACCAACACGTTGCTGTTTCTGACCAATACCGACATTATTTTAAACGAGTAAAAAAAAGTAAACAATGTCCAGCCTCGTGCGGTAGACGAAGCGAAAGAAAAAACGTCTGAGAGAGACATAACTGCAAGAAAGAAAAAGGAAGAAAGGGAGGAAGGAAGGAAAAGAAAGAAAAGAGAAAGAAAGAAAGGAAGGAAAGGAAGAAAGAATAAAGAAAGAAACAAACAAGGTAGGAAAGAAAGAATAAAGAAAGAGAGAAAGAAAGATAGAAGGAAAGAAAAATGATGAGAGAAAGAAAGGATGAAAGAAAGAAAGGATGAAAGAAAGAAAGGATGAAAGGAAGAAAGAGGGAAAGAAAGAAAGAGGGAAAGAAAGAAAGGATGAAAGAAAGAAAGAAAGAAAGAAAGAAAGAAAGAAAGAAAGAAAGAAAGAAAGAAAGAAAGAAAGAAAGAAAGAAAGAAAGAAAGAAAGAAAGAAAGAAAGAAAGAAAGAAAGAAAGAAAGAAAGAAAGAAATACTCCGTATACCTTTGCTGCATGACCCGGAAGGAACGCAGCGACATGCAGTCGACGCTCCAGTCCAGCGTGCCGTGCTCGTTGCAGATGGAGATGGAGAAGCGTCCGTAGTTTGCGCGGATGAGCTGAACCAGGTGGCCCTCGTCGCACGCGATGCGCAGCTGCGAGCCCTCGCACGCGTACGCCGTCCGGTACCGGGGAGGATCTGCGCAAACAGACAACACGAGGGGTGAATACAGTACGTGTGGCGACGACGACGGCAGAAGAGAACAACGCGCGCTTTCAGTTTAGTTAGTTTAGTTTATGGGGTTTAACGTCCCAAAGCGACTAAGGCTATGAGAGACGCCGTAGTGGAGGGCTCCGGAAATTTCGACCACCTGGGGTTCTTTAACGTGCACTGACATCGCACAGTACACGGGCCTCTAGAATTTCTCCTCCAAAGAAATTCTAGCCGCCGCGGCCGGGATCGAACCCGCGTCTTTTGGGTCAGCAGCCGAGCACCATAACCGCTGAGCCACCGCGGCGGCCAACGCGCGCTTTCCCTTTCGCGCTTATAGAATCGCGATCCGCGAACTCTGTTCCATCGTAAACAACAGTTCTGCATGCTGCACAGACGCTGAGCCTGCGACGGAGAGATCCGGGAAGCAACGAAGCCCCAGCTTCGTAGATATATATACACCTCTGTGTTCAGAAGCTGGTACACAGTGTGTGCCGTTTGGCAGTTTGGCAAAGCTCCTTATGAGGGCGGACGTGCTATTTGTTTTTGTAGCCCAGGATGCTGTTTTAGAACTAAATTAAAGCATTGAGAAGCAAGTGAAGTCAACAGATTTCTCAATCGAACCGCTACTGAAGTCCGAGGCCGAAGGGATTCGTCTACTTTTGCTGGATGGGCAAAATTGTTGCGAGAGTTAAGTAAATACACAAGTATTTTGCAGGCATACTTTGACCTTGGAACGCAAGCTGTGCGCATAAGAGTAAGCGCTTTTAAGCACCAATATATTACGCTTCCAAATACACTAGACTCGATTACCCCGAGAGCGGTTACCCGGAATTATGTAACCTGGGACTGAAAGATACCCTCGTCCTGGACTCAGTTACGATGGACTCAGTTAGGCTAGACCCAGTTATCCTAGACAATTACCTCGGACTCAGTAACCCTGGACTCAGTTACCTCGGACTCAATTACCCTGAACCCAAATACCTCTAACGTCAGCTTATTACGAATAAAGGACCGCGGCCCATGAAAAATTCTAGGCGACTGGTAAATGCACAAACAGGCCTGAAGAGAACACGCAATGAAGGATCAAATTTATTTGCACTTCTACATCGAGCTTCAGAAGGCTAACGAGAATCATTCGTCCAAAGAAAAATTACTCAGAAAGAAAAACAATGTGTTCTCCTCACTCGTACTTTGGAAGCAATCACTGGTTGCGCGTTAATAAAGTGCCCATTTGCATAATGCGCGTGCATGTACGTAGTGGCGTTCCCCACACGCTATCTGGCACCACGGAAATGCCTCACAGCCAGGGCCCCACAGCCGCCGTGGCGTCCCAGTCTAATGAAGTAATATCGCACAGAGCTGCAGCCCCACATATCGCGCGTCAACTTCGAGAACGTGCGCAACAAAAATACACAGCACACAAGTCACGCACGAACGAAAAACATAAGTGCGACGGGAGCGAACCGAAGCACCCCCGAAAGAGCCACCTCGCGCAGCGCCCGAGATTGCCGCCTCCCTTGACATAAATCTCGGAGGCCGCGAGCAAGCCACCGAAGCTTGCGCCGGCTGCTTCTAGGCGGCGATACCGGCGCTGTACTGCAAGACTCGCAGGGCACGGCGCGCTTTATCTCACGAGCCCGCGGTGTACCCGCGGTGAGCGTGTATTCGAGCAGCGCGGGAGACATCGATGGCCAGGTAAACATACACACGCACATGGAAGACACACTGTCTTCCGGCGAAATGAGATAATAAAACGCTCTCACAGTTAGGCCAATCGTACAGAAAGAGGCAGGAGGGTGAAGTAGAGAGAGGTAAGAACGCCGGCCAAGGAAAAAATATGCAATAAAACTGGCCGCACATCACACGCACGCACACGCATACACCGGCGCCTTCCGTTCTTGAGAGTACAGCGACAGCGGCGGGGTTCGAGGAAGAACAGGGGGAGAGGGAAGCGCGTGGTCACGGGTGGCGTGCGTCTCACGCGGGGGGGTAGCCGCCTCCCCCTCAGCACCAGCTCGCCGCCTCAGAAGAACGCAATAAATCTCGCTCCCAGGTGGCATTCAGTGGAGCGGGACCCCGCCCGAAACCACCTCGGCCTCAGACCGCTCCCTCCCACTCCCTGCGTGCTGGCGGAACCTATATCGCTGTTTCATACACCGCTTCTTCACTGCCATCGCTCGTGCGTTTGTTTTGTCTTTTATCTTTTTTTTTTTTTTTTGGGGGGGGGGGGGCGACAGCCAGGCGCCGCGCTTTTGGCACGATTCTAAACATCGAAACACAAAGAGCGAAGTTCACTTTTGTTTTTGTTTTTTTAATCCCGTTGTTCATTTCCGCCATGCTTCTCCTTCACTTCGCTATGCTGAGACTTCGCAATATCGCGTGAAAGAACAGGGGGGATGCTTCCGTTCGAGCAGGAGCGGCGGAGGTAGAAAACGACAGCGACGACCGTATCTCAAGGACAAGACTGCCGAGACGCGCGAAACGTGTCCGGACTTGCTCTGTCGTACGCAAGCAAGTATTAAGAATAAGCGGGAGGGGATCTGACAGGGCCAACGCATTTCATCCCTTTTTCTGCCGCTTTCCTGAGCCAAACGCGGAAAACGTCTCCGAGCCTTTACCGTTTCTATTTACCTCCGTTTTTATCTTATTTTCATGATGCGGTCACCTTTACCGAGCAGGCAGTACGGCGTGCATAGGTTTCCACGTACGGCTAGATCCCAGACACACCTAGATCCCGGGTAGACCTGATCACATGAGCTATGAGCCCTCATTCCCGGATAGATCACATGAGCCCTATAGCGCTCATTCCCGCCTACATATAGACCATATGCGCCCTAGAGCGATTGTTCCCAGGTACACCTAGATCTTACGTACATGTAGATTCAGGATCCTAGGTACACCTAGATCCTAGGCACACCTAGAATCTAAGTTTCATCTGGATCTAAGGCCCACTTAGACCATAGATAGATGCATTCAGCTCTCATTCCTGTATGATGCAGGCGTTAAACAGCACGTGAACGCTGGAGTATTCATTTACGGCATACAGTACGCCGACAACACAAAATGCTATACAAAGTACGAAGAAAGTATCGAACACAGCTTTCCACTAGCAAATAGAAAAGATTTTACATTGTTCAACTTGGATAGGCTTCGCGTGGGTTTTCCTTCGTTTTGCCAGGAAACAGCGCGAGGTAGAAATACGGCAAATTACACAAAACCGCTACTTTCTAATTGCTTTCACTACCACCTACATCAGATTTTTTCCGCGACATTAGAGAAGTGCGTGAATCCACTGAAGATATTACACAGCAGCAGCATAGCAGCGCGCAGTTCTGGAAAGTATTACGGAGAACGTCAGAACACACACAGTCGTGCATGCAATTGTGAAAATGCGCGCTCTCGGCGCACGTACAAAATATTAGCGCGGAAACGATGTTAGAGGACCTGCAGATCGCTACCGAGCCTCTCCCGTTTACATTTTTTCCCCTCTTTTTTTTTTAATATTTAATAGCGACCCCTTCTAGAGCGAGAGTGGCGCTGTAGGAGAAATTCCCCGCGGAGCACTTCAGGAAATGAGATATCTCATTTGGGCTACGTATACGAGCCAGGCGGAGTCTTCGGCCCGGTTATAAATCACGTCCCGATCGTTTATTATCAACCAGATAATTTTATCTGAGAACGAAATGAGCGCAGAAAAATTATTTTAGGGCAAAAAAAAAAAAACGCTATCTACATTCGGTCCTTCCTTCTACACGGCGCCAGCGCGCTTCAAACGCAGCCAGAAAAAAATAAAAATAAAAAACAGCGAAGGCCTAGTCACGCCACAACGAAAGAGCTATACGCCCTCTAGAGTCTAAACCATCTATTTCTCGAGGTAACTGGAGAGTATATTCGACGCAGATATCAGGTACACCAATCACGTTGGACGTGAGAGTCAAGTTAATCGCTTTTTATTGTTATCACATTCGAAAACGGGCGAGACTGCGGGGCGGACTTAATGAAATGAAAGCAAGAAACGGCGCAGATAGATTTGATAACTTAAAGTCGACGCAATCTCCTAGATACAGAAAAAAAAAATCCGGCCCGACGTCTCGATGACTTTAACTAGCGATCCCCGTTACTTGCGCAAGCTCAATCTTGACACGGTTAGAAATACCGGGAACGAAAGCTAGACGGGGCGTTCGCAGAATGCATTCCGTACACCCAAATGCGAATTTAACCCAATGGAAAATGTCACCGACAGACGCCTGGAGATGCAGTCGCATTACTCTAATTTAACTAAATAAGAAATAGTGCCATAGAAAAGGGCTTGGAAATGCGGTTGCAATTCTATGACGCTAAAAGTGTCATTGTCGAAATGACACTAATAGTTTTGTTTGTTTTGTTTTGTTTATTGGGTTTAACGTCCCAAAGCGGCTCTGTCACGCCACGCATGACGCCATAACAACACGCCACGCTGATTGGACAGAATGCAGTTTGGTTTGGTTTGGTTTATGGGGTTTATTGTCCCAAAGCGGCTCAGGCTACGAGGGGACGCCGTAGTGAAGGGCTTCGGAACTTTCGACCACCTGGGGTTCTTTAACGAGCACTGACATCGCACAGTACACGGGCCTCTAGAATTTCGCCTCCATCGAAATTCGGCCGCCCCGGCCGGGATCGAACCCGCGTCTTTTGAGTGAGCAGCCGAGCACCATAAGCACTGAAGTGTCATTGCGGAAATAGTATCACAGGAACACCATATATGAAATATGGCACTTTTGGAAATACTGAATTTCCTATTGACACTACTGGAAATACTGATTTCCTATTGACACTATTGGAAATCCTGCATTTCCTATTGACCCGCCGCGGTGGCTCCGTGGTTACGGCGCTCGGCTGCTGACCCGAAAGACGCGGGTTCGATCCCGGCCGCGGCGGCTGAATTTCGATGGAGGCGAAATTCTAGAGGCCCGTGTACTGTGCGATATCAGTGCACGTTAAAGAAGCCCAAGTGGTCGAAATTTCCGGAGCCCTTCACTACGGCGTCCCTTATAGCCTGAGTCGCTTTGGGACGTTAAACCCCAATAAATCAATCAAGCATTTCCTATTGACATTATTGGAAACACTGCATTTCCTATTGACACTGTTGACACTATAGGACACTACAGGACATTATTTCCTATTGACTTCGTAAAAACGGATTTGTAGAAAAGTTGCTTTTCAACCCCTCCCCCCCCCCCCCCCTCCCACCCTCCTTGTCCCTCATAAATAAGTGCTACACCCAAACGGCTAGCGCCACACTCTTGTATCGCATGCGCCTAAAAGGCTGAGGCTGATTTATCTCCCTGCCTTTTGTGTGCGCGCACGTAAAGCGGTTCTCGTCATACCGGCATCGAGTCCGACGGGCGATAACAAAAGGGACCCGCTCCCAAGCGTTGCGCGCGCGAGCAACGCTTGCGCCGACGCTGTTCCCGACAGGCCGGGGCAAGCCAGGTTACGTGGTCCGCTCGACGCGCGCACCACCAAACTGCACTTGACAGGCCTCTCGACACGCCGAATAACTTTCACGGCCGGCAAACAAAACCAAAACTTAAAAAAAAGAACTATACAACGCCAGAACGCTGGGAGTAAGTGGAGAGAGGGAGGGGGGGGGGAGGGGCTTTTGGTCTCCCTGGCGGCGTGCTCAAAAATAAACCTAACTAGGTTATTTTTCAGCGGGACTAGGAGGGCGGACGAAGGGACACAGCAGTGTGTGTGTGCGTGTGTGTTGGGGGGGGGGGGGGGGGGTGCGTGCAAGCGACGGTCGGTGGAAGAACCTGCCCGCTGGGACGGACATCTAAAAAAAAAAGTGCACGTGCAATCGATTGTACACAGCAAAGAGAAAAGTGCCCGCCGTTAATGGACAGTCGCAGAGGCGCACGCCGGCAGACGGACGGGGCGCGCTGCAGACGTATCGGGCATGTATAATGAGCAACAAATAGGTCGCCACCGATCGTCAACCACTGCTACACTTCCGACGCCGGCCTGTCATGCGCATGAACCCCCCTGCTTGTGAGCGATCGTCAAAGCCACCGAGGCAGCGTGCACGCGAAGTTGCCCGGCGCGCCGTGATTTGGCAGCGGGGCCCGAGGACCTGCGTCGCTTCTCACAACGTTATCGCCGTCATATTCTCCACGATCGATGGAGGAGAAGTAAACAAGAAGGTGGATATCGCTCACCCATGCGCGCCGCTCATTTCATCATGCAAGCAGTGGCGAGCGTCGTTTGAAAGGCCGTAAGCATAGGGGACGTAGCCGAAGGACATTACAAAGAATGCCGAATGAGCGCGCACGCCAGCACGACCACGCACTTTTTGAGTGAATGTGTAAAGCAGTAACAACTGTAAGTGCCGCGAAGCTCTCTCCAGGGTCATCGTATGTTATATGGCAGAAATCACAGATGCCGAGAAAGGAGCTTTTTTTTTTTTTTTCAAAACTTCTTTTTTTTTTCGTAAGAATCGGCTCCGGGAGGTGGAGAACGAGGATTCCTGTTCAGTATACTGCGGCGAGTTGCCGTATTGATTGCTAGCGACGTTTCCGCGGACTTCGGCTTCGCCTGTGCTACGACAAATTACTGGGACAACAACGAAGCTATATGACAGGACACACATAGAAAGAATCAATAGAAAACACGCGGAAGTTCCGAACACTCTTGGCGAACTGTCATTGAATGAATGAATGAATGAATGAATGAATGAATGAATGAATGAATGAATGAATGAATGAATGAATGAATGAATGAATGAATGAATGAGCGAGCGCTGCGTCTCAGCGGCTATGGCATCTGGTTGCGAGCTAGCAACTTCCATAATACGAAAGAAAAATAAAAAAGAAAAGCTCATGCAAATAAAGATTTCATTGCGCAAAGATCTCAGCGTTCAACTGAGAAGACCCTCGTTAACCCCAACGGTGCAGCTCTAGCACATCAAAGCCAGTTAACTTAACCTAACCTGGCAACAGCACGAAACGAACACACGTATATGTGAAGCCCCCCGCTCGAAGCATGGCAGGACGGCGGGCGGAACCTTGCATTCCCACAACGCGAATGTCACGCGCAGCCGTGCTTGCATTGTCAGGAACGCATGACAGAGCGGAAGCACTCCGTCCGTCATGTCCAAACAACGCCCGCCTGTTCGGAATATACGCCGGAGCGAAATCCGTTTTCTCCTCTTCCAAACCACACCTCTCGGTTTCCTTCTTATAACCTCCTGCGTGGAGAAGGACAAGGAGAAGAAAAAAGAAAGAAAGACGGGCGCGCGCGCACACACTAACGCACGCCGGTGAACACAAACGGATAGAAGAAGAGGGGAGAAAGAGGAGGAGAAAAAGAAAAGACGAGCGCAGCGCGTTCCAGGACAAACAAGGGGTCGCCTCGTTTGATTCCGGCGGGGCAGAAACAAAAGGGATCGAGAAACCGTAGAGACGCCCGCCGACGCGGTATACATTGCGCCTCGCTTGGAAGGAGGGGGGAGGGTGCGGGCAAAGATTTGAGCGTATTGCCCCCCGCACGACGGTTTTCGGATGGGGAGGGGGGATGGCCTAAGCGAAACGAATGATGCGCTCATTCAGCAATCGCTGAACGGGCAAACGTCGTCGTCGTGCGCGGAACGGGGAAAGGGGGTGGAGAGGGAAAGGGTTCCCGGCAGAGGAGATGAAACCGGCGGGCTCTCTCCTAACCGCGATGGCAAGACAAAAGAGGCGCCGCCATACGTATGGATGCCGTTCGCCCGCTGCTTTGGTCGCGGTACTGACATTTGTTCGGTACAACCTAAACAAAACAAAAAAAGAGTAAAAAGAGAGTAAACTGTCCTCTAGCGCACTCCTTTTGTGTGCGCCAGAGCACAGCTTGCTCCCTTTTTACTCTCATACAGGCGTATTTCTGTTCAACGTGTACAGTACAGGGAGGCTGGTCCTGCTTTGCAGGAGACGCCCGCACAGACGCCTGCGCATATGAATGCTCGTTTTTTTTTTTTTTTTGCCGCTTGCTTTCGCACTTTCGAGGCCTTCTTTTCTCCCTCCACTTTATTATTAATTTTTTTTTCTTTAAGTGCGCGCTAACAGCCATCCTTTGCGTACGAACTTTATTCGCGGTCGGCTCGCAGAGAAATCGCTTTATTCTCAAGAATTTCGCGATGACCTGCAAACTTTACCGGAACTAGCAGATGCGTACGCCGGTAGTTGTTTCCGAACCAAGAAAGCAGATGCAAATCAAATCAAACCGGATCATATCACACTCCAGTGGCAGCCGGGAGGTTTCGATGACTGAGGTGCTACCTAGCATGCTCTAATACTTGTTTCTTTTCTTCATCGTTTCTGTTCTTTCTTTCTTTTGGTGCACTATAATTCAATCCCAGCAAATTGTATAGTACAACAACCACTAAATCAACAAAGAACGCGTTGAGTTGCGCTGCCTGGGGTAGGAAGCGCGGAACGGATTAGAAATTGCGAGAACACTTTGGCAGTTAAAGTGCTGAGAGGCGAAAGCCGAGGGCACTATGCCGTGACGACTTCCGGTGGATGTGACGTCACACCGTTCCGTGTATCGATACCCAAATTATACATCTTTCGGGGATCTTAGTGTTAATTACGCTTAATTACACATTTTCCTACCTAATTTGACGCATATCCGACGTTTTTCCGACCATTCTGTGACAATTTTCACTATGTCATGACTTCCGGTGGATGTGACATCACACCGTTCTCGTAGCTATAACGACGTCCGCTCTACTTCGACGAAGTTTTGACATTTTCGCCTATAATTAATTAACTAATTACTCTACAGTCATCAACTACGACTTCTAGGTTCGTTTTTTCCTCCTGTACCTTAAGCAACCATTGGTTTTCCTCCTATCTTTCTTAGTTCCCTAGTTAAGCGCGTGTGACACGCTTTCTTAACGACGAAAACGTTGCTCATCTTTGGTCACAGCAAACTCACAAAACTTGAAGAAAAGAGAAACGATCAAGGCAGTCGGAAAACAGTTGTTTGCTGCAGTACACAAACTTTTCAGCGGGCCACACCCACCCAACAAAGTTGTGCTCGCCGCATATTCCGCACCCCCCCCCCCCCCCCCCCTCCCCCCACTGCACACCTCAGCCGCGCTGAGATGAGAGAAGTGAAAGGGAGGAGGACGAGGGGGGGGGGGGATCATTCGGAGGAATGCAGCTCGCCCGCGTATTCTGCTTCTTTATTTTCTCCACAGTCTCGGACCGCTTCGCTTCCGAGAAAAACACGGCGCTCGCGCGCGAGCACACGTTTCCTCGCCCTCGCGAGAGGCCGGGCGCTGAGAAAAACGAATCAAGTACGTAAGAGGAGCTGCCGTACATGCTGCCCAACGTGGAAGGCGCGAGCGAGGGGCTTCTCGCGGGAATCGCGGAGTCGCCTATTCCTCCGGCTTCCTCTCTCGACAGCGTGGTGGTCCGAGGAAGAGTTCTTCCTGAGAGCAACCCGGCTGCGATCCTCCGCAGATGGAAGGGAAAAGAAAATACATCAGCAGCGGGCGGGTGGGTGCGTGCGTTGCTGCTTGCCGCGCGAGATGTAACGAGAACTAGCGAGATCGGGGGAGGAAAGAGCAGCGGTGCTGGGAGTATGGCACAAATAAGCCGCCGTGCTCGCGTACGCGGGCCAAATGCACCGAGGTCTAGCTCGCTCGAATACGCTAGGGTGGGCGGTACGCTAAGTGCTGACTGTAGGAGAGGCGGACACGGACCAAGAAAAAGGTCCTTCTCTATATATTCCCAGCGCACCATTAGTGCAACCCTCTCTCCATCCCCAACACACTTTTTTTTTTTTTTTCATGTACGTGACACGCGAAAATAACGCACTTAGATGCAATCTAAAGAGCGAGGCGCTCATCGTGAACACGTGGGAGAACTCTAGTCTGGATCGTGGCGCAATGCATGTGGCCCTCGCTATGGTCGCGAGTTGTCTGCGCAACCTGGAAATAGGCAGTACGTACTATGATGTAATATACGAGGAGGCCCTGCCCAAAACTTGAGCAGAGCACTTTTCGACACCCCGAACACGGCTTACATGACGCACTACGCTATAGTCGGATACAATTCAAGAAAAAAGCGGCTTTTCCCCGTCAAAGACCTCTTCCCTTCCAGCCAATAGCGTCGGCCGGTTCTCATGAACCTGCTAGCAGTAGTGCCACGATGCAGGGAGTGGCGTGACAATGCAGGGATGGGTCTACCCCCTTTGATCTGCGACTCCCTGCATTGACATGTTAGGAGATTCATGAGAATCAGCCGACGCCACTGGCTGGAAGGGGGTCCTTTGACGGGGAAAAGCCGCTTCTTTCTTGAGTTGTATCCGACTGCAGCACAAACCGTAACTTCGTGCTACTGGAGAGACATGGGAGAGGCCTTTGCCCTGCAGTGGGCGTAGTCAGGCTGATGATGATGATAACTTTGTTTTACGAAAGCAGCCTACAAGCTTACGCGTTCCGGTGTACCGAAGAACCGAAGACCTACGCGCTGGGGAGATGCAAGCACCTGACAACTGGCCCAGGAGACGCGGTCTGGCTCAAGCGAGGGGCGGCACGTTCTCTCACACACAGACGCGTCAGCGGCGCCTTTGTTTTGTTTTGTCCTCAGACCCGCATTGTGCGTGGGCACCGACGCGTCGCCGCGAGCCAATCACCGTCCAGCTGTGACGAATGACTCGGGGTGAGCGGGCGGTCGCGTCGTGAGGACCGGAGGTAACGATGACGGCGCCGCGGTAATGAGCCGGGCGGTTTTCTCGGCTCGTTCGTTGGAACGCGTCCTCCACTTTGGGCTGGTTTACTTCTTCGCGCCCTGATTGCAGTCGGCTAGTTAATCAGCGAGCGCCTACGCTTGCTTTTTGCATGTCGCGGCTCCTCTTCTCAGTAAGGCCTACATGAACTACACAAAGGGACAACGCAACGGGGATGAAACGTCGTCAAGGAGGTGGTGAGGTGACGCTCGGTGACGTCAAGTGAGCTCGGTTTCGGGGCGCACGTCGAAGCTACTGTGGTGTCGAACCTGCTACAACAAGAGAAGAAAAATTGGAGAGGACACTTAGGCTCCGCCTTAAGGGTACCACGCGATAGCGTAATGTGTTAATTCCCATATATGCAGAAGGTCCTTCTCTACTTTACGTTCATGAATTCGTGTGATTCCTTATACCCCTCATGGCGTAGTGGTGCAGCGGTTAAGCGATGCGCCACTTGCCACCGGTGGGGCTAGTGCGACCTAGATTGTTCTTCCCGGGCAACCTTTCGCGACCAATGATTTTTTTAACTGCCACCTAACACGGTGGGCAATTTTTGCTCACAATCCGGTGGACTCACAATTCCTTCAGAAAAAGTGAAGAACACCCGTGGCGCCATGTTTCGGACGCGCCCGTGTAGGCCCGTTTGGACACATATCAGACATCATTTCCCTTTCCCGGTGACACTAGGCGTTCGTGTTTCGTTAAAAAGTGACCTTGATGAATAGAAGAACTTAATTACGGATAAATTACCACTGTGACGCTGCTTTCGCACGCTCCCAATTAATGAATCTGGTAAAGCCTCGGCCGATGATGATGACGTCATCAGGCTCAATGGCACATACCAGGTGATCATTCGCGTGCCTTGTTACGTTTCGTCTTTCTTTCTTCTTTCCTTCTGTGTTTATTTTAGCCCTAAACAAAATGAAACTTGAGTGCTCTCACATCAAGATCCCTTTTCCAGCTTTGCGACTCAAAAAAAAAAAAAACATTACTCATTATCCTTCACGAAATGCGCTAGCTGCATTACCAGGTATGAGGGAAATACATATTTAGGAAACAGCTATAAAAAAAAATCGCTTCAGCAACAGCGACAATAAATCGCTTCAGTTGGCTCTCTCTATATATGCATCCAGATTGCAAGCGCTCGCTACTTTCCCGCGCGTCTTGCTCGGTCCGAATGACCTTCTCCGCAGTTTCTCGCCGACCCAGAAAAGCACACGGACCCCCAGATGGAAGTTGGGCAACGGGCAGGGCCAGAGTGAGAGCACAAACAGCGATGCGGCAAAAAGGTCGCGCACTCTCTTTCCGGGAAGCCCGACGAACAACCGCAGCACTAGTCGCAGCAGCGGTAGTGGCCCGATGTAGCGCCCCGGCGAAAGTCCGAGTGTCGCGCAAACAGCCGCCGGGGCCAGGGTCGAGTAGGGAAGGGCCCCTTCGGGCGACGCGGTGGGCAGCTGGGCACTGCTCTTGTCTCCCGCCGGGGCGGCACCGGTGATAAGGGCAGCTGCCCGCTTCCCCCGGACAGTGGGCAAACAGAGGGGACCAGCCGGCCGCTGTTTGTGTGGTGCAACTGTTGCTCGGGTGCGACAGGCGCTGCGAAGACGACGGCTCCTGGTGACAACGAAAGACGTATAAGCGCTCTGCCACTTGAAAGGACGTCGTCGTCTTGAGAGAGAGAAAGTTTCTTGCAGTTCGGGAGAGGGTATATAATATTGCGCCCGGTACTTCCTGAGGACTCCTGCGCTAGCCTGGCGATCGAGGGCCGAGGGCTCGGACTGGGTGCGTCTGTAGTGTGTGCGGGAGCCATACGGAGACGATTCTGGTCGGGCGCTTGTTTACCGCAGGCGTCATGCGAAACACGAATCAAGAATACGAAGATAATAAATGGAAGAGTAGCAAAGTGATCGCTACTCAGCATCATTTCCGAATGGAGGTGATCGCACTTTCGGAGCGATAATTCACGAGGAAAGCACTTTTATCTCACTGCTCTCCTTTAGTATACGTGTGTTTCGCTTGACACTGGGTGAGTAGTGGCGAATGTCGCCTAGCGATGCATTGCGTGGGGCGCCAGTGGAGTTGGTAACCGTGGAATTGGTGGCCGTGGAATTGGTGGCCGTGGAATTGGTGGCCGTGGAATTGGTGGCCGTGGAATTGGTGGCCGTGGAATTGGTGGCCGTGGAATTGGTGGCCGTGGAATTGGTGGCAGTGGAATTGGTGGAAGGGGAATTGGTGGCAGTGGAATTGGTGGCAGTGGAATTGGTGGCAGTGGAATTGGTGACCGTGGAATTGGTGACCGTGGAATTGGTGGCTGTGGAATTGGTGGCAGTGGAATTGGTGGCAGTGGAATTGGTGGCAGTGGAATTGGTGGCCGTGAAACTTGGTGGCCGTGAAACTTGGTGGCCGTGAAACTTGGTGGCCGTGAAACTTGGTGGCCGTGAAATTGGCGGCCGTGAAATTGGCGGCCATGGAACTTGGGGCAGTGGAATTGGTGGAAGGGGAATTGGTGGCAGTGGAATTGGTGGCCGTGGAATTGGTGGCCGTGGAATTGGTGGCCGTGAAACTTGGTGGCCGTGAAATTGGCGGCCGTGAAATTGGCGGCCGTGAAACTTGGTGGCCGTGAAATTGGCGGCCGTGAAATTGGCGGCCGTGAAATTGGCGGCCGTGAAATTGGCGGCCGTGAAATTGGTGGCCATGGAACTTGAGGCAGTGGAACTGATGGCAACGGAATTGATGGCAACGGAATTGATGGCAACGGAATTGATGGCAGTGGGGTTGGTGGCAGTGGGGTTGGTGGCAGTGGGGTTGGTGGAAGTGGGGTTGGTGGAAGTGGGGTTGGTGGAAGTGTAGTTGGTGGCCGTGGAGTTAGTGGCAGTGGAGTTCGGCCGCGGAATCGCAGAGATGTTGTCGTATAGAATTGGCGACGTGGAGCAGTGGGGTGCCTGTGCCAGAGATGACAACTGGCATAGTAAACTGCAGGCGCCCGGCAAGAATCGGATCTAGTTCCACCCACATCACCATCTCATTTATGCTTTATTTTAAAGCCATGACATCAATTATTAGTTAATTAATGATAAGTTCAACTAATTCTGATTCAATGTCGTTATTTCTGCATTGGTCGCGGCCGCATGCATTACTTTTGCCGGTATTTATACAGCACTTCCAAATTTAACTGCTGCCCCCTAGAGTAATGATGGCGCCGCCGTGACCTTGCTATACAAAAGAAATTAGTTGCATAAGCTGAAGTAGAAAACTGGGCTCGAACAAACACTTTGAAAACACAGTGCTCTTGGGCGTTCAACACCAATGCCAAAGATGCGCTCACAGAGGCTTGTCCGGTGATGTTGAAAAGAACGGCCTCTAGCTTTATAAGACCAGGAAAAAAAGAGGGGAGAAACTTTCAAGAAGCTCTTCACAAAACAAACCACAATGATGGAGGTCCACGTGTGACCGACTCCTTCGCCTTGCCTCCAGACGACACCGGACACCTCGTCACGACGCGACGAAAGCCTTTGGAACACACAGAAATAGGCGGAATGCGACACCGCCGACTCCGCGCTCTCTCCTTATCAACAGTACGGTTGCACTATTTTTTTCCTCTTTCTTCTCAGAGGAAACGTCTCGTTTTTCTTCGCACCAGAGCTCCTTAGCTGAGTCGCCGTAACCCGCTTCTTCGAGTCTCTCAGTCAGACAGCTTCGGAAACGGGACGACCAGCAACAGAAGCAGCAGAGCACAAAATGCAGAACGCAAAGCAAATATATAGCAACAAACTTTAATGCACTGCATGCATTACTCTATCTTTCATCGAGTCTCACGTTTTGCCCGCTCTTTTTATGTTTCTACTTTACTCGAGGCCCGCGAAGAAGCCGGTCAGAGACAAGGTGGACAGGCGCCATGCGCATTACGGCGACCATCGCAAGCGCTCATAGCGCCACAAGGCGGCTGTCAGGCGCCCTAATGGGGCGGTCGCAGACGCCGAGTGCTAAGTCTATCTCAAAAACAGTGCAACGCTTTGAAAGTGACAAAGTAGGCGTCCCTAAATCAATTCGGAAAACCGCTTGCGCAATCAGCTCAGCGACAGCACATGATTGGACATTGTCTACGGTCATTTGTCGGCCACAAAGTATCCAATCACGATCATTCTGAGTGCGCGAACTGCGGTTCTGCGAATGAGGAGTCACAATCCGGCGTTCTGGCTTCCGGTACACTGCATTGTTTTAGACAGAGCATACAGCTCCTCTCACTTCTATATACTACACGCGAATCGGTCTAGATTCTCTAATTTCGCCTCGCTCGCTTCTCCGGCCGGAATGTGATACGCACGTGCCCGTCAGAAAAGAAAAAGAAAAAAAAAGGGATAAGGATAACGCTGTTTCAAGTGTTTCTAGAAGATGTGCTTCCCCAACACACCGGGTCAGCATGCGGGCTCATCTTACGCAGCGACCACACGCGTCTGCACCGCTCCCTGGTGCCGAGGATTTTCGAGCAAGCCAGGTTCTTGCTAGCGGTGCCGTTTCGGTCACGTGAGACGCTGGACCCGACCCGGCGACCTACGTATAGTGCAATACCTAGACAGAACAGTAGAACTGGGGGTCGACCAAAGTGGACAGGGCGGACCACTTTGACCATCTCCCCTTCCCCAATTCGGAGCGTGTCCGTCAGCGATGGAACAACTTCATCGACCGGCCCAGTTTACGCTGACCGCAACAATTCGCCTCCTTTCTCGCTTTTCGTTTGCTTTTTTTTTTCTCGCATTGGAGAGGAGGTGGTTTTACTAGCATGCGAGACAGCGTCAGTTGAAATATTCGTCACTGAACAGTTCTTCGAGCTTCAAAGCTTGCCCCAGCATCTCTGCACATCATGCCCTCATCGTGCATTTGTGCACAATGATGTGTCGTTTGTGTTTAAGCACCACATTGTTTTCAGACAGTGATCTATTTTGCATTCACACTTACACCTGCGGCAGCAACTAATGCTCCTTCATTAAACATGCATAATTGCCCGAGTTGTGTGTGTGTGTGTGTGTGTGTGTGTGTGTGTGTGTGTGTGTGTGTGTGTGTGTGTGTGTGTGTGTGTGTGTGTGTGTGTGTGTGTGTGTGTGTGTGTGTGTGTGTGTGTGTGTGTGTGTGTGTGTGTGTGTGTGTGTGTGTGTGTGTGTGTGTGTGTGTGTGTGTGTGTGTGTGTGTGTGTGTGTGTGTGTGTGTGTGTGTGTGTGTGTGTGTGTGTGTGTGTGTGTGTGTGTGTGTGTGTGTGTGTGTGTGTGTGTGTGTGTGTGTGTGTGTGTGTGTGTGTGTGTGTGTGTGTGTGTGTGTGTGTGTGTGTGTGTGTGTGTGTGTGTGTGTGTGTGTGTGTGTGTGTGTGTGTGTGTGTGTGTGTGTGTGTGTGTGTGTGTGTGTGTGTGTGTGTGTGTGTGTGTACGTGTCTTACTAGCGTTTTAACTATCCCTGATGTACGTGTGTTTTGTGTTTTTCTTACTGTTTTTTTTTCTGCAGTCGCCCACACACAGCGCCCCACTCGGCACTCGCGACGCACCTTTAATAAATAAACAAGGAAACAAACTAACCAGCAAGCCGCCGCGGCGGCTCAGTGGTTATGGCACTCGGCTGTTGACCCTGAAAGACGCGGGTTCGATCTCGGCCGTGGTGGCCGCATTTCGATAGAGGAGAAATTCTAGAGGTCAGTGTCACTGTGCGATGTCAGTGCACGTTAAAGAACCCCTGGTGGTCGAAATTTCCGGAGTCCTTCACTGTACGGCGTCCCTCATAGCCTAAGTCGCTTTGGGACGTTAAACCCCACAAATCGTACCAAACCAAACCCCAACTAACCAGCACAACACGCAAAAAGCACGTTCAGCATTGGGTAGAGAGGCAGACAAAACATGCCAACATCCAACACGCAAGTTGAATGCGGTTGCAGGAGTTGCATAAAGAAAGAGAGAGAGGGGGGGACACGCGTTCGCGCCCAGCGCACATTCCGGGCAGCCGCGGCGGCCGTGGGAATATCGAACTCTGCGCTCGGGTTGCACGCGCGCGAAAGCGATGCGCTTAGCAGCCAGATGAACGTATTCTCACGCGCCGCAGATATAGGGACGTCAGAAAGGCGCCGAGACGGCCATGTGTTGCAGCACCACTTCCCAGCCTTGACGCACTGTTCGAGCACGAAAGCACCACAATTCCAGAGGTCTGCTCACGCGGCGTAACCGCGACGTGACGTCATGCTTTCGCGCAGCCGTCAGCGTGTTGTCATCAGTGCCACCAGCTACAGGGTACGGCACCGAGAAATGCCGGAGCGCCCCCTCTGTGCATCACTCATCAGGGTATCTTATGAAGTGGTACCGGAATTGACACGGCTTTGCGGCCGCACTGTATAAGACATGGTCATTAAAGCACCAAGGAAGAAAAGTTGAGGCGGCCAATGCTGCAACGACGTACGACTGTCACTTGGTCATCTCGTTACTTCGGCTGTTTAGTTTACTCTTAACGCATTTTGGGATGTTTTTATATTGTATACAACGATGCAGCTTCGCTTAATGGAGCACCATCAGAGACGTGATGCATGAATGTAAACACTGTCTTCAACTTAAATGATCAACCGTAATTTACGCGGGATTTACGTGGGATTTACGTGGAAGACACTAAATTTCGGCTTCTCAGTAACAAAATATAGACTTTCCAAACTTTTTAACCAAAAGGGACTTTTAACACCTTCTCCTGGATTGCACGTTTCCTACTGCTCACACTCATCCCGGCAACACTGCCTTTAACATAAACGCGTTAAAGCAGGAGCATCCAGTTTCGACACACTGTACTGATATTTCCGAAACCGCATTACGAAACTTTGTGTACAATGTAACGTTTCACCAGGCAGTGAATGTTTCTTTTGTTTTAGCTGTTTTTCTTGTGCGATCTTTCTTTCTACTTATGTCTCACACTTTCTGAAAATAATTTTTCGCAGACTTCTGCATCCTTGTATTTCCTTCTGAATTCGCTTCGATTAGTTTTCGTGAATTTTGTGTACGATATATTTTGCATTTTAGTCTACTTTTTTCCCTTTACTTTGTTCTGCCCTTTGCAGAGGGTTTTAGGCACAACTGTATGATGTACGTATTTTGTAAAACGCACTATTGTACCCCGAGGGTGTTACAAATAAACAAACAAATACTAACAGGCAACTTAACAGCGAGAGGTCTCCTCGTGCACCTATCACCGCGAAGCGAACAACAGAACAAGAAAAAAGGCAGTCCAAGGAACGTAACGCACACCAGTCGAATACGGCGGCCCAATCATCGCGTTTGGGCGGGCGCGTTGGTTGTGGGTGGGGGAGACGAACTCCCCGGAAACCGCGCGTAGGACGCGCGCGGAGGGCCCACGCTCTCCACAGAGCCCGTCGTAACACAACGCGCGCATATAGTTTCGCGCGTTCGCGTGAATCAGAAGCAAACGAGATTGAGCGCGAAACAACAAAGCAATAGTCCCCCCCCCCCCTCCCCCCCCCCAAGCTTTCCTGCCTTGCTCGCAGACGCAGGACCGACTCATCGATTGGGCGCTTATTCATTCAGAGGAGAAGCATGAAGAAGAGGGAGTGGTGGTGGGGGGGGGGGGGGGGGGGGGGGGGGGGGGGGGGTTACACCCACGCGGCACTGTCGCCGCAGCACCCCCGTTCTCCTGAAGCCGCCTGGTGCATGTACGGGATGGGTCCCGTGCCCAGCAGTTCTCTTTGGCGAACGGGACGTGGGGGCCAGTCCTAGAAAACAAGCGCCGAGCCATGCAGGCTTCATCTGAATGAAGCCATTAGTTTACTGTTCGGCAAGTCGGTTAATATGCAAATAGGGCACTGTGGTTCGGAGGGAGTAGTGCGGGGGAGGGGGGGGGGGGGGGGGGGGAATACGAAGCCAACTTTAATCGATCAGACCTATTTTTCGATGTTTTTGTTTGCTCTACTACAGGAGTTTGGTTTATGGTTTGTGGGGGTTTAACGTCCCAAAGCTGCTCAGGCTATGATGGACGTCGTAGTGGAGGGCTCGGGAAATTTCGACCTCCTGGGGTTCTTCAACGTGCACTGATGTCGCACAGCACACGGGCCTCCAGCATTTCGCTATTAATGAAGTATTAGAGAAAAAGAGAGGTATTGCAGAATGAAAAAACTTTTGCGTTTAACGCGCTTCAAAATGATTCTGAGCTTTTGATTTTCCGTTTCCATGTACCCAGCCCCTCCTGTAATAACCTGAGACCAGGGTCTTTAAAGTATTGTAGGAAGTGGAAGTTTGGTTTGGTTTGGTTTACGGCGCTTAACGCCCCAAAACGACTCAGGCTGCGAAGGTCGCCGTAGTGGAAGGCTCCAGATAATTTCGACCACCTGGGGTTCTTGAACGTGCACTGACATCGCACAGTACACGGGCCTCCAGAATTTCGCCTCCATCGAAATTCGAGCGCCGCGGCCGGGATACATGGCAGTAATTAAATTACTAATGAAATTGCAGAAATTTAATTAGTTTTCGGCAATTTAAAATGTAATTACTTTTCATGCCCAGTAACTTTATAGTGTAATGAATTACTTCCAGGCAGTAGTTTGCATAACGGGAATAACTTTCAAATTTACTTTGATCAAAAATGCGCCTCTGCTCTTTCAAAGCCACAAAAAGTTTTTCACGTCCGCTTTGAGTCTCAGTACTTCCTGCGTTACAATAAATTAAGAAACCTAAAATGCTTGTGGAAGCTGTCACCGGTGCACTTCGCAGGGGCCAAAATCACGCACCTTAATATATTCTCAGTTAAAGAGAAAAAAATCCATCTCTGTGCGCGGGCACTAACTCTAATTATTCCATTGTTCAAGTATGCAAATCGTGCTCAGGAAACCTGCTCCTGCAATGTTACTCTTGCGATGGTCACGACCAGCGCGGTGCTTTAATCTCAATATTCTAGCCCGATTCTTTGTCGCCGCCACCCGCAAAAAGAAGCAAAAAAAAAAGATGTGAACGAAGAAGAAAGTAAAAAAATAGAAACAAGAAAGAAATGATAACGAAAAAGTAGCGTGGGCCCCATGGCCGGCCGGGAGACGTCGGAGCAGACGACGCGTTGCAGACGACAGGCGACGTCTGCCACTTCGAAATGGTCGTCTGCTACACACCCAGCGTCATTTGCACGAAACCCCGCGCGCTGGATTGCTTTGATTGTTCGCACGTTTAAAAAAGAAAAAAGAAAGGGCTTCCCATTCTTCTATTTATTATTTTCCTTTGCCATTCGGCCGGTATGGGGAGACAGACACACACAACCGAAACGCGGTCAGCAGCACTTCGAGGTCATTTTTCAAGACGGTGCTATAAAGAAAGCGTCCTGCGCGTCCGTCCCTCCATTGCCGTCCCTATTTTTTTCCCTCCATTCCTTTTCCGTTTCCCAACGCCACTGCTGCCTCGCACCGCCGCCGACTTTCCCTTTTATATCCCCGCTCCCCCTTTTAGAGAAAAGTGGGCGCGAAAGGAATCTTCCGCTTAGGACTATTTTTCAGCTGCCCAAGCCCCCGCTGCGATCGTTTCTCAAAAAGACGGGCGCCGAGTCGCGTCAGCAGCTATCCACGGAGCGTTCGGGGCGCCCCGCTTTCGCGGGCACATCCGGAGAAGAAGTCTAAAGGCACGTGACTGTATACGGCCAGACAAAAAACCGCCAGGCCTGCCTGCAGAGCCTATTTGAGTGCCGCGCAGCACAGCCCAGAAAGCGAAAATCAGTCAGCATTTGGATGGGAGAGGCCCCTGTGTTCCAGCGTGCTCAATTCGGCTGATTATCCTAAAAGGCACTTAAGTAAGAGTACAACACGGTGGACCAGGATGAAAAAACAAAGACCACAACTGGTCTTATGTATTCGTTCGTTGTGCATGCCCCGTCATCCAGTGAATTGATGCAAGCTGACGATGGCTACGGTGACTAAATGATGGTGATGATGATGATTTGCTTTGATTCAAATGCAGAAGAAAAAGCCGCGAGGCGCCGCCTATAGTTGCCTTGCTTTGCTCATAGGTGGCGCCACTGTAAGCAAGAAGGATTTAAGGGTGCTCTGCATACGAGCTCATTTTTTCAGATCCCTGCAACTTACATTGTTTAATACCGTTTTCTATGTTCACAGCTACGGTGCTACGAAGGCTAAACTATGATGATGATGATCTGCTTGGATTCAAATGCACAAGGAAAAGCCGCTAGGCGTTAGTTGACTTCCTTTGTTCATAGGTGGCGCCACTATAAGCAAGAAGGCATTAAGGGGCTCTGCATACGAGCTCATTTTATCAGAAGATCCCTGCAACTTACATTGTTTAATAATGTTTTCTCTGTTCTGCAGTGCTCCACTTGACGTGCTCTATAGACAAACACAGCGAGTACCCATGCCGACCCTATTCCTACCACAAAGACGACCCTGCATAAGCTCATTAAATACAGGCTGCACATACGGCATAAGACGGCGCTATAGTTGAACCACCGTTCAAACAACGGCGGATTAGATGAATAATTTGCGCCAAGATTCGGCCGAGGAAACTCAGCCTCCGACCAAAGCGGCTCTAGTATTTTTTTTTTTTCCAGTTCTGACACCCTCGAAGCGGTTGCCCGAATGTAGGCCACTACATCAATAGGCGAAAACAAGCGAATCGCACGCACATTCTACAAATTAATCGCGCCCACAAAGAATAGCTTCGAATTCTTTACCGCGCTTTAATCTCACTGAGCTCCTACACGGCCGGAAACGCTGCCTCTAATGAAGCCGTACGGTAAGGGACGACAACATAGTCAGTTTTACCTCAAGCTCATCATATTATGCGAAGAGGCGGCAAGGGCTTTCGTGTTGCATAATTTCCCCGCAAGTTCCGCACATACAAGGAGAGAACACACACTCGAGGCGCACTGCGCGGGCCCTTGTTGTAAAGGGTAATTTTGAGCGCGAGAAAAAAAGATGGCTGGATCCAGAGCGGCGGCGGCCAGCCCAAAAAGCACGCGAAACTTATTACTTCCGCGTTTGGGCATCCCCCCCCCCCCTCCCCTCCAAAGAACCAGGGAGAAAAAAATGAACGGAACAAGGAAATAACCACGGCAGACATCCGCCCTCTCAACGTTCACTATGCGAAGCTCAAACAAATGATGCCCTTTCCTTCCATCGTCTGCTCTCCGGGCAGCGGTAATCAAATATACAGGGTGAGACAGTACAAAACCGCAAGAATATAATCTCGGGTATAGAAAGCGAAAACTAATTTCCCCGCGTTCACAGTACGTATATGTAGAGGAGAGTCGCCGGCTCCACCAGGTTTTTTTTTTTTTTCTTCGCGAGAAAATCAACGAAGAGCGGAAAGTACGGTGAGCAACTTCACACTTAGGCGCGCGAAAAAGAGAGTAAGAAAAAAAGAAGAGATAGATAGAAAGAACGAAAGAAAGAAGGGCTTATGGTGAACCTAATTATGCACGAGTTCTTTTCGCCTACAACTGGACCGACCACCGGTCTTCACTCTTCCTCTCTTATTCGTCTTCTTTTCGACGCCTGCATTATGCCGAAAAACAAAAAGTGAAGTTATAGGCGTGAATAGAAAGTATGCGGCCGACTAACTGCAGGCGCAGGTTTTCGAAGCGCCGCTACACTACGTACGAGTCAGCGGGCGAGAACTGGGGTGTAAGCGCGCTCACCAGATGTACCAGAATCGAACTGAAAAAAAAAAAATAAATAAAAAATCGAAGTCTGTGAGTAAAAAAAAAAAGCAAAAGCGAACACCGAAAAACAAACCACACAGAAATAGAAACGCGAACCTCTTCTCTAGACTACACTTTCGTGCTAGGCCGCCGACCAACCTCCATCGCTTACAAAGTTATCAGAAGCTCTGTCTCGCATTAAGTTTTTACTTCACTTTTTTTTGCTCGGTAGCTAAAAAAAAAAGAAAGAACGAGAACGCTACGCTATCATCTCTCCTGTTCTTCTCCCTAATGCTTTCGTTCGCTATAATGGAAGAGGAGATAAAAAAAGAGAGAGAAATCGATTGGACGGTACAAAAGAAAAATCAGGTGAGACGGTAGTGGCGGTGGTCTCGTTCGCGTAGGAGTGGAAAAGATAAGAGGAATAAATTACGCAGAATATGAGGACGGCGGCGGTGCACAGAGGGACAAGCAGCGCAGTGTTCTGTTTCTTTTTATCTTTTTTTGCGCGAGTTAAGTACCAAAACATTCTTTGATCTGCGCGCCCGTACAGCGAAGAGCTCGGACTTACTGCCGGACTCCGCGGGCCGACTGTGGAAACGACGTGTACATCGGCTTCGCGAATAACAGTACACGACACGCGAAGTATATACTTCTCAGCATAAATGTCCACAGTAAATGAATATGGAAAAATATGCGTAGTCGAAACGTATATAACTAAGCGCGCGAGTGTTTTTCCAGTGGTACCATGATTTGCCGCAATATGCACGCCATCGATATTTTTTTATTTGTCTCGTGGCTTGGGACAGGAACAAAAGAACGAACTCTTCGATTTTTTGGCGGCATCTCATCGTTCTAACTTGCCGCCGACTAAATGTGCGTATTTACTCTGCAAACAAGAATCACAAAAATACAGCTGGGAGCGGTGTAAAACCAATGAACGTATTATTTATTCAGTTACTGCTTCCGTTGTTTAAATGTTACCAATCTTTTATTGGAGAAATAAACGCACCGCATCAAAGCGATCGCGTATGAATCATAAAGCAAATAAATATAGCTATTTTGATCATTATTAAATGTATCTCTAAAGGCACTGACGGCGATAACAACTACAAGTGTTACTTTAAGTTATCGTGGAAATCGATAAAGTACCAAGCCAGTTCACAAGTCAGCCATCAAGGCTAGAACGTTTACAATCGCAATTACGTAATATTCGGCTAGCAAAGAATCTACAACTGCCGCGATGTTACGGCAAAAGAAAAAAGACATATATGAAAGAAACGCACATATAAGACACCCGACACGAGGAAACAAGAGGAGATGAAAACGTGAGCACGGTGTCGACTCCCTTTCTTCTACAGAGTCGTGGTTTCTTTCGCCCTATTTCGATATTCTTAACTAAAACTGTAACTCATCCAATTCCTGCTCCTGTTGGCCTTTATACAGTATTGGCTTCCAAAGCCGGTGACCAGCGGCAGAGCCGAGAAAGCGAAAGAATCAGCAATTCGGGTGCAATATTTCTTTTTTACTTATTTTTATAGCAACTGGAAAAAAAACTTAAGCGCGACTGTGCCCTCTGAACAGAAAGGAGTAAAAAGGGGGTAAGTTGTCCTCTAGCTGCCTTACACCCTAAACAGAAAGGAGTAAAAAGGGGGTAAGTTGTCCTCTAGCTGCCTTACACCCTAAACAGAAAGAAGTAAGAAGGGTGTAAGTTGTCCTCTAGCTGCCTTACACCCTAAACAGAAAGAAGTAAGAAGGGGGTAAGTTGTCCTCTAGCTGCCTTACACCCTAAACAGAAAGGAGTAAAAAGGGGGTAAGTTGTCCTCTAGCTGCCTTACACCCTAAACAGAAAGGAGTAAAAAGGGGGTAAGTTGTCCTCTAGCTGCCTTACACCCTAAACAGAAAGGAGTAAAAAGGGGGTAAGTTGTCCTCTAGCTGCCTTACACCCTAAACAGAAAGAAGTAAGAAGGGTGTAAGTTGTCCTCTAGCTGCCTTACACCCTAAACAGAAAGGAGTAAAAAGGGGGTAAGTTGTCCTCTAGCTGCCTTACACCCTAAACAGAAAGGAGTAAAAAGGGGGTAAGTTGTCCTCTAGCTGCCTTACACCCTAAACAGAAAGGAGTAAAAAGGGGGTAAGTTGTCCTCTAGCTGCCTTACACCCTAAACAGAAAGGAGTAAAAAGTGGGTAAGTTGTCCTCTAGCTGCCTTACACCCTAAACAGAAAGAAGTAAGAAGGGTGTAAGTTGTCCTCTAGCTGCCTTACACCCTAAACAGAAAGGAGTAAAAAGGGGGTAAGTTGTCCTCTAGCTGCCTTACACCCTAAACAGAAAGGAGTAAAAAGGGGGTAAGTTGTCCTCTAGCTGCCTTACACCCTAAACAGAAGGGAGTAAAAAGGGGGTAAGTTGTCCTCTAGCTGCCTTACACCCTAAACAGAAAGGAGTAAAAAGGGGGTAAGTTGTCCTCTAGCTGCCTTACACCCTAAACAGAAAGGAGTAAAAAGGGGGTAAGTTGTTCTCTAGCTGCCTTACACCCTAAACAGAAAGGAGTAAAAAGGGGGTAAGTTGTCCTCTAGCTGCCTTACACCCTAAACAGAAAGGAGTAAAAAGGGGGTAAGTTGTCCTCTAGCTGCCTTACACCCTAAACAGAAAGGAGTAAAAAGGGGGTAAGTTGTCCTCTAGCTGCCTTACACCCTAAACAGAAAGGAGTAAGAAGGGGGTAAGTTGTCCTCTAGCTGCCTTACACCCTAAACAGAAAGGAGTAAAAAGGGGGTAAGTTGTCCTCTAGCTGCCTTACACCCTAAACAGAAAGGAGTAAAAAGGGGGTAAGTTGTCCTCTAGCTGCCTTACACCCTAAACAGAAAGGAGTAAAAAGGGGGTAAGTTGTCCTCTAGCTGCCTTACACCCTAAACAGAAAGGAGTAAAAAGGGGGTAAGTTGTCCTCTAGCTGCCTTACACCCTAAACAGAAAGGAGTAAAAAGGGGGTAAGTTGTCCTCTAGCTGCCTTACACCCTAAACAGAAAGGAGTAAAAAGGGGGTAAGTTGTCCTCTAGCTGCCTTACACCCTAAACAGAAAGGAATAAAAAGGGGGTAAGCTCTCATCCATCTGCCCTCTAACGCAATCCCTTTTATAAAAGGGAATGCGCTAGATGGAAGTTTTTATTTTTTTATTTTATTACAAATACCTCAAGGGCCCTCGGTTTAAGGCTTTAAATGAGAGGACAGCTTACTCCCTGCTTACTCCTTTCTGCCTATAGTGTAGGGCACTAGATGGCAGTTAGAGGAGAGCTTACCCCCTTTTACTCCTTTAGAGGGCACAGTCACGCTTAAGTTTTTTCCAGCTGCTATAAAAATAAGTAAAAAGGAAGTATTCCACTTGAAATGCCCTCTAGCGTACTCCCTTTTATAAAAGGTAGTGCGCTATAGGACATTTTACTCCCTTTTCACTCCCATATAGGCGTATTCTTGTTCAGAGCGCTATACACCGTGGACCAAGCTGAGACGCCGTAACCTCGTCCAAGCGCGGCAAGCGGCAGCCACCGTATATAGCATCCCTGTCTCGTCGCGCAGGAGAAGAAGCCAGGAAGGGCTCGCGCAAATCCGCCTCGTAGATATCCATGAAGAAGGAAAGCGGCAGCGACAAATCAACGGTGCGCCGATGCCGGACAGAGGGGGATTCGCCCTGACAAACGGGCAGCGCCGGCCGCTCCGGCGAAGCAGAAGAAAGAGCACTGCGATCCGCGCCACGGATTCCGGCCGAGTGTCCGCTCCTCGCAGGTAAGACGTAGTACAGGCGCGCACGACTGCACAGACGGGTAAACAAAGCTGCCGAATCGAGAAGCTGCTTGTCACTAGGAGTAATCATTGCTCCTTTACTTGTAGTGGTGGTGGTAGTAGTAGTAGTAGTAGTAGTAGTAGTAGTAGTAGTAGTTGAATCTCGTTATAACAAAGTTCAAGGGGTCCCTCGATTACTTCGCTACAGCCCGTCTTGACCCGAGCATGCATGGGGAACTATTTCTTCGCTATATCCATTATTTCTTTATAAACCGTTTCGTTATAACGAGGTCCTACTGTATTGGTAGTAGCAGGAGCAATAGTAGCAGGAGCAATAGTAGCCGCAGCATCTGCACCGCTACAAAAATTTCTTTATACAGCCTATAAACTGTCCATAGCCTTATGTCTATAAAGTGTATCGACTGTCTATAGACAAATCCTAGAGAATAGTCAACAAGCAATAGATATCCTATGGACAGTCTATAGATTTATGCACATATACTTTTAGTAGACTTCTGTCTATAGAATGTCTATAGACTATAGATAGACAAGAAGAAATATTCATAGGAAGGCAACAGAGTCTGTAAGAAGTATATAGACTGTCTATAGACCACTTTTATAAGGGCAGCATCCGGTCCTTGGACTGGTCCCCTGTTTTTGGGAGTAATAAAAGAGATCACCACCACCACCACCAGTAGTAGTAGTGGTAGCAGTAGTAGTAGTAGTAGTAGTAGTAGTAGTAGTAGTAGTAGTAGTAAATGAGACAGGCTGATGATGACGTAGTTAGGGTGATCATGATAATGAGAGAGAAGCTAGCGCTAAAGGTTGAAGAGCACTAGGCTCCTCTTTAAAAAATGGCTTCGAGAGATTTAATAAGCGCGCAATTCCGTGCTTAAGTGATCACATCTGGCCAGGTTGTTCCAGCGATACAAGTGCGGCCGACCAATCGCTTTCTTTTAATAAACTGAACGAACGAAAAGCCGAACGAAAAGGAACAGTTCGAAGCGAGACGGCGGTGACTAAAATCAGCATCGCGTTCGGCGGCTATAGCTTATAAAAAAAAAAAAGCACCACGCGGACAAGTTGAGACCACGAGCGAAACTGCCCGCTCGGCGCCGAGACCATTAAGCAATCATTCGCAGCGATTGAGCCGACATACTTTTCGCCCGCTTGGAAACAATCATCGAAGGGATCAGCTCTGGAATCTTCCCTAACACTTTCCATAACACACCTCCTATTCCTTGCCATACCGCGCCTGACGCGTTTTCGCAACGCACCTATCCAGAAAAAGCGGAGCAGTTTCCACACAACACCCTGCTCATTCTTATCTCGCAAATTCCTGCCAAGAATCAACGACATCGTTTCCACGGCCGGTCGGCCGGCCGGCTGGTTCGCCGCTGAATGCGAGCGAAAAATAATGGGAAGAAAAAAAAGGTGTACAGCTAGCACTAGTTTTGCTAAAGCAGCAGCTGGCGTAAGAGAGCGCCGACGCCGAGCCAGCGGCTTGCTAAAGCCTTTTCTTTCTTTTTTTTTATGACTCGTCCGGCCGCCAATCGGCATAAGCACATCTCGGCGGCCGGCCGCGCCACCTAACGAGGTGCCGACCAGAAACCACCTGCGCCCCGGTCGACGGCTGACCTGGACTCCAACGCCGCCGGGCACGGTCTTAATCGAGTGCACGGAGAACGATGCGGGTTTGGCTTTGTGAACTCGTCGAGGAGACCGCGGCGCCGGGCGGCAAACACTCCTTTTTAACTTCGCTCATCGTACCAAAGGCTTTCTCGCTTGTGCAAGCGCGCGAGCGTGGGCGCGCGCGCGCAAGTTGTACTTTTCGCGCCGCCTCTTTGATGTGTGCGCGAGCGACCGGCTAATAACGCTCCCGTTATAACTGCGTGCGCGCTCTTTGCTTCTTTTCTGTTTACTTTTATCACTTTTTCCCCCCCTCAAGCGTTCTTTTCTTTTCCATTTTTTACGCCCTTCTATGTATCTTTCACAGCTCCGCGTGGTGTTTGAACTTCCCAGGCGCTGAGCTATTTCAGGAAGGCGAGGGCAATTACCCTGCGCGGAACCCTATAAGGACACACACACCCACGCAACTCTGTGACATTTGCAGAACTGGTCTCGGTTAACGTATCGAAGATTCGAAGGTGACATGCAAAACTGCGAAGATGAGGCTATGACGCCACTTTCCGCCGAAGCTGCGACGCGCGAGTGTGTGGGCTGTGTCGCCCGTTCACTCCCGGGGATGACTGAGGACAACCTTATCAAAGGGGATGCTTTTTCTAACGCTGATGACACAATTTTTATCCGTGAAGCCTGCCGGCAAAGCATTTGTTATTTTTCGCTCACCACAAGTAACGTACTATTTTGTGTCACGGATGCAGGTTGCGCAAACAGGAGCACTAGTTTTGGCAGCGTTGCACCTGATGTATGAAACGGAGTGTAGGCAAGTTGATCAAACATCATGACGAAATCCGTCCAACTTTTGTCCGTTCTAAAAATCGGCTATGTAGCTCTTCCCAGGTACGGCGATGCTTGAATGGCAACAACTGTATTGTTGAGAAAACCGGGTTTAAAAATGAGGCATGTTGTTCTCGTCGCTGGATTCAAACTTGTGAAGTCATAGTCGCATAAACCAAAAACGTCTCCGTGATCACCGTTTGAAGGCAATGGCGGTGCAGCCTGGCCTCTGAGATCCGCATCAATTGTCTCGACATCACCGCAGTTTGCCCGCGAAAGCGGCCTGAGGTGGCGCTACCAGTCTCCTCTTTTAGTTTATGAAAGCTCGGCTTCGACTGGAATTAGCCTCTTATGTGATTATAACGGTTCAATCTACCAATACTGACCAACTTCAATTTCCCTTTAGTGTCCCTTTAATTGTTCGTGCTATCATCACACGCGTTCCCGGCCCCTCGTTTTCAGCAGCGTCCAACCGTCGCTCATGGTCACCGATTATCATACAGCTGCCATTAAGCTGACAATGTAAACTACATTAACGCGCAACCAACGACTGCTTACTCCCCAAATACAAGTCAAAAGAATGAGTTTTGATTTTTTTTTTCTTTAATAGTCTGCCTCGTGAGGAGTAACCAACTTTTCGAAGTTACGTTTACTATTACGGCTGTACAAATACAACCACAGAGGAAGCATTTTGTGAAGGCGTCGAACCGCCACGTACAACGTAAAGAGTTCTCACAAGCGACACGAATAGCGCAGTCACTCGTTACGACAGTCGAAAAAGACAGTGGTTCGAACACATTCCCAACACAATACCCCGGCCAGCAACTCAAGACCATATCCTCGCGTGCTCGACACAGCCACAGAGGCAGAGGCGGCAAAGTAGGAGCGATCAGCAGAAACCGGACGACAAATTGCGCGCAGTTTATCGCCGGCCGTCCCCGCAGTATTTGAACCGGAGACAAAAAGAAAGGAAAATTACGGACAAGGTGGAAGAACATCTTCTTACTGCCCAGCCCGCTTCAAAGGTACTTACCCCCTGAAATCACACACGCGCGCTCACAAAGCCAAGAGGGCACCGAAGAGGAAGAGTAACGAGTGTGTTACGGGAAAGCGATTGCCACCAGTCACGGCAAGCAAAGCCCCGACCGTAGCTTCACGCGAGCGTCTTTAAAAACTCGCTCGCGCATTGTCCCGCCACGCTCCCCAGAAAACGAGTAATGAGGGCCGTAGGTGGGGCTCACTTTATACCGGAGGAGAATGCGGGGGGAGGGAACTCGAGAAACGAAGACACGACAATGAGAAAGACAAAGAAAACAAAAATATGGTGGAACACTGCCTCCCCCGAGACAAAAACGTTTCCACGACTGCGAAGCGGAGCCGGGTCGCCAGGTTGAAAATGAAACGGCGGTGCGGGCACGTTAATTGGATTGAAATGCGCACAGACAGACGGAGAAACGGCCACTTTCCTATCTCCCCCCCTCCCCTTCCTTTTTTTTTGGTTCTCGTTCTCCACTAAATAGCAGCGGTCCGCGTTTCTGCGATTGCGGCGGCCCGGCGCGGATTCGGCATGGCATGACCTGCCTGGCCGACTACGCCATTTCCGGCGCACTTCTTGATTTGCACCCCCCCACCCCCCCCGCCTCCCATAGTCGCTCCCTCCCGGCGTAAGGCCGCGGCGCAGCGCGCGCAAATAAGAACGAAAGACGAAGGAAAAGGGAACAAGAGCTGCTCCCTCGTCGCTCTCTGTTAAGGAGAATCCTCTCATTACGAAGACGGCGACTGCGAATCTCGCACGCAGCTGGTTTGTCTCGCTCGCGGCAGTGAGAGTTGTACAACTACACCGCGAGCAAGCCGTGTGGCAAGGTGTGCTGTGTGTGCGTGCGTGCGGGCCCGTATTTTGACGGCGTTAATAACACGGTGCTGCCGCCTGCCGGGAGAGACTGTCCCTCCTCGTCAAGCGTTGTTCGCCGTTCTGCAAGTGCTGCTGCGGGCCTCTTCGCGCCCGTATACATACACAAACACACAAACACACACGCTTCTTTCACTCGCTGCGAAGCCACTTCAACTACCCCCCCCCCCCCCCGCCGCTCCCCCTCTTTGTAGCGTCTGCGCTTGTTCTCAGTGCGCGCGGCACTGGGTGAGTGTGGCAACAACAGTTCGGAGCCGAGTGCGTCTGTCTGTCTGTAAGCTCGCGTGCGCGCGCGCCCCCTGTTGCATGCCGCCGCCGCCCGCGTTTGATGGATGGCTCCTTTTTCTTACGGTCGAAAGAGAAAAAGAATATAAAACGAATTGAACATACGCGAAGCCCTTCATCCGCTTATACGCGGATCCTCGGGAGCATTGCGCGGCGGCGCGCCGGAGCGCGCACCGACGCGGATCCCAGCGAGCAAGCCCGCGCAGCGTTCCCCGCCGCAAAGTTGGCATCCCCCCCCCTCCCCCTTTTTTTCCCGCGTTCTTGACGCGCGCGCGCGCGCGGGAAAATTGCATCGGTTGGCGCGAAAACGAGGCGGACGAGAGAGGCGTTCGTTCGTGCGTACGCGCGTGTATGTGCCGTATCGGCGAGAACGGGACCGCCTAAATATTTATGCTCGAGAGCGCGTCGGGAACACCACCACCACCGAGCGACCCAGCAGCATCTCTGCCGCGGAGCCCGCAGTGCGAATTTACAGAAAGTGGCTTTCTCAGCGGAAAAGATAGGCACACAACGCCACCCCCCCCCCCCTTTTTTTTTTTACGTTCAACGTTGGCTCGTTTTCTGCTCTTCCGGATTACGGCTCTCGAACGAAACGCGCAAGTGTTCTCGACTCGTCGCCTCCTCTATTATATTCTCGCGTGTACCATGGGCTATTTGCGAATGCCACGGCGATGAGCGCCGGAAACAGGAGAACGGTTTTGCGTTTCGCCATGGTTCTGTAGTTATCGCCAAATCTATTTATAAAGCGAGGCACGCAAAGAAGCGTGCTCTATTATGCCCTCGGTGACTCATTCATCACGCTTTGCAATGCAGGGAGATCCCGAAATGTTTCCCCACACCGAATATACCTCATTTGCATGTTTTATGCGCGTTGCGCCAACTTACGCAAGGGGGAGCAGCTGGTCGGTTTATCTCATCGAGTATTAGTCGACAGTGTAGCCTTGACGCAATCTAATAGGAACGAAACAGAAACACATGGCAATTATGCAAATGTCGTGCTTGTCTGAACACCGCATTATTGGCCGCGTGTTATATTTTTAAATCGAGACGCTGAAGTGCCAGTTTCTACAAGCAAAGTTAACGCGACTGCATTTGTGAGTGAGTGAGAGAGAGAGAGAGAGAGTGAAGTGAATGAGTGAGTGAGTGACGTGAATGAGTAAAGTGAGTAGATGAGTGACTAAGTGAGTGAGTGAGAGAGAGAGAGTGAGTGAAGTGAATGAGTGAGTAACGTGAATGAGTGAAGTGAGTGAGTGAGTGAGTGAGTAGATGAGTAACTAAGTGAATGAGTGAGTGACGTGAATGAGTGAAGTGAGTAGATGAGTGACTAAGTGAATGAGTGAGTGAGAGAGAGAGTGAGTGAAGTGAATGAGTGAGTGAGAGAGAGTGAGTGAAGTGAATGAGTGAGTGTGAATGAGTGAGTGACGTGACGTGAATGAGTGAGTAGATGGTGACTAAGTGAATGAGTGAGTGACGTGAATGAGTGAAGTGAGTGAGTGAGTAGATGAGTGACTAAGTGAATGAGTGAGTGACGTGAATGAGTGAAGTGAGTGAGGAAGAGAGTGAGTGAATGCCCCTTTCTACAAGCAAAGTTAACGTGACTGTATATGGAAGCCCGTGCGAAATCGTCGTTTCCTAAATAAACTCCAGCGTTAACACGTAGCAGCGCTGACATCCCGGGATCGCGGAAGTATTACATAATGTGTCCCCATCTTTAATTTCCTTCCATAAGCACCGCGCTGGGGGCAGTGTCGCAACTCGGCTCGTTGCGAACGAAAAATTGAGCGGCCCACGTGTTTCTGCCCGCGGGGTCTCCTTGTAGTAATCGGTGGGCGTAATTGCCGCTGCATGGCAATAAGATGAGGCTGGGCAGCGCGGCCCTGTTTCGCGTGTATATGCCCCTCACCCCCTCCTACTTTCGCCCCGGGGGCGCCCGTATTGGAGGGGGAGTGTTGTTGTTACACCCGGGAGAGAAAAGTCCCATTGGGGAGTCATAGATCAAAGGCGCTCGCTCCGTGCATTTACGGCGCGACCTAAGTACATGTGGCGTTGACCTCCGAGATCCGAGGCTATGCTAGCGCACATAAAGCCTTTTCGTTGTTGTTGTGCCCTCGAAAATAGTTTTATTTTGTTCTTCTTATCGCTTGCTGACGAGGCATAAGTGGATCGAATTAAGCCGGGACGCGTCTCTCCCCCAGAGCGATAGAGGGGGTGGGGAGGCTGCTTAAATCGGAGTTGAACGTCCTTATACGTTCCTTCCTCCACGTGGTCTTTAACGTGCGCTCGATCGTGGCGACATCGGCGACGAATGGGACCGATTATAGAACCTGCGCCGAGCGATGGGCGAAGACACAAACAAATTAAAACAAACCAGATCTGTGTGAACCTCGTGCAGCTCATGAACCACGTCATGTTGCAGGCAGTATAGGATATTCCTCGTTGAGGCACTTTTTTTTTCTTTCTGGTTCGTTTTGAAGGCACACAGGTTAGATCACTGGGCTTCAATGTAGCTCATTTAAACGAAAGAGGAAAAGTAGAGGCAAATGAAAAAGAATGCAAATATCTAAATATAGAAAAATTATTATCCCCCCCCCCCCCCCTTAAGAAAAAAAATTTAAGTAAAGAAAACAGCGGGAACGACTCGATCGATCGGAACGCAGTGAAGCTAGGCTGACGCCTTCGATCATCGTGCTCGGTTAGCGATGAGTGAACGAGAGCCTGGTGGCCTGCAAGAATCAGGAAACATAAATGTGCGCTAATCTGTGACGCGGAATTCCCCATAACCGAATGAACGAGGTCACAAACACCTGGCGCCGACGATTAGCAATTCGTTGCAATATTTATCTTCGTAAACAAAGGAAAACAATAACTACTGAATGTTTCCAGCATATTGGGCGTTAGGCAAGCAATCGTAACGCCGCGAACTCCAGAAGCAGGACTTTAATCGCCGTGTTAGCAATCCCAACACCATACCCCTCTCTCTGCCGCCGCGGTGGCTCAATGGTTATGGTGCTCGGCTGCTTACCCGAAAGACGCGGGATCGATCCCGGCCGCGGCGGTTGAATTTCTTTGGAGGAGAAATTCTAGAGGCCCGTGTACTGTGCGATGTCAGTGCACGTTAAAGAACCCCAGGTAGTCGAAGTTTCCGGAACCCTCCACTACACCGTCTCTCATAGCCTTAGTCGCTTTGCGACGTTAAACCCCATAAACCAAACCAAACCAATACCTCTCTCTCTCCCCCCCTCCCATCCCCCCACCCCTCCTCTGTCATCCGCTTTCTCAATAAGAAAGAACAAACACGAAGCAAACAGCGCAGCTGGTCCGAAAGATTCCAACTTCCGGACGGCCCTTTTGCAGCTACCGCCACCTATTGGGACACCAACGAACTCGCCAACCAGACCACACACGGCCGGAAACGCGGCTCGTTGGCGCCCAACGATGGGCGGATGGAAATGGCAGGGTGGCGCGCCGGGGGGGGTATCGTCACAAAACACGGGGCAGCATCGCGACACACGGAGCGCCGATCGGTGTCGTTCCTCGGACCGCCCAGGTTTAGGCCTGGCGTGTCGCGAGGCATCGTTGGAGACGCCTCGAGCGCCGTCGGATGGAAGTAACACTGCAAGTTGCGTGCAGCGCGTTGCAGGCTGGCCGATCTGTTAGGAGAGGCAGGCTGTGAGAGGCAGCGATCCGATGCAGGCCGATAGATTTGGAAGTGGCCGTATACTAACTAGACCGAAATAGTATGAGCGTTGCGCAATTACAAGTCAGAACTCCCTGACCTTCGACGAAGAAAGCATACCACGGCGCAGTATTCTACAAACCTCGCTGCCGCATCTGCTAGTAAAGTTAGGCCTAACGCACTTTCTTTACGGAGAATAAAGAAATCTGCCTTTGATTACTGTTGATAACTAGCAGGAAGAGCAATGCGCCTTGACGTCTCACATTCCGTGGAAGTCGTGGAATATAGAGAAGGTCACCCATAGCACACGTCTGCATGACGTCACTGGCATCGCGTGGTGGAAGACCGAACTCGCGGAGATGACGCATGCTTCTTCGCACAATTTGAGAAACACAGTGTGGGGGTTCTCAAGGGAGATGACATCGCGTTCCTGCACACATCGACGCGCGAAGTCAGCCCCTATAGTACCTGTATAGTGCAGTGGCCCACTACCGAGCCGACAGTGGTCTCTTGTGTTTTCCGCGAGTCATTTGTCTTTCCAAGTTTCGCTTCAAAGAACGACACCAGATGGAGCTACACGAACTCTGTGTGTGTGTGTGTGTGTGTGTGTGTGTGTGTGTGTGTGTGTGTGTGTGTGTGTGTGTGTGTGTGTGTGTGTGTGTGTGTGTGTGTGTGTGTGTGTGTGTGTGTGTGTGTGTGTGTGTGTGTGTGTGTGTGTGTGTGTGTGTGTGTGTGTGTGTGTGTGTGTGTGTGTGTGTGTGTGTGTGTGTGTGTGTGTGTGTGTGTGTGTGTGTGTGTGTGTGTGTGTGTGTGTGTGTGTGTGTGTGTGTGTGTGTGTGTGTGTGTGTGTGTGTGTGTGTGTGTGTGTGTGTGTGTGTGTGTGTGTGTGTGTGTGTGTGTGTGTGTGTGTGTGTGTGTGTGTGTGTGTGTGTGTGTGTGTGTGTGTGTGTGTGTGTGTGTGTGTGTGTGTGTGTGTGTGTGTGTGTGTGTGTGTGTGTGTGTGTGTGTGTGTGTGTGTGTGTGTGTGTGTGTGTGTGTGTGTGTGTGTGTGTGTGTGTGTGTGTGTGTGTAGCCGCCGACGCCAATCAAAACTCAAGATCGCCTGTGATGTCATTACCGAAACGTGTGCCGCCCGCAATGATTTCCTCAGTAGGAGTGTTCCACAATTCCGACTTTCACAAGAGACCTCACAGATCAGAGTAGACCGATGCGATACACCGTGGAATTCAACAGGCATAACAGCAACCGCGTATGCGAGTTCCAGCGATCCAAGTCCCTGAATATCGAATACCACGACTCTAGCGCAATTAATGCAGGGGGGAGAGCCGTACCCGCTCTCATTCGACGCGCCTAAATAAATGCGCGCGCACAGGTCTAAGCCTACTCCGGGCAACCACCCTACGCGGAAATGCGCCAGCGATGTGTTATCAGACTTCGTCGCCCCATCAGGCTTGGAGCTGCTATACCCTGTTTATTCCCGACGGTGCACGCAATACGCGGGGAAGAACGGAGAAAAGAGCGCCGGGGACAAAATTACAGGTTGTCCCGATCTTGCGCCGATGCCTGCTCCTATAGAGGTAGGTAGATGCATGGTCGCGCTGCCAGGGCGCCCAATGACCCCGCCAGCGGCTGGACGCGCCCGCCCCGCCGTATAGTCGGACGTGGGAAACGGCAGCAGAACGCCGAGAGCTGCGCGGTCACTGTTTGGGACCCGGCCAGTGTGCCCGCGAGGGGCCTGCCCGGTAATGAGATCGCCCCTGAAACGGAGCAAAACACGTACCGCTGGATGGCGCTGGCACAGTTTGTCGCAACTATGACTTCCCGCTTATTAATGCGAGAGCATTATAGGGCTCTGTCGCGTTAACAAAAAGTGTCCGCAAATTTGTCTGCGCGATTACGCCGTTCTCTTAACATAAGTGTGCGAAAGTGTGATTGTAGCAGGCGGTGTGCGATATAATGGTGCCGTGGGAAAAACTTGGTTCATGAGGTGTAATTGGTTAATTAATTAAACGCGAAAAAAACAAACTTACACGTCAAAATAGTCATGGACGTCGATATAGTACATGGACGTCAGAACAGCCACGGACGTCGATACAGTATGTGGACGTTTTGCTTTCGCATTGCTCCAATGCGGGTAAAAATACACTTAGACGTCAAAATAGTCATGGACGTCGATATAATACACGGAGGTCAGAACAGCCACGGACGTCGATACAGTATGTGGACGTTTTGCTTTCGCATTGCTTCAATGCGGGTCGCTGCAGTAATCTCAAAGTTTTTAAGTCTCCGGGCCGGTCAGTCTCAAACTCCCAGCAGTCTGCGGGTTTGGCAAGCTAGGTGACTGTATAACGAAGCCGGCTGTTTACAACGTAGTACTAAGACTATCCCAGCGCTTGCCACGACTTCCCAGTCGTATACACAGAGTGCGCGCTGGTGGAGTTAAAAGATAGATTTAAATGGGCTCCTAGTACAGTTGTTCATGTTCGTTAGCGCACTTAAGCTTCTTGTGAATATAATCGTTAGTTTGAGGAGGTTACCGAAAGAGGGCGTCACCACTAAGCTTGGGGTCTGCTATACACTGTCGGCAGGGTTTAACTCTTCGCTCTAACCTTGTTGACCACCACAACCTTCTTTTGATTGACTGACTTAGAAAACTTGACTGATTTGGCCGGATTCCTGACTAGAACAACTTGACCGACTTGGCTTGACCCGCTTGAAGTCTATAGAGTTCCGCATCACTTCGGCATTCGTCCGAACTACGAAGCAGGGCTCACCCGAGAATTTTTTTTTTGTTGTACTTTTACAGCGCGCCAGACAAAATATGTGTTCAAGTATTGGCACAGCTCCAACTATTTGCCAGGCGACGCAATCAGCGAGGCACGTGTGCTCCGCAGTGCAGAAGCGCTGCGAATTCCGCGAACACTGCCGCCGGCATATTGTCGCAACACCTCAACGAAATCACGGAAGTTGCGCCATTTTGTTTTCTTCCTTTTTTTTTTCAGGATTACCGTCGGGGCATCGAGTTGACCAACATCCGTTAGGCTGCCGTTAGCCAGTCAAGAACGGCAAAGAACAAAGCCCCATGCATGTCGAAAAAGCCGGAACAGATTGTGAAACTAGTTTTACACTTATATACTATATGACAAGCGCTCGAATTGACCAAAATAAGAAAAAGCTCATTTCGGGCCGCTTATAGGTCGCTAGCGTTCCAGAGCAGACGTTTTGAAAATCTCATTCTACGAGGCTATATATATTTTTTTTTTTTTTTTTTGACGCAGCGACGCGAAAACTTGGCCCGCAGCTCTCGGGGAGAGAGAAGACCATCCCCCAACCGCGAAGTCTCTACACAGAAGAACCGCTCGCTACACAGCAATGCTAGTGTGCATAAATATTCCCTTACAAAAATGACTTTTGAGCTTCAGTTGACGCCTTGTTGAGCTCCTGTTGAATCAACTGGAAACCAACATGAAACTCAATTGTATGTTGAGCCTACTCAACACCTGCTGCACGGAATTTTTGTTGAGCGTAGTCAAGAGATTTACTGTTGAGCAATTTCTGTTGGATTTTAAGTTGAATCATCTCAAGGCAGCCGTTCCTAAGCCTAACTAACGAAATCATTTCGACATCCATCGTGTAAACAGAACCTGATCACATTACACATATTAAGAACGCATGGCAGCACCCGTTAAAACTCTCATAAACCGCTCCAAAGTCATTTTCTTGCATAGAAAAAAGTGCACTATGCTCATTCAGGGCATACCTACTTTGGAGGATTCGTATGTGCTCTCATAAAAAAGGTGCGCTTAATTAATGCTTTAATTAAGTTGTTTACGAATAAAATCAAGGCCGACAAATAATAGACCGTTGCCTATGAACTTCATTACTTCTACTACACATAAAATAAATAAATATTAAGAGTAATAACTGACATAACTTTGCTGATCGGCAGGCCATAACCTGCGCAGGTCCGGACACCCCTGAGTAGGACTATATAAGGGCGAAGCCGAGGTTGCACTAAAGATCAAGATGAACTCTGTCAGTTCTTTCTATAGACCTCGTGTGCAGTACTGTCTCATGCTCTTTATCTGATGGATGTGTAGGATGTGTATGTATATGTATGGATGTGTATGTATATATATATTTATATATTTATATGCGTGTGTGTGGAGCGCTACGTCACAGGGGGTGATGCTTCACGTTAACGAGAAATCGCAGCAATATGAATATACCGCCGAAAATTGCATTGGTAGCCGGTTCATCTGGCGCAATACGAATGCATTCCCAGGATTTTTTGCTTTTTACCCCAGCCAAGATTCAGAATGGCGTGTTGATTCACTCCGTAATTCAACATGAATTCAACATGAACGCAAAGCAGAAATTTCATTGAGAATGCTCAACTCTAGCACAGTCGCCACTTTTCCAATGAGTTTCAACTCTGGCCTCAACAATTCACCAACACTAGCCCATCCTGGTCACAACAAAAATTCAACATGGCATGTTGAGTCTGCTCATGAGAACTTCAACACTGTCTCAAGAAGCATTTTTGTAAGGGTTGCTACACGAAGCGAGGACGCGTGAATATATATAGCGTCGTAGGAAAATAAAACGTCTGCTTCGTTTCCTTTCTTCTTCCTCCGTAACGTGCGACACACTCTTTGACGTATAGCACACGCATCCCGCGCGAGCCACCGAAAATAAATGCTTCCCACACGTACAGCGCCAGACGTCACACCGCCGGCTCGTCCCCGACCAGACGTGTCTTTGGCAAACCTACGACCGCATGGGGCAACAACGAACCCCCCCCCCCCCCCCCCCCCCCCCTCGCTTCATCGCCCAATGCTCCCAGATCAAAGGGACATAAAAAAAAAAGTCCGACCCCCAGCGTCATAAATACGTCCCAAGTCCAAAAAAAAAAAAATGTTAGGCTCGTTGCATCGGGAGGCGTTTTTAAACGACTTTATATACGTTGCGTCACTGCATAGTTGAGGTGGTTGGTAGTTCGGGAGGAGGGAGGGGGGGGGGGGGGGGGGGGAAGAGATGCACCGTGCGAATCTTTCTTCGGTCGATCATCTCTCAACGAGGAGAGAGGCGTCGGCATGGCCTGCCGTCACGGCGCGCGCCGAGCCCGGATGATAGGAAGGAGGAAGGACGAAGAGGCGAACGGCGGCGGCGTCTGAAAGGAGAAAAAATGGCCAAAAAGTGTCCGACGCGAGGAGGCGATCAATCATGGCCGCGCGCTGCGCGCGACGCTGCCAGCAGCGACAGAATGTTCCGCGTCTCTCGATCGCGACCCGTCGAGTTGCGCGACGCTCGAAGACGTATTGGCTCCGTCTGTGACAGCGGAAGAGTGCGTTGCGCTGCAGTGTAGTGGTCGAGCCTGCCAGTGGTCGTGGTGGTGTTCGCGAAAAGGGGACGGACACAAGCAAACGCCGAAACATGCATCCCCCCCCCCCCCCCCCCCCTCGACTCTTCCTGACGCGCCCCCCCCCATATCCCGCGACCAAGGCGCTAAGCGATACGTGATGACGCTGAATCTTCGAGATGCTCTCAATCGTCGGCGCTCCTTCAAACTCGCCGCCGCGCCGACACGGGACGCGGACTCCTTTACATCCAGCGTTGCTCCTTTAACTGGTGCACGTGTCCCATAAGATATAGCTAACATCCCTAGTTATTAAATGGAAGAAAGGGAAAACTTTTATTTTACTCTAGTGCTTTTTCCTGCGGTTTAGGGGCCTCTTCAGAGACGTTCTCTCCTTGGTTCTATCCCCAGGAGTCTTCTCTGTCGAAGTCGTCCACCTCTCATCAATGGTCGGTAGCCGCACGCGGAACGCGATTTGAGACGCTTGACGTGAGATGCTTGAATTACTTTATTGCTATGAAAAAAAAAAAACGCTAAATATATTCAGGCCTGCCAAAGCTATACTACAACACAAAGCTTCTTCCAGACCCGTGGCGCAAGTTTCGTCCGCCAAGACGTATACAGTAGCCTGACTACGCCCGCTGCAGGGCAAATGCCTCTCCCATGTCTCTCCAATTAACCCTGTCCTGTGCCAGATGCGGCTGCCTCATCCCCCCCCCCCCCCCCCCCCCCCCCACACACACACACACAATGAAGAATGGTCCATAGTCGAAACGTCAGTAAGGCCGTGATGAGTTTCTATACTGTGTCGGTCCACTTTATAAGCGTACCTATATATAAGCCGACAGAGCGAGCCGAGTTCGGGATTGACTCGTGCACGACTGTGTGCCCTTCCCGGTGAGCGTCGTGTTGGCATTTCGAGCATTCCGTCTGAACTCACGCACCACTTGGTGCGACTAGCACGCAACAACGTCGCAATGGCGCGGGCCTACTCACGCCCCACGAACAAGAAGAAATGCAGGAGTCGGCTCGGTGTTTGCATCTCCGGGCTCCAGCGGTTTTCCGAGTGCCGCCGGCATGGCTGGCTGGCTCCTCCGGGGGCGAGCAAAGAAGCGAAGCAGGCGAGCAAGGCGACGGTGGGGGGCGCTG